>NC_143149.1:8427500-9677500 GCF_059928025.1 Delphinapterus leucas
TGAATGAATTGCTTCGAGCGTCAGAAATCTCTTGCATAAAGTACAGATCATTCTCTTTTCAAAACACAGGTGCCGTGCTCTGCTAGCTCTCTCAGCCCTCAGCACAATGCCCTTCCTGTAAGTGTGTAATTAATACTTTTAAAGTTTTAATCAATACTGGTATCGTAGAATCTAATGAGGAGAATGTATTCTGTTGAGGATAAGGAGATTAGCAAGGTACTCTTTGTCCTCGGAAACCTTACATCAATTGCGTGTTATAGTTTTCTTCCTGAAAAAGAAAAGAAGATGGTTTTTAAAGGATCCCAGTTAAATCTGTCACTTATTGGCCAACAGTATGGTGTGACAAGCAGGAGGTAATAATTCGTAAAATGAGTCACATCTTGTGTTGCCTAGTGGAAGAGACAAAGGGGGGTCAGCCACCTCTGCTCGTAGGTGTGATACAGTGTGAGGTGGCCCTGTACCTGGTGTTGTGTCTCCATTGTGTGCCTCTGACTACACACCTGAGAGTTGGGCATAAAATGTATCCAAAGTTGATGACCAGAATTTCCCACCTCCCAAGGTTGCCACCTAATTTGCCTGGCGAATGGATTTGGCAGCCTCTTCGTTGCTAATTTATGTAAGAATCCATTGTGGAGTTGCCATTGTCCGGATAAAATAGCCAAAGAGTATTGTGGAAGAATGTTTTGAAATACTTCAGCAGAAAATAAAGGTCATTGAAGAGTTTATTGCATCTTTAATTCTGAAGTATTGTTTTCCTTTTTGCTATTGTCCGAATGCTCTTTGATATCAGACATCCTATTAGTGTGTGTATATATATTTATTTTATCCTTTGTCATGTGTCGGACCTAGAGAAAACATTCTCATGGAGCAGTGGGTTTCCTACCTTACATGTGGCGACATCGTGCTGGTGACAGTGATGACAAGCTGTCCTGGTGCAGTAAGATAGCGCTTCTCCTCGTAGAAGGTAGATCTGTGTTGGGCATGGGATCACTTTTAAAACTCTCTTTTCCAGGTCCACGTAGAAGCAAGGTTTACATGACTGTAAATCTGGCTAGAGATGGGTCTGTGAAACTTACATTTCTGTAGTCTCATCCGTTTGAACTCATTCAGATTCAGTGTCTTTCAGAATAAAATATCAAAAAGTTCTGTTCTTCCTGTGATTGAAGACTCTTCACTTATGGATGAGCATTTAGAATGACTAGATATTTCACTTGTTTTCTCTAAGCAGGTGTATTCTTTTATTTATTTTTTTAATTGAAGCATAGTTGATTTACAGTCTGTTGGTTTCAGGTGTACAGGTAGAGTGATTCAGTTATGTGTGTGTGTGTGTGTGTGTGTGTGTGTTCTTTTTCAGATTTTTTTCCCTTGTAGGTTATTATAAAATAATTGAGTATAGTTCCTTGTGCTATACAGTAGGTCCTTTAAACAAGTGTATTCTTAACCACTTACCACAAGTTTGGGGTAGAACAGGCATTAAGTAGGAAAAACGCCCAGGTCACAGGGCCTGGGAGGCTTGCTGTGATGGCAAGCTGCCTGGTTCCTTCTCCGGCTCTGCCCTCCTGGGTTCTCCTCCTTCAACCAGCCCCACTCAGTCCTGCATTGTGTCAGTTCTGGGCAACAGTGCTCGGCATTGGAGACTAGGGATAGCTGACACATTGCTCTTGCCTCCAAGGGACTTGCAGTTTTGTAGGGAGTAGGGAAGCTGAAGCCATCAAACACAAGCCGGGGGAGGCCCAGGTAGGGCTGAGGGTCCACCAAAGGTTCCCCAGGTGTCAGGTCTCAGCTGAATTTTTGGAACCAAGAGGAATGTGCTCAATAAACAAGAAGAAAGGGAAGATGAAGCCGCACACCTAAAGGCAAGGATGTGGAAGAGAGTGTACGTTTGATGCCAACTGAAGTTGGGACGAGTTGGCCAGCTGTGAGGAGTGCTGAGCGCCTCGGGAAGTGGCAGCAGTGGGAGTGGATGAGGGAACTTGGAGTTTTAAGGCAGAATCTGGTGATAGGCTGGACCTGGTAGGAGCAAGCAGAAGCAGGAACGAATTGCGGTTCTTGTTGGGTGATCTGGGTGAAAGGTGATGCCATTTACTGAAGCAGGGTCCAAAGACAAGCTGATTGGGGCTGGGGTTTGGTTAATCCTGTTTTAGTCTGGCTGAGTTTGAGAGGCCTGTGGTGTGATAAACATTGGGGTAGTCAGCAGGCTCTTGGGTGTGAAGGTGTGGAACGCGAGAAGGTGTTTGGGGCCGGAGACACATGTGTGAGTTTTTAAACGTACGTTTTTCAGTAGTGTGTAACTGATGGATAGCCATTCGGTTGTTCAGACAGCTTAAATGATTTATGTTGTCCAAGTTATGCTTCTGGCTTTATGCACACTGTAGAAACGTTATACAGGAATGTCTGAAGAAGAAAGTTGGGCTTTCCTTTAGCTAGATTTTGAGTCCAGTGTTCTAGTAATTGACACATGCACATTGGGACCAACTGTCCTGTTTGGCCTGAAATTGTCCTGATTTTAGCTTGAAGTCCTGCAACCATGCAGCTCCTCAGTCCGGAGAAAACCGATTCGGCTTGTTCCCAGTGGAATGTAAATTTGTGTATTGAGTGCAGCCCAGAGATGCTGCCTTGGGACTGGGACACGCTCTTGCCACACACACCAAGGAGTCGTGGTGACCAGTGGTGACCAGTGTGCAAATGGGATTCAGAGTCCTCTCCTGGCTCTTCTCTCTCGTTTCACCCTTGAGAGTTTGGTGTCCTTCATTGTCCAGGGATAATATATTTGCAAGTCAGTCATCTGTTACAAGTTTATCCCTACACCTTATTCTTCAGAATATTGTGAGAAATGACCTGGGCAACTCCAGGAGAAAAAATTAAATTAAAAATCCGTACTAATTAACTAAAATAAGAAGGATGTTTCCACAACATCCATCTTCATGTCTCTCTTTAATCTGTTTCACCGTCTGCTTTCCCTTGTCACCTTTTCATCCCAATTTGCCTTCAGTTTCCCCCCTTGATACTCATGACTCAGGGACTTTTTGTTACTAATCCAATAAGATACATCATGTTGAAAGATGAGCAAACACACGTATTTGTGAATGTGTTTATATCTATGTGATTATATCATTGTTTATTTTAGAAACTTTAACATCAAGGATATCAAGATTTAGTTTGTTTCAAAAATGCACAACATTTATATTGTACTTAATTTGATTCTCAAAATTATTTTTAAAAATTTTTGTGGGTTTCCTCAAAGACTTATTATAAATACCCTCCTTCACTGTTGGTAGGAATGTAAATTGGTGTAGCCACTATGCAGAACATTATGGAGGTTCCTTAAACATCTAAAAATAGAGTTACCATATGATCCTGCAGTTCCACTCCTGGGCATATATCCTAATTCAAAAAGATACATGCACCCCTATGTTCATAGCAGCACTATTACAATAGCCAAGACATGGAAACAACCTAAATGTCCATCCACAGATGAATGGATAAAAAAGATGTCGTATGTATAGAATGGAATATTACTCAGCCATAAAAAAGAATGAAATAATGCCATTTGCAGCAACATGGATGGACCTAGAGATTATCGTATTAAGTGAAGTAAGTCAGGCAGAGAAAAACAAACATCATATCACTTATATGTGGAATTTTGCCATAAACATATTTTTGTAGTATCTGCTCTGTGAAATAGGACTTGTGGATGTTTTCATGAGGACGTTGTCTCCAGTGTACAAAATAGTGATTTCTGGTCTATTATCTATGCTTAACTAATTGTTCCATACATATTTGTGACTGACTGAATAAGCACTGTAGAGCTCATTCTATTTCCTTTTTTCTTTTTTTTTTCCGTCACAAGTAAATTTGGCGTCCAAATGAAATACATCACTTCAGGATTTTTTTCTCTTCCACACTTGATCCTTGTCTCTCCATGATTTTACACTTTTTTTTTTTTTTTTTTTTTTTGCGGTACGCGGGCCTCTCATTGTTGTGGCCTCTCCCGTTGCGGAGCACAGGCTCCTGACGCACAGGCTCAGCAGCCGTGGCTCACGGGCCCAGCCGCTCCGCGGCACGTGGGAATCTTCCCGGACCAGGGCACGAACCCGCGTCCCCTGCATCGGCAGGCGGACTCTCAACCACCGCGCCACCAGGGAGGCCCGATTTTACCCTTTTATGTTATATTAGCACAACCTGATTGGAAGAATGTTAGGTATATGGATATTTTAAGTCAGATATTAAGTTTCTACACACCTGTTGGAATGACCAAAATCCAGAGCACTGACATCACCAAATGCTGGTGAGGATGTAGAGCAACAGGAACTCTCTCGCACACTGCTGGTGGGAATGCAAAATGGTGTAGTCGAGTTTGGCAAACACTTTGGCAAAATCTTACAAAACTAAGCATACTCTTACCATACAGTTCAGAAATCATGCGCCTTGGTATTTACCCAAAGGATTTGAAAACCTATGTCCACACAGAAACCTGCACACACATGTTTATAGCAGCTTTATTCATAATTGCCAAAACGTGGAAGCAACCAAGATGTCCTTTGATTGGTAAAAGAATAAATAAACTGAGGCGTATCCAGGCAATGAAATATTATTCAGACCTAAAAAGAAAAACAAGTGCACCGTTAAGCCATCCAGAGACACAGAGGAAACTGAAACGCTTAATACTGTGGGGGAGAAGTCAACCTAAAAAGACTACGTACTGTCTGATGCCGAGTCTATGGCACCCTGGAAAAGGCAAAACTAAGGCGACAGTAAAGATCAGCGGCTGCCGGGGGTTAAAGTGGAGAGGGATGAAGAGGTAGAACACTGACAACTTCTAAGGCAGTGATGATACTTTGGACTACTCTTATGATGGACATCTATCATTACACATTTGTCCAAACTCTCAAAATGTACAGTACCAACAGTGAACCCTAACGTAGACTGCGGACTTTGGTGATGATGATGTGTTAATATAGGTTTACCACTGTAACACATGTACCACTTTGGTGGGGCATGTTGATAATGGGGGTGGCTGTGCACCTGTGGGGCGGTGTGCATGTGGGAGATCTCAGTACCTTCCTCTTAATTTTGCTGTGAATCTAAAACTGCTCTAAAAAACACTCTTTAAAAAAGGTGAATCACACCCACAGAGAATACTAAGTTTCATGGACCACTGTTTATTCTAGACTTATATAGTAAAAAGGATCAGTATTTCACCTGTACCTTTGCTCAAGCATTTGCCATCTGTGTGATCTGCCCCCAAAACATCCCACAGTTACACTGTAGCAACCTCTGATCAGGGTACTTAGAACCAATTTATTTACCCTGGCCTTTATGAATTCTTCCCTGATCTCTCAAACAAGCAATTCTTCCTCTTGCTTTCCATGCCCTTTTCCTCATATAGAATATCCTTATGCTTCTTGTAGAGGAAAACAAAATGGAAATATAATACTTGCTTCAATTTTGTCAACAGGGGCCCTGCTTTCTACTAGGCTGTGTGCTCCTGACACACAGACACTGTATTTTTCTTTAAGCTTGGATTCACTTGGCACTCTCACATATAAGGCATTCAATAATTGTTTTAGTTCCTGCCCAGTTCCATTCCATTCCATTCTGCATATGTAGACTGTCTGGGGCGGGGGGTTGGGGAGGGTCATGATTTGGAAGACAGTTGACTCAGAGGCTCTGGTGTAGGGAATGAATTGGAGAGAAGAGAGACAAGAGTCTCAGTCTGGAGAAAGTGGAAACAGGATGCTCACAAGAGATGAGATAAGGCTACAGCAGGTGAGATGGGAAGGGAAGGGAGGTCAGTGATGGGGAGAATTTGGACTTAAACAGGAGGTGAGGGAAGTAACAAAGTTGAGCGTCTTCTGTCTGTAGGGCATGGTGCCCAGCTTGTAATTTTTTTTTATGTTATGGAGGTTGAGATTTCTATAAAGAAACTGAGTGATGATGAAGTCATTACTGAGACAGGGAATGTAGGAGGAAGAAACTTGAAAGATACATTATATAAAAATTTGTAACCATAGATGCTTAAACTTGTTATTGCCACCATTGTTTCTCTCCCTCCCTCCCTCCGTCTCCCTCTGCCCATCTTTCTTCTTCCCTCCTTTCCTCCGTCCCTCTCATTCTGTTGTTTCTTCTCCCCTCGCTCTCCTCATTTTGATTATCTCCATGATTTATATAGATTGTTCCAAGGTTGATTGATTGATTCATTCTGGCTGCAGCATTACTGCTCACGGTGATGGACTATTCCATTACTTCTGAATGGGTAAATAATTAGATGAAGTGGTTGTTATCTAACTCCCTGTTACCTCACAGACCCAGCCTGAAGAGAGCACGTCGCAAATAACTCAGTTCACATTGCACTTAATGATAGTTTGAATGACTGACATATAAATAGAAAACATTGTGAACCTGTGTACTCTTACTTAAAATGTACCCTTATTTTACAGTACATTAGAAATATTCTGTAAAAAGGGTGGGGCTTAAAACCAATTAAAACCAATTAGGCACATGCTCCTTTGAATCTTTCTCTTTCTGGCTAAACATTTTTGAATTGTCTTCCACTCAGTGCAACCCTAGCTTGAAAGCATATTTTCTCAATAGGCATTTTGTTGTTGTTGTTGTTGTTGTGGTACGCGGGCCTCTCACTGTTGTGGCCTCTCCTGTTGCGGAGCACAGGCTCCGGACGCGCAGGCTCAGCGGCCATGGCTCCCGTGCCCAGCCGCTACGCGGCATGTGGGATCTTCCCGGACCGGGGCACGAACCCGTGTCCCCTGCATCGGCAGGCGGACTCTCAACCACTGCGCCACCAGGGAATCCCTCAATAGGCATTTTAATCAATCTGAGGAAATGGAAATAAAACTATATTGTAGAACATACTTTTGAATGATTGCTATTGCAACTATTTATAGGGTCTGAGTAGACTTCATTACTTGTGTCATTCTTTTCTTTTTTGCAAATCCTTGTAGAAGAGGATTTAGCCTCTTGAAAAAGAAGTTTGCAGTATCTTCACTGCAGCCCTTTCAGGCAAGAACCATAAATTAGACTAAATGTACACAATTAATAATTAATATTGACTAAAATCTATTTATAGCCTAAGATCCAGAGGAGAAAAAAGAAAACCAGTGATTTATCAGTGAGTTTTAAATTATATAGATGGGATATGTATGCATGTGTGTGTTTACTGGGTAAATATGAAAGTTGGAGACCTATCAGAAAGGAGACGGAAAAATTATCCTTTGCATCCTCCTAATGTTGGGTTTATAACCCTTCTGTCATTTGTGGATGACAACATTTAAAGCTCTTAAACAGGGTTGTCAGTATGTCATTGATGAGAACAATTCAAAGGCACTGTGAAGATGAAATGAGCTTTATGAATGTCAAGAAAGGTATATACCCTTTTTCACATTCAGAGGACAAGTCAGAAGTCAATATTAGTGGGAGGTAGACTCCAAATATCAAAGGATGATGGATAAATTATTCTTTTACTAATCATTACATCTATTAGTTGAATGATACTAGGACTTTAAATTACAGAATACATGAAAAGGAAGATGTCAGATCTCAAGAAAATGTTTGCATGATTAGAATATCATAAGTAGAATTATATGCAAGTCTGAAATTTTTTTTTTAATTGAATGAAATCCCTATGTGCTGTTGTCTGGACAATTAGTTAATGGAAAATCATTCCAAAGTGGACAATTAGTTAATGGAAAATCATTCCAAAGTGAACATTTTCTCCAATCTACATCAGGGTACGTAGAGTTACTGAAAGCGGAAAAGTATACCAGTGGCAAATTCTGCTACCTGTTAGTTCAGGCACTGTGGAATGCTTTCTACTGAAAATCTCCTAGGTTGGTGAACAAAATGTACTCCCTTTTTGTAAACTATATTTGGAAATGTTATATTAAATAATTATATTAAATTCTGAGTGTTTCACTTTACGGTGAACAGAAGTTTAAAGACAGATGTTATATGCTGATCTTAAGATGACACAAGTCTTAGATATTGACAGTAAGGAAGGGGGAAAATGTTCCCTTGGACAACTCAGCTTGGGGGTGATGTATCAGGAAACATCGTGAAGAAATACTTAGGTTCTTTTTAAACAACTTGATCACATGTTCCTGCCAGATTTCCAAAGTACTTTCTTTTACTATTTCATTTGTCTTTAAGATAATATTGCGAGTTTAATAATTGTCTTCATTTCCATAAAAAATCAAACCAATCCATGATAATAAAATGGTATATTATCAGTCAAGCATTCTCTGCTCATCTGTTTTTTACATTGATCACCCAAATCTTAGAAATGCTGTGTTTTCTCAGTTGTATTTTGTTCTTTTTTTCTCCTTTCTCAACTCTTAAGATTCATGCATAACTTCAGGATAGGTTCCTGAATCTTAATGTGGAGTTTTAAATTTGATTCCATTAACCGTGGGTGTCGTTTCTCAAACAAGAGGTCACAGGAGAATTTAGAAAACATTCCTTCCTTTTTAGTAAGCCGTCTCCTTGAAATGAGCTTAGTAAAGTGCAAAGTATTATGGGAAAGCATCTTCTGTTGACAGAGCACTGGTATTTGTAGTGTTACTCTGTTTTCTTATCTGCAAAGGGAGGGATTTGGATTAGAGCCTCCCCAAGGAATGCTTACATCTTAGATTTAAGAATTTTATTTACCATCTCTGAATAATATAATTCTATTCATCCCCAGTGGGTCCAGATCAAAGCCCACCTATTCCCTGACTCCTGTCCCAATGACTCAAGAAGTTGAAAGGATTTTCTTTTAACTTTCTGGCATTTTGACTATTCCACCATTACAATAATTATCTCACATTGCCCCCAACTTCTGTTTGTATCACTCCTCTCTCACCTGCTACTGAGGTACTGTCTGGGGGCAAGAACCTTACCTTGTATGTGTATGTTTTCCCTTGTCCACAAGAATTGGGAACCAATATGGAATCATCGATTGATTAAAATGCTGTTTGACTTGAATATTCTATTTTTAATTCTACATTTAAAGTAAGAATATCTTTTCCCATGTTGTTGTAACTATGGTCAGGGCCCCAGACTTGAAACTGGAGGTGTTTGCTTTGCTGCCTCTGTAATTCCTTTCTGTCACTCACTTATCTCCTGCTTCCCCCTTAGGACCGCTGTCTTGCTATTTCTTGTTCTGAAGGTATCCTAAAACTAGATGTTTGTTAAAAGAAAACAACAACAAACTTCTTGTTTCTTATTATGTCTCTTTTTGGAGGCATGCATCCCAGTCCAAAACTCAGATGTACAATAAATGTAACTTAAAAAAAACCATTGTGCTTTCTACAGTAGGGTCTGTGCCCATCAGCCTGGTGGCACCCTTCCGCCTCCTTTCTCTGGCTGTGTGATGTTCCTGAGAGCTTCTGTAGTGTAAGGACACCTCCAGGAAGGAGGAGGTGCCGTTTTTCCTACTCTCATCTGCCTTGACACCCAAACATGTTTCCTCTCTGCTGTCTTGCTGCTCTCCAGCTGGGAAGCCCGTGTTGTCTCCTTCTCCCACTTTCTCTCTTCCCTCGGGGTTTCCTACCCTAGCTGGAGAGTGCTCCTGGGCTAAAGATGTTAATAACTGAAAGCAGGCAGTGAAATAAACTTTCTAATATCAGTCAACTATTTTGGACACATTTGCATGGTTTATTGGTGTGGATTCTCAGGACACTCTACTATTGGATACAAGACGCAGTGTTACGTCCCCAAATAAAAGTCCCTTCCCAGTTGTGGGAAGATGACAAGGAAATGTTCTGTAGCGGCTTCAATAACCTGAAAGTCTGCAGATACATCCTGTGCCTGGTTCGACTGTGATCGTGCGATTCTTTACTGAGGAACTTCAACACCCGCATATTATTTCAATTCACTGAAATCTCCTTATCTCATGTAAGCTACCCACATGAAAACAAACCCAGTGAAGTATAAAATTGACTTTAAAGCAAAGACTTTGGCTTTCTTAAGGAACTCACTGGAGAGTATAAATTTTGAAAGCGTTATTTGGTACAGTAATAGTATAGTGTTAGGGAAATGTTATCCAAGAAGGAGAGAATTGTTCAGCTCTTCAGAAAATGCAGTCTGATGGAAAAGACTTGAGACAGTTCTCAAGTGGAGAGGAAATGTGTGATTTAATGAGGCAAATAGGACTAAAAGAATGCCATAGGTAATATAAATATGATCTATAAAACACAGGACTAGAAAGTGAACCAGTGAAAAATCATACTCAAACGATGAAGAAGTGGTTTCACCAGGATTCTGAATATAAAAGAAGAGGTGTCATATTCTTCTTCTCCAGCACCATTGCCCAGCCTTAAGATAATATATCTGCTATCCAGTCATCTGTTTTCTCTGTCATAGTTCACAGCAGTAACATGTTAAACATGCATTTCTGTGTGATGCATAAATAGACATTGAGTTCCATGTGCCTGCAGACTTTAATTTTAATACCTGAGAATCAGATGCAAGAAAAGGAACTAGCTTCACTTTACCACCATAGAATTATGACAGATATTTTATAGGTTGATAAATTAATAATAAGTTAATAGAATAGCTTAAATTGTTTAAAGGTAATATATATCTCTCCTTTACCGTCTTCATTATTATTATTATTATTATTTTTGTGTGTGGTACGCGGGCCTCTCACTGTTGTGGCCTCTCCCGTTGCGGAGTACAGGCTCCGGACGCGCAGGCTCAGCGGCCATGGCTCACGGGCCCAGCCGCTCCGCGGCATGTGGGATCTTCCCGGACCGGGACACGAACCCGTGTCCCCTGCATCGGCGGGCGGACTCTCAACCACTGCACCACCAGGGAAGCCCTCCTTTACCATCTTCAAAACATATACACAAGTTTTGGATTATCCAGCTTGCAGAAACTGACATCTTGAAATGCTCTCTCAAAATAACCTCCCTTGGAGCCCTTGCCAATCTCGAACCTGGTCTTCATTCACAGAACACACTGCTTCACTTATTTCATCAGCCCCACTGTCAGCATTTTAGAATCAAATTGTATCTGATTCACTAGAATTCAGTCATTTCCATCAGGGTCAGGAGGACGGTTACTCCAGATTCACGGATGGTAGGTTAGTGCCTCAGTGGGAGCTGAGGAATGGACACAAAGGACCAGATACCCTTGACCTGGAGTGGACAGTAGTTACCTTGGCCAGACCGGGGACCTCCAGGCTGGTCATGTGCTTACACCTGAAAGATGGGGGGGGCGGGGGTGGTCCTCAGCATCTGTGATGATCTGGAATGGGGCTGTTTTCGCCACATCAGGGGAAATTAGATAAACATTTTCACATCAGGTTTACCTCATTATTTCCTTTCCTGTACCTATGGTTAGAGTAAACCTGACTTCCCGTTATTATCAAGGGCAAAACAATAACAAAAATGCTATGATTATTATCCACGTTTGCAGGTAGCCTTCATTGTACTGCACACTCGGCATTTCATGATAACTATGTGATTTAATTTTTACAAAATCCTTAAGAGATGGGCTCTTATTGTTCTCTCTTTTCACTGCTGAGTGAACTTGTCTGCACGGGATGCAAGAATAGTGCTTTGCGGTGTATATGCTTTGCTTGGGTAGTTTTCTCCCATATTATTTATCCAAACATTATCCGTCTTTGAGGGCCGCCACCAGCATTACGTACTCCATGAAGCAATATGAGATTCTAAAAGGTAGAGTATTTTCTTCCCTCCATCTCTCATCATGCTTGTCTTATTTCACTTACCATTTTCACCTCATATTAGAGGAAGTTATACCTATATCATATACACGATGTATCTCACATATGCAATATATCATATAGATATTATATACACAATGTTGAGTTATATATGTATATGTATCTCAACATTCCTTGTAGGTAAGTCACATCAGTGAAGTGCTCAATGCTGAATACAGGAAGTTTGGTAGTTTTTTCATAACGTTACCTTATTTACCCGTCAGTTTGTAGATATTGGTATCATCGTCACACAAATTCTTTGCTTAATATTATACAGGTCACACAAGGTAGAGGTAGGATTGGGTTATAGTTGGAGAAACTCTATTCATATTTTGAATCTTCACCTGACAACCATGAGATTCTACTTTAGAGTTGCATTAATACATGATGTGATGGCTCTTTAACTGCATGATTACTGTGAAGCTGCTTCAGTCAGTCTTTGCATGACCTAAAATTGGACGCCATGTCTTTGCAGCTGAAATTCTCCTTCAGTTTAGCCACAGGTGACTGGGATTTCTGTTGTGACAGCCTGTATTCTCGTGCTGATGTATGTGGCGCATAAAGGAACACTGAGATAAGATAAAAAGAGAAACCTTGATTACATCCTATAGTCCAATCCGATGAAACGCTGAGTAGTTATTGTTGTGGTTTTCTTGGCATAGTGTCTTTTGCCTTCATCATAAAATAAAATTCAGTATTTTGATGAAGGCTAGAGTCCAGATAGCAGACTCCGTCTAAAATTATTTTATAGTAAGTCTGCAAGGAGAAAAGATGTATGGTGATGACTGGTTGCTAACCATTCCTAAGTCATGTATCAAGTACAAGCATATATTAAACACCTGTTGTACATGCAGTAAAGCATCTGGCCAAGCTCATCTCCATAGTGATTATAAAATTCAGATGGAGAAATAGGATACAGTTGTTACATTGGCCATTCCTTCCTTGACAGTCTTATTTACAGTAAGTAAAGGCAAACACAACCTCTGATTCTTTCCAAATAATCACTTGTTCTAAATTAGAATTAAAACTTTAAAAACAGGTGGTGGTTTCCCGGTGATGAAGAGGTTTGCACGTTGGCAGCCCCTGGAGATGTTTGCGTAGCTGCCCATCCATTACTTTAGGGACAGCCGTCACTTATGTGTTCATTAAATACGAAGAATCACATTATTTTATAGTCTCAGCTGAAGTCACTGAATGAAAGCAGCTTACATATTTCATCTTCATAAATTAAACTCAAGACATTTACTGTCTTTGGATTATGTACAAACAAGAAATTCATTTATTCTGGTATCGGAAAATGCACTCATTAGTGAACTGGTTCTTCATAGACATTGAATAAAGGAAAATCAACCAAGTTATAAAAATGTTCCAGGGTCGATAGAAATTCACAGGGCTGGTTTCTGTTTTTCTAGCTGTTTTGGGGAAGATCTGAAAGTAAAACAAAATATTTTAAGCAAAATGGTTTGAGCTGGTCTTCTGGATAAACAGATGTAAGGGATTATAGCTTATATATGAGTAATATATGTATTTTTCTATCCTTACATATAAGCATATAAGTGCATAAGTTTCTTTAAATGGGCTGTCTTCGTCTGTATGTTCAAGAGTACCTACCTGCAAAATCTGGACACATAATTAGGAATCTATGGGCAATATTGTTGGGGTGCAGTTGATTTTTAAGAAGTTCCATCTTTTACTTTATATATGTTTGTTTTCTAACTCTAAGATTTTTATTACTTTATTTTATAAAAATGAAAACAAACAGCAAAACATTTTAAAGGAAGTGTGTCTAAAAATGGCCCTCACTCCATGTATGATATCATTCACTGCAATAAAGCTTTATCATGAGATTGGCTTCTTGCTTTATTCAAAGCTGTGTTTCAGATGTTTTTGATGAGTGATGACAGCAGAAAAGAGGAAGAAGATAAAAAATTTAGTCACATGGTTCAGTAACTCAAACTCTGGTCAGTTTATAAACAAAATGGTTTTCCAGAGCCCCTTAGAACGAAATGTCCATAGCAATGACTCAGGACACATGACTTTGACAAATGACTTTGACTGTTTAAGTTTTTTGCGTCTTCCAAAATTATATCTGTGCGTGCATGTGTGTCAGCAGTGATGTGAATTTGTGTTATTTATACACATCACACACACGTATGGAGAGAACACAGTTGCCAAGACACATTCTTTTTTGTGAACAGCAAGAGTGTAGTAAGTCAGAAGGAGAAAAACAAGTACCGTTTGCTAATGCATATACATGGAATCTATAAAAGCAGTACCGATGAACCTAGTGGCAGGGCAAGGAATAAAGACGCAGACGAAGAGAATGGACTTGAGGATACAGGTGGGGAAGGGAAGCTGGAATGAAGTGAGAGTGTCGCATGGACATATATACACTACCAAGTGTAAAACAGATGGCTAGTGGGAAGCAGCTGCATAGCACAGGGAGATCAGCTCGGTGCTTTGTGATGACCTAGAGGGGTGGGATAGGGAGGGTGGGAGGGAGACGCAAGAGGGGAGGGATATGGAGATATATGGTTACATATAGCGAATTCACTTTGTTGTACAGCAGAAGCTAACACAACACTGTAAAGCATTTATACTCCAATAAAGATGTGAAGAAGGAAGGAAGGAAGGAAGGAAAGAAGGAAGGAAATATGTATGGGGGGATAATTAGGCATGTGTGTGTGTGCTCGAGGGCACAATCCTTTATGGCTTCGTTGTATCCGTTTTATCATTGTATAAACGAATTATCATTTCTTTAAGTTCTCCGCAATTAAAGTACTTTTAAGTTGACTTTCTGTTTTGGTTATAGTAACAATGCTGTCATAAGCTTATAAATATATAGTTCATGTAGATGTGTATGTATAGCTGCATGACAAATTTTAGAAGTTAAATTTTGGGGTCACAGCATTTCTGAATTTCAAATTGTGAGAGAGATGTCCAAAATAGAAAAAAAAAAAAAAGTGACAGCAAAATTGTACTTCTAAAAGAATGAGCATCTTTTTTTCCCAAAGATTCTCATCAAAACTCTGGTTTTGATTGCTTATCACTGCTACTTTTAATATAATATTTTTACATTAAGATCTTTAACTCCTGTGAAAATAAGAATGTGTAGCAATGGCTAGGGTTGATGAAGTGTCCAAGACTACATGTTCACTCATTTATACAAACCTATAAGCATATATTGTTCACTATTATGTTTGGTAAACATTTCATAGTTCTTTTCTGTGATCTTCTTATGCTATACTATTATCTTTAAAAGATGATATTCTTATGAGTTCCTTTAATTTTTGTAGCTTGGGTTTATATCTCTTACCCAAGTCAGTATTTATGAGTTTCGGCTTCTTCTACAGTAATATAAAGCTGGTTTATATTCTCTTCACTATTAAGAAATGTAGAATTAAATTTGAAGACTGCGTTTCATAGGTGTAGGCCTTTATGATGTGCATTTCTACATAACTTCTGTTCTAGCTTCCCTTAAAGTATGCCTTTCCTTTACCTTTAAATAGATAGATAAATATTTCTTTAGAATGAAAAATATAGTCAAGAAAGATATATTCTTGTAAATATTTACATATTTATTTATGTAAATACTTCAAGTATACACTTCCAAATATATGTTTGTGTGTATATGTATATAACTACCTCAGCTTAGTATTTCAATGTGAGAGAATAGAAAAGGATGTGAAAAATTTTAAAAGCATGTTAGAAAGAAGTTAGATGAGAAGAGTCACTGAATTAAAGATTTTATTGAGTAATTATGTGAAATAGTTTAGTAATCCATAAAGTTGTATACTCGTATTAGTTTTACAGTGTTCATAATTTATAAAAAACACATTTAACATGTCAGTTGCTATCTTAATTTTGACATCAGTAAAAGGTCATTTTCATTTTTCCAGTTTTTAAGAAAGGTATTATACTTCAAATTAGTCTAAAATTTTTATTAATAATTGGAAAAATTCTTAGCAAAGCAGTAACAAGGGGATATAAATAACTGATCAATTGATTGATTGGTGTGACTTATATAAGACTGATGAAATTAGGAGGGTACCAGTAAGACCCACAGTAGCCAAGATTACTAAGGAGACTGTTGTAAGTAATTTAGTACTAAAATGAAAATTTCTAGGGCTGATGAAGTGTCCAGGAGTGCATATTAATTCATTTTTGGAGACTTTCAAGCTTGTTATTTTTGCATACTTAAACTCTATTAGAACAAGTATTTGCTATTTTAATGCTTTTAAGAGGATGCAATGTAGATTCATATACACAATGTAGAGTCAGATAATGCATTATTTAATTTCAAGAATGAGATATTGAATAATAAGCACATCTTTTTGATTCTAAAAATGCCTTGTGAATGAGGGCATATGATTTGAATGGTTTATTTGTAGCCAAATATTTGCAGGTAATTGTAGGGAATCTCAATTGAGTGTTAACGCCATGAGAGTTTGCATAAGTGGCTCCCTCTCCAGGAGCTCTGAGTAAATGCTAACTCCTCGATGGGATAATGTGAGTATGAAATGGAAGGAGAGTGATTATTCACAGTGTCTCTCTATAGGGCTCCCAAACTCCTGGTGGCTTAGAGATGGAAAGTAAAATGTGTGAATCAAGCTGGGATTCTGACATGGCATCTTCCTGTAGGCAGGTGCCACAGAACACGAGTCTGTTGCTGTCTATGACAGTGAGCACGCAGCAATATGTGAATGAATTGAGCTTAGGACCCACCCACTTCAGCTGTCTTTTTATTAGGCAGCAGGCCCCCGTAGGAAAGGGACCATACAGGAAAGAGTCCAGAGAATCGAGATTTGCTGCTGTCCCAGTTACTAAATCCGTGAGCATTTAGACAAACGACCGGTCTCTGAGACCTTAGGGAATTCCTCCCTAAAAAATAAAGCTGCATATACACTAATATGTATAAAATAGGTAACTAATAAGAACCTCTGTATAAAAAAAATTAAATTTAAAAACCAAAAAAATGGAGAACAAATGCTTTACAGGAAAAGAAAAAAAAGAAAAAACAAAACAAACAACACCCTATGGATTTGCCTCAAAAGAAAAATAATAAAATAATGTAATAAGGGTGATGTGATATTTATTTTGAAACATTAAAATGAAGTTCATTGTTGAGAAAATCAACTGATAACAATAATAAAGGAACTGAGAGATTTATTTTTAATGAAAACTGCATATTCTCCAAGTTGAGTTTTTATTTAAAAAAGAATTCAATATATCTGTACTTCTGTTTCTTAAAGAAAGAACCATCTATCAAAATGGCTTTGTTTAGTCTGTTAAAAACAATGAGAACATACTGTATAGCACAGGGAACTCTACTTAATGCACTGTGGTGACATGAATGGGAAGGAAGTCCAAAAAAGAGGGCATATATGTATATGTATAGCTGACTCACTTTGCTGTACAGTAGAAAGTAACACAACATTGCAAAGCAACTATACTCCAATAAAACTTAATTAAAAAATAAATAAAACTACTTGGGAGTTCCTTGAAGGTCTAACTCTCTGAATATGGTTCCTTTTTAAATTAGCAGTCTATGAATGAAGAAGCACACTCAAAACTGTTTTTTCCTTGGTTGCAGTATGGTGTGGTAGAAAGGGCACCAAAGTGGAAGGCAGACACAATGGGTGTGATGTTGGCTGTGCTCCTTGATGGCTGAGAGGCTTTGGACCAATCCCTGCCCCCACTGTAAATGGGAGGTCAGATCATGTCATTGGCTTTCTGTGAGAATTTAAGAGAAGTTATGTGGGAAACACCTAGAGAATTCGTTTAAGCAGGTCGATAGGTCAGCCTAACAGCTAGCTCCCCAGGTGAGGCCATTCGAGTTCTTGGCATATTATGTGGGCTGTGAGGTTGACTTTCACCCTTTTACATGTGAGCCCATAGACCTCAGCTTGGCCATGACATGGGATGCAAATCAGGTCTTCCCCTCTCGGCACCACAAACACTGAAGGCCGAGGCAGCGTTAGCAATAGTGTGTAAAATAGTGCAGTATTCCTATATGCGAAGGCTCTTAAAAGAAAGAACTCCTTTGTGCAACTCTGGGTCCCTGAGAGGCCAGGCCAACAAAGACTCGTAGAATATAAGACAGAAACACTTCTTAACCTAATACTCTGTTCAGAACATCTGTAGACAGCTGTCGTACCTATGTGAAAAAATTACAGTAAAATATACAGGGCTAGGTAAAGGACATCTCAAGAGGAGAATTTTCATGTTACTTTCTTCTTTGGGAACATGTTTCCAATTTTATGGATAATTTAATCATTTCCAGAAAATGTAGCTCAATTTCTGCCCTGATGATTCTGGGGTTTCCAGAAATGTCTTATGATTTATTTCTTTTTAAAAATCCACTTAGATTTTTCTCTTGAACTAAACCGTCCTAAGTCAGTTACTTGAAGATTAATTTTTTTCTACTACTTTATTTAAGAAGCAGTTCTTCAGTTGGAGATCTGGTCTGTCATTTGTTTTGGTTTGTTTTGTTGAGAGATCCAAGTTAGGCTTTGTTTTGTTTGACTGTGTTTGCCATCCCAACATAGAATGCCTAAAAGGATTCTTCTGGAGAGAAGCCATCCCATTAATTTTTCTATCATTAGCCATCCCATAGCATATCGTGTTGAATGACCTTGAGGAAAAAGTACGGGAACGCACGCACAGTGACCCAGGGTGGTCGTGAAAAGCAGGGTATGGAACTGGAGAAGCACATTTCCTGTTCGTGCCCGGATCCCAGCCATGCAGCTTATTCAATAAACCAGGCAATTAACCTCTACAAGCAGGAGAGGTTGGCAGCATCATTACACACTAACAAAGCGAGTTCTAACACAAGGTAGGCTTTTAAAAATATCCTTATTCAAATAAGAACTAAATTTCTCCTATAGTAAGAAGACACTTTGCATGTGAAACCTTAAATGTCCCCAAAAGCCAATTTTCATAAGACAGTGACACCTTGAAATCTAATTCAATTATTTGTCATGTCTGTTCCTTCTACTAAAATGAGGAAATACATTTAGTTAAATGGGATGTGTTAGTTTTGGTCTTAAAACCTGGAATGATCAATCTTTGGATGATGTCAACTGTGTCCTGTATTTTAACAAGCTGCTTTGTACGATGTGAATTCACTTTGTTCTTCGTGATAGAAAAAGTGGAGTCGTAGATGGTGGTGTGTGGGATTCAACGCTAGGAATATAGACTTTGGTTAAAATTCCAGTCGCTTGCCGTAAAATCTGCATCTGACACATCCCTTGATTTCAGGGCTTCACGATTAACATCGCTTGCAAGATGAACTGTAGAATCACACACCAGCCCTGATGGGGGTCTGGCCCCATCAGGGATAGTGTTACCTTGCCTAGTTTAGCTGTCATCTGGTGGGACTTCTTTTAGCCCATGGCCGAGACTGCTGTCCTCCAAGCGGACATACACCGCCCACAGCACATCCCCACCTGCCTGTCCCCAACATCTGGGTCCCATCATTGGGATCAGCTCCACGTGTGTCTCCTGCTAAAACACGACTCTCCCTGCAGGGAAAGCAGTAGGCTGGCTTTCATGAGGCGCTTGTGCTGTGCAGTGAATCTCCGATACAATTAGGTTCCAGGTATTGATGTATGAGGCTGAAGGTTTCGTGTCCCAAGGGGAGAACATGAGAGCGATGGGTGATGCCCGTGGAAATTGAAGGAGGGGGGAGGACTAAGGATTCACCCCCAAAGGAGGAATTTCAAAGATTTTTGTGGCAACCGGTGATTAGGTTAGCAAAATATGTAAACTCCAAACCTGCATGGTGACCACCTGCAGGGGTCATCACACTCCCGAGGCTACATGTTTTGGTTTCATAATTAAAATAGAGCCTTAACACTTCACAGTCCTGCATCTTATGTGTCTCATAATAATTGTGACAGAATTGGGACTTCCCTGGTGGCGCAGTGGTTAAGGATCCGCCTGCCAATGCAGGGGACACAGGTTCAATCCCAGGTCCGGGAAGATCCCACATGCCGCAGAGCAACTAAGCCTGTGTGCCACAACTACTGAGCCTGTGATCTAGAGCCCGTGAGCCACAACTACTGAGCCACATGCTGCAACTACTGAAGCCCGCGTGCCTGGAGACCATGCTCAGTAACAAGCGAAGCCACCACAATGAGAAGCCTGTGCACCGCAACGAAGAGTAGCCCCTGCTCGCCGCAACTAGAGAAAGCCCGGTGCGCAGCAATGAAGACCCAACACAGCCAAAACTAAAACAAAAAATGAAAAAAATGAAACAATTGTGCCAAAATTAGGTGTAATCATTTATGGACATGTAGGTCAGTTAAGGAAGTTACTGATAAGATTTTTTCCCAAGAAAATCACTGACTGACATATTCGTGCATCAGTTTACATTCTCTATTCGAGTTCTGTTATCTTTTTTTTGAACAATAATGTATCAGTAGTATAACTAATACTTTAAAAAGCTCCAAGGGAAAAAAGCGGCAGGGGGTGGTGGTGGTGGTGTGATGAATTGGGAGACTGGGATTGACATGTATACACTAATATGTAAAATATGGATAACTAATAAGAACCTGCTGTATAAATAAATAAATAAATAAAAATAAAGTCATAAAAATAAATAAGTAAATAAAAAGCTCCTATTTCCTCCACCTACTGTTGATTGGCTACCTTTGCACACCACCAGTGTATCATATAGAAGACTATCTAAAATTAGACTTGGTTCAACACTATAGTGTTCTCAAATTTCTCCAGGAATAGAAGAATTTGTGAAAAATATGAATGATTCAAATACGTAAATTTTTCGATGGGAGATCATTGGTTTTAATCTGTTGCCTTCTTTTGGCATGTGGAGTCATAGGATAACAGAAACCAGGTTTTTCTTGAGGAAATAGACCTATTTCATTCCTGCCATTATGTCACCATCAATGTACCCTTCCAAACAGGAGTGAGAGTAAATCAGGTCAGACAGGCGACCTCCAGCTTCCTCCGTCATCTCTGTTCAGTGGAAACGTTTGATGTGTCTTGATGACCATAACACACATTGTTTGCTCCTTTTCTCTGTTTTAGTACATTCAGGGTTCTTCTTAAACACATGGTCTCAGGACTTGGTGGGTTTTCCTTTTGTCATTTATTAATTTGACTTGGTTTGTAGGATATGCGGGGACATCACCATGACAGGGTCATGAGGAACATGGGTGACTTGGAAAATGCACTTGTGTGGCCAGATATTCAAGTTTGGTGTTCCTAGATCCAGAGAATTTAAAATTCCTCGTCCTTATTTATGAAGGGATTAAAGCTGCTAATTCTGAGATGTGGAGAGAAAATAAGATCACTTCTTTATGCCTCCTGTCAAAAACCTAAGTTCCACACATGTTCATGTTTCATCCTGTCTCTTTCCCATCCTCCCAACTTTGGTCAAACAGCCAAAAAACTGTTGCTTCACTTGTGTGTTTCAAGCTTCCATCCATTTCCCCTTTTTCCAGGTCCTCTAAAGTTCTACCTTCTGAAAGAGAAAGGGAAATATATGCAAATTTTAAACTCTATCTGTAAATTCATAAGGGTGCAGGGCGTAAATAGGCTTTTTCAATCAAAAGATGAGAATTTTATACATTCACAGGCCAGGGGCATGACTGGGAATGAGAAAAAAAATTAGCTCTTTCAGACTAGGGCAGATTTGGGCATAAAGAACATGAGACATGTTCTTTTCCTTATAGCAAAATAAAGCCAAGAGAAAAGAATTGGCTTTACTAAATTTACCTTTTACGGTTCTCAAGATGTGCCTGTGAACACATCCATGGCAGGTGTCCTTCGAGGAAGCTCAGGGCTGCAAGGGGAGCGGGTCGGTGACCCATCATTGTGGTGAGCATCCCCCTGGGCTGCGCATGCTCAGTGGCCAGCCTGTGAACTGGGTGGGGATTTGCCTCCAATGTCTTTCCTCTTCCTGGTTCAGAGCTTGGTTCTTTTATCATTTATTTACGTAATGGTTTCATTTCAACAATTGGATTAATTGTCTATACATACCACTGTGTCATCAAGCCCAAATTACTGATTATTTACCCATCTGTTTGGTCCAGTATAGTTTTAGGTCCTTTATGGCCCCAGTTTGAAATCCCTTGTGAGTTTCCAGGGGTTAAAAACACAGGCTCAAGAGAGATTCCTGGATTTGAATCTTGACTCTGATACTCACCACCTTTGTGGTCTTAGGTAAGTCAATGAAGATCTCTGAGGCTTAGTTTCCTCTCCCACAAAACAGGGTGTTATTTTAAGGATTTCATGAGCGTGTGGTATAGACAGTCTCTGAACAGTGACAGGCAGCTGGCAAAATGCCCACGGGGTCAGCTGGTATTAGATTCGGTGTGCGTGTTAGAACCCAAGTCTAGGAAGGCAACTGGTCATGAACTCTTGAGTGACGTATAATAATGATCACTCGTTCATCGCTCATCGTCAGGGCCAGAATCCTACAGCCAGACTTTGGGATGCATTATCGAACCCTCCTTGTCTCCAGGCTCTGTCCTGAGGAACAGCTGCGTGTAGGACACAGATAAGGTCCCTTGTGTGAGTTGACTTTTCTCTGATAAGCCATTTGATGAAATTCTTGAATTCATGTTTTGTTTTCCCAAGTCTCTGAAAATAATTACTAGTCATGTTTATAAAATGCATATATTTTAACAAGGATTTTTTATGCTCTTTTAATTACGCATAAATTTCTTTTCCTACTAGCCAGCATTTCTAGATTCTCCTAATGCCTGTGTCTATTCTTGTTTGTGAACTTTACCAAAGCCCTTAAGGTATTTTTACAGCCCTCTGAGAACACACTGGCAGTCATGAAGATGTGTGTAAATGTGGATTATCTTCACTGCCTTAAAAAAATATACCGTTTATTTGAAATAATTCTCCTTTACCCAACTGTTACGTAATACTTAAATATTTTAAAGTATATATAATTTTATTAATTTGCCCAATTAAATAACATTGCTAATTGTCCCAGTACCTTCTCTTGCCTGTGAACTCAGGAAGCATGGCTGCATTTCTAGTATGCACCAGACTCATGGAAAGCCCTTGGTTTCAAAATTGTTGGAAGAGGAGATTCCTCATTTCTGTGTTGGGACGCACAGATTCTTTTATTTCTCTCCTCCTATCTCTTCCTCCTTTTCAGTTGCCTCTGGTTTTTACCCAGAGTCACTCTATAGAGTTTCAATAGGAGAGTCAGGAGAATGTTAGGATGCAGCTGGTGTGGGCTGTCAGTCAGGAGTTACAAAGTGTAAGTGAGGAGTGACCAGTCCACATGGAGTTTCGTCTGTCTCTCTCTCTAGATATTTTTCTCCTTTCTACCTCAATGTGTGTGTTCGTGTGTATGTGTAGGTGGTCCTTGAGTCAAGAGTTTTTGACTTGCTAGTGGTAGGAAAGTCATATGCATTCGCTAGAAGCCGTACTCTGAGGTTTGAATTGCGATCTGTCTCAGGTTGGCGATATGCGGTCCCATCTCTCTCGTGATGCTGGGCAGAGACAGATACAGCTCCTGGTCAGCCGTGCGATCAGGAGGGTGAACAAAGGATGCACTGAAAACCACTGTGTTTTGTACTTCCGGTACAGTGTTTAATAAGTGACATGAGATATTCTGCACTTTTTTTTTTTTATAATACAGGCTTTGTGTCAGATGAATTTTGCCCAACTGTAGGCTAATGTAAGTGATCTGAGCACCACGTTTAAGGTAGGCTAGGAGAAGCTGATGTTCCTTAGGTTAAGTGTATTAAATGCATTTTTGACTTAAAGCCATCATAAGTTGAGAATATCTTATCAGGAAGTAACCCCATTATAAGTCGAGGAGAATCTGTAATTCTAAATACAGAGTTTCCATCTAACTACCTAACTATTGGATTCAGGTTTCAGTTTTTACAGAAGAAGTTAGATTCACAATTAAGAAGGAAATCTCAATTTAAAAATGTACTTTTGTGAGCTACCACAGTGAAATAAATAAATTTGCATATCATTTCCGGTCTTTGAAATACTTTCTCAACATGATTAAGCCCTGAAATGAACCCTAGGGGTCTTTGCCTAATCCCTTTGCTTGCCTCTGAAGAAGTCATTGAGGGCCTTGCCTTGTTTATCATAGCTGTGCTGAAATTCAGATGAGCGTTAAATATCGTAACCCTCAGATGAGGAAGTAAAGCAGAAAGCCTTTGAGTTATCCTAAGGGAGCACAGGGCTTATGTCAAATCTTAACATGGAAAAGTGGCATAGCTGGGGGAAAACACATTGGAAAGAGATCTTGATAGAAAAATCCTACTAATGGGGACTTCCCTGGTGGGCCAGTGGTTAAGACTCTGTGCTCCTAATGCAGGGAGCCTGGGTTTGATCCCTGGTTAGGGAACTAGATCCCGCATGCCGCAACAAAGATCCTGCAGTCTGCAACAAAGATCCCGCGTGCTGCAACTAAGACCCGGTGCAGTCAAATAAATTAAAAAAAAAAAAAAAAACAAAAAACCTACTAATGGATTTTGCACTAGGAGGACAATTTCTGGATCCTTATCACTCAGGTGGAGATGAAGTTGATAGCCCAGAAGGCTCAAGAGCAGAGGAAGAGAACGTTGGAGTTACAGTACTCACAGTCATACTTAGGAGTGGAAAATGCTGTTACTACGTTCGTGTCATTTATAAATGATGCTGTTTCTGTGGTCATAAGAGAGTCACACCGAGAGGATGCTATTTCATGCTTGGGGGCAAAACCTGCTTAGATTTTTGTTTCTGATAATGTATTATAGACGCTGTAATTATGAAATCACTTGCTAAGAATAGCTTGATGCATTGATAGGAAAAGAGGATCAGTGGATTAAATCTTGGCAAATTTGTTGAGAATGTAATTTGGGGAAAATTCATTTTTATGACAGAGTAGTGTTTAGCTGGGAGTGAATTCCGTTAGGAGGAAACTTTTATTTAGCGTGGACTAAGACAGGCCAAGTATACTAAGTCACCATAACTGAGTGCAGTTCCTCTCAGGATTCTGGGGAGAAGTAAACTATGTACAGACCATGATATGAGCAATGACATGTTTAAGGAAAATAAGATGTTTTTTATGATGTTAGCCTCTTAGGAAGGAAGGGTGTAAGTTAACGCAAATGCAATGGTTTAATTGCTATATATACATATATAACAATTAATATTAAAATATATGCAATATACATAGCAATATTAATACTAATATTAATATTAGTGACAGGGCTACTAGAAATCTCATGACGTTCTCAAAATTTAACCAAAGATACTCATGTAAGAGAGACGTAACCCTTTTAGAGGGCAAATAGCTATCCACCTCTCGCACAAAATCTTGGTAAGAAAGTTAAAGATGTGTTAGTCAACTGTGGTTTTTTGTTTTTTTTTTCCCTCCAAGGTTTTCAGTTCTTGTTTTTAAGAGCTCTGTCCAATTACGTACACACATATCAGTCTTCATAGATGTGAAAAAAGCCCTGACACTTCTGGAGTATGTATATTGTTTTTAAACAACTAGGCATGGACATTATTATTAAATGAATCACAGGTAAAATTTTGAGCTTACTATAGGGAAAAGACATCATCACATTTGTGTATCTGTACAACCACAGAGACGTAGATAGAAGTGCAGATATCTACTGGGCATAGAAACTTTTTATTCCTGAAATTAGCATGGAAAACCATTTCAAAATGGCACCAGTAAATCATTTAGGTATTCCTTCCGCGTTCCTACGCATAAGACAGATAACAAACTACCCAGAATGCCTCTTTGATTCCTAGTAAGCACTAGACAATAGGAAGAGATGCCTTGACTTGTAGACTTGAGGCCTCTGTCTTACTACAAGATGTCCTGATGTTTCTTTGTATTAAGTTGATTACTCCCCTTGTTCTCTTGTGTGTATACCTTGTGGTTAAGTGAACAGAGTACAACTGAACATGAAATCCTTTCTTAGGCTTTTGTCAATGTGCAATTTTACCAAATGTTTTACCTCTAGACGTTTTTGGTCTAATAATTGCAACCTAGAATTGTTGGGAACTCAGTGTTGGGCTAAAATAGTGTAATAAAACCAAATGACTACATGACATTCTTCTTGTTAAATCAAACCAGACTCAAACAGATGTGCTAAGAGCTTTGGGAAGGGGAAAACAAGCAGTACAGTACAGACATATCACATCTGCATTTGTAATTGTTTAATATTAAAAAAAGACTTATAGTTTTAACTTTTTAATAAAAACAGTGAAGACTTCAAGTATAGTAGCTTCAAATAATATCTTTGCTGCTGGGCCAATCATAGGACATAGTAAAATTTTTTGAAAATAGAAATTTAAAGAAAGTATAAAGTATTTAACTTTGGCTTTGCCCAAGAGAAGTTAAATGAAGCTCTCACAGAGTTTAAAATCCAACACGTTTTTTTAACGGTGGAACTATGCAACAGTTTAAATAAATGTAATGTATATAAATATATCATGATAAAAATCTACCATTGAAATTGATACTGTAAGTAGGTTTATAACTTTTATATTGTTATAAATGGTATGTTGAACAAAATAGAAAAATAAATAAATGAAATAGGTACTATTTTCATTTAGGAGTGTACCTCTCTTGAATGGAGTTAAAACTTCCTCATTAATTTATGTGAAATAAACTGTGCTCACACCAGTCTTGTTTCTGCTGACCTTTTCATTCAATTTCTTATTTTTTCTCCAGCCTCACCACTCCTAATACTCAAGATTATTGCATTGGTATCAGGAATTTGAATATCTTGAGTGATAGTGGAGTACACAATATTTTTGATGTATTTCTAAGTGCAATTCATTCTAGTAATTTCTTGCGAGATGGAAGAAGAATAAACTTGTTCGATTCTGAAACTCATGTTTCTACTGAGTGAACAAGCACTGAGAATATAGAAGAGCTGCCCCAAATTGTCCTTACTTTATTTAATAATCACTCATCTTTGACAGGCTGTATCATTTACCCAGATCGCCGGATGTGAGAGGGGAATTGCTTTCTCCCAGTAGAAAATACAGTAAATGAGATTCTATCAGACAACAGGCAGGCAGCTAGAAAAAGACAGGCAGAGGTAGGTGTCGGGGTGGGGGCGGGGCGGGGGGAGGGAGAGAGAGAGGTTTGGACCTTTGCTACCTATACTTTTCTTCTTTTTTTTTTTTTTTTGCTGAGAGTGAAATGTTTCTATCACTTTTCTCATACCCATTCCTTTTTCTAATCATTTTCTTTCTCTTCCCACAAATGATTCAATGACGGTGTCAGGTGAAAACCCAATGCTTTGAATAGGATGCTAGGATTGTTTTCAACAGTGGCAACCATGTTTCTGAGTTGCACTCTAGGAAGAAGTAGGTCAAATGTGCGTATGTTGTAGGTGATATTGGGTTTGATAGAAATGGGGAGGGGAAAGCAGAGTTAATTTTCTTTCTTTCTTGTTTTCATTGACTTGCCACTGTGTGAATACCGTGAGGAGTTATATCTAAAGTGGCTTACAAAGATCTAAAGATACATGGATGGCAGCAAGATAAAATTCTGAAGGAATGCAAATTACAGAATCTGCAACGAGGCTACTATAAAAATTCACACGTTGCTTAGGGAAGGCCAGAAATTTGGTTCGAAATTTTCTTTTAGTCAACACTAAGCAACTTGAACAGCTCCATGATTTACTAGGTGTTAAAAATAAACTGGTTGCCCCTAAGAACATATGTTTCCTGAAGGAAGATAGCATTGAAATTTATCCCCAGGGTCCTCATGCAAAGGATACAAGTGATGTACTATAGAGATTATCAGCAGCATACATCCTCACCAGGGTATTTGTAGGGAGACTGAAGAATGAGTTCCTCACTGGTCATTGTTTAGATTCCTCTCTCAGCTGGTGTGATGGGTAATGGCTGTAAACATTGCAACCACAAATTTAGCTCTTGACGGTCTCAATGATTAACTGAATCAACTCTCCTACCCACCTCAACCAACAGATCACTTGTGTGTGTGTGTATTTTTTTTTTTTGCTGTACGCGGGCCTCTCACCGCTGCAGCCTCTCCCGCCACGGAGCACAGGCTCCGGACGCGCAGGCTCAGCGGCCATGGCTCACTGGCCCAGCCGCTCCGCGGCATGTGGAATCTTCCCGGACCGGGGCACGAACCCGCGTCCCCCGCATCGGCAGGCGGACTCTCAACCACTGCGCCACCACGGAAGCCCCCGCTTGTATATATTTTATCTACCATTGTGTATGTTGAACTTCCTCAAACTTCCAAACAGTAGTCATATAACATTGTTTTTACAACTCTTACTATCTTGTTACTTTTTTTCTGAGATAATAGTTTGACTTTTCCCTTCCTATTCATGATTCTTTTTAAAGTTCATTAAAGAAAACATGAATGTGTGTTTATTTTAAAGTGCTACCACATTATTTGATATCTAAACTTACGGTAATAAATACTAAAACTTCAAAACGGACTACACTAAATCATTTTTTGTTCAGTTAAGTTTTGAATCTAATGAGAGAATGTTTTATTATTAAATACTGTTTTTGTACTAATTGGATGATTTTAATCTGTATATATTTTCTAGAGTGCCTCCGTCCCAAGCCCTCCAATCTATTGTTTTATTAAACTGTCAAATTTGAGAAAATCGTAGATTTACATGCAGCTGTAAGGAATAACGCAGATTTTGAGTATTCTTTACGCAGTTTCTCGAAAGGTAACATCTTACAAAACGGTAGTAGAGGGACACTGCCAGGAAAGTGACACTGAAACTGTCGAGACACAAAACGTAAGATTCCCTCATGTGATCCTTTTATGGCCACGCCAACCTCCCTCCTGTCCCAACTCCCTGCTTAGCTATTGGCAACAAATAACCTGTTCTCCTTTTCAATAAGTTTGTCATTTCAAGAATGTTAAAGTCATACAGTATGTAATCTATTTCGGATTGCCTTTTTGCCACTCTGCATAATTCTCTGGAGAGTCATCCAGGTGTTATAAATCAATAGTTCATTTCTCTTTATTTTTGAGTAATAGTAGTACATGGTATAGATGTTGCACAGTTTGTATATCATTCACCTCTTGAGGGATATATGAGTTATTTCCAGTTTTTGATTATTAACTGTATGTTTATGTGTATATATATGTATATGTATATATATTCATATATATTCTTGTACAGGTTTTGTGTGAGCATAAATCTTCATTTCTCTGGGGTAAATACTGCCCAGGAGAATAATTGCTTGGTCATCTGATAATCACATGTTTAATTTTTTTTTTTTTACATCTTTATTGGAGTATAATTGCTTTACAATGGTGTGTTAGTTTCTGCTTTATAACAAAGTGAATCAGTTATACATATACATATGTTCCCGTATCTCTTCCGTCTTGCGTCTCCCTCCCTCCTACCCTCCCTATCCCACCCCTCTAGGTGGTCACAAAGCACTCAGCAGATCTCCCTGTGCTATGTGGCTGCTTCGCACTAGCTATCTATTTTACGTTTGGTAGTGTATATATGTCCATGCTACTCTCTCACTTTGTCACAGCTTACCCTTCCCCCTCCCCATATCCTCAAGTCCATTCTCTAGTAGGTCTGTGTCTTTATTCCTGTCTTACCCCTGGGTTCTTCGTGACATTTTTTTTTCTTAAATTCCATATATATGTGTTAGCATACAGTATTTGTCTTTCTCTTTCTGACTTACTTCACTCTGTATGACAGACTTTAGGTCCATCCACCTCATTACAAATAGCTCAGTTTCATTTCTTTTTATGGCTGAGTAATATTCCATTGTATATATGTGCCACATCTTCTTTATCCATTCATCTGTCGATGGACACTTAGGTTGTTTCCATCTCCTGGCTATTGTAAATAGAGCTGCAATGAACATTTTGGTACATGACTCTTTTTAAATTATGGTTTTCTCAGGGTCTATGCCCAGCGGTGGGATTGCTGGGTCATATGGTAGTTCTATTTGTAGTTTTTTAAGGAACCTCCATACTGTTCGCATGTTTAATTTTTTAAGAAACTGTCAAACTGTTTTCCAAAGTGGTTCTGCCCACTAGCGATATATGAGCAATCCATTTTCTCCACATTCCAGCCAGTATTGGCATTGTCACTGTTTTTCATTTTAGCCATTCTGAATAGGTGTGTAGTGATATTTCTTTGCGGTTTTAATTTGCATTTCCCAAATGAATGATGGTGTTGAACATCTTTTCATGTGCTTATTTGCCATCTGTATATCCTTTTAGATGAAACGACACTTTGGTTTTTGCCTGTTTTCTAATTACATTATTTGTTCTTTTGCTGTTGAATCTTTAAAGTTTCTTTTTATATATTCTAGACACGTGTCCTTGTCCGATACGTGGTTTGAAGATATTTTTTAGCAGTCTGTAGCATGTCTTCTCATTTCTTAACTGGGTACTTTCACAGAGCGAATGGTTTTAATGTTTATCACTTTCTTCTTTTATGGATTGTGCTTTTGGTGTCCACTCTAGGAACTCTTTGGCTAGTCCAAGATCCTAAAGATTTTCCCCTATGATTTCTCCCAAAAGTTGTGTATTTTTACATCTTACGTTTATGTCTGTGATCCCATATTGAGTTAACTATTCTGTAGGGTGTTAGACTTTGATCTAGGCTCTTTTTTGGTTGTTTTTGCCTGTGGACTTCCAGTTGTTTAAGCGCCATTTGTTGAAAGGCTTTCTTTGCTCCACTGAGTTGCCTTTGCACCTTATCAAAAATTATTTGGGCATATTTACATGAGTCTGTTTCTGACTTCTCTGTTTTGATACACTGATGGATTGGTCTGTCCCTCTGCCAGTACCACATGGATTTGGTTACTGTAGCTACAAAATAGGTCTTGCAAACAGGTGTACTGATTCCTCCTATTTTATCCTTTTTCAAAATTATTTAAGCCATTCTATTTTTTTTTTTTTTTGCTTTCCATTTAAATTTTACAAGAATCTTGTCTGTGTCTAAAAAAAATCTTGCTGGGATTTTGATAGAAATTGTCTTAAACCTACATATAAGTCTGAGGAGAATTGACATTGTTACAATGTTCAGTCTTCCAGTCTATTAACATGGTATATTGCTCTATTTAATGTTTTATTCATTTCTGTCTTCAGCATTATACAGTCTTCAGGACACAGTTTTGTACCTGTTATATATAAGTGTTCTTTTGGCGATTGTAAATGGCATTGTGTCTTTAATTTTGGTGTCCACATGTTCAGTGCTAGCATGTATAAATAAAATTGAATTTTGTATGTTCATTATATATCCTGGGCAGTTGCTAATTTCAAGTATTAACTCTAGGAGTTTTCTTATAGATTCCTTGGCATAACCTATGTAGCTAATGGTGCAAATAGAGTCGATTTTATTTTTTCCTTTCTGATCTGTACGCATTTATTTCTTTTACTTGGCTGATTGCACTGGCTAGATCCTCTGGCATAATGTTGAATAAAAGTGGTGAAACCATACCTTTTTGCCTGTTCTCAGTCTTAGGGGGAAGCATTCAGTCTTTCCCCAATAAGTATAATATTAGATGTAGGTTGGTTTTTTTTTTAAAGGTACTCATTGTCAAGTTGGGGAAGTTTTCCTCCATTCATATTTTTTTTTCTGTTGCGGTACGTGGGCCTCTCACTGTTGTGGCCTCTCCCGTTGCGGAGCACAGGCTCCGGACGCGCAGGCTCAGCAGCCATGGCTCACGGGCCCAGCCGCTCCGCGGCATGTGGGATCTTCCCGGACCGGGGCACGAACCCGTGTCCCCTGCATCGGCAGGCGGACTCTCAATCGCTGCGCCACCAGGGAAGCCCTCTCCATTCATATTTTATTGAAAGTTTTTCTCATGATTGGATGCTTAAATTAGTCAAAGGCTTTTTCCTACATAGAATATTACAATCCTGTGGTTTTATTCTATAGCTAGTTATTATGGCAGATTACGTTGATTGATTTTCAAATACTGAACTGTGTTTACATTCCTGGAATAAACACCCCTTGGCCTTATTGAATAACTGTTATCTATTGCTTACTTCTGTTTTCTCTTATTTTGTTAAGGATTCTTATATCTGTATTTATGAGGGATATTGGTCTGTTTCTTTCCTTTTTTTTTTTTGGTGCTGCCTTTGTGTTTGGTAGCAGGGTGTGTTAGCTTGGTCTGCACAACAAAATACCATAGATTGGGTGGCTTAAACAACAGAAATGTATTTTCTCACATTTCTGGAGGCTAAAAATCTGATATTAGGGTGTAGTATGGTCAAGTTCTCGTGAAGACTCTCCTCCTGGTTCGTAGACCACTGTCTTCTGGGTGTGCGAGCACATGGCCTTTTCTTAGTGCAGGCATGTGGCAGCGTCGGAGGAAAGGGAAGAGAGGGTTCTTCTTTGTTCTCTTCTTATAAGGCCACCAGTCCTGTTGGATTAGCATCCCATCCATATGAACTTAGTTCATCTTAATTACCTCCTAAAAGCCTTATTTATGGTCACTAAAGGGGAAACGTGGGAGAAAGTGATAAATTAGGAGATTGAGATGAACATATATACACTATTATACATAAAATGTATAACTAGTACCTACTGTACAGCACAGGGAACTCTACTCAATATTCTGTAATAACCTGTATGGGAAAATAATCTGAAAAAGAATGGAGATATATATATATATATATATACCATATCCATATCTACAAATAAACTGATTCACTTTGCTGTACACCTAAAACTAACACAACACTGTAAATCAACTATACGCCAATGAAAATTGAAAAAATAAAGAAATGACAAGTACAGTTACATTGGGAGTTAGGGCTTCACCATGCAAATTTTGAAAGCAACAATTCAGTCCATAGCACAGAGTAATAATGGTGCCATAAAATGCGTAAGGAAGTGTTTTATCCACTTCTGTTTTCTGGAAGAGATTGCATAAAATTGTTAATTCTTTACATGTTTGGTAAATGTCTCGGTGCATTTAGGTAAATTCCTTAGTACGTATAACAGATACCATAGACTGGGTGGCTTATAAAAAAACAAAAACTTCTCTCGTGTGGTTCTTGAGACTGGGAAGTCCAAGGTCAAGGAGCCCACTGTTTCAGTGTCTGCTGAAGGCCTGCTTCCTGTTCAGAGACAGTGTCTTCTTGCTGTGTCCTCACATGGCAGAAGGGGCGAGAGAGCTCTCTGGAGTCGCTTTTATAGAGATAGTTTGCCCTCATGATCTAATCACCACCCAAAGGCCCCACCTCCAAATACCATCATGGTGGGGATTAGGTTTCAACATATGACTTTGGGGTGACACAGACATTCAGTCTATGGCAGAAGAATTCTTCTGTAAAACCACCTGGGCCAGGACTTTTCTTTCAGGGGAGTTTTAATAGTTATAGTGTAACTATTAAATGTTACATTACATTAACATTTACATTACAGTAAATGTAATGTCAATGTTATTCACATTTTCTGTTTCATCGAGTAAGTTGTCGTCATTCGTTGTGTGTGTGTGTTTTAAGGAAGTAAGCAGTTTCACTTTTGTCAAATTTATGGGTGTAGTTTTTAGAGCATTTTTTTCATATCTGTGGGGTCTCTAGTAATATTTGCTATTTTATTCCTGTTATTAGATATTTATCTAATCCTCCTCTTTATTCTTATTCCTATTCTTATCTCTATTTATTCTTATCCCCCTCTTTTTTTTTTTTTGTCATTTCTGCTACATGTGTTAATTTTGTTGATCTTTTCCAAGAATTAGGCTTTGTTTCATTGCTTTTCTGTTTTCATTTCCAGTGATTTTGGCATTTATCTGTAATTTCTTGCCTTCTTGCTTTAGGTTTATTTTACTCTCCCTTTTCTAAGCTCTTGAGATGGGAGCTTGGATTACACATATGAGAATTTTCCTCTTTTCTAATGTATGTTTTCAGTGCTGTTAACTTCCCCCTCAGCTCTGCTTAGCTGAGTCCTACAGATATTGATATCTTGTGTTTATATTTCATTCAGTTTAATGTACTTTTAAAAATTTCCCTTGAGACTTCTTTGATCCATGGATTATTTAGAAGTGTTTGCTGGTTGACAATTGTCCTGTCATTTTTCTCTTATTAGTTTCTGGTTTGATTCTGCAACTACAGCGGTTGTAATTAGGCCTTTAATACCATAGACTTACTGGCAAGACAGAGTTTCTCCCCCTGGAAATGAATGTTCAGGTTGATTTTTTTTTTTTTATTTGAGTCAGAAGTTTGTGTTCAGACTACACTAAACCATGCAACTGTAGACAAACTATTTAATTAGTAAACTTTAGTTAAGATATAAATTGAAGCATCTCTTTAACCTTTAGAAAAGCTATTTGTTTGTAAAGCATTATATTTTACATATTATTATACTAGTTCACTCCTTCAGAGTTCTTTCTCATCATTAAGATTTCTTAATATATCCCAACCTAGTTATAATTGAAACACATATCTTAAAATCCGAAAAATTTGTCTTGAAAACCAAATATCAAAATCAGTTCATTTGACCTGAGCTCAAGGTAGTCATTGATTTTTATTTCTGACGTTGTGACTAGGATTTGTTTTCTTTTCAAGAGAAACCGATTTATTGAGGGGTGGGAAGATAGTAAGAATAAGCACATTAATGATGAAGTGTGACAGCGCACTATCTAATAAGTTAAGAGAAAAATAAACTCAAAAGCACATGGAGTGTTACATTGTTTCGCATAGCAGGTGTAAGGATGACTGCATTGTTGCAAGTTCTGTGCGCTCTCTTTAGACAATGGTGTATTGTACATGTCCTTCAAGAAAAAAAATCTTTTCAAAAAGTGTTTAAATAAGCAAACTCTAGTCCTTGAAAATGCTTCATTTCAGCTACCTGGCAACACCTGGTATATGGATCGTGCAATTGTGCAGTGACTTATGTCAAATAAACAGGCCACAGTGGAAAGAGGAATTGAACGACTTCATCAAATAAGCTTCAATAACAAGTTCATGCTTTTTGACTGTGTTCATCTCTTTTTGAAATTTAGGTTGTCGGGATTTCAGCTTCCTTCCTGCATCGTCAGCACCGGCTCCATCCTTACTCTGTGGTTCACGACAGACTTCGCCGTGAGTGCCCAGGGCTTCAAAGCTCTGTATGAAGGTAGGATGCGCCTTGTGCACTGCACACACCCACCGTCCAGATGACCTCACACTGAACATTTTCATGCAGACGGAAGCTGCTATTTCAGAGGTGGTTTAATGGTGCAAACATTTGACTTCTGTGCTTTGTTGATGGGAGAGCACTATTTACTACAATGGCCCAACATCCTATAGCACAAAACGTGTATTGACAATTTTCCTTTACTGGTAGAAATTTTGATTGGAAGAGTGGTTTTTCTTTTGACATGTGGTAGAGACGTTTTGAGAATTTAGAATACTAATTGATAGAGCTCCTTTTCTGTGAAGAATTAATTCTTAAGACAGACATGTTTTCTTAAAATTATTGTTGGACAGTAATACTCAGAGTTGGTGCTTAGGTAAAGGGAATTCCATTGCATGAGTTTTGGTTGACAGAGTGGAAACTTTTAATGGAGAAAATGATTTCAGTTTGACTGTTTGGTGCTTGCAAGGGATCAGGAGTGAGTTTTGTTTTGTTTCTGTTTTTTGGTGTTTTCGGATTTTGTGCCAAGGTGCCGTTAGGGTCTTGCTGTCATTGGTGACTGTTTGGGGCAGAAATTTTAAAAAGATAGAAGAGAGTTTGGTAGAGGGAATAATACAGATGATCACTTTAAGTATTCAGTTTTAAGAAATTGCACTACTAATACGGTAAGTGTAAATGCTGAGGTCTCTTTAGTCTTGTTTCACATAGACACTTTAAATTTTCTTTCATGTGTAATACAAAATATTTTATTTTTAACATAAACTCTGAAGCCCATGAATTGAAAAGGACTGTGGGTAAGGGATAGCCCAATTCCTATTTACAGCACACACTGTTCACTTAACAAGCCTTTCTGGGTTCCGTCACATCTGTGTGTGTTCTTCTTTGGAGTGTCCCTACACTTGGGCAAAAATCATTCTTCGTGGAAAGATAAAATCTACATGTGCTTTGTGCAACTGAACTTAGCTACTATGCAGTTATCAGAAAATACAAGGGTAGAATGTCCTCTTTGCACAGTAAAATAAACAGAGCCATTTTTCCTTTCATTTAAAGTCTTATGTGGAATGATGCTTAGTATTGTATACTATTCTGACTCCAATTCCTCCAGGCCACTGCATTTATATATAAACCTGCATCAGTGGCCTGAAAGGGTAACTCATCTTGAAGTATATTACTGATTACCAGGGGATAATTTAATCTTTGGAAGAGTAACAGGCTAGTTTAAGATTAATAGGTGCTGTTAGCTTTCAAATTTGCTTGTATCTACCACTTCCTGTATACCCTAACTTCACAAAATTTCTTTTTCGCTTAACATTACAAAAGTGTTTCTAAAGCGATCTGTACTAGGTACTGTGAAACAGAACTTGTCCAGTCAGCATATATGGTATTTGCTCAGAAGGTAGATATTGCTTCAACATTTGAGAAACCTTGTCAATTTTCCTCCCCTTTCTGACAAAGTTGATCTTTGAACATCATGTTTTGTTAAATTTTGTAAGATAAATGTTGCAGAAACTACCGATGCTGGGAGATTGCCAAATGAGTAATTCTACTGAATCTTTCTGGGCTATTGTTGGTGTTAGTGGTTGTCATCATGGTATAATAAAAAATGACTGAGATTTTCTCTGTTGGGAAAATGTTTATGAGTTATTAACAAAATTGGGAAAATGACGAGAAAAGTAAGCAAGGTCATGAGTTCAATGTATTTTTTCTATTGTTGATGTGTGAAGATGCAGTTTTTTGAAATTTGTGTTTTAAATAGTGACATTACAATATAGTCTGATATTTACAAGTGAATACAGGTCATTATTTTGAAAGAAAAAAACTATTAAAATAAAATACTTTGTCAGCAAAACAGAAATTGTATAAAATGTTCAATATCTTTATTTGTAAAATAGTTCTCAATTAGCTTAAAGGTCTACTGAGAAAATAAATTTGTACTATCTGGAGAAATAAAGTTAGTCTAAACAGGAGATTAAAGACTAGACAATTTATCTAGAAGAGACTAAAGCTTTCACTGTAGATATCAGCTGAGTAATCAATAGTATCAGTTCCCACAGGGAATTTAGACATAATTGTAACTTACCAATGTAATGGTCATGAGGAAAAGTGAGATTTTTATTGAGTAGTGTATAAAATATGTAAATACACTTATTCGGATATAATATTAAGCAGAAGCAATGAGAATAGTCGGAAAAATGTCTAAAGTCGTTTTATAACCAGAACATTGAATCCCATTGGTTTTTTTTTTTACATGGATCATCATAGCATTTTTATTTTTAATAGACAGAATTGTAACAACCTCGAGCACCCATCAACAGGCGAATGAATAAACATACTGTGGTATACTCGTACAGTGAAACACTACTCAGCAAACAGAGTAATAAACTATTGATACCCACAAAAATACGAATTACTCTCAGATTAATTACACTGAGTGAAAGAAGTCAGATAAAAGAGTCCTCACTGTGTGAATCCCTTTATATAAATTTCTAGAAAAATGCAAACACATCTATACAATAGAAAGCATATTACTGGTCACTTGGGGATGTGGAGGGGTGGAATGTGAAGGACCCATTGGTTTTTATATTGGCAAGACTCCATCAAGTAATTAATATAAGCTAAATAATATAATAAAACGTCCACATCTTATCCAAGACCTCTAAAGAGCATTTAATTTAAAAATATAATACTAGGGCTTCCTTGGCTGCACAGTGGGCAAGAGTCTGCCGGCCAATTCAGGGGACACGGGTTCGAGCCCTGGTCCAGGAAGATCCCACATGCCGTGGAGCAACTAAGCCTGTTCGCCACAACTACTGAGCTCTGTGCTCTAGAGCCCACTAGCCACAACTTCTGAGCCCGTGTGCCACAACTGCTGAAGCCCACGTGCCTAGAGCCCATGCTCCGCAACAAGCGAAGCCACCGTGATGAGAAGCCTGCACACGGCAATGAAGAGTAGCCCCCGCTCGCCACAACTAGAGAAAGCCCGCGAGCAGCAACAAAGACCCAGTGCAGCCAAAAATAAAATAAATAAATATATTTTTTAAAAATGTAATACTAAATCAGCTTTAAAATTTTTTTCTCTAGTTCTTAAACCATTACTAATTTATCTAATTAAAATTAGTAATTATTTAGTATTACCATACTGATGTTTAAATTTCTAATTTTCATTTATTTGCTTGAATTGGAGAAAGTCTTCCAAATTTAAAAAATCTGTCTATACAAAATAACCTTTATAATAAACTTAATCAGGGAACTGAACTTTATAGTTTGCTGATGGTACTTTGGACTGGTACATTGCATAAATTATTATTCATACATGGAGATATTAAGCTACCTAAGGAGTATGGAAACAATAAATTAAAATATTCTAATTGATGCCTTCGGTTGTTGAATTTAACGCTGGATATTAAATGGAAATATTTAGAAATTTCACACTAACATTATTCACATACAGTAATTAGCTCTCTAAATAGTAAGTTTATAGATTGTTGATGAAATCAACATATTTTAACCCATAAATACAGACTAATAAAATTGAAATTACTAATTTAGTAGGGTGTTTTATAGTGTTATATTTCCTAGTTCCGTCACTGAACATTATTCTTCGTGATCAACCAAAGAATTTGCATAATTTTCTTTGGTAAATTTATAACAAAATATATTAGGATTACACATAATTTACAATGAGATGGATTACTATCAGAATTCCTACATTTGTCCAGTATTGAAGTCCTATGTGTATAAATAGTATTCATTCATGTATTTCTATTTGCCAACTTCCTTTCATCAAGATCTCAGTTACTAAAATAAAATTATTTTTGTCATCGTTTATTTATGATTTAAGAAAAAAAATCATATAGGAGGTCGGAAAATTGACATGTCAGGACGTGACAGATATTATGTCATGACAGACGTGTGACAAGGCAGTCATTAGACTTAAGGACAAAGAGAACAAATCCATTTGGTGACATGGGACAGTCTCGAGATTATGCCCCAAAGAACTTGTCACTCTGATGCTCTTTTTATTTTTTCATTTTTTAAGAGGGAAGCCTTCCTCTGTTTTAATGCTTTTTCTTACTGGTGACAAGGTAAACTAAGCATTAGAAACACTAGTGAATATATGATGAAAACCCTTCAACTCCCAATTTTTGGTTCTGAAGTCTGATTTATTTTTAAGTGACATTTCTCCTGTTAATGTGCATCTTTATTTTTATCCTGAATATCATTTCAAATGTTTCATGAATTACTTGGTAGTTTTTCATACATTGACTTTTCATAATTTTAGTATTGGTTATATTTTTAAAATTTAGTTTCTTACCGATTATTTACTGTAATTTAGGTGGACTTTTTAGATATTTTTGCAAGTGAAATAAGCTTCTTTGACATTGATTGTATTTTGATAATCCAGTACTTTGTGTGAAATAGAACTTTTGTATATTATAGTACTTGTACTTGAATAGAAAGCCCCAACTCTGTGATTCAAATTAATGAGTCCAACATGTATTCACTAGAATAAATACTTTCCTTCTGTATAACATTTCTCAATAGTGTAGGGCAATTCCATTGATTGGGAATTAAATTGGCCAAGGCTTTATCCATGAGATGACAGTTTTTGTAAAGAAATTGAAATGAAAATTTAATGCATATTTTGCCACAGATATTTACATTTGCAATAGTTGTTTGGGTAGGCAAAGGAAGGTTAAACTGGTTGCTTGTCTAAGGCAAAGCTGATAGAAATGGTAGGGATCTATTCTCTTTAAGATTTCTTTAAAAATGCTGGCTGATGTGGTAGTTGAAAAGGGAAAAATTTTAGCCACAAATGTAGACAGTCAAATATTTTGTTCATAAAATACTAATTTTACAATTCAACATTTATCTCACCTTCCCATGGTGCCGTATTTGAATATATTGGCCTTAAATATTATGCATGAAATCTATAAGAATCTGACAGTTTAAAAAATCTGTTTTAAAAGAAATACCGCCAGTGTAGCGAGGAGGAATTTGACATTACTAAATAGGAAAAATTTGCTTGTGACAGGAAATTGTTTTTGCATACGAAATAGCTCATTAGTTGGAGTGAGAAAAATGGTTGCCCACGAAGATGCTTTAAGAGACTCCCTTGGGTTATAAAATGCTATTCTAAAGGAATTCTTCTCTTTCAGTTTTTTTGTCTTAAAATTATTCATTTTATCAATTATAGCACTGTCCTGCTTACTAAGGTATATGTATCTGTATGGATGAATAGATAAATAGTAAATAAGTGGATGATAGGTAGGTACATAGATGAAAGAGATAGATGAATAGATAATCAATAGATAAAAGTTAATAGATTGGTAGGTAGATAGACACTTGATAAATAGGTAGACAGGTAGATAGATGGATGCATGTGCCTAGTATGGTATAAAGTCTTATGTACATTTTCTTATTAAATCTTCAAGATTCCTATAAGCAATGTAAAATTACCTAATATTACGGGATAGAGAAAATTAGGTAGTGACCTATAGTTATTTAGTTTGCCAAGACCTTATAACTACTAAATGTGAAAGGAGAAATTCAACAAGTCTATTTCCAGAAATTGTAATTCTTAACCACTTACTATATGTTCTCTCATATGGTTGTTTATTTGTTTCCATGTATGAAAATACATACATATGAATACATGCATATTATCACGTGTGTATACACAATTACATATTTACACACATACACAAGTGTATATATGATATACACGTGGAGAATATACGTAAGTGCTTATGCACACACAGATTTACTCATTCTTTCGTTTATTTACTAAGCTTTTATTGATTGATAATGAGTAATAATCTGAGTAATAATGAGTAATAATTGAGTAATAATCTGCTAGCATCTAGCAGATGCTAGAGACCCCATACTGAGCTAAATGATAGGAATACAAAGATGGTGACAAGAATGGTGTCTGTCCTGAAGGAGTAGTAGGGGAACACGACAAAATTCAGTAGAACAGAGAGTGTAATAAGTAGACACGGTGTTTGACACGATTGGGCAGAAGAGGGAAGGTCAGGTGTACTTGGGGACAGGTAGAGTCCTGTCAGAGTTAATGCTTGGGCTGTACCTCAAATACAGTGTTTACAATGCGTCATTGGATAGAAGTTCTGCAGGAAGATGGGTCATCAGGGCATCTTTCTGAGTGAGGAAGAATCACAGGCAAGACTATGGAGAAAAGCATTTACCATCTTTAAGAACCATAGGAGGTTTCCTGGGTCCTGCTTAGAGTTCACGGTGGGCCTGGAGCATGGCCCCTCTGGCTGGCCTCGCAGTTAGGGGGTTGGGTTTATAGTGTTTCATGTGTGACAGGGAACACTTCCTCTGTAATATCCTCAAGGAGAAGGCTGAATTCATCTCACTGGACTGTTACATAAGCGGAAGCGTTTTTGTTTGCATGGGCTTCCATTTTACGAGTTTGTCACATTTTGGCTTTTAAATCATGATTGTGATGCCCAAAACGTTTGCAGAGAGAAGAGGAATAAGGTGGATTAAGTGATTTGTGAACTCTTGCAGCACTTTTAACTTGAGCAATTAGATGGCACATATTATGCCTTCTCTTGTGGTCATTTTTGTTTGCATCCTTGAGGGCAGTGAGGGGCTCCAAGGAAAAATTTGAATCCTTGACATTTGGCACAAAGTAAATATTCAGAAATACTGTTTGATAAAAATTCTGCACTCAATCCTAGCTTAATTTCAGCCGGTAGTTCATATGTCTTTCCCTCAAAACCTAAAAGGTGAATTGCTAATAAGTGTCACAATTAACGGATTTGAATTTGATTTTCTCTTTGGTTAACACATCTTCTCATCTAGAAGTTCCTAAAAACACACACACACACATACACACACACACACACACACACACAAACAAAAAACACTGAAATGGTTTAAAGATAAAGAGTTTAGGTGACCCACAACATATACAAGCATTCCTTCAATAATGGACTCAATACAGACCCTTAAATGAAACCTGTAAAAACTTAAAGTGGAATAATTTCATTTATTATATATTTATTTTGGGGAAGCAAATGGGCTTCATTTTCATAAACTACTTAGAATTTCACCAGAGAAGCATGAATCTTGGCTACAGTTCTCACCTTTCATCCTAGTTTCACTAAGTAATTAACTCCGGAGGTGGGTGGGTCTTCTTACTGAGAGTATGTTTCTTGTTCATTGAATGTATTTGGCATTTCCCTCTGACACATCCCTCCAGCGGAATCTTCTTTCCCTTAACATCCATGGATCTGGATTTAGAAAGAGCAGCTAGATTATTACCCTTCAAGCTCAAAGCTTTATTTAGGATGTCAGCACTGATTTAGTTCTCCCTTGAAGTGATTATCCAAACTCAACCTGAATTAAAGTGTGGAATGTGAGTGACCCACCTGGCAGGAGAGAAACATTTCTGATTGGAGAAAGTGGTGGCGGAGCAACAACTGCTAGCTATCCATCAGCCAACACTGTAACATTATTTTGGATTTATAACAATTACGGAGGCTGAAACAAATGGGAAACTTCTGGAATTACTTTCCTCTTGACTATTAGATACTCTGTGTTGGTAAACCCAGGTGAGGACACACCTTCCTGAGGACACATTTCACCTGATTGTAGAGAGCAGAGCAGTTGGTCCTCATATCTGTCCTTCCCTAGGTTTCGTTGCCAGAGCCTGGGTACCCATTTTTTGTTCTTGCTTTGCAGGAGTGTTTAAAAGTAGGTACCCTAGGACCATTAATCAAAGGTTTTGGAATGGCACTTGAAATTAATTACTGCTGTTAGTAACATGAATACTAACACCTCCAAAACGTGCAGAGACAGGAGAGAGGTAGTGACTTTCTGAAAGTTCAACTTTAAGTCAATCAAATGATGGGTCAGAGCAGACAGACGGAGAGCCGCCACCAGGAAGTGAGTGTAGGTAATGTAGAAAGGCTGGTATATAACCGATGGCTATTGACATGTCTGATGAAAGAATAAAGATGGAATAAGTGCCAGAGGCAAAGCCACGTCCAGTGAAGCTCGGCCAAGAGGAGAGGGATGCTCTGCCAGCAGACCTCTGAGCCCTTCGGTCCACCGAGCACCATGCCTGCTGTGGGTGTGGCCAGGAGTTGAGGTGGGCCATTCGCCAGTGCAAGGCGTTCCCTGCTCTGGGTCCCATGCTGTATATGACTTTCTCCATTTGAGAGTCATGGATATCTCACTGTCTATGAGGTTGAGGTTGTGAGATTACATGCATAATTTGGTACGTAGACTTCATAGACTTCCTCCGGATCCAGTTCTCAGTCGTTCCATAACTACCGTAAAGGTCCCAATGACTTCTGTCAGTTGATGGTATCAGCTCTGCTCCCTTGAGGCATCAGAGGTTCTTCAGTCTGGTTGCTGTTGCTTATCTTATTTCTTGTTTCTCTTGTTTTGATTCTGCTCCTGTAAGCAAAGCTGGGGTTACAATTTGGCTTCATATATGGGCCCAGAGTGCTGTGGTATGGGGTTAGGGCTGTCCTGTCAGTGCAAATCGTCTGGTTCCTGTGGATTGTAATTTATTAATTTGGCATTTTGATATGTTTTGTGAACTTAATTAATGTGCATTTACCCTGGAGACATGAATCTGCTTTCTGTGCACTGCAAAATCCAGTTTCTGATTCAGTAGGAGTGGATCATTGTGAATCCGTCAGATCATAAAATCTACAGTGAGATCTGTTGAGTGATATTAAGTCAGTTCGTTTACCCTGGCGAGACACCAACACACACACACTCTCTCGCAGACTCCCCCTCACACTGTTTATATTGTCAGATACAATTTCCCTTCAAACATCATCCTAAGAAAAGATCTTCTTCAAAGTACTCAACACTGTTCAAAAGACTTAGTTTTAGTCTTATGTATATTGACCTAAGAGAACATCCATCATACAAGGAAGTGAAAAAAATGCAGTATAGGGACTTCCCTGGTGGTACAGTGGTTAAGGATCTGCCTGCCAATGCAGGGGACACGGGTTCGAGCCCTGGTCCGGGAAGATCCCACGTGCCGCAGAGCAACTAAGCCCGTGCGCCACAACTACTGAGCCTGCGCTCTAGAGCCCGCGAGCCACAACTACTGAGCCCGCGTGCCACAAGTACTGAAGCCTGTGTGCCTAGAGCCTGTGCTTTGCAACAAGAAAAGCCACCGCAGTGAGAAGCCCACGCACCGCAACTAAGAGGAGCAACCGCTCGCTGCAACTAGAGAAAGCCCACACTTAACAATGAAGACCCAACGCAGCCAAAAAAAAAAAAAAAGAGCAGTATAATCCCATTTTGGTCAAAAAAATATTTTTAAGAGTACTTGTGTAACTATGTATGCACACATACGTGTGTATGTGTGTGTGTATCCATCATCCTTATATATGTATAGCATACACAATATGAGTATTCAGGAAAGTATAGGAGGATACCTGAATTTTAATAAACATTACTTTGGGAGTCATTGGAATGCTTAAGAAGAAGTATTGCTTGATTTTTCTCTGTATTATTGAGTTATTTAGCTTGTTACAATGAATATTTAAAAAATTAAGTAATGAACATCATAAAGGAGAAAATCTGTAGATGATATTAGAAATTAATATTCTTAAATGGATCTATGGCTCTCACCTGGAAATAGAATACAAAGTGGGACCAGGTAATTAAAAGGCCTTCAATATTGTTTTCAAATGGCTGAGTTCATAGGTTCTAAGGTCAGCACTGGAGCTGAATTTTTTCTTTGAAAAATAAGGGAAAACATTGTGTACTTACTAGAAAACTACACACAGAAATAGTAGTCTGTCTGAAAGGGACTTAATAAAAGACAAATTAATTCCATAGAAAAGGCATCTTTAACAAAATAAGGATTGGTTAATACCTGACCTCCCAAAATGTAATGCTACTTGCATTTCTTAATATATTTCCCCATGATCATAATTTAAGTTTTATCCTTTGTACCCACTCATCTCCCAAGATTTTTCTCTTACTTTTTTGTTGATTTTTCCCAATAATATCTTGTGTCATAGACAAATTTCCAAGCTAATATGTGTATGTATTTGGTAATAAGTAATCTCAGGTAATGTGTGCAAAAAATGAGCATTATTTAAAATGAAGTTTATAAGCAAAAATAATGTTAGATGATTTTCCTCTTAACAGTCTCTCTTTTGGCTATCATGGGTCTTTAATGAGCCACTCAATACACTAGAAATTAGACAACCTCTCTATTTAAACACCCTCAGGCCTTGGCTATCTACTATTGGGGTACTAGAAATGGGAAATGTTGGCAGAATTAATTACTCAAATGTTTACGTGTGGATGGTGCATAGATTCTGAGGTCTGGGTTTAACCCAGTTTCCCAATCGCTATTTGTGTGACCATTGGATAAGTTACTTAAGCACTTATTGTAGCAGATTCCTCACTTGCAAAATTAAAGATGAAAAGTACCAACCTCACAGAATTGTTAACGAAACTTACAGAAGATAAGCTCTTTAAACCATGTGGCTGTGTCCCTGGTATATAACACTTTTAATTTATTCTTCCAGCTCTGCAGTATTGGCATAGAAGCTGACCTCAAAAAGTGTAATGTATGGTTATTTCTTCTAAATTGGGAATTATATAAGCTTCCTTAATGCTTATATCCTTCCCGCTTTGCGCTGATTTCCCGTTTGCCATCTTATTCTTGGGACACTTCTGTCTACCTCTGTCCCAACTTCTCTATGCTTTGTGTCTCTCCAGCTTTTTTTGGTACACAGTTAAAAAAAAAAAAAATAGGCAAACATGAATGATTCTATGTTTTTCTAAGTGAGGGTGCAAAAAAACAGATGCATCCCTGGTAAATCGTTGAGTGGCTCTTTCTGGTTTTAGGACAAGCTGTGTACATTGTAATGAGTGTAACTCCAAGATTTTCCTCAACTCTCAACTCAAGTAGGTAGGCATTTTTACGCTTCTTGTGTTGTTGATTTGTTTATTCTCTAGTCTACAATGAGAAGCATATAGGATAGAGATCACTGAGGAAAGGTGAAATTACATTTTTTATACTAGCTACTGGTTATAGGAGAAGATGGGAAAGAGTGAGACTGATTTGAATTATAAATGGAAAAGCACACAAGCATCCATGGACTGAAATCAAAAGTATCCAAGGATGCTGGAAATGAACATGATAAATTAGGACAAAAATATATTACAATTTGATAAATCAAAATCACTTTAGTTTTGGGGAAGCAGACCTGCCTCCCATCTGTAGGCCCTGTTGTGAGAGAGATGGAAATTACATGAAATATAATCAGTCTGTAGCCCTATGTAAAAGTTAAGCTTTAAGCAAATGCTTCGCTCTCTGATATACAGTGAAATGAATGCCAAATGTACATCCAGATGATAAAGAGATACAAATATTTATCTGCAGAGTCCTTAACTCATTCTACGGGAGATTCAGAGTTCATTTCCATTTCTGACTTTGCACTTAAAATGTAAATTTATTATCATTTCTGATACTCTTGCTAGAGAAAGTTAATGGGTCACTGAATATCAAACAAGCCTCCCTATTGCTAAATCTAAGTGCATTTTTCAAAGGCTGTGTTAATCGAAAAAGTTTCTCATCTTACTAAGCAGTTTCTTCTTTCTGTACTGTGTTCTTTAAATATATCCAGAAAACATCAATCTAAAATGTCTTCTGAATAATATATATGAGGTTGGCCTCAGTAGTATTCATATCCTGAGATCATCAGTTATGGGTTTATTCTTAACCTCAACATTGATTCTATTGATTAACTTGAAAAAGCGTCATATAAAATTGCACTGTGAGTTTGTGCATTTTCTATAATCAGTCATTTCTTACCATTTTAATTGTTTATTTCACTTACTCCTTTGTGCTAATCAGAGTAATGTAAACCTAACGAGGAAATGCTTTCAGTTATGTCCCAGTGTTGACCAAAGGAATGAGCTACAGAAATGAAGGTAAACTTTCAAATAAAGAAAAGCAATATTTTTTTCTTTTAATCGTATTCTCCCAGTTTTTTCCCCTAAAAACCAATAATCGAGAGTCTGGGCTGCAAACATACCCTCCTCATGATAGAGGATGACGTGCCCTTTCTAGTTGACTGCCCTGTTTGTTCTAACTCGTTTCCTCGAAGACATCCTTGACATTGGTTCTTTCAGAATATAACCTTATATTTCTCTCTTACCTACGGGAGTTAAAAACAAAAACAAAAACCCACCATTTAACAAAAGAAGAGTGGCCTGGGGCCTGTCAACTTGGAACATGACTTTGTAGAGCTCCAGTTAAGCTGCAGTAGTCATGTTAATCATATGTATCTTCTAAGTGTTAATTTTGTTTTTCCAAGTGTACATACACTTTTCTTAAAATATGCTTTTAAATATTAGAATAATGGAATGGAAAGCCACATTTGGGAAGGAGAGGAGGGTGGGTGAGCGGACAGCTGGTGTGTGGGACATTTCAGTTTTCTCCTTCAGTTCTGCCTGTGTGTAGGAGGGTAACAAATAGGAGATTTTGTGCAAGAATAAGCTGAAAGGGAACACATTTCAGCTTTGGTTGTGTTATCCACCTCAACACATGAAAGTGGGGTTTTAGCATTACACATCTTATTTTTTATTTTTTAAGACTTTCACACTTGCTCAAAACTTTCCTATATGCCACAATTCTGATATGTGTATCAAAATTTACGTATTTACTTGACTTTTTTTTTGGTGGTTGGGGGGGAAGGAAAGCTAAGATATGTGAATCACGGGAACAACTATGGCTTTTGATCTGAGTGTAGTGATAACAAATTATTTTTGTATTATTTAAGTTCACCAAGTCAAAGTAACTAGCTAACATGTGCTTACAATTAATCCTTATACACTTAGTACTGAAGGTCTTAAAAGAATCGAGGTATTTCATTTATAAACTCGTGTATAAAATAAACACAAACAATTTGCACTGTGAATTTAAGCAATCAAATACAACATTCCAATGAAATACAGCATTACATTACAACATTTATAATATTCTTCAGGTGGCATATTAGCCATATTTAATAAAGGTCTTTCAACAACAACCTCCATGTAAGATGCCATCTAGCCTATTAAACTGTAGCCACATTAACACTTTATAATAAAAAATACTTTATTGTATGTTAATTTTCATTTAGCCCTTAAAACTTCATGCGTAGGTACTTTATTCCTATAGAGATATGGCAGTTGTCCAAGTGTTGACGTCCAGTGTTAAAAGAGCTGGAATTAGGTTTGGTCCCTCTAAAAGGAACTGGCCAGCTTCTTCTGTCAAGGGCCAGATAGTAAGTATTTGTTGCTTTGCAGTTTGATCTTTGCCCAACTACTCAGTTCTGCTGGTACAACATGAGGTGTGATAGCCGCCCTAGACAGCTTGAAGGCTTGAGCATGGGTGTCTTCCAATGCAACTTTATTAACAGATAGGCGGCCATTGTGTGCGACCCTGACCCTACAGCCAGAGCACATTCTCCTTTCCGCGGAAGTCAGGTATTCTTTCTTCTGTGTCAGTTCTGCCTCTTATGTAACCCAGCCTCTTAAGGCCCAGTCAAAAAAGTAAGTGGACCCTAAGAAAAGCTGCCGAAGCCCAGGTCTAATTGTTTTGATGCAACAGATCGGACAACTTCGTTAGCTACCCGAGTCTAACACTGGGTGACTCAGGAGTGTTTGTAAGTTTAAGTCATTGTTAAGTTGGCAGTCAACACATTCTCTGTTGTTATTTGCAGACAGAGCTTGTTTAAAAGGTTTACCTTTGTATTTTTTGTGTGAGACATGGCAGTAAGTGTCTGTAGTTCCAGTAGTGCTCCAGTCGCAGCTTTCCAAGATTGCTTTTTGTGTGTATTTTCTTCTCAGAAGCTCCTGTATGGACAGGCATCACGCTTTGATTTCAACCCCAAAGGCACTCCTTAAACTTCTTAGTATAAAGCGTCATACCAACTGTTTCAAGTCCCTACTTTCATCTTATCAATGCCTAGAGAACAGTTAATAGAAAATTTATTAGAAAGAGATGGCTGCTGATATACAATTTTTATGTTGTTGGGGAAAAAAATTCTTTTTTGACTTTCAGAAATAATTTTCGTAGAACATCCGTGTGTCACTTATATTTCCTTAAACTTTGTCGTTTTAAATCTGACGAGTTAACCAGTGGAGGCCCGGTGGTGAATAGTTTGTATCGTTTTTCATCATACTCTCCAAGGACAAGTGTGCCATGCAAGTCACTTGTGCTGTTTGGAAGGGGGTGGGAGCACTTTACAGTTTAAATCTGTGCCAGTGGAAAAATCCTACTCAGCATAACTAACTTGTAATATGGGCACTGTTCTGCTCGCTGCCATCTGACAGCTGTTCGGTTCCTCTGTGAAATGCATTAGTGCTGCCATCTTACTAATAGACCAAAACTAAAATCGCTGGCATCGTTTCCAGCAGCCAGTTCTAACAGAAGCCGGTTGAAATGAATTGCCCCCTCTCTGCTCACAGTCATGCCTGTTACAGGACAGGCCATCAGAACATAAGGCATTACTCAGAATACTAATTGAGGAAAGCAGAATGCTTTTCAGAGCCAGCGTTACTTAGGGTGGACTAAAAATAACCACAGGTTTCTAAACTCCTGAGTGGCTGCTTTTTCAGGTGAGTCTCAAGGCATGCCCTCCTCCTGGCCCAGAGAATCTGCATGTGACCTTGCACCAAACTCAGATACATCTAAAGCATTTCTTACGCGTCTGGTGTGGTGCTAACTCTAAGGGTGGTTTTGTGAGAAACAATACAGATGTGTCCTCCCTTACAGAGCTTCCCGACCAGAAGGGCTCTGTGTCCTGCACAGGGATGGTGCAATGCTATGAAAAGCTCTGTTTGTCTGTTTCTTTTTGATCATCATCGACAACAAAAAACCCTGATGTTTTTTATCATGTAATTCTGAATCCAGGGGGATGGTTCCGTGGCACTTACTTTACAGTTATTCATTGAGCTGCTAGATGTTTTACATGATCTCAACTTACTCTTTTAAACCATCCAGATACATATAGGTAATAAAATGCTCCTTTTACAAATGAGGAATTGGACTTAAGCGCCGTAGTCGTGTTCATACAGCTAGTAGGTGTCTGGGGCCAGAATTTAAAACCATTTCTACTGTTAGAAAATTGGAAAGCAAGAAACTATCGTCTAAAACTAGGTGGCAATTCCTTCACCCTATTAAGATAAGTCTTACTTTCCTTTTCACTTGTCTTTTCCAAGCTAAATATTCCCAGTCCAAGCAAGACCAGAGGTTTGAGTGAATAAAAGACCAAAATCGTCCTTTGAATAAGGCACATTGCGTTGTGTTATCTTTTCTGAAGTGGGAGTGCATTCTAGATGTTTACTGATGGATGGGGAGGAAAAAGGTCAAAGATGCGTTTTCTGAATAGCATCCTTCTACCAGGGCAGCACTGATAGGAGAGATGGCACAGACTTGTGCTTATATTGTATGGGCTCTGGAATAGACCACCTCCAATTTTATTATTTTGTTGCTTTTTTTAAAAACATCTTTATTGGAGTATAATTGCTTTACAAGGTTGTGTTACTTTCTGCTGTATAACAAAGTGAATCAGCTATACGTATACATATATCCCCCTATCCCCTCCCTCTTGCATCTCCCTCCCACCCTCCCTGTCCCACCCCTCTAGGTGGTCACAAAACACCGAGCTGATCTCCCTGTGCTTTGCCGCTGCTTCCCATTAGCTAGCTGTTTTACATTTGGTAGTGTATATATGTCCATGCCACTCTCTCACTTTGTCCTAGCTGACCCTTCCTCTTCCCCATGTCCTCAAGTCCATTCTCTATGTCTGAGTCTTTTCCTGTCCTGCCCCTAGGCTCTTCAGAACAATTTTTTTTTTTTTTTAGATACCATACAGATGTGTTAGCATACGGTATTTGTCTTTCTCTTTCTGACTTACTTCATTCTGTATGACAGACTCTAGTTTCATCCACCTCAATACAAATAACTCGATTTCGTTTCTTTTTATGGCTGAGTAATATGCCATTGTATGTATGTGCCACATCTTTACCCATTCATCTGTTGGGGACACTTAGGTTGCTTCCATGTCCTGGCTATTGTAAACAGTGCTGCAATGAATATTGTGGTACCTGTCTCTTTTTGAATGATGGTTTTCTCAGAGTATATGCCCAGTAGTGGGATTGCTGGGTTGTATGGTGGTTCTACTTTTAGTTTTTTAAGGAACCTCCATACTGGTTTTCATAGTGGCTGTATCAATTTACATTCCTACCGAGACTGCAAGAAGGTTCCATTTTCTCCACACCCTCACCAGCATTTACTTGTAGATTTTTTGATAATGGCCATTCTGACAGGTGTGAGGTGATACCTCATTGCAGTTTTGATTTTCATTTCTCTGATGATTAATGATGTTGAGCGTTCTTTCATGTGTTTGTTGGCAATCTGTATATCTTCTTTGAAGAAATGTCTATTTAGGTCTTCTGCCCATTTTTGGATTGGGCTCTTTGTTCTTTTGATATTGACCTGCATGAGCTGCTTGTATATTTTGGAGATTAATCCTTTGTCCATTGCTTCATTTGCAAATATCTTCCCCCATTCTGAGGGCTGTCTTTTGGTTTCCTTTGCTGTGCAAAAGCTTTTACGTTTCATTAGGTCCCATTTGTTTATTTTTGTTTTTATTTCCATTTCTCTAGGAGGTGGGTCCAAAAGGATCTTGTTGTGATTTATGTCAAAAGCATTCTTCCTGTGTTTTCCTCTAAGAGTTTGATAGTGTCTGGCCTTACATTTAGGTCTTTAATCCATTTTGAGTTTATTTTTGTGTATGGTGTTATGGAGTGTTCTAATTTCATTTTTTTACATGTAGCTGTCCACTTTTCCCAGCATCAGTTACTGAAGAGGCTGTCGTTTCTTCACTGTATATTCTCGCCTCCTTTTTCAAAGATAAGGCGACCATATCTGCATGGATTTATCTCTGGGTTTCTTTCCTGTTCCATTGATCTATATTTCTGTTTTTGTTCCAGTACCATACTGTCTTGATTACTGTAGCTTTGTAGTATAGTCTAAAGTCAGGGAGCCTGATTCCTCCAGCTCCGTTTCTCGTTCTCAAGATTGCTTTGGCTATTCGGGGTCTTTGGTGTTTCCATACAAATTGTGAAATTTTTTGTTCTACTTCTGTGAGAAATGCCAGTGGTAGTTTGATAGGGATTGCATTGAATCTGTAGATTGCTTTGGGTAGTAGAGTCATTTCCACAATGTTGATTTTTCCAATCAAAGAGCATGGTATATCTCTCCATCTGTTTGTATAATCTTTAATTTCTTTCATCAGTGTCTTATAGTTTTCTACATACAGTTCTTTTCTCTCCTTAGGTAGATTTATTCCTAGGTATTTTATTGTTTTCATTGCAGTTGTACATGGGAGTGTTTCTGTAATTTCTCGTTCAGATTTTTCATCATTAGTGTATAGGAATGCAAGAGATTTCTTTGCATTAATTTTGTACCCTGCTACTTTACCAAATTCATTGATTAACTCTAGTAATTTTCTTATAGCATCTTTAGGATTCTGTACGTATAGTATCATGTCATCTGCAAACAGTGGCAGCTTTACTTCTTCTTTTCCGATTTGGGGTGCTTTTATTTCTTTTTCTTCTCTGATTGCTGTGGCTAAAACTTCGAAAACTATGTTGAATAATAGTGGTGAGAGTGGGCAACCTTGTCTTGTTCCTGATCTTAGAGGAAATGGTTTCAGTTTTTCACCATTGAGAATGATGTTGGCTGTGGGTTTGTCATACATGACCTTTATTATGTTGAGGTAGGTTCCCTCTGCGCCTACTTTCTGGAGGGTTTTTATCATACATGGGTGTTGAATTTTGTCAAAAGCTTATTCTGCATCTATCGAGATTGTCATATGGTTTTTCTCCTTCAATTTGTTAATATGGTTTATCACATTGATTGATTGGTGTATCTTGAAGAATCCTTGGGATAAACCCCACTTGATCATGGTGTATGACCCTTTTAATGTGCTGTTGGATACTGTTTGTCAGTATTTTGTTAGGGATTTTTGCATCTATGTTCATCAGTGATATTGGTCTGTAGTTTTCTATTTTTGTGACATCTTTGTCTGGTTTTGGTATCAGGGTGATGGTGGCCTCATAGAATGAGCTTGGTAGTGTTCCTCCCTCTGCTATGTTTTGGAAGAGTTTGAGAAGGATAGGTTTTAGCTCTTCTCTAAATGTTTGATAGAATTCGCCTGTGAAGCCATCTGGTCCTGGGCTTTTGTTTGTTGGAAGATTTTTAATCATACTTTCAATTTCAGTGCTTGTGGTTGGTCTGTTTATATTATCTATATTTTCCTGGTTCAGTCTCGGAAAGTTGTGTTTTTCTAAGAATTTGTCCATTTCGTCCAGGTTGTCGATTTTATTGGCATATAGTTGCTCATGGTAATCTCTCATGATCCTTTGTATCTCTGAAGTGTCAGTTGTTACTTCTCCTTTTTCATTTCTAATTCTATTGATGTGAGTCTTCTCCCTTTTTTCTTGATGAGTCTGGCTAATGGTTTTTCAATTTTTTTTTTTATCTTCTCAAAGAACCAGCTTTTAGTTTTATTGGTCTTTGCTATCAATTCCTTCATATCTCTTTCCTTTATTTCTGATCTGATCTTTATGATTGTTTTCCTTCTACTGAATTTGGGGGTTATTTTTGTTCTTCTTTCTCAAATTGCTTTGGGTGTAAGGCTGGGTTGTTTATTTGAGATGTTTCTTGTTTCTTGAGGTAGGTTTGTATGTAAACTTATTTCTTAGAACTGCTTTTGCTGCATCCCGTAGATTTTGGGTCGTGTTTTCATTGTCATTTGTTTCTAGGTATTTATTGATTTCCTCTTTGATTTCTTCAGTGATCTCTTGTTTATTTAGTAGTGTATTGTTTAGTCTCCTTGTGTTTGTATTTTTACAGTTTTTTTCCTGTAATTGATATCTGGTCTCATAGTGCTGTTGTCGAAAAAGATACTTGATACGATTTCAGTTTTCTTAAATTTACCAAGGCTTGATTTGTAACCCAAGATATGACCTGTCCTGGAGAATGTTCCATGAGCACTTGAGAAGAAAATGTTTTCTGTTGTTTTTGGATGGAATGCCCTATAAATATCAATTAACTCCATCTTGTTTAACGTATCATTTAAAGCTTGTGTTTCCTTATTTATTTTCATTTTGAATGATCTGTCCATTGGTGAAGTGGGGTGTTACAATCCCCTACTATGATTGTGTTACTGTCAATTTCTCCTTTTATGGCTGTTAGCATTTGCCTTATGTATTGACGTGCTCCTATGTTGGGTGCATAAATATTTACAATTATTACATTTTCTTCTTGGATTGATCCCTTGATCACTAGGTAGTGCCCTTCTTGTATCTTGTAATAGTCTTTATTTTAAAGTCTATTTTGTCTGATATGAGAATTGCTACTCCAGCTTTCTTTTGATTTCCATTTGCGTGGAATATCTTTTTCCATCCCCTCACTTTCAGTCTGTATGTGTCCCTAGGTCTGAAGTGGGTCTCTTGTAGACAGCATATATACGGGTCTTGTTTTTGCATCCATTCAGCCAGTCTGTGTCTTTTGGTTAGAGCATTTAATCCATTTATATTTAAGGTAGTTATCGATATGTATGTTCCTATTACCATTTTCTTAATTGTTTTGGGTTTGTTATTGTAGGTGTTTTCCTCCTCTTTGTGTTTCCTGCCTAGAGAAGTTCCTTTAGTGTTTGTTGTAAAGCTGGTTTGGTGGTGCTGAATTCTCTTAGCTTTTGCTTGTCTCTAAAGGTTTTAATTTCTCTGTCGAATGTGAATGAGATCCTTGCTGGGTAGAGTAATCTCGATTGTAGCTTTTTCCCTTTCATCACTTTAAATATGTCCTGCCACTCCCTTCTGGCTTGCATAGTTTCTGCTGAGAAATCTGCTGTTAACCTTATGGGGATTCCCTTGTATGTTATTTGCTGCTTTTCCCTTGCTGCTTTTAATGTTTTTTCTTTGTACTTAATTTTTGATAGTTTGATTAATATGTGTCTTGGCGTGTTTCTCCTTGGATTTATCCTGTATTGGGCTCTCTGCACTTCCTGGAGTTGATTGACTATTTCCTTTCCCATATTAAGGAAATTTTCAACTATGATCTCTTGAAATATTTTCTCAGTCCCCTTTTATTTTTCTCTTTTTCTTCTGGGGCCCTGTACGTCAAATGTTGGTGCGTTTAATGTTGTCCCTGACGTCTCTGAGACTGTCCTCAGTTCTTTTCATTCTTTTTTCTTTATTCTGCTCTGCAGTAGTTATTTCCACTATTTTACCTTCCAGGTCACTTATCTGCTCTTCTGCCTCAGTTATTCTGCTGTTGATTCCTTTTTGAGAATTTTTAATTTCTTTTATTGTGTTGTTCATCACTGTTTGTTTGCTCTTTAGTTCTTCTGGGTCCTTGTTACACATTTTTTGTATTTTTTCCATTCTATTTCCAAGATTTTGGATCATCTTTACTATCATTACTCTGAATTCTTTTTCACATAGACTGCCTATTTCCTCTTCATTTGTTTGATCTGGTGGGGTTTTACCTTGCTCCTTCATCTGCTGTGTGTTTCTCTGTCTTCCCAGTTTGCTCAGCTTACTGTGTTCGGAGTCTTCTTTTTGCAGGCTGCAGGCTTGTAGTTGCCATTGTTTTTGGTGTCTTCCCACAGTGGGTAAGACTGGTTCAGTGGGTTGTGTAGGCTTCCTGGTGGAGGGGACTGGTGCCTGTGTTGTGGTGGATGAGGCTGGATCTTGTCTTTCTGGTGGGCAGGACCACATCCGGTGGTGTGTTTTGGGGTGTCTGTGACCTTATTATGATTTTAGGTAGGCTCTCTGCTAATGGGTGGGGTTGTGTTCCTGTCTTGCTAGTTGTTTGGCATAGGGTGTCCAGCCCTGTATCTTGCTGCTCATTGAGTGGAGCTGGGTCTTAGCGTTGAGATGGAGATCTCTGGGAGAGCTTTCACTGTTTGGTATTACTTGGGGCCGGGAGGTCTCTGGTGGACCAGTGTCCTAAACTGAGCTCTCCCACCTCAGAGCTCAGTCCTGACACCTGGCCGGAGCACCAAGACCCTGTCAGCTACATGGCTGCTAGTGCTGGAAGGTCTCCTCTGTGGCTCACTGTGGGGACAAGGACACTGGCAGTAGCAGTTCTGGGAAGTACTCCTTGGCATGAGCGCTCCTGGAGTTCGCCATTAGCCCCGCCAAAGAGTCTGTAGCCTCTTACTTTTTATTACTATTCAAACTCCAATTTTATTGCTTTCTCTTTTGCCTTGCATAAATTACTTAACCCCTTGGTCCCTCTGTTTCCACATTTTAAAACTGGGATGGTAACAATAGAATGAATGGCATCATAGGCTGTTTGGAAGAATTAACTAGTGAGTTAAATGTACACTGCTGCAAAGAGTGCCTTGTACAGAATGCCTGCTGTTACTATTGTTAGATTCATGTGTAGTCATGGAAGGTTCCTAGTTTAAGTCCAGCTTACAGCTATTCAAATTTAGTTTGTTTTTTATAATATTAAACATAATCTGGGCTTTGTGGGTGGCGCAGTGGTTAAGAATCCGCCTGCCAGTGCGGGGGACACGGGTTCAAGCCCTGGTCCGGGATGATCCCCCATGCCGGGGAGAAACTAAGCCCGTGTGCTAAAATTGAGCCTGTGCTCTAGAGCCCGAGAGCCACAACTACTAAAGCCCTCGAGCCTAGAGCCCGTGCTCCGCAACAAGAGAAGCCACTGCAATGAGAAGCCCATGCAACCCAATGAAGACCCAATGCAGCCAAAAGTAAATAAATAAATTAATTAAAAAAAAATAAACATAATCCAAATAAATTTTAAATAAGAATGTAATCATATAACTATAGTATCCTTACTACAAATACAATATAAACACACATAAATAGTGTAATATAAATGTTAGATGAAAAATGAAATGATTGGAAAATGCAAGATTGAGTGAAGTTAAATTTGTCTTGAGAAGATATTAAAACTAGAGTAAAAGCTGCTTCTTCACCACCACCTTTAATATTCCCACGATCAGTGGGTTTCCAAGCGAGGGCTTTGCAAGCCATGTTTCCAAAACTTGACTGGACCACAGAAATTCATTTTCATGGAGTACTTCATGAAGTTAGGGTCCTTGGGATACCTATTTGAGAAAAAGTGCTCTAAAACCTCCCTGTTTTCTTCCCCAGTTTCATATGTCCATCGCCAGTCCTCTTAATTCCCTGTCAGCAAAATGCATGCCCCATCATCCCTGGGACTGTCCTGTCCATCCGGGTGAGCTCTGATAAATGTAGTGTGTGGCAAGGTCACAATGGCCTTGATCCAGGAGATGGGTCATCTTGGCACTGGTCCACCTGGTCCCTCTGGCCTGCACACTGAGGCCGTTGCTGGAGAAGACACTTCCAGTCTCCAAGCTTCTTTGTTAGATTTTGCTCCACAGGAAGAAAAAAGACAATGGAGCTGTTTACAGTTTCAGAAGACCTTTTCAAGGGAGTATCTTCAGAACTGTGCTTACTGAATGGTTATTTTAGGGGGTAGAGTGAGCCAGTGGTTTCGGAGCACAGGCTTTGAGTGTTACCATATACTGACCTTTGGTGAGACAGACCCTCCCCAGGTAATTGGGACTCCGAGCATCCTCCTTAGACAGTCAAACTGAGGGGGGATTTCAGCAATGAGATGTGATTTGGGTTTGTCACATCAGATTGTAAAACAGTCGTTTTAGGCAGATACAGTATAAATAAAGATAGTATAAATAGTACTTATAATATGGTATGAATAACAACACAAAGATTTTGTTACAGCAGTCTGACTAAATGTGAAAGGGTTCATTTACATATATTAAGTGATAGAGGTTAATGAGTTAAAAAAACTACTTTAATCATCCCTTTCCATATCATCATCTTGAAAAGAGAATTTGATTACCTTTGCTAATGATATTTAAATTGGAATGATTTCGACATAAATTGAATTATTTCCACCTATATTTATTAATCCATTTTAGAGAAATATAAAAAACTGTAACTGGGAGTGATTTTGTTAAATGTATTCACTTAGAATTTGGATAAGTTGTTTATAAGGTATTTACAAACACCCTATGCAGAAAATTATGTTAAATTTACATTAGCACAGAAGGTTACTTCTACGCAATCACAGATTGCCAATATTACGGTTGACAAAATAGAAACATTTATTTATTGTATTTGGCTCTTTATAAAATTAATATTTTTGTTCTTCCAATATTCACTGGCCATTTACTCTATGTTAGATGTTTTCTAGAGGTTAGATATACAACATTAAACTAAGCAGAGCAGAATCCCTAGGCTCCCTCTTAATTCTAGTTGAGGGATCCATACCATGAACAAATATATAACTGAAACATAGAGCACATCACACGGTGACAGGTTATACACACGTATGTCAGGGAAGGGGTCTAGGAGCTGTCAGGCTACAGTCTGAGTTGCAAGGGTAAGTAGGATGTTTAGGGAAACTGTTCACTGAGAAAAGGTAAAGAGACAGCGATGTGGAATTCTGGGAAACGCCATTCCAGGAAGCAGTAAGAACAATTAAGAAGTTGTAGAATGTGAAGTGTTTATCATGAATTCTGGATTTAATATTAGAGTCAATACAATATACTCATTGAATGAAGGTAAAATGTGAGAAAGGAGTCAGCAATGACTCCAAAGTTTTTGGAGGTAAAGGTCGTGCCCAAAGAAGGATTAGTGGAGTGGAATGGAGATCAGGGATTTGTTAGTAGACAGGTTATATATGTCAGTGTTCATCAGACATGCAAAGAACAAGGTCATGGGGTGGCTGGATCTACAAATCAGAGTTCAGGAGAGAGGATCCAGATGGGAATGGAAATGTTGGGGTTCCTGGTCATGAGATGAGGTCATGGAGGAGCTAAGAAGACAGTGACATGATCTAGAGACTTAATCCTTGGTTACTCCAGGGTTTAGATGTGAGGGATATGAGAAGGCCCATTAAGTGGAGCTCATGGAGGGGCAGCGGGTGAAGGAGGAGGAAACTGAGGACTGTTTGTTGCCTAGAAGACATCTCAAGCAAGGCTTTCAGGGAGGAAGATGTGCCCGACTGTCTCAAGTGGCATTAGTATGTCCTGACCGATGAGGAGAGGCTATTCACATTGGGTTCCACCCTGAGGAGGTCATTGTTGGTCTTGACAAGGGCCATTTTGGTGCTGTGGTGAGCGTCGAGCTCTTATTGGAATGGCTCAAAAGAGAATTAGGGAACATAAATTGGAGGCAAGAAGAACAGACGTTTGACTGTAAACATAAAATGGAAAGATGGAATAGTGGCCCAAGGCAGAGTGGAGAAAAGAGGAGTGTTCCTTTTTTTTTTTTTTTAATTGAAGTATAATTGATTTACAATGTTGTGTTAGTTTCAGGTAGACAGCAAAGTGATTCGGTTTTATGTATATGTATATATATTCTTCAGATTATTTTCCATTTTAGGTTATTACAAGATGCTGAATATAGTTCGCTGTGCTATACAGTAGGTCATTGTTGGTAATCTATTTTATATATCGTCATGTGTATATGTTACTCCCAAATTCCTAATTTATTCTTTCCACCAATTTCCCCTTTGGTAACCATAAGTTTGTTTTCTATGTCTGTGAGTCTGTTTCTGGTTTGTAAATAAGTTCATTTGTATCATTTTTTAGATTCCACACATATAAGCGATATCATATGATATTTGCCTTTCTCTGTCTGACTTCCTTCACTCAGTATGGTAATCTCTAGGTTCATCCATATTGCTGCAAGTGGCATTATTTTGTTCTTTTTTATGGCTGAGTAATATTCCATTGTATGTATGTACCACATCATCTTTATCCATTCATCTGTCAATGGACACTTGACACTTCATAGGGATCGTATTAAACTTGTAGATTGCTTTGGGTAGTATGGCCATTTTAACAATATTAATTCTTCCAATCCAAGAGCATGAAGTATTTTTCCATTTCTTTGAATCATCTTTAATTTCCTTTATCAGTGTTTTATAGTTCTTATCGTATAAGTCTGCCACCTCCTTGGTCAGGTTTATTCCTAAGTATTTTACTTTTTTTTAATGCAATTTTAAAAGGGATTTTTTTTTTCCCTTTCTGATATTTCATTGTTGGTGTAAAGAAATGCGACAGATTTCTGTATGTTAATCTTGTATCCCGCTACCTTGCTGAATTCGTTTCTCAATTGTACTAGTTTTTCCGTGGAGTCTTTAGAGTTTCTATATGTCATATCACTAACACTGAAATCTTTACATTGTGGAAAAACAGTAATGATACGGGCTGGCCAAAACGTCCCTTCAGGTTTTTCCGTAACACCTTACAGAAAAACCCAAACAAACATTTTGGCCAACCCAATATTTGTGGGTTCCTTTGAAGCACATTTAATTTTATTCTTGTATAAATATTATTCAAATATTTTTGTTTGAGTTTAGATTTCAAGACTAAATGTAGCTGCAATATTTTAAATAAGCATACATTTTCAAACAAATATTTCATATGAAACCAATAAAGAAGTCTCCCTTCCTTTATAAAAAGCCACTTCCCTAACCTCATGTATATGCTCTTCAGACTCAGGGCTGTATTAACTTTCAGATTTGCATGTAACGAGAGCCAATTTCATTTTAAGCATCATTTGTTGTTAAAATACTTACCTTAACATATTTACCAAAAGTAAGGCTGTAAAGTCTTCCACACCTAGCAACTGTACTGCACAAAAGTTGGGCACCTGGTAAATCCATGCCGAGTCTAATTCTGCTATCAAATAAAAATTGTACTTCAAATGACCTAATAGTCTTTTAAAAGCATTTACTCATCAAGACATTAAAAAAAAAAAATCTGCATGCACACTCTCGGTGAGGTACTCTTAGAAGTAGAGTCCCCATTTAAAACTCTGAAATAAAAGGCAAATCAGTCTGAACCATCCTAAAATATGAGTTATATCAAATTGGAAGATGTGAAGACTTCAGGTCGGTCTGGATTCCAGCCACTGTATTCAACTCCACCAGCTCTGACGAAAGTAACTGCCGATGCGGCTGCCTCTGGGCCTCGCACAAAAGGCACAGGGAGGACGATTTTTATTGACTTCATTTGGGCTGTGATGCTGCCGAACACAAGAACTTACTGGCGCACGTGGATAAATCTAGATCTCCAGTTACATGCATTTGCACAAGCACGCGTGCTGTTGAAATTGCTGCACTGGCAGGAGAATATAAATGCAAAACATTAGGAGGCTTTGACACATTTAGAGCATGTGTAAAACAGTTTTCAGTGGGATCAGGAACTGTGAAATCCGAGTTGATTGTATTTTGCTTATTCTAATTCCCGGGACCTGTAACTTCTTCCAAGTCCACTCCTTTACAACTTCTGTCTTTTTCCAAGATGCAGGCTTTGGCTGTGTTGAATCAGTAATTACTTTCCTGTTCATGGTTTTACTTTTCCCAAATATGTTATTTACTATAGAACAGAGGCTATGTTCTCCTTCAGTTTTCTTGTATTTAAGTCTCTATTTCAGCATGGCAGTGTCGCCCCTAAATTGTTGATGTATGTGTCTGCCTACCTCCACTAGATGGTGTGGAAATTCAACTTGGAAAGAGAGGCTTCCCATCCTTGTGCTCCTGTCCTGGTGCAGAAGTGCTAGGTTAGGTGCGGGGAGCAGGGCTGACTCACCTCCCTGTGAGGCACTAGCAAGTGATAGTCATTATCTTGGCCAATTTTTAATCCAGGGTCTTGCCGTCACCTTGATAATGAAGAAAATTAATTTTAACCGCCTACTAAAAGCAGATACATCTTTTGGAGATAGACTCACCTTAGCGAAGATCAGAGCCCATTGCCCAAAACAAGGATGTCAATCTGTCAGTTTATAACGAGACATACAATTATCACAGGATGTCAAACACTCATTTCTCTTACAGTACTGAGGGGACAGTCCCAGGTGGGAAGAGGTATCATTTTCATAAGATGGCTAGGGAAGTGTGCAATCCGTTCATTAATAAATACCTACTAAAGAAAGTACAAACGGTGTGAGACTAACCACGTTCTGGCAGCAGAATTTAAGATAGCATGAGAGTGAAGAGAGCCTGATTGAATGGATTCACGTCTAAAAATAGTATTTCCAATGGAACGGACACTGTCAGCCAAAGAGGTACGAAGAAATGGTTCCTCATGGGGGAAAATAACCTCCATCTTCACACACGCAGGCGCTGGCAGGAAGGAAACATGCCCAGGAGCTGGTGAATATCTCATTCCCTGTGGATGACCGGTTCCTAAAGCGAGGATACAGCAAAATGTTCCTCTCGCCCTTCAGCGTTTCTGTGTCGCTGCTCTAACGGTTTTAACTTACTGGACACTACTCTGACTCTTTCACTAAGCAAAGCAGCCTCAGCGTGGATGGCCTGAGGTCACCCTCACCCTGACCTGAAGACTGTTATTATCCGGTGGCTACAGGGAAACACAGGCCCACTGGAACCCGCGCTGATGAAATAATGTGCCCGCTGCCGCAGGACCAAGGAACGACAGAACTGGGGGTCAGGTTCCAAGGCTTATGCCCCTAAATTCAAACGTGTACAAAGCTGGAGGTGGACAGCTAGACTTTGCGACCCGGGGTGTACACAATTTGGGAGACTCTTCTTAAGAAAACTAATGCAAAGTCATGATTATAAGACTGAATGCTCATGAAGAAAGTTACACCAGATGATAAATTTAAAAGAGCTGATAAATAGCACAAATGTTACAAAGAAAACCACATGTAGTAAAAACATTGTTTTTATAACTATTTGGCTCAAAGCTATACTGCGTTTCTCCTACAGTTTTTGGCTTCATTATTCTTTGACTACCTCGATGTATAATGATCTAATAGTTTCTTTAGAGATTGAAAGATAATTCAGTTTTTTTTCCCCAGGATGGTTGATCAAATATAATTATTATTGATAGTTGGAGTACGTGTACTGTGTTATTTCATGCTTGTTATACCCACTGTTTGTAGTCCTGTTACTAGTTTAGGTACTAGAAACATGGGACTTCTGGCATACTATATGTGATTCTCATCAAAAGGGGAAAGAGTCTATGGTGTATGGTAATTGTTTATGCTGCTTTATCAAGGATATTCTTTTTTTTTTTTGGCTGCACTGGGTCTTCGTTGCTGCGTACGGGCTTTCTCTAGTTGTGGCGAGCGGGGGCTACTCTTCGTTGCTGTGCGTAGACTTCTCATTGCGGTGGCTTCTCTTGTTGTGGAGCACGGGCTCTAGGTGCACAGGATTCAGTAGTTGTGGCATGCGGCCCCAGTAGTTGTGGCACACGGGCTCTAGAGCACAGGCTCAGTAGTTGTGGCACACGGGCTTAGTTGCTCCACAGCATGTGGAATCTTCCCGGACCTGGACGTGAACCTGTGACCCCTGCATTGGCAGGCAGATTCTTAACTACTGCGCCACCAGGGAAGCCCACAAGGATATTCTTGACAAGCGAGAAATTCTGTTTAAAGTTGACATGAGAAGCACATTCATTAACTTAAGTTTTGCACATTTGATGACTTGAAAGCTTCTACAAACTTCTTACAGCATCTATCATAAAATTCTCTCTCCTCTGCCTTACACATACATCTAATGCCAGTGGTCTTTGCCCGTGTATATGACAGTACAACCCCAAACTTTCAACCTTTCTGACAGTAAGGCAAGGGGTCAAATCCAGGGGGCAGGGGGAGTCATCCTGAAAGGCTTCCCTACACCTTCATGTTTAGGAATAAATTAACCCTGGAGAGACATTACTGCAAACCACATAACCATATCCCACCAAAGCCTAAGTCAGTGTACAGCCAGTTCACCCTAACTGCATCTCCAGTCTCCATGCCATGCCAAAGCCATTGACATGAGAAGAGGCATGGCAGAGGGAAGACAGAGGTGAAAAGAGAGAATGGTGAGGTTTTCCTTTCCTAGGTTTCTCCCAGGGCCTTGAAGGGGGTCTGTGCAAGATGGGCCTTGAAAGGGGGTCTGTGCAAGATGGGCCTTGGGCTTAAGCTCCTTGCACTTTCTCCAAATGAGTTTCTGTGAGGATAAAATTAGCTTCAGAGGACGGCATACTGTGAGTCCTATTCAGAATGATAAAGCATAACAAGTTGACACAACGGCATGTGTGATAAGATCTAGGGCTTGGGTGAAGATGAGAATGGCCAGTTGGCAGCGTGTAGAGAGTTAAGGGTTTTATAGGTCATGCTAAGGAAATTGGGCTTAGGCCTGAAGCCCAGAGATGGCCACTGATGTCACATCCATTCTTGAAAATTCAGATCAATTTCTTACATCATAACCTTAACCTCTTTAGCCACTGTTTACTTTGGAAGTCCTGTACTTTCTGTAGCCTTTTCCATAATTTAGTTCTATACTGTTTGATAGTGTGTTTTTCTTCCCAGGTGGAAGGAAGTTCCCTGATTTAGCAATGGTGGTCCATTCTTTGTTGCTTTTGTGGGAAAAATAAATGCTTTGTGATGTGTTTTAAACCCCCTGCTGTGTCGCATGCTGGGTCATTTATAGCTGTTGTTTGTTAATTTCCATAATAATACTGATATGAAGGCTTGGCTTTCTACTCAGTTTTTTAAACTGTTTATTTGGAAACAGCTTTGAACTATGGAAAAATTGCAAGAATAAAAATGACAAATAAAACACTCATATACCCTGCACTAATCTTCCCTAAGATTTGATTCACTGATTGTTAACATTTTGCTCCATTTATATGATCACTTGTACCCTTTATTTATTGATTTATTTTTGGCGCTCTCCTCATTATAAACACAAAACTCCTAAAGCCCGAGAGTTTATGCAGCTAATGAAATGTCACAAGCTCCTAGTGAGTATTAGAAATAAGCTTCTTGGACCAAAGCTTCTTGGGTTGTGTACCTAGTAGGTGCTCAGTGAATAATTTTGACTGATATCTAAAAGAACCTAGTCAAAAAAAAAAAATGTTCCCCTAGTATATATTTTATAGTTTTGCAGGTCAGTGTATGATCAGGAGACTCCTTTTTAATAAGAATGTTGGTTTGGATTGTTTGACGATTCCAAATTTCACGTATAAAGACTTTCAAAATGTAAGGAAAACCTATGCAATGTAGATTCATAGGTGAAAGACCAGTGCCGACCAACACATTTGATAAATGAGAAATTGAATAGTAAATCTGTCAGGATTCGTTTTGAAAATGATAGCGGAATGTTGAAGCAAGAAATTAACAAAGAGAGGACACCTAAGCATTTGTAGAGCTACCCATCCTACCCAGTATTAAGGCTTCTGCCCGGAGCAGATACTGTGTATCTCTAAGTAGCACAGGTGACCTTGAGCACCCTGTCATATCACGCCTCGCTGGGATGGGATCCACCCAGTACACGTCAGCCTCCTCTATGTGCCCTGCTAGGAGATCCAGGGTCTGGAAACTGGTCGTTGTAGCACCAGGTGCTACAGACACGTTGCCATATGTGGTGTAAGGAGCATAAGAGATTGCAGATCCCTCATTGATTGATACCAGTGTGAATACTAGCCGTTGGATATTTCTAGAGCAATGCCAAGTAAGAAGTTACTAACAGTCTCTCTGTTACCTAGCCAAAGACTGTGAAAATATACAGAAACCATCAGGGACTTTTAAGTACCCTTTCTTCCCACTCTAGGATGTTTTGAAGAGTAAGCTTAAGACAGAGGCAGTGTATAGTACTGAAAGCTAGTATAACATTGGAACCAAACTTTTTTAATTAGAAAAGTATATTAATACTACTTTATTTTGTGGTTACACATATTGCATGATTGGTCTATAATTTCTAGATATGTGTCACTAGTAAAGGTTTTTCCCTCTATTATGTATTCTTAAGACATTTGCATTTTTATATTTGAATCTAATTATTAATTTGAAAACATGTTAAAATGCATTTCCTCATTTTATATTGACACAATTCCTAACATAATTTTAAGACAAGTGATATATGTTGTTTCTCTTGACGAGAAGTGATGCATAGATAAGCAGTGATTTTGGTTCAGGTTACACAGAAGGTCAGTGGAAAAACCTGCAAGAGGACCCGTGTGCTCTAATTTTTAGTTTGGCAAGATCTTCTTTATATCAGTGTTCTTAACGTTTTCTTGTACTTAATGAAAGAATTTATTTTTTCCCTTAAGATGATATATTTTTAGACTTTCTGTTTTATGGACATAATCTGCAGTGGAAAATGCTTACATTCATGATTAGAAAACAATAATTTAGCGCTTAAGTGATGCCCGCTCAGTTTTAATGACAATTTGAATTCTCAATGCCGAGTAAACACAACACAGATGTTATTGTAACCCAGCACTAAAGTACTTTTAAATTCAGTGTATATTGTCATTATAGAAGTAGCACTTACACAAATATTTAATCCAATGGAGATAGTTTAAAACAGAAATGGGTGAGTTATGACAACATAATAGCTAGGTACCACCTTTATACAATTAGCAGCAAAATTAAGGATTAAACATGACTAGTTTTAAGTTTTCAAAAGGTAACCCAAAATAATTATCTACAAGTTAATGACATAACTGGAGTATGTTTAAAGTGGCAAGCGTGGAAAGACTGTCAAGGAATTTCTTTCAATTGCACTTTTTTTTGGATCTAGTATTATTTTAGACAGTTACTGTGAATGCTTTTCTAGATATATGCTCAATTAAAGACTATAATTTTCTTCTTGGTACCATTTTCTAAGTCAATGTATGTAACTACTTTGAAGTTATGCGCGTACACACACACACATACTTGAACTGTGATCTTTTTTCCCCACTTAGCAGTTGTTTATTTTTACAGATTCTTATACAGCACATGCATTTACACAGCTAATTTTCCTTGTACTGTGACTCTTTATTGATATAAATCTCAGTGTTGTTTTTGTCTTCTTAGCACTTAGCATAGTTTCTGTTCCAGAACATGGAACCCTCATCAAAACCTTCAGATACAAGTATTCGTGTAATGGGGGCAGTACTGTATATTTTCCCCTGAAATCTTAGCTCCTCTCAAAATTCATTTCAGATGATTAAAGCTCCAGGGCAGGAAAAAATTATGGGACTGGGGGCTGGGTGGAGAGTCGGGCCGGAGATAAGCGCTCAGGATGTGTCCTCTTCAGCAGAACATCCTTGGCATCATTCTTAGACGAGAGGAGAGGGTGTTTTACTTCCTTTTCATTATTCTTTAGCATTTCAGAAGTCTAGCTTGGTAGGCCAGACATCGGGACCTGTCTCCTGGAGTCCTAATGAAACAAGCCTGTCAGACACTAAGGGGAGCTAAAGGGCTGAAATAGGGAAGACATTGGAGAAAGGTCCTTCTGTGGGGTAGTTTTGGAGGAGGAGGGAAAGATAAGAAACCGAGTTTGGAGAAGACAGGCAGACAGGCAGACAGGAGAATGATTGTGTTAAATAATTTGAACAGGAAGTCTGGCACAGTGAAGGGCAATATGCCCCAGAGAGGGAAAGGTTCTGACTTACTCTCCCAAATCCTTCCCTTATTAAATTCTTAGACTCTGAGTTAAGATTGAGTGGACCTGACGTAGGAACAATGTAATTGGGGAAGAAGGATCCCACAGCCAAGACGGCAGTGGGCTCTCTGGTCCGGGGGAAGCACAAAGGACCTGGAAGAAATTCAGAATGTTCTGAAGTCCATGGAAAACCAAGGTGAAGCTGTCAGCATGGAGGTGCCAGTGGATCCCAGCTAAGATCAGAAAAGAATAGAACTGGAGTCTGGCTGTTTTCCAGAGCAGATATAGCAGCAGTGGATGCCAGGCAAGTGCCCAAGGGAATAAGGAAGCGGGAGGAGGGACTGTGTTACCATCACAGGACTTCCCAGCCGCAGGGACACATACAACTTCCTGCAGCTACACCAGGGAATGCCCAGTTACATTGACTGGGCAAGGCCCATTGGTCCCAAGGCTGGAAGTTTAGGGTGAATGAGAACTGAGCCCTCTGTCAGCTGTACCCAGATCTCCCCTCAGAAATAAGAGAGCCTGAGGGATTTTCTTCCAAGCACTGAGCACAAAACGTCCTTTATATATGACTGAAGAGGACAAAAATTTTTCTCACTGGTAGTAGGGTTCACGAACAGCATTTAGTGTCCAAAAAAGTAATTGCATTCTTTATGTAAATCAGAGGGCAGAAGGGTAAACATTTTTATCCTATAGCATTGTATATGACAGGTTTTTTTTTTTAAATTTCAGTTTTCTTTTATTAAAACAGAAAAGAGTGAATTACTATTTATGTTTGAAACCAAGGATGTCTTTTCTCATAAGGACATTATACAATGATATATATTTAATAATACTTTAATTAGCTCTCAGGCATCTTTTGGAAACTTCATCTTCAGTGTTTTCTGAGCAGATTGAGAAATGTGTTCTGGATATAACCAACTGCATTGTATTAGTCCTGCCTTGGGGGGCTCCTTGAAGACAGTCGTGTCATTTTGTTGTGTCATTACCTAGCAAAGAGGCATTCATACCGTGCATGCTTAGCCCTGTGATACAGTCAGTATCTTACAATTCTGCTGAAAGATTTAAATAGCAAGTTACGTTCCATATGTTTCTGAGTTGTGTGTGGTATGTCTAGATGGAGAATCGGACATTTCTGTAATTCTAGAAAGGCTACGGTAGCTTAGCAAAGTGTGGCGTACTTAGATGCCCAGTTAAGTTTTGAAGCTCATTCTCTTCCTAAGGTAATTAATGTTATTAGGGAAAAAAGATTGGGGGTTGTTTTTGAGGTCTGCCCTAACAGTCCCAAGTTCTTAGTTAATTACATATGTGGGAGACTGAGTTAGTGTCAGCGTCTTGTCATGACTGGCCTACTCACACAGTGACACTTAGCTGGTGAGTGGTGGTCCCTCGTAGAGTCACCTCGCCATACTGCACCCAAGACGGAGTGGCCTCCTGGATGGATGGCATTTGCTTAGATCCATTTAGCTCTTGCTGTTACCACAACATAACCACACGTGGGCTGCTGATGAATCTGCATTGCTGGTTCTATGTATTTTCCTCTGAAAATGAGTTGTGTCACAGCCATAACTGAATAAATATTGCAGTTCTTTGGCCTTTGCATTTTAGAAAAGATTCACTTGATTTTTCTGTCATCCTGTGCTCTTCATCTTCCTTTCACGTCTAAAGCACCTAATTAAAATTGCTTCCTTTTTTTTTTCTCATCACCTATTCCATTCCCAACAAAATGTTCAAATATCAGTTCTCATCTCTATGCAAATAACTCTTAAATTCACATCCCCAAAAGTAAAATGCTGTGTGTTACAGTTACCTATGGCTGTATAACAAGCAAGGTCCAGACTTAGTAACTTGACAAAATCAACTCTGTTACAGTCCCATAGGTCAGCAGTGTTGCCTCTGCTCAGCTGGGCGGCCCTTCTGCTCTTGCTCTTGGGACCACTCGTGCCGCTGCAGGTGTGCTTGTGCTTGGCTGGGCTGAGGATGGGTGGTTTCAGGTGACCTCACTCATGTGTTTAGGAGATGGTGCTGGCTGTTGGATAGACCTCTCTTTCCACGTAATCCCTACTCAAGGAGGAAATCTCCATCTTCCTCATTGGAACCTCACAGTTTCAGAAGACCTGAGCGGAAGTTAGTGGAAGTAAATGAAGGCCATCCAAAGGAAAACAGAGGCTATTTCTTTGGAGTTTCCTATAACAGGGGAGTCAGGCACCATCGTTGTGTTTCTCAGACACTCAGAGGCCTATAGGGAAGAGGGAAAACTTCATAGTGAAGAAAAGGGAAGGCGCTGGGTGTGTTCTCATTGGGGTTCGCTGGTGTGGAGAAGCTGGGGGTGAAACTGCACCAACCAAGAAGGAGCCCCCATAAGTGATTGGTTTGATGAGCATGTTCAGCTTTCTCTGGTTGGTACTGAGTTAGAAGCAGGAAAAAAAAAAAGGCACATGCACTGACCAAGTCCTAACCTTTCTGGGCCAACTGCTACAGGGGTGATGGTTTGGTCTCCTGGGCGAGTTGCAGCAGAGGTTGTGAGCATTCTGTTGTCATATATATTCTGGTAATTGTGTATTTGTACATTTATCCTCTCAATCTGCAAGGCTGTTGAAGCATCATCTCAGAAGTCTCATAATGTCACTTCTGTATTCTCAAGGGATGAGAAGGGCATACACTCCACTTCTTAATGGAAAAAGGGACAGTTTTAATTGCAAAGTGATTGCAAACAGACTGCAGGACAAAGCATACCCAAAACCTGACTTGTCATGTCACCACAAGAATCTTTTCTCTTACTATTTTCATGACAGTAATTCCAGCTCTTTCAGGCTTGTAAATGTGGTGCTTATTTTTATAGTAACACTACTTTATCCATCTATTATTAATAATAATGGCTAGGTTACAATATATAATCATGATTTCTAATATTTACAGTGAGCACTGAAGCTACAATCCTGAGATATGTCTACCCCCTAAGCTGACATTTTGCCTCCTTTGCTTGGTAGTCTTTTTTTTTTTTTTTTAAACATCTTTGTTGGAGTATAATTGCTTTACAATGGTGTGTTAGTTTCTGCTTTATAACAAAGTGAATCAGTTATACATATACATATATCCCCATATCTCTTCCCTCTTGCGTCTCACTCCCTCCCACCCTCCCTATCCCACCCCTCTAAGTCACAAAGCACTGAGCTAGTCTCCCTGTGCTATGCAGCTGCTTCCCACTAGCTATCTATTTTACATTTGGTAGTGTATATATGTCCATGCCACTCTCTCACTTTGTCCCAGCTTACCCTTACCCCTCCCCATGTCCTCAAGTCCATTCTCTACTAGGCTTGCGTCTTTATTCCAATCTTGCCCCTAGGTTCTTCATGACCTTTTTTTTTTTTTTTAGATTCCATATATATGTGTTAGCATACTGTATTTGTTTTTCTCTTTCTGACTTACTTCACTCTGTATGCAGGCTCTAGGTCCATCCACCTCACTACAAATAACTGAATTTCATTTCTTTTTAAGGCTGAGTAATATTCCATTGTATACATGTGCCACATCTTCTTTATCCGTTCATCGGCTGATGGACACTTAGGTTGCTTCCATGTCCTGGCAATTGTAAATAGAGCTGCAATGAACATTTTGGTACATGACTCTTTCTGAATTATGGTTTTCTCAGGGTATATGCCCAGTAGTGGGAATGCTGGGTCATATGGTAGTTCTATTTTTAGTTTTTTGAGGAACCTCCATACTGTTCTCCATAGTGGCTGTATCAATTTACATTCCCACCAACAGTGCAAGAGAGTTCCCTTTTCTCCACACCCTCTCCAGCATTTATTGTTTCTAGATTTTTTGATGATGGCCATTCTGACCGGTGTGAGATGATATCTCATTGTAGTTTTGATTTGCATTTCTCTGATGATTAATGATGTTGAGCATTCTTTCATGTGTTTGTTGGCAATCTGTATATCTTCTTTGGAGAAATGCCTGTTTAGGTCTTCTGCCCATTTTTGGATTGGGTTGTTTGTTTTTTTGATATTGAGTTGCATGAGCTGCTTGTAAATTTTGGAGATTTATCCTTTGTCAGTTCCTTCATTTGCAAATATTTTCTCCCATTCTGAGGGTTGTCTTTTGGTCTTGTTTATGGTTTCCTTTGCTGTGCAAAAGCTTTTAAGTTTCATTAGGTCCCATTTGTTTATTTTTGTTTTTATTTCCATTTCTCTAGGAGGTGGGTCAAAAAGTATCTTGTGATTTATGTCAAAAGCATTCTTCCTGTGTTTTCCTCTAAGAGTTTGATAGTGTCTGGCCTGACATTTAGGTCTTTAATCTGTTTTGAGTTCATTTTTGTGTATGGTGTTAAGGAGTGTTCTAATTTCATACTTTTACATGTACCTGTCCCGTTTTCCCAGCACCACTTATTGAAGAGGCTGTCTTTTCTCCACTGTATAGTCTTGCCTCCTTATCAAAGATAAGGTGACCATATGTACGTAGGTTTATCTCTGGGCTTTCTATCCTGTTCCATTGATCTATATTTCTGTTTTTGTGCCAGTACCATACTGTCTTGATTACTGTAGCTTTGTATTATAGTCTGAAGTCAGGGAGCCTGATTCCTCCAGCTCCGTTTTTCATTCTCAAGATTGCTTTGGCTATTCGGGATCTTTTGTGTTTCCATACAAATTCTGAAATTTTTTGTTATACTTCTGTGAGAAATGCCAGTGGTAGTTTGATAGGGATTGCATTGAATCTGTAGATTGCTTTGGGTAGTAGAGTCATTTTTACAATGTTGATTCTTCTAATCCAAGAACATGGTATATCTCTCCATCTATTTGTATCATCTTTAATTTCTTTCATCAGTGTCTTATAATTTTCTGCATACAGGTCTTTTGTCTCCTTAGGTAGGTTTATTCCTAGATATTTTATTCTTTTTGTTGCAATGGTAAATGGGAGTATTTTCTTAATTTCACTTTCAGATTTTTCATCATTAGTGTATAGGAATGCCAGAGATTTCTGTGCATTAATTTTGTATCCTGCTACTTTACCAAATTCACTGATTAGCTCTAGTAGTTTTCTGGTAGCATCTTTAGGATTCTCTATGTATAGTATCATGTCATCTGCAAACAGTGGCAGCTTTACTTCTTCTTTTCCGATTTGGATTCCTTTTATTTCTTTTTCTTCTCTGATTGCTGTGGCTAAAACTTCCAAAACTATGTTGAATAATAGTGGTGAGTGTGGGCAACCTTGTCTTGTTCCTGATCTTAGTGGAAATGGTTTCAGTTTTTCACCTTTGAGGATGATATTGGCTGTGGGTTTGTCATATATGGCCTTTATTGTGTTGAGGAAAGTTCCCTCTGTGCCTACTTTATGCAGGGTTTTTATCATAAATGGGTGTTGAATTTTGCCGAAAGCTTTCTCTGCATCTATTGAGATGATCATATGGTTTTTCTCCTTAACCAATTTGTTAATATGGTGTATCACATTGATTGATTTGCATATATTGAAGAATCCTTGCATTCCTGGAATAAACCCCACTTGATCATGGTGTATGATCCTTTTAATGGGCTGTTGGATTCTGTTTGCTAGTATTTTGTTGAGGATTTTTGCATCTATGTTCCTCAGTGATATTGGCCTGTAGTTTTCTTTCTTTTTGACATCTTTGTCTGGTTTTGGTATCAGGGTGATGGTGACCTCGTAGAATGAGTTTGGGAGTGTTCGTCCCTCTACTATATTTTGGAAGAGTTTGAGAAGGATGTGTTAGCTCTTCTCTAAATGTTTGATAGAATTCGCCTGTGAAGCCATCTGGTCCTGGGTTTTCGTTTGTTGGAAGATTTTTAATCTCACTTTCAGTTTCAGTGCTTGTGATTGGTCTGTTCATATTTTCTATTTCTTCCTGGTTCAGTGTCGGAAGGTTGTGCATTTCTAAGAATTTGTCCATTTCTTCCAGGTTGTCCATTTTATTGGCATAGAGTTGCTTGTAGTCATCTCTCATGATCCTTTGTATTTCTGCAGTGTCAGTTGTTACTTCTCCTTTTTCATAATTCTGTTGATTTGAGTCTTCCCCCTTTTTTTCTTGATGAGTCTGGCTAATGGTTTATCAATTTTGTTTATCTTCTCAAAGAACCAGCTTTTAGTTTTATTGATCTTTGCTATCATTTCCTTCATTTCTTTTTCATTTATTTCTGATCTGATCTTTATGATTTCTTTCCTTCTGCTAACTTTGGGGTTTTTTTGTTCTTCTTTCTCTAATTGCTGTAGGTGTAAGTTCAGGTTGTTTATTTGCGATGTTCCTTGTTTCTTAAGGTAGGATTGCATTGCTGTAAACTTCCCTCTTAGAACTGCTTTTTCTGCAGTTTTGGGTCGATGTGTTTTCATTGATATTTGTTTCTGGGTACTTTTTGATCTCCTTTGATTTCTTCAGTGATCTCTTGGTTATTAGGTAGTATATTGTTTAGCCTCCATGTGTTTGTATGTTTTACAGATTTTTTCACGTAGTTGATAATCTAGTCTCATAGCATTGTGGTTAGAAAAGATACTTGATACGATTTCAGTTTTCTTAAATTTACTAAGGCTTGATTTGTAACCCAAGATATGATCTGTCCTGGAGAATGTTCCATGAGCACTTGAGAAGAAAATGTTTTCTGTTGTTTTTGGATGGAATGCCCTATAAATATCAATTAACTCCATCTTGTTTAACGTATCATTTAAAGCTTGTGTTTCCTTATTTATTTTCATTTTGAATGATCTGTCCATTGGTGAAGTGGGGTGTTACAATCCTCTACTATGATTGTGTTACTGTCAATTTCCCCTTTTATGGCTGTTAGCATTTACCTTATGTATTGACGTGCTCCTATGTTGGGTGCATAAATATTTACAATTGTTATAGCTTCTTCTGATTGATCCCTTGATCACTATGTAGTGTCCTTCTTGTGTCTTGTAATAGTCTTTATTTTAAAGTCTGTTTTGTTTGATATGAGAATTGCTACTCCAGCTTTCTTTTGATTTCCATTTGCATGGAGTATCTTTTTCCATCCCCTCACTTTCAGTCTGTATGTGTCCCTAGGTCTGAAGTGGGTCTCTTGTAGACAGCATATATATGGGTCTTGTTTTTGCATCCATTCAGCCAGTCTGTGTCTTTTGGTTGGAGCATTTAATCCATTTATATTTAAGGTAATTATCGATATGTATGTTCCTACTACCATTTTCTTAATTGTTTTGGGTTTGTTATTGTAGGTCTTTTCCTCCTCTTGTGTTTCCTGCCTAGAGAAGTTCCTTTAGTGTTTGTTGTAAAGCTGGTTTGGTGGTGCTGAATTCTCTTAGCTTTTGCTTGTCTCTAAAGGTTTTAATTTCTCTGTCGAATGTGAATGAGATCCTTGCTGGGTAGAGTTATCTCGGTTGTAGGTTTTTCCCTTTCATCACTTTAAATATGTCCTGCCACTCCCTTTCGGCTTGCAGAGTTTCTGCTGAAATGTCAGCTCTTAACCTTATGGGGATTCCCTTGTGTGTTATTTGTTGTTTTTCCCTTGCTGCTTTTAACATTTTTTCTTTGTATTTAATTTTTGATAGTTTGATTAATATGTGCCTTGGTGTGTTTCTCCTTGGATTTATCCTGTATGCGACTGTCTGTGCTTCCTGGACTTGATTGACTATTTCCTTTCCCATTTTAGGGGAGCTTTCAACTCTAATCTCTTCAAATGTTTTCTCAGTCCCTTTCGTTTGCTCTTCTTCTTCTGGGACCCCTATAATTCGAATGTTGGTGCATTTAATGTTGTCCCAGAGGTCTCTGAGACTGTCCTCAGTTCTTTTCATTCTTTTTTCTTTATTGTGCTCTGCAGTAGTTATTTCCTCTATTTTATCTTCCAGGTCACTTATCCGTTCTTCTGCCTCAGTTATTCTGCTATTGATCCCTTCTAGAGAATTTTTTTTCATTTATTGTGTTGTTCATCATCGTTTCTTTGCTCTTCAGTTCTTCTAGGTCCCTGTTAAACGTTTCTTGTATTTTCTCCATTCTATTTCCAAGATTTTGGATCATCTTTACTATCATTACTCTGAATTCTTTTTCACATAGACTGCCTATTTCCTCTTCATTTTTTAAGTCTGGTGGGGTTTTGCCTTGCTCCTTCATCTGCTGTGTGTTTCTCTGTCTTCTCATTTTGCTTAACTTACTGTGTTTGGGGTCTCCTTTTTGCAGGCTGCAGGTTCGTAGTTCCCGATGTTTTTGGTGTCTGTCCCCAGTGGCTTTGGTTCGTTCAGTGGGTTGTGTAGGCTTCCTGGTGGAGGGGACTAGTGCCTGTGTTCTGGTGGTTGAGGCTGGATCTTGTCTTTCTGGTGGGCAGGTCCACCTCTGGTGGTGTGTTTTGGGGTGTCTGTGACCTTATTATGATTTTAGGCAGCCTCTCTGTTAATGGGTGGGGTTGTGTTCCTGTCTTGCTAGTTGTTTGGCATAGGGTGGCCAGCACTGTAGCTTGCTGGTCATTGAGTGAAGCTGGGTCTTAGCTTTGAGTTGGAGATCTCTGGGAGATTTTCACTGTTTGATATTACATGGAGCTTGGAGGTCTCTGATGGACCAACGTTCTGAGCTTGGCTCTTCCACCTCAGATGCACAGCCCTGACTCCTGGCTGGAGCACCAAGAGCCTGTCATCCACACGGCTTTGGGGAGGTCTGAGGTCTTCTGCCAGTGGTCAGTATGTGTTCTGTAGGAATTGTTCCACATGTAGATGTATTTCTGATGTATTTTTGGGGAGGAAGGTGATCTCCATATGTTACTCTTCTGTCATCTTGAAGTTCCCCCCAATATGGCGTTTCTAATTGACTGTCACTTGTCTTTTCCTTGTGTTTTCAAAGAATCGCAGGATCTGGTTGCTTGGTGATTCTTACTCTGCACTATTTTGTTTCTTATATCTGATTTCTCTATATATATATTTCTTTTAACCATTTTCCATAGGTACTGAATTAATCCGGGTCTCAAATGAGGCTGAATTATTGCAGTAGCTGTCTCTTCACATGTAAGCAACATGTATTTATTGAGTCCTCTCTGTGTTGACTCAAGGCCTACAAGATGAACGATGATTTCAAACCCTCAGGAAATCGGTCATTTTAGCCTCTAGAATTTAGCCTCCACCCTCATCAGTCCTTCATAGTCAGTGTTTCTTTCCAGACTTATTTAATAATGTGTCTCTCAATCTAACTCTCATGTCCCGAAACATTTTAGAATGCTATCTTACGATTCTTCCCAGAACACCAAAGTTATAGGGATTACGCCATTCTCTTAACCTACGCTTGGCAGCCAAACTGTGTTCACATCTAGCAGGATGTTCTTCTGAAGATTTTTGGCCTTTCCTTGCAAATGTCCAACCCTCCTTCTCTCATCAGCTTCCTATTTGTGGATATCCTCCATGTAATTTCCCTAATATATTCTGTCCTACACACTAAACATTAACTTCTACGCATGTTTGGATATGTGTCTTTTCCACAGTCTTCTCGGATAACCCCATCTCATTTTACCTTTCCTTGCTTTGGTACATATTATATACTGTGTGTAATACAGTATATTGTTATGTATCGTATACACACCAAAAATAAACATATAACTATTTGTGGATACATTTTTTCCTGTTTAATAGAAGAGACAGTGAATCATTTAAATAATAAGCAATCCCCCACAGTTTGTAAATGCTCTAAAGTCATATTTAGAAGTAGGATAAAAATACTAAATAACCACAGACTTTGTTAGAGTGTTTGTGATTATCTATGTATCTTAAGAGTATAAGGGTAGTTGCTGCATTAATAGAAGTATGGTCTGGGACTTCTAACCAAACTAAGGGTATACAAAGTAACAAAGAAAACATTGTTTCAACGGAGTAACAAAATGAGAAAACAAAAAAAAAAGAGAAGAATAATGATAAAGGAAAATAAACAGAAAACAAGTTCATGTACATGAGTCATTTTTTAAATCAAAATAAATGGTAACAAACTGTCTTCACTGGATAAAACAAACAAAATCAGTTACAAGAGACACAACAGAAAGATAATAAGGGATAAAATTTTTAAAAACATACTAAAAGTAAGTTGGTTTAGCAGTGATATAATACAGTGTTAAATTTAAGACAAAAATGCATTCATAGAGATATATGGATTGTACATCATGATAAAAAAAAAAATCAATCTCCCACAATGATGTAACACTTGTAAACCTGAATTCCCCTAACAACAGCAGCGCTTTGAAGCAGATAAAATGTATGAAGCCCAAACTGGCAGAATTTCAAGGAGAAATTGACAAGTCTAGTGTGAGTCTTTAAACTGCATTTATCAGAAACTTATAAATAAAGCAGACAAAGCTTACTAAAATTAGAAGAACTGAGTAACAATTAGCTATCTTGCTATAATGTTTGACTCAATATGTGAACAATAGACATTATTTTCAAAAACATACATTGGACATTTTCAAAACTCATCGTTTTCTTGCAAAGGCAATCCCATCATCATCCTACAGCTTTTAATATATGGATTAAATTATAAATTATCAAAAATACACCAAATACACACAAAAAAATACACAAAATAAAAGCAGCTCCATCCATGAGGTATTAAGAACATTGGATTCTTATTACACATTTTTCCCTAAATAAATTCCAGATAGATTAAGATCCCAAATGTGAAAAATGAACCTTTAAAATAATTAAAGATAAATATAGGAAATATATATCATATGTACATATTTCTGAACATATGTATACATGTATATGTATGTGTGTGTATATTTATATACACACACACAGGAGAAATTTTGACGGAAATAATGGAATATTTTCATCAAATTTATAAATAATAGAATGAAGGGAAAATTTGAGTACATCAAAATTTTAAAAAGTACATCAGAAGATAATATGAAGCAAATAATATAAAGAAGGTACACAGTAGCCTATGAAATGCTATTTGCAGCGTGTGACCAATTACATGCATACGTATGTATAATACTATACACGTACACGTGTGTGTGTGTGTGTGTGTGTATATAGCTGAGTCACTTTCTGTACAGCAGAAATGAACAGAACGTTGTAAATCAGTTATACTTCAAAAAAATTTAAAACAAGAAGAAATAGTTCACTCCCTTCAAAAAAGTAATGGGACAGTTGATAATGTGATTTTGTGTCTCAGATTAATCCAAAAAAAATCATAACAAATAAATGGATTTTAGTATTTATTACCCTGCATAGGCTTTTGCAGGGTACAGCCCCATGAAGTAGAATAAGGGAGAAAAGCAGATGTAAAATCTGACCATCTAAGCAACGAGTCTGCTTTCTCCGTGCTGGCTCACATCTACCCCCTCGTATTCCCTGACAAAGAACATGGACGCCTTGAAGCCCCTGAGATTAGATGAGCTGAGCTGGCGATGCATTTTCAAAACTGTGATGACTTTGAACAAACTTACCTGCGTGAGAAATGAGGGAAATGAGGCATTCTCATGGTCTTCAAAGTTTTAAGTTGCTCTCAAGTCAGAGAGGTCAGGCTTGTGCTGTGCTGGTTCCAAATGTAAAGGGAGGACCAAGGAATAAAGACACAGAAAAGTAGGTTTTTAGTTCATCAGGAGAAAGAACTTTATAATAATTTGTTTGAGCTGTGCAAAGGCTGAGATGTATCTTTGAGTCCTGGGCTACTTCTGGTAACAGCCCCAAAGAGGTGGGTGGACACAGGTCAGAAATATGGTGAAGTGGATGCTTTGGTGTGCATAGATTAAACTGAGGAGCTCCGACAGTGCCTTCCATTCTCAGTTTCTGAAATTTTAATTTAACAGATGGAAAATCCGTTGCTGTTACTTGATAGTCGTATTTTGTACTTTATGTAATCCTTGGCAAATAGTTTGGAATAAGAACATGAAAGAGTATTTGTTGACAAGTGTCATTCTTGACTACAAAAAGAAACATGAAGTACATATTCAAAACTATTTCCCATAAGCTTTCAGACATCGTTTCAAATAAGTTGTATAAATATGTCCATTTTAGCTGAAATAAAGTACCCTTGCCTCAAGGCTGCCTCTTAGAAAAATCCCTTAATTGATGTAAGTTTTCCTTTTTAGTTATTGTAAATAGTGCTTTATAGTCAGTCCTTAAAAATGCTACTACATATTCAATATATTTTTTTTTAACCAACCTGGAGTTTTCTCTCCTGCATGTTGTAAAAGATAAGCTCACATTGAAAAGATTTTCAGTGAACAATTGTGCAAATGTGATAGGAAAGTAGACTCAGTGTCCTGATTATGTAGACCAAGCATATCTTGGCATCAACACTGAATGGTGACTTAGCTGTTTTGAAGTATTGTGAATTATTATTTAACAAAAAACAGACAAATTTTGTACCACTGTGTATAGGCTAATATACCATTTATTATAATTTTTAAAAGAATCAGTATCCAATGAGTACTTAGTATCAAATGAGTATCAGTACCAAATGAGTATTTAGTACTCTAATGAGTTACTAAATTTTAAATTAGCCTGCTTCAACAGCTTGAGCAAATAAGAACTGAATCATAATTTATTTGAATTTGTTTAGACAAAGCAAATAACACCCTGATAGCTCCTATCCACTAGATGGAATTCTTTTTTTTTTTTTTTTTTTTTTTGCGCTATGCGGGCCTCTCACTGCTGTGGCCTCTCCCGTTGTGGAGCACAGGCTCCGGACGCGCAGGCTCAGCGGCCATGGCTCACGGGCCCAGCCGCTCCGTGGCATGCGGGATCTTCCCGGACCGGGGCACGAACCCGTGTCCCCTGCATCGGCAGGCGGACTCTCAACCACTGCGCCACCAGGGACGCCCCACTAGATGGAATTCTTTTAGCTCATCTTCTAAATTAAAAAGTTTCCCTTCAGTCTGTTTTGTGGAAATCTCCAGTTTATTCTAAGTCCAGCAGTTGCCTCTCTTATTCTTTTCATAGATTTTATTTTTTCAATCCGAATATCTCAGCAGCATCTTGAATAACCTATATTTAAAACGAAGTCAGCTACTGCTACTCCCTTGAACAAATACAGTTATTACACATGACTCTGCATATTTTTTTCTATTAATGATACCACATGCCTGAAGGATTCTTTTTCTTTATTAATGATATCATCTTTCTTTTAGTTATCCGAGCTTCAAAATTTGGTACTTATATCATTTTTCTTGCTTTTCTTAAATCTTAAGAGCCCAGAGATTATTTTTTATTGCCTCCCTTCAGGTCGAGCCTACTGTTTTACCCTCATGAAAGCCTTCATTAAGCCTTCCCTCTTAACTAGCTTCAGCATCTGTACCTTTGTCTGCAATACATTCTACAAAAAATGGTCAGAGTAATCTTACTAAAAGGCTAAATACCTTCCGTGGTTTACCATAGTCTCTCTGATGAATTGTAAACTACGTAGTCCCGTATTAGGTGCTTCTCTGTTATGAACCTTTTGGATCTTTCAGGCTTGTCTTTGAATTCTTCTATAGAGTTAGACAACCAATAGGATGGAGATTCTGTGTTGAAGGGTGAGAGATAAGGTGGTTTTGATGGAGATGTAGCGAGCAGAGAGTATCTGATGTTGAGTATTGTTTGAGTGGAAGGGGCAGTAGCCAGTGAAGGAAGCAAAAATCATGATTATATTCAATACTTGAGCCTGGAGAACAGCCAGCATCATAAGGTACCAGAATGAAGGCAAAGATGGCGCTTATTTATAAGGAGTTGGCAGTGGGACCAGAACCAGAGGAGTCACTGTGATCAGGGAAGACAAAGAGAGTAACAGAGAAAATGAACTGAAAGGGAAGGGGATTGTGGTCAGAGTCAGGTACCTGAGTATCGGAGGTGGGGGGGATACACCTAGGTATCACATTGCTTTTCTGAGATAGCCCTGGCCTTTTCAGGGCAGGGAGACTCGGGTGCAAGCAAAACTGAAGACTCTGTTGATGACTTAAGGATGATGGAAGACTGTTGCCTGTGAGATGCAGCAAAGAAAATCACTCGGAGCACAAGTCGCCTAGCCCATTCTGTTGGAAATAGAGACAGTGCAGCTTGTCACCCAGCAGCTCTCCAGATGTTGTATTTCCAGAACCACTGGAAGCTGTTTTGACTTCCCTCTTCCTCAGACACCCCAGAGTTCATTTGAACAGCATTTTAAATCTGTGCTCCAAATTTTAGCAGAATCTCAGAAAGCTGGAATAAATATTAAAAAGAAAATCAGCTGTGTTACTTAAGTCACTGAAATTGCATAACCCAAAATACTCAGGTACTGCTGAAGACCAATCAAGGTTATCAGTTGTGGGAGAGAATGTCTCAAAATATATAAAAAATAATATATGATTTGTTAACATAATATCATAATGTATTAAGTATTACTGTTACAGTGTACTGAACATGTTGTCAAATTTAAATCAGTGTGTCTTGCTTCTCAGATTTGGTGGGTTTTTTTTTTAATATTTTTTTTAATTTCAGAACCTTTACAGAAAAGTTGTGAAGACAGTACAGGGTTCCCATCTGTGCTCCACCCAGTTTCCCTTTTTATCACGTCTTATGTCCGTGCAGTACATTTGTCACAATAAATAACCAATATTAATAAGTTATTATTAACTAAAGTCAGTACGTTATCTAATTTCCTCAGGTTTCACCTCATGCCCTCCTTCTGTCCCAGGATCCCATCTAGGGTACCATGCTCCCTATAGTTATCTTGTTTCCTTAGGCCCTTCTTGGCCGTGAGGGTTTCTTAGACTTTCCTTGTTTCTGGTGACCTTGCCTTTGATCAGGTATTTTGTAGGCTGTCCCTCAGTTGCGATTCGTCTGATGTTTTTCTCATGATTGCCCTGGGGTTGTAGGTTTGGGGAGGAAGACCACCGAGGTAAAGCATCCTCTGAGCACATCCCTCCGTGCACTTTGTCAGGTGTCTGCTCTGTGCAGCTCCTCTGCCTTCCCACCTTTCCAGTCTGTCTTTGGAAGGAAGTTACTGTGACCGGCCACAGAGCGGGGTGGTAAGCTCCACCATCCTGAGCAGAGGAACTGTTAATGATTGAGAAGGCTTCTGCACGGGACTTCCTTCTCTCCCAGTTATTTTTCCCGTCGTTTATTGACATCAAAATGCAACCACGGATATCTATTTTCTACTTCGGGTCACCCAGATTGTTTTACCTGTTCTCTTTGCAATCCCGATGTTTTTCCTTCCAGTTGTTTTCTGCAAAACAGTGAGCCTTCTCTCCGAGCAAGAACCAATATGCTGCCTCGGTTTGTAAAAGTTCACTCTGCCACGTGGAACATCAGCTCAGCCAACTAGGATGCTTTCAGACTTTGTTGTATCCTAGTAGAATTGAGTTACATTGAGGGGAAACACTACTTAACTTGCGTAGAATAGCTGGCATTTTGTCTTGAGGACCTGGACCTGCTTTCCTAGCTGTAGATTTTTCTCACTTACCGTACCTCCTGCCACCTTTGGTTCACCGTCCTCTTTCCCTATAAACACTGATTTCGGAAAAGGTCCAACAGACTCATTCTTACTGAGGGCTTCAGACATCTCGGGGCTTAACATTTTTATTTTGAAGCCTCCCATATAACCTTCACCTAGCTTTCTTCCAAAAGTTAACATCTTACAGAACCAGAGTGCAGTTATTAAAATGAAGACATTAATGTCAACACAACATTACTAATAACTATTGAGATTTCCCCAGTTTCTCTCAAGTCTCTTTTCTATCCGGTATCCCACGTGACATTAAATCGTCACATCTCCTTGGATCCCTTCAACCTGTGACAGTCTTTCCTTAACTTTGAAGACCGTGATGAGTTTGAAGGTTGCTGGTCACTTATTTTATAGAATGTGTCTCCCTGTGGGTCTGTCTGACATTTTCTCACGATTTGGTGGAATTATGCATTTTGGCCAGAATACCCCAGAAGGGATGAACCCTTTTCCATGCATCAATTCACAGGGTCCAGGATCTCAGTGTGTCTTTTCACTTAGGATGCTAACATTAATTACTTGGTTAAGGTGGTGTAGGATAAATATCTCAATGTAAAATGACTGTTTTCCCTTTGAAATTAATGAGTATCTCATCGAAGGAGACACTTTATTGCTATCCCTATATCTTATTTGTCCTCAAACTTTTTCTTACCGTTCTTTTTGATCAAAACATATTGAAGTCAAGTGTGAAGCTAAAAGAAGGAATGGTTACATTGTGACTATCAGTGAATATTTGTGGAGAAAGAATTTGTGTGTCTCTATCAGAGTGTGTGTGAGCGACAGAGACAGACAGAATGATTCTCCTGGGAATTTCTCCAGACCATACCATGTTTCTGCTTATGTTTTAGATCAACTTGTATGCAAATGATGCAGCTAATTGCTCATGGTTATATTACGCCTATGTTCATGAAACGTCTAATACTTAATTCCGTACTTAGCAATTTACAGAAACTAAATAGTGGCTTCGGTTTACATAATATAGAGATTTGGGAGCAATCTATTTAAAGACCTTAGTAGAGAACAAAGGCACATTTTAAAAAAATCTCACTAATCATACATAACACTGTTAATCTGTCGGAGGCCGTTAGAATCAGACAGTATCTAGAGTCCACAGGATCAATGAGAGTGAGGGAACATGTATACAGTATGCCATCCGTCAAATTGGGCTTTGGGGTTTTGTATCTACTTCACCTACAGGGCTTGTATTTGAACTCATGGTGGGATTTCCACTTTATTATATAGTTCAGAGAAACTAAGAATAAGGGGATGACAAATGTGTTTGCATATTGTCGGGAGTGCTACAATTCTGTCGTCATCGCCGTCGTCAATATCATGAGAGTCATTCATATGTACCTTTCTATACAAGTAATTGATGATAATTTGGTTACTTCGTGTAGGCTAGAACCACAATTACTGAAGTGTACTCATTAGGGCAAAAATAGTCATTCATCTAGATAGACACTTTCATAAAACTTGGATTTTAAAAAGTATGAGACCATACTTTATTCCTGATAGTGTCATAGTTATTATGGGCAGCCTGAGAACTGTTATAAATCAAAATATGTAATAAGTGGAATTTTTAAAAGCTCAGTAGAAATACATTGATATATTTAGGCAAACAATAACCTTGTAAATTAATTCATCAAGCTCCTAGCTGTACAGACAGTTAAACTGAGGCCCTGAGAACATGCCTGGCCTGTCCCCAGAGATGCCACACAGTCAGCCTCTCAGCTCTGACTGCATGTTGGGTTTCCTGGGTCCAGGTGTGACTCTGAGTACGTTTAAAACATACTCAAGTTGACTCGTTAGTGATTCCAAGAAAATCATTAGACCTATCACTTCATATGGCAAACCAAACTAGACTCAAAGTAGTTTAGGTACAATTATTTTAAAAAAAGGAACTAAACTGTTAAAAGCAGAATTCCGGTGACTGTGACCTTTGCCCACTGAGATGTCCCTGGGGAGCACCGTCCATGGGCTCCTCTCCCCCCGCCCCGTGCATCCAGCCCCCCCCAGACCCTCTCTTCCAGCTCCTGGGCACTGGCAACACCACCTCCTCCCCTTAGGTCCCTGGGGTGGAGGGAGGAACTACTTTCTATAATTACTCATTTCTGATTCATTCTGGTCCTCGTTTGCTTTTTCAGCCCTTCCAAAAGACATGTCACCAACTCCATGCATTAAAATCCCACTGTTTAAAACTCATATAAATGCAAAATAAAAGAGAAATGACTCTACATCAAAATTAAGAAGGAAGAGGAATGAAGTGTTTAAAAGCAATAGAATTAATGGTAAAGAAGAGGGATCCAACCCATTCATCAGTGTGTCCCCTCACTGGGCGAGGTTCTTCGTGCTTTGCGGGTGCTTGATAAATCCATGTTGGATGAAGGAATAATCATTGAATCACTGATTAAAAATCCAATACAGCAGTGCATTAGAAACCTGAATAAAATCAAAGTCAAGTGACTGCAAAAAATGTGTAACATTCAAGCTCTCACAAATAAGAAATTGCGTAGGTGGGTAAGGAGCTCAACATACAGATCACACGGGAGAAAACATAGCATTTGTCAAACTTACTGAAAATCTCAACTGCATGAATAAGGAAATGCAAGTTAAAACACAATCAAATTCGCAGGTATTTAAAAACTCCTCTTCAATGCTAAGAATCGTGTGCAGATCCAAACACGGTTACATCAGCCATTAGGGGTGAGGGTGTCGATGGCTGCAATCTTTCTGTAAAGAAGTGAACATTATTTTATTTGCCCTAAAAATTATCAGACCATTTAACACAATGTGATAGCAACAACAAATAGGAGGATATTTAAAATAAAAGAAAATAAATGAAGAAATATGATTAATTATGTAATGGAGCAAAGTATGATATACTCATATATACAGAAATGTTTTGGATTTTTTAAATCATGTTTCCACGGAGTTAGCAGAAAATATGTTGAAGCTTAAAAAAATGTATGCATGAAAATCCCAGCAACGGCTATAAGTGACTAGTAACAGTAGGTATATTCAGTAGGTAGGATGATAATTAATTTTTATTTTCTTGAAAACATTCCAACTTTCTGAATGTTCTGTAATGGCCACAGGCCATTGAAAAAAATTTTTTACCATCAGAGAAAATGGTATCAGTATATATGTTGTCATGTGTGAGAAAGTGAAAGATAGGCAGCTGACAAAAAAGAACCCATCAGAAATAAATTCTTTTGATACGATAATTAGGTTCACATATTGGAGCATAAATTTGGCAGCGTATTTCCATTTCTTTTGATAAGCTAACTTCTCCATAGTTGTGATACATTCAGTTATGGAAATTGTGTTCTTTAGCTTCGGAGAAGATATGGGAAGGCAGGTACTTCCCACCGTGGACAGTCCTTTTGCTGCTCTCAGACCCAGGAGGGAACCAGCGTGAGCCTGGCTGCCAGCCCCGGAGGTCCCTCTGCGGAGTCCAGAGGCGTTTGGGCTCTGTTCACATTTACAGTCGAGTTTCATATATCTTTTCTTCAGGTAACTCTGAATGCTATTTTGATTTAAAAACATTGAACAGTCACAAATGCAAGGAAATGGTGTGGAGAGGGGCAAATCAGCAACGTCATTGCTCCATCAAGGTTTTCCACAGAAGCAGAAACAATAATACAGGACTTCCCTGGCGGCGCGGTGGTTAACAATCCGCCTGCCAATGCAGGTGACACGGGTTCGAGCCGTGGTCCGGGAAGACCCCACATGCCCCAGAGCAACTAAGCCCTTGCGCCACAACTACTGAGCCTGTGCTCTAGAGCCCGTGAGCCACAACTACTGAGCCCACGTACCACAACTACTGAAGCCCACACACCTAGAGCCCGTGCTCCACAACAAGAGAAGCCACCGCAATGAGAAGCCCATACACCGCAACGAAGAGTAGCCCCCGCTTGCCGCAACTAGAGAAAGCCCGCGCGTAGCAACGAAGACCCAGCTCAGCCAAAAATAAATAAATAAATAAACAAAAAGAAACAATAATACATAAATATATATATATATATATATATAGAGAGAGAGAGAGAGAGAAAAAGAGAGATATTGATTGATTCATTAGGAGGAATTGGTCCATACAGTTATGGAGGAGGACAAGTCCCCAGATCTGATATATACAAGCCAGAAGCCGGGAGAGCTGGTGGTGCGGTTCCAGTCCAAACCCGAAGGTCTGAGAACCGGAAGTGCCCGTGTCTGAGGGCAGGAGAGGGTGGATGTCCCAGCTCAGTCGAAGGGAGTGCATCTTCCCTCCTCCCCTTGTTTGTTCTGTTCTGGTCCCTCAGTGGATTGGATGTTGCTGCCCACACTGGGGATGGTGATCTTCTTTACTGACTCACAGATTCAAATGCTGATCTCCTCCAGACACACCCAAATGTAATGTTTTGCCAGCTCTCTGGGCATCCCTCAGTCCTCTCAAGGTGACTCAGAGAATTCCCCAGCGCCAAAGTAATAGCGAGAATGCAGCAGGGTCAGGGCTCAGGGAGAGGAGATGAAGGAGCGGACTGTTAACTTGCAGACGCTTGTCTTAATGGTCCTGTCCTTTCCCTTCACGCAGTCTGTTCCCTGTCCTTCCAGCAGCCCTGCCCCGTCCCGCTGCCATTTTTTTTCTATGCTCTCAGCTGAGGGCCTCTGGTCGTCCTGGAAAACTGCCAGTTGGAAAACTACTGCCGCTAAGACATTGGCTAAACTGCTTTAGGATAAAAACTTTCCTAATAGTCAGGACTTTTCCCATCAAGGAATGTCTGTGGGGTGGATTGTGGAACGTGAGATGAGGTCATGATGTATCTGGTTCACCCAGGCCAGTGCATGTTTGTGCCCATTTTAACTAAAAATAATTAAAACGACTGCCCCCTTTTCCTTTCAAAAGGGTTTCAGTTTGGATGATGAAGCGTTCGGTCATCCTCACTACTGACTAGTAAGAAAGATATTGTTGGAGAGTTGATGCTGCCTGTGTTTTGCTCAGATCACTTGATAGATTATAGCATATTCTGTAGGTTCAAAAGAGCCTCTGAAATATCTATCTCATGACCTTGTACTTGAAAACTCTGACTCTCCCTTTTCTTCATTATTTGGCGCTAATACTGGATAATTACATGTTTAGTACAGTCATGGTTTTATGTCAACTCATATGAGTCTTAGGTCCTATTACCATATTTTCTATTTCTACTTATCTATGGCCATTATTTATGAATTTACCCATCACATTTACCAATGAACATGGCTGAAAATATCCATCACTCCTTTCCTGTCTGCAACAGGCTGAGTTCTCACATCTCTTGCTTTTTCTCTCTGTTTTATCACAGTTCTCTCAGGTCCCCAGGCTGAAAACCTGGGACACATCATTGGTTCTTCCTTCCCTCACCCCCTTCCTCATCTCCGAATGTTCGTGGACTGACCTCTTCCCCTTATTCCCACCCGGCCAGGCTGGCTCCGCAGAAGTCTTTTCTACTGACTCTTATTCTCTCCTAGAGAGTGACGCAGTGATTGTTTCCACCAAAAACCACCTTTATCATCTAGTTTCCTACTCTAAAATCATCAAGGTTAAAAACTGCCTTTCCTTGTCTTGTTTTCAAGACCCTTTTCACATGTTTCTGTTGATTCCTTTGGTGTTTCTTCTCATTTCCTAACAGCCTGAGTCATTTGACTAAGGATGACCAGCCCATTCTTTCCTAGACTCACTGTGGTCGTTCTCACCTTGGTCGTACCAGCTGGCCAGCCCTATTTCTCTTTTTTTCTCTCCAAGAGCAAGTAACTCTCATTTCCTCCATGAAGGGTTTTTAGGTTACTAAGCCCAGAGTGGTCTGTTTATTTTTCCTAATATCCTTCTATATCTATGATCTGAGTAATTCTGACTCTCATCTTTTGGTATGGATCTTGTGTGTATCTAATCTTTTTCTCATTTGGGAAAAAACTGTTCAGTTTTTATGTTGTGACAGTGATGATACTGTTGCCCTATTAATCCGCCGTCACGTCTGACCCTGTATTATACCTTGTGGGAAATCGAAAAGCAGCAGGGTAAGGGGACAGTTGTGTACCAAATGGGTCAATGAAGTGTCAGATGTCAAATCTACGTTTCTATTGTATATAATATACACTTGATGATTGACTGTGTTATTAACTTCTCAATTCAATTTGGTCATGTCTTTTTCTGAAAACGCTTTTCAAATCATCATCATTATACATTGGCTTTTCCCTTAATAGTATTTATCAAGTCTATTCAGAAAAGACATCAAAGTCTTCTCAATAAACATAGAAAGTGAGAGTCTCTTTCTTAACGCTCCGTTAACAGTTTTTGATTTAAAGGAAAAAAATAATATTTGTGTGTATATATAAATGAAATATCCTTTGGCAATCTTATTTTCCAAGGTTCCTTGACTGCAACAAATTCATCAAAGGGGAAAAAGCCCTCGGGAAATTCTGCTAATAAGATAACACAGTGTTTCCTCCCTGGAAGGGAAAAAAAAAAAAGGGTAGAAGTTTTTCCTTCTAATTGAATTAAAGTGAACTCTTTTATTAAACTATCACAGCCCCATAATATTTTTAGAAAAGAAATCTTGGCTGTGTTCATGAATCACTCTTGCACATAAGAAAATTAAATAAGATGAAATTAAATGATAATAGTTGAATACTTAATAGAAGGGAGAGAGGGCCATGCAGTAGTTCTGAAATTTTTAAAAATTAATTAATTTATTTATTTTTGGCTGCGTTGGGTCTTCGTTGCTGCACGCAGGCTTTCTCTAGTTGCGGCGGGCAGGGGCTGCTCTTCGTTGCAATGCGCGTGCTTCTCATTGCAGTGGCTTCTCTTGTTGCGGAGCACAGGCTCTAGGTGCACAGGCTTCAGTAGTTGTGGCATGCGGGCTCAGTAGTTGTGGCATGCGGGCTCAATAGTTGTGGCTTGCGGGCTCTAGAGCTCAGGCTCAGTAGTTGTGGTGCACGGGCTTCATTGCTCCACGGCATGTGGGATCTTCCCAGACCAGGGCTTGAACCCGTGTCCGCTGCATTGGCAGGTGGATTCTTAACCACTGCGTCACCAGGGAAGTCCCTGAAAAAATTTTTTTAAATAAACTTTTATTTTTTGGAGCAGTTCGATTTTCAGAGAATTGCAAAGATAGTACAGAGTTTTCATAGACTCCATGTTCGTTTTCCCCTATTATCGCCATCTTACATTACAATTAATAAACCACATCGATGCATGACTGTTAACTAGATACACTTGCATTGCTTTTTCTCCAGTGCCCTCTTCCTGTCCCGGGATCCCATCCAGGACGCTTCATGACATTTAGTCGTTGTGTCTCCTTCAGTCCTCTTGGCTGGGACAGTTTCTCAGGCTTTCCGTGTTTTGGATGATCCTGACAATTTTGAGGAGTACTGGTTGGGAATTTTGTAGAATGTCCCTCAGTTGGGATTTGTCTGATGTTTTCCTTATGATTAGCCTGGGGTAGGGGGTTTTGGAAGGAAGGCCTCAGAGTGCCATTTTCATAACCTTATGCGGTATCAGTATCAATCTGATGTATCTGATGTATCTTTATTGATCTTGACCTTGACCTCCTGGTCAACTTTCTCCACTGTGAGGTGCCTCTGTCGTTCTTCTTTCCCTACTGCACTCTTGGGAAGCATGTCCCCGCGCACTGCCCACACCTAGGGGATGGGGAGTTATGATCACCTCCTTGAGGGAGGGGTCTACGTAAATTATTTTGTATTCTTCTGCACCGGAGATATGCCTTTTCTCTCCATTTATGTATTTAAACCAATGTGGATTCAAGGATGTTCATGTTATACTTTGGATTAAAGTCTAAAATTACTTTTTTTTCTTGCTCTAATTGTTCCAGCTTAAGCCATTGGGAGCTTTTTCAACTGGCTACTGTGTTGTTTGACACACCCCATTAATGTGGGTTTTTGCTTTTGTTTTGTTGTTCTGGGATTGTTGCTTTCTGGACCTGCAAGTGCTCTAGGCTCATCTTGTATATGTCCTGCCCCAATTCTAGAATCATACATTTCCCCACGGATTTCTGGTTTCTTTTATTGGAGAATGACACTAACATCTAAGCACTAGGTAGGCTCTTGAATTTCTTTAAGTGACATTTGTCCATTGCCAATAAATTGAGTTATTGTGTAGAGTTATAAATGTTAAAGGCAGATGCAGTGATCCCTTTTTAAGATCTGCAATGGAAAACAGTTTATTGAATGCAAATCATTAAACATTCTTCCTTTACTTTTATTGCCATGGAGACCATTATCATGATATTCTTTATTCTGTGAAGTCAGTCGAATGAAACAGAAAGGAGATGTTCTGTATCTTTACTTTTTACCGCTTCCTGCTTGAGATTATACCTTAATGACTAATACTGAAACATAATTATCTCTGTAGAGATTTATAGAAGATTAGAGACCGTTAGTTAAAGAAATGCTCGTTTCCAGCAAATACACTTGGAGTTAAAGCAGGTCTGGCTTCTCCTCCACAGCCCTGCCAGTTACTCTCACAGCTGCCAGCTGGACCATGTCATGACCCATAACTGCATCGTGTCCCAGATAGTGAATTCAAATGCCCGACTCTGAGTAAGAACTCCTATCTCTTCAGTCACAGAATCTCCGTCACAACAGTTTATTTTTATCTCATTGATCCTGTCCCCCTTCATTGGCATCATTCTTCTGAAGTTCTCAGTTCCCTTCTTAACCTGTGTAATTCCCTCCCCTATGATTGCCTGGCCGCACACCGACAAGAGTTAAGAGCAAACATTTGCCTATGAAGCAACAATAAGGACCTAAGGTCTTTGAAAAATACACAGACACACACAAACATATATAATTTGGAAGATCCTACAGTTGTACTTCTGTTAACTTTAAGATATAAGAAAGAAAATGAACTCACTTGATACATAAGATGCTTTTTACATGAAGAGGAAACAATGTCTTGAAGCCAGGGATGAAAAAATGCATTGCTTTAAACAACTTGTCATGATGTCTCATATCTAACTATTTGAGTCTTATGCTTATTTCATTCCCCCGCCCCACATGTCCCCTGCTCCAGTTTCCTCCATGAAAACCCAATGATTAGTTCATGCGACACAATGAAAACATGTTTCAAACGCGATATAACAAAAAGGTTATCTTGAAACCCCGCATTTAAAATTGCAAAAGGAAAAGACTGTATGCCAGATAAAAACTACTGTATAAATAGATTTTTAGGGATATTTCCTGGATGGAATGTAGAAGAAGAAGATTGGAATTGGTTGATGAGTCCCAGAATAATTAGGACTAAAGTGTAAATCATGGTTGTTTTAATCCGTGATTCAGATCTAGAGTCTCAGCCTCCACTTCATGGCAGAAAGGCAGACTTCAAACCAGAGGCTGGAATTTGCCTTAGGTTTTAACTGCGGGAAGCAACTGTTTCCGCTTTTCATTAGTGTTCAGACTGAACAGGTCAACTAGAAAGAGAGAGGAGCCAGTGTACTCACGTGGCATCTTCCACATACAAGGCAAGATTTAAGTAACTCTCTCTGATTTCCCAGGGAATTGAATTGGAATGCCAGGTTGTGTAGACCTCCCCAAAGGGCAGTGGCTTTGGCTGGAGAGAGAGATGCAGGCCTGTGGAAAGAGAATTTTCTTGTCTTCTTCCCCAGGCCCTAGCTAGACAGAATTAAGAATTTAAAAAGAAAATTAAAAGTAGAAAAATGTGAAAAAAACCGATGTACAATTTTGATTATCTCAGCGTTGAAATTAGCTGTGCAGTTCTCAAGAGTTGGGTGTAATCCTGAGTGTATTTGCAGTTTATAGCCTTTCTTTAAGGAAGTCAAATTAAAGTCCAGACTACTTAGGGGGTTAGTCATTAACAATATCCATTTCTCTTTATCTACAAACAAGGCAGAAAATATTTATTTGGACCCAAAATTACAAAATTAAAAATAAAGATATGAGTATTTTATGTATAAGTTCATTTTCTTTCTAGAACCATTAAAGATATTGGAGCTTTTCTGTTAACTTACCATAGCCACTGATTAAAATGGCAAACGTCCTCACTATTGAAAGAGAATATGATCTAATAAAATACCATCTGAGTTCTATTAGAGCATAGGTATTTTCAGGTATAACATTTTAAATTACCTTGTGTGGATTTTGGGTGTCTCGATTGTCTCCATACTTGATAATTATTTTAGGCAGAGACATTCCTTTATACTACATTTTAGCCCAATTTTTTTAAGCTGAGAAAATGCAGAATTTTCTAGAAAACAAGATAGGGGCTTGCAATACTAAAAATGCATTACTTTAGAAAAAATTATAAAAGCAAATTTTACCAAATTATGTCAACTAGGATAATAATGAAAGGTATGAGAGAAAACAGGAGCTAAAAAGGGGAAAGTTACTTCCTTAGGGAATATTTTTGGTTATTTTATGGGATTGAATATGACCAAGAGGGCCTTAATGTTCTCCTTGGGCTGAATAAACTTATGAATCCTTTTTCTGCTTCTTTGAGGTGTGAACCTTTTTAAAAGCCCCTTGCCAGTTTTACGGCCCAGGAAGGCAAAGATGGAGGGGATAGGACCCCTAAGATTGGGAAGGTTTGGAATATTAGAGCACGGGATAAAACAATTACTTTTCTGTGTGTAAAGCACAGATACACAAGGGTTCTCCTTTATACATGTGTATCTATCTATATTTTATACATAAAAAGTAAGATTGTCTTAATGCTAAATCTTGTGCGCCAGTAGTGGGAATGTAAATTGGTTCAACCACTGTGGAAAACACTATGGAAGCTTCCTCAAAAAAATAAAAAATGGAAGTACCATATGATCCACTAATCCCACTTTTTGATGTATATCCAAAGGAAATGAGAACAGGATATCAAAGACATATCTGCATGCCCATGTTCATTGTAGCATTATTCCCAATGGCCAAGACAGGAAAAGAGCCCAGATGTCCCTCAATAGATGAATGGATAAAGACGTGAGATATAGATAGATAGATAGATAGATAGATAGATAGATAGATAGATGGACGGACCTGGAGGGCATTATGCTAAGAGAGAGAAGTCAATAGAGAAAGACTAATACCGTGTGATGTCGCTCATATGTGGGATGTGGAAAATTCGAACTCCTGGTAACTGAGAGTAGAATGGTTGGGGGTGGGGAGAGGGAAATGGGGAATTGTTGATGAAGAGGACAAACTTCCAGTTATGAGATGAACAAATAGGTTCTGGAGAATCTGATGTACCAGCTGGTGACTGTAGTTAATTACACTCTATTATATACTAGAAAGTTAAGAGAGTAGATCTTCCATGTTGTCACCACAAGCAAGAAATGGTACTATGTGATATGATGGAGATTTTAACTAAAGCTATTGATGGTAGTCCATTCCCAATATGTAAGTGTATCAAATCAACATATCTTAAACTTGCACAGGATTATATGTCAATTATATCTCAGTTAAGCTGGAAGAAAGTCTTAAAACACAGATATACACACAATACATGAACAGTTATTCTGTATACCTGTGATATTAACATTTCCTAGGGGGTGGTTGGGGAAAAAATGCCTGAAAGGCTCCGTAAGGGAGTGAAAATGAATATTAAAAAATTGAGAAATATTGACTTGGGTCATCCTTAGATCCACTAAGTATAAAATGGGAGCAGTTTCTGTTGCTGCCTCTGGTCTGCTTGAAACTGTCTCTTATGTATTATTTGTTCTGTAGAAAGACTAATGAAGACACTTATGTTGTGATCCACCATGAGCCAACTGCTCAGTAGTTAAAATTGAATTTTGTGCTTTCTATAAAAGAGGAAAGAAACGTTTAAAACTGTAATTCTGTTTAAAGTTTGCTACTGAGATGTTACATGTAATTTTTAGATGCTTGGGTTAAATTCTATGATCTCATCCCTTCTAACAGTTTCAGAAATAATCCTTTATGTGGAAGTATTTAAAAATTATTTTTGTAATGATGATGAGCCATGGGTTTAGGTGGCCTTGGTGCCAATGAATTAGCATGGGGAGAAATATCCCATATTGTAAAATCAAAGTGCGACACGATTCCCTTTCATTTTTAAATTTAACTAAAAAGCTTATAAATATTTAATATATTTCAATTGAAAACATGTGTTTGATGGCTTTCTTTCAAATGAAAATACTACAATACTCAGTAAAGAAAACTTGGTTACAAAACCATATACCAAAAGTGGTTTTACCTTTGAAACTCTTATCAGCCATTCTGTAACTTTGTTTCTTTTTTATTTTACCCTTTTTCTGGGGGGAGGGTGGAGAGGATAGTAGTAAGCTAGTGATCAGAGAAAAGACGTACTGAGCAGCTACTGTATACTACCCTGTATACAGTTCTAGAATCTACTTTCCACAGTAAATTCAAAATCTTGTTCTATTTTACAAATTAAAAAAAAAAGAAAGAATAAAGAGTACTCTGAAATAAATAGTAACACTCTCAGCTAGAATCCTTTTTAAAAAAACCCTCCTGTCTGAAGACCAACCTAAGCCTTTGGCTCAGTGACCATGGACTGTGTCTCCTCTGAGCTGAACCCAAGAAGAGGGGTGTCAGGCAGATGGGTGGGAACTGTAGGGCTGAACACGAGTCCCTCCTGGAAAAGGAGAGTCTCCCGCTTCTCCTTTGATTAAAATCCCCATCTCACCTAAAAGGTGCGTCTTCATTGGTAACATAGCTCATTTCCTTAAGGAAATAATCCAGTCATCATTTCTCTGTTTTTTGCTTAATTCGCCATTTGAAACTCTGCAGTCTGGCCTTTACCTGCCTGACCCCACTGAAACTATTTATTAAATCCTCTAATATCCTTTAAAAATATACACGTAATGGGTTTTTTTCTCACTGTACTCCTTTAAATTGAATTCTCTTCTGTCATAATTCCATTTTTATAAAGCACTCCTTGGAATTTTAACCAGTCCTCATTTCTGCTGTCAATTAAATTTTCTCAGATTTTCCTCTTATGTTCCTTATGTATCATATTTCAAATCCTTGGCTGCTGCTTCTTCTTCTACAGGAAAGCTTCTTTAAGGGAAAAAAATAGAGGCAGTAGAACATGGAATTAGGAGCAAAAGCGTAAAGAATCTAAGTTTCAAACTTGAATTCCATCACTTTTTACTTTGTATAACCAAGGGCAAGTTACCAACCCTCTGGGCCTCAGTTTTCTCATCTGTGAAATGGAAAGGATATCAGTATCTATCTCATCAGGTTGTTATGAAAATAAAAATACAATGAGTTGAAGTCTGTAGAAACAGTGCCTGGCACACAATAAAGAATGTGTATAAGAATATATTAAATGAGTTAAAAATTGCAGATGACCACAGCCAACAGGTCACTGACTAATATTTTTTAAATATTTCTTTATTTTGAATTATTTCTGAACCTATAGGGATACTTGTTTCCTAATTATTCATTTTGTTCCTTCCTGCTTTTTGGGTAACTTAGATATTACACCAAAAACGTGTTTTCTAATCTAAACCCTACAGCTCCACAAAGTAAGTCTTATTTTGCCCACTGAACAAATGATAAAGGAGAAACTCAGAGAGTCAGCAACTATTAGCGTTCACAGCTGATGCCACAAGAGTTGGGACACGAGGACATCTGTGAGACACCAAAAAATCCACTTTTTTTCTCTATACTTGTACACTTAAGCAATATTAAAAATAAAAGAGACCATAAGCTTGGCAATCAGTTTTGCAAGTAAGTATATGATTAAGGACCAGGAGATTGGAGCAGGAAGTACGTGCAATGAAAAAAGAGCTTATGATGGCAAGATGTTAGAGAATTTAATAAAGCATAATTATTTAATTTTAAATATACTCTTTTAATAGAAGAGTGTTGTGGTAACTTGCCATTAAGGTAGAGACGTGATGTTAATAACATAAAAGGACAAACGAGCAAAGGCTGATTTGCACTTTCTGTTGGATTGGGCATATTTTAGAAATACCTTTAAATGAAAGCAAATTCAGGGAGACAGATGCTGCTTCATGGGGCAGTCAGCGTTCATTGAGAAAGACCCCTTACTGCAATAGTGATAAATGCCATTTGTTTACTAGACAACAGTCACAGCGGTGCATTCTTTATTCTCTCATGTCATTCTCACACACAAACCTGCCAGGTGTATGCAGTCTGTTGAAGAGGAAACTGAACTTACAGAGAAGTTAAGTGCCCTGCCCAAGATCCCACTTAGTAAGACACTAGAGGAACTCACCCAGAGATGCCAGTAGGAAAGTGATACGGGAGAACAAAATAGGATCAGGGTGGACTTTGCCTAATTAAACATCCTGACCACAAGGAAGGTCTTAATTAGGGAATATTCTTGTATGGAATGTTGATGTGTTAACCCACGATTAAATATGTAGAATATATGGAATATAGTAGAATATAAATTGAATAGAATACATTCTAGAATATATTCTATTTATATAATGCATGTGTACAACACATATTATACATATGCTTATGTACATATGTATGTAAATAAAACAGCAGGTATCGTGTGTTTCTTGGAACAGTAATCCCAGGAGAAGAGGAATTAGAAGATGTTTATTATGCACCTTAAACTTGAGTCCCATCCATGCATTATACAACTAGTAATGGTAATTCTTAAATATATTCTCTAATTTTTATGGATATTACAGTTATATTCACTATCATTTTGTATGAGACTGTGACAGATACTTAAGCTACATCATCGTGCCTTCCTGTTTTGTAAGACAGCTTTGCTATTTCACCTCCTCTCTTTCTTCCCATCCTCCTCCTACTCTTTCCTCTTCTTATTTTTTAATCTACAGCCTGAAAAATCAGGCCTGATTATCTCTTGCCTCACACTGGTTCTGACCACATGAAAAGGTTTTGAAGTCTTACAATAAAGAGAACATCAAAGTTATATTTTAACTCAGTATAACTTATATTCATTTGAATGTGCTTACTGGTTGTTTTTTTTTTTTTAATCCAAGGGACTAAAGTTATGCAGACCACTCGAGTTTACAGATTTCCTTTTCCAGTTGCATGTTTTTAAGGTATCTAGAAATGACAGTGCAGAGTAGCCTTTGAAGTCAGGCCGTGTCAGGGGACGGGAAGACTTGGGTTTGCCAAAATACAAACTCTTACTGTTCTACGTCTTAGAATCAATACTTGATATTCCAAATAATTTGATTATTTGATGAAATGCAGTGGGCCTGGTTCTGCTACTCTGTGAGTGGTTCAAACAACTTGGGTAATAGCGGGAGACACTTTGAAGAGGAAAAAGGCCAGATTAGATCTATGAGGTTATTTTTAGCCCTGGGAGCCCCTAATACTGTAATAGGATTTTTCAGTTGAAAACATCTACCTACTTAAACATCTTACCACTTATCACCACATACAATATAAGAATTTTATACCAGTTGAATCCCAATGTTTTTACCCTTTGAAGTCCTTCAGTTACTATTCTTATAATTCACCTTTTGAAATAAAAATATCACATGTCTATGCAAACTTAAAGGTCTAAATTAATTACAGTTTCAACTTCTGGATTTTACCGAAGAAGCAGAGGTAGTTCAACAAATCGGACCTGGCCCCAGTCCCGCAGTGGGTCAAGGCTGGACCAGAGCACCCTCACTGTCCCCAGGCACAGTATGGGGAGCGTGGTGATGTCCACGAAAAAATTAATCAATAGTCATTCTAAGAAAGAAATGGAAAATTTTGGGGGGGCCAACCTGAGGACTGTTACCTGGCAGACAGTCTTTCAGAAAGCTCTGAGGACTGTCCGCCCATTAGAGGTCAAAGCACAGTTACATACATTAGTGAGACAAAGGGTTATGCGTCAAATGCCACTGACTGTTTAGGCAATCCAGATCTGCACATAGAAAGCAGAGTAATGGGTCATTCTGACCTTCTACAAGACTAAGAAGGAAGGTTTTCTCCTAAGGAGGTCTGGCTAATGCAGATGCACAGCACACACTAAAGGGGAGGCAGGAGGACCAAACGGGCAGAGAAAAATATTCTGTTTAAATTTTTCTTGTCTTGCCATAACATGTGAATTTTATTTCATCCGTGAGAAGGAGAAAACACACAGGCAAGACACCTCCACTGTAAATTAGCTTGCAAACTAAATTCGCAGAGCGTGTGAATAAATCAAATACAGTGAAAACGTCCAACATAGTGATAGGTTTAAGAATAAGCTTTAAAGGACTTTAAAATAAGCCTACTTCACATGCTCAAAGAGATAGAGGAATGAAACCCATAAAAAAGGAAAAAACAGTATAAAACAAAACAGGTGGTTTGAATCATAAGACTTGTCTGGGGTGTTTCTTGAAAATTCCAGATTCCTATCCTCGAAGACTCTGGCTCAGGAATAGGGCTGGAATGGAGATTCTTCATTCATTCCATCAAGTCCAGGCTAGTAGCATGTGGGTAACTTACAAACCACACTGGAGAAACTCATTGGTGTTCGGGGAAGTTGACCAGGAGATGAGCTGGACCTGAAACCTTGAATCCCTTTGGTGAGAAACTTGTGTGAACATCATAGGATTTCAAGCATGCTTGCCATTCTTGGGTGACTCATGTATGGAATGTTTACATCACTTATTTTCCCTCTAAACACTCCTGGATCTCACTTTTTTTCCCCCCCTATACTTATATCTGTTGAGAAACTATTTTACTAAATTATTGAAACCCTTCCCATTCACTTTACTTTTAATGAAAACATATTGCAGCTCTTTTTTATGCTTTCCCATATATAAACATAGGGAAAAGATACACTGACTTGCCTACTTTTACTGGGTTGGCCAAAAAGTTCGTTCGGATGTCCTGTAACCCGAATGAACTTTTTGGCCAACCCAGTATGATCAGAACGTCATTCCTGTGTCATCGGGATAAGAGTAAGGTCGAAAAGTATTTCTACAAGGGAAAGTTCTAAGTAAATGCTGATTTTTTTTTTTTTTTCTTTTTTGAGTAGATAGACTCTCTCATGTTCGAGAAGGGGACATGAGAGAGTCAGGGTGAAGCCCAGCATCTATGTTTAGTGCTCATGCAGGCACCAGCTTTTTCCTACAACATGCAGTGATTAAACATTCATGACTCTGATTTCCTCTCTGACATTCAAAGCCCTGTATTATAATATTAGCAAAAGCAGATGCCTGGTTCCTCGTATTGCATGCCATTTTGGTTGTCCTATTGGGAGACTGTATATTTTAATAGTTATGAAATGAGCAGCTTAGTGAATATTAGAATGGATTTTCCAACCCCAAGAAGAGATGAAACTGCTGAAATGTTCCATTGGTTTAATACTCACCGGTCAGCTATTTACGCAGGTAAGAACCACCCTCTAGAGGGTTGTTGGTAAAGTAGGAACATCAGTGGTTTGGGGATGGTCAGCTTTGAAAGTTTAATTATAGTCAAGCTGCCTGGAATGTTTCTATTGTATTTACATTTACATTTTAACTTTTTAAAAAATTTTTATTGAAATGTTGATTAACAATACTGTGTTAGTTTCAGGTATACAGCAAAGTGAGTCAGTTATACATATATATGTATATATTCTTCCATTATAGGTTATTACAACATATTGAGTATAGTTCCCTGTGCTATACAGTTGGTCCTTTATTTTATATTTATTTGTTTTATTTTATATATAGTAGTATATAGTATATAGTAGTATGTGTTAATTTTATATATTTATTTTATATGTAGTAGGGTGTATATTTTTAAATTTAAAAAAATGCACTTTCAGGCAAGTCGGTCCGTGAGTTAATAACAGTGGGGGAGCAGTGTTCCCAGGTATTAATATATAGTTGCATAGATACTGACAACACCAGGAAAAAAAGCCTCAGGAAGGCACTGAACTGCAGGTGTTAGGAACAGGTGAGACAATGCATCATCGTGGGAGGCTGATGAAGTTCCCTAATGTACCTCAAATGAACGTGGTGCAAAAACAGCTTGCTGGACATGCTCTTTTGGCTGGTGCTGTGGCTGTAACCAGATGAGTCATAATTAAGTGTGGGTCACTGAGGGGAAGAACAGTGGTTTTAATGCTCGAGCCATTATATGCCGGCAAATAAGTCAAATGTGCTGTGTGAAGGGCAAAAACAAAATCTCTGTGAAGCCCAACACAAAGCATGGTTCATTAAGCAAATATTTTTTATGTCTGATGTTGAATTTTGAGGGAAAAGACATAGGAGAAATTTAAAGTCAGTTTTAGATGTTGATTCAGCATGAGCACATCTTCCAGGCTTTGGTGCCCTCATCCAGGACTTCACATGCTCCCCAAGAACATTTACATTTTTCCCCTTTGGTTTACTGAGCTCAAGTTTTCCCTTTCCTTATTGCTTTACTTCTAGAATTGAGAACATGTCTCAATGTGTAAAGTCAATGAATTTCATAAGACAGTGCTTCCTAATAAAGGAAAAATTGTTGAAAACACTTAACTTGTTGAAATTAAATTTTTGAAATCAGTAATCTGTCTTCATATTGAGAATGTCTTTGCTTTCTAGTTGACCAGCTCGTGCATTTTGGAGTTTCCTTCTATAGGTTTTATTCATGATATTTTAGGTCTCCTAGGAAAGGCCAAATTTTATATTAAGATTTGATAGTCACGCTATGTCTTTGACCTTTGTCAATTACAGAATCAAAAGCAACTCAGTGTGATGTTACTTAACATAAAATTTAACTGAAGTTGATAATATCTGTTTTTTTATTGTTAAAATAACCTGATATAACTTGGAAAATAATGTCCTCAAGAAATTAATTATTCTCCGTAATTTACGGAGCATTCACCAGCATTCACCGTAATTTACTCTCTAACTCATGACTGCGTTGTTAAATAACTTTCCTAATTCTTTCTTGAACACTCTTCTGAGGAAGTTGTGGCTGACAAGGGACACAAAACAAAGAGAAATGGGTTGAATCTCATTTAAATTAAGCTCATTTTCATTATTTTGAAATTGACCTCATCAGCTCCATGTACATTTCAATAGCGTGGATCTGTCCATGGTTTCCACCAAGATGACTGTTAAATGAATCTCAGAACTAAAGTGTCACATTTTTATTCTTGAAAGTAAAACTTGGAATTGATAAGTTGTTTTAAATGGCTTTAGTAGAGAAAATGTAGCATTAATTGAATAACTTCTTATTTGTGTCACTCTGGGCAAACAACGTTTCTAAACCTTTGTCACTTACATGCAAAATGAGGGGTTTACATCCGTGACTTCTGAAATCCTTTCCAGGTAGCAAAGTCTATGTTTCTTGAAACTCAAAGTGACTAGGAATACAATACGTTTGTGGGAATATTTCCTGTTTTTTTCAGTTGAAAAGAAGGCATTTGTAGTTGCATCTTTCATGCCCTGTAGATCTACTGACATATTCATTGGTGTTTTGTGGATTATCTGAAACAGTATTTAGTATTGAATTTTAATTTTGATGATAGTCTGAAAACTAATTTTGTGATTTTCTAGATCATCTGGAAACCCCTCATAAACATGGGAGGTCATTTGATCTCACTTCCTGGTTTTGCTGTTCACAATCCCATTAGCTAGAAGTGGGTCTGATTTGTTTGTTACACACTATAAGAATCAAAGTGGATCCAGTATAGAAAGTAATGCCTGGCTTCTACGTCAAGGTCACCTGCCCCGTCATTCTCCTGCCCGGTCATTCTCCTGCCCAGCAGTGGATGAGCTCATAGTGGGTAAAACTGAACAATTGTAGCCACACAGCAACAGGTTGAACTTAAATTGTCTGCATTTATATCAGTGCCGTATTTGTTTTAAGCCACTGACTAATTTTTTTTTGAAAAATGATCTTTCGTCACATAAAGTCAGTGTGATTTTGAATGCCAGTGTTTTTATATTTTGGTTTGTGTGGTTTGCGATTTACAAAAGTGCTCTACCATCTGTAATGACAAAGGTCTGCGTCCTCCAGGGCCTGGCATCTACTCTGCCCTCCTCGGGCCCTGGATCCCGGGCGCACGAAGTGAGTGGCAAAATTGTGATCTCACATGGGTCTTACTCAACTAAAAATGTCTTTTTCTCCTCCACGTCCGGCTAATTCCTCCTGAAGACTCAAGACGCCTCTCAGAAGACATTCGCCGTAGGAAATTTTTCCAGTAGAACTCCCCCTACTCCATTCTCACCCCCCAGAATTAAGGCACCTTCAGGATTTTCACATAAAATACACATTTAAAGCCAACGACCTGCCATTTTCTAATTCTATGAATTTCACGGTTTATTTATTTTTTGTTTGTTTTTATTTCCTAATCTGTACTTTGGCCACAATAGTACTCATAGAACTGTGTGTTTGAAAGTTTTAGGTAACTCTTCCTAAAGCATATGATATAATAATTGGCATATACCAGGGTCTTAAACATGAGCCGTGGCAAGACAGATGGAGGAGAGAGGGGGGACCAAGGAGGCTGAGGGGGGGGTCTCACTTTTTCCAGTTAGCATTTTACCATAGCTAAGGAAACACTAGCCCTGAGGAATAATGTGTTGGTAGGAAAGGGGAATATTTCCTAATATTCCCTTCTTGGGAACAGGCAGGGTGAGGGTGAGGACCGAGAGAAAGGATCAAGCTTGAGAAATATTATTAACTTCTTCGTGAAGTAGTTTTTTCTTTAGTAGAAGTAGCAGAAACAACTTTGATACCTACTGACCAGAAGCAAAAAGTACATTATGAAAGGAAAAAGAAATAATAATAAAGCAAATGACTAGGAGGAAGCAAGCTTGTTTCCCGGAGGACCGTGTTTGTAGCACGACAGGGCTCAGGATACCACCTTCTCACCTGCACACGTAGGAACTGACTTACAGCTTCTCCGAGCCTGAGGAAAGCAGAGAGTCTTTCTGTGAAAGTAAGGGATATAAGAAGACCTACCAGAGATTGCTGGCCAATCATTGGATTATGAGAAAACAAGTAGGACTCAGGGGCAGAAGGAGACATGTCAGGAGAAGCAGGTGCCAGGAACCATTGCTAAAGAAATAAGAGTACACCTTTGTTACAACACTTAGGAATTAATTAGCAGTTATTTTGTAAATGCCACTAGACTCTGTTCCTCTGAGTATAATTGATTAATTCGGCTCTCAATTTCCTCAACAGCACCTAGGGGTTTTTCCACCTGGTAGTTACTGCAGTGTTAGTTGAATAAATGAAGAATGAAGATGAAAGTTCACTTTTCCCCCTTCTAGGCTGTAAGCTCGTTGCTGCAGTGATCTTGTCGTTGTAGTTGTGACTTGATGTGCTGGAGCAGTGCAGGCAGAGGGTACAGTGTGATGGTTGAATCAGGGCTGGAGAGAAGACGTCTGTCTGAACATCACCTGAGCTTTCCATTTTATTCCCGATGCTGTTTCAGTCCTGGATTCCAGAGTTCAAGTGCCCTTTAGGTGTTTAGGTTGTTGGACCTAACCTAGGTTGAGGCCACAGTCCCTAGGGCTGTCATCCCTCTGAGTGAGGCTCCCAGGCTGTGGATACACAGAGCCACCTCCGGCTGGCTCCCAAACGGGTCCAATCCAGGATTTCCAATGACCGGAGCTCTGCAGTAGAGCAGGAGGGATGAAGGCGACTGTGGCCAGTGGGAAGGAACATCTGTGTTTCATGATAAGACCTCACATGGGGGAGGCATCAAACAGCACAAAACAGCCGCTCATATGTCAAGTTCTGGCTTTCAGAGATTTTTATTTGACATGAGCTAAAAGTAAGCCCCTGTGGTCAAGGAAAAGGCAAGATTCCAGAGCTAAGGGACCAAAGCTATTACTTTGCATCCCTTAAGTCTACAGCAGCAGTTTGTTTTGTTAAACTTTGGTATTATAAAGGTCATCCTTCAGCCTTTCCTGTAACTGAGCGTTTTGGTTCCCTGCTTTCTCTTAAAGGTAACCTCCCAGAGTTAAAATGTAACCTGAATACAAAAATAATAGTAAGGCCAAAACCTCTTCTAGTTTTAGACAACTTGGAGAAATGAGGATCCTAATGTATGAAATTTCCTTTAGGGTATTTGAGACACATAAAATCAATTACCTTGCAACTAACCCTTTTATTTAGACATATGCTAGAAATTGACTCTATTTCACAATTCATCACTCTTTTAAATGAATTGAGGCTGTGAAACTGGACTTTCAGGGAGAAACAAGAGTTGCCCAAGGTGATTTGATTGCTGAATGTTGAAGATTTCAGTGTCATTCAGTGTCAACATGAAACATGGTGGAAAGAATGTTGTAAAGGAAGAGGGGGTAGATTCTAGTTAGAGCCCTGCATTTCTCAATCAGGTAGCCTTAGACAAATCACTATTTCTGAATCTGACTTTTCCTTATCATTAAAGTAGAGAGGATAATACTTCCTCTGCTCTCCACAAAAAGGATGCTTCAAGGAAAATGTAAAATACAGTGACACTCACATTGGGCATCCTTAGGTAGCTTCTGCCTGAGCCTTAGAAAAATAGCTTTCCATAACTTCAAAAATAGTTGTAGAAAACCACCGATCGCTACCAAACATCACAAAGGAAATGAGTCAGTAAACAAGCCCTTTACAGAGTCATTCTGATTAAAGTCTTCAATTAGTTCTCTAGAGGAAGTTGGGTTATCTGCAGAAATTACACCGACATGGCAAGCTTACCCTTTGGATCCAAACTGAATTTAATCTATTTTCAAATTTCAGCTCATTTCTCAATGTATGCAGAAGATGAGCATGTGCAATCATCTTAATAGTTTCTAACTGAATTAGCAGGAAGGTAAGATTTTAGCCTATATGAGCAGTTGGATTTTTGTTCTTTCAAGTTGTTACGTTCTCTGCATGTGGTGTCATCCAAGGGCTCTCCCAGGGCACCTTCTGGTTAAGGATCAGTAACTGTCGTATCACGAGGAGAAAGGTTTATGACTAAATTAGAGGAACACAGGTGTAGATGAGCTAAGGGAGCATGTTTTTTCAGTAGACATTTTACTGATTTAACAGTGTCATGGGAGAATAAAGGGGCGGGGGGATGTGATGAAAGTCAGGTTTGTGCTAGATTTACAATTTCAAGTGATAGTGGTCCTTAAAAGAAAGGTGAAATCAGCGGTCCAGATCTAAATTTACTTAAGAGAATATGGATGCAGCAGATTATCTCACACACACACACACACACACACACACACACACACACACACACACTTCTGTTTGTTTTGAAACTTTAATCTTTGCAGATAGTACTTGGCCATGTATTCGTGGAAAGAAACGCCATGAGGATATTTCATCCAGCTAATGATCAAAAAGGTCTGACTTTATAAAATTTTTAAAACTATATAAGCCTTTCAACTTCTGTGACCTGAAGTTGCCTTCAGATATTTCTAGACTCGGTTCTTCCCTTAAAAACCAAGAGTAGAAACACTGCAATGTGTGTGAACAAGAACCAGATATAAAGCATACCATCCATAGAGTGCCGTGGAAGGACTATGATACTAATTTTAAATGTGTGATGGTTGATGTTGGTGCAACTTTATTTGGAGCCCAGATCTGTTTACGCTCTTATGCTTCATGTCACTGTGGGTTTTGGTAAGCTCTTACTCAGGGGCTCCACCCCCAGTGTCCTTGTCCTGAAGTCCTCCGCGCCTCTCCAGGCAGCTCTGCTTCTCTTTCCTCCTGGTCCAGACCTCATCACGCTCTCCTAGTATTTGTAGTGCGTCGCGTGTGTTCCTGCATCCTTTGTATCTGCATCCCCTGTGGAGACTGTGAGACAGATAATCAAGGGCATTTATTTTGTGTTTCTCACTTTTTATGTATAATTTCCTAGGCACAGTGCTTCATACAGAGGTCACGTTCAGTGATTATCTGCTGAATAAATGAAACGATTCTTTCTCTTTAATACTTTGTGTAAGCAGTAAACCTGACATTTGCTTTTCCTGAGCCACTAGCTTATTTGTGCCTGGTGGATTTTGGAACGGATTTTTTCTCTTTCCATCTTTGTGCCAGTGCATCGAAACCTTAAGGTAAGCCATCCATGTCTAGCATGGTGTAGGGTGTTTCTTGTATGTGAGTTTGTTAGTGACCTGTTTTATTTTTGCACTGTTTTTTTGATCTTCCTTTGTTTCCTTTACTTGTTTTAACATTATCTGCTAATCATGTATGAAGCTTGGAAGTTGTCTTAAATCTATTTTTTGAACGGTCTTTTGATGTGATTCCATTTCTTTTAGTTACTAAAATTCAATCCAATAAGACTCAGCAGTGGACACCTCCTAGGCACTCAGAATTGAGTTAGTGCTACAGGAGATGCAAAAGGAGGTTGTATTAATAAAAGATACTGCAGTTGTGTACAGATGTGAAATTATATTCCAACTAGCATTGCTTTTCCACCAAAGAGCTGAGAGCAGATTTGCCAGTGTCTCCTTCTCTTTGGCCGGCTTTCATAATAGCCAATGGGAAAGGATTTCTCTTTGTTCTATTTAAAAACAGCCTTTTCCTGTAATTTCTCTGTAAATTATAATGCAGTCTTTCTTAGTCTTACTGTTTTATTTTCTTAGATAGATGCAGCATATGCCTTTGTGTCTATGTTTGCTTAGACATATTCAAGTAACATTACATACTTAAAAGAACAAAGTCTTAGAGCGATACACCAAAAAGTCAAACAGTAGAGAGCACTGGTACCATTAGGTAGTGTTGCCCATGCGCCATTACTGAAGAACTTTAAAGCGCCTTTGTCTTCTTTTTAGAGAGGTTCAAGGTGAGTCTAGCTAGTTAAGATCATGAATGGCTATTTTCATTGACAACATTCTGTGATTTCCCAGTATATCTGATTCAAGATAAACTAGTAAGGAGTGAGCTAAAACTCAAATACAGATCTCCTGATTGTTAGTCCAAATTCTAAAGTCATTTGCCTTTTTTTGCCTTGGAGATAAAGTAACTTCTTAGAAATCAGAGAATAATGAGATGACAAATTACCATACATTATCTTCTAGCCTGGAGAATCAGATGAAAATCAGAGCTATTCTAGCTGGAGAAAGGATGAGTCTCCACTTCCTCTGCCTCAGGTATCCTCCATGCCAATACAGCTGGGTGCCACTAAACTAATTTGTAAGTAGTATTTGAGAAAAAAACTAAGGTCTGGTCAGATTTCATGATTCCCTCAGGACAATAGAGCTTGTGGGGATGTGGAGAAGAGCCTGGATCTTGAGGTCTATTTCACTGGTTTCTACACCAGGGCCTTGCAGAATTGTACTTTCAATTGACTTTTTTTTTTTTTTAATAAATATATTTTATTATTTATTTTTGGCTGCGTGGGGTCTTCGTTGCTGCATGCGGGCTTTCTCTAGTTGTGGCAAGTGGGGTCTACTCTTTGTTGCAGTGCGCGGGCTTCTCATTACGGTGGCTTCCCTTGTCACGGAGCACGGGCTCTAGGCGCGCGGGCTTCAGTAGTTGTGGTATGCGGGCTTGGTAGTTGTGTCTCGCGGGCTCTAGAGCGCAGGCTCAGTAGTTGTGGTGCACGGGCTTAGTTGCTCCAAGGCATGTGGGATCTTCCCAGACCAGAGCTCGAACCCGTGTCTCCTGCATTGGTAGGTGGATTCTTAACTACTGTGCCACCAGGGAGGCCCTCTATTGAATTTTGATGCTTGAATTTGGGTAAGATTACAATTTTTCCTAATTTATTTTTTCATGTCTGCAATATCATTGTAAAGAATATAACATAACCAACTGAAGCAATATTGGGTTGCAAATTGGAAAAGTATTACAAAACTGAACAGAGATTTGTGTGTCATTTGTATTCTCTTCAATTTTATTCTCAGTGAAGATGTCAGAAAAACCAATCAAACCAAAATGCATACAAGCCCAAAGACCAGCAAGTTCTGTACAACTGGATCTTAATTATGTTTCGATGATAATTTCATGGGCCAGTTGTAGTGGAGATGGATTATATCATGAGTCAGCAAACCTTTTTTAAAGGGTCAGATATTTGGGGGGCATTACTGTCTCTGTTGTGTTTCCTCAACTCGACTGTTGAGGATGAAATGATCACAGATGATACATAAGGAAAGTGCGCGGCTGGGTTGTAACAAACCTTATTCTTGGATGCTCAAGTTTAAACTTTGTGTATTTTTCATGTGTCACAAAGTGTTGTTCTTTTGATTTACCTTGAGCTATTTTTTAAAAAAAAGTCTTAGCTCATGAGCTGTGCAGGAAAGATAGCGGGCCAGCTTTGACCTGGGGGTGTGGTTTACTAACACTGGGGTCATCTCAAGGGATAAGAGGGTGGGTTAGAAACCCATTAAGAGCTTTCTAACACTGAAGATCTCCAACTGTAGTCCTTGGGACATTATAGCTCCTGGAGAAAAGCCAGTTTTGCAGAAGATTTGCCACTGTGACCTGCCAGAAATCCTCAAAAGCTTCTAGAAATGCATATATTCCAACCTAATTTTCATTTCCTGTTTAACTTCCAGACATCAGCTCTTGTTAAGGTATTTTAATACTAGCCATCGACGTAGTTCTTTCATGTGAACAGCAGTCTGGTTCTCCTTTCCTCTTTTCTAATTATGCAACTGGCTTCACCCACCTGGTTAGTTCCCTTGGACTATTTGCCGTGTTCTCTCCTCTTCCTAAGCCGCGACCACTGGCTCTGTCCAGAGTGCTGAGCGTGATGTCACGGGCTGATGCAGCCTTAAAATGCATTAACAGTTTGCTAACCACATTTTGTTTATTTGTTTGTTTGTTTTTGCGGTACGCGGGCCTCTCACTGTTGTGGCCTCTACCGTTGCGGAGCACAGGCTCCGGACGCGCAGGCTCAGCGGCCATGGCTCACGGGCCCAGCCACTCCGCGGCATGTGGGGTCTTCCTGGACCGGGGCACGAACCCCTGTCCCCTGCATCGGCAGGCAGACTCTCAACCACTGCGCCACCAGGGAATCCCCACATTTTTTTTTTTTTAAACAGTCTACACATTGCTTTTTCTATGATCATTCAAACAGATTCCAACAGACCACATCTGCCCTATAGTGCTTATTCTTTTCCATGATGTTCGCAAATTGTCTTTGTGCCTGGGTAAATATTTTAAAACTATTCTCAGAAATGCTTTAAAAGTCAGATATCATATAACAAAGACTGCTGTTCATTTCTGACTAATAAACTTATGATTTCTGTATGTGTTCAACATAAATGATAATTTTTATATAGTTATTTTTATCATGATGAAGGAAACACATTTTTCATTTTATAGACATGTTTCTGATATTTTTGTATTCATTAAGTCTTTAATGTTTTTATTAATAAATCTGTCTTTAGGGCATAACTGTGTCAGTCATTTTCATATATGTATACCTCTAACAAGCACTTTGATGAAAATAATGAAGAAAAATACATGGAGAGAAGTAGATGAAAAGTTGGGGAGATATGCCTTTGAGAAGTTCAGTTTTAAACTAAGTTCCTTCCTTTGAGAGAAGAGAGTAATTGCTCTTATAGCTTGAGCTCGTGGGAATGTTTAGAAACAAGGCACCAAAGCTGGGGGACTGAGGACTGACTTGGACACACCGTAAACATTTCCTTCAGCTGCTCACATGGCAGAGCGAGCAAGTGAATGGACCTGTGGGACAGGCGATGGTGCTTGAGATGCCTTTGGAAGAATGAAAAGAGAGGAGGGGGTCCGCCATGGATACGGTCAAACAAAGATAAATCTAAAAAGATAGATGTGAGAAATAGATCAAGACGATGTCCCTCAAATGTTGACTTATGAATGTGTTTTTGAACAGAACAGAAATTTACTTATGGTGCTGTTTTAGCTTGACAAACCAGAAAGTGTACCTGGGATGTATGTGTGTGCACGCACGTGTGTGTGTGTGTGTCTGCGTGCGTGCATGGTGTGTGCATGCATGGTGTGTGTGTACATGGTATGTGTGCATGGTGTGTGTGTGTGTGTGCGCGTGGTGTGTGTACATGGTGTGTGTGCACGCATGATTTCACAATCCTGGTGCCTCTGCTGTTGGCAGTGGCTTTAGCAGCAGTTGTTTTGTATATGAAAAGCACATATTGTGATTTTTTACAACACTTTTCTTGGCAGTGTTAAAAGAAAGAAACCTGCAAAATTAATTATTGAACTCAAGCACGGGGCATATGCTAAGAAGATGCGGGAGAAAACAATTTGGAGCGGAGGGCGCTTCCCCTCTAAGCAGCAGCCTCACTTGTCAGGGGTTTCCCACGAGCCTAAACCAGCATCTGCAAAAAGTAGAATGAGAACGAATAACCCCGAGGTAAGTGCTGAGGATGTTTGCTCCTTAGCCGCGAGAAACTTCACTGGTTGAAAGTAGAAAGGAGGAAATGCCGTGAAGACCTGGTCATTGGATGCTGAAGGTGACACGTGCTTTTTCACACAGGGTGATGGCTTATGGTCCAGGGGCCTGATTCACCAGGTGTGTTTGTATCCGATTGTGCTCCATGACACTCCTGGAATCCAGGGGGTTGCCGTGGCTTCCTCCAGGCAGGAAAGTAGACACTTTCCTGAGGTCATGACGTCATTCCCTCTCCTAAGAGATTAATTGACCTGCTTTCCTCGAAAAGTGGCCAGCAGATGGAGTCAGGGAGGCACTTCTCTAGCTGGAATCCTAGGAGGCGGGAGAGTGGTGCTCAGAGGATGCTGTGCCCTTCTCTGGTGCCTTCTCCTTACCCTACCTGGGATGTCTTCATTTATCATCACTGCCATACTTGGATGCTGACACTGGAGCAACTCAGAAGTGTGTTTGAGGAAGCACATCGTCCAGGAAACCCAAGGGAAGCCATGAAGACACCACTTCACAAAGCCTCTGAGCAGGCAGACTCTACCTTCAGGTTCATTGGCGCCTGGGATTCAATGAGGTAGTGAAGTGCTACCATTGGTAGATTTGAAGGCACATCCCAATGCAAAATACACCATAACGATATAGTGAATTAGTTACCGGCACGGGACCCACACCTGAACCCAATCCCCACTTTATAAAAAAGCGTTTGAATATTTGTCATCTTAAATGAGGTTAAAACTTAAAGAATTAATAAAGGCTTTATGAGACCAGATTAGGAAGATAAACTAATTTTTTTTCCAGAGCAATGGAGCTATTATTGATGCAACTTTATAGGGGCCTATAAATAACTATAATTTCCTTAAGTGCCAGAAGCACTTTTGAGTTTAAAAAAAAATAGTAATCAGGTATTAATTAGTGTTGTTTCACTGTATGTTGTAGTGTAGGCTAATATTCAAGGCATGTCTTCTTGAACCTTTTTTTTTTTCTGTTCCACACTTGTTGTTTTCCAATGTTTTTGATAAAGTATTCAAAAAACAGTAGTTTTTCTCATTTCATATGCTCGCTGAAGTGAGTCACTTTGCCAGGTTTTACCTGGTGCGAAAGGATTTTTCTAGTCCTAGCATTTAATAAAGTTATTTAGATCTTTATTCGAGAATTTGATTTTCTAAGATTAGTTGCTAGGTCTGAAATGTTTCTCTATTGAAACTTTACAGGGCAGTGTTTTACACCTTCCATATGTAAATGTGGTTCAACCATCTTCCTGTATTTTTCTGAGAAGGATAATCATGTTGTTTTCAATTTGTCAGAAAACATGTTCGCATGGTTCTGATAAAGCATCATTTCAACCCTGATTGTAACAGAAGGTTGTTTCAAAAAATATAATATGAATGAAAGCAGCACGTATACAGTTGAGGAGAGATTAGGAGTATGTCTTATAACTACCTTTCAAATAGTTTTTTGAAACGACCCTTCTATTGTCTTTATTGCAAATGCCTGTGTGTGTGTGCATGGGCACACACACTCATTTTTTTTGCATGTAATTTCAAATATTTAAAAATTTTATTGAAGCTGAGTTGATTTGTAATGTGTTAGTTTAACGTGCACAGCACAGTGATTCAGTTATATATATAATATATATATCCTTTATATATATTCAGTTATATATTATTAATTTTATTATTAATATATTATTCAGTTATTAATTTATACGTTCTCACCTTTATCTTTTAAAAAAATTAAGGTAGTTAAACAAAAACATAGTACATAGTATTCTAAAGAACAGCCTTTCTGTATTTGCTTATCAGAGGAACCACAGAGATAATTTATTTATCAGAGAAACAGCTGAGAGAAAGTAAAGCTTCTAAGTTCAGGCTAGTTCCTTAGGGGCAGTTAAATCTAAGATATTTATATAACAACTTAGGTAGAGAGGCACTATATAGTTGGCCAGAATTTGTCATTATAGGAGAAGTAAATATCTTAAACACACCCAACAGGAAAAACATGCATCAGAAAAGGCCGGAACAGGCAGGAAACTTTTTTTCATATATTCTTTTTCAGATTCTCTTCCCTTCTAGGTTATTACAGAACACTGAGTAGAGTTCCCTGTGCTATATGGTAGGTCACTGCTGGTGACCTCTTTTGTATACAGTGGTGTCTGTGTTCACACATACACTTAAGTACTTAGTTGCTCGTCACACACTTGACTCTCAAGCACTGGAAGCTTGGAGATGCAGGTCCACTTTCCCATCCATTCAATGTAAACTGCTTGGTACGTGGGACATGGCAAGTGCTTTGTTGTTGCAATTATTATCATTAGGAAGTGAGCATTAAAAGAACATTATTGACTTTACCTATAAGGGGAAACTCCATCAATCATTCTTCCAGGAAGAGGAGGAAAAATAGAACAGTCGTTAAAAGTTCATTTAACCTTCCAATGTGGGATTTAAAATGGATGTAAAACACCATCTAGTTCAAGTTTCTCACTGTTCCGCAGACATGAAAAATGAGACAGCCACGAAGTGATTTAGGTTTTCTTTTGCTTTATTCCTTAGTTTTAAACAAAATTTTATTACCCTTTGCCCATAAGTTTATTTTTAAAAAATCATTACAAAAATGTTCCTTAAAAAGTAAAAAGAATTAGCTGTGTGGAGGTAGTTCCTGTTTCACAAAGAGATAGATTTGATGTCAGCATTCTTCTCACATTTTCTCAGTTACTCCTTTTAGAGGTGTTGATAATACCTTTATACCTAGGATCTGTAAGCCTTGAGTTGCCAACTTTTGGTTACTTTTAAACGTATAATACTTGGGTAAACCTAGCAGAGATCTCAGGGTCCAAAAGTGCTTACCTGAATCCTATTCCAGGTGTCTGAACGTGATGGGAAAGAGGCACCAGAGTTCTCTTAGGAAAGTACACACCCCCTTGTGCAGGCAACACGCCCCTACATCTGTGTTTCTTAATTAAGAGCTTTGAATAAAGAAAAGCAACTGGAGTATGACTCACAAAGTTTTATAATATTATTTCACAAGGTCCCTATTCTGCCACTTTCCCTACTAACAATATCGACCCTGGAATCTTTGAATAGAATTTAACTTCACCCTGAAATAGCATTGGCAATGATAACAAGAAAGCAAGAATGACCTGGATTTAGATTTTCATATTTTACCTTTTAAAATGCATTTGTACATAAATTAACTTTTATTGAGCCCCAGAGCATATAGGATCGAGCATTTTTAAAATGATGATATTAATTTACACATTGAAAAGACTAAAATTTATTCATAAATTCGATCTTACATTTCATAAACTTTCCTCTGAGTGTTCACCCAGAGGCTCCGATGTTGTAGAAAGGAGGGCAGAATAAAAAGGGAAATCCCTCACTCACATAATTTGAAAGCACTGGTTAAACTTAGTTATGCTGCCTGAAATTAACTGAATCACATGCAGTGAACTTCCGGTCACCAGTGGAGGTTCAGACAGGCCCTTATCTGTGCCTGTTGATCCCTGTTCAGTGTGGCATCTTTCCCTTCCCTCCTCGGAGAACATGAACGGAGCCTTTTGTCGGATCCCACAGCCGCTGCTGTGTATCTGAGGATGCACAGGGACTCTTGTCAAGTCTCAGACTGCCTGGCATCCCCAGAAGGAGGTTCTGCTGACATACGAAGGGGGGTGGAGATGTGTATGGAGGGAGAAAAAAATTGAATGTTCTCCTAGCAGATCCTTAGATAAAACCAGTGCATGGAGTTTACTTTTTGTTTCAGTTTCTATTAGATAAGAATATGCTTTTTTACACTCCAAGGAAGCCAATTGCACCACCCTTTGTGTTTTACAATATGTACTGCTTGTTTCAGGTAACGTGTGGTTTCCCATTCTATCATGTGTTGGAGAATTATAAATACCACCTGACCCAGACACTGGAATTCCTTGTGATGTTGGGTGTAACTTAAAATGTGAAATATTATGACATGGCCGGAGGATGCTGGGCACTCAAGTCTACCCTACACCTTAGACATTTCTACCTGATATCTGTCTGTCAGAGTTTGAAACCTACACATCACATGCAGCATACCCTGGACTGTAATGAAAGAAAAAGAAAATGAATCCTTTGTTCCTCTCACTATATCACTGCATTGGGCACATAGATGACCTTCAGTATATCCAGGGCGGTTCTCTTCCGGCTCTTCCTGTGATGTTTTGGTTGGAAAAGATTACCTTTACCGTCTCCTTTGAGATTCTTTCTTTCCTAGTAGTCTGCCAGCCTGACCACCTGTGACACGTCCTGATAGAGCTAACTTCACCCCCATGGAAAGCATTTTCTTCTTTTCTGGTTATCCAGTTTACTTATAGATTTCATATGTTAACACAAAGGGGGAGTGCCTGCACATGCATGCTTTTTTCATTTTATTTTACCAGTAGCCTTACGTGGAAGTGGTCATTTAAGAAGAACATTGATTTGTCAGATGTCAAACATCAGGAAAAATCTCTGAGCTAGTTTTGAAACTACATCTGCTGATCTGATCCTGTGTTTTTTCTCACATACTTTATTTACTTTCTGCTGGTTTGTTATTGGCGACTGAGATAGCCTGAATAGCTTTCAGCATTCTATAAAGTCATCACCTCTTTTTATATGTGTACAGTATAATACCTGTGTGATCGTTGTAGAACATACACACATTTTTCTGTGCGTATAGCATATATATTCTATATATAACTCACCCACCTTTTTCTGAAGCTTGGCTTGCAGTTAAAATATACACATGCACACACCCCATCACTCCCGAGTTTTTCATAAAGGAATTAAGAAGGTAGGCATAGTGGACTGGTTTATTTCTGATCCCTTTGCCTGTTACGTGTGTTGGAGTTACCATAGAAACACGGAGAGATGGGCTCACACCACTCATCCTCCCAGGATATCTGGGATGCTCAGAATATTTGTAACTTCAGACCAATTCATAAAATTGCTGTGGTGGAAACGGGGCCAATTTTGTGTGTTAGGCTGTAGTCATGTATGTTAGTCCGTCAGGACAATGTTCTAATACCAAGTTAAAAACAAAAAAAGAATGATCAGAATATTGGGGATTAGAAAGTCCTAAGGTTACCAGTAGGGCTGCTGGAGCGACTTGCCTGGCTGTCCAGTGGTTAGGACTCCGTGCTCCCAATGCAGGGGCCACGGGTTCGATCCTTGGCGGCATGGCATGGCCAAAAATAAAATTAAAAGATGAAAAAAACCCAACAGTAGGGCTGTTGGATAAAACATCCTTTTTAAAAATTCTGCAGATGTGTTTATTAAATCAACTGAAGAGATATGTAGGCGCATCACTGAACAGTCTCCAGAACATTCTTGACCACTGTGAATCCACCCATACTTTCTAATTCTCACTTGTTTAAACACCGCATTGACTCATTCTTATCTGTCTCCACTTGTCTTGACAACGTTGCATTGCTTTGTTGAAGGATACTTCTGGAACACATAATTCCCACATATTTTTTCTATGAGTTAAATATTTGTTGGGCGAATAAGGCACTGCAGAATGGCAGCATTTCTTCTCAAAATTATACTGGAGGGAAAAATTTTTTTAATTAGTCCTGAATTTGCTTCCTACAGGCAGTTGCCTTCATGACGGGCAGGTTACTCTGTGCTTTGATTACTTCCTAACCTGAATGATCTATCCTTTATTCAATCATTTTCCCTTACATTTTGAGTTCAAGGCCTTCAACACTAAATGGTAAGTGAATATTCATCTCCAAATTGAATGTGAAAGACTTTTCACCTAGTGATGTGACTGATTGGCTAACATATTTGAGCCTGAAATATGCCCATATGACATACAACTTTGTTCTAAAAAATACTGGAAAAACAGCTAGCACCATGGAAACTTGCCTTCATTGCAGATTTGAATCCCCAAATATAGATTATCAACGCCTACCAATTCAAAATGCTTAGATAGGCCTTGTTACCTAGGCAACAGTGTATTAGAAATGAGATATCTGCATTCTCTCACGTTTCTTTGCCAAGTTTTACCTTTTACGTAGCTTTAGAGTATGGATTTTAAAGTTGAATGTATAATTTTCTGAAAAATAGGATGATTATGACAATTTTGAAATCCATCAGCTTGAAATAAACCCTCCATGTACAGACTGGATCCTCCTAGACCTGGAAATCTCTCCATTTGAGTTTCCCTTGGATTATAGGTCATATTTAACAATTGATATCATAAGTTTGTTTTCTGTGTCTGTTATGGTTACCAAAGGGGAAGAGGGGGTGGAATAAATTAGGAGTTTGGGATTAACATATACACTCCACTGTTTATAAAATAGATAAGCAACAAGGACTTTATTGCACAGAGAACTATGCTCAATATTTTGTAATAACCTATAAGGGAAAAGAATCTGATAAAAACGTGTGTGTGTGTGTGTGTGTGTGTGTGTGTGTATCTGAATCACTTTGCTGTATACCTGAAACTAACATGAACTTGTAATTCAACTATATTTCAATTTAAAAAAAACAGTTAATACCAAATAAAGTATGTAGTCTAATTAGAAACCAAATCATTGAGTCTCTAGAAGTGGATACATGAGCTAATCAGGTTTCTTCCCATAAGTAACTGCTATTATATTGAATCATAATTGTGGGTTTTGATACTGACACAGGTAACACAAGCATTGAAGTAGGTAGAGTTTTCTCTGAGCCTTTGTTAAAACTTCCCCTGTCAGGGCTCTCATTTCACATATTCTGTTTCCTTCATACCATCTTTCTGATCCGATAAACCAATGACACCCTTACCAAAAAGAGTTTGTTATACTCTCTCCCCTTGTCTTCTCAATGAAACGTGAAAGTTGTGTGCCTTGTCCTTGAGGCTAGCTATCTGTGTTTTTAAGATGTTGCTGTCCAAACTCTAAAACTGGCTGGGATGAGGTTTACAGGCTACTGTGTCTCATGAGAAAGATCTGGAAAGGAAGACTTTTTGACATGAGTTTGCTTTTGACCCTGGGCTAAACAATAAACTCTTCAATTAAGCTAGACATTCCCTGAGGGAAAGACATGTGAGTTTCTCTAGGGATTATGAATTGGTCATGGTTGAAAATTACTTAATGTATGTTGAATGAATCAATGGCACAGTTGTCCAAGAGCAATTCTGGGGCAAAAATCAGCCATGCTGAGTTTTTCACATTCTTTTCGGTGGGCATCTCCTGCTCTGCCATGTAGCCAAGAGGACTGTGATAGTGAATTATATTAAGTTAAAGGGTACACTGGATGTTTACTAAGAGGTATGCTATAAACAAAAATATTAGCATGTTTAACCAAGTGAGAAATTATTTCCAAATCTGACAATCACAAAAAAACCCTAACCGTGTTAGTAAGAAACTAAAAAGATGTAACTATGACAACTTCTTAGTATTTCTAATTGAAATGCCTCTCGAGAAATTTCTGCCCTTAAGAACTCACAATCTTTGTTTCAGGTGTGTAACAGGTACATTTTTCTCTTCTGGGATCATACGAATCATATAAACGGTCATGTTTCTAATTTCCTTTTGGCCGTCTTGAAGTTCGGATCATATTTGTTTTGAAAGAATCAGAGATATTCCCTGGTTGGAACATCTGAGTCTTAACTATACCCAACCTGTTGATTCTCTTTCTCATTTCCTCAACTTCTTATACCTTCATCTCTCTCTCTCTCTTTCTTTTTTTTTTTTTTCACTTAACCCTGGGAAACATTTTGCTATCCACTCACAGCATATTGAAGAATATGATCAATGTTTTTTATATGTGGGCAGGTCATCATTGACCAAGATTCCACACCTGTTCTCATCCCTGTGAAATTAACAATCAAAAATTAGGTAAGAAATATTCTTCAGTCTTGGCCACCCCAGAGCTAAAGCTAGTCTTATACATTTTTGTCGCTCAGCTCCAGCATTGCCTTTCTCTGCTGCTTTGTACCGCTGATTCAACACCAGGCCCTCATTTACACGAGAGAGAGCCTGGACTCAGATTAGCACAGGGCATGACAAAATAAAAAAATAGATTCATTATTTGACTAGCTGATGACTCTGCCAGGATAGCTTGTGAATTTAAATCACAAAATGGTTAGAACTGAAAGATCTGAAAGTAGTTATCAAGTCTTTACTTTTGTCTCTGGGCAAGACCAGGACTAAACTATTTCCTATGGATTATTGCCTGTGCAATTCTTACAGATTTCACTTGGAGGAGATCAACCTGGGTCACGAATTCATTCCCGTCGCTGATAGCACTTGTAGGTAGAATGCTTGTCTGCCTGGGAGATGAGCTCTTTGTTGGGAAAATGGTACCCAGGCCACCAACAGCCAAGGAGTGATTACTGATAGATTTGGGGTTCTGAGGCTCTACTTAATTGAGTTCACTTTTTTTTTTTTTCCCACACAATCTCAAAGCGTGCATTTATTTATTTATTTACTTACTTACTTACTTACTAACTTACTTATGGCTGTGTTGGGTCTTCGTTGCGGTGCGTGGGCTTTCTCTGGTTACAGCAAGCAGGGGCTACTCTTCATTGTGGTGCATGGGCTTCTCACTGCGGTGGCTTCTCCTGTTGCGAAGCACAGGCTCTAGGCACACAGGCTCAGTAGTTGTGGCTCGTGGGCTTTAGAGCACAGGCTCAAGTTGTTGTGATACACGGGCTTAGTTGCTCTGTGGCATGTGGGATCTTCCCGGACCAGGGCTCAAACCCGTGTCCCCTACATTGGCAGGTGGATTCTTAACCACTGTGCCCCCGGGGAAGCTGTCAAAGCATTTTTGAGCGTCTACTGTGTGGTCAGAGCTATGTTCAGATATATGTTTACTGTTACTTAGACTTCATTCATCACACCTCAGCTTTCAATGCAAGAATCACTTGCAAACCTTCAAAAATGTTTCCTTTCAGAAAAATGAAGAAAATCTAAACATTGAGAAGACAATGCAAGAGCCACTACTGTATAAAAAGATTATAAGTATGTGTAATTTGGTTTCAGGAGATTTAATATTTGATGATAGGTTAGGAGGAGAGAAATCTAAGTTAAGAAATACATCTGGACCTAGGAGTAAGGAATTGTCGCTTCTATTTCTGGCTCTGCCATGAACACATTTTATGACAACCAAACTGATGAACCTCGTTTAAACTTTTATTTAGCTGCTGTTGTTCCCATTGTTATCAGAGGCCTTATCAAGCATAGAAATTAGTTGTGAGGATAGAATAAACTTAGAAGAAATGAAATATATGAAAACCTCATTTGCTTGATGCTGGGAGAGGCCTTGACAAGATGTCCACAGAGTTGCATTCTTTTGTATAATTTACACATGTTAAGATATGTTTTTATTATTCCTTTTTAAGAGGGTTACTGAATATACCAAATGTAAGGTAAATGTCTAAATAACTTTATTCAAATGTTGCATTTTTTCAACCCTAGAATATTACAACTATCCCAATTCGATATTGGAAGTGTAAGATTCATAATTACATACATACATATGTATATATGTATGTATGTTAAGGTTTCTGATATAACCTCTCTAGCACTGGTACCTACATTATCACAATCTTTACTACCATACTTTGAAATAAAAATCATAATAACTCTCTAGTTAATTATACACTATCATTACACATAAAATTCATATATCAAAGAAAATAATATAATAGCTCTTGGTTGAAGCCCATGATTTACTTAAATTGTATCATTTAATACTCAGGACAACTCTGGTGGGAATTGTGACATTTTACAGTTGAGAAGCAGAAATTTAAAGGTTCAGAAATAAGTGACAGATTATGACATAAACTGTTTAGTGATGGGATCATTTTGTTTGATGATTAGAGGATAGAAGTACCATATTTTGCCTTTTCGGGAGTTTACTAGGGAACATGAAGTTTTGTGGTTCTGTTGATCAGAAAAGTACATGAGTTGTGTGTGATCTGCAAGAACCCCAGCCCAGCATACAAGCTGTTCACCTCATCCAGCCAACTTTCATGTCAGATGCTTGGACACACCACCTAAAAATGGCCACGCTTAAGGGAAATTCATTAAGAATTTTATTTAAGAATAATTTGCTCTCAGTCAACTGAGTAGTTCAGACTGACACGTCCCAAATACTTTATGTACTTTTCGTAAAGATTTTGAGTTTGAAGAGTTGATATGACTCGTGTACCTCAGAGCTGAATGTATTATTTCAAAAGGATGTTACATTATGCACTGCTTGTTAGTTATGCTTAGAATGTTCATAGAAGAAAAAGAAAAGCAGAGACCCCTACCTGCTCTGTCAGCGAAAACAATCTAGATTTGCAACAGGAGCTCAAAGAGAAAAGCATTTTGAAACTAAATGGTCTATTGATCTGAGAAGAGGGGCAAAAAAAATGAGTTGGCTAGAAGCATGGAACAATTGTCAGTTTTTGTGGTAACTGAGATAAACTTTGCTCTTGATGGCAGAGAAAAATGTCACGGAGAAAATAAGTATTTAGTTGCCATGATTGTTAAGTTTTATCAGGCACTAGGATTTTCTGTCTTATGGGTAAAGATAGTAAGTTACCTCTTTTGAGGAAAAACTGCTCAAGACAGGTGTAGATAGACTGGTAATGAAAGTGATAAGGAAAGTTCCCAAATATATGCCTGGTTCTCCCACACGTGGCCATGAGCCCTGACAGCCCTCTGGGACAGGGGATCAGACTTGGAGTGCAGTATGGGGACAGAATTAGGTTTATGGTTGTAATTTACAAAACAGGACAGAGAACCCATTGTTCTTGCCAGAAAACATACCAAATTGTACTTATTTTTCAGTTTAAATATTGTAGCTTTTTTCTGCATCCCTATTATTTATTACGGAGTTTAAGTAATTACATTTTCATATGTGTTTTCTTTTCCTAATTTTGATATTTTGAATATTTTCCAAAGTTTTTCTTTGTGTTAAAATAAGCATATAAAATTGGCCATCTCAGCCATTTTTAAGTGTACAGGTCAGTGGTGTTAATTATATTCATACTGTTGTGCTGCCATCACCACATCCATCTCCAGAACTCTTTTCTTCTTGTGAAACTGACACTGTATATCCATTAAACTATAAAGCTCCATTCCCCCCTTCCCCTTCCCCCCCCCACCCCTTCCCTAGCCCCTGGCAACCATCATTCTACTTTCCTATGAGTTTTATTCTAGGTATCTCATAAACGTGGAATCATACAGTTTTTGTCCTTTTGTGGCTGACGTGTTTCACTGAGCCTGATGTCTTCAAGTTTCATCCATGCTGTAGCATGTATCAGGATTTTCTAAATTTTTAATGCTGCATAACATTCCATTGTATGTGTACATATCACATTGTGCTTATCCATTCATCTGTTGACGGATCCTTGGGTTGCTTCAACGTTTTAGCTATTGTGGATAATGCTGTTATGAACATGGGTCTACATAACTCTTTGATACCCTGCTTTCAATTCTTTTGGTTATATCCCCAGAAGTGGGATTTTTAATTATGGTAATTATATTTTTAATTATTTGAGGACCTGCCTTATACTCTTTTCCACGGCAGCTGCAATACTACATTCTCACCAGCAGTGCACAAAAGTTCCAATTTCTCCACATTCTCACCAACACTGAGTATTTTCTGGTTTGTTGATAGTCATCCTAATAGGTATGAGGTGGTCTTTCATTATAATTTTGATTTGTATTTGATTAGTGATGTTGAGTATCTTTTCATGCACTTTTTGACCATTTGTATCTCTTCTTTGGAGAAATGCCTATTCAAGTCCTTGGCCCATTTTTGAATTGTGTGATTTTTTTGTTGTTGCTGAACTTTCTCTATACATTTTGAATATTAATCCTTTGTCAGATAAATTCTTTGCGAATATTTCCCCCATTCTGTCAATTGCCTTTTTTACTTTGTTGATGGATGTTGTCTTTTGATACACAGATTCTTAAAATTTTCATGAAGTTCAATTTGTTATTTTTGTTTGTTTGTTTTCTTGCCTGTACCTTTGATGTCATATCCAAGAAGTCATTGCCAAATCAAATGTAATGAAGCATTTATTCTGTTTTCTCCTAAGAGTTTTATAGTTTTATGTCATACATTTAGGTATTTCATCCATTTTTAGTTAGTTTTTGTATATGGTGTTAAGTAAATGCCAAACTTTTTTTTCTCTTTTTGCATGCAGATATTCAGTTTTTCCAGCACTGTTTGTTGAAAAGACTGTCCTTTCCCCGTTGAATGGTCTTGGAACCGTTGTCAAAAATCATTTGACCATATATGTGAGGGATTATTTCTGAGCTCTCTCTTCTATTGCATTGGTCTGTATGCTTGCCTTTGTGCCAATACCACACTGTTTTGATTACTGTAGTTTTGTCTGAAGTTTTGAAACCAAGAAGCATGTGTCCTCCAGCTCTAATCTTCTTTTCCTTGTGTGCTTTTAATATAGAGTCTGTTATTGGAAATAAGTCTTGACTGTGTGCCAATCACTACCCCCAGTTATACACATTGCAGTCTTTTCCAAATCATCCTGTTGTTTGTAATCATCCTGTTGTTGTATCCCAAGAAGTATTTTGGGATTGATTGTTACACACTACTATATATAAAATAGACAAACAACAGGCACCCTACTTTTATAGCACAGGGCACTACATTCAATATTGTGTAATTGCGTATAATGGAAAAGAAAGAACATGCATATGTAATTGAATCACTTTGCTGTACACCTGAAACTAAGACAACATTGGAAATCAATGACACTTCAATAAAAATGTTTCTAAAAATATTTTTTGTAGACCAGAAAGAAAAATATCATAGGTCATATAACTAAATTTTCCTGAAATCTTTACCTATCTACACACATACCTCCCCCTAAAACAGAACTTACTACTCCTCCATATGCACACAAATTAATATTCTTCCGGGGTTACAAAATAGCAGAAATAGTGAGGAACTCTATGTGTGTCTGTGTATTACAGAAGCATCCCTCAGAGCAGGGTTAAAGATTACCTACACACATTAGCAGATGGACTAGACCTTGGAATCTCCAAGTTTCCATCAGTGGATTCTAAAATTCCTTCCAATCACATGGCATTCTAGGAAAGGTGCTTATTATAAATGTTCTTACTGTATTTAGATTTAGATTAATGTCCTTTAACATATTTGCAGTGAGGCAACAGCAGTAACAGCAGTAGTAGGGATCACTGATACGTATTGAATGCCCACTACTCACTAAGGACTACTCGCTCTCCTTAGGTCCCTGTTGGAAGCACTTTATAGGGTTGGGGTCCTCTCTGGCAACAGAGTAGCGCTATCCTAATTTCCCAGATAAGGAAATTCAGGCTCAGAGAATTTAAGTAAGTTATTCAAGCGTGGGCAACAGGTGTGTAAGGAGACAGAAATTCACCCTCAGAAAATCCATCCCTGGGGCCTGTGCTTGTGACTCTACACTGAATCCTTATGTACGACTTCTCCTGGAACCATATATTCAACAAAACCTGAGATGCTCTTTTCAGACGGGGCCTTAGCTCTCAGCTTGTCTCAGTTAGAAGTTCAGCCAGGGTCATGAGGAAGGGCATGACTTCTTGTGTGTTCAGAACCATGGGTGAAATGGCATCCCACTTGGCAAAGGATTTTCTGGCGGAGTTCTTATTTCCGATCACATGTTATTGGATTTTGCCTGCTATTTTCAAATCTTCTAAACATAGTGCTAGCCTGAAAAAACGTAGTATTATTAGGAAACGCTCTTGACATTGAAAATGGTCTCTGTGTGTGGGATGAGAAATGCATTGATGTTGCTAAGTTCCTGCATATCATGTTCATCTTTAAACCACAGGTACTAAACTTAATAGGGTTTTTTTTTTCTTACATTCTTACAGAGAAAAATGTAATAGTAAAGCACTTTTTCCAAGTCATTCCATTGTCTTGTCAAAAGTATTTTGTGTAGAAGAGTAAATGGTTGGGGGGAAAAAGAATCATTGGATCCTATAAATAAGGTTTTCCTGAAATCTTCACCTTTTTTTACACACGCAACTTAATTTTGAACTTGGAAATTCACTGAATACCGTCAGACGTATATCTCAGAATAATACCTCACACTGAAACAGAACTGAATACTCCTTCATATGCACAGGAGTTAATATTCTCCCAGGGTTGCAAAGTAGCAGCAATAGTGAGAAACACTATATGTATCTATAGCTGGACGGCTTTGTGTCTCACTGGATGCCCAGTGTGTGTTTATGGTGGGAGAAGGGTATTGCTGGGGGAGAAAAGAGCAGAAAACAGAGAAGAGCTCATATTTTCCTGAGCCCAGTGGTGATGACAGTAAACGCTCTGTAGCTATTTGGTCCTCATACATTGGTGCCTGAAAAGAATGCATGATGTCCACCCGCAGCATGGTGGGGAGGTTAGCTTGGGTGCAGAGCGTCACCCTGGTCAGTGGTGCAGCATACTTGATATGCAGGAGGCATGTAATCTGGCCTCTGAGAGCCTTGGAGGATAATCCTTGGGCTCCTTGGTCCTGAGCTACACTGATAGTGGCCAGGAGTGTTCCGGGGTCTCCGTACCCGTTCACTCATGACCCGCTTGATTACTTCCGTCCTTTCTTTGCATTTGCACTGGTACCTGAACAACGTGGCATTTTCAGAGTAATTTGAGAGCAGGATGAGGCACATATTTTGGCAAAACTGAAAATAGTTCGCTTGAGCCAGACTGCGAAGCTAAGAGGCCTCAGGTATCAGTAATTGTTTGTGGGCTTGAGTGAATTGTTTACCGTTTTCATCTAGGATGTGCTATGCGTGAAGTGAAGGGTGATAAATTTCAACACCGTCGCCATGAAGACTTCCAAAAACAATTACTGTGTGGTGTTAAAATAGTTAAACTTTTAAGCTATGTATTACACATTTTTAGAACACAAACGTATTGCGTTGCAAGGAGTAAGTAATAGTTCTTTGCTTGGAAGAAAGATACTGTGAGTCAAATGTAAGAGCCTCTCCTGGGAAGATCTGCCACATGGCCGGAGCTGGGTAATATTCAGAAAGTTCATTTTGAAGCCTTGGGAAATCAAGGGGCATTGAAATGACCCAGCTGGAGGGCTCAGGATGGCTACCTTTTAGCTTCATCGATTCCAGCTGGACTTCAAGGGCAACAGAAAGCCACAGTCGCCACCACGGACTTGCTTTGCTTTCTGCCAACTCCGAGATGTGGGTTTAATCCCTACCCCCAGTTCTGCCCATCGTCCAATGAGATGTAAACGTTAAAACATGTTTGAAATGCAGAACACAAAACCCACAAGAGATGTAGCAAGGTTCCCCTTACTGGAAACTGGCATGCCTTTTCAAGTCTCTGAAAGACAACCACCACCATGGAAACTTATGTACCTTGCAACTAGTACCGATTGAAGCTTCTGGAAAAAATTCTCATCTTTAAAAACAGTACATTTGTATAGCATTTTCTATCATTGATTTCAAAGACAGCTTCCTCCCTTGAAGTGATGTATAGATGGCTGGAACAGGGAATTGGTCCTGAGGCTGCACCCAGTCTACAGTAGGATGCTTGCTCTGCTGCCTTGACCTCAGGCTGTCCTGACTCTCCCTGAGGGTGCGTGACCACGAGGATTCCTTGGAGTTGTGATATTAATCTTGTTGACTCTTTTGAAGGCGGCTTTCTGATTCATTCTTCTCAGGCAAGGTATTAGGTGAGTGGGGTTTGATATCATGACAGAGTAGGTTGGGAAGGATATTAATTTTCATTTGGTCATTAGTCTTTTTTTTTTTAACATCTTTATTGGAGTATAATTGCTTTACAGTGGTGTGTTAGTTTCTGCTTTATAACAAAGTGAATCAGTTATACATATGTTTCCATATCTCTTCCCTTTTACATCTCCCTCCCTCCCACCCTCCTTATCCCACCCCTCTAGGTGGTCACAAAGCACCGAGCTGATCTCCCTGTGCTATGCGGCTGCTTCCCACTAGCTATCTGTTTTACGTTTGGGAATGTATATATGTCCATGCCTCTCTCTCGCTTCGTCCCAGCTTACCCTGCCCCCTCCCCATAATCCCAGTACTGGGCATATACCCTGAGAAAACCATAATTCAAAAAGAGTCATGTACCAAAATGTTCATTGCAGCTCTATTTACAGTAGCCCGGACACGGAAGCAACCTAAGTGTCCATCGACAGATGAATGGATAAAGAAGATGTGGTGTGGCACATATATACAATGGAATATTACTCAGCCATAAAAGGAAACGAAATTGAGTTATTTGTAGTGAGGTGGATGGACCTAGAGTCTGTCATACAGAGTGAAGTAAGTCAGAAGGAGAAGAAGAAATACCGTATGCTAACACATATATATGGAATCTAAGAAGAAAAAAAAATAAAGGTCATGGAGAACCTAGGGTTGTTAGTCTTTAGTTGCATACTGGAGACTAAGAAAGGTGAAGTATACAAAAAGAATAATGTATACTTGTATTCGGCATGTATTTGGCATGTAGTGTAAGGTAATATGCTCAGAGCTATGGCAGGTTAACAACAAGCAGGCAGCCATGTGTGTCACCTGTTACGGAGCTTGTCTCAGTTTCAAAGATAAACCGTGCTAAGTGAATCCTGGGTGAGCCATTGGGTGTGCATAGAGGCTTTCAGAAAGAAGCTGCCGTTCTTGCTAACTGGTAGGATCTAGGAGGGTGAGATAGGAGCTGTGTCTGGAAAGACGAACAGAGCTTCAAAAAATAGATATGGAAGGAACACGATAAGTAGGCATAAAGAAACTGCCCCCAGAAAGGTATGGAAGTAGATGCGTCACAAACTTGCTTGGGCTATCTGAAATTTACAGAAAGTTGAGTGACAGGGTTGGAGCATGAACCACATTAAGACATGGGAATTTGTAGAAACAAAAATATATAGATTTATGGAGTCTAATGGCCCTCAGAAGTCAAGATTACAGAAACTATTTAAAATTCAGGTCACGGTGGCCCTTGAACTGACAGATCTACATATGCTTTATTATATTTTGTGAAATATATAGTTCGTAAAACAGTGCAACCAGGCTCCTCCTGGATCTGATATTTGTTAAGGAGAGATGGTGGATCACATGACTGTGTTCTAATATTGTACTTCTGTTTTATTGAATATTTGTTTAGATGCTCTTCACTGTAAAGTCTTTTTCTCCCCTCAGCTTAGCTGAGGTGTAATTCTCATATGATATTGTACAAGTTTAAGGTGTACAACATAGTGATTTGAGACTTGTATATATTGTGAAATGATTACAATAAGGTTACTTTATGAACTCCTAAATTGAGTCAAATTCCGAGGAGGAATTGGCTAAAAGTTTTCTGTATATATAGAGTACATAAAGAAAATAAGTATTTTCTTTTTTAAAAAAAACTTTTATTGGAGTATAGTTGCTTTACAGTGTTTTTAAGTTTTTTAAGACAGAATGTTTTTCAGATTTCTAACATAAAATCACCTAGGCAACTCTTTCTGATAAAACAGCAACAAACATTGAGCCTCAGTATAGCTTATAAAATGCTTTCAAGTAGGATGAGCATATAGATTCAAAGGGGATAGGTAATTTTATCATTGGTAAATATGCTACTGATATTTCTAACCAAAGTGGCTTTACTTTGTATAAAAAGCAAGAACAGCATTTTACATTTTTTATGTCTGTCAGCTTTCACCTTATATATGACAACAGAAATTTGTGAAAGTTAAGAAATCTAAACTGTTTAAAAAGTAGAAAGTAGTACAGCATGGTGACTATAAATATTGATACAGTATTGTATATTTGAAAGTTGTTAAGAGAATAGATCTTGAAAGTTCTCATCACAAGGGGAAAAATTGTAATTATGTATGATGCTGGGTGTTAACTAGACATAGTGGTGATCATTTCACAAAATATACAGCTATTGAATCATTATGCTGTACACCTGAAACTAATAAAATGTTACATGTCAATTGTATGGTAACAAAAAAGTAGAAACTAGAAGGAATAAAAGGAAATAACGTTTCAAGAGGTTATCAGTGCTGAGGGAGATGTCTTAGATCTCACGTTCGACATTTTTGAGGTGTGAGGAAGTGATATTTCACAGATAGGAACAGAAATGCTATTTCATGAGACAAGGGATTTTTGTAGTGAGTGAATGCAACTTAACAGAAGATACATAGAATTTGGATGAAAACCTACTTAGTTACTGTCTTGAAACGTGACCTGGAGCAAGACTCATTGCTGAGTATTTATCTCTTCATAAATGTACTTGCAGAGTTACTATTACCTATTGCAAATAAAACACACACATCACTAGTATAGAGCCTGTACATAGTGGGTACTCAGTAACCTCTGCTTAGTAACTGTTAATCCTTCCCAGGGGGATAAATTTTACCAGCAGATGTTATAGCAAAAGTTTTATTCAGCAGCTAGATCACACTGAAAAAATATTCTTGTTATGTGGAGGGGAAAGAAAACAAAAACAAAAAACAAAACAATATCAGAGACACAAGTCCCAATGAGAGATGAAAAATAAGTTTTTTACAAAATCTTTTAATTCTCAAGCCAAATCTTATTTTATACTCACAGAAGACATTTTAGCAAGACAAGTTGAATTTCATCTGTGGCTTTAAAAAGTTAATGGGTTTAATAAAATTTTCAACTCTAGGCTTCTTGCTAGAAAGGTGCGTTATACTTTTATTATCTGTGTCTAAACCAAAAATGCATTCTATATACAGTTATTGCATCATTTTTTTCCTCTCTGGTTTCATAATGTCTATGCAGCTGAATGACAGTGATGAGCACTCCCCAGGAAACAAAGTTAGAGTTATGGAAAACTCGGCACGTCGCACAGCGTTGAAGGCTGGCAGCACAGAGAATGGTTGATTTCTAGGTACCAGCAGGCAGCAACCTGCATGTGGCAAACAATCTGATTGTGAGACGGTTCTGTAATTTGCACAATGAAATACGTCAGCAGAGTTTTTCCATTTTCATTAATCTTCCTTTTAACTTCCTGTCTATTTTCATTCTCTTTTAAAATTGTTCTCGCAAAGGAAGGAGACACAAATGTAAGAAAAAAAAGGTTTAAAGAACAAACGACTGTGAAATGGGAATTTGTATTGAAGACCAATGAAGATTAAGTTTTCTATCACTTTTAAAGAAAAGCGCTGTGTCATTTCTTGATTACATAATAGTAATATATGAAATACCCGGGTCATGTCAGGGCTAGTTGTCAGTGTAGCAGAAGTTGCAGCTGGATTTCTGCTTTTATAGGAACATTCCGTATCCCTTCTCCTACTTAAAACCTTCTCCCTTTTTGAGGTGCAAGCATGGACCCTCCCTGATTCTTTCTGCACGTTTCCTTTATTGCCTCCTGTCCCTCTGCCTGATTTTCAAAAACAGACGTTTCTTAAGGTTATGGCCCATTACTTCTTTTCTTTGCCTTCTACATTGTCCATTTGTAGATTAAATCGTTTTCAAAACTTCAACTCTGACCTTTTTGTAGAGGACTCTCAAAGCCGAACACTGGTTTGTGATTTCTTTCTGAATTCCACTGTGTTATGCTTAACTTTCCACTAAATTCTTCCGTTAGACCTGCCGTCATCTCCCCATTTAATCCACCCAAACTCACTGTTTCCCCTTCCTGACTCCAGACCTGTTCTTTGCATCCCTCTCTGAGTGATATTTAGCAAGACTTTTTATTCTTAATTGTCAGTGGTTTCCTACTGTCTTTCCAGTCAGAGAGGGAGAACTTTGCTTTGCTTCCAACCTTCACTTTTCTTTATGTTCACATCTAATTTCTCAAGTACCTTCTCTCATGTCAGGGTCCCTTTCTACCTGCTGCTTCCCTGTGTCAGAAGAGTGCATTTTTCACTTAGGCAGCAGCTTCCTAATTGGTTTCCCATCCCTCTGTGGGGAATCTGTGCAACACATGACACCTTGCTTGTCATCTTCAGACACAACTCGGATCTTGTCCCACATCTGAAATAGAAGCCCCTGTGTTTGTGAAGGGTTTCATGCCTGTTCCTGGCTATGTCCAAGGCTCCTGTGATGCGTGTGGATGACTTGGAATTTTTTGTGTTCTTAACCCTGTGGTTGTCACTACGCCAGTAGCATCAGCATCGTCAGATAATTTGTTAGAAATCTTCATTCTCTGGCCCAACTCCCAGCTCCCTTTTGAAACTCTGAGGGTGGGACCCAGCACTCTGTTCTAACAGGCCCTTTGGGGCATTCTGATGCTGGCCATGGTTCGAGGACATGCAGGTCAGCAAACTTTGTTCTAAGCACCGTGGACCAGCAATGATACTCTTGTTCTACCAGGTAAAGGAGACCTTTCTATGGTGGGTTGAGGGGATCATAAACGGGACAGGTTGTTCTAGCTAACTGAAACGTGTATAGAAATGTGTTCCATGATCTCCTGACTATATTCATATACAGAATAGCACCCTCTGTGACAGCCGCCACGTGGAGTTAGCTTTTGCTACATGGTAGTCATTCTCTCTTTCATCAAACCCGGAAGTTTTGGAGGAATGTAATAAGTAGAACATTCCCATTTTCCTGGTATTGGATTCTCTCCATAATAATTAAGGTCCATCCGGCAGTTCACTCTCTGGTCCTGTAGGTGTGTATCGTCATGGGTCATGGTTTTGTAATGTTGGGTTTTCAACCACGTCAGATGCTTTCCTGTCTCCCTCCCTACTGTAACAGTTCTTTCTTGACAGGCGATGGCAATCACGCAGGTATTCTTTCCATGGTCACGGATATCGATCCCAAGGAAATACGTGAAAATCCAAAGGCAGGAGATCATGATATCGCCATGGGAAATGTAAGCGCACACACTCAAAACACCGTGTGTTCCCCAGCTTCCACGGGGCGCCTGTAAGACCGGTCACAGTGGCGTTTGGCGGCCTGTGCATCTTGCACCCGTCATCCGATTCTCCACCCCCGATCTCCCGGGTGCATGTGAGCCCTTGTGGAGAACAAGGGGGCAGCGTTCAGTGGGTACAACCGTGAGGTGATGATCCAAATGGTGGCCCTGCTTTCCTTGCAGAAGCCCAAGGTCTAAAACCAGCTGAGGACTGAGAATTTCTAGGGAGCCTGGACCCTGGTGTGTCTGGGTCTGAGCCATCCTCAGGCCCCTGTGTGACGTTGTGCTTTCCAGCAGAACATCACAAGTGGACGCTTAGCGAGCGAGCTTCAACGTTCATTGCAGTGATAGCACAAAAATAACATCCTTTACACACACGTTGCTGCGTCTCGTGAATGACAGGGTAGAATGAATTGTCTTTAGATCCACTGAGGTGGGTCTTCCAGGGGCTGTGTTTTTCCATTTTCTTCTGTCTGTGCCAAGACCATGAGAGGGAGCTAGCCCATTTCACTTGTCTTTAATTCGTCCGTCCTTTGAATTTACTCCCAACAAAAGCTCTTGGGGGAGGGGCGCCCTTGGAGAAGGACTCCTCCTTTGGGGACACAGCATCTCCTTCCAAAGAGACTTCGGAAAATGAGCTTTATGAACTGCTTCACCCTTAGAAATGCAGGGCTGTTAGCTCCCCTCCCAGGAGGAGGAGTTCCTCCCTGCATCCCTCCATACTCTGGCCTCCCATCGATGGAGGGGCTGCTACCTGCAACCCTTCCTATTCCTGCCCTCTGTGATAGGTAGCCAGCATGGGTGGACACAGGGTCGGTGGGGAAGAGTGGAAGAAGGTCAAGTCCTACATTCCTGGCTCTGGGAAATACCTGCAGAGGCAGCATCCCTGCCCATCACACAGTTTCCTCCATGAGGTTGTTTCCTCCCAATCTCCCCACCTGCCATCTATGTTGTTCAGCCTTCCCAGTTGCCCACCAGTCATCTAAGCAGGAGATTTTTTTTTAGGAGATGTAATGGGGAAGGTGGACATTGTAAATCTAAGCTCAGCTTCTAGGAAAACCTTGTAGAACCGCACAGTGGAGCTGGGCTGTCCCAGGAGCCGCTGTCCCCCCGGGTCCCAGCACCACGGCGGAGCCCTTGAAGCAGAGGCTGTGCTACCAGCCCTGTGGTCCCAGTGTCTGTTGACAAAGACCTGCTTTCTCCAAGGTCACTGCTCCCCTCCTTCCTCCATGACTCTAATGGTGCCCTTTCTTGGGAGAAAGCAACCTCTCAGTTCAGGGTCCTCTGCGGAAGTTTGTGTGTAGCTTCCCATCTTTCGTAGAACAGAAAGTCAAGCTAGAAGGGGCTCGTGTGGTGTAGGTGGGGGTTTGAGTGAGTCAGCTTGAAATCTCCCTCCCTCCTTCTATGTAGCCACCCATCCTCCCTTCCATCCTTCTATTTTATGCTTCGGCGCCTTCTTGCTCGTGGATTCTGCTCCCTCTTGATTTCTGTTCACTGCCATTTTTCTCTGTCTTCCGGTTTCTGCTGCATGACTAACACTCTATATCAGACTCCCTAGAACACAGATATGTTGGTCCGATATAGAGTACCCCTACTGGACAGGACTCATGCCAGGCAAGGCAGCCTCACAGATCTTTGTCTCAGGGAAATCCCTGGAAATCCCATCGTTTGTGGTTCAGTTGGTTACTCTGAACAAAACGTTGTAACCTCTGTGTAGGATACTTTCCTGACAGGGAGACAAGGACTATCGCTGTGACATTATGAGTACCATGCTGTCCGGGAAAGAATTTATATTTTTATTTCTCCCTTTTTTACGGCTTTTAAGAGTTTTAATTACTCTGTAGACTATGACCATAATACAATAATTGTTTTCTCCTTTCTACAGAATCCTCCTATATGTAGAATTGGTTTCAAATGATGCCCAAGTTCTCTTAGACTTACATGGGTGGCCAAAAGACTTTAGAACTTGAAAGCGACAAGCAGAATTATGTGATCCGATATTGTCATCATGAAAAATGGAAAACAGCTTCAGAATAACTACCTAAATTTCTCTGACGTCTCATTCCTTGGACACTTAAATAAATATGTATGTGTATATATATTTATATATCTATATTTTTACTTATTTATTTTAGGGGTGTTAATATCATTCCATTCTCTGGTTTCTACTCCACTTTCAACCTTGTCACCAGCTCTTTGAGGCTAGCTGGTATTCTTTACGCAGGGAGTAATCTTAAACGCATGTAGCATTTTCCTATTTCTACACCTTTTTTCGTATGTTGAGTTTTTCATTCCTCAAAATCCTCCCCATTCTTTAGGGCCTAACTGACATGTTGTATTTTTATATAACCTTCCCCAAACCTACAGCCTCACATAATTTTCCCTTTTCTCATCGCCAAGAGCAATGCATATTCTACAGCTATTATGAAACTTAGGATCTTCTGCCATATGCAGTCGTCTTGCTGATAGATTATAAGCTGCTTGGCAGCTGGGGGAGTCTAACTCCTCGGTAAGCTTCCTGCAGCAAAATAGGCACTCGGTACATATTTGTGACATGCAACTGAATTTTGTTCTTACTTGTGTTGATAATGTTTTAAATACAGCATGTTCTAAATTAAAATGATAAAGGAATATGTTATATATGTGTATATATATATATATATATAGAGAGAGAGAGAGAGAGAGAGAGCGCCACAATTTGAAAGTAAATTCTGTCAGAAAAGGAGAAATGAAACTTTCAGCTGTTCTTAAGGATGTAAATAATATAAAAGAAATTTAAAAATAATCTAATATATATTACATCTTTGTATGTTTAACATAAGCAGTCCATTTTAGTCTATGATGAAAACCATCTGTGAACTAAACATTTTTTAAAAATGAGGACTAAATCAGTACAGTAATATTCTGGTCTTTGTTTGAAGATAATTAGAAATACCTCTTTCAATGACACCTTTGTAGTAAAAATATGGAAGATGTGGAAACAATAAACTGATAATGCGGAAAAGAGAAAAGTCCAGTAACACAAGAAAGGACCAAATATAATTTGTTCACTATTTCTGAATAAATTATATGTGAAAGAATAGAATTACTCAACTAAAAAGATATTTAACGGAGTGTAAACAAGACTTTTGTGAATGTTTTAAATGTCCTTCTTAAAAATACTCATATGAAGTGGGAATTATTTGGAAATTTTTGTCAACAATGACACTGATTTTTATCACTATCAAACAAGAAATTTTGAGCAGCTATTTTTATCTTCACCAGTAATCAACTATGCAGAGCAGAAAGGGGGAGATCCTTTATTTGTGCCCTTTGTGTACTAGATGCATACATCACCTCCTCTAATCCTTAGAACATCCCTATCCTTTGTACATGTTTATCTGTGTTGCAGATGAAGGATTAAGAGAGACAGAGAGCGAAGTTCCCAAGGCCACACAGTCAGAAGATGGTAAAAACGGGTTTTGGATGGAAATGATTTTCTGGTTGCCAAAGTCCATGTGGTTTTACTAGTGGGGTGAATAGGAGGAAGGGATGGGGAAGAGACTTGGTGACCTTTGACTACATCAACACACAAAGTAAGGATAATAAGCAGTGGGAACTTGACGGAAGCATCCTTCATAAATGTATTCATGCATTTGGAAATATTTTGAACACCGCGTTCCAATCACTCTGCCAGGTGGTAGGATACCAACATGTGTGTGACACTTTCCCTGCCTTCGACTGGTTCAGAGAGAAGACAGGGACAAATCTGCTATAATGTAAGGGAACATGACATGTTAGCAATGGAGCTGTATGTAAGATAAGATGTAAACATGAATGAGAAAATAAATAACTTATAGGGGAACCTATATCTGGAGATGATGCTTAAACTGGACCTAAGACCTTGCGTTGGGGAGGATGTAGATGGGAAGGGAAAGACATTTTAAGCAGAAAAATGGATTTCTTGCTGTAAACGACTTGTTAGAGTAAAACAATAGCCCAGAGTTTTCAGAAGACAAAGATTATTATATGGGTTTGATTTCCCTCCTTATTACAGAGTCATGTGTTCCTACTCTTCTGCATGTCTGGTAATTTTTTAGTAGGTGCTAGACATTGTGAATTTTACCTTGTCACATGCTGGGTATGTTTGTATTTCTTTAAATAGTTAAAGCTTCATGCTTTGTTCTGGTCCACAGTTAAGTTACTTGCAGACAGTTGGATCCTTCTGAAATTGCTCTGAAACTTTGTCCAGTGGGACCACAGAAGTCTGTAGTCTGGAGCTAATTTTTTTTCTCATTACTGAGGCAATATCCTTCTGAGCACTGTCCCCGAAGCTCATGTCTTGTGGGCTCTTCCCACTCTGGCTGTGGGAACACAGACACCTGCTCTGTGTGAGCTCCAAGGATGCTCCCACTGCTCCTTCTGCTGCATCAGTGCAGCCTCTGTCTAGGCCTTGGGTAATTTTGCCCTGTGTCTCCTCAGCTGGAGACCCCAGGCATCCTCTGTGGATCTCTCTGTGCAGCTGTCTCTTCTCTGGTGTTTTGCCCTGGGATGCAAGCAGCCTTGGCCTCCCCCAAGTCTTCCCTCTGTCTCCTCTAATCAGGGGGGCTGCCAGCCTCTCTTCCCCTGCTCTGCTCCCTGCAAGCTCTTGCTTGGAGGTAAACAGAGCCAGTGGTAGATTTGTTTTTGTCCCACAGAAATCAGTGCGTGGTATATCCTGTTATTCAGCATCCACAGACTACTGATTCCTATATTTTTCTGTTTTCTTTTCTTCTTTTCTTTTCCCTTCCCCTTCTTTTCCTTTGTCTTTTCTCTCTTCTCTTCTCTTCTCAGTTGTTTCAAGTAGAAGAGTAAATCTAGTCCCTACTACCCTCCCCCCAGCAAAGCCACATATGGAAATATGTATTATTTTGATATTTGGAAAAAGTGGGGAACTTTGCAAAAAAAAAAAAGGTCTGGGTCCTTTCCTGAGGTATTCTGAGTTGATTGATCTAGAATATGACCTAAGCTTCAGTAACTTTTAAAATATCCCATTTCATTATAATCTGCATCCTTAGGTGAGGACAACTGATCAAAGTAGAAGAGGTTTATTCAGTCATACAATGAACACTTCTTACATGCAACATACATGGCAAGCAAGTCCTCCATGCTTACTGTGTAGAGAATACAGGCATTATTGTCATCATTGTGATTTTTACTTTTATTACGAAGGCTAAAAGTCTAAAACCTGCCTCTAACTCTGCACTGTTTTAGTTGAACAAGTTTCAGAACCTACCTTCATTTAGAGCACAGCTCTAGCAGCATCGTCTCTGTGAACTTCACTATAATTTATGGGTAAAGGTTAGCTTTTCAAATAGTTTAAAATTAACTTGCTTGTAAGGACTGTATCATTAATTGTTAACTATTGACTGATTGGCACAACCAGTGTAGAAAAGCTTTATCTGAGATTTCGTAACAATACTATAATTAAACCTTGCGTTGAAAGCGATGTCAAAAGCAGAGTTGGTGAAAGTCTTAAGTTTAAAGATGTACCATTTGTGATCACTAATTCAGGAAGGAAGCATCTCAATCAAGTTATTTTTTTTTACTCTTACTATTTAACCTAAAAGCTCTTGTTAAACAGTTTTATTAATTAATGAGTATTTATCTGCATTTTCTAAGTAGTTCCTGAATGCAAGATTTATTTCATTACTTGCGCATGATATGTTACCCTTAATGCAAATTTTTGCGTATTATATATACACACACACACACACACGGGATAGAGACACAAATAGAACCGACGTGTGTGAGAGAGTGTGTATGTAGAAAGTGAGAGTTGGACTGACAGTCTAATGGCCAAGATCTTGGATTTTGTTTGTGGAAATAAGAAAGTGGAATTTTTACTTAATTAAGGAAAAGTCTTAAACAGTTATCAAGTGTCATTTCCTTCTACACTGAATGAAGTTATTTCACTAGTTGCAGTAATTATCATTGGCATTCCAACCTGTATAATGTTAATAATAATACTCAGTTATTAATAGATACAGATAGTACATAATATCACTAGCAATGTAGTTGGATAAGTTTGGAACTGGTACTTGTGGTACCAGTCAGTGGTACAGATGGGCACAACTCAACTGCACATTTGTATGAGAAAAATCAACCCACATTTCATATGATGATAAAGGAATTAATTCTGAATTCTGATTAGGTATTCAAATATTTATTGAATGACTCGTACAGGACTGTTAAGTCCTGTATGATGGACCGTATGAGTCTCAACTGTTTTCCTCTCCAACACGCCTGAAGGATAGAACATATTTTCCTTCCCCCAAAATGGTTCGACTTAGTCAAAAAATACATTAAACAAATATCTATTGAACGCCTAAAATGCATCCGCTACTTTGCTGTATAAAAGAAAGCTTCTGGGGGAGTGTGCAGAAAGAGGAAGAGTATGAAAATATGAGTGGGTCAGGGGTGACTTCGGCTGGGATGTCACCTCTCTCTGCCTCACTTTACGTCATGTCAGCCTCCATGGAGGATTCCTGAGCTAAACTTTGAGCTCTTCGGTAAAACCAAACAAGCCCCCTTCTTTCTTTCCTCTTTCTCACCTGCTTCTTCTGTTGTTCCTCCTTCCTTCTGACGTGCTTGGCCCATGGGAAAGCTCCCGCTCGCCACCACATCTACTGGTGGATTCCACGGGCTTCTGCATTTTCAGAGCAACTTAGCTATGTAGTTTTTTGCCATAAAAGTATATCCTCATGCTCAACAAAAGTCCATATTATTTACTGTGATGTTTCTTTTGAATCGATCTAAGAAAAACTTCTGTTAATTGAAAATTTAGGATTCATTTGGCATGTGTTAAACTTCCATTTGGTACCCAGGCTTTCATACTCGAGACTTTTTTTTTTTTTTTTTCTGGAGGAGAAAAAAAGTCTCCTCCCTTTTCTAAGATCTGGTGTACAAAAGTAAAACATTAGCAACAGCAGCAGTTTCCATGAAACATTATTGGAAAAATCACTGTTTATATCACTTTTGACTCAATTAAAATCCTATTATGGAGGTAATCTCTCTCTCTCTCTCTCTATATATATATCAATACATATGAGGAAACAGTCTTGGTAAAACAGAGACCTAATGAAGGTATGGTTACCCTGGAAGGTATGATTTTTACATAAGAAAACACTTGGAGTAGCATTTATTTACTCTAAAACATTCCTTGAGCTATCATATCACAACAAAAGCAGGTGATAAAAAAAAACATTTTTCATGAAAGAGCATGAAATAAATTACAGTTATAGCATGATCTTACTGTCTTGGAGTCTGAATACCCTCTGGTTTAGAGAGAATATCTAGATTGCTTAAGGGTTTGAATGGTTATGAAAAAGTTAACCACAATGAGTGTTTGCCATTTAAAAGTCACTTTATTCTACTCAAGGATTGATATACTTCTCACTGTGATATTTTCAAATTTCATTGATGCTTGAATTTTCAAAAGCTAGAAAATATGAACAAAAGACAATCATGCAATTTCCTGTTCTGTATTTATGAGTTAAGAGCAGGTCGTATTATTTTGCATATTCCTAGTGCATCTTTACCATCATGATATTTATGTGGTTTAAAAAAAATTACTACAAAGACTGCTTAAGACTATAATGTGGAATGCATTGATGAAATGATTCTCAAGAATAAATAAAAAGGTTGAATTGATTACACTGTGTAAAATATGTTTTGACCTGAGAACCAATTCATTGCTTTGATTCAGTTATTTTGTACAGCTCAATCAAATTATACCTACAAATATGGCTTCATTGGCCACTTTTAAAAATCATCATGTTTATGTTGGTATTAACTTTGTACAACAAAATGGTTTCATGTTTGGAAACCAAGATCATTTTTTATATTTCAGAATATCTGGCAGAGTTGGGTAGATACTAGATGTTTGTTAACTGAATTCTAGAAACCTAATTTTCTAATGTAGTGGTTCATCTGTTCATTCAGCTTTCCTTCTTGTGTCAGGCATTGAATCTTTGCTGAGGTTAAAGCATTGGAAGATGCAGGCCAGATACATAAATGGGAAAAATAACCGATCATCATATATGTATGTGTATATGCAATTTTCTTTGAGGCATTTTAACACAGCAGATCACAAATGGTACAGTTAAGTAGCATTTTTTGATAAAATGGAATGCAATGGGTAGCACCTTGGGGGTTAGAATCGGTTCTAATTTCTTAGAAGAATACTCGAAGCATTTGCAAAATCCATACCACTTAGGTATTCAAGGAACCTGGCATATATTTAAGACACCTCCTGCTTTTTTCTAACACAAAACTTTTATTTCTCTAGTTCTCTTCTGAACACTGTCCCTGCCAAGAACATGTTGCAAAAGCTTGTGTGTCAGGCTAAGGCATTGACCGTTTGCCTGCTGACAATATTGCTTCTTCCTCTAAATCTGTATACTTGGTAAACTGTCACTAAGAGAATTCTGCTAGTGATACCCTGTTATGTTATGACTTAATTGTAACCATGAGTTAAATCACGAAAAATAATAAGAGAACCAAAGGATGACATGTACTTTGGCTTTTAGATCTTGCACGTGGTGAGAACGTTTGCAGGCTAATTCATTGCAGCATCAATGCCGAATCTCAGTCTTAGGGCCCCAATAAGAGAAACAAAGTTTAATTGGATAGTTTTACTGTCAATCGTCATCTCCCTCTGTCTCCTCTTCTTCTTTCATGTGGAGCAGTCCCATCATGAGGGAATTTTGGAGCATGTTGTGTCCACAGGATCCTTAGTGGACAAAGCCTTTTTTTACCTGTGAAGGGTGGGCAAGAGGCTGAATTCACCCTAGAGTTTTTAAATAACCAAGGAGACAGACCGCAGAGAGCTGACAAATTAGTGCAAGGAAGCCTAATTATTTCTTAATTTTACCTGAAGTAGAAACTTCAATTTGCTGAAAAACCCTTTGGTGATAAATGCCAGTTTCCGGAAGTTCTGAATGTTTCACTCAGTAATAAATGCATTAATTAATTTGGGGTGTGAAACAGAGGATGAAGTTCTCTCCTCATCTTTGACCCAAATCCCTCCCAATAGCTGTGAGGATCCAGTCCTGATGCTGCCTGGATGCATTTGGTGTTAATGGTTCTAACCTGCAGGAGGGAGAGGCGGGGATGGTACAGGCTTTTTCATCTGAAGGTCTATGACTGTCCACCCTTCAAGATCCACTTCAGGAACTCCCCTATGAAGTCTCATTACTGCAGCCATTAGAAACTGTCAAATTGTTTGGTACTTGATATACACTCTATTATATCTTTTCTATGTGAAGTTCACATATGAATGTTTTATCTACCCAAGGAAAGCTGAACTTCTCAGCGAAAGGATCCATTTGGTTTTATTCTCCCACAAAAAGCATAGCTTGTCAGGATGGGAAGATCATGCTGACTCTGACACAGACAAACCACTGGAAATTTCACCTCTACCTCTTTAGTTACATAACCTTCAGTTAAGTTTCTGAAACATTCCGAACTCTGTTTTCCTCCTTCAAATGAACTTACATCTCATCTGAACTTGGGAGGATCTAAGTGTGGAGATGTGTAAAAAGCATCAACCAGTCCATAGCAAATGTCCACGCGATAGTTCTAAAATTCTTCTCTTCCTCCCTTAATAAGCATTTCCTGATGGAACCTAGGCATTATTCTGTTCTTTTGATCATTCTTGCAGGGAGACCACGGAGAACTCCTGGGGTCCTGCGTTAGTAACTTTTGCAAAGAGTAGCTTTAAGTATTGCCCGGGCCCCCTTGGTCTCACCCCAAATGCACTTCTCAGAATCAGGAAGCATGTGGTGGTCAGTGACAGTGACGTTGCTGTGGACGCACTGTGTTCCTACCTCTTGACGGCTGTCCCTTGAATGTCCTAACTGGTTCCCTCTCAGTCCCTTCTTGGGGCACCAGAGGAAAGTGTGAAAATTTGGCAAAGTAGTTTTTTCAAGGTTGTTAGCCTTTTCCTATTATCCTGTAGGTGAAAAAAAAAAATGTCTGTCTAGTAGGTTAGAAATTAATGACCAGTTCCAGCTTCCTCACGGTCTTAGGGACCACAGTGATGTTGCGTTTCGTCATGAGCTGTATTGCTATCTTGGGACTATATCCATTTGTAGTTTCTACTCCAGAGATTTACATGAACACGTTCATCTTCTCCTCTGAGTTCTATCTCCTACCACCCGTCTCACAGCAAACCTTACCTCCAGGACAAGTTATGGGCTCCTCTGGGCTCTCCTAATTATGCATATTAACCCTTATCATCGCACTGACCAAGTCGTGCCTACTGTTTATTACACCTACTGCCCGTGGATGACACACCTGTCAGCTCTCGGCATTTCATCCTCTTCGGTGCTAACATTTGTAGTAAACCTTGACACCTAGAGAGCTCTGAATATGTTTGTTCAATTACATGTACCGAACTGATCCCTAAAGTGTAAATCATTAAAGAAAAATAGGTATGTGTATGGATCTTAGGAGTGCCTATGTAAATGCAAATCAGTGATTTGTCTTCGAATTCATTGTAGAAAACCTTGAGTTAATTGAATTTTTAGCATGAACTTGATGTGTGTTGTACTTTGTTTCTGTTTGAAGGGTTTCATATTCTGTTTTGCTTTTATTTTCTTGAGGGGGGAGGTCCCCCCTTCCAAAGATTTGGATTATAACAACAAAACATCAACAATAGCAGCAGTTACTAATTACTTTGTGCTCACTAAGTGCAAACTTTGTGTCTAGTGATAAATGAGGATATATAAACATATTGGAATTATATATATATTCTTTACATGCATATAGATACTATAGGTACATCCTGGATAGATACACATGGAAAACCTATGTAAAGATAATAATACATTTTAAAATATGCTCATCACTGGACAGTTGATAACTCTGTTTAAGCTCCTGGGAGTTTGGAATATTTTATGCAAAACTTATAATAGCTAAAAATGACAGAAATTTCAATGTTCTGTAAGTCTTTTGCAGAAATACATTTTTTTTCAACATAGTCTTTTGGTTGAAATAAGTAAAGGTAAGATTTGGTACTAATTTCTTCCTTTTGCAAGGTGGTGAATAGATGGACTCTCTTTGGCGTGCCTCAGCTACTTTCTTCACAGTATAAATGTGCACATTTGTGTTATATGTTTGTTATACCTCTGTTCTACTGCCTACATTTTATAGACTTATTCAAGAGTTATATATTTTCCACACACACACCATTATGACTTACTATCATTGAGAACTATGAAATGTGTCAGATATTTAAGTGAGATACAGTTGTTGAGATTTTTATTGTCTTAGTGAAGGTATTTAATATGGAAAAAGAGTCTCAGGTGACTATTAGACAGAATGAATGTATGTCATTCATTCATCATATGTCCGCACACACTCGTTCATAGCTTCCCCAAGTAACAAGAGGTCACAGTCACTGGGCATGATATAGTTTGTTTGTGAGGTCTACTGTGTAAGATGCCTTTGACGAGGACAGAGCACAGCAGTTTGGAGGGCATTCCTCGCTCTGTGGCCACCTGTAGAAGTTCCAGCTCTAAGAGCAAGGATCATGGTTCCAATTTAGTACTTTTCCATGTGATAGCTTGATTGATAGGCCTTCTATCCTCCACTGGAAGACTGCTGATTACCATAGTTTCTCTCTGCTCTAATGTGGGAAATAACATACAGTGAGTATTTGTAGCAGGAATGGATGAGCGATTGTATGAATGAATGAGTGAATGAATGAATGAATGAGTGAAGGTATGAATGAGTGAAAGACTCGTCTCTGATGGGTGATCATCATCGGGGATCGCACCAGTCATGCTCGTCTTGTTTTTCCATCACATTTCACCTTATAAGGCTTCTCACACCCTTTTTCCAAACCCCTTAGTTTGGTGTGAAAATAAGAAACTTTGGAATCTGATGTAAAGTGTTCTTTGACCTTCCTGTAACTTTATGACGTTGACACTCTTTTCCTGGAATGCACTCCCCTTCCTCCTTTGCTGCCATTGAACTGGGACATCATTTCCTGGGGAGCCTCCTCATCCACACCCAGACCCCCGCTTACGCTCCCGGGTCATTCCAGGCAGCCGGGCAGTCCAGTGTGTTTTACTTGTTCTGTAATCATATTTTTGTTTCTCCTTCAAAATCCAGTTTTTAGAGAGCAGAAGTTTTTGTTCATTTGTTTTTCCCTTACGTATCTAAAACACGACCTGGAAAAGGAGATAATGTGTGACATGTGTTTATATAAAGAATGGAACGGATGAAAAAAACTAAGAAAAAAGTCTGTGTCCCTCATTCTGTTTGTGAGTCTATGGAAAAGAAGATTCACTTCCACTTCCAAAAAGAAATCTTTGTGTCCTCCAAAGCCTTATCATGGTATCTTCAAGCAGTAGCCTACTAACTATTTTTATAATTATGCTGAGTGTAATTTAGAGAAGACGCTTGCTAACCGAGACAGGTTTGTACAACTATGATTCAGAGACATATGTTAAGTGTAATTCCTTCCTCTTTGTCCTCTGCTTGCTTAATAGATGATGAAAAGAATGTAAAAATTATGTACAGATATAAATTTAAAGCTTTTGTATAAATACAGTAATAAATACAGTAGAAAATAGCAATGAAAAAGAGAAGAATGTGTCCGCGTGTGAAAATAAATGAAGACCAAGCAGATGAGAAAAGCCAAGGCTGACTGTTCAGAACCTGTAGTGTAAGGGAGCCAGCTCCGGCCACTTGTGTTTGGCAGACGCTCAAAGGCAGGCAGAGGAGCAGGAAGTATTTACATTGAAAAAGGTAAGGCTTCAGGTATTTCAGGGCTGCCCTGATGGGATGCTGCCGGCACGGAGAGGTGAAGGCAGGTTAACTAGAAGCGAGATGTCCTGTGTGACTAGTTAGGGCAGCATATCGGGCTTTGTCTGGTTGGTCTTACGTTGGAAGTAGCAACAAAATTAGGGAAGCTGTCAGCCATTAATCAAGTCCTGGACACTTGGGGCCAACTGTTAAAGAAATTATTGTTTGGCTTCTTGAATTGTTGCTGGAGATAGAGATCTGAACTTCTTATGTCTGGCTTAGAGCAGGCTGGCTCCCTGGGCTGGTTACTGCAGCTAAAGGATTGCTTACCTGGGCAGGTTGCCGCAGGTTGTGGATCAAAGTTCTATTTTTATATCTGGTCTAGTGATTGTCCGTTTGTGTCAGTCTCTCGAGCGATTACCGGTCGAGTGAGTAATACAAGAAATATTTCCTTTGTACGACAGTCCTTAAGCTATAACCCAAGAAAAATGAGCGTGATATAGATCACGCTAAGTTTGTTATTGTTCTCTGGGTGGGGCATTATCTGGGCAAAAGTTCAAGAAAGAAGAGAGCAGAAGGGCTCGAAAACACTAATACATTGTTAAACACATTACACATTTATTTTTCCCGGTGTTTAAATCTTCTCAACCTTACCCATTTCTTAGAAAATGAGGGTAAAAGATTATTGGCAACATTCATCCTCCTCCAGCCAAAGACCAGTGGAAAACCTTCCCATCCCCCAGCCATTACCAAAAGGCAAGACTGGGGAGTGATCGTCCTGCCCCATCCTGTGAAATTAGGTTGTCACTTAGCCCACTTTTCCACTAAAGGCAGTGACAGTGGAGTCCGGGGAAGGGCCAGGTCTCCACCCCTGACCAGGTGAAGCAGAGCGAGGTGGGGAATCAAGGCTGCTGTTGCTGTGTTCCTCTTCCCTCCCCTTCTCAGTGTCATCCAGGGTCTGTGGCGAGCTGATCTTAACTTCTCGACTCAGAGGTAATGAGGCCGTGGATTCATTGCTCCTCTGCTGCTGGGGCCATGTCTGCAGGCTCTGGTGGGAAGGTGGACCCCACTGTCCCTAGGATAAACCTCAGAGGGACCAGCTGCTAAAAAGGAGTCTTATAATATCCAAGATGTACAGGTACAACAACATATCATGCATCATACTAAGAACCAGGAAAATGACAACCGAAGTGAGAGAAGGAAAACCAATGCGCATTGACAGTGAGATGAATCTAGTGTTGGAATTAGTTGACAAAGATTTTAAAACAGTCGCCATAAAAATGTTTCAAGAAGCAATTGTGAATATTCTGAAACAACTAAAAAAACTCAGTAAAGATATAGAAGTTATAAATAAGAGTCAAAGGGGAATTGTACAACTGAACAAAAGAACAACTGAAATAAAAATTATATATATATATATATATATATATATATAAAATTTCCTGGATGTACTTAACTGTAGAGTCAAGATAACAGAAGATAGAATCAGTGAATTGAGGTTAGATTAATAGAATTTACACAGCATGAATAACTTTGTCAAAATTAAGGACAAATCTGGACCTAGTAAAGGAAGATCATATTGGGAAGGAATATTTACTGCAAGTGGGGAAAGAGACGATTACAAGAGGTTGAAGGCTCTGATCGTGAGATTGGGAAGCATCTCACAGATTAGGCACAGCTGGTGGTCTTGTATAGAGACCAGTGAGCAAGGCTAGAAGTTGCTGGGTGTGAGGACGTGGGATGGGCAGGAGAGACTCTGACGGACTCGTGGATTGGAGACTCTCTTACCCTGAGGCCAGCCTCCTCTCTGGAGGGGCTGTCTGCGGGCTCAGGCTGACAGTGGGCATGTTACGTGGACCTGGCAGAAGGAGAGACCAGTGTTTGGTTAACATGTGTTTTGTTCTGACTTATCAGAGGGAGCAAGCAGGTCAGCTAATCATTTATGAGACAAAGAATGGGAATTTGGGTTGTCCAGCTCTAGCCTGGTCCTAGGCAAGCAGAAGGGCTTGGTGAGGCTTATGTGGATCATATGCGAGGGATGGTTCCTTGTAATAAGCTGTTATCAAACACAAAGGTTTTGGGGATTTCTTTTTTTTTTTAATTTTTATTGAAATACAGTTGACTTACAATGTTGCGTCAGTTTCAGGCGTATGGTGAACTGATTCAGTTATACAGATAGATAGATATATATATATTTACATTCTCTTCCATTATAGGTTATTACAAGACACTGAGTATAGTTCCCTGTGCTATACAGTAGGTCCTTGTTGACTATATTTTATATATGGTAATGTGTATATTTTAGTCCCAAACTCGTAATTTATCCCTCTCTCACTGGATTTCTTAACTTTCCACTGTTTTCCAGGATCACAGGTTTCTGGCAAAGTTTAACATTGTCGGCAGAGTCTCGGGCCCATGGGGCAATAACAAAGGAGCTAACATTCATATCATCAGAGAAGTGGTCAGAGAGGGACAGACAGAAGGAGAGAGAGAGGCAGAGAGAAAGTGATTGAAAAAAGTATTCAAATACATGACCAAAAAAGTCCCCCAATTTGGTGGAAAACATAAGCTTACAGATTCTAAAAATACCGAGTGTACCCCAAATAGGATAAACCAAAAAAATCACACCAACCATACCATAGTGAGCCGTCTGAAAATGAAAGACAAAGATACAGTCTTGCAAGCAGCCAGTGCGTCCTCTATAGGGCAACAACCATCCCTGAGACAGAGATTTCTCATCTGAAACCGTGGACCCCAGGAGGAAGTGGCACCATATTTTTTCACGAATTAAAGGAAAAGAACTGTCAACAACAGAGTCTAAGTTAGGCCAAAATATGTTCAGGAATGAAGGGAAAATAAGTAACTTCTCAGACAGAGGTAGCTAAGTGGATTTGTCATGAGTGGGTCTCCCTTTACACAACGGCTAATGGAAGTTCTCTAACCAGGAGGAAAGTTATAACAGAAGGCTTGACATTTCAGAAAGAAAGGAGAACATCATGATGGATAAAAATAGTGGCAAGTGCAATAGACCGCCATACTTCGCATGTTTCAATCATGTTTACGGTTGAAGTACGTTAAGACCATCTGATGTGTTACTGTGTACACAGGAGTGGTGCTTAAGGTGATTATATTTAAAATGCTGGGACCAAAGGGATCTATACGGGAATAAGGTTTCTACATGGCACTTAAAGTAGTAAAACCCTGATTTCAATAGACTGTGCTAAGTTATATTATATATATATATATATAATATATATATATACACACACACACACACACACACATATATAGCATATGTTGTAATCCCCAGAACAACAACTTAAACTATACCAAATGATAAACTCAAAATCAGTGTTATTTCAGTAATAGACCCGGTCACAAGAGAGTTGCGCTAACATGGGAACACTATTGTGGAATTTCTCCGTAACTGAGAGTTTGGCTTGTCTGTATGAGCACGTGATTTATAATGTATTTGTGTGTGAACGTGTGATTTTACATTTTAGCTTAGAAATTCGATAACAGAAAATTTAGTCAATATTTTCATTTTTCTCATGCGAAAATTTGAATTTAAATATTACACACAATATTAAAATTTTTATTTTCACTAATACTTATAGCTGTCCATATTTTCACGTCATCATACCAACCCTAGATTTACTTCCTTGTTGTATTTCCAAGCCATTTGAGAGCATTTTCTAAACAACCATGAAACAGAAATCACATTAATCTATTCCAAGCGATTTCCTGTCTCACTTGGTAAAATAACGTAACGTGCTAAATAAACAATGCAATAATTGTTTCTCAAGAAGCTGAATAATTAGTATTTTGGTGCATTAATTAAAATTATAGACCTTTCACTTAACCAGAATGTTGAACTGACACTAAGAACTGAACTTAACCTTACAGAATCCCCACATGTATTTGGAAAGGCTTTGAATTAACCTGTATGTGCAAGGTATTCCCTGGCATAGACTAAATAAGAAGGGACTAGTCATTACAAAAAGGACACAGGTAAAAAAAAAAATAGTACAGGTGTGAAAACTGGCATCAAATGAATAATCATTTGCTGTTACGCGTTTTTTGTCTTATTTTTAGTTTCAGGATTTCTTTTAACACTGTGTCAGAGTTACAGGCTATATGGTCACATAGGAACATGTATGACGTTCTTTAAGAAAGAAACAGAAGGGAGAAATGAACCTGTGGCATTCTCTGGTTGGTTTTTGCCGTGCTGCTTTCCCAGCTATAATAGAATCATCAAATACAGTTGCTGCGGAATACCATCGCTTTACATATAAGGGAAACCTACCAGTTTCAACGCTCATTTTGTCAATTATGACTTTGTGACTGTTTTGCAGTCATGACATTCAAACAGCCAGTCTCAGATTCTGCCTTGTTTTGTTTGGGGGCATCTCCAAATAAGTTATCCTCACACACACACACACGGGCAAATTCCAAAAGCTTCCAGATATTTTTTTGAAACCTATTATAGGTTGTTTTTTAAAACAGAAATTCCTAACTTTCAAAAACCTGCCTAGAAAATTGTCTTCATTACTCTAAGGAACATTTCCTAGAAGAGCGAGGAAGATATTTCAAAGAGAAAGTCATCTCCACTAAGTACAAGAAGGTCTCAGATGTACTGACCCCACTTTTTTCCATTTTTTACGTTGGCCGCCGCTGAGGATAAAACATCTTTCAAGCTTTCTTCATATCATTAGACGTTACACATGGCACAAAGGCAGGCACACCCCGCAGACTATACCCAGCACACACACACACACACACACACACACACACACACACTCACTCACTCACACACACCCTAAGACATAGTAAACCAGACACACACCACACCAAGCACACTCAGCGAACCACAACAAACATGAGACACACTGCGCACGCCACACACTGAACACATCACACTGCACAAATGGTTTGAAATGACTTCACTTCCTGCCTCACAGAGAAATGATACTGCATTAGAAGGAAATACGCTTGCATTCCTTTTTATAAAGAGTATGGATCTACCCCTCTTGCCTCATGCTTTCTCTTTTGTCACTTTTCTGAGTGTAAAGACCGAAGTATGAAACGTGGTCTGAAAGGCAGATCCATTTCCCTGGTGCCGTTTTGCACTTGTCTTTCTGTGGCCCCTCTTTCCAGCTAATGTTCACTCTTTCTCAGTGAGGCCTTGCCTTGAATTCCAAAGCAGTTAAATCGTCTTACTATGGTCTCTCAGTGTATAGTATACGAGATAAATCAACTAGATGTTAGTCCGCCTTGATTGAACCCTCTAGCTGCCCATATAGGTTTTCACTCCCACTGGCTACCAAGAGCATCAAGCCTGCTGGTTTACAAAGTGACTCCCAACCTCCCCTCCCTGACCTACATCCTATCCTATTTCCTATAGTCCTTGGGACTCGAAATTATACATGTTTGCTTATTGCAGAAGTCAGTTGTGTACATAGGCTCCGAACCCAGATCAGGAGAGACATTGTTCTGAAATGGTATGCTCAGTAGAGCAGATAAGTTGTGTTTCATCCTAATACATTTTGGGGATGTGACCCATGGAATCAGATGTTCATTATTGCCTCTCACCTTGGAGCCACTTGAGAATTGTGGTACAGGAGGATAGGATTCTGGTACCTCTCCCAAGCCAAGCTGTATCCCATGCTGTCTCCTTACTTTGTGCCTTCATGTAGATCTGCGTTACTTCTGTCCTGAAAGATGAGTATACGTTGGAGCTATGTATCAGCCTATGTGTTTGCTTAATACATGTCGATCTGTAAATGAGTTGTTGATAATAATGTATGGGAGAGGGGTTATGTGTGAAGAAAGGAGAGTATGCTGAAGACGAGAACTAGAAATGAGAACTTACCGAGGACACGATGAGGAAGCCTTGAAGAGAGAGATGATTCATGTTTTCGTCAGCGGAGGCCGAGTGATGACAGCAATGACCCAGACCGCATGGCTGTCACAGGGCAGGTGGACTGGACCAAAGCAGGAACAGATGGAAAAAGAGTAGGTCTGAGAGGTGCTTGGGGTGGAATCGACAGATACTGAATCACAGACTGAGGCATTTGAATATATTTTGAGAAAAATGGAAGGGGGGTGGACAGGGAACTGTTTTTTTGTTTGCTTGTTTGTTTGTTTTGGTTTTTTTGCATAAAGATGACATTTAAATTTCGAGATGAGCATTGGATACTAACGTTTAGAGCAATGAGATCTCCCACAATGCTGAAGCGCTCCGAACGTGAGGGTGATAAAATATTCTTCATAGCCCGGGCTTTTACAATGAGATTGAACATATTTCTGTCCTATTCAATGCTTCTTTGAATTCAGCATTTTAAGACTTTTAGACTAAGGGATTAAGACTATAAAGTTAAGACAGTACAAATGGTGATAATAAAAGAATAGAGCTGGCTGTTTTCCTTTCAGATCTATCATCTAATATCTAAAATTAGGAAGGTCAGTGATACAATGAAACAGCTGTTTATTACTCGTGGTGTCGTGTGTTGAATACACTCTTTGGAGAGCACTTTATCATTTTATGTCAGATAACTTTAAGATGTTTGCAAATTTAACCAAGTAACCTTTCTTCTAGGCACTGACCCTAACTAAATACAATTTAAGTTTTTGAAAAAAAATTCATGTTTCATTACCTTCAATATTTTAAAATATTTAAAGATCAAAAGTAACTGTTCACAATCACGAAGAATCGTAAGACATCTAAATGTCCTGTGATGTAAAATGGTTAAGGTAATTATGATATATACCAAATATACCATGATACTGAATATGTATTATGAAACCATTAAGGGAATATCTGTGAATATTATGTAGCTGTATGAACATGATTCTGCAATACTATTTAGTAAAAAAAAAAAAAAGACTGTAAAATGATAAGCATTCTGATAACGTTCGAAAATGGATGCACATATGCACATGAGAAGAGATTGGAAGGGATTACACATGACATGTTGGTCAAGCTAGAGTGTTGGGCACTATTCCTTAGATTTTTAAATTTCATATATTAATTTCATGATGCAAAATATATAGGTCAATATCGTCATCAGTTCTCAAAGCTTGGTTGACATCTGTATGCGAAGGAGGTTGTTCTCTCTTTGCAGGAGTGCTCATTTTGCAGAAATACATACTCTCTGGTTTTAGGACGTCATTGTATCTCTTCACGAGGCCTTCAAATAGAAATCTTAAGTGGATTTTGTATGGAAAGGTTAATTTTTCAATCTTGCCTGTTTATTCTTACCTTTCCTTTCCTTATAGACAGAAGGCCAGTACTCTGAAGTGTTCTTCAAAACTGTGTGATCCTCAGGGACATCACTGCCTATAAAAGCACATTAATTTTGCAGCGATTATGGCTACCCAGTGGCTTACCTTACTTCAAATTTAAGAAATTATGCCTTTCACTTAAGCTGATGAAGTAGTATGCTAATCTCATGCTGGGATCACTGCAGAGGTCTTTAGACTCAAGTTCTGGTCACACCTCTGTCACTGCCTTGCTTTGTGTCTGCTGAAATTGTCAGCTGTGGGTAATTGTTTCAGCTCAGTTCCCAGGTATTGGAAATGGACAATTTTGCTCAGACCTAAACTTTAGGTGAGTTTGTCCTTCCATTTTGGGGAGTGCATTTATAAAAGGACTTCCTATTCTTGGGTTTAAAAAAAAAAAATCAACTTTTCCAAATAGATTCTAGCACTCATTTGTAGAATATCCGTTGTTTTATCCAGTGGCCAGAGAACGTACTGTGCCATTTGCAGCCTTTAACACTCATGTGTCCCTGTGTTGGAAAGTGAACCTAACACAGGGAAGTGTAAATACCCCCGATCCTAAAAGGACAGTTGGCTTTATCATCCAATAATTAGTTTAAAAACTAAAGCCTGATAAAAGGAATGGTCCCCCATCATTTCATTATGAAATATAATGTATACTTTTGATGGATTAAGAGCCTTTTTTTTTTTTTTTTTTTTTTTGCTGTACGCGGGCCTGTCACTGTCGTGGCCTCTCCCGTCGCGGAGCACAGGCTCAGCGGCCATGGCTCATGGGCCCAGCCGCTCCGCGGCATGTGGGATCTTCCCGGACGGGGGCACGAACCCATGTCCCCTGCATCGGCAGGCAGACTCTCAATCACTGTGCCACCAGGGAAGCCCAAGAGCCCTTTTTTGTTTTGTTTTGTTAAATGATTGAGGGAATAGGATCTGGAGACAAAAACTCAAATGATTTCCCGAATGATAATTGGAACTAAGGTGTGGATGGAGATACTAATTAAATGTAATATATATTTATTCATTGGTATATTATTTGTCAGTGGTCTAATTGATTCTCCCTGTAGAGAGGTTTATCAGCTTCAAATTAAAGAAGTTTCCTAGCTGACAGGTGCCTTATTTGGGTGCAAGTGACAGTTAGAGGAATCTAATTCTACATATGAGAAGGAAATGTCATGGAAATTGAAAGTTATGTTCCTGTAAAACCCCTCAAATTAAAAGGATAAAACCTAAGTTTGAATTAGGACTTGACCACCAACTGGCTGGGTAACCTGGAGCAAGTCCACAATTTTGGAACTAATCTTCATCTCCTATATAATTTAGATGATAATCCTCTGTTGATTTCACAAGCTTATTGTGATAATCAAATCAGATGTGTCTAAGAAATCATTTTAACATGTAAGATCAGTATCTTGTATAGTCTGTTATAGTCTACAGTGAATATGATACCCATTAATAAAGAAAAAAAACCTTCACCTGGCATGCAGGTCTCTTCATAATTAGAGTAAAGCCGCTTTAAATCTGATTTTTCACCCCAACTAGATTATTCTCCCCAATATGAATCAGTTTATGTCCTGCTCGCACCCATTAGAAAATTCATATCGTTGTGTAAACAGCCGTGGGCTGCTTTTCTAATATTAGGAGATGGAGGTTCACGCATTTCAGCGATGGCTTATAATTCTCCTGGTTCTCTTTCCTCGCCCCCTTTGTGTCCCCTGGTGGACACCTTTCCAGACATGATGTTCCGGATGGGGGAAGGAAGAGGGTCCCCAGGGAGGGCTAGACATGCCAGCTGGGGTTTCCTTTCCTTGAAAAAGTTTAACTCTTCCTGGTCCCCTCCAGGAGGCCTCTTCTCATAACACAGTGTCCAGAGGTGCCACGTGGTCGCTGCAGCTTCAAGAAAGGCTGAGAAAGAAATTTCCTTTTACAGCATCTTTGGTGAAATAACAGGGGTGGTAGGGATGGTTAAAGATGCTGAAAATTAACATTGGGTCAGCATAGGAAAAACAACAAATGGCTTCTTAATATATAATTGAGAGGATCTTTTTTAATAGTTATCAACAACTTAATGATTTTTGATATCTCTCATAAGATGGTAAGATGCTCATTCTTGCTGCCTTTTAAAAAGTTTGCTCAGTACCTGATTATAACTAAGAAAATATAATCAATGTTGTTGCTTTTTTTCCCATTATATTTACTGAGAGTGGAAAATACTGAAAGAAATTAGGCTTCTGTTAGTACTGGTTACACTCGTTAGTGAGCCCAAAATATTCCTCTACTGTGTAATTTTGAGAGAAAGTTTTAGGTCCTAGAGAAAATCAAAATGTCCTTTCATTTTCTCTAAATCAATCAAAAATTTTCAACATGGAATAATTTTTCATACGTACTTCCTCTTTTTGCGGGGTGGGGGAATTCAAACTTTTATTTAAATATTTTTATTGAGATATACTTGGCATATATTAATTTCAGGTGTACCTCATAATGATTTGATATTTGTATGTACTGCTGAATTATCACCACATCAAGTTTAGTTAACATCCATCAACACACATAATTACAGGCTTTATTCTTGGGATGAGAACTTCTAAAGGATATTTTAGCAACTTTCAAATATGCAGCAGAGTATTATTAGTCATCATGCTGTACATTACATCTCCATTACTTATTTTTTTTATTTTATAACCGGAAGTTTGTACCTTTTGATCCCCTTCACCCATTTTTTCCAAGCCCCCATTCAACCTCTTTTTCTCTGTATCTGTGAGCTTGTTGTTTTGTTTTGTTTGGGTTTTGATTTCTTTTGGTTTTTCACATTCTACATTTAAGTGACACTGTACAGTATTTGTCTTTCTCTGACTTATTTAACTTAGCATAATGCTCTCCAGGTCCATCCATGTTGTTGCAAATGGCATTATTTCATCTTTTTTTATTGGCTGAATAATGTTACATTGTATATTTATGCCACATTTTCTTTATCCATTCATCCTTTGATGGACACTTAGGTTGTTTTTGTATCTTGGCTATTGTAAAAAACGCTGCAGTGGGCATGGGTGCATATATCTTTTTGAGTTAGTATTTTCATTTTCTTTGAATAAATACCCAGAAGTGGAATTGCTGGATTATATGGTAGTTCTACTTTTAATTTTTTAAGGACCTTCAACATGGTTCTCCACAGCAGCAATGCCAAATTTACATTCCCGTTAACAGTGCACAAGGATTCCCTTTTCTCCACATCCTCGCCAACACACATTATTCCTTATCTTTTTGATAATGGCCATTCTAAGAGGTGTGAGGTGATGGCTCATTGGGGTTTTAATATGCATTTCCCTGATAATTAGTGACGATGATGATGAGCATCTTTTCATGGTCCTGTTGCCCATCTGTATGTCTTCCTTAGAAAAATGTACATTCAGTTTCTCTGCCTATTTTTAATTCAGATATGTTTTTTGCTATTGAGTTGTATGAGTTTTTTATATATTTTGCATATTAACCCCTTATCCGATATAATTTGCAAATATTTTCTCCCATTCTGTAAGTTGCCTTTTCATTTTGTTGATGGTTTCCTTTGCTGTGCAGAAGCTTTTTAGTTTGATATAGTCCCACTTGTTTATGTTTGCTTTTCTTGCCTTTGCTTTTGGTGTCAGGTCCCCCAAATCATCACAAAGACAGATGTCAAGGAACTTACTGCCTACATTTTCTTTTTGGAGTTTTACGGCTTTAGGTCTTATATTTAAGTCTTTAACCTATTTTGAGTTGATATTTGTATATGCTATTGGTCAAGTTTCATTCTTTTGCATGTGGTTGTCTAGTTTTCCCAACAACATTAGTTGAAGAGATTGCCTTTCCTCATTGTATATTCTTAGCTCCTTTGTCTTAAAGTAAGTGACCATATAGTCACGAGTTTATTGATGGGCTCTCTGTTCTGTTTCATTGATCTATGTGTCTGTTTTTATGCCAATACCATACTGTTTCAATTACTGTAGCTTTGTACTGTAGTCTGAAATCAGGGTGCGTTATGCATTTTTTTCAAGATTGCTTTGGCTATTCAGGGTTTTTTGTGGTTCCATACAAATTTTAGGCTTGTTTGTTCTATTTCTGTGAAAAATGCCATTAGAATTTTGTTAGGGATGGTATTGGATCTGTAAGTTGCCTTGGGTAGTATGGACATTTTGACAATATTGATTCTGCAAATCCTTAAGCACTGGAGTTTAAAAAAAAAAAAAAAAAAAGATGGTGCCCACCAGTCTCTGTCCCCATAGAGCCTACAGCAGCCCCCAAATGTGTGTCAGATCAGCTGCCTGCCCTTCAGGTCCAGGCTCCAAGGCCAGCAGATGAGTCTCTCCCACACCAAGTCTGGGTGATTCTCAAATGGCTGCTTTGCACTGGGGCTTGGGTGGGTTAATCCACATCCCAGCTCTTTGAGACCCATTTCTCAGATCACTACAGACTGTGGGGCTTGGGGGCATGAACCCCACTGGTTTTCAGAGCTACATGTTTTGGGGGCTAGGTTCAGGTCTTAAAAGTTGGGGTGCCTGATGAAGAGTTCAAAGCCTTCACTCCTCATGGAGAAACTCTGGGTTTTGAGTTCCCTCCTGATAGTGGGTCGCTGCTCTGGTTTACATTGAGATTGTGTCTCAACCTTTCCTATTTGCTCAATGCTTTTCTGTGCCATCTGTGAAGGAGTCATTCCAGTAGTTTTCAGGATTTTTCAGAGGAACTGTAGCTTTGGTGTGTCCTTGGGATGCAGTAAGTTCAGGCTCTTCCTACATCATCATGCTGAACCAGAACCTCCCCATTGCCTTTCATTTGATTTCATTTTGTTAAAAAAATTACCATATCTGTTTTTCCTGATTGTGAGTTTGTATAGCATATATAGTGGTGAGCTTCTAGACACATCCGTATAAATCAAAAGAAGGAACTTTTTCTGGAAGATATCTGTGTATGGGTTTGAATGGCGAATCAGCTTGGAGGCTAAGAATTGCACTGCCTGATCTGTCACCCTGCCCTGACCAATAAAGCATCAGTGTGACCCACTGGTTACTGTCTAACTTGTAGATAAGCTGATTGTGTCAAGTCAAATGGAATAAATTGGGATTGTATTTGGTGTTTGATAAAGAACTAAGTGATTTAATAAGAAGAGAAGAATTTTAAAACGCCTGACACACGTGAACCAGCCCAGTAGATATGAATGTAGATATGAATGATTTTGAGCATTGATTAGCTATTAGTTTTGACCTTTACGTTGGACTATGCCATGCCTGACATAAGCAGGAATTTCTTTGGGGACTCAATCATGTGACTTCTTACTTTCCTTTGCTGATAGTCTTTCTGGTTAGATATATTTTTTAATATTCAGGGAAATTTCTTCATTCACAAAGAAGTACAGAACCCGTAGCCATGTATGCAATGACCTATTCAGACATCACCTTGACTTAATAATGTCATTAACTCAAAATCCTTCTGAAATGTACATAGTAACTCTCACAGCTTGTTGGTTCTTGAGTACTGTTCCAACATAGAGGGGATAAGCAGTAGTTAATACTAGAACAAGGGCAGAAAGGGGTTAAGTTCCAAAACCCTTGTGTGAATGTGTGATAGGATAAATTCATTCTCAGCTTCAAAAGAACTTGAGTCATCTAAAATGTAGAGAATATCCTTTCTTTTAGCATTATGAATTGATTACCTCTAAGCGGCTTAATGGCTATAGAAATAAAAAGGGTCTGAATGTAACTTTCATTCACTATGAATAAAAGCATTTTGTGATTGTCTAGCAAATGAATGCTATTTCTTCCCCTTATACCACTTATCCTTCACTTGTTAGTTAACAAGAATCAACTCTACACCTCAGAGGTATATACTCTGACATGACTCATCTTTTTTTTTTTATTTTTTGACATTCAGGTTAAAAGAAGCTTTCTAATCAAGTCCCTCTTAATATCATACCTAAATTACAGGGCTTTTCCTTCATGTAGCCTTGGTAAATTTTGAGCTATACATTTAATGATTCGTATGTTTTTAGAGTATTTTCATGATTATTTACATATTTTTACTTTTTTGTTTTTTTTTCCGGCACGCAGACTTCTCACTGCTGTGGCCTCTCCCGTTGCGGAGCACAGGCTCCGGACGCGCAGGCTCAGCGGCCATGGCTCACGGGCCCAGCCGCTCCGCGGCATGTGGGATCTTCCCGGACCGGGGCACGAACCCGCGTCCCCTGCATCGACAGGCGGACTCTCACCCACTGCGCCACCAGGGAAGCCCCATATTTTTACATTTTTATCACACTCAGAATAAAAACCAAAGCCTTGACGATGGCCTGTACATAATACCTTAGAGCATCACCCAAACTCCTCACCCTACTTAAATGTGCAACTGCTTTTCTCCAGTAATTCTTATTGCTTTATCACTCATCCTTTGCACTATTCCATCTGGCTTACAGGGCTTTATACGTTCATTATTTATCATTGTCCATTTTCATATTGACTATGAGCTCCACGAGATAAGCTTTAAAAAAAAAAAAATCTGAGAGTCTAGGACAGATCTGGTACATAGAAGGCCCTCCAGAAATATTTTTGAATGAATACTTGAGTGATATTTTGTATTCATTTTCCATCTGCATAAAGCTCTGATTTGGAAATTTTTATAGCAGTAAAAACATACCCATTGGGGTGTGAGCCCTTGATATAGGAACCACCCTATCTGCCCTTGGGTTCTTGACACCTGGGGTGGGGTCTTGCACGTATTAGTTAATAGATGAATATTTGTTTAATAAGTGAAACATTGTAGAAATTAAATTTAACTGTCTTTTCTATATAGTAATACGCTCATCCACTGTATGTTCAATAGTGAATAATTCTTAGCAGCAAAAACAAATCTCTTTAGAAGAAGAGAGGAATTATTGAAAATATTTAACTATTTCACCTGTGGCCATAAATCCAAATGCCATGCTTTCATACTCTTGTGATGACTCTTTACTTTTAATTATTATCATATTTAGGAAGCAGGTATGTGGTGCTCAAAAATTCATGCATAAGTTTACAGCACAAGATGCCTGAGCTGTAACCATAACTATAACCATTTGGACGGCAGGCTTCTTCCTGCTGTGGCAACTCCAGGCATCTGGGGCATAAATCCTCTGTCTCTTATCACTGATCAAGGCTCTAAACAGGATCCAGCTGAGGACAAGTTGGGAACTGAGGCCCCAGGGAGGTGAATAGAACAGAGGTGAGCCTGGGGATTGGACAGCCACAGCCTCTTTGTCACTGTTTCGCCTGTGAGTTTTAAGATTTCTCTCCTTGCAAAGGGAAAAACAGAGCACGCCCATTTCAGGGTCCCTTCTTTGTTGGTCATAAACAAGTTTCCTTTTTATCATTTTAGGAAATTCTTCAGCTCAGTGAGTCTGAGCCCCCTTTATTTCTGAAGAGGGTGAAACAGTGACCAGGTGGTGGAGAAAGAACCAGGGCTATTTGGCTGGATTGGGATTGCAGATGAGAGAGTAAAGAATGGGGGAATTGCCTTTGGCTTTTCTTGAGATAGATACTGAATAAAAGAGAAGAGCCTGGCTTGGGTTAAGATGAGCTGAATTGGTCACATGAGATGGAAGAAGGTTCCCCGGCAGCTTTTCTAAGAGAAGAGGGACACCCTGGGGCCATGGCGTAACCTGGGTTTTCATTCCACATTTGACAGCCAATGAAGGGTGAAAGAAAGAAGGACAAATGAGTCTTCTAGAATTATTTCAAAAAAGTTACTAATTTACTGTGGGAGTTAAGCACATTTTTTAGAGGTTTTTATTTTACCAGTGATTATTACAGATAAAGAACTTTAGAAAGTCGTGATCATAGTAAGAAAAATACCAGCTTCTTACTGTCTATGAGAACAGAGCTAATTCAGTGGTCTTAATAAAAATATTTGTAAATTTTATTAGACCACATATGAAAAGAAGTTTCCATAGGGTAATTCTGAGAAGTCCATCAGGCCTGTTTTCCAATGTCAATTTTTTCCTTCCCCGGGTGAACTTGCATAAGTTATTTTTGTCTCGTCACCAGCAGAATGGAGGAAATAATAGTATCGAAGTGTTTGTCAAGGGGATCTATGAGACAGTACCTATCAAGGATTTAGATCGCTGCCCATCACAGAAAACCCTCCATAAACATTTGCTATTCTTATCTCCATCAGGAGGAAATAGAGCATTTTGCACCCTTTGGCATCATGTCTTTGTAGTGTTGGGTTTGTTTTGAAAACGGGTAATGAGATTATTATTTACCAAAAGGATACGAAGCGCCAACACCTCTCTGTGAACACAATTAATTAGTGACACAGCCTCTTCCATCAGTTCTAAGATGGCCGATTTCTCTCACGTTTTAGCATCTCTGGAGTTGAGGGTGCTGACTGCCGCTGGCCTCTTCCGGTTGCCAGCGGCCTGATTGTCAGAAGGTAGAGGCCGCTGCCTCGTTTTCCCTGATAGCAGGACCACACGGAGGCGGCCTCTTAGTGGTTCAGCCGGCAAAGCGGTTACAGCAGTTTGGTGAGGAAAATGAATCCCCGTTGCTATCACAGAACTTACTGTCCACAATATCTGCTCAGTTCACAAAGGCGCTGGTGTCAAAACTTGCAGAACTAGTGCAGTGCGGTGGCGGACACCCGGGAGACACTAACAGAACAGTCCTTTATCAACTGTTAAACCTCCAAAGCTTCTCTTATCACCAAGAATAATATTGAGTCAAAATGTGGTAACAGAAAGCTTAGGATGGTGACTGTAAATATGGCTTAGGAAGACATGTTTATTTTGCTTACGTCTTCTATGTTTTGTATACAAAACTGATATATAAAAATCGATATCTCAATGTGTAGATATCGTAGAACGTATAGAACGTATAGAACAACAACACAGCTTAACACTCTTTAACGTATAGAACACAGTTCCGAGTAATAAATGATGCTGTTATAATTTATGTATTGGTGGTATATAGATATAATGTATCTTATCAAAGTACAGTATTGCAGAATTACTTAGTTCTCCGCAACCTCTTTGATCATCTTTAATTTGGAAAATATGGTAAAGGGGTAACAAGTCTGTTCTTTTATGGTCCTGTTATTTTAATTATAGTCAAAAAAATACTGAGACATACAAATAATAATTGCCACATCTTTGTAGAATTAATTTATTTTAAACCCTGTTTGGCCCTGGCTTTGGTAAATAATGTAGGTGCTTAGTGGCTGAATATACTTAGATTTGGTTTATTACTAAGAAATTAGGAATTCCACATGAGTAATTTTAGCTCTGTGTTGGCCTTTGAGCTGGCTAGTTTTTATTTGCTGCTTCAAACTTATCCTCTCCTTCCCTGCATCCCTTTGAGCCCTGGGAGCCCAGCCTTGAAGGCTGGAATCAGAGAGTAACCCTGCTCTCTAGCTACCTGACTGAGTCAGTGGGTGAGGGCAGTACGAGGGAGGGAGCTGAGGTCAGGGTCACGTTCCCTGCACTCTCCCTACCGTGTCCACAGATCCAGTGCCTGCCTTTAGTGCAGACACAGCTCCCACTGAGCTGTGGGGCGTCTCTCTCCCTCCCTGGACCTAAAGGAAAGAGATGGTTCATCTCTTCTAGCTCTGGAGCACTTCCTGTGTCCCATGTCGATTTCCTACAGCCCTACCCGTACATTCGCAGGATTAATAAATCAATGAAAAAATCCCAACCCAGATGAATGCATGAATCAACTGGGTTACATCCAGACAATGGAATACTATCCAGCACTAAAAAGAAATGGGCTATCAAGCCGTGAAAAGACACAGCGGAACCTTAAATGCATAAGTGAAGGAAGCCAATCTGAAAAGGCTCCATACTGAATGGTTCCAACTAGATGACATTTTGGAAGGGGTGAAACTATGGGGACAGTAAAAGGATCAGGGGTTGCCGGGGTTGGGGGAAGGGAGAGATGGAGGAATAGGTGGAACACAGAGGATTTTCAGGGCAGTGAAGCTATACTGTAAGATACTGTGATGGTAGATGCATTTCATTATCCATTTGTCCACACCCGTAGAATATCCAACACCAAGAGTGAACCCCAACGTAAACTATGGACTTTGGGTGACTCTGATGGATCAGTGTAGGTTCATCATTTGCAACAAATGTACACCTGGAGGGCGATGTTGATAATAGGGGAACCGTGCATGTGTGGGGAAGGGGGAATATGGGAAATCTCTGGACCCCCTGCTCAATTTTATTAGGATCCTTAAACTGCCCTAAAAAAAAATAAAGTTCTTCATTAAAAAAAAAAAAAAAATCCCTTCAGTTAACCCATATGAGCATTTTATGTTTTCTTTAGGAGCCCTGACTCACAGAGAAATTTGTTATATTTTACAGTCTCTCAATCTTAGCATGACTTCGTGCTCTCAACAGTGTCATCACTTTTCTAAGTATAATAAAGGACCTTTATACTAAGATGACCTGATGTATCGTAACATTTGGCTTTATTTAGGCCAGTTCATGTCTTTATATAATAAGATGTCATGTTAAAACTATTGACTATAACATTTAAAATTCCACTTGAACAGTAATGAAGGTGCTTGGAGTCACGACATTGAGTCTATAATATCAGCAAAACATACACATTTTCCTGAGCAACTGTCTTCCCCTATAGAAATGTGTACTTGTCTCACAGTAGGTTATTGCAAATTCCACTCATATGAAAAATTCTTTAAAGAGCAAGGGGGATGGAGTACATGTCAGTAAGGAAGGCTGTCTTTGCTAAAAACCGCAACCTGGCTTAAATTTGTACGTTAAAGAAAAGTAAACTGGTGGGATGGCCAAGGATGTAGATGTTGCCTTTTTCTTGTGTAGCCCCCGGTGTTTTCATAACCTGACCAAGTTCCCAAATCTCCACACTAACCAGGTAGCAGTGGATTCATACAACACAAAAGGAATGATGGATTTCACAGTCTGGTGGAAGAAGTTCTCTGTGGACACCAGCTTGCTGCCCTGCTTTTGCACAAACAAAAGTTCTTTTTTCTGTTCCATATGAAATAATCATCCACCAGAAAGACAAAGTTAAATTTAAATGAACTTTTTCATTTCACACTGATTTTGAAAAAAATCCAAAATTTTGACTGATTTTGAAATTATTTTGCAAAGGTTGTATGCCTTATATGAGGTATAAGAACTAGATACTACTTTTTTGATGTTACTTTAAAATTGCTAATGTGAATATTCTTTAATTTTCATCTACCCATATGATCGATTAGGCTGGTTTATTAATTTTACCATCCAATAAATGATAAATTATTTACCTTTTGTATAGAGGTATTCACCATACTGAGGCTAAAATTTCAGGGAAAAAAACCCCACATAGCGTGAAAAAAGTCCATAAAAATTAAATGTTGTGTTTTAGCTTTAATTAAATATGTACTGTACTTTGTGGGGGAAAAACGCATGTTCAAAATAAAACCTGTGGAAATAAGTGGAAAAAAAGTAAAAATGTATCCTTTAGCTCAGCCAATCCAAAGTCTGCCATGATGTAGAGGATCTGTTTTTATCATGGTGATTTATGTAATTACAAGAATGAATCTTTATCCTGCTTTTATACTTAACAATATATCAAATTAAGGGAAAGAATTCTCATTATCCTCAGGTTCTAATTTTCTTGATTTTTAATACACATTTATCCTCTAATTATTCATTTCTTCACTACCTAGCATGAGCATGTGTTCCTGAGTATGTTTTTGTTTTTTTGTTTTTTGTTTTCTGGTACGCGGGCCTCTCACTGCTGTGGCCTCTCCCGTTGCGGAGCACAGGCTCCGGACGCGCAGGCTCAGCGGCCATGGCTCACGGGCCCAGCCGCTCTGTGGCATGTGGGATCTTCCCGGACCGGGGCACGAACCCGTGTCCCCTGCATCGGCAGGCGAACTCCCAACCACTGCGCCACTAGGGAAGCCCCTGCGTATGTTATTTTAAAGCTTTCTTTTTTATCTTCATCCTAATAAAGTATTTTAGAGCAACATTAAAGAGAATTTAAATCACCCCCAAACCATATTTATTAAAAGAGATGTCCATTCCCATTGTAGACATATTTAGAAGTCATATTCCTTTTATACAAAATAAATACAATTATTCTAATCATAATATTTTGGACAAGGATACAAATAAGCTCTTATTTTGACATTATGACAAATATTTAATGAATAAGTTATGAAAAGATGAAGTTTTATCCCTCTCAGTTTGAGAGAGGAATGAATTGGAAGTATTTTAGTTGAAGTTGTGAGCTGCTAGAATTATACAGGACAGAAATAAGCAGGCTGAGTCACAAGAGACAGATGGGTATTTTTTTTCTTTGCTTTTAAAATTTTCTCTTTTAAATTACAAACTACAATTTCCTGCTACAAGTAAAGTTGAACTTACAGAATGGAAATCTAAATGGAACTGTAGCTGTGTAGGCAAAGTTAGTGAGCATTATCTACATCATATGCCCATTAGTTTGTAATTGAAGTTGCTGCTTCGACCAGGGTTATGATCACGAGTATGATTCTGCCCCAGAAAACGTCTCCCAACAGGGACGCCAACTGTTCTTGGCAAACTGCCAAAAATGTGAGAATTAGAAGTTATTAGCAAGTTTTCTGAAACTTTGTTCCTGTATTTTCCGTAACTAGAGAAACAAATTTGTCCTTCTTTTTCAAGTAGTACAGAGGATGGTTTCTCTAATCCTCAAACACCTTTTTTTTTTTTTTTTTTTCTCTCTACAGTATAACATCCAAGCTTGAATCTCAAGTTAGAAAGACCTTTCCAATCTGGCCAATTTGCACATCTTTAGACCTGTTTCCCCACATTCAGATGACTTAGAGCATCACTGTGTAGTGATTCCAACCTGCCCATCTCTGACCCTTGGCATTTGTGCTTCTGAGAATGGAAATCGTGCTTTCCTTCTCACAATTATTTAAAGCTCTAGCCGCTCTAAATGATTTTGATGGATGTAAATCTGTTTAACGTTCACATATTTAAACTTTGTGGAAGTTATGTAATACTCTCAGCACGTAGGATGGGTGGAATGAGGTGGGCAGATTGATCTGAGGGGGCTTCCTGAAGAAATGATCGTAACATCAGAACCTGGAGAATGAGGGGGAGTTATCTAGAAGCTGGGGAGCAGGGATGTTTCCCCCAAACTGACTGGTATATAGTCGTGTGGATTTCCCTAGAATGGGCTTTGGAATTGGAACAGACTTATACTCCATTCAATTTGAAGAGCTCTCTTTTGATGTTATACCAAATCTAACTGGTTTTATTTCCATCCGTTATGTGCATTATTTTTATCCTCAGTGTCGCCATTTTTTCTTGAACACATAGCTTGAAAGGTGGTACCATGTGGTTGCTTTCTGTGGATGTGCATAGATCACCATTTTGATAAGCACCACCCAATGTGTGTAATTTCATATTAGACGTGGAGCAGGAACTCTAAATATAGTTGTTAATGAACTGTTATTTATGCTTAAAATAATCCATCACACCCGGTGCCCTGGCCCCGCCCTTCCATGACGTGAGGAAACGCGGCCCTGCTCAGTGTGGACCCACAGGTTCATCCAACCGGTGTCGGATCTTGAAGTGGGTGTGGGACTGAGCATCTGAGAAATCTTGCAACAGCAGATTTGGCCGAAGACCAGCTATGAGGAATTCCACATCCAGGGTCAGAGGGTTGAGGAGTTTGGGGGCAGAGGGAGTTGGTGGCAAGACCCCTCACTGTAAACCTGGTGGCAGGTGCTCCAGATTCACACACAAGCCCCTGAACTTACGTTCCCTGCAGTGAGCGGGACATGAGGTCCCAACATCCCCACTCCCGGCTGGAAAACAAGAGGGCGTGTGGAGATCAACTTGGCGCTCCACCATCAGCAGCGCCGGGAGGTGGCTGTCATTTCCCCTCGGCTGTCTTGAGTGTGTGTAGACAAAGCTGGGATCTTGTAGGTCGTCCCTATCGGATCGTCTCCCTGGAGCCACCTGGGTGTGCTCAGGAGGACTAAAGGGGTGAAGGAGACCTAGCAGAGAGTCTGTCAGGAGGGGGCTGGGTGTTGTTGGCCACAGGAGAACACGGCCTCCACGTCAGAGGAGGGGAACTAAGTGTTTCCGGTGCGTCTCTCGGAGCCCATGGAAGCGCCCCAGACCCTCTGACCTGGAGTGGACAAAACCACCCAGTGACAGTACCACCCAGAAAGGGATGCTTCTCCTGACTAACCATCGTTTTGTCCCTCCCACTTGTATACTGGAGGGGACAGAAGCTTGGTAGCAAAGCAGGTGGAATTAAGCTAAAGTGAAAACGCAGAACCGTAGACTTTCCCCCTTCCAATGGCACTGGGGTCGGGGGGAAGAAGTTTTTACTTGTAGTCAAGTTCTAAGTCTATTATGTGGTCTGGACATTGACTCTCTGGAACAAGATAGTATTTGCAACTGAAAACGACTGTAGGGCATTTTCTAGCTTCAGAGCAAGCTGGGATGCCCTGAGGTCACCCTCATGCCCCCCACTGTGTGTGAGGAAGGCCTGGGCCGGGGTGCTCACTCGGCGGACTGGTTACATGTCCAGTGACCGTGTGACTCAGCCTCGCCAACCCTCAGAGACACCTCCCTGGCAAAAAGACACGTAATCATACCCACCTCGGGGCCACAGGTGCCCACTGAATTAAGTGAAGTACTTAGCCTGATCCCAGGAATGGAGTGTGAGCTTTAAAATGTTAGTCTCCTCTTAATCAGCTGTGACGGCAAGGGGCACTGCCACCTGCGTGACCCAAACATTCAGTATAAGACTGAAGTAGGAGGAGGTCCTGGGCTTATCACGTCCAGTGTCACTCCTTGCACATGGAGGGTGGTAAAGGGGTATCAGAAATATTTTGTGTGACTGTCATGGGATTCTTTCCCCTTATATTATTCTCCCAGGTTATTTGTGTTTCCCTAACAGGAACCAGTAAACTAGCTGCTCCAAATGTACTTGATTTACTTGAAAATAAACAGAAACACTGATTATAATCAGGGAAAGTATGGGGAGAATGTTGGAACTTTCTGGGAAACAGAGTCAAAACACCTAATGCAGTGTAAGTAAAATTAAACTGTCTCCTTCGAGGTTGCAGAGGGTAAGTCCACACAGCCCATTTCTACAGATTAGGTGCGGAATATCTCTGGTTCCCTTCATTTATGAGTCAGGGTAGAGGAAGACTATTTTTTCCTCAAGTTATTAAGTCTTAGTGGACATCATTCTCTGAATCCATTTTCCCATTTTTCAAGCGAAATTTAGCCATTGACTAAGAACCACTGTGAGCTTCATACAGCTGCTTCTGGGGATTTTGGGGGCAAATCATATCAAATCATTAAGCTGATCCACCGCAACGGAAGTAAGTGGGATCCCGTGTAATGAGCCCCGGCGAGGAGAAGATGCATTTTGGTTTTCCTAGGAAACATTTCCAGACACACAGGTATTACGAAAGAAAACTAGTATTTATCAAATGTTACATGCCAGAGTGTGTACTGAAAGCCGTATGTGAGTTCTCTTGTTTAATTCTCACAGCAAGCCTAGAGTTGGTACTATTTCCCTCTCATTTCACGGAGGGGAAGCTATTCTTAGTGAGGTCGGGGGATGTGCTCAAGGTGACGCAGATAATCGCTGATGGCGTCAGGCTCTGATCCCAAGTGCACTGATGAGAAAGCCCAGGCTGTCTTGGAAGGATGCATTCCTTCCTGTGTCACAACTGTCCTATGCAAAGAGGTGACATTGGTAGTTAACATCACAATGAAATTGAGATAAAATTCACTCTGCTTCTCCATCACACATTAACTGGAGCCCTTGGTAGAGGACTTCAGTGTTGAATTAACAAAGGGGAAAACATCTTTCTGGGGAACACCAGAATGTGCCAAAGTCAGGAGGACTGTGGACCAGAAAGACAGACTCACTCACTGAATGGCAGTGACCCAGAAATGGCACACATGGCACACAGATGCAATGGAGTTTGGCAAGAGGGACTATCGTTGCTTGGATGGCTCTAACAAAGACACCATAGACTGGGTGGCTTATGGGCCATAGAAATTCACTCCTCATGGTTCTGGAGGCTGGAAGTTTGAGATTGGGTTGCTGATCTATTCCGTGTCTGGTGAGAACCCTCTTCCAGATCACACAGATGGCATCTCGGAGGCAGAGAGGGGATGCAAGCTCTATCCTGACTCTTCCAGGGACACTGATCCCATTCATGGGGGGGTCCACCCTCATGATCTCATCTAACCCTCATCACCTCCCAAGGCCCTCCTCCTCCTGCCTTCACACTGCGGGGGGTTCATCATATGAATTTTGGGGGTACACAAACATTCAGCCCATAATAGGGAGTTACAAAGTATGAAATTAGGGCAAAACAATACCTTATTTTTTGTTTAATGAAACCAGAGAGGACTTACGAACTTATATATGTATTTCATTAAGATGTCAGCAGTCGTATAACTAATATTAATTATCTGTCCCACAGTATTTTCAGCTTAGGGATGTAACTGTGAGTTCCCCTGAGCCCAAACAGACACAGCTAGGTAAAAACCTGCTCTATGTCAGAGGTAAAGGTGATTCACTACGTATGTGGAATCACAGGACCATAGATACAGCTTAGTCAGTTAAAAGAGGAGATTCGGGCTTCCCTGGTGGCGCAGTGGTTGAGAGTCTGCCTGCCGATGCAGGGGACGCGGGTTCGTGCCCCGGTCCGGGAAGATCCCACATGCCGCGGAGCGGCCGGGCCCGTGAGCCATGGCCGCTGAGCCTGCGCGTCCGGAGCCTGTGCTCCGCAACGGGAGGGGCCACAGCAGTGAGAGGCCTGCGTACCGCAAAACAAAAAAAAACAAAAAAAAAAAGGAGATTCACATAGAATTATCTGTGCAGATAGGATTTCAAAGGGTTCAGTTGGATTGCCTTATGAGCAGGAAGAGATTGCCGGCAATTGTATTCCTGATTAAAATCATCAAGGATGCATTTGGTTCTGTGAAACCTGATGGCCACACTGTAGGAAGTCTCAGCAAGGGTACATTGACCTCCAGGGACCCTAACGGGACAGGCAGAAGCCAAGGGCCCTGATTGTTTGGCTGGATCTGGACAATTCTTCCTGCTCCACTACCATTCAAGGGAAGCAGATATGCACCAGCTGTGCTACTCCATTTAGGGAAATGTTTGTGAGTCAGGTTCTCCAGTTGCTCGATCCAGACTCAGCATCGGGAAGGTCTTCTCCCCTCCCAGGGAGAGAAAGCCCAGTCCGGGCCCAGATAGGCCCGAACAATAACTCTGCTTTCATTTTCCATTTAGTTGGAAAGCCCATTTTTCCTAGATCACTCCATCACTCTGAATTAATACTTTGGGTAGTTCTAATGATAAATTTGGTTTAAGAACTGTAGCCACAAATCCATCTCCCACCAGGAAGGTATGAGACTAAGGCTTCTTATGGGTCTTATACATGAGGTCTAAAGGGAAAGAATGCACATTGCTTCAGGGAGCAATTTGATTATTTAAATAAGAATTAAGTGGTATTGAAGGCTGCCCTTGATGTTCTGTGTAATGGAACCAGGTTGGATGTGAGCGTTCTGAACTTTAACAAGGTCACCGCCCCCCGCCCCCCCCAGTATACGAGAAGGGGATGAGATCCTCGGAGTAAGATGTTCTGCACAACCTGAATATTTACAAGGAAGAGCTCTATTATCTTGTTGATAATAGACTCTAATCTTTCCTATACCCTCGGCATTGCTCTGTGAACTCTCCCAGCAAAGCTGAAATGGGTGCTGTTGTGGCCCCATTTTACAGGTGAAGGGACTGAGGCACCTTCATCTGTAGGTGACTCGCCTGAGATCATACAGCTAAAGAAGTGGTCGATCCAGAAATTGAACTCAGGAAACCTGGAGACAGGGAAGTGGACTTAAATCTAGCTTGTATTCTGTACTGCTGTGTACGTTAGAGGTAAAAGTAGGTGGTGTGTGGCAAGAGTTAGACGGTGGCTGGAGGGCAGGCGTCATCAGCTCACAGAGACATTCTCCTAGAGCAGGAGTTCTCCACGTTTCAGTCTCGGGACCTTTTAATACTCTTTGTTGTTGTTATTGTTTAAATTTTTATTGAAGTCGAGTGGATTTACAATGTTGTATTAGGTTCAGGTGTCCAGCAAAGTGAATCCGTTATACACATACACACACATATATATACATACACACACACGTTTGTTTTTCAGATTCTTTTCCTTTATAGGTTATTACAAACTATTGAGTTCCCTGTGCTCTACAGTAGGCCTTGTTGGTTATCTATTTTATATATAGTAGCATGTGTATGATTATCCCAACCTCCTAATTTATCCCAATAATTAAAAATTATTGATGACTAAATGCATTGTTTAGTCATTCAGCCCTGGGACAGAAAAAGGACATTGGTGAAAAAACTGGTGAAATCCAAATAGAGTCTGGAATTGAGTGAACAGCAATGTGTCAAAGCTGGCTTCTTAGGTGTGACAAATGCACCACCGTGATGTTATCTTTAGGGGAAAGCCAGGGAGGGCTACACAGCAACTCACTCTATTACCTTTGCAACTTCTCTGTACATTTAAAAATTTTCCAGAGTAAAAGGTTTATTTTTTAAATGATTGATTATCTTGTAATAACCTATAACGGAAAAGAATCTAAAAAAGAAAAAAAAGTATGTATATACACCTGAATCACTTTGCTGTATACCTGAAACTAGTTCAATATTATATAAATCAACTATACTTCAATTTACAAAAAAGTAAATAATTATTGGTGACTCCAGAGAACTATGATTTGGGTGAGCTCTATCAATAGTAACATATTTTTATTAAGAATAACCATATTTTCTAAAACCAAAAATAAGTACTGGCAAGAATGACGTTAGTGTACATGTTTCCAAATCTCTTAACAGATGGCTCCAGAGAATAAACCTGGATTCTTATATCAGCTCCTGTATTTTCTGTGATATCCAAATAGTATTAGTAAATGTCTCCTACTCTGGTGCTTTAAAATATATTGGTCTGTCTTGCACTCTGAGAGGTCTTTGATCCATGCATAATTTGACTGCAACGTACATTGGTCGTTTGAAAAACTACGTCGGTTCACAGTTACACTGCCTTTGCCTCATGCCATTAATTCAACATCCTCAACATCCCATTAGGTGCCAACCTCACCACACCCATCAGAAGCATCTTTTAGCCAGGGAGGCTCTCTAGTTCACCGTAGCAAACAAGGTAACACAGTGACAGCAGAACCCTAGGTTTCCCCCTTGAAGGCTCACGTTTTTTTCACTGACCTATAAAAATATTGCCGGTTGTTTTCCTTAAAGGGTCAGATTAATCTTCAAGACGTGGGCAAAATACCCAACTCCAAATAACTGTAGTTTGTTACCATCATAGTTCTTTCAAATAAAAAGTGTTCCCTGGCAAAGCGTCATTCAAAATTCAAACAGTTGCACAAGGTTTTTCCCTTGAAACAATCTCCATTCTTTGTTCAGCGCACAGCTGAAGAGCTATGGGTCCTTCCTGTGTTGTGACACGAAAGACATGCCGAGGTCAACATTAAGGGGGAGAGTGTGTATGGAAGAATCCAGTGAATAAATATCATTACACTTTGCTTCCACTGTCTTAACTTGTGCACAGGCACCAGCAGTTTTACCCACAGTTGCTTTTGCAACGTCAGGGTCAATGCCAACACAGTGGAAAAAAATAATAAGGTTTTACTATTGTTACAAGAATAATTTTGATCTTCTGTACCTGCTTTAAGTGTAAGGTCCACACTCAGAGAACTCCTCCTGCAGGTTTTACCATCTTCACCTCACCTGAGAATGTCAAATGTTTTGTTTCAGTTGCCCAATAAATATTGGGCTTACCCTACAAATCATAAGTATGTTTAACAAGAACCTGTGTTGTTACGGATGGACACGGTGTACAAAAGTACCATGTGGGGAGTGACAACTAGGTCACACTGCTTGGAGGTCTCTCTCCTGGAAGCCCACATAGCTCACTAAAGATAACATTTTCTTAAGAATAGTGTATTGAGAACTGTAAAAGGTCTGGGATGCAAATATATATAAATACATTGAGAAGAGCCTGGAATCAAACTGTGAGCAGTGTGTCTGAGGGAGGGTGGGTGAAGAACAGATGCTTTCTTTTTATTCTCCTTTTGTGGTGGTGGTTCTCATCTGGAATTTCAATCTGATCGAATATACCTTGGCCAATAAAAAAATAAAAAATGTGCCTGTATGGGTTGATCATTCGTTTGCTGTGTGTCTTCGGGAAAGTCGCTTGCCCTCCCTGTGCCTCCATTTCCTAGTTTATTTGTTGGAAGATTTTTAACTAAATAAGATACCTATCATTCTATAAAATGATTGTTCCTTAGGTAGGCATCTTGGGCAGAAAACCAGGAAAATATATTTATACAAAGCAGGAGGAAAAATGTAAGAGATGATTTGCATTTGGAAAACCTGTACTCAAGTGAAAAGAACCTGTTCTTATAATTAAGTCAGTGTATGATATACCTGTACTGTTCAGATGGCCGGGATGTTTGCATTTGCAAATGAGAAGAGTAAAGAAGAACTCAAGCTGCGAAGAAATCAACAAAATCAGATGCAGGCCAGAGGTGGGGAATTTGCATTCAAATTCTCCATCTCAACTCTTTGCTAAAGGAGAGTCCGATGTCTGAAATCTAAATTTAGGGGGAAAATCATTTGGGGGAAGAATTTCAGTACCATGTTTTTCAAAGACTCTCAACATACTTGCACTAAACCAACAATTTAGCATTTCCATCCATAATTACTGGTAGCAGTTTTTTAAAGTCTGCTAAAAACAGGGTATTTCCATTAAAAAGTAGTCTGTTTCTAGCTCTCAGGCGCTTTGAAAATGGAAATATAGTCAGGCGGGTAGTCCAGGAGAATGACCGTGTCTCAGAATGACATGATATGGATAAGGGAGTCTGAAAACTCCAGGTCCCTAGTTGAAATTAAAATGTTTAAACAGCAAGCCCTGACCGGCAGGAAGTTCAAACACTAATGTAAAATCTAATTATGATCTTCAGAAAATGAAAATGCTTGTCAGGTTCGGAGTGATGTTTCATTGAAGCCGATACATACCTGACTCCAATATGAAGTGTAATTACTACAGGAAGCTCTCAAAATATTGCCATTTAAACAAATTATCTCCACAAGTAATTAAAAGTGCTTTCTTTACATAGATTATAAATGAGTTGTTATGATGCTGTCACATTCAGTTCTTACGTGGTATTTGAATAAATGGAACTGAAGATGGATGGTTGCTCTCTCCCTGCTTATAACCCTCCAAGATCAACCCATTTCATATGATTTTTATGATGCTACATACGAAGCAAATGCACTAGTGTCTTGACTGCACAGACTCAAGGTGGTGAGATTCCTGTGACAGACTAAATAAAACAGCAAATGTGCAGTTTTTACCTTCTGCTATTAGGAACTCTCTAGTAAGGAGGACATTCTTTGGGCATCAGTGTGCCCACCAGTCCAAGGTAACAAGGGAGAAAGCATCCCCCCTTGGCTGCCAGAAGAGCTATGCTCTGATCTGGGCTCTTGGTCATGCCTGGGTATTCCTGAGCTTTGCGTTCTATCTAAAGCGACAAGTTCAAATAGGCGAAATTTACATTTCTATGCAGTTCTAAGAGTTAACTTTTTTATTTGTACTTCAGAAGCAAATGGCAAAATTTCCAAACAAACCCTTATCTATTTTCAACTAGTATTTGAACAGTATTTTACAATGTTTAAAACATTTAAAATGCTTTTAGATTAATAAAAGAATCTTTCCCCTAAGGTTACTCCACCCTGAATGAAAAAAGTATTTATGATAAAGGCTTACCACGTTTCAAGAAAACATAAATTCACCTTACTCTAGTGGATGAGGTTTATCATTTGCAGCCCTGGGTCAAGGTCCAAGTACCACATTTACTGGCTGCTGTGTCATCAATAGGTCACTTAACCTTTATAAGCCTTTGCTTTATCACCTGCGCTGCAAATTTTTATGCATGGTATGTGTGCTTATGAGGCAGTGGTAGCCAATTAACATTTTACAGCTTTAATATGATTAAATTAAATTTTGGTAAGATGATTGCTTCATTTTTCGATGATGTGTTTTGAAGACAAAGTAGGGATATAATGTTATCACATTTGAAGTTAATACATAGACCTTACATATATATGTACATAAGGTGTATATGTTACATATAGATAATATTACATGGAATTATATGTCAAGTAAGAGAGCCTGATGTACAAATATATAAATTACAAGATGAAACTTGTTTAAATTTTTCTTTAGATTAAAAAATGGAATAGAAAAATAAATGCTCACATTGGTCGAAGGTTTTATTACATTAGGATTTAGGACGTATTTGACTAAAATATTTTTCACATTAAAGTCCTTCGTTTGAGCTTTAATGCGAAAAAATATTTTAGTGAAATATGTACTATACCCTAACAGATTTAAAACCTATTAATGGCGCTTACTATTCTCAAATTTATCTCCCTACTGGAACTTTAATTTCATAAGTTCTGACTTGAGAAATTAAGGTATTTCTTTGTATTTGTCTTTGGTGCAAGACCACTGCCTGTCAGATCTTCTTTGCAGCCCTTTTATTGTGTGATCTTCAGCCTCTCTCTTCTTTCAGTGACCATCAATTCTCCACCTCTTCCTTTTAGTTTCCATATTGCCGTTGGGAGACTGTTGTAAGTCCCAGAGGTCATTCTGGAGACTCAGGTCTTTTCAGATTTATTTTCTGAGGTCCGTTTTTTTCATGTTTACCCGAAAACATTCTGATTGGTGTAGAGGGTTCTCGGACATAGCGCCACCTAGGGGCCTGTAATATTGACATTTTTATTTAATTCCATTTAAATCGATTTACTTTTTTAAAAAAAAACCAACGCTCGATTCCATTATTGTCAAGTTTTAAGTGTGTTTGGGAGAATTGAGGTAGGCATATCTACTTTTTCAATTATAAATTTTATGAAATCTAAGTACCAGAAAAGTATTCCTAGGCAAAATTTAGATGTGCTGTAAGTGCACATTTCATCCAGAAAGTGGAAACAAACACATCAGTTAATATTCGTATGATTATAATTTGAAATGATAATGTTCTGTGTACAGTGTGTTAAATAAATGTTATTAATATTTTACCTGTTTCTTTTTTGGTTGTTCTATTTTTTAATGTAGATACTAGAAAATTATAATTACATTGATGGCTCCCATTATATTGCTGTGGGCAGTGCTAGCATCCTCTCCTAAGTTCTTCTAAACAAATGTCTAAGCAGTTCAGAGTGACTAAAGTTTAAGTTTTTGGCAAAGGAGAGCATACAGAGGAAAGGGATTCGTTTTTAACCAGTTGGTACTCGGTTTTCTAGCGTCCAGGGCGGAACGTTCTAGATAGAGGAGAGCACATCCTATAGACCCATAAGTGTTGGAGTGAAATAGCGGCATACTTTGATGTGTTCTGCATCTATGTCCTTTTCTCTTGATTTGTGTCTTTGCCTAATAAAAAATGTATAGGACTCAAGCTGTTGACGCGGTTGGCATCTGTTTCAGATTCATTTTTACTGACGGCAAGCTGCAGCTGGCGAACACTCAGGCTTTTTGTCATCAAAAATACGCAGCCTGGCACCACTGGCCTGCTTCTCTGTCTTCCACGAGAATTATTAGTATTAGTAGTAGTATTTTAGAAATACTGCATGGGAATATGCTGTGAATGCAAGTAGTATAAAATGTGTATTGAAATTTGCCCAGTTATAATTTGAACAGCATTAAGGTGTTTGAAGGAGTTCTGCTTTTAACCTCTTAGTCAATGTCTGTGTTGAAGAGATTGCACCCTCTGTGGAGAAGAATCATAGTAGAGAGTGCTGAGCTAAAGCTATACTTACTACCCCCATTTATAGAGTGAAGAACTCAACATTGCTCTTTAAGGAAAGCTATGTGACATTTGTGTGCTTTTTATCTGTCTAGTCCTGTGTTTCTTTTTGATATGTTAGAAGCAGTTGTCTTTTTATGTTAAATTTAGGGAAGTGTTTACAAGCATGGTTTGTGTGTTTGTGGCATTGTCTCTATGGGTGCCTGCACCTGTCTGTGTGTAGGTTGTGCAGCGAGACAGAAGAAGTATAAGCTTGCTCATGTCAGATAATCTCCTTTTCACACCTAAACTGAGGCGCTCAGAAGTTGGCTGATACGGTTGCTGTTTTGTAAAGAATTGATCGTGAAAATGTGCAAACATAAAAACGGTAGAGATATCTATGGGAAGGTATGTGTCCATACCTCAGCTTCAACAGCTGTCAGTAGATGGTGATATCAGTGTATCAGTCTAGTGACAGATAGGTAGTGAAAAGAGCTTTAATACAGACCAGGACATGTGTCACTGAATGCGTGTTGTCACTTTCAGAATAGTTACACTAGGGGATTCTCCTTTATTCCAGTTATGCTGAAATTGGGAATGCGATTTAAAATCTTTTATTCTATAAATACCCGAAGGGCCAATTTATGAATACAAAAGAAAGTCAGTTATGTAATCACAGTTTATTCCTTTGTCCAATTACAAGTCGTGGTAATAAAGCCACAAAGCTGCCACATGGTTTAGTGTAGGTCTCTTGGCGGCAGACTGTTCAAGAAGCTATTAAAATGCTACTGTCTTCATGTTAAACGTATAAATCATTTTTGATTCCTCATTAATGAATTTATTTAATCATTTTCGAAAAATAGCCATATGTTATCTAATATCAGCTCATTACATATTTACTTCCCACTGTCTTTATTTTTCTAAAAATTAGATTTTACATGTGTATATATATATATATATATGGATATATATGTATGATTGCCTTACATTAAATTCCATTTTGTAAACCAATGTGTATTCATATTTAATATGGTTTATAATTGTGTAGGTCAGCTTACTTATTAATTTTGAATCACCTATTAATCATGCTGTAGATTATTAGATGTTATCATCTTTTTAATACTCTTGAATCTTTAAGCTCTGTTCATGGAAAATAAAAGTGAATTTTAATCATTTTACTTCAGTGAACACTTACCAAGCTTAGAGTCTAAAGCACTAGAATGGTATATAAATTATGAAATGTAGCCTGAAATTCAAGAATAGATTATATCATTTGAGGAAATACATAGACATTAAGAAAAATAGAATCAAGGATAATACAAAGGCAAGATTTCAGTTACTGCAGTGAAAGTTAATAATTGCAAAGGTATAGTGAATTATGTCAGCACTTTAAGGACAAGGTTTTCCCTGGAGTCAGTCACTCCTGCATAAATAAATGCATGTAACAAATGAGCTGGTTCTGCATATACTTGCAGTAAGGTGAATGAATAGGTATGATTTACCTAATAACAAATTTTGTCTTAACAAGTAGTAGCGTGAGGCTCAATATTGATAAGTCAAGTGAATTCTGTGGATATAGATGGAAATTTGGCAGAAGTGAAAAGTGAAACTAGTCTTATTTAAAACAGCACATTTGGGGACTTCCCTGGTGATGCAGCGGTTAAGAATCCGCCTGCCAACGCAGGGGACACAGGTTCGAGCCCTGGTCCAAGAAGATCCCACATGCTGCAGAGCAACTAAGCCCGTGCGCCACAACTACTGAGGCCGCGTGCTGCAACTACTGAAGCTCGCGTGCCTAGAGCCCGTGCTCCGCAACAAGAGAAGCCACGGCAATGAGAAGCCCACGCACCGCTATGAAGAGTAGACCCCACTCACCGCAACTAAAGCCCGCATGCAGCAACCAAGACCCAAAGCAGCCAAAAATAAGTAAATAAATATAAATAAATGTATATATTAAATTTAAAAAAAAAAACACATTATATTTAAGTTGGCCCTGGAGAGGGTGACTGGAAAATGATGGAAAAACATTATGAAGGGAGGAAAGAGGGGCACTGTCAAATCAAGTCCAGGTGGGGAGGGGAGGCAAGAAAAGAGAAAAGTTTAAAACCCAAGGGAGGGGCTTCCCTGGTGGCGCAGTGGTTGAGAATCTGCCTGCTAATGCAGGGGACACGGGTTTGAGCCCTGATCTGGGAAGATCTCACATGCCGCGGAGCAACTGGGCCCGTGAGCCACAACTACTGAGCCTGCGCATCTGGAGCCTGTGTTCCGCAACAAGAGAGGCCACGATGAAGAGTGGCCCCCGCTTGCCACAACTAGAGAAAGCCCTCACACAGAAACGAAGACCCAACACAGCCAAAAATAAATAAATAAACAAATGTGGGGTTTAAAAAAAACAAACAAGCAAAAAAAAAAAAAAAAGCCCAAGGGAGGTCTACACTCTTTAAATTACCAAGTAATTACATTTATTATCTCTTCTTTCTCACAGTCACATTCCTTTCTGTGGATCTTTGAACCTATTTGTTAAGGATACAGTTGAATAGCATTTCGGAGATGGATATCAAAACATGGATGTAAACGTAGCTATAGATGAAGACATCCGCATAGATTATATTTAAATTAAACTGGGATTCTGTATCCTCAGGGTTTATACAGGAAACGTTTTTTAAACAGTGCTAATATTATCATATTCCATGTTATAAAATGGATACTCTGTGGCATCTTGGTCATGTTTTGAACTTTCTTGAACTTTTTAAAAGATATCTAGACTGGATGTATAAAAGAAGCTACAAGGATATATAGGACAACAGGGAGGATAGCCAATATTTTACAATAACTATTAATGGAGTATAAGCTTTAAAAATTGTGAATCACTAAATTGAGCACATGTAACTTACCTTCAATGAAGTATATAAATCTGATTTTATTAGTATAGATCCTCCAAAGGTTATTATAGCATTTGAGGGTCCTTGGTTTTGTGGCCTAAGTATTTTCCAGCGTGTGTACAAATTTATACTCTCACCAGCAGTAAATGAAAGCATGCCGAATATTATCATTAGAAAAAAGGTTTGCAAAGTTAGACCAAAATGTTTATAATTTGTGCTTTAATTTGCATTCTTAAAGTAGAAAGTTATGCATATGTTTTTTTGCACACTGAGGTTGAAAATACAAATTATTTTCTCATTTAGACACATAAACACTCAGAAGTTCTGAAAGTTAACTAATGTGATAACTGTAATACTAGTGTAGGTACTTGTTTTTAACATGCCCTTCTACAATATGATCTGTCTGTGATCATTGTTATAAATGTTAAATAAAGGGCATTGTATTGTATGCACAAAGCAATATATTTATGCTCCTTTCTCCTTCACTTAAAAGTGGAAAGATGATTCTTTTTATCTTGGCACAGAGTTTCATCTTTTTAGGGAGAACACAACACACAAGCCTACAGCTTCTGGTCGTTCATTTTTTATGACATATAAAAGAGAGGTTAAGCCCCTTGAATTCCTTCCATATTTACTTATCAACAGCATCAATAAGGAAACACGACAAAAATTTAACTTAAAAACAACACATTCCAAGTATCCAAGAAAACATAGCCATGCCCTAAAACTACTCTTCTCTTGAACTTCATCTGTTATCTTTACAAGGGTCAAAGACTTCTTATTTATGTCTTTACATCACTAATCTTTCTGTTTAAGGAAGTATTCAGATCAAGAAGCTTTGTGGGAGCCCAATGGCAGGACCTGTTAGCTGTTTATAACCGGCATTCTACAACCTACACTTTTTGTTCAGATACAAGCACGCTTGTGGCCCTCACTGAGAAAATAAGTGTGTGGCCAACATACAAAGAGTTCTTTCGGAAAATCTGTGGGCAAACCTTTTAGGTATGTTAGTTTCAAGTGAGGCAAATATGAAGTTTGTTGAGAGTGTACCATTTCCCCAACTGATAAAAAATCCTAATAATCCCCGATGGCCTGTTAATGGGGCATTTTAGAGATGCAATTGATGAAACATTATGTGTTCGCCTCACACTTGATATACCTCCAAGAAATAGGAAACAGATCTCAGGTGGGTTCAGAAGAGAAAGACACATCGACTCCTTTGCATTTTAAAGACACAGCTGACCAGAGCGGAAGACCTTCCCTGTAAACACAGACCTGTTACCAGAACCTGTGATAAGTGTTCGAAGAACAGTTATTTGCTTGGATGTTTCTCTAATGCCACTGAAAAGACTTGGAACTGATCAGTGACAGATTTGCAGCTCTTGGGCACCAGAACAATTTTGAGTGTATTGAGAATGCTTAAAATCCTGACTTCATGCTTGCTGTTTAGAAAGCTAAAATACTTGAAAAAATATGTCTGCCATTCCCATGTATACCCTTTAGGTAATATTTGGTAATAGATGTCTGATGTTAGCAGGTAGAAGAATTATAGTCCTGGTGTAGTACTAATGTAGGACTGATATTTCAGGGCTCTGGACTTTACTGTAAAATATTTTCCTCACTGTTCCTATTTTGTCACCTAAGTTAGCTTTGCAGAAAATACATTAGTCAGTGTTAAAGTAACTTATAATACAGCGGTGGAGGAGGGGCTGTTTCTATGCTGAATATCATGATGAAGTGTGTACTAGAATAAGGTCACAGCTTTCTACTGCCACTCTGTAATTGTTTTTAAAGTGACGTATAGGGAGTATAATGGGAAAACGTGTTCAGTTACCTCTAACAGGGTATAAGTGCCGTTCTCTGTATCCAGGTGCTGTTGAAGGACCCTATATAAAAGTAAAACGGTGAGAATGACAGTAGTCAACACTTACTGAATACTTGCACTTTTCTCAACACCCAGTGCATCTTTCATTAATACACCTTCACAACCACCATTTAAAGAAGGTACAGATATTAGTGGCAGCTGACACATAAGCCAACCGAAGCTTACAGAGATTTGGTCACTTGGCCAAGATGTCAGGAATTGGCCCCAGATGGTCAGGCCCAGACCTCCCACCTCTTAACTGAATACACACATAACATGTCCCGGTAAAAAGCCTTTTGGCGTGAATCATCACTCTTTCCGATGGTTGCCAGGTAAAATACAGGAAATTTCAGGTAAACAGTGAATGGGAAATACTTATCCTAAAAAATTGTTTCTTATCTGAAAATTAAATTTAACTGGATATCCTCTCTTCTTATTTGCTACCTCTCAAAATATATTGATCTTCACTTCTCAGAAGAAGTGAAGATAAAAATGGGTAACTGCCTAGGAAAGCATAGCTTATCTGATTATTGCATTTTTACATTTTTCTTTTTTTTGTGAAAGACTGTGTTTTTAGGAGTATGTTCTTTCTACAGTGTGTTATTCAAATTTCTCTTTTAAGAGATGAAGGAAAGAGAAATTGGTAATTTTTCTCTGTCATCTTGTTCTTTTGTTTGTTTGTTTATACGTTTTACACCTCCATTAGCAAAATAAAGCAATGGCAACGCTATGATCACCACTTTTAAAAAAATAATGAGTAAAATTTAGAATTTAGTTTCATAGGTTTTGTAGTGTTTCTTGCTTTGTAATGAATAATAACATTGGATACTAATTTTGTTTATTCCAAAATATCTTCGATTTGTTCTCTCTGAGTATATAGAAGTGCAACTTGTTAAATTTTTATCAATGTCTCTGTCTTATCTGTCTTTCTGTATGTGAGATTAATTCATCATTAAGACTGACATGAGCAGAGGTATGCAATACTGAGTTGGAATTACGGACATTTCATACTAATCTCATTTCATCTACTGAAAGTTGATTGGGGAATTACTGATCAAAGATTTAATTTCACCCAATTAAATTTTCTAGGAATCTACAGTAGTTTTGAAGTATTATAAAGAGTATAATTATTTCTGACCTAATTTAGTTAAAACACAAGAAAATATCCTGCCATCATAAAGGAATGCTATAAGTAAATAACTGATATTACTAATTTGAAACTAATTATTTGAGAGCATATGGTTTCTATTTATTATTTTTAAAATATTATAATTCTCTATTACTTGTATCTGTGATTATGTAGTCATGGGAGCCTGGTTTTAGTTTTTGTTTTTTTTTTCCTGATGTTTAATAAGATATCGATACACTACAAGTACTGGGGATGGATGGGGCAAGATTTGTTGTATGTAATTGTGCACAGACTCACAGAAAGGGGTAGGCATATATGTTGTGCAACTCTGGGAATCACACTACCAGTACCTAGGAATCACATGTAAAGTTACAGATGGAAGGGTGAGAGTAATAGTATTATTATTATTATTAACAATAATAAACCAGCATCAATTTTCATGTTTTTATAAGAATATTGCTTTTGGGTTTCAGCTGAGGCACCACATGAAAATTTACTCTGCTATATTCCTTCAACTTTTAAAAAAATTGAACTTAATAATTTTCTTGGATTAACATTTGATTCTTTGTCTACTGACCATAGTATCTAAACAACTTAAGAGCAGACAGAAAGTGGTCTTTGTTTCTGCAGAAACGTCCCAAACATGGCATTATCTACCTATGACATGTTAAGACATTATCCAAAGTTTCTCTTTATCGGGGGGAGGGGGAGGAGGGGGGAAGACTTGCAAGAAGCCTCAGTGACTCTTAGATGACTCGCGTGCTGTTTAGTGGTGTAAGTTCCCTGTGCATCCCCTTCTCAGTCTTCTGTGCGTATTTTACTTTCATGGGAAAAATGGCCCCCTGTCTTTGCTAAGCCATCCGTAAACCGTGCCAACCTCTACTAATAGATTAAATCCCACCCCTCATGTTTGTTGACGCTCTTATCACCTCACAGAACTTGGAGCTGGCTTTCAACCTTGAATAAAGTAAGAGCTTACATCTCCCAGGTCTGACTTTAAGAAGGTCTGCTACTCTTGGCTTTTAAGCAGCTTTGAGGTTCTTCAGAATATTATAAAAGTGAAGAAGTCTTATGTACTCTTTTGATTTCTGAATCTTTTAAGTATATTAATGATATGTAGACTTGTGATTTAGTAGGGAAATACCATTAATATGTGTGTTTGTAATTATAGCTGGAAATTAAGGTATTTTATTATTTCTTTCTCTCTTTCTTCTCCGCTCTAGAGCTAATTCTCAGGCACATGAGTTTTGGGTTTTTTTTCCCCCACTATTTTTCACTCTTTTCAAATATTATTGTGATGGTGACGTTTTGGCTCATTTAGGCTCTGCTGATTCTGACTCAGGTTTTTTTCTCTGGAAAAATAAATAAATTGAATTATAGTGAATTTTTTTCCAGTGAAATATCAAAGTCTACAAAATTTCAAAGATCATCTCAGCAAAACTAATGGTTTTTGAGCTTTAATTTTTTTTTTTTTTTTTTTTTTTTTACATTTTCCAAGCAAGGCTAATGTTCATTACTAATGAACTACGTACTGCTAATGGACTGTTTCACAGTCTTTGGAAGGTGGTGATAATGAGTTGTATAAGAGCACACACAGTTTTATGGGTCTCAGAAAAAGCGTACAACGCCCGGAGGTCACACACATGGCAAACAAACTTAGTGATATTTACAAGTCACACAACTGTTGTCTTTCTACCCAGAATGAAAACATGTAATGCAGTGATGTCCATAGGGGTTGTAACTCAGAGTCAGCTCTGGGCAGAATTCAGAGCTAACATCCTCCACCTTCCACTGTCTTCCCCTTTAGATTTCTGGAGCGTCTTCTTTCTTTTCCCTCAGGTCTCTCCTCAGAAGAGAGTTTAAAATTCAATCTAACAAAAGAGGGGACTCCTGGTGATAGTTTAAAGTTCTCCTTCTCTCCGGGGGGAGTCTCCTTTGAACAGAGATCCGACCTTGAGCTGAAGGAACGAAGTGCTCGGAGTGGGACCTCAGGCACAAGTGAGGAAGTGCATGTAGGATGCACAGGAGGCAAGAGGGACCAGATGGAGGGAAATCACGGCGACCCACGCGGTCCCGTGTGGACCGTGCGTGAGGCAGGCCTCAAATACAATTTTTCTCTTTTCACATAATGGATAAAAACAACAGTCGGATGCTTTTAATATAAGACCGACCGAGCAACAGGAAACAGCTCAGTTGACAGGAATGCCATCTTCAATTGAGAAGCAAGTTTAATTCTATCGGAATCAAAGTAAGGTTGAATAGGAAGTAGGATTTTTAAAAGTGCGGTGATCAGAGAGATAGTGATTGAAGCTGCTCTCGTCACAGCTGGTTGTCCAAGAGAGGAGACTCCGATGAGCCTGGAGAGGTGCCATATGGAGGGGAGAAAAGCCTGGATGCTTCCTTGGAAATACCTCACCAGCATCTCTCTGGTGCATGAAAAGTGAAGTGGTTCCAGAGGTAGAAAAGCAAATGCAAATAGATCGAAGGAGAGAATTGGGGGTGGGTGATGCACAGATGACAAGTAGAAACAAAAGCTGAAATTGTGGTTTGATGGTAAAACTTAGCTCCAGTGTGAAGAACTGATAAATGATAACTGTACTGAATAAAATGAAAATGGGGAAAATGCCTGAGAGGAACAGGAAGGAGATGCACGGCGTGGGTTCCAGCAGACCACCTGGTACTTCAATACCTTCTAACTCATTCTGACTCTTCTCCTTGGTCTCCCTCCCTTAGTCCACCCTCCCTGCTCACAATCAAAAACTCACAATACCAATCTGATCGTGTTGTAATCCTCATAAGGTTTCAGTAGGTCTTCACGGACGGTGAAAGACTGTCCAAGTGCGCTGTAGAATTCAAGTCCATCCAACATTGGTCAGAAGCTCTCTTCCCAGGCTTCTCTTGGATCGTCGTTCCCTCAAACCCTGCTTCTTCCCTTCAGACTATTTCCTGCTCCCCAAATAGGTCACCCTTTACTTTCTCCAACTTGGGTTGTAGCGTATACATTTCCTGGAATGACTTTCCTTTGTCTCTTCCCTTTGTAATAAGATTCTTTGATATCAACTCCAGTACTGATGCAGTGATTTAGATGAATTACTTAGGAGAAGGATGGATTGGCATTATTGGCAGCTCTGGAGACTGGATTGGACATCACCTGCTTATAACTTGGATTCTGCCAATTTTTATGAAGATGCATTTTGTAGTATTTTAATTAGAATATAAATATTAGGGCTTAAAAACCTCCTGGTTAATTGATAAGCTCAAATTTAATTGATAAGCTCTAAAGGAGCACTGAGAAAAGCATTTGGTTTTGGAATGGGCAATGTGCACTGAGTAGCAAGAAACAGAACATGATAAAGACACATTCGTTATTTAGAATACATTTATGGGGAAAACTAGGTGAATTATATATATGAAGGATGCTCTACATAGATTGCAGAAAATGGAGCCAAACTGCAGGTGAATGAGATATATTAAGGGGTTTTTTTTTAGAAATAGATAAAACATGCTTCCCATATTCAAAGAAATTCATAGATAAGCAGAGTGCATGAGTTCTGATAAAAATACATCATTGAACTTGAAAGAGCAAACTCACACTCAGTATCAAAAGCAACAAAACCTAAGGAATATGGTTCAAAGTACCACTAATATGAATAGGATACCTGGAGAAAATATACTTCATCATGTATTTTATTTTGGAATCAAGAAATTCATTTAGAAAATGTTTCATTTATATATCGAATAAATTAGTGAAATGAAACAATGGGATGAGAGACTAATTCTTATTCTCCAAACAGCCAGAATCTTGCTGAAAATACAGTGCATAGTGAATTACCATTCTGTGTAGAAAGGGATTTGTTTCATGAAAGCCTCTGCCATTTGGAATTACTAGGAGGCTATTATCAACCAATTAGCAATCTCTATCTAAATACTGTACAATTTGCAGACAGGTTTTTTTTCGTTTTGGTTTTTTTGGCAATTGAATTAAGTGTGGTCATTTGATTATGTAACTTTAAAAAATTCAGGACTTCCCCGGTGGCGCAGTGGTTAAGAATCCGCTTGCCAATTCAGGGGACACGGGTTCGAGCCCTGGTCCGGGAAGATCCCACGTGCCGCGGAGCAACTAAGCCTGTGAGCCACAACTACTGAGCCTGTGCTCTAGAGCCCGAGAGCCACAACTACTGAAGCCCTCACGCCTAGAGCCCGTGCTCAGCAACAAGAGAAACCACCGCAGTGAGAAGCCCATGCGCCGCAACAAAGAGTAGACCCTGCTCGCTGCAACTAGAGAAAGCCCACATGCAGCAACAAAGGCTCAACGCAGCCGAAAATTAAATAAATAAATAAAATTGTCATCTCTCAAACCACTGAAAAAATGTTTAAAAAATTCAGCTTCACATGTGTGAATTACTTTTTTTTTTTTCCTTTTTGGTTTGTATTTAGGATTTGGAAATATTTGAGGTTTTCTGTGAACTTCGTGTGTGTTCACATAGCTACTCTTCTACAAACTAGTCTTTTGAAGTGAGGATAATTGTCTTCACCCTTTAAAGTAAATGAAATACAATTTTAAAATTACTTTAAGAAAAGTAAATACTGTATGCTAACACATATATATGGAATCTAAAAAAATGGATCTGACGGACCTAGGGGCAGGACAGGAATAAAGACGCAGATGTAGAGAATGGACTTGAGGACACGGGGAGGGGGAAGGGTAAGCTGGGACAAGTGAGAGAGTGGCATGGACATACATACACTACCAAACGTAAAACAGATAGCTAGTGGGAAGCAGCCGCATAGCACAGGGAGATCAGCTCAGTGCTTTGTGACCACCTAGAGGGGTGGGATAGGGAAGGTGGGAGGGAGGGAGACGCAAGAAGGAAGAGATATGGGAACATATGTATACGTATAACTGAATCACTTGGTTATAAAGCAGAAACTAACACACCACTGTAAAGCAATTATACTCCAATAAAGATGTTAAAAAAATAAATAAAATTACTTTTACTACATGTTTCTCTAAATAGTATAAAATATTTACAAACACAAGCGATGGTACCACCTTGGAGTACTTTGGACTCACTGTGGGTATCAAATAATCATTGCTCACTGCTAGATAATTACTTTCCCTTGAGAAAATTAACAAAGTGTATTGACCCAGGAGGAAAGCATTAGCCAAGGAGAATCGAAGTGATATTTACTTCAGGCCATAATTGTTTTACACATAGCTGTAGGCATCAATTTGTTCAAGTATAGGAACTCAGTATCTCTGGTAGGTTTCACTCACCTTTCCATTATTCTTGTTAAATACAATGATGATCCTTTTATGATGACTTGAGGCAAAGCCTCCAGATAACTTTGTTGTGAAAAGATATTGTGTATTTGGATATATCTTGAAGTGGGAGGCTCATTGTTCTTGAGTTAGATCTTTTTGGTAACAGTGTTTCTATTTTAGAATTGCATAGATTCTGAAATCATGAATGTGATTTCAAGAATGATCTCACATCTGTGGCTTGCTTCTTTCTGCTTTCTTCAATCATTTCAACCCTGTTCTTACTCTGGAAGATGCACTAAAAATGTAGTTGGAATACATATTAGGTGTGAATGAGTAAATCCATTTTATTTCAGGCATTAAGACCCTAAAAATATTCTTATATTTTAATATTTAATTTGATGTATATGACAACCACAGTGTTGTCTATTAAAATTTTTAAAGTATGAACAATATTTTTGTGATCATTGTTAATAATTGAAATTAACTGTATATACTTTATTTTTGTGTGCATACATTGCACAAGTTTATATATCACTGTCTAATCAAAAATAGACATTCCGATGCTGAGTATCTTCTAACCTTCAGCAATGTCTTTAGAATCTCAAGTGATGACATAAAGGCATATAAGATAATAAAGAGGGTAGAGCCTATGACTGGAACTAAAACCTAAATGCTAAGCATGCAGAGATACTTATTTAATTTTTAATATTCGATGTGAAAATATCCTACTAAACAAGGATGCTGCGTGTTACTTTGGCACAGTAATAATTTCTGTTCCTATCATCATTGATGGTATTGTGTTGCAGGATCCCTATTTGTAGTATTTAAGATATGGGAACTTAAATCCATTAATGCCTGTATCTCATTTGTTTAAACCTTGTATGCTTCTCAGGAGAGGTTTACCATTTTCCTCACATAGATCTTTCACAATTCTTAAATATATTCCTAAGGCTTTGTTTTAAATCCTTATTGCTACATTTTAATCCTTGTTACACTGGCATGAGATTTTTTTTTCCATTATATTTTCTAAATGGTTCTGGCTAATATATGTTAAAGTATGATTTTTTTCCCTAACTAGTGACTTTATTGAACTCATTTCTAGTTACTATTTGTTGATTCTTTTGTCTTCTGGAAGAAATGAACATTTTGTTTATTATTCTAAATAATTATACTCCTTATTTAGTTCTGTCATCTAATTGCATTGGAAAACACTGAGAAAACAAGAAGTTAAACTATATTAAGGAAAGTCGGCATCTTATTCTTGGGTCTTTCACAAAAATACTTTCTTGTTCATTATTAAGTTTAATGCTGACTTTTGTTCTGTTAACTTCACGTAAGATGTTATTTTCTTGTATCCCCAAATTTGTTGATTCAAATCAAGAAAGGATATTAACTTTTACTGAATGTCTTTTGATTACTATTTAATATAGATTTGTTTTTCTCCTCCATATTAACATCTTGGATTAAATATTTCAAAATATTGAATCATATTTTCAATTTTAGAATAAATGTAACTTAGTCATGATTTATTATTATTTCAGGTTTTATCTGAAGTCTTTGTGCTACTACATTAAATGATTTATAAATGTGTAAGAAAGATTGGTGTGAATAAATATTTCGATAATGTATCTTTCGAGTTATGGATCACGTTAGTTCATAAAATGGTGAACAAAAAGATTCAAATGCAGTTCAGATCATTTTAGACTCTTAGTGGGGATATATATATATATATAAACATAGTATGTTTGCTTAAAATTGATTTTCTAATGGAGGATTATGAAGATGAAAATTACCTGGTTTTAAATTAAGTGGATTTTTTATGAGTTATGATATTTGGCTTCTGTCTAATCAATAAACAGAACATTAGATCCTATAACTGAATATAAATGAATTTATATTAATAATTTCAAATTGGTTGCTCATTATACTACGTATTTTTTTCCAAAATCAAATTTTTCTAAGACCTAAGTGGTTTTCCTTAAATAGAATAAGAACTTTATAAAGCTTTTCTACGATACTAAATTTTGATGTCCATTTTGTAGGCATATGTAACTACTCTGTTCATTAAATTAATATGAAAAGCCTTTAATTTGTCAAGTAACACTGGATTTTTGGCGCTTGGAGTAGCTTTAATTTAAAAAGTGGTTACTTAAAGTCAGCAATGAATAATCGGTAGACGCTTATATGCTGAACATCTCCAAGAAGAGTGGGCATATTAGGAATGTCTAAGGGCACACATACACAAGACAGGTAATTGTATTGTCAAGAATCAGCACCGTAGGTTCCCATCCCCTTGGGCTCTGGGGCGGGATTTATTACCTCAAATTTTACTTTGTATTTACCTAGAGATCACTATCTATGGAGAGATTATGAAAGTATATCAGTAGCTGACTTTTATGCTAGCTAAATTGCTATATAAAGAGCATGGCTTTAAGAAAGTAAATATTGCATTAGGAAACTTTCTAAGCACTGATTTACTATATTTAAAATTATCAACCAAATTACACGATCTGTTTTCTAATTCTAACATCTCTATCCGTAATTTCCAGAAGCGAGGTCATCCATTCAAATGCTGACAAAAGTGTATTTTTCTCCCTAAAAACATTGTTTTGTTTAATTATCTCTAGTAGTCATTGTTTGTTTTATGTTATCTATAATCTAGAAGTACATACATAAAATTCATAAGGCAATAAATACAGTTTTGGAGTTTTGCTACAGGTTTTTGAATGGCCTACAATTTTTGGGGGGGGGGTAGGAGTTTATTTATTTATTTATTTATTTATTTTGGCTGTGTTGGGTCTTCGTTTCTGTGCGAGGGCTTTCTCTAGTTGTGGCAAGCAGGGGCCACTCTTCATCGCAGTGTGTGGGCCTCTCACTATCGCGGCCTCTCTTGTTGCAGAGCACAGGCTCCAGACGCGCAGGCTCAGTAGTTGTGGCTCACGGGCCCAGTTGCTCCGTGGCATGTGGGATCCTCCCAGACCAGGGCTCGAACCTGTGTCCCCTGCATTAGCAGGCAGATTCTCAACCGCTGCGCCGCCAGGGAAGCCCTGGCCTACAATTTTTGTAAGTGATAATACAGTAAGTCCCCTACATATGAACGAGTTCCATTCTGAGAGTGTGTTTGTAAGTCCAATTTGTTCGTTAAGTCCAACAAAGTTAGCCTAGGTATCCAACTAACACACTCGGCTATATAGTACTGTACTGTAATAGGTTTATAAAACGTCACACAAATAATACATAAAAACAAGCACAAAAAATAAGCAGTTTTAATCTTACAGTACAGCACCTTGAAAAGTACAGTAGTCCAGCACAACAGCTGGCACACAGGGGCTGGCATCGAGTGAACAGGCGAGAAGAGTTACTGACTGGAGGAGGGAGGAGAGGTGGGAGATGGTAGAGCTGAAGGATCCTCAGCAATAGGAGACGGAGGGCAAGCTGCAATTTCACTCACCCCTGACTTTGATGGCACACGTTCTGGGTCCTTGCTGGATTCAATTCTATCTACCGTCTTGATAAAACAATCAAGTGATGTCTGGGTAGTAGCTCTTTTTTTGCTCGTCATAGATGACACGGTAGCACTCAATTGCATTCTGAACGACAGCTGCAACCTTCGTGTACCATTTTATGTTCGCGTCCTGTGCCTCATAAACTAACAGCACCTCCTCAAATAAAGAAAGTCTCCTTGCCATTTCCTGCGTCGTGAGTCTCTTCGGTTCTTCAATTACTTCTTCCTCTTGTCTCTCTTCATCCTTTCTCTGGGCACGTTCGCATCTTTGAGAGTTCACAACTCAAAGGTTCACGTGTAGGGGACTTACGGTAGTGTTGGTCAAATTAAATTACAGGCCAGTTTTTCATTTGGCACTTACGAGCTCTAAATACTGTGGATCTAGATCAGAAGTGACTTTTGATTCAAGGCGAGTCTGAAAGAATAATCACGTTCTATAGTTCATTCAAATGAACTGATGGACATTAGGTTCATAGTTCAGTCATCATTTTTTCTCGATACTGTAAGCAAAAATCAACCCAGTACATGTTCAAGATATTATTAGCTTAACTGAATGATCTGTGAGTGAAACAGCATTCCGTCTAGTGAGCTGAGAGGAGTTCCAAAGAGCTAAGGAGAGGGAAAGGTTTTTAAAGTCAGGATAAGGAAGCCATAAATGGAAAAGAAGTATGATTTCATATTAGGTCATCTCCTTTTAGGGACAAAAGTCTTACTAGGGGGATACCTCATCTTTCTTTGGGAGATGGAAAGGGCCCATGTGAGGGCTACATCCCTGGGGAAGGTTGTAACTACAAGTTAGGTTAGGTATTGTCCTGTTTTTAACACAAGTGACTCCATTTTGGGCTCGTCATTTCTTTCGTAACAACACATAGATAAGTACTCATTGTAACTAATTATTATTTTCATGCATTGTCAATTACAGTTGAGATTTGGTGCTGATTCAGCGGCATATTTTGTGCTATTCCAAATTTTTGATTTAACCAATACGTTTGTAAACGGAACTCATACCCAGTGCTTGTATACATTCTCTGTTCATCATTGTATATATGCCACTTTCTTTATTCTTATGTGCTTATCTTTCGTTGGTAGATGAGACTCAGAAAAGATTATTAACTTATCCAAGTTCATAGAGCAATCTTGGCAAACGAAAGCTCTGGACATTACTGAGAATGTCTCCTACTCCTAGGATATTCATTGGTTATCAGTTTTAAGACCCTGACCACCTTATTTCAGGGGCAACCAGCTTTGGCATAAATGACTGTCGGGTGCCAGGATGGGAAAGTGAAGGGTATAAAATTGTCACCATCATCTACATGAAGGAACCAGTCTTCTGGAGTAAGATGCTTAGAGATCTTTAGAAGCATAAAGTTTTAGAAAATAGAAGCACTTAGATTCAGGTGACTAGTTACTACTTTACTAACTGTATCTATGAGAAGAAACTATTCCGGGACCAATAGTTATTTTACTAAACTGGGTTTTTAGAAACATGTACAACCTTCAAATATTTCTTGTGTCATCTTTTAAAAAGTGGTACTGATGAACCTACTTACAGGGCAGAAATAAAGAGGTAGACACAGAGAATGGACTTGAGGACATGGGGTGGGAGGGCGAAGATGGGGCGAAGTGAGAGTAGCATGGAGTTATATACACTACCGAATGTAAAATAGTTGGCCGGTGGGAAGCAGCCGCATAGCACAGGGAGATCAGCTTGGTGGTTTGTGACCACCTAGAGGGGTGGGATAGGGAGGGTGGGAGGGAGGCTCAAGAGGGAGGGGATATGGGGACATGTGTGTGCATACGGCTGATTCGCTTGGCTGTGCAACAGAAGCTAACACAGTACTATGAAGCAATTATACTCCAAAAAAGATCTATTAAAAAAAAAAGTGGCAAGACAGGACTATCTCATCACAAATATAGTATCGCTAATAAAAAATGGAATATCATGTCTCTTGAACATGCGCTACTAATGTGTTACTATGGCAATGTTTGAAACTACACTAACCAAGTATTCATAGGCTACAGAGGAGAAAATTCTCACAGGAATCACCATCAGCATCACGTAACAGCCTCAGCTTGTTGTACAAACTCTTAGTATCAGGCACTGGGTTCTTCATCCTGCAGGTGTCACTCCATTTACTCTTATTCTCCTTGCTTTAGACATGTGGTTCAGAAGGAGGATTAACTTGTCCAAGTCCATGGAGCTAACAGTCAGTGGAAACGGTCAGGATTCAATTCCAAAACTTTTTATCTCTCGAGGCTATGATTTCTGTGCTATACCAGATTACATAAGCTTTAGAGGCAAACACCTTATTCATGAAAGTAGAGAGGTCTTGTGTCTGTTCTTGTTTTGATCATCCTGATGAAACCACCACCAATTTGATGTTTCTGACTGCTACAAAAATTTCACTTACAAAATATGTGTATGGTTCAGGTGAGCCAGATACTATTGGGGTAGACTTAGTATTTTTTTTTAAATTAAAACAATTATTGAAGTAAAGTTGACTTACAACGTTGTGTTAATTTCTGCTGTACAGCAAAGTGACTCAGTTATACATACATATATATACACACACACAAATATATATGGTTTTCTTCATATTCTTTTCCATCATGGTTTGTCACAGGGTATTGAATATAGTTCCCTGTGCTCTACACTAGGACCTTGTTGTTGAGTTAGTATTTTAATTGTGATTATTCCAAATAGAAAAAAGGGGGAAAAATCTAACCCTGTATTATTTTATCAGTAAGATGCTACCTTAAAATGATGTTCATATAAAATAACTGGAAATGATGTAGGTCCTGTATAGAGATGGTGTTGCTGAGAAAACAGGTGGCTCCATTTGGGAGCATCTGGGAGCTGGATGTTAGGAGTCAGTGCCAACTGACTCGTGATTGGGGATGATTCATTCTCAAAAAAGGCATCAAGGTTGCTGATAAAAAGCGTGTCAGAGAAGAAACTTAACGATCACAGGCAAAAACTTCAGGAGTTGAATTAATTTGGAAGAAACAACTGTATCACAAATCTAAAAATGGTCTCTACACTCTTTTCTTTGCCTCCATTTGATGCAAGCACAGAAAAAGCAATGTTTCTTTGTTTATTCTGCTCCCGTTTGTTCCCAATAACTCGGTGGAAAAGAAATCACAGAGGCACATTTTGATGGGAGGAATACACCTATATACCCTTAGTTAAGAAATCTAGCCTTTCAGCTCACAAATATATCTACGGCATCACCCAATGACGTTCAACAGAAAATAATTTATATTAAACTGTACTTCTGAAACTGATTTTTTTTCTTAAGATTCAGTTTCCTCAGAAATTTGATGACTTGTACCATAGTTGTTTGTTCTTGACAATTCCACATTGGAAAGACATGTCAGTATTTTGTATGTAAACCAAGTCATTATATTGAATTATATTTGCTATTTTTGCATGTTACCCAAAACTGGGTTGGACTCTTGGTGGGTGTCGAGCTCAAAGACACAACCAAGGCAAAAAGCCGAAGAAAGGATTTACGACTTTCCTCAAGTAAGGAACACAGCAGGGATCTTTTCCAAAGCAGTGTTTCCCTGGCACAGCAAAACTCGAGACCTTTTAAGCTAAGGTCTGTGCATATTCATGAAGGGGCTGGGCAGTCAACAGAGTCCATGCTTTAGTTAATTGAGGTCAAGAGGGTCAGGAAAAGTCAACCTCATTATCCCTTAGGTTTCATTAGATCTGGGGGTTGAGTGCCTGGAGGGTTTAAATTCTGCAAAACAGTTCAGGAAAGCGCTTCAGGCTAGTCTTTACCACTGAAACAGGACTGGGAATCTTCACAACTGATATATATCCTTTGCTGTTGTTACTTCCCTTGCCTGGTAACAGTTTTTGTTTCTGCATTCTTTTGTTTCCTTAGGATCATTAATAACTGAGACCTGTTCAAGGGCAAGCATTGTGGCCAGGCTCAGTTCACTAAATGGCTTAGGTCAAAAATGGCTTCTCTTAGGTCAAGAAAGCCAGGCCTGGTTCTCTTTCTCTGGGGACCCCCTACCCTGTCTGCTTAGATTTTCCCATTAAACTGCAAGTCATTGAGCGCGAGGGCTGGGTTTTGTCATCATCAGGGCTTCAGCTATAACGATTTTTAATACACTGCGTAGAGCAGAGGCATTCATTACATTACTTTCAAATAATATTTTTTTATTATTGTTAAGAACAAGAAAACCCCGCAGGAAATAATATTGATTTTAAATGGAAATTGGTATACCTCTCTCATTCAAATTAGAGTTCTCACACAGAGTAAAATTCTGTTCTAACATTTTATTACACTGTTTGGTCAAGAGAGAATTAGTTCCTGATCTAAGAGTATATACAACGTGATCTTAACTTGGGAGCCAAAGGCCTTGAAGGAGTAGATTTTAGTGTCCATTGTTGTTTGAAGTGACTGCCTCTGTGATTGTAGTTTTGAGTTGCAAAAGTTGTCTTTATTGGCTTTGAGTCTTGACTAAAACCAAGACTTAAGGAAATCCTCTCTGACTTCATTTTCTCTTGGGATGGATTTCAGTCCATAATTGAGTTTGAAAGAAAATAATGAAAGATCTCAGGGCCAAAAGAGAAGAGGAAGGTGGAAACTGAGTGGTTCTACATCCTCAGATTCAATCAACCTCAGATTGAAAGTATTTAAAAAAATACAGAAAGTTCCACAAAGCAAAACTTTTATTTGCTGTATGTTGGCAACTATTTACATAACCTTTACGTGGCATTAGGTATTAGAAGCAATCCAGCGATGGTTTAATGTATACAGAGGATGTGGGTAGGTTATATGCAAATACTGTGCCCTTCTATATAGGCGACTTGAGCATCCCTGGGTTTGGTATCTGCAGGGGGTCCTGGAACACGTCCCCTACCCCAACCCCAGTTACTGAGGGAGGACCTCAATTGTTGTTTTGGGATTAGGGATCCAGGCTACTGAAAGTGATGTGCTGGGTCACAGTTCCCTCCATGTGAGTCCAGAATACTCAAAGTGCCAGACACCCGTCAGATTTAGAAATCAGCCTGCCAGGAAAAGGAAATACTAGAGAAAATATGTCATCTTTGCCTACACTCTGAATGGAAAAATGAAAGGACTCCCTTAAATTTGTAACCACAAACCTGCTTTCATTCTGGTTTGGGTTTGCCTTTATGCTTCCAGTGAGTTCTGAGGATCCCGGGGTCTGCTACCCTGGGGCACCTGACTGAGACACACACTCCTTCAGAATGATGGTGACTTCAACCAGTGCTTTGTCATTTCCCTTGAAGATCCCAAGCAAAGGTGACTCCTTGCACCAAAATTCACCTGAGACATTGAAAAGCAAGTGACCTGACTGAGAATCTGTACAAACGGCAGCAGCAGAATTAGAACTACAAATATTCTCTCTATTAAGAGAATTAACATTTATAATGTCTAACTTTAAGGGTTAAAAAGACAAAAACAAGGTAAATCCAAAATATGTGACAGGAGGGCTTCCCTGGTGGCGCAGTTGTTGAGAGTCCGCCTGCCGATGCAGGGGACGCGGGTTCATGACCCGGTCCAGGAAGATCCCACATGCCACGTAGCGGCTGGGCCCGTGAGCCATGGCCACTGGGCCTGCGCGTCCGGAGCCTGTGCTCGGCAACGGGAGAGGCCCGCCTACCGCAAAAAAAAAAAAAAAAAATCTGTGACAGTAATACATAATATGATAGAAGTGCTGAGGATTAATTCTAAGAACTTTACACATTTGGGTAAAAAGATCAACTTTAGACTTTGAGTTAATTATGCATATTAAATTGTAATGGAAATAGAACATTTAACTTCCAAGCCAGTAGAGGGGAAAAATGAATTTAAGGCGAAAAAAGAAAATCCTAATGCAGGCAAGAAGCTGTGTGTAAATGGCATAAGTAACACAACACAAGGAGTCTGAAACCCCAAGTTTACCACTAAAACACAAGGATTGTTATAAAGGACTTTTTTTTAATTTCTTGATATATTTTCAAGTGATATAAGACATTGAAAAATTTAAAGAGGGGGAAAAGTATGTACGAGGTAAATACTTAATATAATTAAAACAGGGTTTCTGTGTTAATATCAGGTAAAATGGACCTTAAGATATGTCTTTTAAAGGGAAAACAATTATTAGGTACAAAGATAGTCTATATAAGGCTGTAAGGCACAGCGTTTCAGGAGAGATAGCAGTTCTCAACTTCTATGCTCCTTATAACTTAGCCTTAATTATTTAAAGTTAAAAAAAGGTAGAATTGTAAGAACATATTGAGAAACCAACAATGAAAGTAGGGAATTTTAATACAGCTCTTGCAAAAAAAAATCCATAATATGGAAATCAATTCCAAAGAAATATCCAGAATGTTAAAAAATCTAGAAGTAAGAAAACAAAACTCGAAGATTTAAGAAAAATATAGATGGATACATGTTTTATTTATGGATATGGAAGGTGACATCAGCATAAAAGTATCCATTGCCATCTTTTAAATAAAAAATTGGGAACCACTCTGAGAAAACATTCGGGGGAACAACTTTTAATATAAGGTGCTGTTAGAAATTTTGTATGTGAGGCAGAATATTAATTATGCTTTCTAAATAGTATTCAAGGAAATACATAAGTGTAATCTTTTTTCCAAACTATATTCCTGTGACCTCCCAAAACATACCTTTATGATGCTAAATTATTTCCAAATATATTTAAATTATTCTTTTATTATATAGCACTCAAAATTTTGGTGTCTTTATATATTCCTTGGTTATAACTTATTTTTCTCCTGCTGCTTGTACTAATTACTATTTACAAAATCAAATATGTGTTGTCTGGAAACAGTATTATACCATTTTCTCTTTATTTAGATAAAATCCAAGTAATGAAGCTATAAGGTGCTTTACCATCACGTTTGCCTAGTATTTACTTCACAGTGAACATGTCCATCTAATCCATACTCAGTAAAGTGCATAGAAGCATGTTAGTGTAATTTTCCTTGTTAACACAAACCTAAAATATATAAGCATTACCTAGTAATCAGTAATGACTCCGTTGAAAACAACTGGGCAAAACATATAAACAGCCTAGTCATAGAAGAGGAGATTGTTGTAAAATTATCAAATGAAAACATCTAATATCTGTATTGAGCAGAATGCAAAGTAAGATAACAAAGACAGACTCTTCAGAATCAGTCAGGTAGGCAAAGATTTAAAAGCCTAAGAATATCAAGTCCTGGCCCCATGGGAACTCCTGTGGCTATTGACCAGCTCAATTGATACAGCCGGTTGGCGGACAGATCTGGAAATATCTAGTAAAACTGACGTGTGTGTTCCAAAACTCAGCAATTCCACTTCAAATATATGTGCTAAAAACAAACAAACAGAAAACACCAACCACTTTGAAGTGTGCTTAAGAAGATGTGTTTAATGATGTACATGGCAGGTCTGTTTGTATTAGTGAAAACTAGAAACAAGCACATGTGGTAAGATAGTGCATAAAAATTGAGATATTATTATGTAGTAGGATGCTATGATATGGCAGAAAAATGAACGAACATGAGTTATGTGTTTTCATGTGGATACATTTCAGAAACAATATTGAGAGTAACATGCCAAATAATGGGTATATATCATACCGTTTATATGAAAATTTTAAAATATATTAAACTCTTCTCCATATTTTTTGTTTTATATATTTGACTATAATATGTGTATGCATGTGTTATCAAATTACTGAAACATTTGAATGATGAATAGAAAATTCAGGTCCAGTATTGGCTGAAGAAGAAATGGGGAAGAAAGAGCATTGTCTTGAGTGAGATGTCCACTATACTCGTAATGTTCTGAAGATTTTTTTAAAAACAATCCTTGATTTGTATTGAGAGTATTATTTTGTTAACGCCATTAAAAAATCAGTGAGAATTTCTTTAACTTTATTGAAGAGGGTACATTGGGGCTCACATTTTATAGGAAAAGTTAATTTGTAAGTCAAAATGCTTGAGGGGATGATGCCCTTCTATAGATGAGGACAATTCCTAGCACGATTGTCAGGTAAGGTAAAGCTTGCTTGGGATTTCTTACTTTGCCTTTTTTTTGAGATACGATGGCTTACCCAGACTGAAGTCCCGTCTTTCCTTAGGAGGAAGGAGGAAAAACAATCTTGAGGGAGCACTTCATTCCGAAGGTCTTGCAGGGACTGTGGTTGCATTTTTAGATCAGGCTAGGTGGATCCACTGTTGCCCCTGTGGTGTGAAATCTGCTGTGGTCTCGGGTGTAATGTTTAGAGTCGGGCACGTGGCTTCATGGCCGGGATGCAGGAATACTCCATCAGCTGCGGTGTTTTGAGTATGACCTCTCTGAGGGTAAGTGCTTCATAGCAATCCTCAATCCTGAGGCTCTGAGTCTTGGCATGTGTTCTCCTTTAAAAAGCCATCCTTCCAGGAAACCTCTCACTCTTAGATTCAAGCTTTACAAACCTTAGGATATTAAGTACGTGAAATAACTTTCTCTATAACTTAGTCCTAGAGTGAAACAGACTACACAGCATATGGCAGGACCAGGTAGAAAGGACAACATTTCTACCCCTGTCTACAAGGGACATGGTCTTTATCTTGCTGCTACCGTGCAACGAGAGCTCTCTTAAATTTCTGTTGCATAAACCTTCTAATAGTTGCGGATTGAATGTGTCCCCCAACCCCTAAATTTATCTGGTACTTGGAGATGGGGACTTTGTGAGATAATTAGGGTTAGATCTGGTCATGAAAGTGGGGCCCTTAAGATGGGACTCTTGTCCTTATAAGAAGAGATGCAGGAGAGCATGCCTCCGCCTCTCCCCCTCCCCCATCTCCCCCTCCCCCATCTCCCCCTCCCCCATCTCCCCCTCCCCCATCTCCCCCTCCCCCATCCCCCTGTCCTTCATCCCCCTCCCAGCCTGGTACAGGTGCCCGGGACGGACAGTGCAAGCCAGGAAGAGGGCTCTCACCAGAAACCCAGGGCTCTTGGACATCCAGCCCGCAGAACTGTGAGAAATAAATTCCTGTTCTTTAAGCTCCCATAGTCCCTGGTATTTTGTTATGGCAACCCCAAGGGACTAAGACAGTAATGATTTTGAAAAATGTTATCTTCAAAGTGATTAGTGATTAGTCCGCCATAGCTGAACCATCATTATAGTAACGCACATATGTTTCACGTTTGCCATGGGCATGCAATTTCATGCACACGTAAAGCTCATGCCAGTCCTTCAGGGAAGATAGTAGTATTACCCTCAGTTTAACAAATGAGAAAATCCAGGCATAGACAGAGTGAGGAGTTAAAGTTAGGATTTGTATCTGCGATGGCTTTGCTCTGCAATTCATGCGTTAACCACAATGCTGTATTTCCTTAAACAATGGGACAAACTTTTCACCTGGTTTTTTGTTGTTTTTTTTTATCTACCAGGCACAAATTTTTATGTCTCTAATTCCTCATTAAAAAAAAAAGAAGTAATTGAAACTGTGTAACTTTATACATAACTATTAAGAAAGTGCTAAGAAATATTAAAATGACCAGAAATATATGCATTCTTAAAAGTATTAAAGAAAGAATTCTTAATCCATTTAAAGAGAGGGAAATCTGGGATTATAAATGAGATGAAGAAAAGGGGTGATTTTTAATTTTCTAAAAGAGAAAATTATTCAACCCTTGAATGGATGGTTAAAAATAGTTATTGAAAATTGTATTGTGAAATAATAAGCCATAACAGAAAGGGTACAGTACGACTAGTATAATAAAATTAAAATACATGGAAGAATGATATTAGCCTCTTACAATGAAACTTCTCATGCTTAAAGCATTGTACCATAATATATAATTCAAGGTCAAACTTTTCGTAATTTGCCCTAAGTTACAGATGTAGTGGGTATGACTCACATATAGAACATGGTTAGAAAGTTCTCAGAAGAGGCGATCAATTTGAAAATGATGACACAGGCAGATTTCCTAGATGGCTTGGTACCAATAGCTGGCATCATTTGGAGGTTGCATACCTCTTCCAGATGCAATACCTACGGCCTGTGATTAGAGGTCAGCAGACCAGGCCAGGTGGGAGTGGAAGGAAAATAAATTTTGCGAACTCTTTTTTGAGCAGCTTCATCCAGACAAGACTGCTTCTCTTTGTATGACTATGGCCTTTACAGTCAAATCCATGCTTTCTTCACAAGTCTACGCTATTTAAGTTCCTAACTTCTTAGCTCTGTTGCACTTTCCTTGAGAGTATAGGCTTTTGCCAGTGTCCTCTCAGTATGTACCCATGGCCGTCCCTGTACTCTTCACAGCACCCAGCCGGTCTGCTGGGATTTTTCCTGTTGTCGCATCACCCATGACACGGGGCACCCCTACCCACTGTTCTGCTGAACCGCACTGTGGTTTTCTCTAAAGTGAAGGTAACCCCTTTCCCACAGGGTCTTTAAGATTAAAGTAAATGGTGTTTTTATGTTCATTTGACATGTTCACCCCTTTTTATTTTTACAGTATTTTTTATATTATTATTTTTACTTTGTTCACTTTCTGTATATCTCTTTAATCCTTACAAGTCTGTGTTATTTTCAGAGGAGGAAATGAAGACCACTAAGGGTCAAGAAATTGAGCGATCCTACATTTAAGGCCAAAAATAGGACTGAGAAATTCACATGCACTTCTGTCTGCAAAATTGTTGTTTGCAGTAGTAGTATAGTTAAACAACATGGGACTCAAAGCACAGAGGCAAGGTTGATTTTAGCAATTATGCACTTACTTTAATGACAAATCAGAAATAAATGAAGTGAAAATTTGCACAAGAAACGGTGGTGGCCTACATTTTGCTGTGTTGATTACTGCTGTTCCAAAAGCCGTTTGGTAGAAGAGCCGGGAAGTCCAGAAATCCTCTAAACATGCCTAAAAGTCCATGGAAATATATATATAATCTTTGCATCTCAAAAATCACATTCTTTTCCATGCCATATTTATAAAGTGACCCTTCCCACCCTGCATGTATTTTATATTTTCAACAAAGCTTTATTGGGGTTGAGAGAAAGAAACAACTTTGGGATACTCCCCCAACTAACTTTGTTAGAGACCGTTTAGAATATTTACTTTGACAGGACCACTGCCTCCCATGTGTGTGGTTACATGGGCTCCTTGAGCACTGGGGTGGGCAGACCCCTAGTTGCCTTTGGGGTCTTCTGTACCCCTTTTGTCTCAAAAGGCAAGTGCTTGGGCTTCCCTGGTGGCGCAGTGGTTGGGAGTCCGCCTGCCGATGCAGGGGACACGGGTTCGAGCCCCAGTCTGGGACGATCCCACATGCCACAGAGCGGCTGCGCCCGTGAGCCATGGCCGCTGAGCCTGCGCGTCCGGAGCCTGTGCCCTCCACAACGGGAGAGGCCACAGCAGTGAGAGGCCCGTGTACCGCAAAAAAAAAAAAAAAAAGGCAAGTGCTTAATAGGAGAATCTCAAAACACTTAAATCGTCCTTCCAGATTCGTACATTATATTACATTAAATAAATATGGCATAATCTAAATGATACAGTGAGCTTGTAAGCCAATACTTTCAACTGAATTTTTTAAAAATTAAATATTCCATATACTCATGTGATGGGGGGTGGAATTCCTTCATAGCTGTTACATTTATTATAAACTCACTCACTTCTTTTCTATTATATATTCTCTTCTCTGTTGGCCTTTTGTACCATTATTCTACTCTATGCTTTTTAAAAAATTGATTCATAGGTAGCCCTCAGAAAATTGGCAGGGAATTTGTGAGTGCTGCTTTCACAAGCACCTGCATATTACTGGCTCGAATTTGTGTCCAGTAGCTAAAAATATGCTTGTCATTAGCTGTGATTTAAGAAGTATCAGTGTCTAATCAATTCAGCCACTAACATTCAGGGGAGGATGTCATCTAAAGAAAAGGCTGAGCAGTGATTAAGACCTCATTGTTGGAGAGAAGCTTTCTTCATCAGGATGGTGAGTACATCCTGTAAATAGGGATGAAGTGTTGGCATATTCTAAAAAAAATTTTCCGCCCAGTACAATTAAGCCTTTTACCAGAGAAAAAGGATCTTTGAGTTACTGCCGTATTTATACATATTTTCCGTTTTATCTTTTAAAACTTTCTTTAGATTTGCTCAAGGAAGGGACTTGTGTTGCAAAGGAAATATTTACTGATACCTAAAATTAGAAGTGATAATTAGGATAGCATCTAATGTGTAGAGGAAGGGACTGTTTTACCATTCTGGTGAAGTTGTGGATTGTAAATTGCATGTGGTTATTAAAAGAAAATTGGTTTTCCAGTCTAAACTTTGGAAGGTTGACATAACGTGAGATACATGTTATTCTTCCAACTAGTCATTACATCACAGAGAATACTGGGCCATGTGAGCTCAAATATTACCCAAATATCACCCACGTTTCCCAAGAAGAGGTGGCTACCATATTGAATCTTCAGTTGCTTCCTACCATGGGGAATGTATATATGGTTTCATGTTAGCAAACATTCCTTCTTCTTCTTCTTTTTTTTTTTTTTTTTGTTGTCCTTGGGGTAGTGAAGATCCAGCTTGTGGTTTATTCTTCTATTTAAAATTTTATTTATTTTTAAATAGAGATAATTTTTTTTTTTTTTTTTTTTTCGGCACGCGGGCCTCTCACTGTTGTGGCCTCTCCCGTTGCGGAGCACAGGCTCTGGATGCGCAGGCTCAGCGGCCATGACTCACGGGCCCAACCGCTCCGCAGCATGTGGGATCTTCCCGGACCGGGGCACGAACCCGTGTCCCCTGCATTGGCAGGCAGACTCTCAACCACTGCGCCACCAGGGAAGTCCAATAGGGATAATTTTTTAGAGCACTTTACGGCTCACAGAAAAATTGAGGTGGAAGGTACAGAGATTTTCCATATACCCCAAGCCCCGCACACAACAGCTTTCTCTATTGTCTACACGACCCATCAGAGTAGTACATCTGTTGCAATTGATGAACCTATATTGACGCATCATCATCACCTAAAGTGTATAGTTTACATGAGAGTTCACTCTTGGTGTTGTATCGATACATTCTTTGGGTTTGAACCAATGCATAATGACATGTATCCATCCTCATCTATCAGAGAGAGAATTGCCACGGCCCTAAAAATCCTCTGTGCTCCCCCTGTTCATCCCTCCTTCCCCCAACCATTGGCAATCACTGATCTTTTTTTTTTTCATATTTCTTCCACTGATCTTCTTACTGCCTCCATAGTTTAGCTTTTTCCAGAATGTTCTATAGTTGGAAGCATACAATGTGTAACCTTTTCAGGTTGGCTTCTTTCACTTAGTTATATGCATTTAAGTTTCCTCTAAGTCTTTTCACGGTTTGATAGCTCATTTCCTTTAAGTGCTGAAAAATATTTCATCGTCTGGATGGACCACAGTTTATCCATTCACCTACTGAGGGACATCTTCGTTGCTTCTAAGTTTTGGCAGTTATGAATAAAGCTTCTGTAAACATCCGTGTGCAGGTTTTCGTGTGGACATAAGTTCTCAGCTCCTTTGGGTAAATACCGAGGAGTGTGGTTGCTGAACCTGATGGAAGAGTAGACTAAATTCCGTAAGAAACTGCCTGACTGTCCTCCGAAGTGATTGCATCATTCCTTCTTAACAGCTCGGACAGCACTTCCAAATTCACCTGGGCTCATAGGCTGGGCCGGGCCATTTATGTCACTAGAGGGGCTTTTTGTCCTTACTGCCTAAACTCTGAAGCGAAGCTCTAGGTTGAGGTTGGGATTCTTCATTTCCACACCATGAATAGACCCCTTTCTCCAGTACGGAGGTGACCTCTGTGCAGGCTGTGTCTTCAGGGGGAGGCTTGCCATACCAGCAGCAGGAGAGAGTCTGGAACCCTCTCATCCGGAGCGACGCCCCCAAGTGTGTTCAGCAGAACAACAGCTGTCAGTGTTGTTCCCCCAAAATACGGTCCCCAGGTAAACCTGTTAGATGCCCCAGGTAAGGGGCTCAGTATCCCCGCCCTGGGGAGACAGTGTACATTAGTGTACAGGCACCTCCATGAAGTCCTGCATTAAAGACGGTTCTTGATCTTGTTTTTACCAGGCATTTCCAAATGTGTTTGATCATGGGACCCTTTTTGCCTAACACTTATTTTCCGCAGCAGAGGTTGAATCCTGAGGAATACACTGCCTGAAACATCTGTAAAACAAAGACCACTTTGTCCCTTTCCCCTCATAAACAAGCAGATTTTGCTAGGCCATCTCAATCTTACCTTCAGAAATAAAAGCCAAAATAATAAAAGAAACCATTTGATCTTTTTCACATGTCTTACCCCAAACTTCTCCCCACCCCCATCGTGGCACCATCAAGCCTTGAAGAAGCCTGCCTTGCTTATGATTCATGAGGGTTCTCTTTTTCCCCTAAAGTTTGATGTAATTGAGGAGATTGAGAATGTTCTATTTGTGAGTGAGAATGTTCAGTTTGTGATTGACCAAGGAAGGTCAGTCACAAATCCCTAAACATTTATTATATGCTAGGCACTAAGTTCATTAAATACATTATCTTGTGTGTGGTATGTATATGTTCTGATTTCTTATATTAAAAGTATTGTTATGCTTTTAAGCACCTATGAGAATTAAACAAAAATTCTCAATCAGTGTGATATAAAAGGACTTATTTTCAACACGTAAGTCGACTGCTGTGTGTTACCCTTTTTCTAGATTCTCGGGATACATCAGTGACCAAAACAAGCAAAGATCTTTGCCTCGCATTACAGTTGGGGAAAGCAGACCGTGGTCAATGCTTTAACATGTAAACTCTGTAATATGCTAGCAGTTGATAAATATTATAAAAGAAAGAAGAGAAGGATAAGGGAGTTGGTAATGGCTAGGGTAGGGTGTGCGTGGGAAATAAATGGTAGGTTGTAGTTTGAAGTTTAAAATAGTGTAGTCAAGGTGGGTCTTATTGAGAAGGTGGTAAGAGCAGAGATTTGAAGGAGATGAGGGAGTTCGCCAGATGGAAAGAGAATGTGTCTGTAGGAAAATGTAAAAACATCTTGTTGGAAGGGGTGTTATATTGGTGACAACTTCAGAAATATTCAGACGTGATGACTGACCTTTTTATTTTTAACTATGATGGTAAAGCCATAGACCAGTAGGGTGCCTTCTCAGATCCCCACCATGGGTTCACTGGAGCCAGTGCTGGTTTGGAGGTATAATGCTGAATGCACGAGCACTATTCATAGTTCCCTAGGAGAAAAGCTCACAAATGTTTGATTAGTGGTACAAATTCAGACGGTTCTCTGCAAGGGACATGGGGCTAGGAATCAAGATGTGTTCTTAGCGTAATCCCATCACCTGTCAGCTGTGGGAAATTAGATTTACCACGGAATTCCCTGAGCTTCAGTTTTCAAAGCAATATTTTTTTTTCTCACTACAAAAGATAGTCTCTTAGCCGCAGAAAGTTGAAATTACATGTAAATATAAAGCTCTCCAAGAAGAAAAAAGTCATCATTCAACAATCTAGCTCTTCATCATTAGTAATGTATCAGAGTCAGAAATCTATATGCTAAAGGTTGACTAAAGCAATTTTCAAAGGATGATTTAAAAAAGCTTCATGAATATTTGATTAATGTCTGTACGTAATGCTAATATATGGGTGAACATAGTCCCTAGACAAGTTTCAAGTTTCTCCCTCAAGGAAAAAGAAAATAATGTGTGTTATTTTTCTATCATAATGTGATATAATTTAACATCAACTGGTGACATTATGGAATTTTTTACCTTCTACAGTGTTTTCCAGTTTCTGTGTTGTCTTTAGGCTTCCAAATCTTAACAGTTATTACAGCACATTATCAGAAGGTCATTACGGTAAATGTACCAATATAAAGAATGCAGAAGAAAATAACGTTATAAAAATAATTCTTTTACATGTTAAATGGATGATAATCTACTTGAAATCTGCCCCTACTTTTCTTTTTATAATTATTTGATACAACCATTTAACAATAATATTTTTTATTTTTACGGGAAATTCTTAACAGCCTTTGCTTCATCAGGCACTGGTAAAAAAAAAAATAAATGTTGAAAAAAAAGAAAATTATCAGGTATAAATATTGTGGTGCATAGGATCTCCAAGGAGGCTGGTAGGTGGGCTCCGGGAAGTTCAGAAGGCAGGAACCTGGAACCTCGGGATGGTTCAGAACCTCCAGTTGTGAAATTAACTCTACATTGTGCCGTAAGTATCCAGAGTCTACCAGTCTTTATGAAGAACGGTGGGGTGATGAGATGGAAAGAACCGTGATCTGAGCGCTGGTTATCTCTGTATTTTTCCTTTGGTTGTTGTCACCAGTTAGCTATTTGGGATTCCCTTCCTTATTTTTATTAGGATTGTTCCAGAGAATTGCTATGCAGACTGGGTTAGGTAACATAAAAGCACGTGGTTGGGAAAGTGGTGTAAAGACAAAATGATTTATATATATTCCTTTTTTTAATGAATTTATTTATTTTATTTATTTATTATTTTTGGCTGCATTGGGTCTTCATTGCTGCATGCAGGCTTTCTCTAGTTGCTGCGAGCGGGGGCTAATCTTTGTTGCAATGGCTTCTCTTGTTGCGGAGCACAGGCTGTAGGCGCGCGGGCTTCTTGTTGCAATGGCTTCTCTTGTTGCGGAGCACAGGCTGTAGGCGCGCGGGCTCAGTAGTGTGCTCAGGCTCAGTTGTGCTGCCACACGGGCTTAGTTGCTCCGTGGTAAGTGGGATCTTCCCGGACCAGGTATCCAACCTGTGTCCCCTGCATTGGCAGGTGAGTTCTTAACCACTGAGCCACCAGGGAAGTCCCAAAATGATTTATATGTATTCTTTACTGCAGTTTTCTGCACTCAGTTGTATGGTCCATGGGGATGTATGGTCTAGGCTTAGAATAATATTTGTGCATAATTGGTGCCCAGCCAATATTTGTGGAATTAATTAATTCCCCACTTTACTGAAAGCTTATCTATATTTTTCAATAGTATTTATGTTCTGTCACCTAAAGGTTCTCTGAAGAAAGATTTATGCACTAAAATGTGTTGAAAAATAACTCTTGTGGATGATTTTTTTATTGAAGTATAGTTGATTTACAATGTTGTGTTAGTTTCAAGTGTACAGCAAAGTGATTCAGTTATACATATATATATACACACACACATATGTGTATTCTTTTTCATATTCTTTTCCACTATAGGTTATTACAAGTTATTGAATATAGTTCCCTGTACTACGCAGTAGGTCCTTGTTTTTATTTTATACATAGTAATTTGTATATGTTAATCCCAAACTCCTAATTTATTCCTCCCCCCACTTTCCCCTTTGGTAATCATAAGGTTGTTTTCTATGTCTGCGAGTTTATGTCTGTTTTGTAAATAAGTTCGTTTATATCATATTTTTAGATTCCACATATAAGTGATATCATATGTCATTAGTCTTTCTCTGTCTAACTTACTTCACTTACTATGATAATCTCTAGGTCCATCCATATTGCTGCAAATGGCATTATTTCATTCTTTTCTATGGCTGAGTGATATTCCATTGTATATATGTACCACATCTGCTTTATCCATTCATCTGTCAGTGGACATTTAGGTTGCTTCCATGTCTTACCTATTGTAAATAGTGCTGCAGTGCACACCGGGGTGCATGTATCTTTTCTACTTAGAGTTTTCCGCAGATATATGCCCGGGAGTGGGATTGCTGCATCATACGGTAGCTCTGTTTTTAGTTTAATGAGGAACCTCCATACTGTTCTCCATAGTGGCTGCACCAATTTACATTCCCACCAACAGTGCAGGAGGGTTCCCTTTTCTCCACACCCGCTCCAGCATTTGTTGTTCGTAGACTTTTTGATGATGGCCATTCTGACCGGTGTGAGGTGATACCTCGTTGTAGTTTTGGTTTGCATTTCTCTAATGATTAGCGATGTTGAGCACCTTTTCATGTGCCTATTTCTTCTCAGTTATGTCTAAGGGAGTGTCTAGCTCTAAATTCTATGAACATGTGACTAAAGTTCAAATGCCCTATGTCACTTTTCCTTTATATTTTTGCCAAATTTCATCACTATTCTCCTGGACCCTACTTCCTTTATTTATTCAATAATTTTCCATTGATTAATATGTTCTTCCTTCAATACAATATATTGTTAGAAAATAACCCTACTCCTTCCTCCGGTTTACCATGGTGCATATTAGTAAATTCATTAATCCTTGATGTTAAAATCCATACCCATTTTCTTTAATACATTGCTTGTTATTTCCCCTCTTAAATGAATCAATTTACTTTTTGTTTGTTGCTTTTTTTTGCCTTGGCTTTTATAAGAATTTGTTTCTGCTGTACACACCTAGTCTTTCATATTCTAAAGGATAATTCTAAAGAATCCTTTAAAATTCTCATAACACATTCTAAGTAAAAATTTCAAATTTTAAAATAGAATTACAATTTCCTTTTAAAAAAAGGGGGAAAAATCTGCATGACTAGGACAAGGTCTGTAATTTTTGAGGTTTTTTGAGTGTAAAAGAAACTGGAGAGTTTCTTGTCCACAATTTATTAAGAATTTCAAGATGCCAACAGCAGAACATTCAGCCCAGTGCAGGCCCTTCCAAGCACTGACCCATGTGGCAGGCCTGCCATGAAGCCATCCCTGTCCATAGCCCTGATGGGCTGGATTGTTTAGAAAGGAAATAGATTTTAATGAGCTGGGGGAAGTCCCTAATTAAAGTAGCATGTGTGAACCGTATACCTTATGAGATATTCTATGCTCAGAGATGTAATTATGTGCTTGTGCACGCTTGTCAATATTTGTATGCCCTGTTTTATTAAGAGAGAGAGAAGACAGGGAAACAACAGAATTAGGTACAGGGATTGACTTGGTCCCCGAGAAGACTGTGTCTTAGGAGAGCACTTAAAGACACAGCTTCACCTGAAGGGTTTAACATGTGGGTCAGAGGAGGTGGAGTGATTCTCTGGTCTTTCTTGGGCTGGTGTTTGACCAGAGGAAATGAGGCTGCTGTGAACCCATATTGCCTCAACCCACCCAGCAGGTGGCATCAAAGCGTAGACAGACCATAGACTTGGAAACAGCCGACCTTCAGCTCTTTGGGAAACATTTTTATGTGGGTTAGCTTGGGTTTCTGGTGATTGTAGTAGGTGCCACTTAACTTACTCTCCCCATCCTTCTCCTTTGCCAGAAGGAGGATCTGCCTGCCAGAGGAGGTAGGCTCTGGAACTAGCCATTTTTCTCCCTTTCATCCCCTCTCTGTCTCTCCCCCGACTCTCTTTCCATCTGTCTGTCTCTCTCTGTATCTCTTTATATAGAGTACATGTTTGAAATTTGGATTGCCATGATTCATTCCAGAGAGATGGGAAAAATACTTACAGTACAAACTTTCTTATGCAAGAAATGGTAATTTTATATTTTAAATATACACGGGGTTTTTGAAGTTTATTGCTTTGCAGTCACTCCAGGCATTTGATTTTTTGAAAGCTAATCTGCTCCTAATCAGTAGTGGCAACAAATTGGAAGAGTTGAATTTTCATATATACGTCACATCAGTCAGACATGTAGGATCCTTAGGATGCCTCCTTACAAATGACCCCAGAAGGAAGTTTGAGGCTTTCTTCCAGTATTTACTTGGCATTCATCAGGAGTGAGTTCTGATTAGAAAAAATACGTATCCCTTCTCTTTCTCTTTAACTAGTAAAACTCTTCAGTCTTAAAAAGATGTTCTGGGGATAACTGAAATAAAAATAGAAATTTCTAGAAATAGAGGGATGACGTGTACGAAGTAAGGTTCACAACTCAGATCTGTCGTTTAAAAACTTCACCAGTTTTTAAGGAGCATATGTGATTTTTAGTGTTTAGCGCACTGTTCTGGGTGGGAAATCTACAGTAGTTGACATTTATGTGACATTTTCCCATTAAACCTGAAATGGAAAGATTTATTCTGATTTCTCTTGATAACACTCTTCGAGTTATTTTTATAATATTCACACTCATATATCCATAACGTTTTTTTCTGTTTGACATGAATTTAAGGACTCACTTTTCTACTAACTTCGTGAATGTTTGTTAATATAGGAATGAGCTTTCCTAATTGCTTCTCCCCATTAGGACCTCAATCTGTGGGACTTGTGTCACCTGTAAAGAATGGCAGCCATGCTGTGCGGCACACTTGCCAGAGGTAATCTGCTCAGACAAAAACCCTCTCACTGCCCTTGTTCTCAGCTGAATAGTTCAGGCTTAGTTGTTAAGGTTGAAGCCACCTGGTCTGTCGAGGCTAAGCCTGAGTGGTCCTGCCATAAATTTACAGAACCACCTGCAGCAGCAAATCCACTTGGCAAAGGCGAGGCAGCTCCTCCCTGTGGCGCCCGGAAGTCATCCTGGGTGTTGATGCTTGGGGCAGTCTCCACCTCCACTGCCTGGACATTGTTGTGCCTACAAACAACCTGGGATCTTGTTAAAAGGCAGATTTTCACTCTGCCACTCGAGAAGACACTGAAATTCTGTATTTCTAACAAGTTCCTAAGTGCTGTTGATGGTTCCACTTAGTGCAAATCCCTTTAGGTGGCAAGCCATCCACTTCTAGTGTGTGTTTATGGGGGAGAACAATACCCACAAATCAAATCGACAAGTCCTGCTGTTCTCTTATCTATCTTTGCTTAATTATAAAGATGACCTTCTTTCATCTGTTTAGTTTCTTCCCTCATTCGATACTAAACAAAAGGATGATGCGAATGGATAGGTTTTCTTGTTTGTGGACTTAGATTGTAGGTGTATCATGATGTGAGATGGACATTTACTCAGTTTGCAACATGATGCGTGTGTGTGCTTTAAGAAACTATAATAATTTTCAGTGTTTTCTGTGGCTAAGGAAAAAATCATGGAGTAGGATGGATAATTTATTCACCCATATGTTTGTTTATGGGTACTTTCCCCCTTTATATTCTCTGGTGACAAACATAATACAAGCTCAGTGTTTAAAAGTAGAAACTTACTGCATTGCGTGGGCAGGACTGTTAAGAGTTCCATTCAGGGAGAAACGGAACATACAGAGGGAGGAAAAGGGATAAAGTGGTTGAGCAGAAGGAGAGCGAGTGAGTCCCCCTCTATTTCTTGGGGTGGGTTTTAAAAGATCTCACACAGCTCTTTCAGCTTTCAAGAGCCTTCTCCTCACAGGGTTCAGGAATAGTTCATGAGACCAGGTAAGAAAAACACCCAAGACAGGTTCTCCACTTCTCTGTCTCTCCCAGTGGCTAGATAGGTTGCCTCTCCTCCTTCATCCGTGAGCAAAAGCCATCCTGCAATGCTCTCACTCCTGTTCAGCTCAAATCACTCCATTGATCTAAATCTCCACAGTGAACGTGTTCTGGCTTCCAGCCTAAGACCTCATTACAAGAGAGAAAAAATATCCCTGACTCTTGTTAAAGAAAAAATAACATTCTCACTGTTATGAAAAATTATTCCAGGCACTTGGTACACAATGGTAAGGCAGACTGTATTTAGGGCCATTGAAGTAGGGTCTGAACACAGCGTGGGAAGTGGGGCCTTATAGCCAACGAGCACGAGGGGGCCAGAGGCTGGAAAATTGCGAAGAGGAAGCGTCAGGAGTGAGGCGAGTTCTGGCTAAACCAACCTGATGAAGGGGATTCTTGCTGAAGGCAGTTCAGGGTGATCACACCATCACCTGGGGGATGAGGAACCTGCTCAGATATAGAAGGTGGTTCAGGTGTTAAGGGAGAGGGCTTCTGGTTAAACGGACTTAGCGGGATTCTTGCTAAGACTGGACAGTGCAGAGAGGAACATGGGATTCCAAAAGTTAGGTCTAGTTGAAAAAGAGCTCAGGGGAGTCCGAGTAGAGTTCGGTCAAAGAGAGAAACTTCCACTCAGAGAACACTGTCCCTTTTGCATTTTAACACGTTAGTGACTGTTATATATTTTTTATATTCTGATTTTTCACTCAATACTTTATATTGCTCACTTTTTCTGGGTTTTAAAAGCCCTTTATTTTTTTGCGGTACGCGGGCCTCTCACTGTTGTGGCCCCTCCCGTCGCGGAGCACAGGCTCTGGACGCGCAGGCTCAGCGGCCATGGCTCACGGGCCCAGCCGCTCCGCGGCATGTGGGATCTTCCCGGACCAGGGCACGAACCTGCGTCCCCTGCATCGGCAGGCAGACTCTCAACCACTGCGCCACCAGGGAAGCCCTAAAAGCCCTTTAAAGCATAAATTTTAATGACTGCAATATTTTATCATGATACTTTATTATGTTAATGACTTTATTAATATTCAGATATAGATTGTAATTGAAGGGATTTTCCCCACCTCACATAGCTCTTTAGGTTAAGCTTTGGAGCCAGACACCCTGAAGAGGGTGGCATGGACTTCACTCGCTGAGTGGTGAGCCCAGGGTTGGGGTCTGTCACCTGGAAATGGCTTCTGTTTTCCAATCACCCAAGGATGCTTGTAGACTAGCAGCCTGATAAACAAAGAAAAAGATAGAGATAATACCTCTGTCTGTCCATCCATCCATCCACCTATCCATCCATCCGTCTAACCATGCATGCATCCATCCATCCACCCATCCATCCATCCATCCATCCATCCACCCATCCATCCATCCATCCATCCATCCATCCATCCATCCATCCATCTAACCATGCTTGCATCCTTCCATCCACCCACCAACCCATCAATCTATCCATCCACCCACCAACCCATCAATCCATCCATCTGTCCATCTATCTATATCTTCGCTAATGTTTCTGGGTCTTTCTTTTAGCTCAGTAGAAGGAAGGGGAAACACTGGTTAACAACCTTTTTAAGTTACTTAATAAATATTGGAAAATGGCTCTGCCGAAATCTGTACTAATTTCTGCTCACTCCAACTGTCCTATTACAGCTTGAAGTATTATGATAGATTTTCTTCTTTGTTCATTTGCTAGGGGGGAAAGTGTCATTTAATTTCCACCTCTTTGATTACTAGGGAGGTTGTACAATTTTTGTGTTTACTAATCATTTGTAATTACACGGTTATGAATTTTCTATTCTGTCCTTCACTCTAACGCATTCACGTATTGTGGTGTTTATACAAACTGGCAATTTTCTTAGCTAATTTCCTTGAAAAATCACAATTCTTTCCATTCAGGATTTTTAAAAAATCGATTATTTTGAGAAGTGTATCTAATTGGTAGACTTATGTTAAAAGACCGATATAATTCTTAGAGCATTCTGAGAATTTACAGTGATGCAAAATTTTTACCTCGTCATGTAAGTTATTTTCCTTCTTTCATTTCTGTAGACCAAAGGTGTAAAAGCAAGGGGCAAACAAATTTGTCTCATTAAATTTGTCTCATTTGTTTAAAAGACTGGTTTCCATTTTGATCCCTTTGACAACTTGAGTTGTTTCAATCCATTGATAGGAGACTATAAAGTAGCTTTTGCAATGAATGATATCTTTATTTCTTGCATTCTATCTCCATCTTTCTGTTTCCCTTTTTTTTTTTTTCTTTTTTTTTTGCCATGCCGACTGGCTTGCAGGGTCTTAGTTTCCTGACCCAGGGATCGAACCCGGACCTGGCAGTGAAAGTGCTGAGTACTAACCCCTGGACCGCCAGGGGATTCCCCTCTGTTTCCCTTTTAAAAACATCCTAAATTCTGTTGTTTTTAGTCTGGATGGAAGAAACGTCACTATTGTTTTTAGAAGTTGAGTGCTGAATTATTTCTGCCCTACACAATGATCTTCTAAACTTGTGTCTTGGGTATTTCTTGAGGGCCTGCTCTTTGCCATCCCCTGGGCTGAGCATGGGGGGAGGGGTACAGTGGTGAGCAGGCGACCCCACCCCCAGGGAGACACGTTCAACAGGTACATCAGGGCTGCATGAAGAGGCATCACAGATGGAATGGCTTTGCCCAGGAAGTTCAAGCCACCGTGAGAAAGTATAACAAAGGGCACACGTTAAGCCCTGCAGGGAGAGTTTCCCTGTGGACCTGTTATTCAAAAATGAGAAGTGTGGGCTTCCCTGGTGGCGCAGTGGTTGAGAGTCCGCCTGCCGATGCAGGGGACACAGGTTCGTGCCCCGGTCCGGGAGGATACCACATGCCGCGGAGCGGCTGCGCCCGTGAGCCATGGCCGCTGAGCCTGTGCGTCCGGAGCCTGTGCTCCGCCGTAACGGGAGAGGCCACAACAGAGAGAGGCCCGTGTACCGCAAAAAAAAAAAAATGAGAAGTGAAGATAAAGTGAAGCAAAACCTACTCATCGTATACCTGAAAGTTTGGACCCTTTGGCCAACATCTTAGTATACCCCATGCCTCCAGCCCCTAGCAACCACCATTCTGCTGTCTGATACTATGGCTTCTGCATTTTTAGGTTCCACAAAGGAGACCCAGGGTACAACACGGTGATTATGTAATTAATAATACTGTATCGTATACTTGAAATTTGCTTACAGAGTAGATCTTGTGTCCTCACCACACACACGCACCCACGCGTGCACACACACACACACATTATGGCAACTATTTGAGGGGATGGATGTGTTAATTAGCATGATTGTGGTCATTTCACATGTATACATATGTCACAATATCACTTTGCTCACCTTAGTTTTTTTTTTTTTTTTTCCCCGGTACGCGGGCCTCTCACTGTTGTGGCCTCTCCCGTTGCGGAGCACAGGCTCCAGACGCACAGGCTCAGCGGCCATGGCTCACGGGCCCAGCCGCTCCGCGGCATGTGGGATCTTCCCGGACTGGGGCACGAACCCGTGTCCCCTGCATCAGTAGGCGGACTCTCAACCACTGCGCCACCAGGGAAGCCCTCACCTTAGTTTTTATTGGTCAATCGTACACCTCAGTAAAGCTGGAGAAAAATACGTTAGGCTAAAGTATGAGGGAAAGTAAGTCAGGCCAACAGAAAGGGCTTGAGATGAGGTTGATTAGGGCCCTGCAGGCTGTCTTACAGGTGTTGGGCTTTATTCTGACTGTAGTGGAAAAGCACTGAGAGTGGTTGGGTCGGAAGCCCACGATCTGGGCTTTACTTGTTTAGGAATACTCACTGCATCGCTAGGATGAAGGGAGTGACCTGATCCGAAGATCAGTTAGCACTTAGCAGCCGTCAACCGGGTGAGTTTGCACTGGGATGTCGGTGGGAGAGACATGAACAGAACTGAGGTCTATTTAGAAGGTATAATCGTCAGAACTTGGTGGCATAAACTCATTTTATGCCGTCATTTTACAGCAGCACACACTTGCAGGAATAAATCACTGCGTGTTGTCACACTCCTAGCCCCTCAGATGCACAACAGGCAATAGAAAAAAATAGTTGTTTTTTTTTTTTTTTAAGTTCACTTACATTACAAGAAAACATTAAATACAAAGCCCACAGGAAAAAATAAAGAAGGAAAAGTTGCAATAAACTGTGTTTTAAATTTTTGGTACATTGGGAATAACATGAGATTTCACCCTGAAATGTGTAAGGTTAATATTTGTCGAAAGGTCCTGAAGGTGGGATTTGGAATCCCATCCTAAGGGTTAAGGGAGTTTCTTTTTGAGCTGAAAGATAAAATAAAAAGGCATGAGGTAGAGCCATCAAAGGAGCCCTTGCAGTCAGTTTCCAGATCTTTGCTGCAGGCTTCTGTCATTTCAGCGCACCTCAGATCATTATCTAAGATGTGGAGGTGAGTTCACAAGTGGACTTCGCACTCAGAAGGGAGAAGGGCCGGATAAAGTGTGAAATCATGGTGCTTATTGTGAGGCTGTCGGAGTTTTCTTTTTAACAAAGATGCAGCAATACCAGCAGTTTAAATTGCCCAGGATGCGTTCTAAGGGTCAAAACAGCCTATGGCTTCCCCAGGGAAGTGCTCCCAGCAGATGCGGGGGCAGCTTTGCAGAGGCCAAGTTCCGAGCCCTTTTTCAAAATGTGGATGCGTTAAAATAGTCTGCAATTAACTTTGCATTGTTGAAAAACAAAAAGTAACACAACTTGCCGATGCGGCGGGGGGGGGGGGGGGGGGGGGCGCGGGTTCATGCCCCGGGCCGTGGCCGCTGGGCCTGCACGTCCGGAGCCTGTGCTCCGTGACAGGAGAGGCCGCAGCGGTGAGAGGCCCGCGTGCCGCAAAAAAAAAAAAAAAAAAGTAACACAACTGATTAACTTAAAAAATAATAATAACGTTTAACTGAGAACCTGCGTGATTCTCATACAAATCTTGATTTAAATAATATTTCTCTTAATTTTACTAAGAAAATTAGATACTTTGTCATATGTGCATTACTATTTAAGTGAAAGCTTATTTAAAGCTTCATCAGATAATAAAAGTGCCTGATTTTTGTTGAAACATAGCTAGCCCTTTCCTGAAAAGAAGCAGACCCCTCAGTTAGTATTTCTTATCAAGAAATCACTGGGAAAAGATTCTTGGAGTTAAAAGAATATATTTTTAGGCTGTACTTTACTCATTCAACCAGACTGTGCTTATGCAAACTGCTGACCCTAGAAAGGGCAATGTTACTCTTTCTTTACTCCCCAAAAGATAGTGTGGCCAAATTCAGGCAGATGTTTTCTAAATGCTGGCATCCTTCCTGTGAATATGGGATTCATATGCAGAAGACAGTACGGCCATTATTAAGGAATCACCGCCCTCCTTGCACTTTAAAGCAACCCGTTTTCCAGAAGTAACACAAGGAAACGGTGATGCTACCCGATGGACCTGCATGGGTGAGTCAGGGCTCCCAGGTGAGAGCTTGGGAAGCTCATTTTTCAGGAGGCAGGTGGGAAGGGGACCGAGTGCAAGGGTGTGGGTGGCACATGGGTGTAGAGAGGGCTGAAGAATCAGGGCGCAGGGGGCACCGCCCAGACTGAGGGCTCGCGGGCAGGTGGGGAGCCGGGTGGGCAATGTCCCCCGCCCCCCGGCAGAGACACCTCCTGGCTGCTTGGCCAGGTTGGGGCCAGTTCACTTGCAGGTGAGAAAACAGCTTCAGTGACAATGCCACCAAGACCCAATGGTATCGGAATGAATCCCTAAGATATGTCTGTGGCTGATCGCGGCGCGGGGAGGGTTATCTATGCGACAACATCGCAGGGCACACGCCCACCCATCGTGAGAGGGTCCCACACTGGGGACACTGTGCACAGGGTGCAGCGGAGAGAGGTCTTTTGGGCTTTGCCTTTTAAGATCTCCTTTGAGGTTGCAGGTCTGGATTCACCAGACGTTTTGAGGTGAGGGGAGAAGTGACTGAAGCACTTCATCTGAATCTTCACAGCTGTATGGTCTCCCGAGGCCTTCCAAAAGCATGCTGCAGGGAACCCGTGTGGGCGTCCGGCCCTAGCAGGTGTGCATTACATCCGTGCCTGCCCTCCGCCACTCAGGGGCAGCTCAGGGGCAGCTCCGGGAGCCCTCATTCCCTCCCAGAGTGATCAGAACCCCACCACCACTGCCGTTAGCTACGCACTGGGGACTTAACTGATGGAGACTCTTACCTGAGGGAACCCAAAATCCAGTGCAGGAAAGAGGACTTACTCCCTGAAGCTCCCCTTTCCTTCCAGCTGCTGTTGAGTCAGAGCAAGGTCAGTCACGCCACGTTGCCTGGGGTTAGTTGCCCACTGGGTTGGCCTTGGACAGATCACTTAATTCTGTTATTTTAAGCTTCTTTGTTTGAAAGGTAGGCATCATGCCCGTCTCTCACTGGGTTATTTTGAGGCTCACACAGGCATTTAGAGCAGTAAGCCTTCATTAGTTCTAGCTGTTGTTAATTTTTCCACTTTGGGCTAAAGTACAACCTTGAGATGGGCATCCGCTCTGACCCAAAGGGTTCAGCATGTAGAGAGGGGTCCACATCTTATCTTCCCCCTAAAGCTCCATGGGCAGGTGTAATTACCCCATTTCATGTAAAAGGATGTTAAGTTTCAGGGAGAATGCTTCCCGCTGAAGTATTAGCTCATAATGGCTTCAGGAGTTATCTTTTCCATCAATATTTTCTTCTTAATATAAACACTCCTATGCTGAATCTCTTCAGGACCCAAGGAGCAGAAGGTCTACTTTTTTTTTTTTTAAACATTGCATTTTTTAAAAATCGAAGTATAGTTTATTTACAATGTTGTGTTAGTTTCATGTGTACAGCAAAGTGATTCAGTTATACAGATATATGTATATTCTTTTTCAGATTCTTTCCCTTACGGGTTATTACAAAATACTGAGTAGAGTTCCCTGTGCTGTACAGTAGGTCCTTGTTGTTTATCTATTTTATATACCGGAGTGTGTATATTTTAAACCCAAACTCCTAATTTACCAACTCCCCACCCCTGCACTTACCCTTTGGTAACCGTAAGTTTGTTTTCTGTGTCTGTTGGTCTAGTTCTGTTTTGTATATGAGTTCATTTGTAGCAATTTTTTAGATTCCACATATAAGTGATAATCTTGTGGTGTTTGTCTTTCTCTGTCTGACTTACTTCCCTTAGTATGATCATCTCTAGGTCCATCCATGTTGCTGCAAATGGCTTTATTTCATTCTTTTTTATGGCTGAGTAATACAGAGTGTCTACTTGAAAAACTAACAATTGATTTGCCAAGTTGGGGCATAGAACCCCTTAACCCCCAGCTGGCCACCTCTTTGGCTTTTTGACTCAAGAAGTACAGCTCAGTGCTTTGTGACCACCTAGAGGGGTGAGATAGGGAGGGTGGGAGGGAGGGAGACACAAGAGGGAAGAGATATGGAAACATATGTATATGTATAACTGATTCACTTTGTTATAAAGCAGAAACTGACACACCATTGTAAAGCAATTATACTCCAATAAAGATGTTAAAAAAAAAAAAAAAGAAGTACAGTTGAGCTAGGGGAGTGGTGGGGGAGAAAGTTGGTCTCCGCCCCAGCCAGGAGAGGCACCTGGTGTTGGGATGGAGCTGGGAAGAGGGAAGGTGACACCACCTTCAACAAGGATTTCTTCAGGGCTTACATGCCCAGCAGCTGCTGGGAGATGCAAAGTAAAAGGTGTGGCCCTGACCTTAAGGAGGTTTAATCTCTCCAGGGCAACACACTTGACCATGAAGCAGTTGGACAGCGATTTCAGACAGTGTATGTGTGAGAAAATAATTGTTCTACCGTGTGACTGCTTCACAGGGGAATGGCACTTGAATTTGCTTTTGAATAACGTTTTAGCTGAGAGACCTGGAATTTCAATTTACCCCACTGTCAATTACAAGTAAAGCTTCTCTTGCCTTATAGTGAATTATATATATAGTGAATTATATATTTTGGAAAGCAACATGGACTTAATAATTTGACCTAACATGTAGTCAACGCCCAGCTTGTAAAAGGTGCAGTGGGAAATGCTTTTAATCCACGGGCTTTGAAGCACAGTCATTGTTGCCATTTTACAGATAAAGGAGAGAGTGAACAGCAAGCGCATCTCATTCAGTAATTGAGCCTTAAGTTTGGATAGATTGTTTTCAAATGCAGTTTGAGATGCTCAGATTAAATGTGTAAGTACATTAAGTTTTGGAAATTACCTATCACACTGAGTTCTCTAAACCACACATTCACCTTAACTTTTCACCAAATTAGCTCAAATCATATAAGGTAGAGTATTAGAGGTGCTCTAGCCCTTCCATAGAACCACTTTATTCTGTTTTCAGGGGTCACAGTGATTCCTTGGATACGGAAGGGAGCATCCTTGGTGGATGTGAGGTGGGCATTTAGTCCCATCTGCCTACTCCTTTCCCAGAATAAGGGTTAGAATTTAAATTAGGGTGACCTGTGCACCAAACTACTATACCGTTTCCCCCTCCTTGTTTCTATAAGAATCCAGATCTCTGTGCCAATTACAAATAAAGCCTCTCAGGAAGGAAGGTAAGGGGCCAAATGCAGACCTAGGAATGCCAACACGTGGGCATCCTGTTTTGACCGTGGTGCTGCGTTCCTGACTGGAGGCTTCCTGGTAACACGTGGTGCGTGTCAGCAAGTTGTACCATTTAAGGCTGTGGTGCTGGGCCTGCAGGACTCCCGGACGAAAACAAAGACAAAAACAAGATCCATTAACCTCTTTGCTCCGCGTCATTATCACCAGTCAGTCTGGAGGTTGTTCTCATTTTGCTTTGCGTGTTGGCGACCAGGTAAACTCCCCCGCCGCACAAATGGCTTGTTGGATGGAGCTCACCGCTGAGCCTCTGGCCTGTCAGGCTGTTCAGCTGGTTGTCAGCATAAAATGACGACAGGGTGTGTTTCCTCTGTCTCCTGTGAGTGCTTTCCAGTGAGAGAAACAAATGCTTCAGAGAAGAGAAGAGTGCCCACGACGGGGGAAGGGCAGTGATGTTCTTCATCTTACCTGCATCTAAGAACGTAGACGTTATTGGAGTACTTAACAGTGCCTCTTACGAGAACATAGGAATAGGCTGTTGCATTTTGTTTTCTTTTCTTTAAATTGAAATATAGTTAATTTTACAATGTTGTGTTTGTTTCAGTGTACGGCAAAGTGATTCAGTTATATATACCTGTATAATTTTTTTTCAGATTCTTTTCCATTATAGGTTATAACAAGATACCAAGTATAGTTTCCTGTGCTGTACAGTGGGTCCTTGTTGTTTATCTACTTTATAGATAGTAGTGTGTATCTGTTAATCCCAAACTCCTAGTTTATCCCTCCCGCCTTCCCCTTTGGTAGCTAGTAATTTGTTTTCTATGTCTGTGAGTCTATTTCTGTTTTCTAAATAAGTTTATTTGTATCATTCTTTTAAATTCCACATATAAGTGATATCACATGATATTTCTCCATCTGACTTACTTCACTTACTATGATAATCTCTAGCTGCATCCATGTTGCTGCAAATGACATTATTTCATTCTTTATGGCTGAGCAGTATTCCATTGTATATATGTACCACATCTTCTTTATCCATTCATCTGTGGATGGACAGTTAGATTGTTTCCGTGTCTTGGATACTGTGAATAGTGCTGCTATGAACATAGGGGTGCATGTATCTTTTCGAATTAGAGGTTTCTGCAGATATATGCCCAGTAGTGGGATTGCAGGATCACATGGTAACTCTATTTTTAGTTTTTTAAGGAACCTCCATGCTGTTCTCCACAGTGGCTGCACCAGTTTACATCCCCACCGACAGTGTAGGAAGGTCCCTTCTCTCCACACGCTCTCTAGCATTTGTTATCTGTAGACTTTTGAATAATGGCTGCTCCAGTTTAAAAAGGCCTCATGTGTCTCCTGTCCATTAGCTCCTGGTGCCCACGGTGCTGCCAGGAAGACTAGATAGACTTCCTCTATAAAAAAGCAAGATAGTATTATTTGCGGGATTCTTAGTAAATTTGTTTCCGTAAAGTTATTTAGAAAATGTTGTTTTTTTTAAAAAAAGAAACATAGAGTGGGTTAGCTTTCCAAATTACCCCTATCAGATATGTGTGGAACTGGGAATAGTAGAGGCATGTGGGGTGCAGTTTTGTACGTTGGTTCTATAATGTTGCCTATGCAATCAGACAGACAGAAATCAAGTGGCCTATTTACTCTCTTTCATCCCTGGTCCATTCTAGAACTGGCCCAGGAGAGAGATGCACCTAGAGGGTGAGCACACTGTGGCTGGAGAGACAGTGAGTCTTGGGCTTGGGGTAGAGAGAGGTTTTCTGTTCTTGAGTCCCATGGGTAGAGGTTTTCATGGACTGAACATTTGTGCTTCCAAAATTCATATGCGGGAGCTCCATGTGCTGACATCTGAAGATGGGGCCTTGGGGAGATAATTGGGATTAGATGAAGTCATGAAGATGGGCCCCCATGAGGGGATTAGTGCCCTTCTGAGCAGAGACACCAGAGAACTTGCCCTCTCTCCCATTTTATGTACACGCACAGAAGAAAGACCATGGGAGGGCACAGGGAGAAGACAGCCCTCTGCCAGCCAGGAAGGTTGCTCTGAACAGAAACCACCTTGGCCAGAACCTTGATCTTAGACTTTCCACCCAGACTTCAGAGCTGTGAGAAATGCATGTCTGTTGTTCAAGCTGTGTATCTGTGATATCTTGTGGCCACCAGAGCTGCTAAGACAGGGACTGTTCTCAGCTCAGTGTAGGGCTGGGGTGGTAAACTGAGGACCAAACCATGAAAACTGCAGCTGACCTTCCTCTTTAGATGCGTCTTAAAGAGAACATTCATGTATTTTAGCTGACCATCTGATGTTATACTGGGGACCTGGGAAGACCTCAGCATGACACAAACACAGGAAAAGAGAAACTCTCTCTTGCCTCCTCTGCAGTCCCTGAGCTAGAATGGCTGTGCATTCCCAGGTCACTAAAGCACTTTGCCCGCGGTGGGGAAGCTGCCCTTGGCTCTCCAGCCACCCGGTTGCAGTGATTATGTGCTCCTGGGTTAGGACAGATCCTCTGCATTGGAGAGAAACTGTTGCCAGGGCTGCTGGGACTCCTGTTTCCAGGAAAAACAAGACTGTAGCCATAACATCAGGGCATGCATTCAACAGATATCTGCTCATGAGGTCCTGTCTACTATGTTGTAGAATACACAAAGTCAGACCATCAGCTCAACACACAGTGCAGTGGAAATTCAGTGCAGAACTGTATGTGAGGGGCACACAGGGAGATACAGGCTTAGAAGGGACATCAGAGTAGATTCCTGTGAGTTTAGACCTCAGGGAAGGGTTGGCATTGGCCAGCCAGCCAGAGAGAGATGGGTGATGGCCTCGGCAGCAAGACTGGCTTCCGTGAAAGTGTAGAGAAAAGTGCAGAGTGAGGCCGTTGGGGAACCTCCTTGGCTGGGCGCAGTCTGTGAGTCCAGCACAGGGGACCCCGTGCCTGCAGGAGCCTGCCGTCCTCACCCCTGCAGATGGGCCTCAGGGACCACTCCCTCCAAGCCTTCATTGGTGACCTCACGCCTGAGCCGGCTCTTGCCTTTGCTTTGTCATGTCTTTGCTACTCATCCTTCCTAATCCAGTCGCGTGACACCTCCTTGGACTCTTATTCACTCCCATGGAGAGGAGTCGTCTTTTTATTAAACTCCTATAGCGCATGAGATATGTCCCCAGCTACGGCCAGTGTTAATTGTTGACATGTCTGTTTCTCTGGCTGATGCTGGACCGTGACCAGATGCCAGAGCTCCTCAGACACAGGTTCCTGACAGAAATGATCAGTAGGGAAGGTTTGTGTTAGACACTGTCCCTTAAGTCCCCCTTTGTACTTAGAGCCCATGTTGTCCAGGAACGTTCCCCTGAGTCTCACCCCGTGGCCCTCAGTGTGTCAGTTTCAGCAGCTTAAGACGTTTAGGTTGACGTGGTCCCTGCAGATACCACTGTAAATGGCTTCGACCCCAAATTCTTTGGGATTAGGTTCTTTACATAGAACAAAATAATTAGCCAGCAAATCCAAACTGACGAAATGTCACAGGGAATCTGAAAGATGCCCTCTTTCCTTTCAGAGACTCTTTGTGAGTTTCAACAGAGTTCTTATAAAAATTATTTTCTTTCTTTTTTTTTTTTTTTTTGAGGTACGCGGGCCTCTCACCACTGTGGCCTCTCCCGTTGCGGAGCACAGGCTCCGGACACGCAGGCTCAGCGGCCATGGCTCACGGGCCCAGCCACTCCACAGCATGTGGGATCTTCCCGGACCGGGGCACGAACCCGTGTCCCCTGAATCGGCAGGCAGACTCTCAACCACTGCGCCACCAGGGAAGCCCGAAAAATTATTTTCTTAATCACTGAGAAACTCGCATGGTAGAAACTTTGAGCTATGTGGAAAAGAGAAAAGTGGCTTTTAAAGTTTGTATCCAAGAGGGGGCTCCTGGATGGCTGGTGGCTCCGTCCACACCTGTGACGTGTCCACACACGGGATGTGCAGGTGTGTCCACACATGGGATGTGTCCACACACGGGATGTGCGGATGTGTCCACACACAGGACATGTCCATACGCGGGATGTGTTCCTTGTCACAACAGCATTAACTTCAAAAAGAAAATGAAAAAGAAAATTTGAAAAAAATATGTTTTCCATATGAATGTTGTTGCTTCTTTTATTGAAATGCATGTCATTGTTCTTGAGGCTGGAAGGCTTAGATGAGGTATGGCTTTTGCCAACTGTGTAGTCAAGTGCCGTCTGCAGGACAATGCGCTTTAATAAACCTCAGTGTGACGTATCCTTATGGGTTTGATCAGCAGGTGCATCTGGGCATCACACTACTTCTCTTCTCTTCCTGTTTCCTTCTTTCTTATGAATAACCAAATTATGCTTAACTACAGAAAACAACTCGCAACAATGAATTCGTGTGAACTTCAGTATCCAGTTTTTACTTTCACTCTCATCCAAGAATCTGCCCCCTAAAGAAAAGAAGAAATAAAGGAATAGAAGGATGTCTGCCTCTTAGATTGCAAAGTACCTGATGTTCAAGTTGGTCCCAGCCTCCGACTAGGCTTTGTTCCTAAAAGCAGTGGGTTAGGACAGTCTTGTAACTATTAAATGATGCTTGGTGCAGTAGCGGTCCTCCAGTCCCTACCGCATCACTTCTGAATTCAGGACACACCTTTCAACAGCGTCTCCTTCAGGTTCGAGTGGGAATAGCAGGCACGAAAGTAAGGCTTAGTGACCACATACCCTTCACCTCATTTCCTTCAGACTAGGATTAGAACCCCAAGAGTCATCTGGATTTTCCCCTTTTGAGCGGAGAAAATCCAAGTCTCTTATTCTTTGTAGATAGCTTACTGTTGAGGGGACAAACATTTCTCAATACACTCAGATTTTAAAGTGTAGGAGAGAAAAAATGAGTTCATAGATTAAAACAACAATCCAATATTAAGGTGGAAATCTTGAAAGGATCAGAAGCACGAATGAAAGTACTAGAATAATTATTCCCTCTTTCTTTCTTCTACTTCTAATACCTTATAGTATCAGACCAAAATGTTTCATACCAAGGCCATCTGTGGGTGGCTTTACTCTATTAAGGCATTACCATTTACAAAAATAGGAATAAGGCATTTTATTTTAATTTAATTTAGATGACTTCTAAGAAGAAAGAGAGAAAGAAAAGGGAAGGAAGAAGGGAGGAAGGGAGGGAGGGAGGGACATGCATACATAGCTGAATCACTTTGCTGTGCACCTGAAAGTAATACAACATTGTAAATCAACTATACTTTAATAAAAAGTTGTTTGTTTTGAAAAAAAAAGAATATCAGCTCAAAAATATCGAGTGTTATAATTTTCACTAACTATCCCAGATGCCATACCTAATTTCAAAAAGGGAAGGGGCCTTTACTCATAAAATGTATAGTCTAATAGAAGAAATAAGCACACACAAGTGCACACGTGAGCACACACACATATATCTGTATGATCTAATGTAGAAAACGTTGAGTAGCATAAGAGAATTATGTGAAGGTGTAATAGACTTCAGTGTTATTATATTGTAGATTTGTAGGATTTGACAGTTCCCTGTTTTTAAAATGTAGGATATTCATTCAACCAACAAGTGTTTATGGTATGGCCCCTCAGGCCACACTTTCTTCATGGCTGGCGATAGAACCTTGACCAGAGACGAAGTCCCTGCCCTCTTGGAATTTACATTCTTTTGAGGGAAGAAAGGAGAAAAAATGGAATGAGTAAAGACTGGACCATCCTGTGATAAGCACTCTGTAGAAAGACTGTGGTGTGCGGTTGGCAGCACCAGGAGACGTGGCTTCCATTGGTCTCTGGTGGTGAGGACAGCCCTCACTAGGAGGCTGGGGCTGAAGGAGAGAGCCGAGGGCCCGGAACAGTGGGTCCGGGAGGAGAGCTCAGGCCGAGGGTGCAGCATGTGTGAAGTGGTGGGGGCGGGAGAGCGCTTGGCAAGTGCAGGGGAGAAAGAAGGAAGGAAGGAAAGCCAGAGGGAGACGGGGACAGGAGGTCAGAGAGATTTCTCCCCCACCCCCACCCCGGTGGGTGCTTGTTGATGATGGTGAGGCTTTTGCTCTAAATAGGACTTGGGTGGTTCTGGGTAGACATGATCGTCTGGCAACTACTTGATTGTAACACATGAGGGGCAGGGAGCAGCAGGGACCTGGCACCAGCCTTCTGCATTCGTTCAGGTGAGAGATGATGGTGGCTCCAATCATGAGGTCGTGGAGTGGCCAGAATCTGAGCATCTTTTGAGTATAACTGACAGAAGCTGCTGACAGATTTAGTTTCTGAGAGAAAGGAGTAAGGATAACTCCATGGTTTGGGCATTTGGCCTGCAGAAATGGAAAGAACGTGACCCTTTAGCAAGCCGGGAAGGATGTGGGAGAAGCAGGTTTGAGGGAAGGCCAGGAGTCAGGCTTTGGCTGCGCGCGGTGTGACCCCCAGGAGAGGGTGTGCAGGACACTGTGTGTGAAGTTCATGGGGGACGTTAGGACTGCAGCTCTGCATTTGGGGGTCATCAGTGTGTAGATGGGTCTAGGTAAGACGACTGAGCAAACGACCAGAGAGAGAAGTCGCAGAGCCGATGCCTTCAGGGAGCAGGATGGTGAAAGACAAGCAAGGGAAGATGCTGAGGAAGACCAGCCTTGGGGTGAAGAAGAGCCAGGAGAGTGTCGGCTGGGAGACAAGTGAGGGAAGTGTCGGGAGAATGAAGTGACCAATTGCCTCCCATGCTGCTTCTAGGTCATCAAGATGAGTACAGACCCTGCTTGTGGGATGTAGTGAAACACAGATGGTTGATGACATTGACAAGAGCAGTTCCGGGGGGGGGGGGGGGGATGGAAAGCACTTGCATTTGCCATGAATTTATTTCCGTACTACATATATATATATATATGATACGTATGATATGTATGACATTTATATACATGTTAGATTAGTGGACGATGAATAGGTGTGTGGTTGCATGATGGATGGATGGACGATCATGTTTCCTGGCACACGGTGTCCTAGCAACAAAAGCGTAATCACAATGTTACAAAATTTCCACTAACTTAAGTATAAATAAAATATAAAATCGAATATAAGAATTTAACTGAATACAGTTTAATTGACTAGGAAAACTTCACTAGGATCTCAGGTTCCTCAGCGAGTTCTCATGAAATCGTCATTCGTTGCTCCAACCAGAGCATGTACACCCTCCTCCTCTCCTACCCTGTGTGGTCTTTGGCTGGGCTCTGGTATCCCAGAGACCATCGTCTGGGGGCAGATCATGCACTATCACCTCGGAGCAGTGCCAACGCTTCTGCCTGCAGTGAACGTCCTGCTGTGCCCGACCCAGTGGTGCTGGTGGAGCTGAAGGGCACAGAGACCTTAGTGGCCACCTTCATACTCAGCTCTCTAGCAAGGACAGTTCCTCCATCCACCAGAAGGAGACTGTTTCCTTTATTGAAGAGGGAAATCCCTCCTTATGACCTTTGGGTTACCCCGAGATCGATGGGGCTCAAGGTAGTGCCACCTTTTGCTCCTTATCTGTTTGGAGACTGTCCTTGAACTCTTGTAGCTTTGGCATTTGGTGGTCCAGTCTGTGAGCACCATTTTCCATTCAAGAATACCAGTTACACAGCCAAAATAGAATTTTTAAAAAGCATTCATCGCTCGAGTCTAAGACGATATTGCTGTATTTCCTTTTTCCTCCTTACCTTTTCTCTCCTAAAGACTCACGCTGCCTAGAACTTCCCATGACCAGCCTGCTGTATCTCTCTTTTCAGTCCCAAGGAGACCCTCCTGATAGCTTTCACACTCTGACATTCCTGTCTCTCTTTCAGTCTTTAATGTGTGGATTTACTCAAGTCCTCCTGTCTCAAGAGGCCAGAACCCCTTAGAAAGTTCTCCTTTCCTGCATGAGAAACATTAGAGGTTGACTCAGCAGAGACGAGTTCTCGTGTGAAAGTGAGGAGTGTATGGAGGGTGGTGCACGTGGATTTTGTGAAGACAGTGATTTGCGTCTGGTCACTCAGCTCCCTTAGCAGCCATGAGATGGACAGAGACACAGCCTGAGGGCAGTTCTGTTCGGGTTTTCTGATTGGATCAACCGTAAACACCAAAACGCTCTTTGTGAGACAGTTTCCTTCGCAGAAAAGCCCTCAGGTTCCTGGTGTGAGTTATTTCACCTGCAGGTCACTCAATTTTAGGGTGCGTTCAGACTCATCTCGCCTGCAGGGATGGCAATAGTATATTATAATTTTAGGAACTGTGCTTTTCCAAAGCAAAGCAAAACTATAAAGACTCATTAAAAACAGGAACTTTAAATCCAAACACTTCTTGTTATCTGCAGACCAAGAGTCGCTTGAAGACTAGGTGGATATAGATTCTGCCTTTCCACATCCTGACTTTACTGTTACCACTAAAAACACAGACATTTCCTAATACAGTTTTTTATCACTCATTAAAGTCCAGTGCCATGTTAGTCACATAGGAGACCCACAGAGTTTTGTTTAAAGAATCAGTTTTCTGATTTCCATAATTATACTTTTATTCTCTCACTTACCGAAGCAATTGATATTATGAGATTTGGATGTAGAAAAATACAACCCTTATTGTAAGTTGCTTGTTTTTTTTTTAATTTTTGTCTTCATTTTATAGGGTTAATGATAAAGCAAGTCATGTTGACTCATTGTAGGTTCTGTTACTGCAATGCCCTGTAAAATTTTTAGATTACGAATATTTATATCCTCTGCCGTGCTTGTATCTGAATTATGTATATTTTAATTTTATTTCTGCATCATTTTAGGAAGGATAAGACTTGTGTATATATAAAGTGGTATGTCTTGAGAGAGAAATTGTTTAAGACACCATATTTAGTATCTCTTAGTCTCTTTGGAATGTCAGCTATTATTTTCTCCTTTATCCATAACCTCTCATAGAAAAACCCAAACGAACTTTTTGGCTAACCCAATACATTTAAAGGTGTGAATTCATTCTCATTGTTTTGTTTTTTTGCTGAGATTGTTATGTGGTGATTAAAAAGTGGTAGAATTTTCTCCTTTAAAGTGTTAAGGCTAAGATACCAAGTGATGGAAAAATAATGAAGTGTGTGTGTGTGTGTCCATAGATTATCTGAATAGGTAGAAAATAAATATCCATGGAGGAATTTATTTTAACATGTCTCTGGAACTTCAACTGACTAAATAATTCAATATGAATTTCAACTTTAAATGAACTACCGAAAAAGTTTCTTACATTGGCCAGACAGTTAGGATGTTTATCAAAAATACAGGTATATGCACAGGTAGTTTTTATTTAAGCTGGACGTACATATAAGAATGCATGCAATAAAAGTTGAATTCCAGTCTGAATGGGTCAGGCCTGCAGCTGTTCAATTTAAACTTTTTTCTGAGAAACTGCCGTCTTGAATCATTTTGTCGTGATAATTCACAATTTCCTAGGGTGTTACAACTTTCCCCTTTTAACTTATCTGATAATTATGCAGAACAGATAATGAAAATGTACAGTAGCATATTACTTTCTCCTAAATAAAAATGTAATTTATGTATACTCTTAACAGTCATGGACTATAGACTCAAATAGAAGAAAAAGGAAATAAGTAAAACTGTGATGACTTGATTTGTATAGATTTTATCTAGAGCCTGATGGTTTTGTATTTTATCATTATTTTTCCACAAATGCTAATCACAATAAAACGAGAATCAGCTCGGTGCTTTGTGACCACTTAGAGTGGTGGGATAGGGAGGGTGGGAGGGAGACACTAGAGGGTGGGGATAAGGGGATATGTATACATATAGCTTATTCACTTTGTTGTACAGCAGAAACACAACATTGTAAAGCAATTATACTCCTATAAAGATGTTAAAAAAAAAAAGATGTGGTTAAAAAAAAATAAATACAATTGGAACAAAAAATAAATATTTTTAAAAATAAAATGTGAAAACACCCTTATCTAGAAGCTTAAACACTAAAAATTTATGAGTAACATGATGTATATTGATACATCCTTTAAGTTAAATTTTAAAATATAATCAATGCCTCTCTGTTGATGATTCAGAAAAATGTTTAAAACATGATTAAATAATGAATTGTTCCTATTTCAAAGAAAATTATGGTTTGACTTTGATTTCTTCTCTAACATTACCTTACTCATTTTACAGTGGTGTGCCCTGAGATACTGTGTATCACTAATTAGGAGAATGGAGTTTCCCAGGCATGAACAAATAAAAGGAAGTTGGGGTAGATTCTTGAAATCAACAAATATATATTCCTACAATTAGGAAAACAGTTTGCAGACATTTTAACATTGCAGGGAATTGAGAGATTATTATAGGCTATATTTTTATGGTTATAATACACAAATAGCTAGGAAAAGAAGCTGTATTAGGAATTCATACCCATGCATTGGAAATTGAGCAGTGGAGAATTATATCTAATTATATCTCTGCTCACTGTGGTCGCGAATTCAGTCTGAAGTAACAACCTTTCAGCGTGACGGAGTTACTCAAGAACCAGGAGGGCTTTCTTGCCGTCAGCATCCAGCATGGTGGCTGGTACTCAGCAGGTGTGCAGCGGACCCTGACACGTGGAGTTGAAAGGTCTCACCAATTATTCCTCTGCGTGGGTTCTGGGGAAAACCTTCAAGAGCTTCCTTCTCTTCATTTAAATTTAACTTTCTGAAGTCACATTGGTCTCAAAAAGAGTTGAATTGGTATACTAGGGTCCAAAATGTAAATCTACTGAAAGATACAGTTAAAGTTGGTTAGAATAGTAATTTTTATCTTATTTACATTCTCTCATCATAGTAAGAAAAAAGAAAAATGTGTGCTAGCCTGTGCAGGAGAGCCTGCTTCTTCTTGTGATGTACACACCTTTTGTTCAAAGAATCTCTATGGTATTACAATTTGCATTTAAAGAATTTTATTTGAAAGGATCTAAAAAGTGGCTGGACTGGGGTATTGTCTGGGGCATGAGACTTTGAGTGTGTAGAGGGAAATAAAAAGTGTTCTGTAGCGATGCACATTTGTGAAATAGTGATCAGTGTTTTTATGTTCCGTGCAGGACTTCTTGGAACCTTGAAACGTAGGTTATTAACCTCAAGAAGGAGAAAAAGTGCCCAGTTTCACTGGCTTTATTGGCCAAGGAGCTCTTTAATTTGCATCAGGTCTTGTAACTTTTGCCAAGAGCGTTCTGTGGATCGAATCCAAGTTTCTTATTTTCCAGATGAGAAAAATGAGGGCGTTGGAAGTTAAGTGACTTGTCACAGAGCACAGGATGGGGCTTGGAGTCAGACGTCCTCCCCGTAATCAGTCAATAGTAAGTCACGGTGTTAGGGAGTGTTCGAGGGACATGGGTCCTGCCCAGCCGGTCAGATTCCCTGGATGGTTATTAACTAGCAGTTGGGTTGTAGCATGTATGCTCCGCCATCACTTCTCCCAGTTATCCTTTGCGACAATGCTGTGGTCTGGGTTAACGGTTCCCCTATTTGTCATGTTTCCTTGGCAGTGACCCTTTTTCCCATTCACCTTCACAGCTGCTGAATTCACTTTATTGATGGACTACAGGTAGGAGTTTAAATTGTTCTAAAGCAAGAGTATTTCTTCAGAGTTCCCACCAATTTGTAGGTGGATTTCGAGATGAAAAGCATGGATGCCCAAGACTGTCAGTCCATAGAGAAAGACAAATGTCCAAGACACAAAAATTTCATTTGTGGTTTATTTTTTACAGGGTAGAGAGGGGACTTTTATAGACTCACAGAAGCTTCTCGGGGTGGGCAGTGGCCTCCTTCCTCAGCGCCTTCCCAAACCACACAAGGCCTACCAGAGAGGCTCATGGGCAGGGGCTCGGAGGGATCCAGCTGTGTGATGTCCATGTCCTGTGAATGTCTAATGCACTGACCCTGATGACAGGTCTTCTTTTGTCTGTTTGCCTTAATTTCAACTTCTCAAAGCCTAAGTTTTAAAAAAAAAAGAAAAGAAAGGGAGGAACGTGAGGAGAAAAAGAGAGAGAAGAAAGAAGGTAGGAAAGTCCCTTTAGGACTTGGATCCTAAACCGTTTACATGAGTTTTACTTGTCCATAGTTTTATGTCTCCTGAACAGGAGAAAAGAAAGTGTCCTCATGCTATTTTCAATGATTAGCAGCTTGACAAAAGCATGATGCCAGTTCAACCAGCCCGTAACTATTGGACGGACACAGTGGGCTCAGTTACAAGCTTCCTTGGGGCAGGAAGAGTGTCTCCATCATTTTTTATCACCTACACAACCTCACACAGGAACTGAATAGTTGGTGCAGGAAGAGTGTCTCCATCGTTTTTTATCACCTATACAACCTCGCGCAGGAACTGAATAGTTGTTGCAGGAAGAGTGTCTCCATCATTTTTTATCACCTATAGAACCTCGCACAAGAACTGAATAGTTGCATCCCTGAACTTGGCCTCTGCCATCACAATCAGGAAGAATTATAACAGATCTTTTTGATAGGCCATAGCAGTCATCCTCAAGCACTAGGCAAAGAGATTTTAAGGAAGAGCCCTTAACTTCTTTCTATATTTCTGTGCATTTTATTTTTTCTTGGTTATTAGTAATGGCAACACTATTTATTGAGAACCTATTATGCACCAGGCACTAAACTAAGCAGGATGTTCTTACTGCACAGAATGAGACTGCAGCTTCTGTTAACAGTGATGTGGGGCTGTGGTCTTAGTTCAGCTGCTGTAACAAAATACAAGACATGGGTGTGGCTTAGAAGCAACAGATATTTGCTTCTTACAGTTCTGGAGCCTGGAAGACTAAGATCAATACGGTGGCAGATTCCATGTCTGCTGAGGGCCCTCTTCCTGGTTTGTAGACTGTGTCTTCTCCCTGTGTCCTCACGTGGCAGGAGGGGTGAGGGAGGTCTCTGCAGTTTCTTTTATAAAGGCACGAATCTCATTCATGAGGGCTCCACCCTCATGAGATAATCACCTCCCTAAGGCTCCATCTCCTAATACCATCACCTTAGAGGTTAGGATTCAACAATATGAATGTTGGGGGGACAAAGACATTCAGCCTATAGCTACCTTCACCCAGGATTTACATATTGTTTAGAAATGAAAAGCAGTACATGTGAAAATTGTAACTGGGCTAAGGTCAACTACTCCAGCCCACTGCTACTTTCTGCAGTGTTACAGGATTTGTGAGCCAGTTCAGACCTTGTGCGTGTAGACAAGGGCAGTTGTTTGTGATGGTGGGTGATGTCTGTGCAGGTGTTCTCCTTGCCTCTGTGTTTGTTGATTGGTTTGGTCTTTCTCAGACTGATGGCTTTTCCAGTTGATTAATGATCCTTGGCTATCAACTCATATTTAAGAGAGCTTCTGTGACATCTGTGTGTTTATTTGGTGTGGGTACAGGTTGATGAGTGGACAGCCTGGCCATAGGAGGATGTGCTGCACAGTTTCATTAGCCATTCCTGGAATCTCAGCTTCCTAGGCAGCTTCTCTGACCTGGTGAATTTCCTCAGCAGAGAATTCTTTTCATGTCCTTCCTGGTGGGATCAGGCTTGCTATGAGATTGCTTAGGGCTATGTAGGGGAGGTAGTCTTGGCCGTTCAGAATGTAGATTTCCTCTTAATCCCCACCCCCCAGCCCCCACCCCAACCCCTGCCAATCTAGCTTTGTCAGTATCTCCGAATCAAATTATGTCTCTGAAGAGAAAGCCTGCAGCTTTCTGATGAAGTCTGGGCCTGGCAGTACCTCCCCAAGCAAATATGGGATGATACCCAGGGATGTCACTTAACCACTATTCTCACACATTTTCCTGTGCAAGGCCCTACTTTCACACATTTTCAGAGACATCCGAAGCCTCCCACTTCTGATCCTTTCTGGGACTCGTGCTGCAAATTGGCTGGCTCCAGGCATTCCCAAATCGCCCATTTAGATTTCGGCTTTATCACTTCGAAGCCAGTTCCCCTTGTCTGTTAACCTTGTGATTTGTAAAATTTTGCTGCTGTCAACATGCCTCCTTTTCTCTCTGTCCTCGTGGAGATGGGCTTTGCTATGCCTTTGAAGCGTTTTGTGAACAAGAAGTGGTAAGTGCACGAGTGTACTCAATGTGCCGTGTTTAACAGAGAATTATCAGGTTTTGATAAATTCCGTTTTCTATGTTGTATTTGGAATATGTGTGCGACAGAATAAAGACAGATTGGAAGTTGGAAGCATGCTGTGATGTTCCTCTGTTCTTTAAGGTTCTCTGTATTTTGACTTCTATTCCTCACTCCTTTGGTTGAACTGAGTGACCTTCCCCAGGTGGAAATTTGGGCAGAGCTGGACGGCCACTGGCCTCCCCCAGGGCAGCCTGGCCCAGGAAGTACATGGCATGGGCCAAGGGGGGATCACAAGATGGTCTCTGGCTGCTGGTGACCTTGGTCATAATGTCCCCGTTGTCAGCTTGTAGGCTGTAAAGATTGTTGCATATTTAGCGCTTCCCCAGGATTCAGCCCTGGACCCTCTTCTGCATCATCCCAGGCGACCCTACCTCTCCAGTTCTCATTCACCCCCGTGGCACATCCTTGCCCTGTACTTGGGTGTTGAATGGACATCTGCTGGGTGGCCCTGTGCCCCTGTTTCCTCCAACCTGTTCCTCCCTCAGACTTTCTCATCACAGCAAATGGGTTGTTTAAGCGACACCTGGAAACCATTCTTTATTTCTCTCTTACTCTTCCCCCGTAATCCATCTCCACGCCCCGTAGATTCCATCTCTGCAATATCCTGCCAACCCTTCCCTTCCATGTCGCACTCATTATGCCAGGAGAAGTCACCACTGTTTCTCACAAACACTGGGATTGCTCTACTAACCTGTCTCAATGTATCCGTTTTTGCACCAGTGCTAGACATTCCTCATGCCCAGTAGTATTTTAGAAATATGCATTAGAAATGATCACTTCCCTAACCTTTAAAGCCTTCCCATTGACGTATAATAATCCTAACCACAGACAGAAGACACTGTGTGGGCTGGCCCCGTAACACTCCTCCTTTTTCACTGTGTTCCTAATTCTTAGACACAGGGAACTGTTCCCCACCTCAGAGCCTTACAGCTTCCTGGGCATGGAGTGTGTTTTCTCTTTCTGTTGTTTTTTTCACATGCAAACCTCCTTCTCATCTTTTGAGTCTCTGAAAGTATAATATTTTCAGAAAATCCTGCCCTGGGAAGTATTTCTCTATTATCCTATTAGTGATACTCGCCGTCATTTACATCATTTGTACTTGGCATTTTTTCCTGTTTTGTCTTTTTCATATCCTTCCCACAATCAGAATAAAATTGACTGACACATGGCTGCCAATAAACATTCGGTAATAAATGAATGAATGGATAATGACTGTCTGGTGACATTGAAAATATTAGATTAACCTCAGGAAGAGAAGTCACCCAGAGAAGTCAAGATAAATTGTGAAGCCAGTAGCAAGGAGTAATTATTAAACTCTTGTCTGTGGGTAGTGATATTTCTTCTCCAAGCGACACTACTCTTTAGGAGTGAACAAAGAATTGCTTAAAACTCTGGAGTGTTTTGTGGCTTGGAACCAGCCACAGAAAGTGAGACCAATATTTTCTAATTCATGTTTTTACATCGGCATAAGTGTTCAAGTCACACTTGCAGTGCTTATGAGAAATCCCTATAGAACCGTCCCAGAGGCTGATGGGAATGTAGAACTGGACAGCACTCAGGAGAGGCATATAGGTGAATTAGGATCAAGGGACTATTCCTACGGAAGTTCTCTGACTCATTAACTTTACAGGTGTTTACTGAGCACTTATTCTGTGCCTGGGACAGTGCCAAATTCTAGTTGAGGTCATGGAAGTGATTGAAACTACGAGTGGTGTTTAATACACAAACAACTTTGAAATCATCACTTCTGTGAAAGAGTAACGAAGCAGAGGAGAAGTGGTAAAAGAGAGTGAAGAGTTTCCCAGTCGAGGAAACACAAGATGGAAAGTTGCAGGAAGGCCCCAGGTCAAGAAAATCATTGGATCTGATCATTTCCCCCAGTTCTTAAAGAAACGGCTAAGATTGGAGGACGCACCTATAAATGATGACCATTTAACGGGAAGGGGTACGACGAAGTGTCATGTGAGCATGATTTGTTTAATAGCTGTGGGTGTGAATCACTTGAGCGGGTGATCATGTCGCAGCAGAAGCAGCCTTGGCTAAGAGGGTCACCGGAGTTCAGCTCTGACGGGGAACGAGTATCTGTTTGATTTCTGCTGTGACAATAGGAAGGAAGTGGTGCCTCAGGGAAATTCTTAGGGGAAATAACTGTCAGAGAACAAGCTCGACACTGAGGAGGAAGACGCCAAATGTGTGTACTGTGGCTGTGGAACTGAACAAAGGAATAGTTGAAGACAGCCCAACCACTATTGGGTTTTGTCACCACCATTAGATGCTTTTATATGAAAGGATATATATCCAGTAACTGAGCCTACACTCCTAAATGTTCTATCCCATCGAGGCTTAAATTGACGTACACATAAAACAGGAGTATGCGACTTAGTCTGTTAATTAGATTCAAACATACAAGAGGCGTAGATATGGTTATTATTACCCCTTTGAATATAGACAACTTTCCTTTACTCAAAAAGAAACAAATTTGAATGTCACTTTAGGGAAGGCAAGCAAGCATTATTTATTGGGAAAGGATGTTCTAAAAATGAGAGATTCAGACTTCCATGGAAAATATAAAGCAATAGAGCATAACAACATGGGTATCCTATAAAGGCCGTTTTAGAATTGAGATAGCGGAAATGCAAAGGAAATTAGTAGAAATGACCAAACCAAGTAGTCTGAATTCACAGTCCAAGAAGTGTACATTTGGGTCTGTTTCTATTTTCAGATGTAATTTAGAGAAATGGCTACATCATTAGAAGTAGCTATTACAAAATTAAAATAGATCCGCAAAGTACCATGAGAACTAATACCATGAGAAAGCTAGAAAGCCGTAAATGAAGCATGTTTTGTCCTTTTATTCCGCGATGCCCTTCCGCCACCGTGGGAGTTCCCTGAAACCTCTGTATTCCCCCCGACCTCTTTACTCTTCCTCTTTACCCTGGTATAGTCTCACTGGGACCTTCTCAACTAATTTTTCCTTCTTGGTTCGCCTTTCTACATGTTCTTTGTGTCAAACCTGACTTGCGGGGGTGATGATCCATCCCTTGTTCTGAGGTCCCTTTGCGCTAAGGCTTGCTCAAAACGCCGCACTGTCCTGTGAGACCATGAATTGTGGAATTCGTGGACCTCCGTTTTCTGAAACTTTAAATCCATATCGGAAAATCACCTCCTACAGTTCTGCTGCTGTTGTTGGTTTGGTTTGGTTTGGTTGTCTTTGTTTTTCTGCTGAGGAGGTAAGTTGAGTCCATTTTCGCCTCACTTTCAGCTACATAGTGCTTCCCAAGAAGATGAGTTCTTATCTGTTCATCCTGTTATCTCCCTTTGGGGTGTAGCTCAGATAGTCACTCCATGAGGACTGCCTGACCCTCAGCCATCCTTCCCCCACTATCCCCGTTCCCGCTCCTGATGCCAGAGACAAGTGATATTTCCCTCACCTTAGTTCGTTGTATATAGCTGTGAAGTCAGGTCTTCCGTATCTCCATTATAAAGTGTGTCACGTTGTATTAGAGTGATATTTAACGAATCTTCCTTCCTCTGTCAGACACTGTTGTTCCTTAAGATCGGAGGAAATACTGATGTTCAGGGTTCAGGGCAGAACCTGGTACCTAGTAGGTATTTAGTGTTTCAGTGGATACACAGTTTATACTAAAATCTTTTTGCAAATTCTAAATCCCTTATCCAAATAGATGATTTTTTTGTTTTTAACCAAGAAGGCTACTTGTCGTTACCTATACATTTTTATTTACAAACAAGGGCTTGGAAAGTATCCAGTGTTTATTTTTCCTCTTGCCCAGAGAAAACTTTATAGATCAGTTCTTTGTTACGCTAGAAAGTTAAGATCTGTGTTCCATATTGTAGAGCAGATATGTGCTATTGCCTGATGTTGGGAGTTATAGAATGTCATTCTTCAGGAGGAATCAATCAATTCCACTTAGAGTGATCTTCACTATGGGGACTTTTCCTATATTTAATAGCTGTGGGGCTTCCCTGGTGGCGCAGTGGTTGAGAGTCCGCCTGCCGATGCAGGGGACACGGGTTCGTGCCCCGGTCCGGGAAGATCCCACATGCCGCGGAGCGGCTGGGCCCGTGAGCCATGGCCGCTGAGCCTGCGCGTCCGGAGCCTGTGCTCCGCAACGGGAGAGGCCACAACAGTGAGAGGCCCGCGTACCGAAAAAAAAAAAAAAAAAAGCTGTGAAAAAGGGTTTTTTGGAGCCATGGGCTTTTGAGCGGGGCCTTGGCAATAATGACTGGGTGCGGAAGGAATGGATAGAAGGAAATTACTAAGCCGACCTGGTTCTAGGACCCCATGCTTCTTTTTACCATTGGAGTCTATGAAATGCAGTGTCTAGTTCCATCTGGAGACTTCTGTGTTTTGTAAAGTTTTAAAACCTTTTCAATCAGTTACCACCCTCCCCGGATGACTGTGGCTTGGCAGTGAGAAATAAAAACAAAGTGGCTTTTTCCTGACTCAGCTCAGTTAACTGTCACACGAAGCGGAGTTCTTAGGTCTGTCCTCCATCCATTCATGCCACGTCGTCCCCGTGTGCTGTGTGGAAGACTCTGTCGGTCGCAGGAGATGCAGGATGGGGTTCTTGGACCTTGAGAGACCTTTGGTCCAGGGGGACTTGCAGATAAAGAACCAACTCTGCTCTTCTGTAGGTGTGTGAGTGGCGTTGAAAGCAGTGAGATCGCACAAGGCGTCAAAGCAGTGGGCATGTGGTGTTTGCGGTGGATGCTGAGAGATGGAGAGAACTGACCGGCACGTGCAAGCACAGAGAAGGGATGGTAGGGAGGACGGATTTCCAGGCAGAAAGAAGAGCATTCACAGAGGAAGAGGAGGAAGGGGCCTGGCACGTTTAAAGAAGCTGCCCGTGTTGTTAATGCAGTGTGGGTCACACACACAAAAAGGCAGGAGGTGGCCGGTGAGAGAAAAGCCTTGCATGATGAGGAAAAACTTCTTGACATTCCTTCCCATAGGATCCGTGCTGTCATGAATTTAGAGAACTGGCTTTATGTGACCGAAATGGGCAGTGGCTCTGGGTTCACATCTGCGTAAAAACCCAGCGCAAGAAACTGGCATGAATCAGTCCTGCACAAATCCGTGTCCCCTTGGTCCTCCTTTCCCATTATTTTCTCTAGCTTCTTTTACGTTTAATTTCATGGTATTAACTACAAACTACCCTCCTTGAAACATTAGTCCTAAGAAAGAATAATGGGTGCGCCCTCAAGAAAAAAAGAATGGTTTAAAGAAAGAGTAACAGAACTGTCGCACGTGAAGATTCACGGTGTGCATTAGCATGTTAAAGGCTGAGGAGTCTGCAGTAAAGAAATCTATGTAACGGGGTCCATTTTTTTTTCCATCTCAGCATGACCCAAACTTCATGAGTACCAAACACATCTTTGCGTATCCTGTGTACAAATTGGGGGGAAAAGAACCCAGCTGATCTGTAATTATCAGACCACCATGGAGGACCTTGAGTTCTTTGCAGGAAAAGCTCTCTGTGTATTCACAGAGTCAGGAGCCCTCCAGTCTTTTTCTCAGTTTAGAATATTCAGGAAGCATTGACTCTTTTGTGGTAATAACAATGCAGACATGTGCCTTTGCCTGAATAAATTATTCACATTTTAACTAAAAAGTTTCAAGAAGACTGCCAGCTGTGGGCATCTGAAAGCCAAATGTGAATATTCTGTGGAGGAGCAGGTGGGGGAGGGTAGTCTTGAAAGTTCAAGGTCTCGGCTGTGCTGGGGTGGGGGGCGGAGGAGAGAAATTCCTGAGAACGGGGTTCCCCCTAGAGGTCGCGGTTGGTCCAGCCGCGGAGCTGCAGACACAGGGTCCCTGTTGCTGCCTGTTTGGGATGCTCTGTGCCTCCTGAGTCAGCTCCCTGAGAACTGAGCCCTATTCAGGGTCAGGACAGAAGCTGTGTTGTTGTTTTGCTGGGTGCAGGCTTTCCCTGAGCCAGGTTGGAAGAAACATTCAACCGAATCAGAATCAGAAAAAGTTGAGACACTGATAAGAAAAAGAAAATGCAATTGAAGCCTAGTGGTTATAATTTTTCTTGCAGCTATGTTTGTCTTTTATATGTTTCTACTAAGGTTATGCTACATTTGAAGTGTTTGTCATATGGATTATCACGTGTGTGAATATACAGTTCCCTGTGATGATCTCTGTATACACATACACGCACACACACACACACACACACACACACACAAACCTACCCATATCTACACATATATACAAATGCACATAAACACACTCACATACTTATACAAGTATTCACATAAACATACACATGTAATATACACAAACATATGCACACATTCACATAAACATACACGTCTACATGTACACAGCCACATACATATTATACACATGCACATACGTGTATCCACACCTTCACACACATATATGCATATACACATGCACCTACATGCACATACATACACCCACACATGTACGTACATGCACACATTTACACATATACACACATATACAAGGTCTGTGTTCAAAATTGTAATAAGATTTTATTTATCTCTAAAATTCTAAAAAAGCAAAGCTTATTCCCATTTCAGCCTATTTGTTTAATCACCATCTATTGACCTCTGTATGTATGTCACATGTAAGGGCATATTAAACACACAACAAAATAAAGTATTGAGGTCTAAGAAATAAGAAAAACTGGAATGAAATTTAGGGAATAAATGGACAATTTAGTAGATCACGTATTTATTTATCATTTTCCTTTTTCTCTATTGTCTGTCAGTAATTATGTCATCAGAACTTTTGGCCTTTGTCTCCATGTATTTTGCATGACACTGTCTAGTCAATACACTGCAGGCCCATAGTCACATGTTATTGTCTAAATTACAGTCTGTCCATTCATTCATTCATTTGAAAATTGAATGAAAATTTGAAGTTTTCTGGAAGATGCATTACCTGGTTTCAAGAGATATCATCCTAGTTTATAAGTATATGAAAAGATAAATAAATAAGAAGAAAAGCAAAACCAGAAAAGTAAAATACATGCCTGGGTTCATTCCAGGATTAGGCAGTAAATTTATTTCCTCAGTTTATGGTCTTGTATTGTCAGCCTCCACCCACTCTTCCCTCAGTGTCTGCATCCTTCAGGTTTTAGGTTTGGTAAACTCCCAAATAGCCTACATCCCAAACCTTGCCTTTACTCCGTGGCCTGGTCTAGGTGGTGAGTGACATGGTCCCTGTGATATCTGCGCTTGTCTTATAGAGTAAAAGACCATGTAAGAGCTACTTGTTTAATATGTGTGTCCCACTAACTCCAGGAGAGCATAAACTGGTCCTATTTTTCACACTTATAGTGAAGCACCTAGTATATTATTTGGTATGTAGTAGATGCTAAATAAATACTCAATAAAGAATGCATTAAATACAGGTTTTAAAAAGTTTATGTGCAAATAATTAGAGAGTGGATTAACCTTTTGGCTTTTGAATAAAGATAGTTGTTGCCTGTGAGTTGACAGGAAAATACCTGAAAGTTGAAGAAAAAAAAAGTTTGGATAAAGATCTGTGCCATTAATTTTAAGGAAAACCATTGATAAAAGCTGTGATGTGTGGTCCTTTAGTGGGTGTTGCTCATGGCTGTCAGTCTGACTCTCATGCCCAATCATTTGATCCCATGGATTGAATTTATATATTAGCTAAGTTGTATGGCATACCATATTCTCATAGTAATACATTTTTGTGTGTATGACGTATTTTGCAAAAAATGATCACATTCCATTGGCAGGAGAACAAAAAATATGTGAAGGGAGAAGAAGAAGTTCCCAGAAAAGCTGAATTAATTCTCTAAAGAAATAAAGCGAAAACCAAAAGTGGCCATTGCACCTTAAGGTGTCAGTGAGTCATGAACAGTACATTGTTTCCAGACTAATCTTTTGTAGACAAATATGAATGAGTCACTGTCATGCCTGAAAGTATGTCAGTGAATCCTCATTCACTCCCAGGGGGTGGGGGCATCCTTCAAAGGCGACTCCAAATGATTTATTCTAAATGACACCTAATGTTGAGGTGGTTCTCGGCTTAGCATATGCTGTTCCAGCCTCTGGAGTGACGTGTCCCCATCTCTCCTGACCTTCTCTCTTTGATGAGCAGGACCCTTGAGGAGCTTTCACTCTGGGACTGACACCAGATTAAAATGGCCTCTTCTGGGTTCTCCTGCCATGTTGTACCTCCGGCACTTTGCATGTAGATCCTCTGATCGCCAGGGCCAAACGCTAGGGTGTAAGAGCTGTCACATTCCTTTATTTCTCCCAATCCACCGTGTCTACAGCCTGGCCTCCCACATCAGTTGGCAGGACCTCCAATGTCGCCTATCCCTTTGCCCGCATGAAGTCATATGGCAACCCAGGTCTTACTGCTGCAGGAACAGCCCATTTCGGTGTCATCTCGGTTGCTGAGTAATGGCCCTACTTTGAGTTTTAAAATTCATTAAAAATAGGGAAACCTGGCATTTGATTTTTCTTTTGAATTGCTCATGGGGACGGCAAAGTGTTTTATTTCTGGACCCTGTGTATGTTGTTTCTGTATTAATGCCGCACCAACTTTTGTCCCACAAGCGTCATCACCCTGGGCCCATCCAGCAGCATTTGCGATGGGTTTGAGCATCATTTAAGTTCTAAATGAAGGACTTCTTTGTACAGGGCCCTTGAGACTTTCCAGATTCCCCCACCTAGAGCGCAAGGCTTAGTGTGAGGGGTTCTGATGGGCACAGCTGATGGGGACCCTTGTCAATCGCTGGCGGAACTGAGCACCCCATCTGGTTCATAGTCAACATGTACCTACGAGTGAAATATGATTCACATTCTAGCTTGGTTTCTCCTCATTTGGTTTATGTCCTAGTGAGAGATTTTCCAGATGTTATTTTTATGTGTATGTTTGCCCGGCTGAGTGAAGAATCTTTTGTCTCCCATTTCAGAGATTAGGGAGCTGAAGGTAACCTTAGGTTGAGTCTTACATCAGCAACTCACTTTTAAGGAAAAGAAAAAAAAGAGTGCAAGGCAACATGAGTTAGAAGTCAACCCTAGGTCTTCAGCTGTACATAAAGGCATGAAGCTTATTGGGAATCAAAAGAAGAGGGTCTGATTTCTGACTCAGCCATTAAATTACTTACCTCAGTCTTCTACAGTATGAGAGAGTTGGACTAGAAAGGTGTTTCAGTGCCAGTCTATGAACTGGACTGTGGTGATAACAAAGTTGTTCAATAACCGTAAGAATATAAGATTAATGAGGTAAAATTTTCAGTACTTCTGAAGCTCTTTTATGTTGTTGTATAAAACTAAATAATTTTTGTTCTTAGTTTTCTTTTTGTTCCTTGAAGAAATAATGGCAATAGTAGAGGGTATTACTGTTTAGATAACAACTATCTTCTGATTATGTCCGGCAGGCTGATTTATTTTTTATATCTTAGAAAAAAATGGTATTCTGTGATATCCACCATTCCTAGAATCTCTAATCTAAATAAGCTCTAAAATCCCTTCCATCTCCCAGTCTGATGGGAAAGCATATACTAAGTAACTTTTCATCATTTTTCTACAGTACCAGGAACATAAATTCATAAACATGAAAAGAAGCGCAGCTTTCATACCTTAGTGAGATTCTCTACATTAAAGGCTTTTAATTCATTGGGATTTTCCGGAAGTTATTTGTAGATATGTGTTTGGATGCAAAGTCTCTAGTTTTGACTAAGGTTCTAGAATAGTTTTCATTTAAATCAGTTAGAGAGAAATTAACCTAAGCATGAAAAGGAAAAGAAAAATAAAACAACAACAAATCGAGAAGGGAAGAAAATATATACATAGAGTGGTACCCGAAAAGCTCTTGAGTATAATAAAGGACAGTCATTCACCTTTGTATTCTTTGAAAGTATGGCTTGTATACACATTAGACAACACCCTTGCTTTCTTCTAATCGAACAGGAATTTATCAGTCCTATTATTATATTACAACTGCACAAAATGCAATTTTCAACTGCAATTTTAAAACAGAAATATACTGCTAAAAATCTCTCTAAACATAAGGATACAGTTTACTTTATTCTTCTTTGTGCCTAAACACAATATTGATGATGTTTAAAGAATATTTTCTGTAGATAAGAGTTTTGATTATAAAAGCAACATCATTTTTTTTCACCCTCAAAGAGTCCCACTGAAAAATGATCATCTGAAGTCTAGAGGTGCGTAAGAAATGTTTGAAGAAAATAGTTTGTGGAGGAGGTTCAAGTTTGTAAGACTTTTTGTCAGTTCTCCGCTTTCACAGTCAGTTTGCTTAATGTTTAATATGCCAAAAATCTTCCTTTCGAATTAAGGATACTGCCATATTTAGAGAATTTAATAGGAGGGACACTACTCTTATGAAGCAATTTATGGATCATGTTTTGCCAACTTAGCAAAGCTTCTTTCTGTCTAACTTGGTTAAACATTCCTTCAGCTGCTCAAAAGTGTACAAGAGATAAAAATAAACACATGCAAACATCTATTAACATTTTCAAAAGGTGCTGACACCTTCTCATGTACATGTGTTTGGTGATTTGATGATACAATAAATAAGTGACTTTGATTTAGGTGAAATGATTCTTGTTGAGATGTATTACTTCAAAGAAAAACAGGGAAGAAAGTAAAATGACTTTGAGAGTTTATATAATGATAGTGGGTTAAAGACAGGAGAAAAGGGAAAGGTATGAATGTTTTGGATTTTCTTTTACTTTCTAAAAAATCTGATGTGCCTAATTATGTCGGCTAAGAAATATGCAATATTTCTAGAGCCTGTTCGGTGATGGGAACACACAATTCATAGATAAGGACAGCGAGTGAATTTTCGGGATGTAAGTAACACTTACATGTGGATATTGATTTCTTGAGAGAGTACGTGTATTTACATCTTTAACACTTTTTGAAACTTTTAGAATGTTTTTTGATGATTTGTAGTAGTTTTTTTTCTTTTCTTTTTTCCCATAGCGATCCTTCTTGCTTAGGGGAGTCCAAAGCAGGCCTAAGGCATTCTCATTTGTTCTCAAGTCAACCATCCACGCAGAAAATACTGTCTGGGGACAGCAAATGCAATATTGTTGGGAAGCATTTCTCTTATTAGGTACATGTAGCTTTGCAAAACCGATAGTGGTAATGGTCTTGAATCCCTGCAGATAAGCTCCTGGCTGTATACTAATTGAATTTGAAAGATCTCTAGTAATTCAATATGTTAAAGATTTCCTGATCTGTACTGCTTTAAGTTACCCAAATAAATTAAGGATACAATCAAACAAGCAAACTGAAGTGGAAAATTGGCTTTCTTCAGATAAACTTTTTCTGGGCTACTCAAAAAAAAATAAATGAGATATTATTTAATTAGATATTGATTTATTTTACTCTAAATCTTGTAGGAAATTGACCAGATATTTGGTTTTCTAGTTGTACATTTATAAAATTGGAAGAGGAACCAGTATTTACACTGGACAATAACAGAAGGAAAATCTTGCTCATTAATGACTGTTTACAGTTCAAAGTTAAAAGCTTCATCTTTTCTGTTTAAAATGAGATTCGTAAGAGCCACCAGTGCCCACAGTAAAATAATAAGGAAAAAATTGGGTATGAATTGGTAAAAGTTGGTATCATACTTCTTACTTTTGAAAGCAGGAATTCCAGTTTAACATGTCATATCATTGAACATCGAAAGCCTTGACAGAGGAGATGCTTTCTTCCCAAGGAAGTTTAAGAATGAACAGGAGTCTTTTTTTTTTTTTTTTTTTTTTTTGCGGTACGCGGGCCTCTCACTGTTGTGGCCTCTCCCGTTGCGGAGCACAGGCTCCGGACGCGCAGGCTCAGCGGCCATGGCTCACGGGCCCAGCTGCTCCGCGGCATGTGGGAATCTTCCCAGACCGGGGCACGAACCCGTGTCCCCTGCATCGGCAGGCGAACTCTCAACCACTGCGCCACCAGGGAAGCCCGAACAGGAGTCTTTTTAAAGGACCTCTATACTGTTCTCCATAGTGGCTGTACCAACTTACATTCCCACCAACAGTGTAGGAGGGTTCCCTTTTCTCCACACCCTCTCCAGCATTTGTTGTTTGTAGATTTTTGATGATTCTGACCAGTGTGAGGTGATACCTCATTGTAGTTTTGATTTGCATTTCCCTAATAATTAGTGATGTTGAGCATCTTTTCATGTGTTATTTTAGTCATCTGTATGTCTTCTTTGGAGAAATATCTATTTAGATCTACCCAGTTTTTGATTGGGTTGTTTGAATCTGAAAAAGAATAGACATATATATGTGTGTGTGTGTGTGTGTGTATGTATAACTGATTCACTTTGCTGTATACCTGAAACTAACACAACATTGTAGATCAACTATACTGCAATAAAAATTAAAAAAAAAAAAAAAAGAAGGAGCGGGAGTCTTGTTGAGATGTAAGGCTGGGGATCTGGGAAGAGAAAGACAACTGGAAGAATGTGTGTGCAGGCAGGTGGGTGGCAGAGAAGAACTCAAGCAGCTCACGATAACTGGAGAAGAGGGGCAAGCCAGTAAGTGGTGAGAAAAGAGATGGGAAATGGAGGTCAAGGGCAGACTGGGCAGTTTCTCGAATGGCTTGATGTGAAGTTTACACTTCCTCCTAAAACTGTGAAGGAACGTAGAAGGATCCTAGTGTTAAAGGAATGGGGCCATATTTGCTGTTTAGAATGTTCCTCTGCGGGCAAGACCGAGGGAAGAGACCTTGAAGATGGGAAGAACTGCAAAGGAGGAGGGAATTAAGGGGAGGAGACCAGTTGGCAGCCCTTTTATTTAGGTCATTTAGGGAGTTATCCTTTCAAAAGTCTTAGGCATGTTAGGGAGGTGAAACCATGTCTAGAGAGAACCTTGCGTTCCAGGGAAGATTTTTATGTTTCAGACAGAAAATTTGAACACGTGTTTATACTATAAGCCCCGGGAAGGCAAGATTGAAGAGAGGAGAGCCGGAATAATCCACAAAGCAAGAAGTCAAAGGAGACGGGAGGGAATGGGCTGGGGTCCATCATGGTTTATAGTGTATGAATAAAGGTGTTTTCACTAGTGACTTTTCTGCTCTGCAGTGCTTGCTGGGTTACATAATGTTCACCCATCACACCTACAAGGCACATGGGCGAAAACTGTATGAGAATCCCACACCCCCCAAGGCATTTTGAAGGAATACTTGATGCTACCATAATTTTCCATCCCGGCTAGTGAAGTCAACCATTGCAAAACAGGACAATTTCTAGATGTTCTTTTTCCGATTTCCATAATGCAAAATTTCTACGAGTATATTTTTTCCATCTTCCATGCTTCCCTCCCCCCTTAATTCTGGAATACATTTAGTCATTTCTTGACTCATCATGATCTTTGGCAGAACTGGTTTTATGTCACTCTGCTGCATATTATAGCCTCAGTTTTATTACTGCACATGTATTTTCTTAAAATGATTTTTCAGTAAGTATAAGAAACAAGTCATACCAATCTGATGTTGAACGTAAAAGTATGATCTGCTCTTAGGGTTCATCTTGGGTTTATCAACTGCAGAAGCAAATGAATAGAAGCATCGATTATCAGCTTTCAGTAGCCATAGAACATTCTGGAAACAAGTATAATAGCATTTTAATAACAAGGTAATTATAAGGGCCAGCAACTTAATTCCTTGGAGGACTGCTTTTCTGTTAATCCTGGAAAGAATTCAAATAAGACCTAATTCCCTCTTATCTTTTTGCCTCTTTTTTTTCCCCCACCTCCATTTCCTCCCTGTCTTTCGCATATTTGACCACAAAAGTCATTATAACAAGAGCATTTACTTTTGAAAGGAAGAAAATGTATCTTTGCCTTGTTGCTGTATCTATTTTCATTTCTGTTACCTGGAAGTCTCCTCCCACATGTGTAGATGTTTTGCTGCAATTAAATCATAATGTGCATAGGCTTTTGTATTCTGATATTACACTGAATAGATAATAAATATTTTCTATGTTTCTAAGTATGAACAAAACTCAATTGCCCTGATACACTGTCATATATTTAACTATTCCCTATTGTTGAAACATAGGTTTTAGTTTTCTCTGCTTAAATATTTCATGGTGTAATAAATATAATCTAAAGTTAAATCCCTAGGAATGGAAATATTAGACTAATTAATGTAAACATAATTGTGGTTCTTGATCCTTGCTGGCCTCTTGCTTCTTAAATGTGAACCAAATTACAAATAACATCACCAGCCCTGAGATTGCATCTGTTACAACATAATTATTTTAGCTTTTAGCATTATCAAGTTTAATGGTTTGTTATTCAGAAAGATCATGAAACATTATGAAATGTTATACTATCTCTACTGATTTTTGATTATTAATGCATTCATTGTAAAAAAGAAGTTTCATTTAAGACCAACATGTAAATGCCTAATAATTTATGTAGCAATACACCAAAAACTAACCTGTTCATAATGAAAATAGTGTTTAACAATTTTCAGCTTAAGAAATATTAAGGCCTAGACAACAGTTTTAAATGAATCCAAAAAAAACCAAAGTCAACTAATTTAAATTGTAGATAAAGTGCAGCTCCTAAAATAACTCCAAAAGTGTTGATCAAAGAGGAAATATTATTTACTTCTAAAAATCTTCCTTGAATGTGTGAAAAATATCTGAAGTGTTAATCTACTTTCCTCCTAGTCAGATAATTGCTAATCCCAGGAACTGAAATTAATGTCACCATGGTTTAGATTCGCCATATTGTGCAGTTTAATTCTGTCATTTGAGAATAATAGTAATGCTGGTTTGGTTTGTTCATTATATAATTTTTCACATTCATTTTATCTCTACCTGATTTTGTAACCTTATATTTATCACTCCATATATAAATTATTTTTACCAATTGTAGAATTTTTAAGATAATTTACAAAATTAGAAAATAATAATATGCCTCTTCCAAATGTGAAAAAACTGAAAGATATATACATGTTTGAAAAAATGTATATATGATAATACCCACCAAAGCATTTTTAAAGGGTGCTAATTTAATAAATTTATGATTTGGCCCATATTGATATAAAATCTTATTCCTTGTATCTTTTCAGAGAAGAGAACAATTTCTTTTAATCTAAATTATAAGATTTAGTTTTTGAAATTTGGGGAAATAATTTTATAATCCAATAATTTGCTTCTGGAATCACATAAAATATCAATCCAAACTCATAAGAATTGGGACAACTTACAAGTACCCAATCCTCACTTACTTTTTTCCTTGAAAATATTTTGAAATCCTAGTTTTTCTGAATATATTTACATGCAGTACAAATAACGGCAGGGGGAAAGTGGCTGGTACCATCCCTCTGTTTATCCCTGAATTATTTCTCCTACTCACTCACCTTCCTGACCTTCACATTGGAGAGAATGGTCACTGATCCAGAAACGATTTATGGCTGAGGTGGGGAGAACTGTATATTCTTTGAAGAACAGAGAATAAAAATGCCATAGGTAGACTGGTCATGAGAATGGAGACTTAGGAGAAAGAAAGCAATAAGTAACTGAAGAATCAGAAAAATCTAGCCTACAGGAAGATTCAGGACTTTTCTGGAGAGTTGGTAATATTAAAGGAAGTTCATTTGCTGTCTTTGTATTTTTATTTGTCATTGTATGCTATCAATAAAGAATTTTCAGTTTATACCTAAATAAGATATCTAGCACAGGCATTTATTTATTCATGGCCAGAATATCTGTTCATATCACAGTGACCAGTGAATTGAGCTGACCTAAGTATATGTTATTTGGTGAAAGGAACTTTGTAAACGCATCACAGCAGCCATTAGTGACGTGCCCTGGTACCGAGCGTAGATTTCAGATGGACTTCATCCTGTTTAGATCATCTCCCCATTGACAGGCCCTGTAATTTGTTAAGTTCTTTAAACTCTCAATGCCAGTTTCTTCATCCATAAATGGGGTAAAAATAGTTACCTCGGGTTGTTGGAGAGCTCAGTTGCATTTTTTATAAGCAAATAATCTGGCACATAATAAGCAATTAATGTTTGGTGACATTACAAGAGGATGAAGCACATGCAAGGCTGACATCATTTTTGTACAACTTTGCCTAATGGAATTTATCTTAATCCCTTAGCCCTTAGTCTAAAATGTTTCAGTAAATAAGAATACACAGAATACTTTTAAAGGGTTATTTTTTTAAAAATACGAACAGGAAAAATATTAGGTATTATGAATTTTTTTTCCTAGGATTTAGCCAAAGAGAAATGTGAAATGAGATGATTTAAATCAGGAATTTCTTCACCAAATATTCTATGGAAGAACAATTTCATAGTTGAGTTGAAATGAAAGTGTATATGTCAAATCATGTTTTTTTAAAAAGTATCTCTGAATATTTAGTAGACTGTATAATATTGTCATGAAAAAAATCAGAGATAAATCATTCTTGTTATAATAAACAAGAAAGGAATTTTTATAAAGTAGTTTAGTTTTTTTTTTGTTACATACCTTCTCCCCACACACATATTTATCAAATGTTTTAACTAGTTAGATTGAATCTTCCTGTAGTTATGGAATATAAGAGGTATAAAAATTCCTACTACATTCTAAAAGATAGGGTAACATATTTTGGAAAATCAAATATGGTTTGTCTGACAATCTAAAAACTATTGACAAACTCAGATATTCCTGAGGGGAAAGTGGTTTTAGAGTTAGATTGTGGGATATATTTCTGTCTTTTCTAATTTTTTTTTTCTAATTTTTAAAGAGATTATCAAATAATGTTCTATCAGTTCGCTAACTTGGAACTAGAAAAAAAAATTCTGTTTCTTGGAAAGCAGAAACAGAAACAAAATCCTGAAAACTAAGTTTTCTTCTTACCACCACATAAATTGATATCATGTATGAGAGGATGGTGGTGTTCTCAAAGACTGTTTTGAAATTAGGGTTGTCAGGTATACCACACATAAAGTTCCCAGTCAGTGAATTTTAATTAGGTGCCAAGTATTAACAGATACTTTGAAAATTCATTTTACAGTAGCATATATCTGTGTATGTTCTGCATATCGATTTATCTATCCCGGACCTACTTTACAAATGACCAAAGATGAAACTGAATATGAATAGTACGGCTCCTATTTGATTCTAAGACCTCTGCTTCCCGCCACCCTTATTTCCATGTTCAGAACCCATTGTTTAATAACAGAGGACACTTTGATTCACAGAAGATGGATTATTCTTCCTTTTGCCCATTGAGATTGTTTTCTTCATGAAAGAGTAAGAGTGTATTAGTTTTCTATTGCTCTTACAACAGATTACCACAAAATTAGTGGCTTAAAAATCACATGCAAAATGTATTATCTTACAGTTTTGTAGGAGACTGACCAGATTATCACCAAGCTACCATCAAGGTGCTGCAGGTCTGAATTATTTTCTGAAGGAACAATGGCGAATCTGTTCCCCTGGCCTTTCCAGCTTTTAGAGGCTGTCTGCATTCCTTGGCTCACCACGCCCCCTCCGCCTTTCTCCATCTTCAAAGCCAGCAGCATTTCATTTTTCTGACCTTTTTTTTTCTTGTTCCTAATGATATCTCCCTCTGACCATAGCCAAAAAGGACCCAAGTGATACCATTTGGCAAAACTCAGAGGATTCAAGACAGTTTCATTCCCCCAGCTCAGCATCCTTGACCCCTACATCTGCAAAGACCCTTTGGCCGAGGAGATGAACATATTCATAGGTTCTGTAGATAAGGATGTGGACGGCTGTGGTGGAGGGTATCATGCTGCATCCTGCCAATGACAGATGTGCAACACCCAGCTCTCTCCTGCCTCTCCCCGTTCACATGGGCTGTTCCTTTTCCTCAGAACACTTTCTTCATTCTTTGCCTACCTGTGTTTTCTGTTTCAAGCTTAAATGTCCCTTCTTTATAGGTACTTCCTGGTATTTCAGTTCTCACTTTCGTACTCTTTGATAATCATCTGTTTTTCTTCTTAACTCTTACTACCATTATGAATTAAATACATGTCCGAGCATCTATCTGCTCTCCCTCCCCCACTGTCAGCCCAGTGAGGGTGGGTACCATGTCTTTTATTCAATAGCATGTTTATGATTCTCATCGTGATAGGAGGGAGGTGACAAAAAAACATTTTGAAATGACTCCACCAATGATTTGTTGCAGACTATATGTGGACAAAAATTAGTTTCATATTTAAGTAAGAAAGTACAGATTTGCTTTTGAAGACCTAACTATAAGCCACTCCATAAAACGTTTTATTTATTTCCATAACCTCTCCATTCTCCTACTGACAGAACTTAACAATGAAATGCATAAAGAAGAAAAAAAAAGAAAAACAAGATGGAGCAAGGAATTAAAATGCCATATTGTCATTGAGCTCTTGAAAAGCAAACAGGCAGATGCTTCATTTTCTAAAGCACATTCAGGAAAATGAATAAAAACCTAACTATACTGTGAAGAAAAGACATCATTCATGGAACAGTCCCGTCTCGTTTTGTTGTGTCATTATAGAAGTAATACTGCCGACTAAGACAGCTGGTCAACCGACCAGCCCTAGAAATGTCTGATCGAAATGTTTTTCTCTGGAGAGACAAAAAAACCCAAAAGACTTTACACTTAAATTGAGACGCAAGCATTAAGAGATTTTTCCAACAGGGCTGGACATTGAAATGTCCTCATTACTACTCTTCCAGAGTACCATCACTTAGATATAAATTGTTTTCTCTCTCCCAACTTTTTTATGGTTGGCTTAAATTGATGCTACCAAGCAGGGCAAATAGATGTAACATTCTCCCCACGATTTACATGTGTTACGATCATCTCTGACGATTAGGTCCAACTGGGAGGCTTTTGGCAGGAAGCACTCAAGACTCAACTGCTGGTCACAGTGGAGTCTGAGTACGTAAACCACCCTGGAGAGATTTTGAATTTTTGGTGCCTTCACTAATGTTTAATTTTTTTCTTTGCCCTTCAGTTTTTGATATATATTTTGGTAAAATTTGAGAAAATTATGGAAATGAAAAGTATGATCAAGGGCTCATCAGGGCTCATTGGTATTTTGTACCTCAGTTTATTCTACAGTTGTTACTTACGGTATTCCATATTTTGTTTGTTTGTTTAACTTGCAGGAAAATAAAAAAGAACGCAGACCAGTATTTCTTTTGCGCCAGGTACTGGATCACACATTCTGCACATGTAACTTTCCTTAGTCCTTGGGTCAGTAATCTGAATTGTAAAAGATGATTATATGTGAAGTCACTTATGCTCAGAGAGGTTAGGCACTGGTCCAAGGTCAACTAGATAGAAGCTGATGGTTGGGATCTGAATTATTCTATCTCTGATTGCAGGATGTTACAAAGTCTGAGGCACTGAGCATCAACGTGTAAAAAGAAAGCACTATGGATAAAAAATAAAATAATTTCCCAAAATTTAAGTATGGGAATTAGAAAAGACATGAATCCAAGTACCTTTAATCAAGCTTCACTTTTTTTAACCTTTTTTTCATTGAAGTATAGTTAATTTACAGTGTCACGTTAGCTTCAGGTGTACAGCAAAGTGATTCAGTTTTATATATATAAAATTATATAAAATATGTATTAATATATACAATTTTTTATATTGTTCTCCATTATGGTTCATTACAGGATATTGGATATAGTTCTCTGAGCTATACAGTAGAACCATGTGTTCATCTATTTTATAGATAGTAGTGTGTATCTGTTAATTCCAACTTCCTAATTTATCCCTCCCCCACCCTTTCCCCTTTGGGAACCATAAGTTTGTTTTCTATGTCTGTGGTTCTGTTTCTGTTTGGTAAATAAGTTCATTTGTGTCATATTTTATTTATTTATTTTGTGGTACGCGGGCCTCTCACTGTTGTGGCCTCTCCCGTTGCGGAGCACAGGCTCCGGACGCGCAGGCTCAGCGGCCATGGCTCACAGGCCCAGCCACTCCGCGGCATGTGGGATCTTCCCGGACCGGGGCACGAACCCGTGTCCCCTGCATCGGCAGGCGGACTCAACCACTGCGCCACCAGGGAAGCCCTGTGTCATATTTTAGATTACACATATAAGTGAGATAATATGATATTTGTCTTTCTCTGTTTGACTTCACTTAGTATGATAATCTCTAGGTCCATCCATATTGCTGCAAATGGCATTATTTCATTATTTTTTATGGCTGAGTAATACTGCATTGTATATATATACCACATCTTTATCATTCTTCTGTCGATGGACACTTAGATTGCTTTCATGTCTTGGCTACTGTGAAAAGTACTGCTGTGAACATTGGGGTGCACGTATCTTTTCAAGTTAGAGTTTTCTGTGGATATATTGGGGTTTCCCTTTGATTCCAGTTTGCATTGATTTTCCTGTGATTTTTAATGGTGTGTGTTTTTAAAATGTAGTGCTTTTCTTGCATGTTACTATAACCAAAGCAAACCAAAGTTTGATGCAGTGTGATCAGAAGGGAATTATCAATATTATGAATGGATTGAGTGAAGGAATTGTTCTGGAATTCTAGCCAGACTTTTGTCATAATGAGTGTGGTGTTAAATTCCATTTTGTTCAGGTAATTAAAGAGCAACATTTGCAATTTCAGATGACAGTAAAGGAAGGAAAACTCACTGAAATTTATAACTTCTGATAAATTATTACCAGAAAAATTATAATGATGATATGTGGGTACACAGACTTAATTATTGTTCAGGATTTCATGACCATTCAAGAAAGTTTTCTTTTCTTTTCTTTTTTTTTTTGTCTAGTTGATTTACAGTGTTGTGTTAATTCCTGCTGTACAGCAAAGTGATTCAGTTATACATATATATATATTCTTCTTCATATTCTTTTCCATTGCAGTTTATTACGTGATATTGAATATAGTTCCGTGTGCTATACAGTAGGACCTTGTTGTTATTCCATTCAGTATATAGTAGTTTGCATCTGCTACTCCCAAACTCCCAGTCCATCCCTCCCACCCACCCCTGCTTGGCAACCACAAGTCAAGACAATTTTCAGGACATCCAGAGCCCTTGAAAATTTCATTGTCACCGTTTTTCATTCAGCTTATTTTTTTCCTGTATTGGTTGAGAATCATTGTAGCCATTCCTTGGTCATAAAGTTTGTTTTATCTGGTACTGAGTACCTAAATTTTTCTCACAGTAAGCCATTGTAGTACATATTCCTTTTTTTTTTTTTTTTTCTTCACAGTAAGCCATTGTAAAGAGAAATTCCTTTTTGTTCTCTAGTGCAAATCTACAAAAAACAATCATCCAATTTTCCATCCACATGGAGTGTGGTACTTGAGTCTTGAATATTTTGAAAATATTTTAAGAGGCTCAAAGAATCTGATCCCTAAGAAATAACACTGGATTAACAACATTCATCCTGAACTTCCCTGTCTTGCTTCATGCGTTGAACATGGATTGGATTCTTGATTTATTCCAAGCACAGTGCAAGGCTTTGTGGATGAATGTAGGGTGAATTGGTTTGTCTCCCCTCCAGTAGCTTGTGGCGTAGTCCTGAAGATACAATACTGATGGTAGCTGATATTTGAATGACAATTGACCCTTTTAAACATATTTCTATTTACCTTTTTAATTTGCTATCTTTCAGGAAGCTGAGGTGCAATAGAATTGTATGACTTACTTGTCCACTAAAACCAACACCATCTCCATTTTCCTTGTCACTCTGAAATGCTACCCACCTGTATTAAAGCATCCACACCTTTTGGAAGTAAATTTCTGATACAGATCTCGAACTAATAAAAATCATCCCTTAAACTGTTCACATGCCAATGACTAATGCAGAAAGTGTGTGAATTTAGCATTTTCACACATTAGGTTAAATATAACCTCAAGTGAAATTTTGACACTGGTACATTTTTTTTTCCTTAACATACCTGGGCGTAGGTTCATGTCAAGTGGTGTGCTAGGTGCTTTCTGTGTGCAATCTCACGCAAATATGTGAGGAATTTACAGATGAGAACTGTGGCTCAGGAGGTCAAGTATCTTTCCCAAGTTCTTATTACAAAGTTGTGTGTAAGAGCTGGGTGTGTTGCTTCTAAACGTGAGCTGTCCCCACACCCTGCCACCCACAAGATGTCCCATGATTTGGTGGAACAGAGTTTACTCTAGAATGGAGATCGAAAGTCAACTTTGCTCGGCTGGAAAAGGATTATAAGAGGAAACACACAAGAGCGCTGTACAAAGCAGTTATACACACACAAATTCACAAAATCTGAATAGAAGCAAGGTGAAAAGAGTCGTAATTAAAATAAAAGGAGGGGAAACAAGTGATATTGTTGTGGATGTCGGTTCAGAAGTACTATTTCTAACTGTGTTGTGCTGTGGACTCAGCCATTCTAGTAAACTCTATGAACTATTTCTCAGAATAATATTTTTAAATGCACACAAAAATATAGACGGCAAAGAAAACCAATTATGCTGAAGGACAGTAGGATTCATAGACTCTTTGGGGACCCAGCAACCCCCTCTGGAAAAGGCAGGTGAAATTGATAATGGAGATGTTCCCTGTGGAGCCATATGCTTAAGACTCATTATGTTAAAATCAAAGCAGCTGAGAAATCCCCTCTGTGGTCTCCTGATTCGTTTATCAATATAGGAAAAAAGTTATGCTTTTCTTATTCCGCAAATTCATATTTTGCTTAACCACAGACATGGTTTATCCACAGTGTGAATCTGACCCCCTAACTCTTAAACTCATGACTCCCCACCACCCCCCTCCTATGGGGGATGGAGGAGGGAAAGCAAATTAATGCCAAAGAGGAAAGAAAATGTCCTACTTTGTATTCAGTGCCATTAAAAGTATAATAAAAATGTGTTGTTAGCACTATCAACATGATAATTGCTGTCCATTAGGGGAGAGACAAGGCATCGTTCCAGTTAAGGCTGTGTCTCCATTTATTGTTAGATGTTTTCAGGGTGTTGGGTGTGTCCATCCCTTCAGGACCAATCCTCATGAGTAATGCCAACATGTGGAATTAGGTCTGTGGTTCTTCCCAAGCTTCTAAATCCATCCTATATGGAGCAGCTCTGTGGAAATTTTAATTATCCCTTCATCATAATTTCTACACTCACTCTTTACTTCGGTATTACAGACAGCAATGCTGATTACTGGATGAAATTTAGTTACTAATGTGAGATGTTGGAATATATAAGCTTGAAAGGACCGTATTTTAGTTGTTTGGCAGTTTTCATCATCATCACGTAAGATGGACCGTTGTGTTGGTCCATGGTAACATTCAGGATAGCAGTAAAATTATAGCATTTTTTTCTGTGTTTAAGCAGCTGTAATTTTTATAATAGCTTAAAAAGCACAATCATAGAAGGAAAAGGATATACAGTAATTGTAGGACATTTCGTTTGAAAAGAAGAAATTAAAATTTACCTGCCTTCCCATCTCCTGGGATCAAACATTGTGTTTTTTCCGGTCTCTTCCCTGTGTGTGTGACCAGTTTGACTGAGGCATCTCAATGACTTCATACCGTCCAAATGCGGTTACACTGCGCCCTGCCCAAGTCCCCTTTCCCTGCTGTAGCATCCTTTACCATCACCCCGATCCAGTTCCCTAACTGGTTGGTCACGTTTACTTATTGAAAGCTCTCACTCTGGGGAGGTTTGGTTCTGTTCCCTTGGAGTGTTGATTTTATTCGAGACTGGCACCTCTTCTTGCCACCCCCCATACCAGCTGGTCTGGGTGTCTGGAACCCTGGGAAGCTGCTCACCTGTCTCCCACCTTCACTGTCCCACCACTGAGGGGTGGGGAAGAGATAGAAGAGGTGGGAGAGGAAAGAGTCACCCTGTTACCGGCTGCCTCTACCAGAAGCAAACTTACCTCCACTGCGTTGGGTTACCTACATCTTTGGGGGTGCGGTTGTAGCCCCCTATGTGTTGGTGGTGGTTTCCCCCTTCCTCATCCAGAAAGGCTGTGGGTCTCTGCGTGGTAAACATCTGAACATTGGTTCTCTCGTGGCATCACATTGACTGGTCCCTCCCAGGGCCCTATGGCGCCTCATTCCCTCGTCACTGATGCTCTTGTGTGTGAGAACTCTGCCTCCTCACCTCTTCCTTTCTCCCAGGGCCTCGTGGGACCCGGACCTCTTCAGCCAGTGCTCTTAGGGGTACCAGCAAGACGCCAGCCACAGGTCTTTCCTTCACGCCCATCCTTCCACCCCTGGGGATATGGTAGATATATGTAAACAGACATAGGCCACACAGCTGGACACCTGAGCATTCAGTTTGATCCTGAACACATTTAAATTAGCAGCACACATTGTGAGTCATGTGAGTTTGAGCCTGGAAGCAGATGGAAGTCCCCTGCAAACTCATGGTGGGAACCATTCAAAGGCAGTAAATATAAGATCCTTTATGCCTGACCGTGTTCGTCAAATCAAGCTGCTATAAAGGGTACCAGAGTGAGTAGTTTATAAACAGCAGAAACGTATTCCTCCCAGTTCTGGAGGCTGAAATTCTGAGATCAGCATGGTTGGGTTCTGGTGAGAGCCCACTTGTGGGTCACAGACTGCAGACTTGTGTCCTCATGTGGCAGAAAGAAGGAAGGGAGCTCTCTGGGGTCTCTTTAATAAGGCCACTAATCTATTTTATGGGGGCTCTACCCTCCTGACCTTATCACCTCCCAGTGCCATCCTAATACCATCACACAGGGGTTTAGGATTTCACTGTAGGAATTTGGGGGGGGTGGTATATGCATTCAGTTCATTGCACTGATGCATTGGTGACCAATATGCTGGGACGCTTTGGTAACATCCAGATCTGCAGATTTCATGTCTCAATTCAACCCCCAAGCAAATATTCCTGCCTTATACTGTCACAGTGCAAAGCCACTGCTGAGTAAAATCCCCACTAGCTGGGTGATGCATCCTAAAATCCCCTTTGCTCTGAGGTCAGCGGGTGTGTCTGAAATCACTTTCATTTTATTTAGAGCTCGATTCCACTGTTGCTAACCATTCATGTTCACCCAGAGTCACGAGGCGGGGGTGGGATTCACAGGGTGGCCGCCTAACATCCCGGGGACAACTTGGGACAGAGGGCAAGAGAAAGACCCTAAAACAGACATCCCAGGATAGCTGATTAGAGCTCCTTCTGAAACTTGCTGGGTCCGTTTCCTTGTGTATATTATGAAGCCATGCATTAAAGTTATCATCTAGACAGCCATCCAGTTCATGTATAATATTAACTAACCCTATTTTGATAACATTCAGCCGTCTTTGCTATTTGACATGTCATTTTTAAAGTTGTTTGTTGTGCTTTTACAAAGTGCCTGGTGGTGCCCTGGAGTAAAGACATCTCATCTTTAAAATGTACCGACTTCCTTGTTTTGCTTTGTTTTGCTATTGTCTCTGGCAGATGAGATTTTGGATACTTTTGTTGCAAGAGAATTAGACACAGTAGGAAGCTTGCTCATCCCCCCAGGAATCCTCGGGGGCACGTGTCTGGGAGCTTCCGCTGTCGGTGCAGATGGTTTAAGGAAGTTGAATTGTGCTAATGTGCCTTTTCTTTGCTCTTCTGTGAATCGTTGTCCAATTTTGATGTTGCTGAGGTCTGGAGACTCACAGTTTTGATTTTGCTGAATCACAGCCCCAATCATTTGATAGAACATGGAGTTCAGTTCAACCTGAAAAACAAAGTGAACTAAGCGCCATTAAAATAAAATGGCCTTTCCACATTTAGTTAGAAGGAGATCATGTGTTTTGCGAAGGCAGGCGGATCTGAAATCAACCTGATGAATTTTTCATATGACTTTTCATTTTCTTTCAATTTACCTTGTAGGTTTCTCTCAACATACAGGCTTAAGCAAGCAAGGCACGGTGATTCATGGGTGAGTTCATGCATTTGCTGGGTGTAGTTCAGGTAACACACATGCTTCGGGGACCCATTCCCCCACCATTAGATGGCAAGCACGTTAAGCATGGTGCTTCTATTTTTATCGATACCTTGTATGGTTAGCTAGCTGCATTTACTGGGTTTTGGTGGTTGTCCTGTGTTTGTTAACAAGTTGTGATGAGAATTCTCTCTGGTTATGAAGCCAAAGCTTCCAGTCTGGTTAAGCTATTAACTACTGTCATTTTTTTTTTAACTTCTTTGGGCTCCTGTTCTGTGACAGTGTAAAGATGGAAGTAGATCATCTCTGAGTCCAGTTCAGTTAGAAAAAGCTTATATCTCTAGGTAAAATTTTAGTGTTTCATTTGTATTTCGAACGCTATTACTTATCTCCGTTACACAGTGTTCTACTGGTATCAGTCTCTAATTAACGTTAACGCGTGTTAAGTCATCAAGGGTCACAACCATTCCGCAAAGTAGCTGCATCTTTGTAGGTGGAGAAACTGAGGCTCAGGGAAGTTAACTTGCCCCAAGGCCAAATCACCAGCAGTAGTAGAGACCAGATTTGAATAAAGCCCGAACTGCCCCAGAGTCTCTGTTCTGAGTCACCATGCTGCACCTCCACTTAGAAAGAGAGGGAAAAAAAAAAAAAAATGCAAGTGTTTCTTGAAATTGTAGGACTTCAGGAGTTTAGAACTGATTCAAGGCTGTATATCATGTACCAATTAAACTTTAATATTTTAAAAAGCTGTGCTCTTTTCGTTGATCCTACCTTAATATCTGGCAACATGATTAAATTTTTCTTTTTGTGCTAGCTTAATTTTCATGATTTATCAGGATATGTTTCTTCAATGTTGAAAGGGTTAATTAGGATGCAAAGAAATTTTACTTTTAGACATTTACTTATTCCATTATAAAGCATCCCAATATAAATAAGGGTCAAGGACATCAGGAGAACAATCTTTGTGTGCGGAAGGCAACCGTTTGCTCTGCTGAATGCGAATTTACCCATGGGCAGGTGGGCATTGCCATTTCTCAAAGCCTGTTCAGTGAACACACCGTCATGTATGATACCAACATACTTGAAGGGAAGGTCAGTGATGACTGCAATGTTAATGCAGCTTTAATATAAAAGTATAAAGTCAACAACTCTTCCTAGCAGAAATATTGTGATTTTTTTAAATCCCAGAAACACATTTTGCTAGCCCTAGGTATTTCCTTTGTTCTTTTAATGACTTAGCTAAAGTTGGAAGCCCGTGGGGTCTATCGTTGTTGCTGTTATTATTGTTATTGTTATTATTACTATTAACAACCGCAGTTGGCGCTAGGCTTCATCTTGAGTCACTCAAAATTACTTCTGGAGGTAAAAATGTGCTCAGACGTTCTGTGCAGGTGGGCAAATGAGGACTCACATCCCTGTGGGTACCAGGATGTCAGCACATGTGTGTCTGCAAGGGCATGGCACGTGTGTGTGCACCTGTCCCCGATTTCAGAGGGGTGACTTGCAAATCTGGGTTACAAAGGATTGTTTCAGCTAACTGAAATATTAATTTCATGAATTTCCTGTAATAGGTAATTAACACAAACAGAACGTGGCACGCCAGTGCCCTTGCCCAACAAAAGGTTATTACTGTTCACATCCCAGCCCAGTCCCCGCCTCACACAGGGTGAACTAGGCAGCAGCAGCACAACAGCTGTGACTTCGTTACTCCTTGTGGTTTGTCAAATATATCATCAAATACACAGGGACGCCGACTTCCATCAGATCTAATAACACGTACGTGGAAATTTCAAGTGTTCCCAGTCTCCCTCTTCCACCCTCCCGACTCTTGGAGTCCCTTCATCTTCCTTCGTAATGGAAGTGTGTGTTTTTTTCCTTTTCAGACATTATTTAAAAGCCATTGACTAATTATAGTTTTAATTACATTCTCTCTTGCTGATAATCAGCCAAAAGGTTAAAAAACTGTTTTAAGAAGGTTTTCTTTCCTCTGTTGGATGAACAGCAGAGATACTACCCATAGAATCTTAAATTTACAGTGAACTGTAAAGACGATTCAAAGTTCTCACCTAATTCTACCTGAATTATTAAAAACAGCTTCAAATAAACTCTGTACAAATAAACTGTCATGACATCAATAATGATGAGTGTCAAGACCCTTCTCCAAGATAAAGGCCCTTGTACTTTATTTCAAAACTTGTGTTTGCAAAAATCGATCTAAAGTAATATGCTGATGGCCTGCGTATCACTGGCTGTGATGCAGCCTGAATGGCGATAGCTCGGTGTCTACTCCCTTTCATGTCAATACATTTTCACGTCAATACCCTCAGAGAGCGATAGGAGGCCCGATCGGGCACTGAAGGAAGTCTAGGGCAAGAGTGGCCTCTAAAAGTTTGGCTGCCTTTTTTCTGGGTCATCAGAGTCAAATTTCACATAAATGAAAAGAGTCCCATACTGCCAAGATCATCTTTAAAAGAATTACATGCAATTTAAATATTTTAGGACTAATGTGGTATATATCCTATAACTTAACTATTTTTTATTAAACATTGTGCATACTGCCAGCAATCTCATTTCAGTTTGCCTCATATCAGTTATGTGGCTAGGAAGATGTTTGCCCTGTTTTATGTTCTTTATTTTTTTTATTTTTGCGGTACGCGGGCCTCTCACTGTTGTGGCCTCTCCCGTTGCGGAGCACAGGCTCCGGACGTGCAGGCTCAGCGGCCGTGGCTCATGGGCCCAGCCGCTCTGCGGCATGTGGGATCTTCCCGGACCGGGGCACGAACCCGTGTGTCCCCTGCATCGGCAGGCGGACTCTCAACCACTGCGCCACCAGGGAAGCCCTTTTTTTTCTTTTTTTAATCTTTGGCTTCAGAGGAGATAAAATGGAAGGAAAGAGAGCCACACACGTTGCTATCAGCCACTTGCAATATGAACTATTTAGTGTCTAATTAAAAGTAAAAATGTAAAGCCACCTGGAGCAGTGTCAGCAGATCTCTTGAGACTGTTATTTGGGGGAAAAAAATCATGTCTTCTTATTTTACTATTAAGTAACAGTGAATTTGTTTATCTGTGAGGACTACATTGTGGTTCCTTAATTTACACTGATGGCATACTTCCTGAAAGCTACTTAATGCTTAGATTTGTCATTTAAAAGGGATTGCATCCTGGTATTTCCTCTCATTGCTGTGGATGGAGGAGTCTAAATATTCTTTAAAAGTCATTTTTAAATCTTTAAGATATGATTTTATAAAGTTGTGTTTTCTTTTATATTTGTCTCCAGTTATTTACGGATTTTTCTCTTTGATTTCATTGCTGACCCTTTTTTTTAGTAGCATGTTGTTTAGTCTCCATGTGTTTCTTCTTTTCACGTTTTTCTTTCTGTAGTTGATTTCTAGTTTCACACCATTGTGGTTGGAAAAGATGTTTGATATATTTCCTATTAAATTTGCTGAGGCTTGTTTTGTAACCTACTGTGTGATTAATCCCAGAGAACATTTCATGAGAACTTGAAAAGGATGTGTATTCTGCCTTTTTTTTTTTTTGGATGTAGTATGCTGTAGACATCAATTAAATCCAACTTGTCTATTCTGTTATTAAAAAAAAAATCTCTAAGATAAGCACACATGGGATCAAAATACAGTATTACCTTTCCTCTAGACCACCTTCAAATGTCCCAGAATGTTGTAAATGTTACCAGAAACAACAAAAACCACAACAAAAACCACCTTATAATCTATGCTACAAATTAACCTCAATATGTTTAAAAGAGTAAGGAAACATCATAGAATTCTTCAAAATTCAAAGCGATCTGAGAGATCATGTTTCCTGTTGTGAGCAAACAATCAATGTTAAAAGAGTTACATTGAGTCTATGGAGGAGAAACGTTTATTCTTTTTTTTTTTAATCTTTATTGGAGTATAATTGCTTCATAATACTGTTAGTTTTTGTTTTACAACAAACTGAATCAGATATACGTATACATATATCCCCATATCGTCTCCCTCCCACCCTCCCTATCCCACCCCTCTAGGTCATTGCAAAGCACTGAGCTCATCTCCCTGTGCGATGCAGCTGCTTCCCACTAGCTATCTGTGTTACATTTGGTACTGAAACGTTTATTCTTAACGCAAATTAAATTTACTGATTTCATCAACGGAACCAGGGCAGTAAGTAATTGGGGCTGCATCCAGCCCCCGGAAGGCAGAAATAGGGGCGTATTAGAAATTAGCAACTGTGATGCTCTATTCCTTCATCCTCTGCATCCTCTGTGTTTTACAGGGCTGGAAAGTTACCGGTTTTCACAGTGCATAGTTGCATTTCATCCTCTACATTTTACTTCCTGGCATCTTCCTGTTACAAGGGGGACACCTGGGCGTGGGGGACCTCTCCCCCGCGACCCCGGTTTCCCAGCGCTGTGCTGGCCTCACTCTGCTTTGTTCCATGCAGAGATCAGCTCAGGCCATGGGTGAGGCTCCAAGCAACCTGAGATAAACCACTCGCCTCCCTCAGTTGAGAAGCTGGTCCAGTCTCCTGTAATTGTGTGGTTTCCTCTCTGCTCTGGCGGGTGTGACAAAGTCAGCTCGGCCACTGAACTTATAGTGTTCCAGAATGTTCCGTGCTCAGGGCACCTGGCTGCTCCTCCAACTCTGTACCAAGGGCCACGTTGGGGAGAGCCTTGCCCCACCCTTCACAGAAGGGTCCCCTCTCTCCATCCCTGTTTTCTGCACCTGAAACTCTCCACGTCCACCTGGACAGTATGTACCTATAACATTTTATTGATAAAATAAGAATAAAGTACATGTGTAATTGTTAAGGGTGATTCGTGTGTTCCAGTCCAAACCTGAAGCTGGAAGTGCTGAGAGGCTCCTGATCCCAATTTGATTATTTCCTATTTCGCAAATAGTAAGACCATAATCTTGGGGAACACGGGGAACCAGAGAAAGTCCCTCTGATAATTAAATGGTTGTTTAGGGCACCGTGGACTTCTGACCCCTGGCACTGGGCCTTCCATTCATCTCAGAGATTTCCACTTGGAGGGTCTCCTTTATCCTCGAATGAATAATTTTATTCATTTTACAAACCGGTCTGAGTATGCTCTCTCAAAGTAGTCATTCACTAGGCATTTATGTTACTATTTGTGTAACTTAACTATATTGGCCATTAAATTAAATAATTTTTGCAGTTTCATAAATCAGCATCTTGACTTGGGAGATAGAATACTGCTGATCACTTTCTAAGTAGAAGAATTAGCAAAGGTAAGAGCGTACGAAAATCCCGAATGAACTTTTTGGCCAGCCCAATCTTTCTTTGTATTTCAATTTGAATTAGCAGAAAAGATTCTTTTCTGCATCTCTAAACAGATGTCCTTGAAATTCTATTGTGTATGCTATTTATAAAATTATCAAACTTACCATTTTATAATGTTTACTACTTACAAGTGCCCTTCTAAGTACTTTAAGCGCGCTGTAGCATTTAATCTCCATAATAAACCTCCATGACAAAGCTATTGTTATCACATTTCGGAGTTCCCTGTGCTATGCAGTAGGTCCTTGTTGATTATCTATTTTGTATATAGTAGTGTGTATATGTTAAGATGGGGAGACCTGGGTTCTGAGAAGTTGAATAATTTGCCCAGGATCACAAAGACTGCGGGTTGCAAGGCCAGGATTCCAAGCCAACCAACGTGGCTCCAAGCCTGTGCTTTTCAAGGTAATGCTGAGCTATCTTTGCAAAGATGATCATGAGATCTGATGTCAATGGCTCCTCCAGCTGAGACCGTTTTTTCTCTTCCTCTGAATATAATCAAGATTATTGGAGATGGAACGAGCTGGTTGTTAGTAAGCAAGTGTTCAAGTGTTTGTCGCTAACTCCAGGGCTAACCCTAATATTTAGGAGGCAGACATTGATTGCCGAAGATCATGTGGGGTAGACTCCCAATGGGCATGTTGGCTGTGGTGAGTACTGAGGGAAGAGATTATCTCAGCTCGGGATTATACTTTTATGTCACACTGGCATGGATTTAATATATTATGGCATTTCTACAGGTTACCATGCTGTTTCTTTCATGGTTATACTTTCTTATAGTTTTACTCAATTTTTAGAAATTATGATTGGTGTTTCCAAAATGTAGTTTTTAGGGGCAAGGTGACAGAAATGGCAGTGTAGATAACTGCAGAATTTGCCCCCATTGTCAGCAGCCAACTTTTTTTTCTTTTTTTAACGTCTTTATTGGAGTATAATTGCTTTACAATGGTGTGTTAGTTTCTGCTTTATAACGAAGTGAATCAGCTACATGTATACATACATCCCCATATCTCCTGCCTCTTGCCTCTCCCTCCCACCCTCCCTATCCCACCGCTCTAGGTGGTCACAAAGCACCGAGCTGATCTCCCTGTGCTGTGCGGCTGCTTCCCACTAGCTATCTATTTTCCATTTGGTAGTGCATATATGTCCATGCCACTCTCTCACTTCGTCCCAGCTTACCCTTCCCCCTCCCCGTGTCCTCAGGTCCATTCTCTATGTCTGTGTCTTTATTCCTGTCCTGCCCCTAGGTTCTTCATAATCTTTTTTTTTTTTTTCTTATTTTTACTTTAATGACACCCCTGCCATGTTTGCAACACTCTTCTGGGCTCTGGGATTCGTCTTAATCTGTGCGCTCACTTGGGGATTTTTGAGGTTTCACAGGGACCGCCCAAGGTTGCAGGTGTGTTGTTCGTACGTCCTATCTAAGAAAATAGGCTTTCAAAGATAAATTGCTTTTACTGGTTTTATCATCTTCTAAAACAATATTTTTAAAAGGTGATTTTTCATAATTCAATTGTTTCAAGTTTCGCTCCTCACTACTAAATGATTTCTTTGTTCTAATAGCTGTAAGCAAATTTATTTTTCTTAAATTTTTTATTGGAGTATAGTTGCTTTACAATGTTGTGTTAGTTTCTGCTATATAGCAAAGTGAAATCAGCTATATGTATACATATATCTCCTCTTTTTTGGATTTCCTTCCCATCTAGGTCACCACAGAGCATTGAGTAGAGTTTCCTGTGCTATACAGTGGGTTCTCATTCGTTATCTATTTTATCCATAGCATCAATAGTGTGTGTATGTCAATCCCAATCTCCCAGTTCATCCACGCCGCTTTACCCCTTGGTATCCATACGTTTGTTCACTACGTCTGTGTCTCTTATTTCTGCTTTGTAAATGAGATCATCTATACCAAATTTAAAATGGAGTTATGGAGATTCCAGACTGGGCAGAGGTGTAAGTAACTTAAGTGGAATTATATTTCCCTTGAGTGACACATCCCCCTCTTTAACTTCATACTATTTCACAATTATTTTTCCATGTAGCATCATCTTTGACAATAAAATTCTTCCCTGGGGTAAAGGTGCTAAGTTTATGTGAATTGCTTTTGTTGTTAGACTTGTCTGATTTCAAATCTTTGCTGTCATAAATAATGCTGTGATGAATGTCTGATCATTTTATATTTACCCTGCCTTCCAGACAAATATAAGTGGTGTTTTTTTAGTGCTTACATTTATTTATTGGATTTTTATCAATACATGTTTGTAAGCTTGGGCACATTTTATTATCTTAAGATAGGTGTCAGTTAATTGAACGTGTTCCATAATACAGGAAAAATAGATCCCCAGTAAGAAAGAAATAAGATCAAACTCAGGCTCACACTGTTAAAAAGTAATCAGGAAAAAGTGGCAAAGATAACTTTAACCCAAACAATAGGAGATTCACTCCCTCAAGGATGTGACTGTGCTGAGCCCATTAAATATAAATGGTTTTATTTAATTGGCTGACATTGTGATATCACCTTTGTGAGTTGAGCTAAACCTTCCTCAGTAAGAAGTAATTAAAAATCACTTTTTGGCAGTGATCTTTCTTGACGGTCAAGGTGTTACACTAGTCCTCCCATAATATGATTCTTGGCAGGATTTATCTCTGAAAGTAAACGTCAGTGAAAGACACCCAGGGTTCACTTAAAAAGGAATATAATGCACTTAAAGTGGAAAAGAGTGAGATAAGTGATTCCAATTCAATTAGTATCTCAAGGAGCCATCAATAATAATTTAAAGGACCTCGATATTAAATTAAGGAATTGACATCAGATCTGTAGAAATGCCAGAGCATGGCTGAGACGTCTAGTGTTCGTTACCGTCAATATTTTATCTGAATATTTTGTGAGCGCGTGATTTGTCAGGCTCCCAGACGTTCGGAAAATTTCTCTCTGTCCCCCTTTTTTTCCCCTCTTTCTCCCTCTCCCCTCTCTCCCTCCTTCTCCTCGCGCTCCATCAATCTGCTCCCTGTTCTGGCCCCTCCATTTTCTGAGAATGTTAGCCTGGGTCTGTTTTCTACCAGAATTACTCTTAATTATTATTATGAAAGTGGCTTCAAGAATCGTATAACCCAGCCAGGCTCCACGTAGAACATAAGAGCATCTTTTTTGAAGGGAGGGGATTTTAAAAATTCCTTATATCTCCACATAGGTCCTCAAAGATGCAATAACCTTTCAAATCTACTACATATACAATAAGAAAGGCATGGTTGGGAGACACGGGACCCTCTGGAGTGAAAGTTCTTTTCTCCTAATTTTAGGGCCGAGACCTTAGGCAAGTGACTTACTCTCTCAGAGACTTCATTTCAATGGGAAAGAATGGGAACGCTCATTCCTTTGCCCTGTGATTGATGAAGTGTAAAAATGATGAATACTTCCGCCTGGATTCTTGGTTAAGAATTGCTTCTTTTCTTTTTTTCACACTTTGCTTTCGAGCTAGACAGTGTGGGCAGAGCCTCGGAGGCAGTGTCCAGCTATGCCCCCTGCGGCTGACACTTCTACAGTTTTCTTCCTTTCAGCTCTGATGTTCTCACCACAGGATGGTCTCGGGCTTCGCTGGTCCCCACCTCCAGGCCCAGGTTTGGCTCAGCCCTCAGCCATGCCCCCTTGACACTGGTTGGTTCAGGAGTGGGTATGTGATCCACACCTAAGCCAATGAGCTCAGGGCATTTCCTTGGCCTCAGTGATTGGTCCAGGAGTAGACACATAAGTTGCTGTGCTTCTGATCAATGTGATGCCCGCAGTTTTCATGTCTATGGTTGAGGGAAAAGATGCTCTGACATCCTCTGAGACATGTACCTTAAGGCCTAGAACAGCAGCTACCATTTTGAAACCCATGAGAGACTAGAGATCCCAAGCAGAAGGGGAGACCCCAAAATGTGGCTGGATTGTCCCTCAAGCCAATCTTACCACTGGCTTTTCAGTTATGTTAGTGAATGAATTTCATTTTAAAAGATTTAAGCCCCAGTCGATTTTTTGTCATGATGAAAAAATTTCTGATAGAGTCCTGAATTATTTGAGAAATTCAAGAATTCCCCCACTCTTTTTAGAGTCAAAACTATTTTAGAATCAATAGTTTTGATTCTGAAAAATGGCATTCAGCTTTCCTAAATTTCCAGAAGCCTGTGTGTTCAGTAAAGTTTTGGCATGGAGTCTCGTGATGTAATACGGTGATAAGTTTGTCTTCCTCCTGTCTTGTGGACCCCCAAGAGAATAACGTTTTTTTTCATGCACCAAGAACACTTGCCTTTGCCTCTAGTCTTAACTTAGAATCCCTGCTTCTGCGCTCCAGTGACGCCCCCTGCCCATCTTTATTTCAGTTTCAGCACATTAAATTAAATCTGCTTCTTTATGCGACTGCCTCTGCCTCTGTTAAGCCACCGCCCAAGGGCAGAGACTGTGCTCCAAGCACTGAATATTTGTTGAGACTTGTCAGGTACAACACAGAATCCCCATGTAAATTTAAATTTCAGACATAGAGCTTTTGGGTTTTGTTTTTTTGCTTTTGTTTTTGTTTTTTGTTTTTTGTTTTTTTGGTTTGTGTGTCCCAAATAGTGCATGCGGCATCCTTGTACTAAGAAGTTATTAGGTGTTTATGTGAAATTCAAATTTAACTGATTGTCCTGTAGTTTTATTTGCTAAATCTAGCAACCCCTTGTTGCACTGAATAGTTACCACCTCCACTGTGGATCTCACAACAGGACCCAGAAACTAAGATGGAAGCTATTTACTGCTGTGTAGCAGTTACCCTAAAACATAGCAGCAGGTTGAAAACAGTAAAGACATATTGTTTGGTAATTTCTATAGGTCAGGAATCTAAGCATGGCCAAGCTGGGTGCTGATAGACATTCTTTGCTTGACCAGACTCATCAGGGTCCTGAGACTTCTCCTAGGCCCATTGGTGCACTTCCTTGTAAAATCGAGTTTTAGCAAGAACCCTGCGGAGCCCTTTTTGTTGGAACCTCCCCCATGAATATCTGATCACCCTCAATATCTGATGGGGTTCCTCATCTTCCACATTCCCCAGATGATGGCTGACCACCTGGCCTGCCTTCAGCGAAAATCCTGCTAAAGTCAGTTTCGCCAGAACCCCCGCTACCCCTGAGGTTTTCTTCTATTAACTTTCCATCCACTGACTCTACCCTACGCTTTAGCCATAGATTCCCACTTGCCCGTTCTGTAATCGGTGTTGAGGCCAACCTCTCTCCCCACCCCCGGCTGTAAAATCCCATCACAGCACTTCCTGTACCTGTGCTGACAGCCGTCCTCCTGCCACCAACCCCCTGGGTAAAGTCTTCCTTATTGTGCCGTAACAAGTCTCACTGAATATTTTGTAACAGTACCTCCAGCTCAGGGTCCCTGAGGAATTGGCAGTAACCTGTCACCAGGACTGCAATTTGAACTTGTGGAATGAATGGGGGGATTCTCCAAGCTCCCACACCTGGGTGTTGGCAGCCCTTGGTCTCTTACCACCTGGGCATCTCCAAAGGGCTGTGTTATATCAGGGCATTTGGCTTCTCCCAGGGCAATTGATGCAAGAGAGAAATGGAAACCACAGATTGTCTTTTAATATTTATTTATTTGCTTGGTTGCTTGTGCCGGGTCTTAGCTGTGGCAGGCGGACTCCTTAGTTGTGGCATGTGAACTCTTAGTTATGGCATGCATGTGGGATCTAGTTCGCTACCCAGGGATCGAACCTGGGCCCCCTGCGTAGGGAGTGTGGAGTCTTAACCACTGCGCTACCGGGCAAGTCCCCGTTTGTTCTTTTTAACAACCTAATCTTGAAGGTGATTCTCATCACTTTGGCTGTATTCTCATTAGTAGAAGTGAGGCTCTTGGTCCAGCCCACGCTTAAGGGGAAAGGATTAGAGAACGTTATGAATACCAGGGGGTGGGGATCCATGGCGCCACCTTAGATGCCACTCACCATAGGGGGTTCTGGTATGTAGACCTTCACTTGTCACTGTAGCCAGATCGCAAGTGCACTAGGGAATATTTGCAATCCTTAAGCCTTTTTTTTTTTGCCAAATGAATGAGATAGTGTATGTTGTAACTTGGTGTCTGAGTTAGCTCATCTGTGCTGTCCAATATGGAAACTACTAGACAGATTGATTATTTAGATTTAAATGTAAATTTAAAATTTATTTTCTCAGTCACATTAAGCATCTTTCAAATGTCGACAGCCACATGTGCCCAGCAGCTACTGCATCGCACAGTACAGATATAGAACATCTCCGCCATTCTTTTGGACGATGCTGATAGAGATCGTATGAGCTTGGCCCAGTGTTACATTTTAGGTGGAGCAGCATCTTTCTCCTTCAAAGGACATGCGGGGCTTCCCTGGTGGCGCAGTGGTTGAGAGTCCGCCTGCCGATGCAGGAGACACGGGTTCGTGCCCCGGTCTGGGAGGATCCCACATGCCGCAGAGCGGCTGGGCCCGTGAGCCATGGCCTCTGAGCCTGCGCGTCCGGAGCCTGTGCTCCGCAACGGGAGAGGCCACAGCAGTGAGAGGCCCGCGTACCGCAAAAAAACAAAACAAAACAAACAAAAAAAAAGGACGTGCGTATCCATTATGCTCATCCTTTCAAATCTTAGCTGCTCACCTACTAAAATGATTTGCATGATGAACCGCCCTTGATAAATCTACTCCTGAGTGAAACTGCCTTTGCTTTTATTTGAAAATATTACCTACTTCTTTGGTGGTATTGAACTACGATATTCAAATGAAGGATACTGATTATTACATTATGCAGGAAAGAACACAAAATCCAATGTATTGCGTGAAACATAATTTATGTAAAAACATGCAGACAGTTGCATTCAAGTATTTGATGTAAGTAATGAGAGAATCACACATAATGGGTATTTTTTATTAAACTGAGATTCAGTTGATTTGCCTTATGAGTGAAGTTACTCAAGCAAATTGGATTGTGAGCAAAAAAAAGGATAAAATAAAGAGATGGAAATTTCAGAAGCTTGACACGAATGTGAAGAACAAATAAACTTGGCTGTAAATATTCTACTAATTTATCTGCATAGGAAAGAGTAGCAAATTTGAGGCTTGATTTAGTGAAATATATTGGGGATTTTGTTTAAGTATATGTAATTATTGGCAATGTATTAATCTGTATCCAGTATTTAGTGAACGGTTGGTATGTGCTCACTAAAATAACTTCAGGGTAAAAAGATTGATCAGACATAGATCTGTTCTTAACTGATCTCCTCATTCAGAAGTGGGGCTAAGTTGTGCATAAAATGATTACAAAGTAGAAAGTGGTTAGTGTGTCAGATCTTTATATTACATATTATAGGACTTCAGAGAAAAAATAAGTTCAAGGAGTTTGTCTTTGTCATTATCTTAACCCTACATCTGGAAAAGCTCCTGGCACAGGGTTCACGTTCAGTAAATGCTGGTAAGTGATGAGTTAGGAAATCTTCATGGGTGGCAGCGTAGTTGAGCTGGGAAGTAGAAGGCAGATTTGACATGGTTCTGAAAGTGATGGACATGTGATCCAACTGGAGCCAACAGCGTGAGGATAAAGTTGTGTGGAGACCTTGGTTCTGTATGCAGAGAAGGACGTGGTACAAAGTCTCAGCGAACAAAGGCGAGAGGAGAAGTAAGAGCTGACAATGGAGAGGCTGGTGGTGTCCAGCCTATGAAGGGTCCTTATACCAAGCGTGGAGTGTAGACTTTCTTATGCTGATGACATATTGCAGTGAGAATGTTTTTGGATTTATTAGGTTAAATAAAGTATATTTTTAACATTTACTTTACTTTTCATTGTTGCATTTACTTTTCAATGAGACAACTACAAATTTAAAATAACATAAGGAACTCACATTATATTTTCAATAGATAGCACTGCTCTGTGACAAGTGTAGGAGTGTAATTAATTAAAGATTTGGGGCTTCCCTGGTGGCACACTGGTTGAGAGTCCGCCTGCCGATGCAGGGGACACGGGTTCGTGCCCCGGTCCGGGAAGATCCCACGTGCCGCGGAGCGGCTGGTCACGTGAGCCATGGCCGCTGAGCCTGCGCGTCCGGAGCCTGTGCTCTGCAACGGGAGAGGCCACAACAGTGAGAGGCCCGCGTACCGCAAAAAAAAAAAAAAAAAAAAAAAGATTTGGAATCCAGTTAGTAAAATAGATGCAAATGAATAAGGTAGAGACGGTGGGCATGAAGGTATGTGTAGTAATAGAATTGCAAAATTGGTTTCAATAATAAATATAAAAATCAACAACTTGAACAAATAACAATTGATGTTTACACATTCAGTAAATATCTCTTATGTGTGTGTATGTGTATCAGTTCATATTTAGATTTTAGCTTAGGAGCTTTGCACAGGTTAGTGGGGGTTATTGAGGATCAGGTTAGAGATTTATTTCTTGGACAAGCTCTCAGGGGGCTGTCCTTTCAGAGGTCATATTCAGCCTGCAGGTGTCTCAGGCTGAATCACCCACCTAAATGTCTACGTGTTCGCAGCCTGTCACGTGCAGTTTAAGACTTCTACAGTTTTATGAACACATTTTTCGATGTTCTATTCCTGTCATTTTTACACATTAAGGAAAATTCATTTTGCTCAAAACTGTTTTTCTAACTTCTCTCAAACATATCACGTATTTTGATTATTTCTTAGCAGTTTTTTCCTTCTGAAAATGCTGTGTTCATTCCTTAAAGTCATGTCATAATTTTTAATACTTAAAATTTAAAATGTAACTTATGGTGTAATAAAATTTAAAATTCTTTTAAAACCACATAAGAGGGCTTCCCTGGTGGCGCAGTGGTTGCAAGTCCGCCTGCCGATGCAGGGGACACGGGTTCGTGCCCCGGTCCGGGAAGATCTCACATGCCGCGGAGCGGCTGGGCCCGTGAGCCATGGCCGCTGAGCCTGCGCGTCCGGAGCCTGTGCTCCCCAACAGGAGAGGCCACAGCAGTGAGAGGCCCGCGTCCAGCAAAAAAAAAAAAAACAAAAACAAAAAAAAACACATAAGAATTGGTCTGTTACTGATGGAACATTTATAAAGGAAAGAAGAAAGGAGCTTCATACTTACTAATTGCTTCCTATGTTTATTTAATTTTCCCATACTTACAGCTCTGCTTCAACACTGCACTTCTTCCGCTGAAAAAATTTTACCAAGACTACTGAGCTTAGCAATATTAGTTGTACTAATTCATCCTGATGATCAACCTAACTTAAAAATATTTTATCATTTTTGTGTTACATTTTGTTTTTAAATTACTTCCGCAAACTTATTTCACGAAGACATTTACTTTAAAAGATATTAGTGGGCTTCCCTGATGGCGCAGTGGTTGAGGGTCCGCCTGCCGATGCAGGGAACGCGGGTTCGTGCCCCGGTCCGGAAGGATCCCATATGCCGCGGAGCGGCTGGGCCCGTGAGCCATGGCCGCTGAGCCTGCGCGTCCGGAGCCTGTGCTCCGCAGCGGGAGAGACCACAGCAGTGAGAGGCCCGCATACGGCAAAAAAAAAAAAAAGATATTAGTTTATCTAGATTTAAATGACACCAAACTTATGGTGCAGTTTTAAATAATATTCCACAAAATCAACATTTATACTGTGATATGGAAGGGTGAAAATCAAAGTAACTTGGGTAAAATAAATTTAAAACATCCAAATGGAATGTTATGGCAATTTTATCAGATTTGGGTCATCAAAATTTTTCATTGAGCTGGGTTAAAATTTTTCATAATAGTCTTGACTTCACCTTGAATTTCATTTATTAATGTCTTGTCAATTATACTACATTCTCAAAGACTGACTTCTAAGAGTTCTGAAAACATTTGCAGATCAAAATTTAAGAAAAATAAGAAATAAAATTTCTTTTGTAGTCATGTAAATCCATTAAACTCTGCTGAATTTTGTTTAGCAAACCTCATTATTGGAAAATCTGCTACAGTTAATTGTGGGATGCTTCTTAGATGAATTCTGGTAAAGTAACAATTAAAAAACACATGGAATTTTGGAAGAAAATATACTCAGAGCAGGTGCTAAAACTAATTATGTCTTCACTGGGTTAGTTTATTTAGATTTGTTTAACCATGTATTATTTTAGTGTTTAAATGTTGCCCTAATGCTCACTGGTTCGTGAAGGTGGACATTAAAGAAAATTGCTTAGTTGAGCAAAACCGTATGCAGATATATAATGGATAGTCAAAATCTACAATGCCGCCGTAAAGAAATTACTTTTTGAGGCACGTGGCGTACTATAGTTACTGAATATTTAAATGCAAGAGATAGAAACTGATGGGGTCTTGACTTAGTGATCCATTATACAGTCTTTAAAAATAAAGGTCAGAGGATTATATTCTACAGGAGAGAAAAAAATGTAGTGATACATCTCATAAGAAATAGGCAAAAACAAATAAAACATCTCTGTTTTACCTCAGCTCAAAACTGTCTAATTCGATGGCTTGCTGTTTATTTCAGCATCAGTAAAAACGAGGTGAACAGTGTTTTCCTTACAGCAGTGTGCTGCAGGTTTTATCCGTTCAGTGGAAATCGTTTTTATTGCTGTTGTTTCAGCGGGAAGAAGCATATGGCACTTGCTGACATTGTAAATTTAAGTACATATCAAAAGGTGCCATTTGATATACAATGGAATCCTGAAAAAGAATATGTGTGTGTGTGTGTGTGTGTGTGCGTGCGCGCTCGTGCGTAACTGCATCGCTTTGCTGTACACCGAAACTAACAGGATATTGGAAATCAACTCCATTTAAAAAAACAAAAGGTACCCTTTGGTGATCCCTAAGGGGATCAGGTCGATTAGTAGGTAACACACAGGATGAGCTTATTCAGCTCAAGTTCTGTCCCTTTTCTTTGAGCTCAAAACTGCCTGACCTTGAGTGAGCCTTTTCTCTTCTAAAAAATTAAGGAGGAGCGACAAGGTTAGCTCTAAGATGTCTTCCAATTCTGTGGCTAAAAGCCCACCTTTCTCGAGTCAACGAGACCTGGATTTTGGTCCTAATTCTGTCACTTATGAGTTATCTATACGGGGAAAGTTATGTAATGTTTCTAAGTCTCATCACTGCAGACATGAAGAGCGCCTCCCTTATAGGGCGGTCGATGGGATAAAGTGAGATGTGGGCAGTATCCCATTGCAAGCGCTTCTCAGCCTTAACTTCTGTCATCTGTCGCAAAAGCCTGTCTTCAACGTGATTGACATCCTGACAATCTCCTCTGAAAAATCAAGGGAGGAAGGACAAGGCACTGTTGCGTTATGCGAGGATATAACCTGGGCACCGCATTAGAGGGTCTCGGGAATCTTGGGGGTGAGCACACTGTCGCTGACTCCAGGTGGCAACAGTGGCTGTAAGGGTGGCAAGAGTTTGGGGTGGCCCAAACCCCCCTCTCTGAGTGGAAACCGTCTTTGGAGTTACTGTTGCCCTCAAGAACATTTTTCCTTTCAACCTTCCAGTTGGACTCGGCACACTTGGTCTCTGGGGGGCTGGCTTCTACGCATTCTTGGCTGTGCCCATCACCCCATCCTGTTCCTTTCCTCAGCTCTGCACTTGTGGCAGGAAAGCAGATACAGGCAGGACATCATCACGTGACCTTGCTGGGTCCCAGTTAAACTTTATTTATGGGCACTGACAGTTAAATTTCATATCATCATGTGTCACAACATATTCTTCTGCTTCCGATGTGTTTTTCAAGCATTTAGAAATGTAAAAACCAGTCTTAGGAGTGGGTCAAACCCAGGCAGTGGGGCTCGGTCCAGTGGCAGTACTTGGCTGATCTCTGTTCCTGCCTAGAGGGTCCTCACGTGCAGGAAGTGCCCCTCAGTGTCTGGTCACCTCTCCCTAGTTAAGACTGTCTGGGATGCACGCAAAACATGTTGAAAAGTTGCAAGTCGCTTTCATAAATGAAATTCTGTAATCCTCATAAGCATCTCGAGTGGGTAGAACAGTCAACTCCATTTTATGTATGAGACTGAAGCTCAGATCACAGCTTCCCTGTGGCTGCACCCATTGTCCTGGACGCCCCTGCCCCCAAAGTTTGATACCATCTCCGTGTCTTCCAGAGCTTGACACCGCCATCTGTGCCCACTCAGATCTGCACAAATGTCTCCAACAGATGCCCTAAGTGTGCAGTGGAAACAGTTATCTTAAACCGCACGCAGGCATTCACAGGGCATCATTGAGTAGCAAACACTGCTTATGTTTCCCGTCGTTTCTAACACGTGTCACTAAGTGGATAGTTTTGGAGGCATTGATGGAAGTAATTTCTTAACTTTGAATTGAGTCAGTCAAATGGCAGGAAACTTTTATTACATATAGAGAAGGTAAAGACTTTGAATGAGATTTAAAAAGATCTCTGTGAATATCCCAAGGAAAAGAGCCATGAAGTCACCAGATTGCACACCCCTGAGGATGCTCTGTCCGTGGCTCATTTTCTTATCCCTCGGGGCATTTTGTACAGTGTTTTTGCGTGTAGAAAAATGCTCAAATACAGAGTGAGTGAAAAGGTGATTTTCGTCCCTTCTTTCCAAAGCGTTGGTGCAGAGAGCTGCTTAGAGATTGCATGTGCTCACCCTTTACCTTGCACACATTCAAGTTCTATCATAACTGGAGAGAACGTAGACTTTGCAAAGCCCTTTGGAGCCTGCCTTGGAACAGACAGAGTGTTTTCAAAGCTCATCAACTTCGTAGTCATAATTAAAACGCTGGTAAAAACAGAGATTTTGTTGTCACTCCAGGGATGCCACAGTGCCCCTAGGACAGATAGGAAGCGTGGGCTCCCTCTCTACTCCCCGCCAGCCCCCTCCTTGCTGAACCGCCTCTGGATGTTCGAGCCACAGAGAGTCTTAATATCAGGGTCAGGTGATCATCACGCTCTGATAGATTCCCAGCAGCTCGATTCCAGTTCCATTTGTGCAGGCATCTCTGGAGCTTCTCCGAGGAACTAGGCCAATGGGCTCCTGGCTTCATTAGGGTTCTTTGATAAATACCAGCAGACTTTGGTGGCTCAATGAGAAAGATATGCGATCTCAGAGCCCTTAAGGTGTGCATCACTCAACACATCATTCCTGCCGTCACTGGGGACAACGGGTTACAGAGCGGCACTTTTTTGGGGGGCCCTGTTTAAGAAGATGCCGTTTAATTGCAGCCTTGTATGCTATCATGGGTGGCTCTTAATACACAATTTAATATAAAGATCTGGGTGATCATTGGCAAAAGCTGACATAAAAGAAATTCTGTTGTGACTTGATATCTTGATTAGAAACGAACTGAAAATCCCTCATGTTTTGTTGAGTGTGTATTATCAAATTATCTAGCCAAGAGCATTCAAAATGAAAATCTTGTCTTTATCTGCAAAATGCCTGCTATTACAAAGCTAAAAACATTCATTATAAAAAGAAACTTACGGTGTAATATTTTTTTAACCATTTAAACTTTGCATTTAAGACCAGAATTTTCCTCTTACTAACCCCAAGAAAATAGTTATTGATCACATTTCCATTTCCCAACCAAGTGTCCTGCCGGATGGAGGCTAGTTGTGATTTAAAATGAGACAACTGAACCTGGAGCAGAGGATTAGAGGCAGTGTGGCTCTTGAACCGTGTGGGCTCAGGGGACAGAAAGGCTGGATTCCAAGGCAAGAAGATCCAAACCCAATTCTGGATGCTCTGATCCAGAACTTGGGCTCCACCCTGTTGCCGTTTTCTAAAAAAAATCTTTTGCCCGTCCCAAGGTATCTGGCTCCGTTACTAATTGTAGAAAGGGTAGCATTGGCCCAATTATTTAAACAATCAGTGCCTCTGTTACTTCATCTGTAACATGGGGACAAGAGTAAAGTGACCTCATGCAGCTGTCATGAGGATTCCATGAGCTGATGCCTGCAAACCACTTAGAAGAGTGTAGATGCTACATGGGTGTTAGGTAATGATTGGGGTTCTTGCGCTCAGTTGTGTTTCTAAAGTAGCACCAACACAGTTCATTTAATGTCCAATATGTATAAACATCTGTATTGTCTTCACTAGATTTGAATTTAGGAAAACGTATCACTTAACAACTACGTATCTGACAAGAGTCAGTGCGTTAGAACCTTTCACTCACCTATGATTGTGCCACTTCGACAGTCTTTCAAGCTTCCTTTGTTTTCTCAATGGAAACAGTGTTGATGTCTTACAGGCGTGTTATTGTTAGGGTTACATAAGGTAGATCTGCACACATTTTCTCTCTCACCCTTTACAAAAGGGGAACCCTCAGGTTATCAATCGTTGAGTGACAGAAGTCATTCATGCGTTTTTTTGTTTTGTTTTTTGACTTAGACATTTTCAGTCTCTTGGCACCATATTGCCAAAGACATTTATTCCTGGCTCAGCTGACACTGTTATGCTTTGCGTATTCTCTTTTTCTCTTTCATCACAGGGCCCCTCTCTGCATGTTTTTGAGCCTCTATCAGACCATCTCTGCCTCACAAATGCCACTTTCCTTTCAGTTATTTGAGGCAGTAAACTGGGATCTGCCAGATAGATGTCTTAAGGTTAAACAGTAGATTTTTTTCAAATGTCACAAAATATGGACCACCTTGTACTCTATCCTTTCAACTTAAATATGAGGCTGGAAGTAGAAGCGGGTTACTAATCTTTTAAACACTGCTGTTTTCCATTGTATTCATAATTCAGTGTCTCATCGTATGTTTACAGTAACCTTGACGTTACTCCCCCTGAAGGTCCGAGGTGAGAGGTCTCATATCAGTGGTAGAAAATTCTGTCTCACCCTCAGCAGCCCCAAACAGGAAAACCAGACTCCCGACTCTGCTTTATTTCAAGTGTTTCTTCTAACTTTTGTATTACCTGCTAAAGCAATAATAAAATACCTCGAAAGCTAAAAAGATGTTGGAGATTGAGGGTGCGAAGCTATCGCTGAATTCTGCCTTCTCAATAATTTGCTGTCAAATGATGCACAAAACACTCAGAAGGCGGCAACACCAGTGTCTCCTTTGCTAGGGTTAGCTGATGGCTTTGGAGATGACAGCGTGCTACTCTGAGTCAGGAAGTCTATACAGCTACGGTTCATCACTTGCCTCTGACATCCAGTCAGTTCCAGCTTCAGAAGGAAAATTATAAAAACTGAGATTCCCTGACAAAGGTTTGAAGAATACAGGGTCAGTCATCACTCAGAAACTCTGTTCAGAGCACAGTTGCTTATATCTGTGAGACCACGGGATTGATGGAAAGGGGAATTCCAGGCGGTGGCTTCATGACAAAATAAAGGATGTCAACTGCCTTGCGAGCTGCAGACAGGACATCACAGCCTCGCTGGGAAGGGATGGCAGCTGCTCTGGAGAGACCAGCTGGTGCTCTGTCATTTAACAGTTTTGAGCCAAAAATATGAGGGAGACTAAAAATCAGAGCTGCAGAACCAAAACCACCAGCTAGGCTTGCAAGCCCTGGTCACAGACAACAGGTTGAATGAGTTTAGGGGACCTCAAACCATGCATCAGCTTTGTCCTGTTTCCTTCCAGGATGGAGACAGAGGTTAGAGAGACGAGCAGTGGTGCAGGTGAGAGCAGTCCTGGGGGCGGCTGGACTGAATTCCTCACGTGGGCATGAATATAGATGATGAAAGGACAGCCCGGCAGGCTGTGTGGCTGCCCTCAGGGGACACAGTGATTTAGTGGCAGAAATAGGAACCGGGCTCTGTGTGTTCTTATTCTCATGACATCTGTCACAGCCCAGGTTCATAGAAGGTTGTCATCCTTCTTCAGGGCTCTTTCCTTTTAATTACAAATGGGACAGGAAATCAGACCCCTTTCAAAAAATAGTAGGGTGTTGATAAGTCATTTCAAAACTGCCATAGGGTGTTATGCATCCGCTAGAAACATGTTTATTTGCTTTACCATATCAGGAAAATGGAGAGAAATACCTTCTGAGATTTCGAGAATAGGATAAAAATGAACTTTGGGGGGATAGCCTAAAGTCTAATTCGATGTTAATTTCTCTCTCTCTCTCTCTCTTTCTCTATGCATATACACTCTCACTATATGTATTTGTGTATACATTTAAGAAGTGTACATATATATAAAGATTAGTGCAGAAACACCATTATATGTATACATAATTCCTTTAAATATGCAATATACAAGGTCAAATTATAACGTGAAGTAGATGTTTTCTTTCTTGACTGTGGTACTTAGTGATGGATGTCATATAGTGTTCATTTAAAGTGGGGACTTTTTTTTCCTAGTTTTATTGAGATATAATTGACATGTATCACTGTATAAGTTTAAGGTATGCAGCGTAACGGTTTGACTTACAAAGCGGGAAAAGTCTTGGAAGCATATGGTACATTTTATTCCTCAACGAGATAAAAGTTGTCTTAGCTGCCACTTCATAAGTTAACCGGTTCATGAATTTCTATGACAAGATTAATATAGTAACTGTATGAATTTGGATATTGGAAAAGTTTCTTTTAAAGACAGAAATTTAAAGCAGAGTCTAATGAAGTTACAAAGCTAAACACATTGATTCCTCTAAAATATCCACCTGGCAAACCAGAATCAGAAAGGATTCTAACTGCTTGTGTATCCAATCAGCGTCGTCTAGGAAAACCTATCACAGCGAGGAGATGGATGGGCTTTCCTGCCTTCTAATACTTAATGTATGTCTACAGCATAATGGATCTTTGGAAGTAAGGTTGATTATGTTATATTTAAATAGATAATGATTTTTCTGCATGAAAAATAAGCATTTGGGGGGAAGTGTGGTCTGGGGAAGATCCCAGGAGCAGAATGCCAACAAGGAAGACTTTTCAATACAGTTTAGCCACTAGTTTTACTATGTGAACTTTGGCAAATCACTTAGATTCTCCTCATCTATAAAATACATGTAAAAATAATGGTCCCACAAAGTCACGATAATAAGTAAGTGAAACTCCATGTCACCCAGCATGGGAGGCAGGGAAATACAAGTACAGAATAATGGTCTCTTTCCCTGTGTTAACTTAATGACCTAGTAGAACTCTGCAATAACGTGTAGCAACTGTAAGCTTCCTTTTGGCAACATTCTGAATAGTAAGGTGTTCGCCAAACTAGATATAAAAGATTCAATATTCTCTTGCTATTGTGTGTCTCAAATGTTTCTATTTATATCTGTTATCTTCCATGGCCATCAGGATCTAGCAACCTAACTGCAGTTCATTTCTCACCATTAGTAAGTGATTTATTTCCTCTAGCATCAATAGATAGATCTACCCAAGGCACATTGTTCAAACGTGTGTGGTCCAAAGGAGCCAGGATATTTTAGCTTGTACAGTATGTGTCACAGTATTTATATTGAGCATTACAGGAAGAGGTGAAAGTAACAAGAAGGATTTTTGGTGGAAACTTCTGCTCTAAGATGTCGACTTCCTCTGCTCCTCTTGGGTAAATAGGGGTCTTGATACTTGCCGCTGAGTGAGGGGGTATGTCACAGCCTTCCTCTGTGCTGACGCCCCCAACCCTGGCTGTAGGGTCCTCCACCATTGCACTGGTCCCACATGAGATGCAATTTCTCTTCCCTCGTTTCTCCAAAACAATCTCTAACATAAGGTCTTTGCTTCTGGAAGACTTTTACTGGAAGTTTTCAAGTCACAGACTGTAATTAAAGCCCAAGGGAGGAAATGATGTTAAGCATTGCTCTCGCTGTGATTTTTTAGGCATTTCTCACACCAGGAAAATTTTCACCGTTTATCAGCCATATCGCTCAAATTATCCCATTTCTCCTTCTCTTTTTCCAACTCCCCTGTGTATACAAACCCCACAAATGTATGCTATCTTTCATGTAGAGCAGGTTGGTTTTTCCATCTTCTTCTTAATCCTGATTCTGGCCCTGATTTTGCAAACCCTCACATCGCTCACCCAGAGACTGGCTGTTCCGAATCCTCACCTAACAGTGCAAAACACTAGAAAAAAGATTGGAATTGCAGTTAATGTTTGTTGTTTTCCGTCTATGCTTGTTTTAGCCAGGGCACAAATTCTTCAGAAGGATGCTATTTCTTCATTACTCATACAAGAACAGAAAGAGGAAATCTGCCTCCTAGAAGATCCCTCTGTTGTGAATAATTCTGTGAGGTGGGGCCCCGAGCCCAAGTCCAAGGCCCTAAAGTTATCCAAAGCCTGTCATGAAAAGATAAGAGTGTCCCTGTTGCTTCCAAGGGGAGCCGGGCAGGGAGGACCACCCAGTGAGCTGCAGACACAGAGTTGGGACGTCACCGGCTAGGACGTTTAGGGATTGTCTTCCCAACAGGAAGGTGAGGAATCTGGTGACATCCACAGTGAAGACAGGGGTCCCCTGCTGGGGTGACGTCACATGGAGGAGAGTGAGGATAGAAAGCCCCTGTTGACAGGGTGGATCCTCTTACAAAAGGGCGGGTGCCGCAGGACGTGCCGGGTTCACTCTCCATCCAGAGGTGCCCTCGTTTCTTCCTTGAAACACATCAACTTCATAAGATACTTCCTTAAAACTGTGAATTTTACTTCCTCACTCATAGCACCAACGGCCTTTGAAATACAACACGTAAGGGATTTTACACGAATCCATTAGTCTTCCCGACTTCGCCGTGACCGGGGCTGCACTTTGTTTACCAGATAGCAGAATGCCCTGTTGTTTGCAACTCAGGGTCTTAATGAAACACCAAGATGTAAATTACCAATCATTAGAGTGGACCTAGGTCAGCTTAAAAAGCGATCATTACGCTTTTACTTTATAAAGGGAGTGAATCAATTAAATGGGCATGTTAACAGCGAATTCTCAGACGACCTTCCCTTAACTGGTTTCCAAGCATTAAGCAAGGCCTGGCTGGCTCCGAGGGGTTCTCTCGCCACAGGCAGTTTGGAATCGTTTCTGTTGAAATTCAGCATCACTAGTGTTGCTTCTACGTTTAATGGAGAGCTTTCTACCCTCGTCCTCAGGGTACCTGCTAGGGTGTCTTTGCAGCCAGAAGGACCAGATGTTCACTTCCCTCTTGGCAAGTTTCTGATTGATTTGGACCTAGGGAGGGTTAAGAAAAGGGAATTTTGACCACTATTAAAAGTGCAGCTTCCTGAGTATTTTCAGTCAAGATTCCAAACAGAGTAACCATTTTCAGTATACGTGAAGATTTATTTTTCCTGGCACTTGTATAGAAATAACAGTTTAACCTTTGCTGAAATCTATTGAAGTTATTACCTAAGATAGATTATTTTTACTAGATCAGAGGTTACCTTTATATGAACGTAAACGTCACTGATTTTTTAAAAAAAATTCTCAATGAATTTATGAGAGCTTCTCTTTGTATTTCTTCTAGGAATATGAAAAGCTAATATTAAATAAGCATTTTAATAAAGGACCACAGCATAGGTGATATGAAAACTTTCAACAGCAGTGAATTACATTTAGAAGTGGGAGAGGTAGGCGACGTCGTCATATCATGTGACATGGTCCCCAGCACACAGGCCATAGGTGCTGGCGTTTATATTAACCTGTGGCTCGCCCAGTGCAGGTCACGCAAGTCAAAGATGCCATCCCTCTTATTTTCTCCAGGAATCCTAGTGGGCTCCAAATACTCATTGATTCCATCTTCCCGTAAAGGTCACAGAAAGGAGTGATGAGAAATAAGTACAGAACCTGTGGTTTTAAGACCTGTTTTCTCCGTATAGCTCTACTGCACCATGTGGGTTAGTTAGGGATCTCCAGAGAAGCAGAACTAATAGGGTGTGTGTGTGTGTGTGTGTGTGTGTGTGTGTAAGTAAGTGTAAGTGAGGGATTGGCTGCATGTCGCCAGAGGCTGAGAATTCCCCTGTCTGCCATCTGCAAGCTGCAGCCCAGGAAAGCCGTACTGTGATCCAGGCCACGTCCAAAGGCTGGAGACCCAGGAGGAGCAAGGGCATACCCCCAGTCTGAGGGCAGGAGAGGATGAAATGAGCAGTCCCAGCTCCAACAGTGAGACGGGAAAAAGGGAGCAAATTCCTCCTTCTTCTTCTTTTGTTCTTTTCAGCACTTTAGATGATGCTGACGCACACTGGGGACGGTGGTCTGCTTTCCTGAGTCCACTGATTCGAATGCTCACGTCATCCAGAAACACCCCCCAGACACACCCAGAAAGGATGTTTAATCTGGGCCCTGTGGCCCAGTCAAAGTGACACATACAATTAACCATCACATCTTCCACGTGTTCTCTATGCCAGGATGCACACGCCCCTGTGTGTCCTGGGGCACAGTCTCTAGGACCTGCTGAGGCTACAGGAAGAATCAGACATGACCCCGATTCCAGGCAACTGAGTCACATTCCTCTGGACAAGCAAAGTCTTTGGCGTTGTGTTTGAGTGTTTGGCTTTGGAGCTGGCTCATTGATATTAGGTCCTGACTCTCACGTAATGAGTGCACGACTTGCCCAGGTTGTTAACTTACGTGAGCATCACTTTCTTTATCTGTAAAATGACCTTGATGATGCTAAATATATCCACAGTGATGGGCTTTCCAAATGAGCTAGCAGTTACAGTAAACTTCACCCGCTGTGTACCAGAGTACAGGCTAAGTTAATGAGTCAGTATTGGCTATTATTATCATTACTGTTGTTCAGAAAGAGGTGTACTTTTATTAAGTAGTGGAGAGAGAGCACAGAGGTGATCATGTCGGTTACTGAAAGGAGAGGTGGAGTCTGCCGGAAGGAAAGTGGAAAAGACATTCCAGGCAGAGAACAATGTTTGAGGGAGGCAGAGGTGGGGAGGTAAGCGCATCACACTGAGGAAGGTGTCGTAGGCCGGGGAGGGTGGGAAGCAGCAGACGGGGAAGCGTGTGAAAGGCTTTGCTTGAGCTACGTATTGAATTACGCAGGTGCTGAGAACCACTGAAGGATTCTAAGCAGAAAACACACACACACCTCTGTAGAAATCCCCAGGAGAGTGTTGGGGGCTTGGTATCAAAAGCTGAAACATGCCAGGGGCGACATAGGAAGGTACTGGATTACGAAGGGTGATTTCAAACAGTAGAACCCATGGGAATTAGGGCAGACGGATTGAGCATCTGGAGGGGAAGGAAACCCCCAGATAGATCCCTGTCTCTGACCTCTGGGAAGCATCTTTGTGGATGCCAGAGCTCATATCTAACTAACACGTGTCATGCTGGCTAAGTTATTTGACTTGTCCAAACTCCGATGTGTTTATATCAACGTTTAGAAAAATAATGATACCGACTTCGCTGGAGTTATGGAATGTAACCTGGACAGCGTATATAACAGACATCACAACTTGTAAGGAGCTTTGTATACAGCATTTTAGAAGCTCTTACCACTCTACTTTCCAATGAACAACATCCTGGGTAAAGTTTCTTGGATTCCCCTGTTCTACACCATCAGCCTCAAATGGCCAGTGCCGCAGGATGACTTTAGATTGAAGCTCATCAGAACAGGCACACTTTGAATTGATCGGACACCAGGAAGTAGAGAGAATGGGCAGGGATGTCTGCACCAGGGATCTTGCTGCTCCGACACTTGGCGGTTTCTGTGTGGATGTGGCTCCTTGGATTGGTTCACTGAAGGTTCCACGTTTTCAGATGGATCCTTCTTTTCAGACCTGCTGGTTGCCAGGGGGAGGTGAAGCAAACTCATATGCACTCTTTTGTCAGTTGTCTCTGAATTCACCACCTACTACTGTCACAGTGGTCCTGGGGTGATGCTGGTCTGCATGAGAAAGAGCTCCCCAGGCGGGTGTCATCTTGCCAAGTGCCCAGTCCTCCAAGATTTATTTATTGAGTACCTACTTAGTGCTGGAACAGTGCTGATAAGACAGTCACGCACTCTGCTTCAAGAAAAAGAAAAAGCTATAGCACCAAGCCAATGTGTAGATCCAATAGAACAGAACAAAGGGTGTGCCCAGGGGTTGGCAGAGAGGAAGAGACTATTTTGAGGAGTCAGCTAATAAACTCAAAGCTAGTTTGAGCTGGTCTGCTTCCTTGAAGTTACACAAGCCCTTTGCCACCTGTGCAGAAAAACTCTACGTGGTGAGAGCTGATACAGAAACCTAGAGAAAAGTGTCATTGAATTTGCTTCCATGGGACAGACGTGTTCATCTTAATCTTTGACTGGGATTCAAGATAAGAATGTTGGAGGATGCCAGGACCCAAGTCTAATCTAATTCACTACATATATTTTGGTCTGCAAAACAGTCATTTCTGGTTTATATCACTTAATATGTCCCAAGGAAGACTTGAGTATATAATTTTCGGAAGGTCCTTCTTCATCTCTTCTTACAATCTGTAGCTTCTTCCAAAAAAAGCGAGAACCAGAAAGTTGTCTACAAGAGAACACTGACAGTCTAACTCTGTAGGTTCCAGTTAAACTCACTTAAGCCATGGGATGTCCAACTTAGCACAAAACTATCTGTATTCACTGTCACCACTTAATAATGCATTAGTAGTTCAGTATAAGTCTTCGTGAAGAAGAGACTCCTAAGGCATCTCTAGCACAGTTAGCAAAGGTCAATGAGAAGATCTTCAGTTCCTTCCCTACCATGTAAATGTCCGAAGAGTCAGGGTACCGTGGAGCTTGGAATACTTCATGACAGAAGTGCCACAAGAGCAAGGAAAAGCTTTTTTCATCTCCTTTATCACTTAACAGTGAACGATTGGGAATAAGGCAGATAACAATTTGGAGGATCTAACGCAACTCTTAAGGAGAGAAATAAGGTAGAGCCCTTGGGTGAATCTAAATGGAAAATTATAAGCTCACGCACCAGTTGAAATTAGAAGAATCTCACTCATAGCTTGAGATTTTTGTTGGCAAAACAGAAAGAAAAACTTAGGTTATAATTGTAGGCCATAAAATTAAGTTGTAAAGGCACAAGACGATCCAAGAGTCACAGAACAAGGAGAAGACAGAATAAAAAATGCAAGCCTGGGCTTCCCTGGTGGTGCAGCGGTTGAGAGTCTGCCTGCCGATGCAGGGGACACGGGTTCGTGCCCCAGTCCGGGAAGATTCCCACGTGCCGCGGAGCGGCTGGGCCCGTGAGCCGTGGCCGCTGAGCCTGCGCGTCCGGAGCCTGTGCTCTGCAACGAGAGAGGCCACGGCAGTGAGAGGCCTGCGTATCGCAAAAAATATATATATATATATGCCAGTCTATCTTTCACTGGCGCTGACAGCCTCAGAACCCCATGGGTATTCACAACCAGTTAAGGATGGGGAGAGCTCTATTCTATATCCAAACCTATAGCTATAAAATTTAAACTTGCTGTGAGAATAATATCAACGTCTCCATCAGTTTAACCAACTTTACTTATGAGCATCTTTGAATCTCTTGTGATAGAACCAATTTACACAGGGTATTGTAGATTTCAGCCTGCCCTGCACCCGACTCACCTAGTTTGTAGCAAAAAGATGAGAACACTTTCCTCAGCTCATGAAGCAAACTTGAAGAACTAGAAATAATGTCCAGTACTACAGATGAAGCTACTGTTACAACCCAAAGGAAGAAATTCATGAGGCCAGTGGGGAGAGAAGGGCTGACCACACACCACTGGTCTCAAGCCCACTGTTACAGAGAGAGAGACATTGCTCAGGACCAGTGTTTGAAAACTCACATCTTCATAATCCATCCATTTCTATATAAAGGTTACTTCTTTCCCCATGGTCTCCCCAGTTGACAGATGAAGATATTATAGGACTCACTTTACTTCAAGGTATTCATTTTCTTTTTAATCGAGGTGGAATTTAATACTGGCTCCTGATTTGAGAACTCTTTTCAACCACTTTGAAAATGTTCATGCATCTGATTGTTTTTCTGTCTGTGATGAAAATGCTTCCACGTATGACCTCAAAATCATGTCTCTTATTAGTTTTTATCCTTCATCAGCTAGTAATCGTATTAGGAAATGATCATATTAGAGACAGCATTGCAATTTTTAAAATAACTCCTTCTCCTATGTTAGGCATTTTATAATAAATGGAAGGCTTTGGTTAAGCCTCTTGTGCATTAATCAAGTGATTGGCAGGTTCAGTGTCATCTTTTACCACCGCAGGTCTGACCACTGGGAATGCTCTAAACTTCGGCCATCCAATTAAATGCAGAAGAGCCAGAGTCAGCATCAGCTATTCTTTTCTCTCCCTCATTTAGAATTAACTGCAGAACAAGTGCCACTAAGATAGCTATTTGAAAAACATGCTTTTCTCCTTTATAATAAAAATGGTAATTTTACTCTCTGGAAATGTTGCTGAATTTGGAATCTACCTAGGACAGCTCCTTTTGCACTAGTTTGGGAATTTAGCAAGTAAGCAGGTAGGTTAATCTCAGAGGAGTAAAGAGAAACTAGTCGTGTCATGATAGTAGACAGAAATATTGACGCAGAGAAAATTGTTCTCTCTCTGAGGCTTCTGAAGTTTGCCTACAGATGAACCTCAGAACTTCATGGGAGTTGAGAACCGAGGTGGAGAAGATAGCACATTCTCTGGGGCATATAAAACATTGTAGGAATAAAAAAAAAATCTGGCTTTATTAGTAAATCAAGCATCATTATAACACGGTTAATTATGAAAAAATAATTGTTTTAATTTGGTAATTATCTTGGATGGCATTTGTCACTGTCCTTTTTACATGTGTTTTCCTATGTGGATATCTGTTAACAAATGTTGGTTCAGTCTTTAGGGAATGCTCCATATTGCAGTGAATTTTGCTGTTGTTTGTTTTCCGGACTATAAATCGTTGGCTATCTCAGTTGAGAAAAGTTTAATGTCCTAATTTATAAGCAGATTAATGCCATGCTGTTATTTTGGGTAATGTATCAAGTATCACACGCTGAAAAGTTACCATTACCTTTGTCTGATTGGTGCCATCTGTATGAAAATGATGTTTTTATTTATTTTATTTTTTTATTTTTTATTTTTCTTTTGCGGTACGCGGGCCTCTCACTACTGTGGCCTCTCCGTTGCGGAGCACAGGCTCCGGACGCGCAGGCTCAGCGGCCATGGCTCACGGGCCCAGCCGCTCCGCTGCATGTGGGATCCTCCTGGACCGGGGCACGAACCCGTGTCCCCTGCATTGGCAGGCGGACTCTCACCCGCTGTGCCACCAGGGAAGCCCGAAAATGACGTCTTTAATTCTGATAAATGGGGAATTATTTTTTAAGTTAGACGTTGTAAAATAGAGTTGATAATAAGTTTTACTCATTTGTTTTGCCAACAGCACGGGCTGGATTGCTGTATGTGTTTTTAATTGGAGAGTCATAAAATCAGAATTACCTGCTCAGATTTACTTGCAAGCAATTTCTGAAGAAGGTTAGACATTTGAGAGATTTAAAAGAACTTGTGAAATAAGATAAAAACGTCGGAAAGGGATCATACCAACTCTATTCCTTACTAGAACTGCTCATGCTATAAAGTTATTTTTGTTGTGTTTTGGTTTTCCGTACTGTAAAGTTTGCACACGTCTCTTAACTGCTTCATTTGTATGTCTGTAGAAACATAAACCATAGCTCACAAGATTATTGTGAAGAACCAGTGGCATATTGTACACAAAAACACTTTGGAAACTGAGAAGTGCTTTGTAAATGATGAGTATTATCGTGCTTCTTTAGTGTGGCCAGATCTTTCTTCAGCTTCTCAGTATTCTTGGAGGATATGAACTTTATAAGCTTACTCCTTTGTAGAACAGCAATTTCATTTTCCCCCTAATTTTCAGCTTTCAATTTGTGGTTTTCCCACTCTCTGGAGATGTCTGGAATTTGGGGATACAGCTTATCCTTCAGTAACCTATAAATGTGAAGCATCCCAGGCTTGTTGGATTGGGTTATCCGTCTGGAAATAAATCCGAAAAATCGTGAGAGGCACATCATGCTATTCCTTGGAACTGTATTGAAGGAAACATAGAAGTGATATCTATGAAGTCTGAAAAGGCTGAGTTTCTCAATTCCTGGAGACTTTTGGCAGTTTGTAAGAACAAAATAGATAAGAGGAATTCTTTTCGTAAGGAATATTACAAAAATCTTTCTTTTGTCTGTCTAAACCTGTTCATCTTTTTCCCATTTGTTGAAATATCAGTATTTTTCATTTTTTTTCTTTTAAGTCTTTGTTAACAATTTGTCAGCTCTACTGAGTACTATATACATCAGTCTACCTGGCAAGCTCCCAAATGCCCCCTCAGTAGGACCTAACAAGAAAAGTAGATGAGGGGGCCGAGTGCCCCCTACAGGCAGAAGAAAACAAAACCACTGCAAGGAGAGAGCCACTAAGAGGGGAGAGGAAATCAAGGAACTTAGAGGGGAGAAGACTCACTGACCCTGCATTCGGAAGTTCTTCCCCACTACTTCTTTTTTTCCTCCCACTTTTATTGAGATATAATTGACACGCAGCACTGTGTAAGTTTAAGTTGCACAGGGTACCGATTTGACTTACATCATGAGATGATTAATGCGGAAGGTTTAGTGAACATCCATCTCATAGAGATGATGATAGTATCATAGAAATGATACTTTTTCCCTTGTGATGAGAACTCTTAGGATTTACTTTTTTAACAACTTTCTTATATAGCTTACAGCAGTGTTCATTATATTTATCACGTTGTGCATTACATCCTTAGTACTAACTCATCTGTGTACGTTTTTCTCTATATTTTAACGGTGGAAATCCTGCTCAGTAATCCTCTTTGCCTCCTTTCCAGCCACTCTGTTTTCCATCCCTGCTTTCTATCCCTCTCTATTTTCCTTCCATTCACCAGATGTTAATTCAGTTCCTACTCTGAAAGTTAACAAGTCATGGGAACAATAAAAATATATATATAAGTAAGCAAATGTTCCCACTTTCAATGAAAACATATTTAGTGTGGGGAAAGCCACATTTCTGAAGAATGTCCATTTATGTGATAAGTGCAGTCCCATAAGAGGGGGACACCGGCCCTGCCCAGGTTGGGGGTGGGTGGGGGCATGAAGAGAGGGGCAGAGATGGCGAAAGCGCCAGGGGGTCCTTGGAGTGATGAGGTGACGGGTGGCGAAAGTGCGAGGTCCAAGGGGACGCTAGTGACATTTCTCAGTCTTCATACAGCTGGACTGACCAACAACCTTTGGCAGTCTTGATTTCTTTCTCTCTCCCCAGTCTTTTTTTTTTTTTCCTTTTGTGTCATTGGTTTCAGCATAGTAAATGATTCTTAATTCATCTTATCTCCCCAACTGACTGTTCTGTATTATCTCATCATTTCCAGATAATTTTCTACTTACCCAGTAGATGTCAGAATTCCTCACTGGTCACCCCTATGCTGCTGCTGCTGCTGCTTTTTTTGTTTTTTACGTTTTACACAGTTTCCATCGGACTGTTCTTCAAACCCCTGCGTACATTCTGCTGCAGTCTCCCCTTCAGCTCAGAATTCTAGAGCCGCAAGTCCAGTTGCTGAACGTATAATCCTACTTGGCCCCTGGAATTCAACTAATCAAAGGCATCTCAACTCTCATCCGTCCAAACCTCAAACCTCCCTCAAGGCCCCTCCGCTACTGAGCCCAGGTCCTCTGTGAGCGGTTCTCCTCCCCAGGAAAGGCAGGGCTGTGCTTCCAGGTGCAAAGCTGGAGACTCATTGAGTTTCCTCTGATGCTCTGTTCTCCTTTACTCGCTGACGTCTACCTCCAGGACCTTCCCGTTTTACCAGAATCATCTCTCAACATCCTCTTTCTCAGCCTCTCCCAACTTCTTCAGATTTCTTGCCTTGACTGTTGCACTCGCCTCACCTAACTAGTCTCCAGCTCAGGACGGGCTCTCTACCATCCTGGTCCGCACTGCTGACAGCCGATGAATCCAGAACCCATCACCTTAGCTTTGTGCAAACTCTTTCAGTGACTTCTCACGGTTATCAGACTAAGGATCCCAGCCCTTGACTGAGCCGAGGCGTCCCCAGATGACTTCATTCCTGCCCTCTGTCCATCCCCTTCCTGTTGCGCTCACCAGTCCCCTTGACCGTGCTGTTATGGTGGGAACAGTATTCCTGTTCCATCCCCGCCTTTTGGTTAGTTACTTCCTGATCATCTTCCACATGTCAGCTCAGATATCTTGCTCAATTGGCTTTTCCTGGCCCCCAAATAGTGCAGACACGTAAGTTCCACTGTTAGAAATTCTAGAGTCTCGATGCACCTTCACTTCCTGGAATTTTGAAAGTTGATCTTCTCTCTCGCTTACTTGTAGCTACTCCCATCCACTGGCCATGAGGGTTTAAAGCTAACAGTTGTTCACCATCGTCTCGTGTCTGGATATGAGGCCTCATTCTAGGTCTTATGAAACACTGAATAAATATTTGCTAAATAAGTACATAAATATTAATCCCAGGACTCTGGTCTCCAGGAGCTGCCTTCAAGCTGTCCAGCTCTCTCACACCCTCAGAGCCTTCACATCTCACTTCTGACCTCACAGGGGCCTCCGTTCCATGGTCCCTCCATCTTCTCCCAGGGATGAGCCCCTCCTAGCCTCACCTCCCTGACTCCTTGGACCATCTCTGCTGTTCCCTGGCCTTTGTCTGGAAAAACTCCCTTTCTTTGTCAGTTCTACAGTTTGCTTCCTCTAGATCCATGAAGCCAGATGTGCTTTTTTTATTATTATATTTTTATTGAAGTATAGTTGATCTACAATGTTGTGTTAGTTTCTGCTGTACAACAGAGTGACTCAGTTTTACGTATACATACATTCCCTTTTTTATGTCTTTTCCCATCATGGTTTATCACTGTTGTGGCCTCTCCTGTTGCGGAGCACAGGCTCCGGACGCGCAGGCTCAGCGGCCATGGCTCACGGGCCCAGCCGCTCCGTGGCACGTGGGATCTTCCCGGACCGGGGCACGAACCCGTGTCCCCTGCATCGGCAGGCGGACTCTCAACCACTGTGCCACCAGGGAAGCCCAACTCCACTCTCTTAACCTTAACAGTCAAGCTTGTTGTCCTTCCTACTAGACAAACCAAGGTCAGGGAGAACTACTTATCTCCCTCCCCTGACCCCCGTCCCTACACCTACATCTCCGTTTATATGTGCTGCCATCCTCACCTCCTGTCCTCCGCCCTCAGAAGGTGAGAAGTCCCTCCAGTGGAAAATAAACCCTTCCATCTGTGCTTTGCATGAGGGCAGCCAGCAACCTATGTAACAGTCAGATCTGCCCCTGTTTCCTCTGCTAAGCCTGACATTCAACTGTCGACCTTGCAGTTTGCACATCACGCTGTTTTGCACCCCTCCGCTTTGCATTTGTCGGTGCCACTGTCTCAAGCCCCCTTCCGCCGTTCTGCACCTCCTTGGTACCTGCTCAGTGAGCCACCTGAATCCTGATGCAGGAACACTGCTTTCCTCCGTGTTCGCATAGCGCTGAACGCAGGGTTTATCCGTTTATGCCATTTTCCCCACTAGACCCTCAAGGGCAGCTCTCGCGTCTTGTTCATTTCTGTACCTTCAGTGCTTAACATGGGAGCTTTCACTTAAAAGGTGTTCAGCAATCACTGTGACATCCCCTACCATGTCAACGAATTTTCATTAAGCTTATGATAAAATGTGCAAGAAAGTATAACAATAGCTAACACATATGGCTCTTCTGATGTGCCAGACGCTTTATGTGTATGAACTGAGTCTTTAATACCACCGAGGTACTGTAATTCTTTAGAGCAAGTTGAAGCACAGAGAAGTTAAGTACCTTGTTTGATGTCACACAGTTAGTAGGCAATGAGCCCAGCGAACTGCTTCTATTACAGTTGTCTTATGGTCTGTAAGGATCGTTTTTGCTTTGTTTCTTGATGGTTTAATGTCTGCCTCACAACACTAAAGCATTCATTTCATGCCTCTTTGGTGCGCTGTACTGTGGTTGACTCATCTCACAGTGAAAACTACATGGTGAGCATTCAGCAACATTTGTTGAAATTCAGCTTGGCGAACTGAGTCAGATTATGTCTGTTGAACAACTCTTAGTTCACGATGTAAGATTCGCCTCCAGGGGCAAAAATCCACTTAGGTAAAAGTCACTATTTATACAGCATTCTGATCACTAAAGAGGACCAGTTGATTTGTTATTTCCCCCCTCTTTTACTTGGTCCTCGAAATGAAAAAATAGAGAGTTCATTATAATTGAGATTTGGAAAAACAAAGAATTCTTTAAACCGTCAACCTTAAAGGTTGTTGTTCCTCTTTAATTTCTTGGGAGTCTGCGATCTGTTCCGGGGCCATTCTTTTTAAATAAAGTAGCCATTGATTTCCTCAAAATATGTCTCTTAAGATTTTATACATTTTCATACAGTGGAATGGAAACCCATGGAGACATCTGTTCCCTCAATACTACATTTTTTTAAATAATAAAACACACTTGTGAGACTCAGATCCCAGAACTGGTTGTGATGACACAGAAAGACCAGGGTTCACGAGCTAGTTCCCAGTGTCAGCTTTACTGCTGGTCCATTGTATGCGGATCAGCTCTAAAATTCCTGATTCTAAAACCTGTCTGCTGTCATTTGGTTCACAGCAGAGTCAGGAGTAGAACACGCACTCATCTTTCAAGGTTAAAAAATACAAGTCAATGAATAATGTTAGGCATCAAAGGTAAAATTGTCAAGTTAAATGAGTTTGGGACACAATGTGAAGAAGTAGGAAATTTTGATTTGAGGGCTTAGATGATCCTTGGGAAATTTAGAAAATAGCACTTTTATATAAAACACAAAACTGTGTATGTAGTACACTGTCATTATCAGTATGACACATAATTTTACTGACCTGTAAGAAGTTTATCATCACCATGAACTTAAATTGAGGCAACTGATAAGAAAGTGATTCATAATATTGCTTCTTTATTCAGTTTTTTCTTTATGATCTAAGCAATTCCACTGTCATCTCATCTTGCATCCATCAAAGAGAAATGAATACAAATGAAATGCTATCCTAAAACATTCTACGGGAAAATAGATAAAATCTTCCCTGATAATTACCTTTGTTACAATCCCTATTTTGACAGTAGATTCAATTTTATTATTAAACACAAAGAATAACTTTTGATCTCCTTTCTGTTCTTCACAGATCTATTTAGAATAAGAGCCCTTCACTCAGTTTGCGCCACGTATGAGTGAGTTGGAAAGGTCAGCCTGTCTGTGTTTTATTTTCATTAGAATTAGACCATGTATCTTTTACACTTTCTCCTGGCTGGCCAGGAAAAAGGCTTCCCTGAGAATTAATCAAAGAAGGATCTATCCAGAAAAGATTAGACTCGTGCTGTTAGGTGGGAAGAAATGTATAACCTATTATGGCATCCGTTATGGACAGACTATTTTCGGTTTCGCTTTTCAAAGTTTCTTCGAAATAAGTGGAGACTCTGGATCATGACATGGCTCGTCAAAGCCATCATGGTCTGGTGTAAAAATAGCACTGCTGACTGGTTTATCGTTATAGTCTCATTAATTCTTGGCTTATTGAAGTACTCTCGGTGTTTGATCGTGTTCTCATCTAGTTCTTGGGGCGAAAGAGTGGCAACGCCTGTTTTCTATTTTAGGTTTCTCTTCCATGAAATAACTAATCATAAATCAAGGACAGCATGTATTAAACTTTTTGGTGGAAGAATATATTTAAGATCTTAAAAATTACTGAGTACGGCAGAACGATAATGATAAAACTCAAAAGAATTCACACACACACACACACACACACACAGACACACGCACACACGGCAATAGTCCTTGGAGTGATGACAGCGTAAGGTATTGTGGGACGTCTGAAAGCTCCAGGGTACATTTGTGAGAGGATGAGAGTAAGGAAAGGAAAATCCCGTCTCATGATTTTTATGGAGACGTGTTTTACTTTGCACAGCCCCCTGCGGTTGGTATCCTCTGAAACCTTGTAAATTAAAGGCATTTTAAGTTATTTTGCCGAGAGTCTTTTAAGACCGTGTTTCCTGTTGCTTTAGTGGATGCTGTTGTAACATCTACTGACTTGGTTTGCTAATATATTATGTAGTTGATCTGTCTATAGAAAATAGCTCATGCTATAAATGCACTGTTAAAAGGGTATGCTTGCTGGGATTCAGTTATATGTTATTGCTCTCAAGTGATGATCCACTCAGTTTTTAGGCAGGTAGGTGGCTTTATTCCTCCTCAAGATGGATGTTTCATGATTAAGATTCTGGTGAGATCTGGGAGCTACAAAAATGATTGCTATGTGTCTCTGACTTTTTTTTTCCAATTGCAGTTTAACAAGTACTGTTCAACAGCACATCTCTATATTTTTGACCAGTTTTTGCATTCACATAGCTTTTGGGGGTACATATCATACTTTTTTTTTTAAAGAAAACAATAGAGTTTCAGCCTCATATTCTGAGAGGTCTTTGGAAAAGTTTCTATTGTACATTTGCTGAGACAGTTTCCACAAAGTACCACTTAAAATTCTGCTTTGGTTTTTTGCTGTTGTTGTTGTTGTTGTTGTTGGTTTTTGTGTGTATTTTTTGCGCTACGCGGGCCTCTCAGTTTTGGCCTCTCTCGTTGCGGAGCACAGGCTCCGGACGCGCAGGCTCAGCAGCCATGGCTCACGGGCCCAGCCGCTCCGCGGCATGTGGGATCTTCCCGGACCGGGGCACGAACCCGTGTCCCCTGCATTGGCAGGTGGACTCTCAACCACTGCACCACCAGGGAAGCCCCTGCTTTGGTTTTGACCAAGAATTTAAAAGGTATGCATTGAATATTTGATTTAGAACCATTAGATAAGAAAGACTAGTGTAGTGAAGAAAAGTATATTTTAAAGTTTTTGTCTCAAAATAGCCCAATTGTTTTAATTTCTACGAACACCTTCCTAATTAGATAAAAATATGCTAAACTCCAGTCATAGGTATATTCAAAAAAAGTGGTTATTGACCGTATTTTAGTTAGTATCATTAACTAGCTTCTCTTTCTGGTATAAACGGCTCCTGGTTACAGGATATGCTGAAGAGTAAAGGATATTATCATGCTGTCTCATAAGCACAATATTTGCGTTTATTCTTCATTTATCACCGAGAAGATCTCCAAACTATTACCAGTGAAAACTGAATCTCTCAACATTTCAGCAATTAAAATCAGTTTCTTCACATTTAATCTTTGTTTCTAATCTCCAGAATATTGTTAACTTTTTTTTTTTCTGGCCTTTTCTAAAGTTTTTATTCTATATGTTTGAATTTTATTTTGTTTAAGGTATGTTTACTTTGCCCCTGATAACTTCCCTCTCTCCCTCTTTCCCATCATCCCTTGTATTTTTCTTGTAATAATAGCAGCAGTTATCTTTTATTAAAATCACTTAAATCTGAAAGAATTATGCTTAGGTATCATTTCTCTTATGTGTAAGGAAACTAAAGCTTTAAAATGTTAGCTAATTGGTCTTGCTTACATAACCAGAAAATGGAAAGGTCAAGATTTTATTCTATCCCCCTGGATAACTCCTTTGATAAGATTTCTTATAAAAGTTTAGCTCTCCTTATGTGTAATACTGATCATAAGGGTGATATGTATTGTAATCAAATTGTAAGAGAAATACCTTCTACCAAGTTCTAAAAAATAGCCCATCCTATTAAACCATATTGAGTATTGCATTTAATATACTGTGATGTAACAATCTTATTACGTATGTATTTCTATACTTTCCTGGAGATTTTAGTTTTCTTCTTTGCATTTCTAGCACAGTACTTGGTACAGAGAATGCATTTACACATATTGCCACTAATTTGTGTCTTCCTTTCCCATGAGGAGAAAGATGAAAAGATGAACAGTACCAGCAAGCCAGGATAGCCCTCTGTACCAGCTGACTGGGGGCCAAAAAGATTCGTTGGTTAAATTATTATAACATTCATGTAGATTCATGTTAGGAACATGCCACAAAGGTGAGGACTATATATGTGTAAAGCGTTACTTCATTGAGTTATAGGAAGTTCTCGCTATGCTAATAAGCCTACCATTATTTCTGTTCATTCCAGTATGACCTTAATTTTTGAAGTAAGTAGTTTCTGTCAGAATATTTTCTTAATAATATTGTTTGACATTCACCACATTCTGTATTTTTGGTGACACAAGATGTAATCGTGGTAGACATAGAATATGTATTCCATGAAGAGCTCTATCCCAGTGGTGTATGTCTACACGTTACACTCATACACGCTTTATTTTGTGCCTTTCTAAACCCTTTGTACAGACCATCAACACTTCATCTCTGCTAACATTTGGACTCGAAAATGATGACACTTGACTATGGAAGGGCCAAGTCTCGTTGGAATGCTCATGAGTTGTCAAAATTAAATATTTATTTAGCTTAGGGATGAACACCAACAACTTTACTAGAATGGATTATAACCCTTTGATGATATTTGCTACAGCACAAAGGGTCTTATTTATCGCCACTTTTTCATTTTTAGATTATATCCAAAAATGGAAGAATACGAGATTGAACCAATTAAGAGGAGTTCTAGAAAATGGAAGAAGAGTTTTAGGGGTAAATCAAGGGGAAGCAAGGAAGCAACAGCAAAAAAAAAAAGACAATTACTGAGTTTAGAGAAAGCAATGAACTGCGCAGAAAGAAACATTCACGGCATACGATACACACTGTGAATACCGTGTGCACAATGACGACATGCACCCTGACACTCATGCGGCTCTCCTTGTGCTCTCTGTGTGTAGGGAGCATCAGTGGACAGAGAGAGAGAGAGAGAGAGAGACCTAGAACACACGTGTGTGTGGAGTTGTGGTCTGAAGGGGCAAAACCATCATTTTCCATGGTGGGGAGCTAATGCCTCAAACGGGCAAACCAAGCAGTTGCCTTATGACAAGGAGACAAATACTAGAAGAAGCAGCTAAGAGATGAAATGTCTTGCCTCTGAGACGGGAAAACGGAGAGGCTTATGTAAGGGGCTTTTTTTTGGGGGGGGGGCTGCTTTGGGTCTTCATTGCTGTTCACAGGCTTTCTCTAGTTGCGGCGGGCAGGGGCTACTTTTCGTTGTGGTGCACAGGCTCTAGGAGCGCGGGCTCAGTAGTTGTGGCTCGTGGGCTCAGTAGTTGTGGCTCACGGGCTTAGTTGCCCTGCGGCATGTGGGATCTTCCCGGACCAGGGCTCGAACCCGTGTCCCCTGCACTGGCAGGCGGATTCTTAACCACTGTGCCACTGCAACAAAAGCAGGGAAGCCCCGCTTTTTAAAAAATAAAATAAAATTTATAAAGCTATTTAGTGTTAAACTCTGTGCCACGCCTAACTTAGATGAAGATTAAATCTATCTTTTATCGTAGGCTTTTGTTACTGAAACACTCTTTTTTCCTCTCTCCTGTTTAAATGATCCAGCATCTGTTCAGGTCGGTCCTCCTGGAGTGTTTCTCTGAGGGTCTTGTCCAGCCCCTGGGCAGAAATGACTTCTGCACTGGAGGCCGTGTCCGCAGGCCACCAGCTTCTCTCCAGAGCCCCGAGGCCAGAGAGAGTATAATTGCTTTACAATGGTGTGTTAGTTTCTGCTGTATAACAAAGTGAACCAGCTATACATATACGTATATCCCCATATCCTCTCCCTCTTGCGTCTCCCTCCCACCCACCCTCCCTATCCCAGCCCTCTAGGTGGTCACAAAGCACCCAGCTGATCTCCCTGTGCTATGTGGCTGTTTCCCACTAGCTAGCTATTTTACATTTGGTAGTGTATATATGTCCATGCCACTCTCTCACTTCGTCCCAGCTTAACCTTCAGCCTCCCTGTGTCCTCAAGTCCATTCTCTACGTCTGCGTCAAGACTCAAATTAATAGAATTAGAAGTGAAAAAGCAGAACTAACAACTGACACTGCAGAAATACAAAGGATCATGAGATATTACTACAAGCAACTCTATGCCAATAAAATGGAAAACCTGGAAGAAATGGACAAATTCTTAGAAAAGCACAACCTTCTGAGTCTGAACCAGGAAGAAATAGAAAATATAAACAGACCAATCACAAGCACTGAAATTGAAACCGTGGTTAAAAATCTTCCAACAAACAAAAGCCCAGGACCAGATGGCTTCACAGGCAAATTCTATCAAACATTTAGAGAAGAGCTAACACCTATCCTTCTCAAACTCTTCCAAAATATAGCAGAGGGAGGAACACTCCCAAACTCATTCTTCAAGGCCACCATCACCCTAGTGTGAATTACCAAAATGATATGACAGTCATTTCTGATATCCTCTATTACAAAATATTACATCTACACCTATCATTTTTATCTATCTTTAAAAAATTATTTAAAAGGAACATTTAGACCCACAACAAAGTAGAAGCACATACATTTTATTTATTTTATTAATTAATTTATTTATTTTTGGCTGCATTGGGTCTTCATTGCTGAGCACAGGCTCTCTCTAGTTGCTGTTAGAGGGGGTACTCTTCGTTGCCGTGCGTGGGCTTCTCATTGTGGTGGCTTCTCGTTGCAGACCATGGGCTCTAGGCGCATGGGCTTCAGTAGTTGCGGCACACAGGCTCGGTAGTTGTGGCTCACAGGCTCAGTAGATGTGGTGCACGGGCTTAGTTGCTTCGTGGCATGTGGGATCTTCCCGGACCAGGGATGGAACCGGTGTCCCCTGCAATAGCAGGTGGATTCTTAACCACTGCACCACCAGGAAAGTCCCGAAGCATATACATTTTAGATTTTCCTTAATGATTAGAAAATAGATCAATATGTATATGTATGCTCTATTAAATGACCTTTTAAAGTCACTACTCCTTTAATATAAAATTTGGGGGCAGTGTGATTCACAATTTTGTGATTAGAGGTCCACTTAGCAATTTAAACTCCTTGGGAAACAAGGGAAAATTTCAGGGAAATTGAAAATTTTTTTGTTTTCTTCTAAGCTAAATTTAATTTTTATTCAAAAAATTAAATTTAAGATGGAAAATGACCGATACATTATAGTTTTATCATCACATTTTTATTCAACTTGATGCTGTCTTACCCTTGCTGCCATTTCATTTTAGACCGAAGTGCGTCAGAAAGACAAAAACACTCCTACTTTATAAGTAGAAAATCTTGGCTTGATCCTTTCAGAATTCCCACTTCTACTCCTTTTTTTAGAAAAAAAACTAGATATTTATGCATGTGATTTAGTTCTGTTTTAAAAAGGATAAAAGATGGATTACCTTTTAGATGCTTGCTTCATTTCTATTAACAAATCTGTCATGATTCTAATTACTTACCATATACTGAGAAGTACCAGAGTAACCAGAACCAAGTATAGCCCAGAAACACTTGGACCCTTGACCGGCGTGCTGGGTGTGCAGATTTGTCATTAAAAATATATTGAGGCCTCCCCTGGTGGCTCAGTGGTTAAGACTCTGCCTGCCAATTCAGGGGACACAGGTTCAATTCCTGGGCCGGGAATATCCCACATGCTGCGGAGCAACTAAGCCCGTGCACCACAAATACTGAAGCCCATGCACCACAACTACTGAAGCCCGTGCACCTAGAGCCTGTGCTCCACAAGAGAAGCCACCACAGTGAGAAGCCCTCTCACAGCAACGAAGACAGCCAAAGATAAATAAATCAATTAAAAAAAAATACATTGACACACAGACTCCAGTAAGGAATGAACCTCTGCTGTGTGCCTGGGATATTAAACCAGTGCCTTGAAGAAATAAACAAATGAAAATGTTTTCACATTTCATGTGTACTTTGCCCGTGACAGCTCATGAAAAGCATTGTTACTGTACACATTTTGGGGCAGACAAGCATGGAAAGCCTCGATGAAACCACAGACCATTTCAAGCTTCACGTTCACCAGCTCTGGGCTCCTCTGCGGCCAGAGGATACTAAACAAGCTAATTTGGAAATAACTAGGCCCCCTTTCCTTCCTCTGCCATGTGTGAGGGGTCAGAGGCCAGGGGTGAGACTTAATTAGGATGGTTAAGAAGAGAAGAGAGCCTGGATCGACCGCTGGAAAGACACAAGGTCAGCGTATTTGCAGTAGTTGAATGGGGGATATTTTATTAATTATCAAATTTTAATAAGTATTTAATAAGTAATAATTACAAGTGAAATAACAGAAGTATATAGAATAAAAGTGAAAGCCTCCCTTTACTTTAAACCTCTTAGCTTGTTAACGTTGTTTTTGTGGGCCCTTCAAGGCATTCTCTGCACACAAACATACCCAAACACTTGGGAATTTTTTTTAAAAAATTGTAAGTTGCTTTATAGGATACTGTATTAGTCAGCTCAGGCAGCTATAAGAGAATACCAAAGACTGGGGGCCTTGAACAGCAGACATGCATTTTCTCACAGTTCTCGAGGCTGGGAGTCCAAGATCAGGGTGCTGGCGTGGTTGGTTCCTGGTGAGGCCGTCTTCCTGGCTTGTAGACAGCCACCTTCTTGCCATGTCTTCTGGCAGAGAGGAATCTCTGGTCTGTTCCTCTTCTTGGAGGGCACTAATCCCATCATGGGAACCCCATCCTCATGACCTCATCTAAACCTAATCACTTCCAAAGGCCCCACCTCCTAACACCATCACAATGGAGGTTAGGCCTTCGACATATGAATTTGGGGGGGACACAGACATTCAATCCAATACAGATGTATATTATTCTCTGACTTGATTTTTACTGAAACGTGCACTTTTGATATTTTCATGTGTCATGAACCAAAGACTTCAAAAAGTAGTTACTTAGTATTCCCTGGTGTGAATGTACCACTATTTAACTAAAATTTTCCCTGTTGGCATCCAGATTTGGTTGTGTCCCATTTTTTTCTATTATTAAGAACTTTACAGGGAATATCCAGCCATCTGTTCTCATGGACCCTTCTACATGTATGAGTATTTCCTTGGGGTATTTTCTAGGACTGCAACTTCTGAAACAAGAATATGTGCTGCAGTTCTAATTTTGCAAGTTTTTATGCATTACCAGCGTGAATGCACCAATACCCCAATCTACAGTCCCACCACGGTCTGCAAAGGGCTCTTTCCCCACAATTCTAAACACTCAGAAACACACCAGCTCTATAATGTGGCCAATCATATGGCTAGTGTTATCTCGTTTTTTTGTTTTGTTTTGGTTTGGTTTGGTTTTTTTTGTTGTTGTTGTTGGTTTTTTTTGCGGTACGCGGGCCTCTCACTGTTGTGGCCTCTCCCGTTGCAGAGCAACAGGCTCCGGACGCGCAGGCTCAGCGGCCATGGCTCACGGGCACAGCCGCTCCGCAGCATGTGGGATCTTTCCAGACCGGGGCACGAACCCGTGTCCCCTGCATCAGCAGGCGGACTCTCAACCACTGCGCCACCAGGGAAGCCCTATCTCCTTGTTTTGACTTCTCTTCCCTGATCACTAACAGAATAGAACAAAATTGCCCTACCCAATACATTTCTCCACATCTGTTCCTGTCCTTTGCCCAGTTTTTTTCCTGTTGGGGTTCTGACGCCCTGAGTCTTTGGGACATTTTTTTCCTCTAGTTTTACATAATCTGTCTCTATTTCTCTTGTGTTTTTTTGTGTGTTTTTTTTGTTTTGTTTTCTGCACCATGCCACTGGCTCTCCATCTTTTATCTGGAAAGTGAGATGCTTTAACTCAATGTTCTGTGAGATGCACGCGCGTCTCATACACCGTATGTCAGCCTTGCCTGTTTCTGAATAAATATTTGGCATCTGTGCTTAGTCCTTCAAAGATATGTTACAGAGTTACCTTCTGTTATGAACTGAATGTTTGCCCCCCATACCCCTCAGTTCAGATGCTTAAATCCTAAAGCCCCCAGGTGGTGGTATTAGGAGATGGGGCCATTGGGAAGTGAGAGGGTCATGAGAGTGGAGCTCTCACACCTGGGATTAGTGCCCTTACAAAAGAGAGCTATCTGGCCCTTCCACCATGTGTGTCTACAGGGAGAAGACAGCAGTCTGCAGTCTTCACCTGAACCTTACCATGCTGGCACCCTGACCTTAGATTTCCCAGCCTCCAGAACTGTGAGAAATAGGTGCTTGTTGTTTAAGTTCCCCCAGTCTGTGGCATTTTGTTACAGCTGCTGAAATAGACTAAGGCCGGTGGTGTCAGGAACACAGGCTGTCTATCTGGCGCCCAGATGTGTGAGGGCGTCAGCACTTCGACACACTTGTTCTCTAACTGGAAGTCCTTTCTGGAAACAAATCATCAGCATCATTTACTGTGACTCCCATTAGCTGTCACAATCACCGAGTATTATTATAAAAGGCTGCCAAGGGAGTTGGTTGGAGGAAGATGATTTATAACTCAGCGAGTGCATCGTTTATTAAGACTATCATAACTCGGAAATTACAGCACACTGGCCCCTGCTTTTACTTACCTTGTGGCAGACAGGTTCAGCTGGCAACCTCCTTGTTCGTGTTCCTGGCTCTTTGAAAGATGAGAAGGTGGCTGAGCTGTTGTAGGCAGACCGTGATGTATTAGGGAGGGTTCCACCAGTCAGCCGCAAGCACTTCCAGTAAGAGCCTCAGGATCTTAGACATGAAAGGAAACCCAACAGAAACCTCCAGAAAACTGAAGGGGTCTTGCGGAGCCACCCTGCATCAGTTTAAATGAATAGTATTTGGATAAGCGGAGAGTTTCTGTCGTCCTCAGCTTGGATTTGAGGCAAGAGAAACAAAGCACAGTGGCAGAAAAATGCTCAGATTTTATTCTGGTTGATGACCAGCAATTTCCAAATTATTTAAAAATAATTAAGCTTCGGTATGTTTTACTAAACACAGTCACTAGGTAAATAATAGTGTCTGCCTTATCAGGTTTCTTGGGAGAAACTAAGGACATTACATGTGCAAGAGTGATTCACATAATGATTTCTTAACGTTTATATGTTTCTGGTAAATCATACTGGAAGTCTGTTTTTTTATATTGTATCCATTTAAAACTGTGCTCAGATAGGTACCCAATAAGCCAAATGTAAATTTTGTGTAAGCTAACCAAAATGGAATGTTCATACATTTTCTGAAGATAATTTGCAGTTGTAAAAATATGTTATGTTTAAAGTATGAAAATATGTGTCAAATTCTAACTGGTGGAGCCACAGTCTGGAATACTTAGAGGTGGATTGTTTAGTGTTTTAAGTCATTCAGCCTGCAGACCACTCCCGGGTCCTCAGATTTCAGTCAGGTCTCCTCTGGAGTTTGCAGTTTTCCCGGCAGAGCCCCCTTTGCACAGGGACATCCCTCCTGCCGAGAGCACCTCCCATACACATGCAGATGTGAAGTGAGTCTCCGTGGCAGTGGAGGATGGAGCAGACAGGAAGCACAGTCTCCAGGTTAAGGTACCCCATCCTCCAAACTTCCTACTTTCAAATGCCAACAGTCCCCACCTTTAGAGGAGGGTGGAGGATGGGGAAGGATGCAAAGGGAGAAAATCTTCTTTCTCTCTTTAATTTTTAACCAAAAAGTTCAGCCCTGCTAGATGGTTTTCTTTTTCTGCAGTGAAGCCCCTCCTCATGGCTAAGCCCTGTGGCCACGTGCCAGGGCAACAAAAGGGGGCACTTCAGAGACACATGTGTCGACATTTATGAGAAGCATGGAGGTTAGAAGGGTCCCCCTCAAGGATCCACTACGGGCTCTGGATAATTACACAACTGTCTGGGAAACTCTGGCCACCCAGAATGTTCATGATGCAACAAATCTCGCCAGCCCAAGAGATTCCTTTTCTTTGTTTTAAGACAAACTCTCACACTAAACTCAGAGTAAATAGTGAATCTTTGCCTAAAGTAGATTTTTATACATTTTATTTTAAGTCAAGAGACTTGGTGTAGATGAAATCACACAATAAAAATTACATATAAAATCAGAGACTTGGGTTTCATCATGCTTTATTTCTAAAGCTAAGCTTGTTTGAATGTGGTCGGCATCAACAAGTTATGCTCGTCTTTTTTCCCCAGAATTAAATACTTTCTTCTGTCATCAGAATCTTCTATTAAAAAATTCCACCAATCTGTACTGAAAACAAGCCATCTAATGAAGAAACAGAACAAACAATAACATGAGGATCAGTGAAATCTTTGTCTCTGGAGTTATTAGCATGCAGAAACCAAACCAGAGCAAAACAAACACATTTGGAAGATACTTTGAAAGATTGTATTTATGTCCTTTACAGTCCTATGTTATAAAGCTGGGGTAGAAGGATACTAGATTGCTACCAGATTGCCCCAAGGTGCAAGGTTTGTTGAAAACAAAATATTCTATTTTGTAATGTTGTGCTGGGATGGTCACATCCCTTAGTGAACCTGTAGCAACTCCAGATGGCATCGTAGCAAGGAATACTGAGTCCCTTATCAGCTGGGTGTTTTTAGAAGTGTATCACCTTACATTACATCTTTGTGACATAACGAAGTAAGTAACATATCAGTACTCTTAATAAATATCTCTTATGTCTTTAAAAAGGAAAATTAACTTGGAAGCAAAATATTTGTAAAAGAACTTTATGAACCATGGGGTGGTTGGGTGGTGGGGAGAAGGGAGCATGAACCACCTGAAACTATTAAGAAAATGTTGTATTATTTTTTAAGGGTACTTGTGTTTTTAGGGAGGCAATACAGACCTTTCATATAATTTTCAAAGCATTTTCCAACTAGAAGAAAAATGTTGAAAAAGTAGACATAAATCAAAAGGATTAAGTTACAAAAGCTGAAGAGAAATGACACATCTTTGAAAGCTGTGATTTCTCAGAGTATGTGTGAGAGAAATCAGGCTTAAAGAGAAGGTGATCACAATGCAGATCTGCAGTTTGCTGACTCTTCCTGCAGGTGAAATGAGTTTTCCACCGATCAAAATAAAATAGTTATTTCTATAGGCTGAAATTAAAGGTAGAAAAATCAATGCACAAGTTTTTGGAAAATGATGGATAAATCAATTCAAATGTGTTTGGCTGCCCAATGTTGTCTTATTCTGTTTTATTTTATTCTTATTCTCTCTGGATACTGAATTTCATTATTTAGCTACGTGGTCCAGAAGAAAGTGCATACTTGCATATTTAAATCTTATTATTCTAAAATATTTTTCCAAGTCTATCATCCCGGGTGTACTGGAGGAAAATTGTTTCCTTTGACCATTGGGTAACTTCAAGTTTCAATATAGCGTGGGTATATTTTGTCTTCACCATTCCACTCAACACAGATCAGTTTTATTCAGTCCTTGCTGGACTTTTCTATAGAGTATTACTCCCAAAATTGTTTTCTTGATTTTTTTTTTCATCTTTTTGTGATGCATATTGCCCAGAACAGGATTTTAATATGATAGAAATGAGGATAACTTTCTCTGCCCCCCTCTTTCTTTTTAGCCTCTACTCTGTTTAGTTCTATTAAAACCTGTTTGGTGTAGTCCTCCCCTCCATAAGCACAGAAATCAACCTGTCTTATGTTTTAGGACACTTTAAAAGTAACAGACAGGGCTTCCCTGGTGGCGCAGTGGTTGAGAGTCCGTCTGCCGATGCAGGGGACGCGGGTTCGTGCCCCGGTCCGGGAAGATCCCACATGCCGCGGAGCGGCTGGGCCCGTGAGCCATGGCCGCTGAGCCTGCACATCCGGAGCCTGTGCTCCGCAACGGGAGAGGCCACGGCAGTGAGAGGCCCGCGTACTGCAAAAAAAAAAAAAAAAAGTAACAGACAAAAACAGCTTGAAGATTTTTCACAGCACCATATGCTTGGGAGGGTCTTGAAAAATATCTGATTATAATGGAAAACGAACACTTATAAGTTGGGTAACAGTCAACAGGCTTTTAATCCTAACTCCTCCAAGGACATCCTGGGTGGATGCTGGTGTTGCCTAGGAAACCTGGGTGAACGCCGCTGATGCCTAAATAGAATGACCGCTACCGACATATTCACTTACTTGCGTAGCGTCGCGGATTTAGAGGCACAGTAAAAAATTCACAGGTAGATGAAACTTTGATCATAGCTGGAATGCTCTTTCTGATAGGTCACCACATAATGTTCCCAGTGAAACTATGAAACAACATTTCATTCATGAAAATGATAGCTTGGTCTGTGGAATTTATATGAAATTGTGTCTAAATTATACATAAATGGGCAATTTCTAAAGGTGATGGAATTCCTTGAGTCACAATTTCTTATGATTTCAGGCTATTTCCATTAAAGTGACAGATCTTCCTTGCAAATAGGCTGGAGTTCTGGGCTATTGAAATGTGGAGTTCTGCTGGGTTTTCTAGGCCACTTAAGAGCTTTATGCTTTGGCATCCAGATACCCCAAATCTTCATTAGCAGCCGAGAAGCTGAGTAGCAAAGGTGGCCGTATGCATGCCCTTCATTTATTTTACGTATTCCTTACTCAACTGCTCTAAAGGGGAAAAACAAAATTTGGCAAAAACATGTCAGGCGACATTTCGAAGAGCTCCAAAGCACTCCAGGGCTGGATTCCTGAGCTGTTGCCCTGGTAGAAATCTAGAGAGACAACTCATAAGCAGATGACAAGCTGTGGGGAAAATAGTTGGGGTTCAGAATGGATTATCAAATTAAAACTTCATTCGTAACAGCAGTTACTTGCCACTAATTCAGACGCTTTTCCAGGGAAAATGCTTCATGTTTAAATGATGAACACGGAGGCGGTCGCTTTGTTATATGCTGTGAAATGGCCAACAGTGGTTCTGGATAAGAACAGCGTAAGGAAATCTTGCCTAACGGTAGAACCATCAGCCAACAGCTGATTGTCATAAACATACATTCATAGATTTCCCAGAGATAATTCGATAGCATTTGAAGGAACAGAATAGACGGCAATAGAATTTCTTGTCTGTACTGGGGATTTTTCATGAGTTTGACTTATTTCCCCTAGAGTCTGATATAACTGCATAGAAAACCTTCTGGGTCTCCTCCCCTTCCCCCATGTCCTCCCCTCCCCCCTCCTCCTTTTCTTCCTTCCTCTCTCCCATCTCTCCTTCTCTGACACCTCCAGTCAATGCTACTTGGACTACAGTTTTCAGTCCCCGGGTTACAGAAATTTGATGAGAACATTATTCTCTAAAGTTAGGATCTAGGAAGATAGGTGAATAATTACTTTTATTCCATTTGCGGGGATGTGTGCCTGGAGTCCTTATTTGCATAAAACGTTATCAGATGGCATCTCAGTTACTAACGGCAGGTGGCAGAGGGCCATGTGCCGTCACGTGACGCCCATCGTCCTCATCGCAGCATCTGACACAGGGCGGGTGACGTTCGGTCCTCTGCCACGTCAGACACGGATGATGGATCCCTGCTTCCAGTGAACTTCAGTCCATCACTAGGGGGGCTCGTCGTGTATGCAGTGCGAGTCTTTGAGGCTCTCAGCTCTTCATAAAACAGTTGCTTATAATGATAAGTCAGCAGGTGCTACTTTGTTATTTAAAATTAGCCCCGATATCGATCATATCTGTCCACACAGCATTTTAAGGTGTTTGGAATCTCCATTTCACGTGTCATCATTATCCAGTGCTTTAAACAAAATCCCAGCACAAAGATTTGTGTCAAGGCAGCTCCTCCTGCAGAGGAGAATGGTTTGCATGAGAGGACTTTATCCTCTACAGGTTGTTCCAGTAAGGAGCTTTTATTATTGCGTGAAAATCCCTTGACTGTGGAAAGTTTTAAATGGAGCAGTGCAGCATATTGAACAATCTGAGTCCGCCAGGGCTGGGTTCCCTTCCAGGCACTGGGTAATCCCAGCTATGGCAGGGCACGCGTTAATTACTGTCTGTGTGCATTTCTTTTCTGTAAATGGAGGATGATAATAGGGTGCTTGTGAGAACTGATTGAGATAGTTGGTGAAAATACCTAGTACCATGCTTGCTTAGTATTTATCACTGATATTATCCTTAGTACTCTGTTCATACTGGAATCTACACAGATGTCCCTTTCAGGGATGTGCAGGGTTGCATGGGGCAACTCTAACAAAACCTCTACTGTTGTTGTTCTTATATAAAGCCCCTCTGTTGAATCTCTGAACTACAGCATTCCTTGTAAAACTGAGAAGCACATCCTGTTTTCATTTTACTTTTTTAAAGTATGCACATGTATTTGCAGTGAAGAAATAGAGGACTTTGCTGAGCCCTCTGACTTTGGGTGTTGCATGTTGGTCTAGAATTGGGTTCTCCGAGATGGTCGTCCCAAGCCAACAGGACTCTGGCTCCCATGGTACATGGGTAGTCCAAGCTGAAAGATGCTGTAGCAGTAAAATGTACACCAGGTTTCAATCTCATTAATTATTTTTGTATCGAATATCATCAAAATCATACTTTACATAGGCTTCATTAAATAGAATATGTTATTAAAATTAATTTCACCCATTTCTGTTCAACTGTTTAATGTGACTTGTACAAAGTTGTAATTTTCATAACTGACTCACATTGTATTTCTGTTGAACAGGGCTAGTCTAAACCAAAATAGAAAGGCTCAAACTGACTCCATTTTTCTGTGCTTGTTAAATTCTATAGAATTTAAGACATCACTGTAATTTCTTATGTAGTATTTACCAGAGAAATTATGCTGTAGCCCAATATAGTGGGGTTTTTTTTGTTTTGTCTTTTGGTGGTTTTTTTCTTTAATGCTTAGGTATCATGGACCCTTCATTTTAGAATTTTAAGGAAGCTCCAAAGTCTTTTGTCCACTGTCAGAAACATATACAGTAATATTTTGACTTAAAGGTGATGGATCACTCTTCCAACCTAGAAGGCCCCTACGTGTCCACTGCAGCACAGCTGCGGGATGTCTGCTCTCACCGCATATTGGTGTGATAACCAGGAACCACCACTTTGCACCATCTACCAGGCACACACACCCCCATCAGAGACTCAGCATCAGTTCTTCCCTCTGCCCGGCACCCTGAAACACCTGGCCTTCCCTAATGCAGTAGAAATAATAGTTGTGTACCTCAAAATGCTGACACTTCCTCGCAGTAATCAGGGCCTTGTGACTACTTCAGATCAGAGGTGGAGGGTAGCGGAGTGTGTTTCTCTTCTGGGATGAAGTATAAAGGAGCCAGCTCAGGGCCACGCAGCTCTCTCTTGGCCTGTTTTGGTACCCAAGGGTCAGAGGGTCATGCCACAAAGTTTTGTGGCCTCCTCAGACTGGGAGCCTGAGTAACCCTGGACAGAATCACTCGGTGCTTTAGAGATGTAACTTCAGTGAGAAGAGAGCTTTTGTTTTAGTAAGACATAGAAAGTTGTCGATTTGGCCATGTGTTAGCCCAGCCTCGGCTAGCCTAGCAGAGTAGCCTGCCCATCAGATGGGAACCTGCCTTCCGCCTGCGGTCCCAGCCCCTTTACTCTGCTCTGTGGCATCCTAGAGCAGGCATCGCCTACTGATACACTGTAAAGTGACGTATTGATCATCTTTGTCTGTTATCGTCTTTCTGCTCCCCCTAGACAGTTACCTTTATGAGGGCTGCAACTCTCCCTGGCACATTAGTAGTACTCAATAAGTGTTTCTTGAATGAGTAAATGCATAAATAATGAGTTTAACCAATATCCGTGCTCGTCCCCAAAAATGCTTTTCTATAAACCAGTTTCTTATACATAGTTTTGCTCTTAAAGTACATATAAACTCACGCTGAGAAAGCATTTCAAAAGTATTACATGACTCCCTCTTGCAAGAGCACCGGGATCACAACTAACTGCTGAGCAATCATCGACAGGAAGACACTGGAGTTCACCAAAGGGGATGCCCCACATCCAAAGACAGAGGAGAGGCAACAGTGAGATGGTAGGAGGGGCGCAATAACAGTAAAATCAAGTCCTATAACCGCTGGGTGGGTGACTCACAAACTGGAGAGCAGTGATACCACAGCAGTCCACCCACTGGAGGGAGGGTTCTGGGCCCCATGCCAGGCTTCCCAACCTGGGGGTCCGGCAATGGGAGGAGGAATTCCTAGAGAATCAGACTTCGAAGGCTAGCAGGATTGGATTACAGGACTTCGACACATCTGGGGGAAACAGAGACTCCACTCTTGGAGGGCACACACAAAGTAGTGTGCCGATCGGGACCCAGGGGAAGGAGCAGTGACCCCAGGGGAGACTGAGCCAGACATACCTGTGTTGGAGGGTCTCCTGTGGAGTCAGGGGGCAGCTGTGGCTCACCACGGAGACAAGGACACTGACAGCAGAAGTTCTGGGAAGTACTCTTGGTGTGGCCCTCCCAGAGTCCACCATTAGCCCAACCAAAGGGCCTGTGGGCTCCAGTGCTGGGTCACCTCAGGCCAAACAACCAACAGGAAGCAAACTCAGCCCCACCCATCAGCAGACAAGCAGATTAAAGTTTTACTGAGTTCTGCCCATCAGAGCAACTCCCAGATCTACCCACCGCCAGTCCCTCCCATCAGGAAGCTTGCACAAGCCTCTTAGATAGCCTCATCCACCAGAGGGCAGACAGCAGAAGCAAGAAGAACTACAGTCCTGCAGCCTGTGGAATGAAAACCACATTAACAGAAAGATAGACAAGATGAAAAGGCAGAGCACTATGTACCAGATGAAGGAACAAGATAAAACCCCAGAAAAACAACTAAATGAAGTGGAGATAGGCAACCATCCAGAAAAAGAATTCAGAATAATGATAGTGAAGATGATCCAGAACCTCAGAAAAAGAATGTAGGTAAAGATCGAGAAGATGCAAGAAATGTTTAACAAAGGCCTAGAAGAATTAAAGAACAAACACCTAGAAGGCTTAAAGTACAAACAAACAGAGGTGAACAATACAATAAGTGAAATGAAAAATACACTAGAAGGAATCAATAGCAGAATAACAGAGGCAGAAGAACGGATAAGTGAGCTGGAAGACAGAATGGTGGCATTCACTGCTGCAGAACAGAATAAAGAAAAGAGAATGAAAAGAAAAGAAATGAAGACAGCCTAAGAGACCTCTGGGACAACATTAAGTGCACCAACATTCACATTATAGGGGTCCCAGAAGGAGAAGAGAGAGACAAAGGACCTGAGAAGACATTTGAAGAGATTATAGTAAAAAAAATTCCCTAATATGGGAAAAGAAATAGCCACCCAAGTCCAGGAAATGCAGAGTCCCAGGCAAGATAAACCCAAGGAGAAACATGCGACACATAGTAATCAAATTGACATAAATTAAAGACAAAGAAAATTTATTAAAAGCAGCAAGGGAAAAATGACAAATAACATACAAGGGAACTCCCATACATTTAACAGCTGATTTCTCAGCAGAAACTCTACAAGCCAGATGGGAGTGGCATGACATATTTAAAGTGATGAAAGGGAAGAACCTACAACCAAGACTACTCTACCCGGCAAGGATCTCATTCAGATTCGATGGAGAAATCAACAGCTTTACAGACAAGCAAAAGCTAAGAGAATTCAGTACCACCAAACCAGCTCTACAACAAATGCTAAAGGAACTTCTCTAAGTGGGAAACACAAGAGAAGAAGAGGACCTACAAAAACAAACCCAAAACAATTATGAAAATGGTAATAGGAACATACATATCAATAATTACCTTAAATGTGAATGGATTAAATGCTCCAACCAAAAGACACAGGCTCACTGAATGGATACAAAAACAAGACCCAGGGCTTCCCTGGTGGCGCAGTGGTTGAGAGTCCGCCTGCCGATGCAGGGGACACGGGTTCGTGTCCCGGTCCGGGAAGATCCCACATGCCATGGAGTGGCTGGGCCTGTGAGCCATGGCCGCTGAGCCTGCGCGTCCGGAGCCTGTGCTCCGCAACAGGAAAGGCCACAACAGTGAGAGGCCCATGTACCACAAAAAAAAACACAAAAAAACAAGACCCGTAATATATGCTATCTACAGGGGACCCACTTCAGACCTAAGGACACATACAGACATAAAGCGAGGGGATGGAAAAAGATGTTCCATGCCAATGGAAATCAAAAGAAAGCTGGAGTAGCAATACTCATATCAGATAAAATAGACTTTAAAATAAAGAATGTTACAAGAGACAAGGAAGGACACTACATAATGATCAAGGGATCAATCCAAGAAGATATAACAATTATAAATATATATGCACCCAACATAGGAGCACCTCAATACATAAGGCAAATACTAACAGGTATAAAAGGAAATCAACAGTAACACAATAATAGTGGGGGACTTTATCACCTCACACCAATGGACAGATCTTCCAGACAGAAAATTAATAGGGAAACACAAGCTTTAAAAGACACAATAGACCAGATATATTTAATTGATATTTATAGGACATTCCATCCGAAAACAGCAGATTACACTTTCTTCTCACGTGCACACGGAACATTCTCCAGGATAGATCACATGTTGAGTCACAAATCAAGCCTCAGTAAATTCAAGAGAATTGAAATCATATCAAGCATCTTTTCTGACCACAAGTCTATGAGATTAGAAATAAATTATGGGGAAAAAATGTAAAAAACACAAACACATGGAGGCTAAACAATACATTACTAAATAACCAAGAGATCACTGAATAAATCAAAAAATACCTAGAGACAAATGACAATGAAAACACGATGATCCAAAACCTATGGGATGCAGCAAAAGTAGTTCTAAGAGGAAAGTTTATAACAATACAAGCCTACCTCAAGAAACAAGAAAAATCTCAAATAAACAACCTAACCTTACACCTAAAGGAAGCTGAGAAAGAAGAGCAAACAGAACCCAAAGTTAGTAGAAAAAGAATGAATTCATGAATATCAGAGCAGAAATGAATGAAATAGAAACAAAGAAAGCAGTAGCAAAGATCAATAAAGCTAAAAGCTGGTTCTTTGAGAAGACAGACAAAATTGATGAACCTTTAGCCAGACTAATCAAGAAAAAGATGGAGAGGACTCAAATCAATAAAATTAGAAATGAAAAAGGAGAAGTTACAACAGACACCGCAGAAATACAAAGCATCCTAAGAGACTACTACAAGCAGCTCTATGCCAATAAAATGGACAACCTGGAAGAAATGGACAAATTCTTAGAAAGGTATAACCTTCCAAGACTGAACCAGGAAGAAACAGAAAATATGAACAGACCAATCACAAGTAATGAAATTGAAACTGTGACTAAAAATCTTCCAACAAAGAAAAGTCCAGGACCAGATGGCTTCACAGGTGAATTCTATCAAACATTTAGAGAAGAGCTAACACCCATCCTTCTCAAACTCTTCCCAAAAATTGCAGAGTAAGGAACACTCCCAAACTCATTCTATGAGGCCACCATCACCCTTATACCAAAACCAGACAAAGATACTACAAAGAAAGAAAACTACAGACCAGTATCACTGATGAATATAGATGCAAAAATCCTCAACAAAATACTAGCAAACAGAATCCAACAACACATTAAAAGGGTCATACACCATGATCAAGTGGGGTTTATCCCAGAGATGCAAGGATTCTTCAATATATGCAAATCAATCAATGTGATACACCATATTAACAAATTGAAGAATAAAAACCATATGATCATCTCAATAGATGCAGAAAAAGCTTATGACAAAATTCAACACCCATTTGTGATAAAAACTCTCCAGAAGTGGGCATAGAGGGAACCTTCCTCAACATAATAAAGGCGATATATGACAAACCCACAGCCAACATCATTCTCGATGGTGAAAAACTGAAAGCATTTCCTCTAAGGAACAAGACAAGGATGTCCACTCTCACCACTCTTATTCAATATAGTTTTGGAAGTCCTAGCCACAGCCATCAGAGAAGACAAAGATGTAAAAGGAATCCAAATTGGAAAAGAAGTAAAACTTTCACTGTTTGCAGATGACATGGTAGTATACATAGATTATCCTAAAGAGGCCACCAGAAAACTACTAGAGCTAATCAACGAATCTGGTAAAGTTGCTGGATACAAAATTAATGCACAGAAATCTCTTGCATTCCTGTACACTAACAACAAAAGATCAGAAAGAGAATTTAAGGAAACAATCCCATTCACCATTGCCATGAAAAGAATAAAATACCTAGGAATAAACCTACCTAAGGAGGTAAAAGACCTGTACTCAGAAAACTATAGGGCACTGTTGAAAGAAATCAAAGATGACACAAACAGATTGAGAGATATACCATGTTCTTGGATTGGAAGTATCAATATTGTGAAAATGACTCTACTGCCCAACGCTATCTACAGATTCAGTGCAATCCCTATCAAATTACCAATGGCATTTTTTACAGAACTAGAACAAAAAATCTTAAAATTTGTATGGAGACACAGAAGACCCCAAATAGCCAAAAGCAACCTCGAGGGGAAAAAAACGGAGCCGGAGGAATCAGTTTCCCTGACTTCAGACTATACTACAAAGCTACAGTACTCACGGCAGTATGATACTGGCACAAAAACAGAAATATAGATCAATGGAACAGGATAGAAAGCCCAGAGATCAACCCACACACCTATGATCAACTAATCTATGACAAAGGAGGCAAGGATATACAATGGAGAAAAGATAGTCTCTTTCATAAATGGTGCTGGGAAAACTGGACAGCTACATGTAAAAGGATGAAATTATAACATTCCCTAACACCATATACAAAAATAAACTAAAAATGGATTAAAGGCCTAAATGTAAGACAGACACTATAAAACTCTTAGAGGAAAACATAGGAAGAACACTCTTTGATATAAATCACAGCAAGATCTTTTTTGACCCACATCCTAGAGTAATGGAAATAAAAACAAAAATAAAGAAATGGGACCTAATGAAACTTAAAAGGTTTTGCACAGCAAAGGAAACTATAAACAAGATGAAAAGACAACCCTCAGAATGAGAGAAAATATTTGCAAATGAATCAACAGACAAAGAATTAATCTGCAAAATATATAAACAGCTCATGCAGCTCAATATTAAAAAAGCAAACAACCCAATCAAAAAATGGGCAGAAGACCTAAATAGACATTTCTCCAAAGAAGAATACAGATGGCCAAGAGGCACATGAAAAGCTGCTCAACATCACTAATTATTAGAGAAATGCAAATCAAAACTACAATGAGGTATCATCTCACACCAGTTAGAATGGGCATTATCAGAAAATCTACAAACAACAAATGCTGGAGAGGGTATGGAGAAAAGGGAACCCCCTTGCACTGTTGGTGGGAATGTAAATTGATACAGCCACTATGGAGAACAGTATGGAGGTTCCTTAAAAAACTAAAAATTACCATATGACCCAGCAATCCCACTACTGGGCATATACCCTGAGAAAACCATAATTCAAAAAGACATATGCACCCCAATGTTCAGTGCAGCACTATTTACAATAGCCACGTCATGGAAGCAACCTAAATGTCCATTGACAGATGAATGGATAAAGAAGATGTGGTACATATATAAAATGGAATATTACTCAACCATAAAAAGGAACGAAATTGGGTCGTTTGTAGAAACGTGGATGGATCTAGGCAGAAATAGACACAGATGTAGAGAACAAATGTATGGACACCGAAGAGGGAAAGTGGCGAGGGGGGGGGATGAATTGGGAGATTGGGATTGACTTATATACACTGATATGTATAAAATAGATAACCTGCTGTATAAAAATTAATAAAATTAAAACAAACAAAAAAAAGTATTACATGATTAACTTAGAGCCACAAAACCAATGAAGTGACGTGAAAAATAAAATTCCAACCTTAGAATTGAGTGAAGTCCTCCATGGATACAGAGGGTTTCCTTTGACATTAATATGAGCTTTTTTTGCCCCTGGCATATAACTTTGGATGTATATTTCAACCACTGAGATGGACATCTGATTTTCCATCTTACATTATTGTTGATTGTGTATTACTTCTGGGGATCTGAGAGCACATTAAAACACACACTTGCTGTTTTAACTAAAGTTCCTTGCCATCCTGAGTTGAAATTAGACCTTTAGCATTTCTATAATGTAGCTTTTAACTGAATTGCTTTTTTTTTCCATGCGGAAGTGTTCTATTATGATAGACTCGGCAGGATTGCAGCAGCCTTGTGCAAACTTGTTTAAACTACTCTTCTGTAATTCTCATTTGCTGTGGGATTGATCTTAATGGATGCAAAAGAAAAATAACTAGAAATGTAAGGCTAAGCACTCAGAGACTTTGATCTAAAGGAAACATTTAAAGACATTCTTGGTAAAGGTCATCAAATAGCCAGCAGTTCTCAGGATCCTGGAGCTGGATTGTGCATTTCCTCTGGCTTTTACCTGGTTATTGTTTGGATGGTGGTTGGCTCTTGTGTGGAATATTGCTTGTTTACTATTCTTTTGGTCATCTCTTCGCTATACAAGACAAACGAGCCCAGTTTCATGCACTCTTATTCAAAATGTTCTCATGCAATTATTTGATTAATTCATATATGAATGACTCAACAGAAGACTAACTTCTTAGAAAAGTTGCAAATTGAGAGTATGGGCTGGTGGGGACTCACCCTGTGAGAACAAGCAGAATTGAGTAAAATCAAGTGAATTCAGTCGTCATAGATGTGTGTGCATGTTGTATCCCCCCTGTAGATACAGGAGGGACCCCCCACTCAAATTTGGTTTGAATGTGGAGACTGATGATGCCCCCCAAGAGGATAGGAAAAGGTTTATGATTCACATACTTGAGGCCCTTGAGGAGAGAAGGGAGGACATCACAAGCTGGTCCAAAAATGTCTCGAGAGGGCTGGGAAAGGCAATCGTCTGGGGTCTGTTGTGATTAGTGAATGGGGTCCTGAGTAGGTTCCCCTGTGCAGGCAGGGGCTCTGTGAACTGAACCTTCTGCCGATCCCAAAAGAGCAAACACCCAGCATTTCTTATGAGTTTGTCAAGAGGAAGGGCAGAGGGTGAAGAGGGACAGATGAGGCTTGAAAGTTGTTATCAGTTAAACATCAGAAATGGATTCAGGCTCCATCACAGAGAGAGAGAGAGAGAGAGAGTGTGTGTGTGTGTGTGTTGTACAACCACATACATTCTAGTATAATAGGAGCCTAGTCTAAAAAATCATAAATTGATAAACATCAACCTTCATACTTGGGTGCTTAGAACCCAAAAAGGAAGATGCACATGTTAAAATAATAATAATAACAACAACAATAATAATCTGTAACACTAGAGAATGAATTAAATATCAAATAAAATCATGGGTGATGATTGCTGAGAGACCAGATCAATAAACTCTGACTGTGATGGTCAGGTCAGCCTTTACAAGGAGATGCTTTTTAATTCATGTGTTTTGAAGGACACGTGTGTTGTAGTAGTTGAAGGATGGGGAAAAGGGCAGCCTGGGTTCATGGACTCACCAGTGCAAATGCACAGAGCATGGGGGTTCTGCTGAGTTCCACGTGGGCTGGAGCAGAGGATTTCAGGATGAACTTGCTGCAGAGGTGGCAAAGCTGGGAACATGCAGAGAGCAGCATTAATTGCAGATCTGTCACCAGACAGCCCTACGAGGGGTTAAGTCATTTTAAGAGAACAGTCGTGGAACTGATCCTGTCGGTCATTCTCTTTGGAAGCAAATAACTTCTGTAACATGGGAAACATTGGCTTTTCTTACCATAATTCCTGGGATTAGGAAACTCTCATGATTTTTCATTGAACGTTCACTTCAGTTTCTGATCACGTTGGAAGAATTTGAAGTAACGTTTAATGAAAATTAAAGGTTGTTAAGATTACATGAAGCATCTAATATATGGATCAGAGTAAATATATTTAATATATCAAGTTCTTATTGATGCAATATTTCCTATTTATAGTATTTAACCTTAAAAAGATTGAAAACACTTTGTCAGATATGGCTGTCATGTACAAAGCTGTAAATATCTAATGTATACAACTCAAGGGGTTTTGGGATAAGTATACACACATGAAGCAAAAGGTGTTATGATACCACTTTTTACAGAGCGAGAAGATGAATTTTATAAGAAGTAGAGAATTTGGGTAATGATTCCATGATAGTAATTAGAGAGCTGGAATTTAAAACCAAGTCTGCACAGATGTGTGCTTCTCTCTCTCTCTCTCTCTCTCTCTCTCTATATATATATATATATATGGCCACTCCAAAAAACAGCTAGTATCTGATGTTCAGAGACAGAATACACTTAATAGGCCTTTAGGGAGCTCCAATCCCAAGGGCATGACCTCATGACCTCATGACATTACATTTCTATAACCAGTTGGGTCAACTGACAATGCCCAAAAGGAAAAAGTTTAGAATACAGATATTTTGCTTGCTGACTCTACACCTGTTTAAATTGTCAGGGAATTTTTTTTTTTTTTTTTGCGGTACGCGGGCCTCTCACTGTTGTGGCCTCTCCCGTTGCGCAGCACAGGCTCCGGATGCGCATTATCAGCGGCCATGGCTCACGGGCCCAGCTGCTCCGCGTGGCATGTGGGATCTTCCCGGACCGGGGCACGAACCCGCGTCCCCCGCATCGGCAGGCGGACTCTCAACCACTGCTCCACCAGGGAAGCCCTGTCAGGGGATTTGTCATTTATTTTTAAAGTACATTAGTAACCCTGGCAGTCAGCACTTGCTATAACCTTTAGCATAGAGTTAAGGACCCTAAATCTTGAGCTAGATTCCTTCTTGATGCCTGAAATTGACCAAGGACTTTCTTAAATGTGTTATGACAGAATCATGAAGGACATTCTCCAGAGGGGTCAACCTCCTGAAATTACCAAGGTCAAGTTTCTGCTGTAGGAAAAAAGAAAAAAAAAATGAATGTATTTATTATATATATAATATATACATATGTATACATATATTATACACATATATATGTATATAAATAGAAAAAGCTAAGGCCATGGTTTTGCTAATCTTTCTTATAATGTGTAAATTATAACGTATCTAAAAATAAAAGGTCACAGAAAGTCAAGGAGCATTTGTCCTAAATTCAAAAAAATGGACAAGTCATTCAGCGTAGAAAAAGAAACCCAAGAAGCCATTTATGAGATCGGAGTTATTTTTTGTTTGTTTTTTATTTTGTTTCATTGTAAGAATATTTAGGAAAAATTACCACGTGGGTGAAACTTTCTAATATCAGAAGGCTCACTTGGAGTGTCCGCATATCTGAAAGCAGGAATCGCCAAGCCACTGCCGGAGAGACTTATGGCAAAGGTTGTTGGCCGTTCCCGAAATGGTGAGACCCAAAGATCCTCCCGCCCGCATTAAAACTGCTGACAGCTGGGTCCCTGGGAAAGTGCTGTGTGTTACTAGAGCAGATAGTGGCCCTTGATGGGATGATGGGTAACAGTGATTGAAACGTTCAGCTTCAATGCAAAGGATGCCCCGAGTGAGCAGTTCTTTGTCCACTGCGAACTTACAGACCACTGAGCCAGCAGGTGCCGCCCTAAACCAAAGCTTTCGTCCATCACCAGCTTTGGTCTCCTTTCTCCTCTGGGATGTGGTTTCATGACACCACCATTAGGCTCCCATCAATTTCAAATATTCATATTAAGAAATTTTTTTTTTTTTTGTGGTACGTGGGCCCCTCACTGCTGTGGCCTCTCCCGTTGCGGAGCACAGGCTCCGGACGCACAGGCTCAGCGGCCATGGCTCACGGGCCCAGCCGCTCCGCGGCATGTGGGATCTTCCCGGACCGGGTCACGAACCCGTGTCCCTTGCATCGGCAGGCAGGCTCTCAACCAATGCGCCACCAGGGAAGCCCCAAGAAAGATTTTTAAAATTACCCAGTGTACTACTGAAGGTCTTCCTAACTGCTGAGCTGGGGTGTTTTCAGATGGACTTTTATAAAAGAAAGGAACTCTCTACGTATCCATTTATTTGGTTGTTTGCTTCCTAATCTGTGTAATTTGTGAGGCAGAAGGGAAGACTGCAGATTGGGGACCTTCGTCCTAACAGCATCAAAGCAGTGGAGAGACACCTGTATCCCAGGTGGAGGTGTTCACCCACCCAGCTGATCCTAGCACAGTTGTGTGCCAGGGCACCAGACCAGCTGCGGCATTGGTTCACTCTACCTGGTTTGGCTGTACTTCCTTAACTTTACAAGGAGGGCCCTTTAACATTGAACTTCGGGGGAGCACCAAAGAGATGAGTAAAATTAAAATAAAGGGAAAAAAACAAGAGCACACACACATAGGTAGGTTCATAGACGTGTAAATACTGTTTTATAGGAAGAGTACGCAGTGGTTCTTGTGTTAACCATCGACTTCTTTAAAATCCAGTTGACCCTTGAACAAGACAGGTTTGAACTGCGTGGGATACACTTATGTGCATATTTTTTTTCAATAAATACTACGGTCCTACACACCCCATGATTGATTGAATCTGTGGTTGTGGAACTATGGATACGCAAGTCCCACTTGTGTAAGGGTATAGGAGTTTTGACTTGAGGCGTTGGAGCCTCTGACCCCTGAGCTGTTCAAGAGTCAGTTGTATTGACTGGTAAATAATTCAGAAATAGCCAGGTGGGTATGTCTGTCCTCGCCCCCGTCTTCGTATGTCTACCTCTGCATCGTTCTGCAATTATAAACTGTCCTCGGGATCAGATGATTTTCGAGGCACTTTGAGCTGTTCAGATTTCCCTGTTGTGCTGAGAGGATCATTGTAGAGAATGATCTGAGCTCTCAGAATTTCCATCTTCAAATACATTCTGGTATAAAAGGAGGCTTTCTCAATTCTTTTTCAAACCTCTGAGACTCTTGCTCTTACAATTTATATTTGTTTTTACTTTTTCTTTTTTGGCACTGTGCTCTCAGTGCAAAATGTGATGCTTTTATTTCTGTAGTCCCCAGGGCAGCAATATGGGAGTTTATTTGTGAGTAAGAAGGAATCCTCCGGCCTGAATGACAATTTCAGGCGTCATTTTTCCATCATAAAAGTCATGATCGTTCTTACCATCATCATCACCGTTGAAACTATATTTGAGCTTTTACTGTCTGCCTGACTATGCTAATTGTTTTCTCATTTGATCGCTCAACAGTTCTCTGAGCTTAACGTTTTTAACCCATTTCATGGTTGATGAGAATGAGGCTTAGCCAGGTTAAGTAACATTCTGAAGGTCAAGTGGCTAGTGAATTTGCTGCTTCCCTGTAAGCACCACAGAGCAGATGGCTGAGTGGGAGGGTGGGAAGGTAGCAGGAGATGGGGGTGGAAGAATGATCCTAAAATATAGATGTTATCAGTTTTCCTTTAGTAAACATTTCCTTTGGTAAAAGATACTAGGAAGATACAGAGAAGATGCAGGAACTACAATTGGTTGTGTGCCTGCCAAGTTCCATCAGTATGTGTGGCACTAAACGTCATCTCATTTAGTCCAAGCCATTAACCAAGATGGTGGTAGGATGCCTCTTTTTACACATATGAAAACCGGGGATTGGAAAGAGTATGTAATTGTTTCCAGCATCAGAACGTCAGTTGGTGGAAGAGTCTGGATTAACCTCAGTCTCTCTGGCTCTAAAGCACATACTCTGTTGCGTGCTATCTTTTTTTATCCTTTTTATTTAGGTGAAGAAGAAGAAAAAAGAGTGGAATTTTATTGGCAATTTTGGTCAAAAGCCAGAATCACGTTTCTCTAAAATTGTCTGATTGCTACTTCTACTTTATTTAAATTTTTCATTTTGGTACAAACACTTAACATGAGATCTACTGACTTACCCATTTTTAGGTAGAGGGTAATACAGTATTTTGACTAAGGTACAGTGTTGGATGAACACTGAAAACATTATGGTAAGTGAGATAAGCCAGTAACAGACGCGCAAATGTTGCACGATTTCACTTATATATGAGGAACCTAAAATAGTCAAATTCATAGACTCAGAGAGTGGAATGGTGCTTGCCGGGGGCCAGGGAGAGGAGGAAAGAGGGGAGTTACCAGCCACGAGACGTGAAGTTTTTATTGACCAAAATGGATCAGCTCTGGAGAGCTGCTGTACAGGATTGTACCTTAATCAACATTGCTGTATTGTGCACTTAAGCGTGTGAAGAAACTGCATCTCATGTTAAGTGTTCACGTAGTATCTTATAAAATAAAAAAACAAGAATGAGAAAGAAGGAAAGGAATGACACAGTTTGGATAAATGTTTTAAGAATTTGAAGGAGGAGGGCTTCCCTGGTGACGCAGTGGTTGAGAGTCCGCCTGCCGATGCAGGGGACGCGGGTTCGTGCCCCGGCCCGGGAGGATCCCACATGCCATGGAGCGGCTGGGCCCCTGAGCCATGGCCACTGAGCCTGCGCGTCCGGAGCCTGTGCTCGGCAACGGGAGAGGCCACAGCAGTGAGAGGCCCGCGTGCCGCAAAAAAAAAAAAAAAAAAAACAATTTGAAGGAGGAAATATCCTTATGTACTGGTTTTGTCAGAAAGGACTTCAGGAATAGGATCATGCCCGAAGGTTCTGGAAGCATAAGTAGATCTTGAACAGGCGACGGAGGAGGAGGTTCCAAAGGGGGCAAGCTGGGGGGAGAAGCAGGGCTTGGAATGATCCTCCCAGTAGTGCTGTGACAAGGGAATAGCTCTGGGAGAGCGGCTTCTTTTAGGGAGAAAAGATATCAAATAATGTCCGGGAAGAGAGTAAGAGAGAAATTGTTGTCTTTGTTACATGTGTTTTTAGTAAACAGATTGCAGTGCTTCATACAAAAGCTAAGGAAGTGAGTATTTTAAAAGTTTGAGGATGTTTTGGAAGAAAGAATAAATTGATGGGTTAAGGTATGCCGTGCCATTTTCCAAAACGTACTTAAATGTGGTAACGAAGATGCTGACGCAGTGCCAGACAGTCTAGTGAGTGGCGCTGGAGGCTCCGAGACTGGAGTGGGGAGGGCTGGTAGATGATTAAGATGGTGCTGGGGAAATGGGTGGTCGCTGGTGACCCTTGAGTTGAAGCTTGATTGCGGGTTTAATGACTGAATCAGTGTCGAGGAAAGGAGGAAGCCTGTTCAGCTCCCTCAGGTAATAATGTAGAGACTACAAAGAAAGAGGTGAAAGTAACAGAACAAAGTGGGAAGCAGAAAGGGAAACATTTTGAGACAGTGTGTTTGTTTAGATAAATAAGACTCCTGCCAATCTGAGGGCTGAAAGGAAGAGCCAGTGGTCTCAGACACGGAAGAAACACAAACATGAATGGAATAATGTCTAGGATGAACAGGAAGAGATGTTACGTGCATCCTCTTTGCTTCAATTATGTGGGAATCTTTACTCACCATCCATAAGCAGGTTAGAGGTCACTCCTAAAAAACCTTCCAGAGGTTCCAAAATCAATGTTATGATTCCCCCTGGTATTGTACCCAGGACATGCTTCTGTTTTTGCACTTATATTATTATAGTCATAATATCAGTGACCCGTCTCCTCCAGTGGAGGCCCTTCTCCTTGAAGCCTGGGTCCAATTTTGTTTATCTTTACATCCCTAGCTCTATCTCAGCTTTTGATATGGATCATGGACTCGTGAACTGTTTATGAGTTTGATAGAATTCACTTGTATTCTCATCTCTTAAAAACGGTAAAGTGTTTTTTAACTTGTTTTCTCTATGAGTCCTTAGTCCCTAAAACAGGTTCTGTCTCTTACTTGATTCTCAATGAATTTTTACATGTGAATAAATGGATGGATGAATGGGATTGTTAATATGGCCTTAGAAAGGAGAGGAGACCAGTTTTCATGACGTTCTCTTCGTATTTGTAATGACTGCAATTGTAATCCTGCCTGGAAATGGAGACCATTGGGGATAAGTGTCACCGAATGGACAGAATTTAAGAGAATGACTACAGGGTGGAAAATCGATAACCACCAATAGAGAACCAGGCTCCACTTATTGTACCTTTCATTTAGAGGATGTTAAGTCCCCAAATTTTAAGCCGCAATCGATTCCTGAGTCCACTTTCTCAGGTCTTGGTGGTAACTTCACAGCTGAGCACCTGCCCTAAAAATCAAGAACAGAAACTGGATGACAATCAAAGCATAACAATATGTCATGATGGTCCATGTTTTATGGTGTGTGACCTTGAGTAAATGATAACCCAGTTTATGAAAAATTATATCTTGTAGGGAAAAGGAGTTAAGAGTAAGATGCCTGGTTTCCTGGTATGATTCTTGACGAAGAGCTTTGTTAGTTCAGGATCTCTTGTGTTTTCTTCTGAAATGCTATTACATCTGAAACACATTGTAGTCATTTTAATATAATTAGATTCTGTTCAAAGTATGTGTATGGAATTGTGTTGAAATTAGCTTCATTCTGAAGCTGTAAAACACATTATTCTAATTTGTGAGGGTTTTATATGAAATCTGATTAGGGAGAAAGAATCCTAATTCTGCCTTTGTTACTGAGATCTTTTATTAAACAACTTTCCTTGGGCGTTTTGTGTTCCTGGACAAAAAGTAGATGGCCACATAGGAATCACTGTTTAAGGGACTGCAGTTCCATCTGACTTGCAAGTTTTCCAGAAAAACCCTACTTCCCATGTTTGAAGTGCAATTAAATTATTACCTTCAAATTATGCTCTTTCTTTCAAATTTTCAGTTGATGAACTCTCATGGAAAGGGACAAAGCTACACACCACTGCAGTAGCACATTGTATCGAGCAATGTACAGGTATGGCAGATAGGTTCTGGCCATGAGGTTTTTCGTCATGCTGAAACTAGTGTTTTTATTTACCTAGAATTTGACAACTACTTTGAATTTTTTTTTCCAGATTTTAATCTTGTGTTGAGTGTGCTTGCTTCCTTCTAAGGGCAAAAATCCCTGGATTAAACACAGACTGTTTTAAAATTTCTTCAGTACTGAGTCTGTGTGTTCCAGATTTACTCCCCCTTAAGGTCAGTTATTTTATTAACCCAGGTGTTACCGGGACCATATTACAGTGAATATTCTTCTAATTTCCTGTGTCTATGGGTTTGATTTGTTTATTTTATTCTATTTTGGCCACACCACACGGCTTGTGGGATCGTAGTTAAGTTCCCTGACCAGGTATTGAACCCAGGCCCATGGTAGTGAAAGCACTGAGTCCTAATCACTGGACCACCAGGGAACTCTATGGGTTTGAATTGGACCCCACCAGGAGCAATAATTATTACAAAGGGAATTTAAATCTTTCTTATTTGGCATGCATTACTACAACTACTTTTAATAAGATCTACTGTATCTAGCATTCATTTATTATATACATCTTTTCACATGTGCTGTGTTTACTTCTTGTAGCAACAGCGTGAGGGAAGTATGATTCTTTGTCTCATTTTATGAATGATTTAACTGAGGCAGTTATAAATAAGTGGTCCATCATTACCCAATTTTAAAACGTAGATCTGGGTCTGTAATCCCATAGTCTGATTCCCAGTTTCATGCACTACAAACAAGAAAACAGCAATTTCACATTCTAACCATTCCCCATGATAATTGATTCATTCAGTCAGCATTTATGTATTGACCATATGCTGTGTGCTGAGACACAATGATGAATGCAGTAGGAGGAAATGAGTGAACTGCCCATAAAACGTGTAGGGCTCAGTGAGGGGAACATATAGCCTCAATTATTCTTATTTTTTAAGATATGTTTAATAGATTTTATTTGTTGGAGCCATTTGAGGTTCACAGCAAAATTGAAGGGGAGGTACAGAGATTCCCACTCCCCACACATGCGTAGCCTCCCCCATGATCAGCATCCCCCTCAGATAGATGGTCCATGTGCTACAACTGGTGAACCTCCATGGACATGTCAACACCACCCAGAGTCCACACTTTACTTTGGGTTTCCCTCTTCATTTTGTGCATTCAGTGGATTTGGACAAATGTGTAATGATGTGTATCCATCATTACAGTATAATACAGAGTATTTTCACTGCCCTAAAAATTCTCTGTGCTCTGCCTGTTCATCCCTCCTTCCCTATTACCTCTGCCAACCACTGCTCTTTTTTACTGTCTCCATAGTTTTGCCTTTTCCAGAATGTCATAGAGTTGGAACCATACAGTATGTCCCCCTTTCTGGATTGACTTCTTTCATTTAGTCATATGCATTTAAGTTTCTTCCATGTCTCTTCAGAGTTTGATAACTCATTTCTTTTTAGCCCTGAATAATACTTCATTGTCTGGATGAACCAGAGCTTATCCATTCTCGTACTGAAGGACATCTTGGTTGCTTCCAAGTTTTAGCAGTTACTCTGAATACAGCTACTGTGAAGATCCATGTGCAGGTTTTTGTGTGGACATAGTTTTCAAATGCTTTGGGTCAACACCAAGAGTAGGATTCCTGACAGCCACGATTCTTTATGTGGTAATTAGGGAGCACAAATTCATGAATGAAGAATTCATGATCAATTTGCTCAATTAATGTAGAAAAAGATGGGGGATGGAAGATGAACTGCCAGGTTTTGCATCCCTTTGGATTGATGCATTGGCTTGTATGCCTAAATTATTTCCAGTATTAAAGCTTTTCCCCTGCAATTATTCATAAAACTGAAATAACTGAAAACTTTCAGAACTGCAGGATAACTTTGGAGGAATTATTTACCTGAGACAAATGCCATCATTAAATATACCAAAGGTGATCGGTTACATGGCGATGTGGGAATGCAACCCATTCTTCCTTCTGAGTGAAAGATAAAAACCCCATACAATGTTCTCATAGTTTTCTCAGAAGATTAAATGTGGAGGAATGAGTGACTGGTTTTTAGGTCCTTTGTTGGTCTGAGTTATGTCTTTCCTAAATCAATGTCTTAGTAAAGGTTTTTTTTGTTTTTTTTTTTTAAATGAACGCTTATTTATTTATTTTTGGCTGTGCTGGGTCTTCGTTTCTGTGCGAGGGCTTTCTCTAGTTGGCGAGCGGGGGCCACTCTTCATCGTGGTGCACGGGCCTCTCACTGTCGCGGCCTCTCTTGTTGCGGAGCACAGGCTCCAGACGTGCAGGCTCAGTAGTTGTGGCTCACGGGCCTAGTTGCTCCACGGCATGTGGAATCTTCCCAGACCAGGGCTCGAACCCGTGTCCCCTGCATTGGCAGGCAGATTCTCAACCACTGAGCTACCAGGGAAGCCCAGTAAAGGTTTTTAAAATATCTGTAACTTTATTTTGTCACCGTACAGACATAAGAAAAGGTACCTGTTCGTGGTGTAAATTATCAGCCCTTACTATCAGATTTTAAAGTCTAGATTTGTTCATTTTTTAATGTTAATTGGCTTTCTTAAATTTGGAGCCCATCTCTTTTGCCTCAAAGATTCTTAACATTTTTAGGTTGAGCTCCTCTGGTACAATTTCTTTCCCTCCCTGTTTGACTGCGTATTTGGTCTAGAGTGACAGGCATCTACTGGGACCACTCCAGAAGCTCCATGGGGAAATTCAGACCTGTCCTTTTCTTGGGATGACCCGAATGTGGTGACTCAGATAGAACGTGATCCCTAAGGGCCCGTTCTCTGCCCTTCCTGCCGCCTAAAGAGCTATCAGGGAAAGTCTGGGATGATTTTTACTGAGTTTCATCTCAGTGGTTCCATTTTGAAGAGAGAAAATTGGTCTCTGAGCCAGTCTTCACTTATTGTAAGTGAAGGGCTCTGGACATACTTGAGGAACCATCCAGTTATTTCATTATCATCTTGTCTCTGACACCCTCCAATTTTTAGTTAAGACATGTTTTGCCCTTCTTCCTTAATACATGTTTTTTCTTAACCAATCACAAATGTAAAGTCTTGAAGCAGACTGTGTATTGGGAGTGTCTGTTTTTCTTGCCCATGATTTAGCTTGCAACATTTTACTTTTAAATACCGTTTCAAAGCAAAAACAAACAAATAAACCATTATGCATACATACATCCTTACAAAAACATGTAATTGGATACCCCTGTTAGGACTTCCTCTTTAGAGAATTATAAGTACATGACTTAGAAAGAAACTAAAGTGTAGATGTACCTCATTATAATTTACATTAAAGTTTAATTTTTAAAGGGTCCTTCAATTGCTGAATGTTTGTGGTTTCCCTTTCTTAACTTATGCGCTTTTGCACATGGACACTATATTTGTTCCTCAGGTTTGCCTGGCCCTTCCAAATTATTTTATTTTCAATAGTTAAGAAGATGTATCTTTTCTTTGATGCCAGCTGGGCATGTCTTTATCTTCAAATTTCAGACAGTAGATACATAGATAGATACATAGATAGATGTATAAGTAGGTGGATGAATAGATAGGTAGAAGGAGAGATAGAGAGGGAGATAAAATATTCAAGCTGAAATGGAGAATAGTAATCACTAGCTCTGCTGTTTTGATTTTGTTTGCTTGTTTGTTGTTTTTGACTTTTCCATATCAGCTACAGCAACCAGGCAATGCAGAGGCAGCAAATGTGGTAAATATTGTATCAGACTAGAAGAGAATTGATACTGAAAAATTATAAATTTTCATACTCCTGGAGAAAACTCTCTGGGAATATGAATGGTCAGCTTGTGTCAAGGGATAGGAAATCAACTGTGTGCAAACCAGTTTGCGTAAACTGTGCGTCCTATCTCCAAATCAGTTTAGCATCTCAGCGTCCCCTTCTTCCTCCTAATACCTTTCACGCCCACCACTTTCATTGCATTTCCTCTGCAGTTATATTAACCCAAGCAGTCATTAACTCATATCTGAACTATTACATGGCTTTCTAAAGATCTACATTCCTTTTGTTTCTCCTCTTCTAGTCAATCTGTATATTGTTGTAATATACAATAATTCATCATTCCCCCCCAAAGTTTGAAAACTTTACTAACTCCACTGTCTGTACCGTATTGCCTTCAGTCTTTTAACGTTGACCATCTAATGGCCCCTAAACACATTTCCAAGTATTCTTCCCTACATAAATATTCGGTGTACCCTGCCTTGTTTATCCAGTGCACATCACGCATTTTTAGACAGCATCTCACTTATACCATTATTCTTGCTGGAATCTTAACCCTAAACTGTCTTCCTGGGAACTAGCATCCTTCCTGGCTCTGAAATGCATCTGTATCACAGCAACTTCTGCTGAGTCTGTCTCAGCAAAGACCTGTCCTCTAAGCTTCATCTGCCATCACACTGCTTGATTGACATTCCCCTGTGAGTGTCTCACAGTACATCCAAGATGAGGCACCCACAACTGAAATGTGGATCCCCCCCACCCTGCACTGCTGCTCCGTCCACAGTCCAGACATCGTCCTGATTCACCCCTTTGCCTCACTCCCCACCATAAATCCATCAGCCTATGTGTACCTCCAGCCTAGGTCTCTAACCCACCCTGACCCTCCCATGCCCTGCTACCCGCTAAGGCCAAGTCACAGCCGAGTCTGGCCTGGATCCTGCAGGTAGCATTTGACTCCTATCTTTCCTTCATCGCTGCCACCTCCCCTGTGTCACCCTGGCCCACAAATAGTGACCTCATCCTAGGTGTACAGCACGGACTCAAACCAGGATTGTCTCCAAATGTTAGCATCACCCCTGCATGGAGTGTCACGCTTCTAAATCCCCAGGTGCACGCTGGCACCCCCTCCGTCTCCACAGGACCCTCTCCAGCCAGCCTTCCCACGAGGGCTCCCTTTCATTTTTTCTTTTCTTACAAACCTTCTCTTTCTCCTCTCAATCATAACCCGCTAAAGTTCAATTTTTGAATAGGAAAGACGAACACGCATCCTCTTATATATGTATATATTTTTCAATTTATATGAAATAGAAAACTCAAACAACGTGAAAAACTTTGCAATACAATACTTTGAGTCAGGAGCCAACATGTAAATCTGTGTAACTTCTATTTGATTTTTCAATTCAGATTTAAGTGGATTGCATAAAAACTGTGTGCATCTGTTGGCTTTAAATAACTAATTCGTCTTTCTAGACGTTGTGTTGAATGTAAAACTTAACTTTCATTATCTGTTACATTTGCATTTACCTCATGGGAGGTAAAAGATGGTTAATGTAAATTGTGTAGAATAAATAATTACTTTTTTCATGTAAATATGATTTTAGTTTAATTAGCAAAGTGTTATGTAAATATATGTAAATCATACTTTAAATATTTACATAATGTGAATTTTATTTTTTTTTGTTTACTTGTTAATATAAACCTGGAAATAGTTAATCCGGCTTGTATAATTTATGGTTTGGGATTTTAGGCACAAGAGCATTTGAGTCAATTACATGGTTAAAATATTCAAAGCAGAACTTTTTCAAACTGTGGCATATCTAGCAAGTTACATAAATGTGAAATTGTTCACAGCATTTCTAAGGGGTCTTTTCTGTGAATAAATCCCATCCTCTCTATGAATGACTCCCCACACAGAAAAAGGTATGAGAAGGAGAGAAAGAGAGAAAAGAATCAAAAATATATATATATGTAAGGAGAAAACCTGAGATTTGTTAAGTCTGAAGTAATTATGTAAAGTCCACTTAGAATGATTAGCCAACCTCCAACTGCTTTGATTAAAACACATTTAAAAGAATGGTCTGTATTAAAAAATATATATTTTAATACAATGAAATGAAAAGGAAGTTGACCGAAGGGAAAATATGGAAACTCAAAAACTAGTCAAACTTATTTTTAAAGATTGGATGAAGGTAAAATATTTCCTAGGAAAAGCACCTAATGAATTATTTTTGGATTTTAAGAAACGATTTAACGCGGTCTGTATCCAACTCATTCTTCTCGTCGCTTAAGATGTTGTGCTAATTATTAGCAGTGTTGAGAAATATAATCACATTTTTTTAAAATGATTTTCCTAAATCCTCCTATTCTTTTTTTTTAATATACTCACTAAAACTTAAAGAACTGTATGTCTGATTATCATTTTACCAAAGATTAGAGGTAGTGAAAATTATGGGACTTAATTCTTTTCTGTGTAGTAATCTGTTGAAGAAATAGGAGTTTCAGTGAGGTTAACCTGGAAATCAGGGGTCCATGGTAGGGGGAGGCTTCCTCTCATGGCTTCTCAGTGAGCTCCAGCATTGCAGCAGGAGGGGACCAGGAAGGGGTTCCCCGGACTTGCATGCTCGGTTCACTAGAACAAATGAGTGGACTTTTTGCATGTTTCTAGCCCTTTCCCTGGAATGAGTTTAAACAGTTACCAAGAAATGTCTATTAATTTGTAAAGGAATTTGAAATTGTCCTCTTTGGTAGAATCTACATAGTGCTGTCCTAAGGAAAAAGTTTTTCTCTGAGGATAATCAGAATTATGTCAATCTTAAGCTTCGAAGTACAACAAGCAATGAAAAAAAAAATGTTCCCTGCCTGGAGAAGTATGCTGAATATTATTATATAAAAGTAGCTTAGCTTTTTTTAGATGCATGAAATGTCTAGTAGAATTTGCATAAATCCCTCTTCCTGGGTGACATCTTTAAATGGAGAGCTGGGGACATTGGTATATTTAAAACCAATACAGTTTTATAGTGCAGAGTCTAATTTTGATAAAATTCTATTATCCATTTCTCTATTGCCAAATACTCCATTTTGAGAATAAGCCCTTTTTTGGTATTTTTACCCACCTAAGTACAACTTAAATTATAAAAAAATTAAATACAGAATAGTTCTACACATACCATCACACAGAAGTCAACATCTTTATCAGCTTTTATAAGTATTTACAGATACCAGTGAGTACGTATCAGATTTTAAAGAGCTGGTCACGGGGCAGTTATTGTGATTTTTTTCCTTTTTACCACTGTGTGTGTGATGATTATGTTGTGTAATTACGTTACCCACAGGAACAGCAGTTGCCCACATTTGGAATTCTCAGTGCTAGTTTTATAATCATCTTCTAGCAATACAGAATGACCAAATTTTTAATTTTATATTGTATTGTAATTGATTTACAATGCTGTGTCGGTTTCAGGTGTACAGCTAAGTGATTCAGTTATACATATACATCTATCCGTTCTTTTTCAGATTCTTTTCCCATATAGGTTGTTACAGAATATTGAGTAGAGTTCCCTGTGCTATATATGAACTGCTATATCAAAGCCTCATGGGAGACAGGGATCTAATGCTTTTGAAAATGTCCATTTGTTTGTTCGTTTTGGTTCTGCAATACGGAGCCAAGTTGCTAATAATAACTTCAGTGAAAAGAAAAGTTCAAAAGTGCATACAAACTAATTTGTTTTCTATTTATGTACTCGTTCCTCCATGAACACGTTTCAGAATTCAGTGATGGAATTATTCCAACTATAACTAAACATTTATTAAATCCGAAATCGATCGTAAACTTTGTTAAATTCTAATTCCTTTTCTATTTTTGCTTTTGTTACAATTTGCATCCTCACTATCTTTTTTTTTGCGGTACGCGGGCCTCTCACTGTTGTGGCCTCTCCCGTTGCGGAGCACAGGCTCAGCGGCCATGGCTCACGGGCCCAGCCGCTCCGAGGCATGTGGGAATCTTCCCAGACCGGGGCACAAACCCGTGTCCCCTGCATCGGCAGGCGGACTCTCAACCACTGCGCCACCAGGGAAGCCCATCCTCACTGTCTATTCTCAAGATTGTCCTCATGCTGGCTAATAATGTAGACAGTACCTGTTAGCATCATCGTCCTGGCATCTCTTTTCGCAAATGTTTCTATTTCATCATCTTACTTAAAGAATACCTTCTTCAGCCAGCACGGAGCCATGAATTATGATCTACTGCTTCATGCTCTTTCCTGTATGTTGGTTTAATTTATAAAGACAATTTTACCTAAAATTCTACTAGGAACTATCAGATGAGTTGAGGAAAGCATTGTGCTCGATTCTTATTCCAATTTCTGATAATAACCATCAACTTTAGGGATGATCTTTGGGGTTCTGGGAATGTGTGTATCAGACTTGGAGTCCAGGTCTACATCTTAGTTTGTATTATTAAAGAAGTATAATCCAAGAACTGAAGAGGTTTCTGAAGTTTTCCATGATGCAATATGAGTTATTTCTAACTTTCTGGTTTTGTTTTCTATTTCAAAGCCTTCCCATTTTTGTCCTTGAAGAAACTAAGCACATCCGATCAAGACCGGGTGTTAATTAAAGAGCAGAAAAGGTGGGAAAGCTGACACTTAGGAATTTATTTTTAATGCATAATAGATAATGACTCATGTTTAATGTTTTTCTTTGTAAACAACATTACCTAGTTTTTGTTTTTTAGTTTCCCTAATTAAAATATGAACTGCTTGACAACAGGGCTTAAATGATAACTTTTCACATCAAGCCAAAAATGGTTTTCAATGAAGTCACTTTGAAAAATTACTTTGTAATTCAGTCAAAAGTGAAGGGTCCTAGAGTCTGTCATACAGAGTGAAGTGAGAAGTCAGAAAGAGAAAAACAAATACCGTATGCTAACACATATATATGGAATCTAAAAAAAAAAAAAAAAAAAAAAAGCTCATGAAGAACCTAGGGCCTAGATGGGAATAAAGATGCAGACCTACTACAGAATGGACTTGAGGACACGGGGAGGGGGAAGGGTAAGCTGTGACAAAGTGAGAGAGTGGCATGGACATATATACACTACCAAATGTAAAATAGATAGCTAGTGGGAAGCAGTCGCATAGCACAGGGAGATCAGCTCGGTGCTCTGTGACCAGCTAGCAGGGTGGGATACGGAGGGTGGGAGGGAGGGAGATGGAAGAGGGAAGATATGGGGATATATGTATGTGTGTAACTGATTCACTTTGTTATAAAGCAGAAACTAACACACCATCGTAAAGCAATTATACTCCAATAAAAATGTTAAAACTAAATAAATATGTTCAAAGCGTTGTGAAAAAAAAAAGTGAAGGGTCCACTCAAAACAGTATCAAGCCTATTATGCATGTGACCAATTAATATTGAGTTTCTGGAGTTAAACACACAGAAAAGCAACAGACATATGCAAATTTAAGTTTGGTTTTGCTCAGTTAAATATCTCCATTTTATATGATAAATCCATGTCCAGTGTCATTCCTCCTCAGATGAGGCTAACAGAGCAGGTTAATATTACAGACTTTGTCTGACTTTAAATGCGGCAAAGTATTAAAGAGTAATGCATGTTATGTGCTTCTCATAAAAGTGCAAAAGTAGGTCAGGGGCATCACTGCTCTTAATAACAAATACCTGCAAATTGATGAATGATGCAGTGTCAATAATAAGTACAGCAATCGTTGAGGCAGCTTCCTTTCCTGGACACTTTCTAAACAATTTGTAAATACTTCCTCATTAATTTCTAATAATAATATGTAAAGTAAATTTTATTATCCACATTTGGCCTTTGATAGAGCTGGTATAAAAACTAATGAATGAAAGTCAGAATTCAAATTGTATTAAATCAAAATGCTGTAAGCCTTGGACATCTAGAATGGATCACAGGTTTCTCTGGCTTGTTATCTTTATTTAAGCTTTGATTGAAGTGAAGCAGATGTAGAAAGGAATGGCAAAAAAAAAATTAACAATACTGAATGCCGACTACATGCTCCTTACTCACTGATACCTCAAAGAAGCTCTGCAAAAGCTTCTCACTAAAACCCCACGCTCTTCCCCACCCGAGCTCCCTGCCTTCTTTGATCCATTCAGTGACCTTCTGAAAAGCATCTACAATTTGACAGGCACCCCTCCTAGAGAAAATGTTCTGAGCAAGGCAGACTTGGTCCATGTCCTGTGGAGTTTACAGAAGAGAAGGGCGGCCAAGCAGATCGTCATTATGAAGAGTGAGGAAGGTTATGCAAAGCAATATTTCTTGAGGAGAGTTCTGAAGACCCACTGCATTGCCATCACCTGGGAGACTGGATTTAAGATTAAACTTCCTGGATCCCACCTGTATTGTTTAATCAGAGGCTTTGGTGGCAAGACCAGGGAGTCTTCATCCTAGGTATCCCTATTACGTTTAGATTTGATAACCTCAGCCTGGGGTCTGGGATGTGCCAAGGGGACACACAGGAGGGGCAGGTAACCCTATCCTGGAAATGAAGAAAGACCTTCCAGGGAAAACAACTATTAGGTGACTGTAAGGATGGGTAGGAGGCAGCCAGGTTGTGAGCAGCACTGCGTGGTGTGCGGAAGCCAGGAGAATTGTGATTCCCAAGGTGGGGAGGGATGAGCGGGCTGGTGGGCGTGCGTGTGTGCGTGTCCAGGAGGATGAGAGCTGAAACCCTCCGTTGCATAGTGGTGTGACGTCACCTTGCTGAGATCAGCCCCAGTGGAGTTAGTGGTCGGTGAGTCAAGTGCAATGAACTGATGAAGGCATCAAAGGTGAGAACATGGACGTAACAAGTGTAGGCATTTCTTCCGGCATGTTTGTCTGTGCAGAGCAGAAGGAAGTTAGACGAGTTGGTGTGGGAGACATGATGTCAGAGAATAATATTTTTGAAGGTCTGAAAGATTTAGCTTCACTTCTTAGTTAGTAGACATGGATTGAAAATAGAAATGAAGAAGATGGATAATCAAGAGAGGAGATGATGAAGGCCAGAGAGAGAGAAGAAATGGAGAGCAAATGTGAGACAAGGGGAAACACATATTAAAATAAATATTAGAGACTATCATAGAATATAGGAAGAGAATGACAGAGATAGAGGAGAGGATACAGCTGAGAGGCCAAATAGGAGAGAAAGAAGCGTGAACTGATGCAGGAAGGTAGCAGGAGGGCGAGGATGGCAGAACTTGAGAAAAGGAGAGAATATGAGAGTTCCAGATAATGCAAATGTCAGAACGAAAAAGAGATGGAGAAAGTGAGCAAAAGAATGGGATCCAGTGTGTAGGTACAGAAATGACAGCCCGAGAAAGACACACCTTGGAGAGGGGAAAATCATGGGTTTGAGGTAGGTGGGTTAGAAGGAAAAAGGATAGACATAGGAGTTTCTGCTTTCTGTGTCATTAAAAGGCAAGGTCATCTGCTCAAAGTGGCGAGAAGCCATGTCTTAGGTTGTGTTCTTTAAGAAGCAGATCCAGACTTGGAGGGTTACACGTGCAGGTGGGGGGAGTGTGAATGCCTCTTGGAAAATCTCCAGTAAAGAGAAGGAAGCAGGATGGGACAGAAGAAGCTGAACGGTGGTGCAGTTGTGGCGGAAGCCTTAGCAATTCCATGGCCGGGGGAGGGGGTGGGCTTGGAGCTGTGCTGGCCCACCAGGTATGTGCTGAGATGCCCTCAATTAGGCAAGAGGATGGGGACTTTGCATCACCCCTTATCAACCAGAGATTGAAGGCAGGCTGCTCCAGAGAGAGGGGGTAACCTTGGGTGATGCAGGTCTCCAGAGCCAACCAAGCTCAGTTCCCAGGGAGGACTCAATTTCATCTTAAAAACGAGAAAACAGAAACTCAGAGCAATCTGGTAATTTACTCAAACCACACAGCTGTTAAGTGGTTTAAAAAAGCTTCAATCCCAAGTCAATGCTGCCAACATTCACTTTCATTTTGTTCTCTTATGCTGTGAGAAATATGATGAAATTTGACAAGGATGAGTACAAAATTTTGATTTTAGGTTAAGAAATCTGTAGTACACATTTAGTATTTCAGTTGAAATAGATCATAGGAATTAACTGACCACAAACTCAATATAACTTGACAGTATAATAAAGCTTCGGGTTGCTATAGGCTTTTGGATGTTTGGTAAATATTTGATGAACGGATAAGTGAAAAAGAGTAGAATCTTCTGGTGCATTAGAAAAGCCTAGTGTCTATGGCATACTTTACTCAGGGCTAAACTTCACTGATACAGAATATTGAATTTTACACTAAAGGCCCTATTTCAAGAGCTTGACAGATTTGAAAATGACCAGATTGGTGATGAGACTGAATTCAATGCCAAGGTGCAGTCAGAAAGAGTGTAGCAATGGTATTGTTCTGAGAAAATGAGATTTCCACAGGCATTGGGACTTGTGCTTGCATTGAAATTTTCTTTTGCCTTCAGATTTTTGGTCTACACCTTAAAGAAAGAAGTGCAGCTGAAAGGGATGCCGACACATGTTTTATGAATATGTGTGTGACCTTGCACAAGTAACACCCTCCAGTGGGTCTTTGTTATAACATGTTTATAAAGATGATAAAGATGTATCAGAGGATCAGTGCAATACTTTGCAGCTCTAAGGTTTGACTAATTGGCTAAATTACTTAACCTTCTATAGTCATTTCTTCATTTGCAACTGAAAGATAATCATAGTACCTGCCTCCTAGGATAATTATTAGGAAGAAATGAGATTAAGTATGGAAAACATTTTAAATGTTTCCTGACATATGTTTGCAATAGATGTTTACTTCTGTTTTTGTGGGATACTGGACGAAAGTTTTCTTAGTCTATGTTTCATTTTTTTAATTCAAGTTTTTATTTTGAGATAATCAAACGTTCACATGCAGTTGTAAGAAATAATGCAGAGAGTTCCGAGGCACTCTTATCCCATGTGAACATCTTGGAAAACTAGAGTACAGTAATACAACCAGTATGTGGAGATTGATACAGAAAAGATACAGAACATTCTGTCACTACCAGGATGCCTCCTCTTGTACTTTAAATTTTTTTTTTTTCTTTTTTTTTTTTGGCTGCAGCATGCGGGATCTTAGTTCCCTGACCAGGGATTGAACCTGTGCCCCCTCAGCGCAGAGTCTTAACCACTGGACCATTAGGGAAGTCCCTGTACTTTTATAGACATGCAGACTTTCTTCCTGTTATCACTCCTTAACCCCAGGAAACCACAAATCTGCCCTCCACTTCTGCAATTTTGTCATTTCCAGAATGTTACATTGAAATTTTGGAGTTGTAATGGAATGTTATACTGGAATTATACATGATGTAACTTCGGGTTGCCTTCTTCTCATTCAATATAATTCCCTTGTGATTCATCCAAATTATTGCATGCATCAATAGTTGGTTTCTTTCAGTTTTTACCCCTAGGCTTTTTTAGCTGATTAAGGCTGCAAAGAATGCATTGGATAGAAGTTACATTAGAAAAGAGTTAGAGTGGCCAGGAGATTTGAAAATATCAGCAAAGCTGATTTCAGCAATTCCAAATCATTTTCTAAATTGTCAGAATATAAAAGAACAGTCATTTGAAGTTTCTTCAGAGTGGCCTTTTTTTTTTTTTTCTCTCTCTGAGATTCCATTCAGTTTCCCTTATTCCCAGAAGCATCCCTAAAATTCCTAGCTAGACCAGCAGTTGCTTATTCAGCACCCTCACTGATAGCAATTATTATCCCTCTATGCACAGGTTATTTGGGCAAAAGCTCTGCCAAGTTCCGTTAACTGTTAAGATGATCCATTACAAGAGGGGATAAGGTTGTTGGGTACCACAGCCGTCCAGCACTGCCTCTCAATGGTGTCAGTGATGGTGGGCTTCTCAGCAGAGGCAAAACCGAGTCTCAGGGCTGCTCAGGTGGCTGGACCCCTGTTCCCTGATCTGTAAACACTTTCAATGTGAAGTGTATTGCTTATGAAATTGAACATTATTTGGATAGTTTCCTTAAAAATAAATCTAAGTTCCCTGTCCTCTATCTACTGTTGTTATGTGGTCCACATCCCTTTTGTAGACAATTTCTTTTGTTAGAGTACCAAGCCGTGCCTTTGTGTTGTTGTTATTACTGAATTTGTCTTAGATCGTTATTTCTTTCTTCCTCTTTGAGTTGTCGCAGCCCTGCTGAGGACTGGAGTTCTTGCTCTGCGGAAAGGGAATAGGAAAGCTACATTCAGGATGCCTGCGAAAGTAAGATGACAGACTGGCTGCTGGGCCATCAGAGTCGATTAGCGTTGCTTTGCTAGTGTCATCACTACGGGTCTAGCTAATGCTAGGACTGTCAGTTAAATGGGAATTAAAAAACGGTTGTAGGTTCATTGTTACTTTACCTCTCCCACCAAGATTCATCGAAGAGCTGGGTTCCTCAATGTTAGCAGCCTCCCCTCCCCCCAAAGGGGTTATAAAAAAGACGGGGTAAAATTGTTTGATGAAAGCTATTCCAAGATGATATATTGAAAAATAAAATCATTTAAAGGGTTTATGTGAAAATTTGATTAAAAGTAGGGATTTACAAATTTTAAATCAAGTACTGATTTTATCTATGGCAATTTTGATCTACCGTGGAGTGCTTTTGCTTTTTACTACTTCAGTCATTTTTGCCCATTTTTCCCTTACAAGTTGAAGATTTTCTAACTTCTGTTTTTTTACCTTCATTTTCTCTTGTAGTCAGGGATTGCTGCTCTCCAGTGTAAAACTGAAGAGTTGGGAGGAAAAAAAGCTCCAACAAAAATTTCAAATTCTTTCTCTTTTAATTACTCTTTTCTTTTGCTCTTATGAAAAATAGTGCAGACATAAGTAAAAACAAAAACATAAAGCACACTTATAGTTCTGTCCTTTCAAAGACAAATACCCCTAACCATTTTTTATATATTAATGCATTTGATTTGCTAATTTTAGAGGGTTTTTTTTTCCTTCTATGTTCATGAGGCATAAAGGTCTGTAATTTTGTTTCTTTTTTGTATGTTTCCTTGAATGTTGTTGGTAGTGCCTTTGGCAGATTTTATTTTCACGATAATGTTAGTCTCATAATACTAATTGGAAATCTTTGCCCCTGCTCTGTTTTCATAAATATTTTGGATAAGATTGGTGTTATTTTATTTTTAACTGTTTGACAGAATTTGTCAGTGAAACCCTCTGGGCCTGTCGTTTTCTTTGTAGAAAGATTTTTAATAACAAAAATTAAATTTCTCCTAGAGAGACACATCTACTCAGATGTGACATTCTGTTTCATCTTTTGTCAGTTTCTGTAGTTTGTACTTTTCTAGAATTTTGTTCATTTCATGTGACTTTTCATAATTTTTGTCAAAAAGTTCACAATATTTCCTATACTGTTTTTAATGCCCTTGGATTCAGTAGAGATATCCCTCTTTTGTTCCTAATGTTGTCAAATAATATCTTTTTCTTTTTTCTTGATCAATCTGACTAAACTGCTACCAATTTTATTGATCTTCCCAAAGAAGCACCTTTTAGCTTTGTTAATTTTCTCTATCATTTGCCTTTTAAATATATTCTAATTCTGAACTTATATTTATTATTTTTTTCCTTCTTATTTTGGATTTAATTTTCTCTTTTTCCTTTAATGTCCTGAGGCATAATCTTAGGTAATTGATTTTATATGTTTTTTGTTTTGTAGTAAAGCATTTAAGGCTACATATTTCTCTCTAAATACTGCTGTGTGTAATTGAATTCCAGAAATGTTGATATATTTTAATTTTATAATTTAATCTGAGTTTTTTGTTTCCTTGTAATTATTTTTTTGTCCATAGTATATTTAGCAGTGGTCTCTTTAATTTCCAAGTATTTGAGGTCTCTGTAATTACACTATTGTTATTGATCCCTAATTGTGGTCAGAGAACTTACTTTTTAAATTTATTTATTTTTACAAAAAAAACTGGACCTATTTAACATACAGCTTGATGAGTTTGGGCATACGGATATACTGCAAAACCATCACCATAGTTGAGGCGATCACCAAAATCCATCACCTCCAAAAGTTTCCCTGTGCCCCTATGTTTTTCTTTTGTGGAAGAACAATTAACATGAGATTTACTCTCCTAACAAAAATTTTCCAGTGCACAATATGGAGTCGTCAGCTGTAGGCACTGTACCTAGCATGCTGTCTGTTTTAGTGAACATCTCCATTTGTCCTTGAAAAGAAAATATGTATCTGGCTGCTGTTGGATGTAGTATTCCGTAAATGTCAATTAGGTCAGTACTACTGCAGCATCGTTCAGAACTGTAATGTTATTCTTAGTCGTTGATTGCCAGATGACAGCACAGCAGCTGAGAACAATAGTAAATATTAGTCGTCTCACACAGTTTCTGTGAGTTCTGAGCTCAGGACGGGCTGCCTTTGGTGGTTGTAGTTCAGAGTCTCTTAGGAGGTTGCAGAGCAGTCATTGAGTAGAGCTTCAGTCACCTTGACTTGGGGCTAAAGGATCAGTTCCCAGATGGCTCTCCCACATGGCGTTCACAAGAAGCATCCTTGCTGGCTGTTATCAGGAGGCCTCAGTTCCTTTGTGCCACGTGGACCTCCCTGTAGGGTGGCTTGAGAGTCCTTTTCACGTGGCGGCTGCCTTCCCCACAGGGAGTGTCCAAGTGCAAGGGGTGAGGAGTGAGGGGGTGTGGTCTGTATTCACAAATCACACTGCCATTCATACAGTACCTCATGGTTTAACAAGATCAGACCTCCTCCCTGTGGGAGGGGGCCACATAGGTCTTGTTAGGAAACAAGACTCATTGGAGGTATCTTAAAGACTGTGTGGGCTTCCCTGGTGGCGCAGTGCTTGAGAGTCTGCCTGCCGATGCAGAGGACATGCGTTCATGCCCCGGTCCGGGAGGATCCCACATGCCCTGGAGCGGCTGGGCACGTGAGTCACGGCCGCTGAGCCTGTGCATCTGGAGCTCCGCCACGGGAGAGGCCACAACAGTGAGAGGCCCGCATACCGCAAAAAAAAAAAAAGACTGTGTAACTTTATCTTTAATTAATTTTATTCAAGTATAGTTGATTTACAGTGTTGTGTTAATTTCTGCGGTACAGCAAAGTGATTCAGTTTTACCCACACACACACATGTATATACACATAGTCTTTTTCATAGTCTTCTCCATTGTGGTCTATCACAGGATATTGAATATAGTTCCCTGTGCTCTACAGTAGGACCTTGTCGTTTATCCATTCTGTATACAATAGTTTGCATCTAATAATAGACTAGGTAACTTTTTAAAAGTGTGTCACATCATTGCTCAGTGTCACACATTTTATATTAAAGTGAATCACTTTTTATCTCCTATGGCAGAAATGCAGCAATAGTCCTTCACAAGGAAAAGGTCCGTGTTTACAGATTCTTTTACCTCATGTAGGCTCTCAAAAAAGAGACCCAATACAACTGATTAATGGTAGCTTATGAACTCCAGGGAGGAATACAATTAATTATGGCACTGTACATGAGCATACTGGTGCATGGCTTTCAAATGAAATTTTTTCATCCTGAGAAACCTATGTGTTAGACCAGTTTATATCATTATCATCTTTTACAAGTCAGATATTTAAAGGCCAGAGAGCTTCATGCACCTGAGTCCTATAATGAATAAGTAGCAGTATGAGAATGTGAGGCTGGAGTCTCAGTCATCCGAGCATGACTTACGCTGCACAGCCAGATAAACAGCCAGAGGGATTGGAAATAGGAGAGTCAGTGTAAGGCAGGGTATTTGAACGTTTTCCCAAACTATTGGGGATATTTGCCAGTTGGGAGATCCCGGTGCATCATCTCCATAAAACAGCTACCATTTTAATCTTTTCCCTTTGCGGACATCTTTTTAGATAGAAATGAACATAATGGGGCACCTGGGACAGAATAAACAAAGCAGCTATCTGTGAAAGTTATAAATTATATTTAATTGTCGGATGAAATATCTCTGGCCTTTCCCCAGGTTTCTGCGTTCAGAAATTTGAAGTTGTTTTCGCAGAGAGCACACTTACATTGTGAATGATCTCCTTCTGGACTGTGTTGGGGGTTAGACTTTTTTATGTTTTTGAACGAATAAACTAAAGGCCAGCAGGGTTCCAAAATTATCAATTCAGGATGGAAAGAACGAATGATTTCAGGGATGGCCATGTGTTTCATTTGGGAACTGTAGACCCACCGCACTAAGACTTATTTTCCACCTGTCAGACTTCATCCTGGAAAAGGATACAGAAACCTTCTCCTGGAGAAGCAGCAAACGTTCAGGTTTGAAATGTGTTACTGCTTGAGACATACTCCAGCATTCTCTTCCATTACCCACCTGGCTTTGAAACCATTTTGAATAATCGGGTGGATAATGAATTCACAGAGCTTGCCTCTCTCCAGAGATGTTCCTCCTCATCTAGATGAGCTCTTTTGTAAATAAAAAAGCCTGTATTGCAGTCAACAGCTGCTCTGATTCCCAAGGACTTAAAACCTTCTTGCTGTCTGTCATACAACTCTGGGCAGATTGAGGATTGCCCCTGTCTGATTTATTTTATCTTATTTTTATTATTATTATTTTTTTTACCAGGTTAGCTTTTTCAGACAGCCATGACAAAAAGTTCTTTAGAGAGAGAGTTTGTTCAACAACTCAGGTTGTCTGTGACCTAGAAGGGAGACTGTGTTTCCGGAAGGAGAGGCCAAGCTTACTGTATGAAAGCATCGTTGGAAAGGTTCAGAATGAGCTGGAGAAACAGTCATATGTGTAGGATGTGTTGTGTGTTGAGGTCATGATATCAGAGTCTCTTTCTTGCATTTGGTTTATCTGGTACTTTGCTTATTATGCCACACAACTAGCTCACCTGTTAAATACACAAAGCAGATTTGGGGCTCTTTTGTCCAAAAGCTTCAGGATCCATCAAATACTGAGTCACTGAAAATATTGGATGCAGTGACGTGAGCGGGAAGCAGTCCAGTGTGGTGACAATGAACCTGTGCTTCTGAATCAGCCAGACCGTGTCTTAGAGGGTCCAGAACTGGGAAATCACAGCCTTGTCCTGACAGCTAGCTGTACCTGCGTGAGCAAGACCCCTAACTCTTCCAAACCTTCACTTAGTAACCATTACTTCAAGCGCTATTTTGAATAAAACATGCAATAATGCGCAGAATAGTTAAGCAGTTTGCAAATGCCACTTCCATGGCCCATAATGGGGCCTGGATGTATTCCCAGAGATTTTGTGGGTTTCCACACTGTGCACACCACCATGGTTTTATTTATCGCTATTATTCTTTCTTCCACGGGGCTTTCCTCACTGCCCTTTGCCAACTCCTGGTCCTTTAAACAGTATTGTCTTTATGGTTCTATTTTTTTGTACTTTTGTTCTATTAGCTCATGAAGGCACCTTGCATTCATCTTTGTAAATTATGTGTGGACGGACTGTTGTCAAATGCAAAAATGGTCAAGGGACTAAGTGTATATAATTCTGTGAAATCTTTGAGAATCCATGAGAATTTCTGAGTTTTCACATGACTGTTCTTTCTAGGGGAAACAAATGTTGGTGGCCAAGACATATTTTGTTAAGATTTCATAATCAAATTCTCTTTGTCGTACATAACATACTACAGTTACCTCCCTGACCACGTGATTCCAAACCCTCCTTATCAAGTGAAAATAATCCCTAAAAAATCAACCACTTTCAGTAGGAGTCAGGGTGATAACGATCTTAGAATTTAGCAGGAAAAGTAAACAAGGTTCCTGACATCAGTTGAGAACTCACATTCTGCTGTGCCCTGGTCTTGTAACCATTGGCCAATAATTCACTGGTTAAGGAAGTCCAATTCAAGGAAAAAGAAGGTGACCACCATAATTTTCTTTTTGCTTCCCTTTGTGTGGACAGACTGTTGGGCAAAACAATTTCCCCATTCTTATAAGAAATATACTTGAGAAAAGCTATAAGTTTTATCTTAATAATGCCAGTGATTTATAATATTATTACACATTTGAAAGATATCTTGCCATTTTGTACAGTAGGCATGGGTGTCTGGTTTTGTGGTCCCCATCAGTGGTAGAGGGGGAGACAACAGAAAGTCATTTACCTGAAAAAAAGAGAGGTCACCAGTTAAGAATTACATTTTCATGGTTGATGAAAGAAACATTTTCACCTCTATGATCTGTAAGTTTTCTTATCCCCTTTCTCCCAGTGGTGAACCTGAAACGCCCACAGTGTGATTCTTCCAAGGGTGTTCAACAAGCAAATGTTAATTCTGGGGGCTCAGTTTAGAGTTTTGGCTTCGAAGGAAGCATTGTTTCTACCATAGGAAAGCAACCAACATCCATAGTCACTGAAGTATTAACCATCTAGGATGTCATTTAAAGTTTGGAATGAAAAACTTTGGGTATTTGCTATCTCCTTTGAAAAACACCCAGGCAGCTATTGGTGAATTTCATCTCTCATAGACGGAGGGTGTTTGGTAATTTCTTACTGAACTGAGCTAAACCCACTTCACTCATGGTCAGGGTCAGAACTATTTCTTAAACCAGGCTCCTCTATGACTGAATCAAATCAGAGAATATCTGTCCTTAGAGCACAAAAGTGGTCAGCCCTTTGCAGTATACTTAACCTTTGCAGAAAATAATACAGTCCTGGCTTAGACCTCAAGTTCCTTATGAAATAATTGAGGAGCTAAACAACAAAACAGCTAATTTTGGTGAATAAGTAAAATGAAATAAGCCTCCTAGCATGTGGCCAAGTAAAATGCTGAGGAAATATAGAGAAATGAGGGCTGTGGGCTGAGTGGCAGAGGCTTGACTTTATGGAACATAATAAAAGACAAACGTGATAATATTTACCCTATTAAAGACCTGTGATGGAAAATCCCATAGGAAAAGGCGCAGACTTTCAGAAATGTTATGAAGAGCACTTCACGAGGTGTTACCATCTTCCTGGCTCAGTCACTTACAGGTTTGCCGTGCGACTTAAGTTGGATTTACTTGCTTTTCCGTTGCAAAGACCCAAAGCTCAACCCCACTCTAAACAAACACCAGTTCTGCCTCAGATACACTTATTTCCCTCCTCTTCCTTGTAAATCCCCATTTCGCCCTCAATATTCTATCTAAATACCACCTTTCCTTAGAAACTTCCCTTAAACCCCCATGAAAAGTTGACTGATTCCTCCTCTGGGATGCGTTACCCATCTGCCCATGAGGTTAACGACAGTCCCTTTGCATCCAAACAGATGTTGATTTGAATTTGAGGTCCTTTACTCGCCTTTCCACATGGCTTTAATGAACGCTTCCTAACAGCTCTGTACTTCAGGCGTTGTCTTAGACTGTTTGGGCTGTGGTGACAAAGCGCCACAAACGGGATAGTCTATAAACAACAGAAATTTACTTCTCACAGCTCTAGAGGCTGGAAGTCTGAGGTCAGGACACCAGCACAGTCAGGTTTTGGTGAAAGCTGTCTTCCAGGTGTAGATGGCCACTTTCTGGTTGTGTCTTCAGGTGATGGAAAGAGAGAGAGCTCTCTTATGGTTGTTTTATCAGGGCACTAATCCCACTTATGACGTCTCCGCTCTCATGACGTCTCCGCTCTCATGACCTAATCACCTCCCCCTCCTGATAGCACCATGTTGGAAGTTACATTTCAACAGACCAATTTAGGGGAAACACATCCAGTTCATAGCTGAATGTTTTGTAAGGTGCTTTATTTACTAAATAGGGATCATAATGAAATCTTAGCAGTTTTTGTACATTGGTGATAATGTAGATAATGGCACAGTTCCTTTCGGACATGTCTTGGACATTCACCATGTGGAATTCCGACACTTGTTTGTTTAGATCTCTCTTGATCTAAGTCTGTGAAGTGCTCCGTGGTAGGGTCATGACTTAGTCTCCGTGAGAACAATGCCCATCAAATAAGAGCCATTGTTTAAAAGTGGACCATGATGATGGGTTGAGAAGGAGGAGAATCATTACTGGTGAGAGACTGGAGCGCCTGAAGCAGAGAGCCACTTATTTGAGGAATAGTGGCTGTATCAGAGGGTGTGTCTAGAGGGTGTGCTTGGAAGAGCTGGTGGGAGTAAACATGGAGACAAAAGTGCAACTAAATTAGTGGGAGATCCTTCTAGTTCCACCACTGATGACTTTTGTGTTATTTGGAAAAGGCACACATCTCCAAAAGATTTCCTTAATCTACTACGTACACACACACACACACATATATTATTCTCTACAACTCTATAAAGAGACACCTAGCAAAGGGACAGCAGGGGGAAACCCTGACCTAATAGGCATCAGTCTGGGTGATGATGGTTAAAACCCTGCATTGGTCCTGGTCACCATATCCCCCCGTGATGTTGCTTCCTGCAACTGAACTGATAAAAAGATTTCAGTACCTACTTTTCGTCATTTAAAATAAATCCATGGTTCTCTTAGCACTGGGGAAAGCAAGTCAGAATATTGTGGGAATGAACTAATGAAAACCCACAAAAGAGAGACCTGGAGCTATTGCCTCTGTGTATCAATCCAGCTATTTCCCAATAATGAAATCTTTAATGTTTTCCCTAAAAAAGTGTATTTAATGTCAAGTAAAATGCATCAGAAAGCACCTTCAGTGTTTTGGCATCAGACTTGCAGATGGCTTCATTGTTTAGACAGCTATGGTGATAAAGTGATGGTCATTGTGATGACAGAACTCTGAAGGATGGAACTGCCTCATGGTGTTCTGTATTCTGTTTTGAGTCAGAGTTAAAATCGTCATCGCAAAGCAGAATAGAATGCTTGATTACAGAAATGATAGAAAATATATTTTAATCCAGGGGATGCAAGCACTGCCTATTCACACTTTGTTTCTCTGCTCATGGTATAGTACTTAATAAACTCCTGTACTTCACTCCCACAGGCTACATCTATTCATTCAGTTGTTTCCCATCAATAAGTGAACATGTTCTACAGCCGCCCTGAAAGACCAGCTTATATTAAGTTAACACTTCGCCTTTCTCTCTTTTTAAGATCCAGTACTGAATATAAATGGCCTCAAACTCCACATTGTTTGAACTAACCCTGGAAATGGAGTGTGTTAGGCCTGGTTTTGAATGACTTAATTAGTAGAAATGAGATGTGTGACCAAAAGGAGATGAATGGTATAATGATACTGTTGATGTTGCATTCTGCAAGAACTCAAGTCAAGCTTGTGAGATTTTCGTCTTTCCGAAATGTAAGCATTTGTGTTGCTTCAAAGCAGTCCAGCAAATATGAGTAATTTTAAAGCATCGTCTCTAAGCAAGAAGCATTGCATCTTATTTCTCAAAAGTGTAGTTAGAAATACACCTGAACTGTAGGAAAACTAAAAATACTATATTTCGCATCTAAGATTTTACATTAGAGTTAATATCAAATGTCTCATTATGATAGTTAGACTCGGATTATTAATTCATGGTTCAATTATGTAAAAAATTGAAATGTGTAGGAAGAAAATTAAAAGAAAAAATGAAATTAAAATGCAGCTAGCTGAGGGTTGAAAATATTAAAGTGAATTGCCATTGGAAATGTGTAAGCTGATTTTAAAATTGTTATAGCATTTTCCATGTGAATTAATTGAAGATTTCTCTCTTTGGCATATAGGCATTTCTTGCAAACTTATTTTTTTCCTACTCCCTACTGGTGGATAGCATTTCTTGAAATAGCACTGTTTTTTTCCAACTGAGAGATGAAAGAGGAATCCGAGAGCCTTGGACACATATGCAGGGTAACAACGGCTATGGAAAAGATTTTATGACGATGCCAAGGTCTTCTGGGAGGACATTGCTATATTAGGAGTCAATTAACAATCAGAAATGGGCAAAAGGCATGTTTCAGCTCAATTTGGTTTATGTCTCTGGAAACTCCCATGGAACCAAGTAGGGATGAAATTTGGAATAAGCTGAAAAGCGCTTAGCAGCATTGGGAGCAGAGACTAAAGAACACATTTGAGAACATGAAAAGCAAGAATTTAACTTTGTGACTTAGGAAATGAAGAAATGAAAAGATCAGATACACTCCGTCCTGTTATCCCGGTACCCGACATGCAGGGCTGTCCAGCTGAGACAGAATGAATCTGACAGGCATGGCACTGCTCCTACGGGGACCTGTGTTTCCTTCTGACCGTGCTGGCCGAGGTGATGGTGGGAAAGTGAGCCTGTAGGAGTAAAGGGCTGGTGGAAGGCCCAGTCTCCACACCCACATTGATGAATAATGATAAGTATCAGATACCAAGAGTAAATTAAGTTTTATTTCTGTTCATTTTTAAGACTCAGGAGCCATTAAAAGACACCTCTGATGAAAATACTAGAAGTGATAGTAGCTGTATATAATAACTGCTAAATGGGATTTTACACAAAACAAAGCTAGATCCCCGAAGTGAGTTATTGAAAAACTGTTAGAGCTGAAGGCTGGATTCAGACTTTTCTCTGGGGATGAGTTCTGTGACTGTAGGCTATTGGACATATTATTTCTCTTTCTGGACGCCACTGGATTCATTGTTGAAATGAAGCAGTGGCTTCAAATATGTATTATCTTTTTCTACCAAATTGTTTTGAGCGTGTGGGCTATCTACTGCATAGTAAAGACTTTTCTTTTTTTAATTTACTCTTTATTTTTTATTGCAGTATGTTTGATTTACAGTGTTGTTAGTTTCAGGGGGTACAGCAAAGTGATTTAGTTATACATATGCATATACCCACTTTTTTTCAGATTCTTTTCCCGTATAGGTTATTACAGAATATTAAGTAGAGTTCCCTTGCTATACAGCAGGTCCTTGCTGACTATCTATTTTATATACAGTAGTGTGTGTATGTTACTCCCAACCTCCTAATTTATCCCTCTCTCACTTTTCCCCTTTGGTTATTATAAGTTTGTTTTTGAAGTCTGTAAGTCTCTTTCTGTTTTGTAAATAAGTTCATTTGTATCTTTTTTTAGATTCCACATGTAAGTGATATCATATGAGGTTTGTCTTTGTCTGACTTACTTAGTATGATCATCTCTAGGTCCATCCACGTTGCTGCAAATGATATTATCTCATTCTTTTTTATAGCTGAGTAATATTCCACTGTATATATGTAAAGACTTTCCTTGAGCTGTGATTGTCCTCAGGTTAGCCGAGATTCATTCCCTAGCATGATGTTGTGATTCAGGGGAAACTGTCATCCGTATGTGAGATTTTTCACTGAATGTAGCTAAGGAGGCAGGAAGCTCTTTGATGGTTTTCATGCATCTAATGATTCAAAATGAGGTAGAGGACATTTCCGTAGATTTTCGGGATCTAATGAGAGAGTGGCAGAGGAGCTGAGACCGAGTAGCACATCTTGGGTTAGGATTTAAAGCCAAGGTGACACTTGTAGTACAGCTGCATTCACTCTGATATGGCCCGTGCTCAGTGTGGGTGATGTAAGCCCCTTCCCTGGGTTGAGTGGGGCTTAGAGAGCAAGGCGGGGGCAGTGGCACAAGATAAGATATAGCGAAATATTTTGTTTGGAGCAGGCTGAATAGAGCCCCGTTAGGAAAGAGGGTCTCTGTAATATAAGCCACAGGGACCCAGCAAAGGTTTATAAGTTGGGGAGGGGATAATTCTTCTCTTCATTTATATTTTTTTAGCTTGTTGTGTTTGAGGGCTTTCTGTTTGACTCTTCATTCATATGAACTTATATTTCTAATAATTAATTCAAAAACCTTATGCTGTGCCACTGTTAATACCACAGTGTCTTAGCTCAGGCTCCTGTAACAGAATACCACAGACTGGGGGGCTTATAACTAGCAGACATTTATTTCTCACAGTTCTGGGGGCTGGAAGTTCAAGATCAGGGCACCAGCAGGATCAGGATCTGGTGAGGACCCTATTGCAGGTTGCGGACTGCCAACTTCTCCTTGTGTCCTCCTGTGATGGAGAGCAGGGGTGGGAAACAAATACTCTCGGGACTCTTTAGGCACTAATTTCATCCATGGGATCTTCGCCTTTATGACTTGAATCCTAATGACCTTCCAAAGGTCCCACCTTCTGATACCATCTCATTGGGGCATACAGTTTCAACATATGAATTTTGGAAGGACACAAACGTTCAGTCCAAAACAGTCTTCAGTAAACCAGAGAAAGTCTATGCCTTTCTTTCCATAATATTTTTAGACATGACATAGCCCCTTCACCTCCAAGGAAGAAACAATTATATATTTTAGAGTGAAAGAATGCTTGCTTATTTTCTTAATATTATATATTGGAAAATAAAGAAAGCAAATTTATTTTTATTATTTCTTTTTTCTTTTTTAATTGAAGTATAGTTGATTTACAACCTTGTGTTAATTTCTGCTTACAGCAAAGTGATTCAGTTATATCTATCTATCTATCTATACACACACAGACACACATACACACACACACACACACACACACACACACACAGACACACACATCCTTTTCCATATTCTTTTCCAGTATGGTTTATCACAGGAGATTGGATATAGTTCCCTGTGCTCTACAGCAGGACCTTGTTGCGTATCCATTCCATGCATAATAGTTTACATCTGCTGACCCCAAACTCCCACTCCATTCCTCCTGTCCCCCACCACAAGCACAAGTCTGTCCTCTACGTCTGTGACTCTGTTTCTGTTTTGTAGATAAGTTCATCTGTGTCATACTTTAGATTCCACATGTAAGTGATATCACATGGTATTTGCAAGTTTAAATGTATGAATGAGAACAGGTAACAAACTGGATAACTCACTTTTGATTTTCTAAGAATAGCCTCCTTGCTAATTCACCCTGGGAAGACAGGTCCTGTAATTGTCACAACTTCCTCAGAGAACTAGCCATGCTAGAAACATTCAGAAAGGAGTAAAAAAAAAAAAAGGGACTCATGCACACCATTTCTACATTGACAATTTTGTGTCTATAATATGAACCCAGTGCTTTAACATGTCTCACAAATTGAGGTAATTTCCCTAATACAGTGTGAGTTATGCTGTAATAATAGATTGACTTCAGTATGTGGAATGAGGAATAAATGAATCACTGTTTAATATTTTACTGGTTACATATATCCTCCAAGGGGATATGTGACATTTTTAGTTAGTAATTCCTATGAAATTCCGGAGTCACTTTATTTTACCTGTAACAGTTTTGCACAAATCATTTACGTTATTAAATGTCAGTAACTATAAAATTTATTTTGGTATTAGAAGTAATAGATATTTTAGCTTTCATCTATTCTTTAGCCAAAAAAGAAAAAAAATAGAAAAAAAGACATTTCGGCGCTTCACTTATTAAGGACCTCCATATCTAGATTTCATACATACATATTCATATATATTAGTGATTGGTCTTTTTTTGTAGTTAATATACAGAATTAATAAGTGTGATTAGTCCTATAAAGAGACTACTGCCAAGATTTGCAACCTAGTGGGGAGAGATGAAATCTAAGAACAATTTACTTAGGAAAAAGTATCAAGCAGATGGTCCTCTACCGCAGTGATCACTACAGAGCACTACTTTGCAAGCAATGCACCTTTTTAAATCAATGGAATTAAATGACGTCGAATCTTAATGTCTCACTCTCTACAGAATTTTAACCTGGAAGAGACTGATATTATATTAAATTGAGTTCTTCTCATATGTAGAACAGTAGTTTGAAATGGTGTATAGTTGGAGAGTTTATATCATATGCCTCAGCTTCCCAAGGGAATATTTATGCTATATCATGTCCTCAAATATCATTTTATAAAGTACCAAATTTTAGATTGATGTAATGGGACATAAACAGTGTTTTGGACAAATGCCTTTTTAAAAGGTAAATGATTATGTGCAAAATGTGTTTAATCTTGATGGGATAGCCATGGAAAATCTTGCTCTGGTTTACTGGCTAAATTATTTTCTTTCAGACACTGAATTTTGTTAAATCTGCATACTGGATTTTCTTTGATAGTTTGGAGGACTCAGTGTGATGGCTTTCTTTATAAAATCATTTGGTTTTGCTTTCAGTGAGCCAAAAAGTGGTAGAATTTGTTTATAATTTAGCATAATTAGAAACTAATTGAACCATATAAGGTATACATCATAATTATATGTGCAGGTGGTAGTCATGATTAGGTTAAAATTCATTTAAACTGATGTAATAAACTCTACCATAGCACTATTTTAAAACCTACCATAGTATAACAAAATTAAATATGCAAGAGTAGAAACTATAAATGCATCTTCCTCTGATGCCCTGGAAGATTTCCAAAGCCAAAAACAAACATTTTACTGAATTATCAATGAAGTAGTCATCAAAAAATATTTCTTATAGGTTAAGACTACTTCAAATATTTGTATAGATCTGGATTCCACATTGACTATTTTACTGAATTTAAATAGTTTTAAAATACCAACTACTAATATTACAACTTTAAAACAATGCTGAGATAAATAATTCAGCAAAAAATTTTATTTGGGATTATTTTCAAGTTTATAAACTGCTATAATGGAAAATATGGCAGTCGTGTATACAAATCAATATTTGCACATTAGCAACTTAGAAATAATCTAAATATAACAATACTTCAGAGAATTATTTCCCAGAATAAATTCATTAAAATTCGATTCATTTCACTTTATTTATTTGACTTCTGAACAGTGAATGTGTATATCCCTCTCACTGTAGGGTTAATAGCATAGTTATTTTTATGCCATCTGGCTCTAAGACACATAGCAGGGTCTCTTTAAAGAATATTGGATGAGAACAGCCAGAAAATGGGGAGAAAATACAACCTAAGGAAGACAGTCTCCCAGAATAACAAATAGTTCCCCAAATTTCCCTCAGCTCCTTCCAGATTTACTTTTTTTAGCTTCATTAAGTATGACCTTGCTCTTCGGTGACTAAGAACTGTCAGTTTTCACAACACTCCATTTTGTATTAGTTTAGCCAAATTTCCTGCCTCTCTTTCAAGTCTAATTTTGGCCTTTTTTTTTTCATTTTCATCATTTCATGTAACTATTATTTTATGTAAAATAAATTTATCGTTATGAGCTTTCTTTGAAGTGTTCAATCTCAGCTTTCTCTAGAAATGCAAGGACTAAAATGTCCCTGTGGTACCAGTTCCCAGAATAATTATAATAACGGGAAATAAGACCTAGTTGAGAGTAAAGACAGAACACGAGTTAAAATGACATTGTGTCTGCACTACACTTACAGAAAATAACTTGTTTGGCATTTACATATAGAGAATGTTGTGTCATTCAAGGTGTTGTCTGATGTCACAAATAAGGTTAACAGAACTCTTCAAGGGATATACTAAGTGACAGATTAGTGAAGATGGTGTCAATTTGACTTCATTCCTCTATGAAAGCATTTGTGTTTATTGTGAAGCTTATACGTTGTTGTAGTGTAAAGTAGGGTTTTCAGGCTGTCTGTAACTCTGTGTACTTCATACTCTGATTATTTACATCGCTGCAGTATCCAGGGAAAACTCACAAAGAATTGTAGAGAACAAGGGAAACATTCCAAACACCTAGTCCATCCCTGTATCCCCAGTTAAGGTGTTGGAATCATTCCAGGAAATCCATAAGAAAGAAGCTCTCCTCAATCATGTGGATGTTTACTTATCAAAACAAATTCCTAAAACACAAGCACGTGAATGCGCACATACTCACATTTCTTATATGTAAGAAAATGAGCATGGGACTTGGAATCAAACAACTGGAGTTCTCTTTACAGCTTTCCAAAATGGTATGGATCCTACTTCAATTTTCTTCACTACAAATTTGAAATAACAAACTCTATTTCCCAAACTAATAAGAATTAAAATGATATGATAATATAATATGATTGGCCCGCAGAGTAAAAAAATAAAGTGACTATCCTTGAAAACTAATATTTGTGGCAGGTATAAGCGAATACTTCTGAAGGGCCAAGCAAAAATATTTTTCTTAAAAATGCATTTCAGGATATTTTGAATGAACTTCTATCTGACCCAGTCCTTCTGTAATTGCAACTATGGATGGAATATAAAAATAAATAAAGTAGGAGGAAAAAATGGATAGCAGTTGAGGGTGAAAGAAAAGCAGGCAGATTCTGGAGGAGTGGGGCTGGAGAGTATGGACAGAGGGCAGCCTGTGTTGCTGTCCAGCTTTTAGGGCTTTGTTCCAGGATATGCTGAAGGCACTAACCTGGAAGGCAAGGAGACCACATTCCTTCTGAACTGAAGACCCAGAGGACAGAGTTTAGGGCAACGGCAGTCACTGGGAAGTAAAGGAGGAGCCCCACAGAGGTGAGATCCAGAAGGGGAGCCCCAGACTGTGGTTCTAATTCTGCCAATGCCGAGCTGGATCTTGAACCAGGCATATGAGCTGCAGGTTCAAACAGAACAGCTGAAGGTATAAGAACTCTCCTGGGATTGGAACCTGCCCCCCAAGAGGCAGAGTTTTCAGTATGATTCCAAGTTAATTACTGGCTTAAAAAAAAAAACATCAAAAGTATAAAACCCACACCATGAAAAAAAAAAATCAAAAGGAAAACAAACAACAAAAAAATGCTTTTTTTGACACTTTTTGGGAGAATATAACAGAATCCACAGTTTCAAAAAAATAACATTCATAATTCGAGACAATGAAAAATTACCCAAAATACTAACTTTTAAGAAAACAAAAGCCAATTTTTCTTTTTAAGTTAATTTTAAGAAAAAAAAAAAAAAAAGTAAGACAAACTACTGACCAAGCTTAATAGAACCCAGATAATGGAATTAGCCAATGAGGATTCAAAGCAACTATTATAACTAGACTTAAACAAGTAAAGGAGTCACTGTTCTTGATGAAGAATGTTGAAAATCTCAGCAGAGAAATAGAGACTATAAAATAAGAACCAAGAGAAAATTTCAGCATTGGAAAATAAAATATCCAAAATTTAAAATAAAATAAGTTTACTGAAGGGCTTTCAGGATGAAAATGGCATATGGGTTCATTAACCTGAAGGTAGACAATAGAAATTACCTAATTTGAAAAATATTAGGTAATAGCAATTACCTAATTTTAGATAATTTGAGAAATTATCTTTGAAATAATGTTGAAATTTTCCAAATTTGGCAAAATTGGAGATCCAAGATGCTCGGTGAACTGAAGAAGGTTAACTACAAGGAAACCATACCTGGACATGGCATCGTCAAACTGCTGAAGACAAGAAAGTCTTGAGAGCCTCCGTTGAGATATGACATTACATTCAGGGCACAACAATTTGAATTATTGCTGATTTTACACCAAAAACCATGGAGACCATTGATATGGAACAACATCTTTAAAGTGCTGAAAGCAAAGCAAAACAAAAAATAAACTGTCGGGCTTCCCTGGTGGCGCAGTGGTTGGGAGTCCGCCTGCCGATGCAGGGGACACGGGTTCATGCCCCGGTCCGGGAAGATCCCACATGCCGCATAGCGGCTAGGCCCGTGAGCCATGGCCACTGAGCCTGCGTGTCCGGAGCCTGTGCTCGGCAATGGGAGAGGCCACAACAGTGAGAGGCCCACGTACCACAAAAAATAAAAATTAAAAAATAAATAAACTGTCAACCAAGATCTGTGAAAATATCCCATAAGAATGTGGGCAAAATATAGAGAAAATAAGAGAAAACTAAGAGGATTTGTCACCAGCAGACCTGCAGTATAAAAAATGCTAAAGCAAGTTGTTTAGGCCTAAGAAAAATAATGTGAGATAGAAACTCAAGTCTTTAATAGAGAAGAAAAATCAGTATAAGTGGTAAATATCTTGGTTAAAAGAAAAACATTTTTTTCTCTTAATATCTTTAAAGTACACAAGACATTTTAAGGCAAAAATTCCTGCATTCGTTTTTTGAGGATTGGAAATGCATGTAGTTGAAATGTATAAGATAACCATAGCAAAAACAAACAAAAAAGGAGATGGTGTAAATACAATACATATACAATTGCATTCTCTATACTTTTGAATTAAAGCGGTACAATACTGACTCCAAGAAGACTGAAAATCAAGGGTGTTTATTGTACTTCCTACATGCATAGACTTAAAATTACATGTTATCTAAGCTAGAGATTTTAATATTCCATGTGACAAAATAGAGGGTTTGTGTTTTATTCGTGCAGTAGGATCATTCTGAATGAATGAGTAAATGGGTAAATGAATAAATGATAATTATATTGTTGAAAATTATTCATGGTTTTATATAAAGTTACCCAACAAAATAGTATGAAATACATTCAATAAATTTAATAATTTCAAACTGAAAAAAATTATTTTATGTGAAGAAAGACTGATATAAAATTTACAGCAATATTAAGTTCTCTGAGAAATATTCATTAGTTTAAGAAACACAATGTTTTCTACCAAAATGTACTTCAATTCAGTAATCACTTTCAAATTCTCTGAGTTACACCTAACTTGAAATCATTCTTAACTAAAATTTAGTATGCAGTGAGTTGAGAAAAATCTTTCTTGGCTGGGATTCTACTTTTTGTAATTACCTCTCCTGGACATTTTACGTCCTGTAGAAAAATATTAGTCTGTTCATACAAAGTTTAAGGGTGGTGTCTTCACCCAGAACCCTGGATTCATACTTTCTCTTCAGCCTCATATGAAGTGAATCCATGGAAACACATGTCAGGCAAAAGGGCCTTGGGTACCCTTCATCTGTTATTTCGTGTCAGACCTTCAAACACCCAACCTCATGATGCTTGAATTTCATCAAATGCAAAATTAAGAGCTCTTGCTGTCTTACTTCTTTCTCAAATGTGGAATAACATTAAGATACATTAATTATATTTTGTACCTGAGTGTGTTTATGAAATAGAATTATTGTTTGTCATTTGTTTCAAAATACAGTGCTATTATAATCCTTTCTATCCCATGGGGTTCTGCATTAAACTAATAGTGATCAAGGGCTGTCCTCTTCGTGTTTCTGTTGTGATTTTTCTTGGAGCATAGATGGAGCTTTAATTTCCTCTTCACCCCTTTCTGCATTTGCTGGAATTTAGAATATGTCTTCATCCTCTCCCTTCCCCCAGTCAAAATATACTATCATCTATTTACAGAGTGGAAAGAGTAGAAATGGCCTTGATCTGATGAGCAATAAGACTAATTCACAGAGATTTGTTAATGGTGACTAATATAGTACATTTCCCTTCTGGGCGTAATTACATTAAAAAAGACAATCACCAGCTCACGTGATGAATCTTTAATTGTCAAATTTCAGGCAGGTACATTTAGGAATACATCCAATATTTTGGCTGTCAAGTCAATGCATTAATTAATGTTCCCATCATTTACTTGGCAAATATTATTGGGTGGTTCTACGTACCAGGTTCTCTGCCATGTCCTGTGAAGTTACAGGGACATGCCAGCTACCCCCTCCGCCGTGACATTTAGAATTATGCATATACCATGAAAACAAGGAGTAGAAAGCAGAACACCAGGAAAGAGCCACCGATAAGCTAAGGTTGTGTGGATAACAAGGGGATGCCTCTCAGGTGTGGTGGGAGCCATGGACAAAGGAGCAAAGAAGATTTGCTCAGGAGACTGGAGATTGAATCATTTTCTAAGGAGAGGTAAAATGTGAACACAGAGAGACTATAAGGCTAGCATCCCAGACTGAGCACACTGCATGTGCGTACGCTTGGAGGATGCAAACACAGAGCAACTTTAGTAGTGTTTTTGAAAATGAGGCAGCAGTTTCTCTACTTGTCCCACTGTTTTCTCATTAGAGCCCTTTCGGACTTGACCCAAGGATGCCCAGGGAGAGCTCCTCTAGTGGAGGAGGAGTATGTGTCCCAGGTGAGCCACCAACACGAGGGAGAAGGGAGAGTGCCTTCCCCTCTTTTCCTCTTAACCCGAGTTGGAGGGAAGTAATGAATTTCTAGCACCGTCTGGTTCTCCCTCCCCGGTTATGCACCATTTCGTTTTTCTCTGTGTCCTCTTCTTAAGGAAGGCAGTGAAGGAAGAAGGCTTTCAGATTTAAAAATATATTCCAGAGAAGCTAAATCCTCAGTCTTCCAGTTACTTTGTAGGATTCCTTTTTGCTTTATGTCCTCAAATGTTTAGCATGTGTGTGTTTGATGACAGAGCCTATCTTTTCTTAACTGGAAATCTTGTTGATTTCAGAGGAGTAAGCGGAGGTCTTATCCTTGGATTATTCTAAAAATTGGATTACTCTAGGGCTACATTTCTGGGATGCTTTTTTCCTATTGTAGCTCATTAAACACTTCTGGGTGTGTGGTTGTATCTCAACATAAACACAGAATAACAGAGGTAGCTGTCCTGAAACTCAGAGTGCAAAGGCAATGAACTCAAGTTTGGTTTCTTCTGTGAAGATATTGAAACAGATGGTTGACCACCTCTCTTGTTTAATTTACATATTCTATCACAGGCATAAGGAACGCCCCTACCCCTGTTCATAATGAAATGCTGCCATTTCTAGAGTCATAGCAGAAAGGAGTGGCCTGGTATTGTTTCATGGGCTTCATTCATGTGTTCCATGTCAGACAGCATTTGAGCGGGAGTACATCTTTTGGTGATGGAAAACAGAGGAGCTACTGTCAAGTAACATAAAGTTATTAAAACTGCATCTTGAAGCAGTGTTATGACCTTTGTATAGATAATGCACACTCAATAAAACAAAAGCAAAACTCTTGATTATATAGATTCAGTTATTCTCTAGCCGTTTGCCAAACAAAAAAATTTCAACAGTTTAGGGCCATAAACTCTTGCTAACTACCCATGACTTTGATGAACACGAGCTATATTCTGGTTCGATGTAAAAGTTCAGTCCTCTATTAAGGACCCTGGAGACATATTTCCAAACAGAATCAACAGTTCTTGAAATGTTAACTGCTCTCTAGTTGTTTATGTGTTTTGGGCTGTTGCCTTTCGTATGATGTTTCGAATGACTAGTATCATTGGAGTGTTTTATGTAAATAGTGCCAGTAAACTGTAACTTAAAAAGAAAAAACCTTAAACTTTTAAATTTAAAGAGACAAACTAGGGAAGAGCATTTTAAAATCTTCAGTATTTTTCTATTTTGGAATAACTGTCAACTGAAAAAGATGTACAAGCTAAAAGGTGAGAGTTATGTTTTATTTTTTATTTATATTTTTAATGGAAAAATCTTTTTTTAATTTTTTTTAATTTTTTAATTTTTTTATATAACAGGTCCTTATCAGTTATCCATTTTATTCATGTTAGTGTGTACATGTCAATCCCAATCTCCCAATTCATCCCACCACCCCCTACTTTTCCCCCTTGGTGTCCATACGTTTGTTCTCTACATCTGTGTCTTGGGAGACAAAACTGAGGACTTAAGCCCGGGACACAGTATCTCAGACATCTCTGAGGGACGGCTCCAAGGAGGCAAGGGGTGGGCGGTGCCAGGATACATAGGAGTTTTTGCAATAAAGACCAGGTAGTTGGGACATCAAAAGATTATTGTTAATTAAAGAAAACCAAATATCTCAAGTTAAGGAATTCGGCACTTTTCTATGTATGGGAAGATGCAAGAGTCTGGCCTCAATGAAATCATTCCTTTGCTATGCACCTCAGCTCTCTGGGGCCAGTACCCTGTGCTTCTCAACCTGAGTCTCCTCAGGGTGCACCATCGGGGGTGCCTGCAGCGTCTGATGGTTTGATGGCGGGCATTCTGTTTCCATCCTGAGGTCCCTCAGGGCTCTCCATAGGGGTACTGTAGTGGCTGAAGGCTACAGCATCCTTTGTTTAGATATGGCAGGCAACCTTTTTCATTCACATCTGTATTACATTCATCATTTTTTCTAGTATATTTTAATAATCATTTCAGAATTTTTTAAACTGAGCCACATATGTGGATGTGATACAAACTGAGCAAAAGGATATGGGTGCAGTGCCTTAAATACGGAAGCCAGAAACAGGAAGAAAAGAATGTGAGTCCCACTCTCAGTGGGATTACCAGCTTTGGGGGAATGCACAGGCTAACCCACAATCACAGTATTGCAGGGATGTGAACTTTAAGGTAACTGGGAGTAAAGTAACTCAGATCTGAGGAGGCCTGGAATTTTTTCTTGACTGGAATCTTGGAGGTGGTGTTAAAGCTTATTAAGTGATGAATGGGCTAAAGAGGCCGCAGTGTTGGAGGGAAAAATAGAGAGATACCAGCCCAGGAAACAGTTTATACAAAGACCAGGAGCTGGGAGAGCCCGGTTGTCTTCAGAAACAGCAAGGGTACAATCGAGTAGAGGTAGGAATGGTTCATTGAAATAGATGTGAAAAAAAAAAAAGAATTTGTTCGTGTGAACACTTCAGTAATGACTTTTTCACAAAACTCTCAAGCTCTTTGATTATTCTATTCTTGAATCTCAGTGTAGGAAAATGGGCGTTGTGCAGTTCTAGAAATACAGTTCATCCGGTGTTTTCATTAGAGTAGAACCGATGGTTGAGTCATCAGGATGGGTCCCCTCAGGCTTGTCCAACCCATGCATTCTAGAGTTTCCATCATAAAGACACATGGAAAGGAAGGCATTTTTTTCAGTGAGAATAAGTACCTGGAGATATATACATTTCTTCAGCTACTGGGCACAAGTGGTGTCCTTCTGTGTTTTCTGAGATAATATTTTTATTTTCATGACATCCAGAAGAAGACGACTGCATCAACATTTCATTTACCTTGGTAAATATAATCATGATCTCTTTGACTTCAGCTCTGAGGGTTACGTCTCATTGAACTGTATGCCGGACCAAGCCACCTCAGCACCATTATCCCCAGTTTGTAATAGTTATTGCTACTGATACTTATGTGAAGAAAGGCCTTGTTGATAACCTTAATATTCGGGATTGGAGGCAATGAGCAGGTAAACTTCCCTGAGGAGATAAAATGTTTCTGGTCAAAGGAACCCCATGGTTTTGTAAACAATCTTGAGTTGTCCTTTTCCATTGATTAAAGAAAATTGGCCATAAACCCTTTTTAAAAATCAGATAAAAATAAGAGAGGGCTTCCCTGGTGGCGCAGTGGTTGAGAGTCCGCCTGCCGATGCAGGGGACGCGGGTTCGTGCCCCGGTCCGGGAAGATCCCACATGCAGTGGAGCGGCTGGGCCCGTGAGCCATGGCCGCTGAGCCTGCGCGTCCGGAGCCTGTGCTTCGTGGCGGGAGAGGCCACAACAGTGAGAGGCCCGCGTACCGCAAAAAAAAAAAAAAAAGAAAGAAATGGATATAGAGATGGTCTGGGCAGATAGGACCAGAACCCAGTCGTGAAGATTCTTTTCTGCCAAGATAAGAAAGTTTATATTTTCTTATTTTCTTGGCTGCCACAAAAGTAAGTTTATATTTTATTTTGCAGGCACCGAGTTTGCCCACTGTAGTTAAAAAAATGTTTTGGACAAAAATATTTATATTAAAAACTATTCTTGCTGAAGTTTGTCTACATACAGGTCACAGAAGCAAAAAGATTTATTTCATCTTTGCTATTTGTAACTAATTAAAATAACCCAAACCTGATCTCATGCTTACATATAATGAGGGAATATATGATTTGGTATACTATACAACAGATTTAGGATCCATTTATTATTTCTAAAATATGTATTTTATATCATACATATTTTTTCTTAGAAAAGGCCTTGTGAAATTGGACCTCCTGTCACACCATGCAGCTGTGTCAGAGAATTTAATTCATTATTTGACTTTTTAATTTAAATGAAGAGAATCAATAAAGCACTGCCCCCAGGGCACAATTCCTGTTCCCTTCACTGTCTTTTAATGTTATTAGAGACAAGTTCCCTTTAGCTAAATATCTCAAGTATTTAGAGAGGAATTGAGTATGTCAGCCTTCATATAAGACCTTAAGGGGTTGCATCTTTGAAAGCTGGGGACGCTTCCTGTGGCCTTGAGATGCCCTTCCTTAGGTGGGTCATGTGCCGGTGGTCCCCAGAGTCGGGGCAGAGGGCCTGCCTCTTGGGCAGCTTCGCTCTGATGTCATCCTTGGTGCAGATCCGCAGGCCCATTAACCTCCAGCCAACCGTGGCGTTAAGCTACCAAATTTTAAAACTTGGGTAAAACTCCTGAAGCCAGTGCCTCATTTAACATCCTTCCACAGGTGAGCTCAGAGTGTGGTCTCCTGCATCCCATCCCTGAGTGTGCGGGCCACCCGGCGAGGTAGTAAGCAACACACAGGTGTTTGCTTTCTGCCTCCTTAATATTCAGGTGGAAGACCACCCAGGAAAGCCCTAAGCTCCGATATAATTTGTGAAAAGCCCTGTTGGTTGGCCAGCATCTTGCGGGGATCCAGGAATAGAAACAAGGGAAGATCACAGAGATCTGATGGAGGGTGTGGAGCTTGGGGACAAGCACGGAGTGGAGTGAAGCTCTGGGACACAGAATAGATCCAGCCGTTATTAAACTGCTTTCCTGTTTGTTTACTTCTCATTTCTGGTGGTCACATCGTGGATCGTGGAACTGCACAATCAATGCAGAAACACTAATTTTCTAGCACCCTGAGTGGCCCGAGAGATTCTGAGTTTCCTGCTTCACGTTCATGGAGCCCAGTAGAATTTACTGTCAGCAGATGGTTGAGATACTGGATGCTTTTTTAGGGACCCCCATTTCTCTGACACATTCTCTCCTTTTGCATAATGCTTCATGCTTTTATTAAGTCCTAGTCAAAGATGACTTGTCACCTACATCAGGGTACACGATTTGGGGTGTTCCCTACTCGTGAGATGCTGACGCGGCGGAGTTCTCTTCTGATTCATTCTTACAAGATACAAAGTGCTCTCAGAGAAGTCATTTCTTGAAAGTTGTATGTTTAATTGGAATTAAACAAACATTATTTATTTAAATAAATTATGCAGGTTAGAAATAGCAGCTGCTGAACATTTCTAACAGACTAAATTGAGCAGTTTACCTACTGAGGATGCTTTATTCGGGGTCTGGCTCTCCCTGGTAGAATGTAGATTCAGGAAGGGAGCCTCTGCTGTGTTCACGGGTTTGTCACAAGGATCTAGAAAAGATCCTTAAATGCAGCACACCGTAAGTGCCAATGATATCTGTCAGTTGAATGGCTAGTTCTTAAAAAGCATTTTGTTTGAGATTAAGAATGCGGCACATACAAGTGTCTTACTTTGGTTTTATTTACCGGATACTTACAGAGCATGTACTATGTGCTGGGCATATGTTATAGATATACTATAATCTATATGGTTCATTAGTTTGATATTATTTGAATTTTTAGTCACGTGTATGGGCTCATATATAATTTTTAAATTAGCTAATACAATATCTCTTAATACATGTATGGATTATCTATCACTTTATTTCTTTATCTACTTGAATATCATTAATAGCTTTTACATAAGATAATCAGTTTTAGTAATGATCAATATTATAGCAGTTTTCCCTTTAGCATTCTGTATTATAAATGTATATGTATATGTACATTTTCATCTCGTATGATAGGATTTCAACACACAAAGCACATGAGGAGAAACGCATCTATAATACTGGCAATGAATATTCAGATGTTACAGAACATCCAAAGGGAGCCTTGTTTGTATTGGACTGGATCCCATTGGTCAGACATGATGGCCACCTATATGATGATGGTGGCATTGATCTGGCAGAAAAAAGCTACAACTTCTATGCACGACTACAAAATCTAAATCTAAAAAGCGCTCCTTCTAGAGCTTTAATGTCAGGTCCTGGATGTATGTCATAAACCACAAAAAGAACAGGTTGCTGGAGATGGCCGTTGTCAATAACATTTATATCAATTCAACAGGTGACTGAAATGGTCGCCCTATTTCTAATGGCTGGTTGCTGCACATTTATTTGTAGTGTGTGTGTTTTCATCCATCTCTGGCTCCCTTAGAAATCTTGTAGAATGTTTATTTACATCTCGGTGGCCTTACCGCCCACTTAGTGCTTAAGAAAAAAAAAATGGTCAAATGAAAATGTTTCTGCGGCTCTCCACCCTGGGGCATCCTATTTAGAGGTGCCCACGTGAGATGCCTTCATCTTGCCAACATCTGTTTGGTCACTGTGTTTATCATGCAGTTACTCTGAGGAAGTGAGGCTTGTGCAGACCTCTCCTGTAGCCCGGATGCCTTTCCTCACCCCAGCCTTGGTAAGTCTGGCATCCTTCTGGTCTCAGCACACGCCCTGAGTCTTCCCCTGGCCTCGAGCAGTGTCCACTTCTTCTCCTCTCCTGTTTGGTCCTCCTGGCTTTGTCTTTATCACATCAGTCGTCTTCCTCTATCCTCGTTATCCTCATGCTGTCCTCCCGACTAGACGGGGAGCTCCCCTGCCAGACAGCAGAGGTTTTTACATCCCCTGACTAAAATTAGAGATAATTGAGAATCTCTATTAGTAATTAATGGATAATTCATTAACTTTGCCAGTTCACTCAGAAGTTGCTGAGTTACAGAAAAACTGACCTCCCAATATACAGGATACAATTTCTTCTAAGCTGACGTGCCATCGGAAATAAATTTGATTAGTGAAGGTAACTAGCTGCAAAGCAGATTACTCCTTTTCAGATAGTAAGCAACTCAAGAGCTAAGCTGGTCATGAGAACAGTTTATTTGGTAAGAAGCAAAGGCTAAGATCCTTGAAAATCGAAAATCTAAATCTAAGGTCATTGACTATCTTATCCATTTTTGGAGGGAGCTATGTAAGCTTTACGGATGGGAAGGGTAAGACTGACAGTCATTTCTGTGATTTATTACTGTTACTTATACTTCTTTTACTTTTTATCCCTTTTAATTTTCAGTACTTTCAAGTTGAAGAATTTCTCACATTATAAAGGTAGCCTGTCTGTGAAGTCAGAATTCCACAGTCGTGTTTATCACTTAAAATGACTCCAGGGCTTCCCTGGTGGCGCGGTGGTTGAGAGTCCGCCTGCCGATGCAGGGGACACGGGTTCGTGCCCCGGTCCGGGAAGATCCCACATGCCGCGGAGCCGCTGGGCCCGTGAGCCATGGCCGCTGGGCCTGTGCGTCTGGAGCCTGTGCTCCGCAACGGGAGAGGCCACAGCAGTGAGAGGCCCGCGTACCACAAAAAAAACAAAAAACAAACAAAAAAACCCACAAATGACTCCAGGCTCATCTGCAGTGCTGGGTTCCTATAAGCCCTCCTGTGCGAGAATTGAGGTTGAGGGATTTTCCACATATGGGGAAACCCTGGGAGTGAGCAGATAGGCCTGCTAAAGCCCATCTTGTGCATTTATATTCACAATAATTAAGCAACAAAGATAACACAATAAACAAATAATAGGTGGCTGGCATTTTGCACATCATAAATTAATCACAACGGGCATTGTGGGATTAATTTTCGTTTTTGCTTTTCTTACTTAGTAGAGGCTGGTCTTATCTCTTTCCTCCACACTTCAGTGAGAAGCTTACATATTATTTTGTTATTGCAAATGTTCAACATACTAAGAGAGAGTTGTTTCGTTTTTCCCTTTCTGTCCAGTCTAAGTAAATGATGAGTGATCCCTGCCTTTCTGATGTTTGCATCGATCTCGCAATGCACGATGTTCTTTATCTTGGAGCTTTGGGCCGTCCCAAGTAAAGGGAATAATGGGAATGGCTGGGAGGATGAGTACACTTTATCTGAATTCCCGTATGGAGGAATACGTATTTCCCCAGTTCCCTCACTTGTAACACCAACTGTTCTTCGGCATTACTGATGCACACCCCCTGCCCCCTGCCTACAACCCCACCCGTAATTAATCCTGGACAGTTCCAATGCCCAGGTTGACTTTCTCTTTCTCTATCAGGGCAAAAGCCCTCTCTCCTTCTGACACATCCCCCTCTTTGTTTCTCTTCTAAAGCCTCAGCTGCTTCTTTTTCAAATAATAACAGAAATAATTAGCAATTCTCCAGTATCAAAACAGAGATTCCCATGGTTGAGTTACATTTCACAAAAGAAAATCTGTATAGTCTCTGGAAAGTGAGCCTTTCAGGAGGGGACAATCCAGGCAGGATGAGTAAACACATTTGCATATTTTTATTTAAAAGCTTAAATATCAATTACTTTATTCCTCAAGTGTTTACTATTACTATATTTATAGAACCAATATTTTACTATTTTGCTATATTTATATTTTTACTATTTACTATTTTACTAAGTTTATAAACCTAGCATAGTAAAAAAAAAATGACACCTTGTAAATCAATCCTACTATTTTTTTCAATGTTAGTCATTTGAAGTACAAATAACATTTATTGATCACTTTTTTCCTAAAGATTTTATTTATTTAGACATTAAATAACCAAGCCAATTAGTTGTATATGACAGCACATTTTATCTCCAACTAATACATGGTGATTTTTAAAAATTCCAGTACCGTTATTTTGGTGGCATCTGAAATTACATTGAAGTTTTTTCGTTTTAATGTTTTTCTACTAACAGTTTATATCCATTACAATTCTTGAGATTATTAAACATGAACTGATTTTGACCTTTAGTTTTAGGAAATAATTTATATAAACATTTTATATAATATATTAACAACGTTTTCTCTTCACAAAGCTGATATGATGTGATTTTGGAATGTTTAATGAGCTTAAAATATGTATTAGATCAATTAATAGGTAGTACTGTAAAACTTGTAGTTATAAAGAGGGATTTTTTTCTTTTTTTTTTTTTTCAGTACGCGGGCCCCTCACTGCTGGGGCCTCTCACTGCTGTGGCCTCTCCCGTTGCGGAGCACAGGCTCCGGACGCGCAGGCTCAGCGGCCATGCTCACGGGCCCAGCCACTCTGTGGCATATGGGATCCTCCCGGACCGGGGCACGAACCCATGTCCCCTGCATCGGCAGGCGGACTCTCAGCCACTGCACCACCAGGGAAGCCCCGGGATTATTTTTTTAGCTTAGGAAAAGTTATTGGAGAAGACTATTGAAATCTCTCAAGATAACAGCAATGGTATTATGGAAATTGTTTAACATGTATTCATTTGAGTGAAATAATCTTGTTTTCCAAGCTAATTTTATTCAGCTCTCAAATAAGAAAACTGCAGAGTTTTAACTAGTTGAATATATAGGAGATATTCTTTTCTCGAACTGCTTTTAAGTAGGTGGGCCATGTTTTTGTTGTCATCTAATAATATACGAACGAAAAAGCAGTTCTGAATGAAAACTTTTCATTTCTCTTAATAAGTCTACGGATTTAAAGGAGAAATCACGGAGCTCAGGGTACAAATGCACATACATTCTATACATTACAATGTATTTAAATACATCCTTTCTAAATAGTTGTTCCTGCAGATAAACAGATGTTGATGGAGCTTCTATTTTCATTATTATATGTCCAGATAAAGAGAGTTGTCATCTTAAATCTTCAGGAAACTACACCTTACAAAACTCCCAAACATTTACTATGCAAACACGAGAATTAACATTTACTAAACTTAGTCGTGTAAGGCACTATTGTCGGGTCCGTTCATTACATAATTAATCAGAGAAGTTGCCTCATCTGTGTTTTATGGTCTGGAAGGAAAATCAGTTACATACATCCAAAATCACATCATACTAGGAAGAGTGATGAATTTTATAGGCGTTATAATTGTCTGCATTTTAGGTGATTGCATTCACCAGGGCATAGACCAAACTCTTAGAACAAAAAGACTCCAAAATACAGCAGCTGAGTCTGGGAAGAAGTTTACTTCTCTCTCTAATGCAACAGTGTAGGGGTGGGAAGGAAGTCCAGCTTCGGCAGATTACTCCATTCCATATGTTATTTACTCAGGCAGCCATTCCTTAAAGTCCTGTCCTTATCTATGCGGTCGTAGGCAGATCAGCCCACCAACCCCTCTCCAGTTTTCCAGTGGAGAGAAGAGAGAGCAAAGGGTAGGCAGCTCCCTTGCGAGGAGTCTGCACGGGGCACCCTTCACTCCCCATCACATCTTCCTGCTCTGGATTTCGTCATCTGTCCCTGCCTGTTTTCAGGAGAGATGAGGACACATGATCCTCTCTGTGTGGCCATATGTTCAGCTGTCTTTGTCAGTTCAGGCTGGTATAACAAAGTAGTATAGACTGGGTGGCTTGTCCACAACAGGAATTTATTTCTCTGAGTTCTGGAGGCTGGAAGTTTGAGACCAGGGGCCAGCGGGGTCCAGCTCTGGTGAAGGCTGTCTTCCAGACTGCAGCCTGCTGACTTCTAACTCTGTCTTCACATGGGGGAAGAGGGTGAGGCTCTCTGGGGTCCCTTTTATCAGGACACCAATCCCATTCATGAGGGCTTCACCCTCGTGATCTGATCACCTCACAAAGGCTCCACCTCCAATTGTCATAACCTTAGGGGTTTGTATCCCAGCCTCTGAGTTGTAGGGGGACACAAACATTCAGTTCATAACATTAGTTAAAACTTGGCGGTGGTAGGGGGAGGCCCGTTCTAAGAAAAGAGGGGAGCTTAGCTTTGGAGAGACCACTACCAGTCTGCCACAGTGACATGTCCATACGCAGATATAGGACTGAAATTCAGCTCCACAGTGATCTTCACGGGAAATTCCACGTGGGGTAAGGGGAGCCTCCAACCCCAAATGGAGAGTTGCAGCCACTCTGGTGAAAAAAACCATCTCTCAAGCCTCTTTGTAAGATTCTTAACATATTTGTAATGTAAATAACAGAGAGTTAGCAAGTATATGTTGAATAAATAAGTCTTCTGATCTATAAATTATCCTCTATCATAATTATAGTAACTAATTTCAAGCCTCATCAATAATTCACCCAACTTTTAGTAAAAGTTATTGATCATTCTAATAAAAATTAGAGACTTACAGCCTTCTGGTTCCCCATCTAACATAAGGTCCCAAATATTAATCATGTCCAAGTGAAAATCTAGAAGCCCTTGCACATCCCTTATGCTATACATGACAAGTTATCTGAATGTAGTTTGTTCTTATATAATGTGGTGAGCAAAATATGGATCATATTGATATTAGAGATCCACCTGATTATGGGATGCTGCCTGTCAGAATTGATTTCCTACGTGCCATTCTCTTTATATTCAGAGAGTGCCTTTAATTCTGCTCCAGCATTTTCAACCTTGCAGCTTCGTTTAGCTAACTTACGCTGTGGGGCTTGCTCAGCCCTCTGGTGTCAGGCCAAAATTTAAAGAAACTGCCTAGTCTGACTTGACTTTGTCATATATTTTCTTGACTCTTCAAAACCTAGATGAATTTATGTGCACAAATCCACCAAATTTGGCGTTGTTCCCACAAAACGTTGTCCACAGGAGGTCTGCTCACAGCACAGATTCCCAGTGAGATCCTTTTTTCTGTCTTTTTTTTCCTGGTTCTCTCTTTTAAAAAGGCTGCTGTAACTCAGGGCACTACACTTCAAAACAAATAAAGAGCAGGCTTCTAGCATCTTACAGGAGTGAGTGTTGTAGGTCTCTGTATGTTAGCTTAGGTCACATGACTCCTGCAATGTCCAGGGCCTTCCCTTCCTGTCAAGAGGACATGAGTCCTCATTGATGTGAATGGAGATTCATTCAGGCTTCGTGTAAAGGCAGGCTTGTATCGGGTTGGCCAAAAAGTTCATTCGGTTAGCGAATATGTTGTTCAGTGAAGTTCGTGAAAATGAAAAATGTCTTTTATTTTTACTTAAAACCAAACGAACTTTTTGGCCAACCCAGTATTTATTCCTGGAGTGTTTGAAATTCTCTTTGAGATGCAGGATCTTTCCTAAGATGTTACGAATTGTCATCTTCAGATAAAGATTCTGATTAAGATAGATTCCACTTCTTGGGAATTCAGAATTTCCCACCCAACCAGTGTGTGCATTCATTCAGTCACTCAGTGATTAATTCATTCATTCCGTACAGCGTGTATGAAGTCTCCGCTGTATATTAAGTGCTATTGCAGGTGTTGTGGCTACAAACGTGAATCAGAGAACTAGTAAGCCTTCTCTCCTTCAGCTCAATTCTGGGGTGGAATAGATACCAGTAAGCAAGCAAATGAAACCATTTAAAATTGTAGTAGTGATGGGAAGAAACTAAAACATGATGCACGAGAAAATACTAAGAGGCAAGAACAGAGTTCTTTTAGGTCAGCTGAACGAGAGAGCTTTGAAAAATGATGGTGATCAAGCTGAGACGCGAAGGATAAGAAAAATCACGTAAAGGTCTGGGGAGGGGTGGAGGGGGCAGTAATCTGAGCAGAGGTCATAAAGCTTGTGCGGGCTCAGAGGAGGGAGGGTGCTGTGCGTCCTCTTCAAGAACCTTGGGGAAGACCTGTGAGGCTGAAGCACAGCGAGAGGTTTAGGAGTTGTGGTCAGAGAAGTAGCGAGGGGCTGGGCCACGTGGGTGTTGCAGCACCTACTAAGGGGTCTGGGTTTTATTCTGACTTCAGTAGGAAGGCTCTCAGTAGGGGCGGGCCTGACCTGACTGTGTTGTAGAAAGGTCCCTTTCCGTGGTGCCGGAAATGGATGGAAAAATGCACAGGAGAAGGGATAGCTGGAGGGATATTGAAGAGATGTGTGTGTGTGTATGTGTGTGTGTGTGTGTGTGTGTGTGTGTGTGTGAGAGAGAGAGAGAGTACGTGACAAAGAAGCATGCTTTAACATTTTCTAAAAGACTTTCTTTTTAATAAAGCTTGAGCTCTTTATATGAATTCAATCATGGAAAAAGCTTTTAAGTTCAAATGAATATGAAAATCATAAATTAGTAATATACCAATGCCTGGTAAACTGAAACTGCTTATGTCCATAGCTTTAATTTAAGACTATTTTTAGAAGGTAGGTGCAGGCTCCCACAGAAGAAAAAGTCAATCAGGTTAGACTGAGTGACAGCCAAGAATTTATTAATTGGAAATAATAGATAAAGCCATATGACTTTTAGAAATCGTTAAACTCCTTTCATTTTTTCTGTACAAATGTATGTTAAAATTAAAAGAAGTGCTTTTAATCGCTATGAAACCTATGCTATGTATCTAAATGAAATTATAAAACCATTATTTTAAATTATATCTACTTCCGTTTACAGGGATCTAATGTATGGACTTGATTTGAATTACTCAGACGTATATTTTTCTGTGCACTTCGTAAGACACACGTGTGGGTGTATGTGTTGTGTACATGTACATGAATATAGGCATAAGTATCCTAATGTTAAAAAAAAAATGGGCTTCCCTGGTGGCGCAGTGGTTGAGCGTCCGCCTGCCGATGCAGGGGACACGGGTTCGTGCCCCGGTCCGGGAAGATCCCACATGCCGCGGAGCGGCTGGGCCCGTGAGCCATGGCCGCTGAGCCTGCGCGTCCGAAGCCTGTGCTCTGCAACGGGAATGGCCACAACAGTGAGAGACCTGCGTACAGCAAAAAAACAAAAACAAAAATAAAAACCAATCAAGCAGTGCCAAGAGCCTGAAAGAAACAGTGCGTGGTCAGGATGTGGAAACGCCATCTCTTGTAATGGCTGAAAATTACCTCTGCGGGTAATTTAAGCTTTGTATTTTATAGGTCACTTGTGTTCTCATGTTTTATTTTAGTCTTTGAATCTTATAGTTATTGCTTTGAGTACTGTGTTGTCTCTTTAAAATTATTTCTGCTATAACTCTCTTCCTAAAAGTAATTTGCTCTTTTCCTAAGTCACCACTAATAGCATGAATATTCTTGAGTTTGTTTCATTCTAAAAAATCTGCCCCCTGTTGGAGCCATGACTACACCCGTGTCCTGGGGGCCCTGGCTCTGCTTGGGCCCGGCTCTCCTCCCCTCGTGTTCAGCTCGGCATTTGGACTCCAGCATCAGGAGCCTGTCATATGGCTCCAAGCTAGTGATCTCCACCTGCTGCTAGCGCTTTCCATTGATTGGCACTAAGGGGGCGCTATTTTAAATTATAGTGTCCTCTAAACCTTCGATCTGCTCATATCATGCACAGCTGATAAGCTTTTTGTCTGCCTACCCCTGCAACGATGCTCTTCCTTTAGAATAGTTGGAAAAAATAAGAGTCTTCATCTTCCTTCTTGCTCGTGAGATCCTTAGTGCCAAGCTGCTCACCCATGGTCCCCCCAGCCTCCCAAACCCGGCACCCCACACCTTCTGGCCCTGACCCACCTCTCCAGGGGCCCACTGGCGGCAGTTATTAACGGGCTTTGCCGGTGACAAACCCCTCCTCTGCCTTTTGTCCCGTTCCTCATTCTTGGGGCGCTGAGGGTGCAGACCCCTCTTCTGTAACTGCTTCCTGCTGATTTCAGTGTCCTCATACCCTGGGGGAGGGGCAGAACCTCTCCCCAGCAGCCTCCAGGTGAGTTTGATTGTCCCCAGGGCTCCTCATTGCAATGAAAGGTTTAACTCTGTTTGTTTGTATTTTTTACTTCCCTGTGGGATCTGAAACTAGTCCTATTTAATATGTAGTTCATGGAGGTGTTTTTTTTTTTTTTTAATTTCCTGGAATATACCTAAACCTTCAGGTTTACAAGAAAAGCTGTTACCAGAAAGCTTTGCATTCAGGGTACCATGTGGCAATAACAGAGAAGGTGAGAAGGTAGTGGACAAGAAAGGGTGTGGCCTTTCTAGCGATGCCAGTGGGCCCCTGGAGAGGTGGGTCAGGGCCAGAAGGTGTGGGGTGCCAGAGTTTGGCAGCTGGAAACACTTGCTTAAGACCATCTCCGGGAATTGATCCTGGCCAGAGGGAGCTGCTGCATCTAAGGTTACACCTGTCAGTGTGTGTGTTTGTGGGGGGAGCCTCAGCTCATAACTGGGTAGTCTGCTGGGAGGGCTATGGCCTCACCCCAAGTTGAGACAATCCGGAAACCAACCCAAATCCAGAGCTCCCTGGAGGATGGTCTGAGGCTTTGTCATGACTGCCCTGCAGCTCAGTACCTTTCTCTGCCCAGCCCTGCTGCCTCTCCTCCCCCAGCCCCACCAGGTAAAGTGCGTGCACCCAACCCCCGTGTCAAGGGTTGGCGTCCCAGGGAACCAGGCTGTAGCTCTGCGATTGAGGCCTAGATGAAGGGAGGCTTCCTGTTGCTCAAGCCTGTAGCATCACCTGGAGAATGAAGTTTCCTGATCCCTCCCTCTGGAGGGGTCGCCGCCCTCAGAGACATGACTGCAGGTAAATCAAGTTGAGCCCCTTTTAGGGTTAAGAATCAACATAGGATTGCTATGCCCACCCTTTTAACATTGTGAGATAACCCTCTTTATCCTTGGTTATATTATTTTGCATTAAAACTGTGTAATGGGGCTTCCCTGGTGGCGCAGTGGTTGAGAGTCCGCCTGCCAATGCAGGGGACACGGGTTCGTGCCCCGGTCCGGGAGGATCCCACATGCCGCAGAGCGGCTGGGCCCGTGAGCCATGGCCGCTGAGCCTGCGCGTCCAGAGCCTGTGCTCCGCATCGGGAGAGGCCACAGCAGTGAGAGGCCCGCATACCGAAAAAAAAAAAACAACAAAAAACTGTGTGACGTTAACATAGCAACTTAAGTGTTCTTTTGATTAATATTTCTCATTTTACTTTTGTTGCTTTGTGTCTTTAAAGTATGTTTCTTGGCATCAGTGTATCACTGCCTTTTTAAAATCCAATCTAATAATCTCTGTCTTTCCCCCCCACGTGTCTAGTTAACCTGTTTGATCTTTACCTTCTTCAAGACATAGAATACAATTATTATAACCATTTTAATGCTGTTGTCTACTAATTCAGCCATCGGTGTCATTTCTGGCTAGTTTTTTATTCTTCTTTTTCCTCATTATGGATTTTATCGTCTTGATTGGATTCCAGATATCGTGACTCTTAATTTGGAGGGTGTTGGATATTTTTGTATTCCCCAAAAGATTTTTGGATGTAGTTAAACTTCTTGGAACAGTTTGATCCTTACAGGTACTGCTTTTTCAGGCTGCATGAGGAGTGAGTCAAGTTAGGAACCTCGGGTGAAAGTTTAAGTGGGCGTTCACTCTCGGGTGGTGCCAGGGATGATCCTACAGTTGAATAACCCAGGTAGTGAGAGCCCCGCAGATTCTCCATGCAAGGCCCCTCACTAGCCTCACCCTACTCTGGTCCTGTTGCTTGTGAGATTTCCGATATGTGACGCAGGCAGCATTCACTCTAGAGTGTGTTTTCCCCACTGCTGAGCTTAGAGCCTTCTCAGCACACTAACTTGTGTCCAGTGAAATGATGGAGGTTTTTGTTCTCCCTGTTGGGAAAGGTATTCTTCTCAGCCCTGCAAGCATCCTGGGCACTTTTGCTTCTAATCCCTCGGTAATTCTTTCACTAGCCTTGGGTCGTTTCTTTCCGTACATGAATTAGTAAGAACTCACCCCATATTCAAGAGGGGCCCTCTGTAGGTCTCTGGAGCTCTCTTCCTCCTGTGAAATTTAGCTTCTCTGACACGCCAGGGCTCTCATCTCTGTCTCAACTCAGGGAGACTGTCAGACTCAACCTGGGTTTCTACTCCCTGTGCCTTTGGTCCCTAACTCTCTCCAAGAAATAAGCTTGGAGAAATTTTAGGGCTTCTCATTTAATTCCCATCTCTCAAGGGTCGTGTTCCAACACTGACTGATGTCCAGTGCTTTGAGAGCCATTTAAAAAAAATAAATTTTGATTTTTTTTAAACTTCATTAAAGCAGGAAGGTAAATCCAATACCTGGTACTGTAACTTAGCCCATAGAAGAAGTGTTATAGTGAGATTTTTAAAAATTTGAATTAATAAATGAACTGTGACTCAGAAAGAGTTTAGAATTGTTTTCTAGAATCAATTTAATTCAATTTTGTTAACCATCCCTAGTGGTATTTAATGTAACATTTAACCTTTGGGATGGGTCTTACTGTCCTTGTTATATGGATATCATGAATTAGAGAGTAAACAGAAGCATTATTTAGCATGGGGCACAGGTCATTTTGATCAGTTTCTGAGTGGTTGCTGGCTTCTTTGCTCTCATTAATTTGATATCTACCAGGGCTTGTGGTCATGTTTGTTTCAATGTCCTTTTCAATTTTTAGAAATACTCTTACCTCATCATTATATAAATATTGAGCAACTTGTAATCAACTGAACATCCATTTATTGAGTGTAAAGTTCACTTTTGAGAAGAAGAAAGATGGTCATAAAAAATTGTATATCTGGGCTTCCCTGGCGCAATGGTTGAGAGTCTGCCTGCCGATGCAGGGGACACGGGTTCATGCTCCGGTCCAGGAAGATCCCACATGCCGCGGAGCGGCTGGGCCCGTGAGCCATGGCCGCTGAGCCTGCGCGTCCGGAGCCTGTGCTCCGCGACGGGAGAGGCCACAACAGTGAGAGGCCCGCGTACCGCAAAAAAAAAAAAAATTGTATATCTGCTTATAAGTCATTAATGAAAGCATTGGGGAATCTACCTTGTGGCGGAAGTATAGGTAAATTTACCTGAGAAAATTAACGTACACGCAATTTTCTCTTCAGCAATTCCGTGATTATTGAAAAGTTCACCTGCTGTTATTTCTTGTTGCTGTGCTCCTTTTTGTATGTCAATCACGTATGCTTAATTTTCAGCCGTTGATTTTACCAGGCATCCATTCTTCCATGATTGCTTCTCAGCTGGACTCCTAGGCTCTGTTTGGTCTTGATCTTAACTTTTTGGCCATTTTTCTATTTTGTTTAATCATTATTCCCTCCTCCCCCATTAACTTTGGGTATTCCAGACGATTTACATCTGGGGTCCCAATTATTTTTCTTTTTTCTTCCCTCCATTGTTACTCTGTAAATCAGGAAACTTAGGAACTTTTCTGGTGGTCACCTATTTTCTTGTAACTCTAGGGTACACCCTAGACGGTGAACAGGCTTAAAAACAAAGAGCATACTCACGTTCACAACTGAACCTACTAGTCTGCATCTGTGGCCATCATGGCCATATTCACACATCCTATTTTCCTGGGTCACCATCATAAACTCTTCCTCTTGTTGCTGTTTCTTCCTCAGTAGTTAACTCTTGATTTGCCATTTAGTTCCTTGATCATAGATTTACCGTCATTTATATCTGAATTGATGCCTGCGTTGTTTGGGGTGGTAAAGGTTCAGCTGCTCATAGATCCAGGTTAGTGATGTGAAAACAGTGTCTCCCTTACACTTCAAGATATAAACCAATGAAAGGTCAACCAGAAAAATTAAAGTGTAAGACCAATAAGCTCATCCCAGGGGTCACCTGGCCATACATGCTTTACGCTCCCCAAAACTCAGTTCACACAGTCAAAATCATTTTCCAACGGGCATTTTTGTGTTCTCACTTCTTATAAGATTATAATGTCTTACAACTGCCATTCAAAATCTTTTGAAAATCCAGCCTCTAAGATTTCAAGTCCCTCTGCCAACTTGTCATTTTCTTGTGTTAACTTTGTTACGCAGTCCCTCCTGACTCCTTTCTCCCATTCTGAAAATTTACCTGAGAGCTTGAAACATTTTTAAAAAGCCATGTAATAATTTTGCCTTCAGTTTTACCTGAGGAAACATCGTAACTCTCCCAAATCCTTATATTCCTTTTACTATATCAAACAAAGCTCTATTGAGAACATGACAGATTTAATGGCATTTTATTATCTTTATTTCTTTTGATGTTGGCAACAGTTTCATAAGAAAGTTTATTGTAGTGCTGAAGGGCAGAAATGCTGGATCCACGTGCAAATCCTATCACCAATACTTGCCAGCTGTGTGGCCATGAGAAAGTTGCTTAACCTCTCTGTGCCACAGTTTCTTCCTCTCTAAAAGGGGGATAATAATGGCACTGACTTCATATATACTGTTAACATATATAAACCACTTGAAACAGTGTAGCTAATAGCACCTGCTATATAAGTGTTACTAATTATTATTACATTAGAGCAGGAATAATGAAGTTGAATTAATATGGCTAAAAACCGGAATGTCTTTCTCCTTTGCTTCCCTTTTTAATGATAATGGTCTTATTTTAATGACTATGTTCTTATTTTAATGACAATATAGACTCTAGCAGACTCTTTCTAGTTTTATTGCTTCTAAAATTGGTATATATCGGAACCGCTGCATACTTTTACATTTGTGTGATTTCCGTAAAGTCCACGTGGTGCTTTAGAACTGGGGAAGTAAATTTGAAATTGCTAATATATATTGAGCACTTATTCTCTTCCATGTTCCCTGCTAACTGTTGAATCTGCGTTACCTCATACATGTGTCACAGCACACCCTGTTGCTAGGTTTTATCTTTAATTCCCCTTGTCAAGACATAGAGACTGAAATTTAAGTAATTTGTCCAACATTATACGGTCTGTTTCTGGAGGAGAAACACAAGTCTGTCTGATACTGATCCACATAACCCACTGTGCTGGGTACTTTTCTGTAGCCACTTGTCACTCCTACATCCTTCATTTAAAAATGATCTTTCTCTTTTTTTTTTGCGGTACGCCAGCCTCTCACTGTTGCGGTGTCTCCCATTGTGGAGCACAGGCTCCGGATGCGCAGGCTCAGCGGCCATGGCTCACGGGCCCAGCTGCTCCGCGGCATGTGGGATCTTCCCGGACCAGGGCACGAACCCGTGTCCCCTGCCTCGGCAGGCGGACTCTCAACCACTGCACCACCAGGGAAGCCCAATCTTTCTGTTTTAATTTGGCCAAACCTTACCACTTCCCACCTTGAAGTATACTTAAAACTCCTTATACTTAAAACACTTCCTCTTTGAGTTCTTCTCATCCAGATCCTGTAACTTTTCAGGCATCTACACAGCATATCTCCTGAAATGTTGTTCTTCACGTGGAGAAAGAGACTTTGGAAGTGGATGGCATTAAATTTCTCCCCCGCCCCTAGGAAATCCTCCTTGCTCTTGTCACGTAACTGCTGTCTCTGCATCTTCTTGTCCCACCAAACAGCCACGATTCAGAGAGTCAGGACAGAGAATAAATGTCAGGTTTCAAGATTTGAAAATCTAGCTTTCAAAGCATTCCGAGATGAGTACGGTGGATTGTTCTAATCCTTCCCAAAGGTTTCAGGAGGGAGCGGAGGGCAGTCTGTGGACAAATACATCACGCATCGTTGGTTTTATTTCCAGGGGTGTATGTCAGGTGGGTGTTTGAGGTTTTATTTCCTTAAGCTGCAGTGAAACTCCTGGAAAGGCCAAGTGTAAACAAATAGTCTGACATTCACCCTCCGGGGAGCCTGCTTCCAAATGCACTTGCCTAATGAAATTTCATTAATTGTGTACATCCTGTTAAAAATGCTGCCCTTCCTCTGATGAATTTCAGACTTCTGTCCGCCAGCCTTTTGTCCCATTTCATGATGAATATTAGTGACATATTTTATTTTAGTATCATGTTTCCACTTTTCTTCTGGAAAGGGATTTGACATGGCATCCATTTAATGACTGAAACAGTTGGGTCAAAGGTTTGATGTGATAGCCTAATTAAGTCATTGAATTGTGACCATTTGCACTTGCCAAAGCAGAAGTGTTGTAGAGGGATTTTCAGTGAGCCTAATTGGAATGACAGCCTAGGTTTCAAGCCCTGGGTGTACAAACTTGGCTTCGTGGGGTCTGATGGGTGGAAACCGGCCGTGAGAGGAAAGCAGTGTGCCCAGAGCTCCTTTCAACATTCTTTCACATCCACAAGTGTCTGCACTGGGTGCCTGATTCCCATCACCCTAATAGGAATTTCCTGAAGCATCTATGAGAAAGAGTGCACATTACTTCAAGGAATGATTAAAGCAAACTAAAGGTAGAGTCCGAGTCAATTCAATAAGTATTTACTAAATACTTAATGTGTCCTCATTGCTCTGGGAGACACCAAGAGACCGTCACCATCTTCCGGGAAACTGGTTGAAAAGTTGGTTCAAATAAAAATGGCAGAAGTGACAGTGGGGTTGAGTTTATTTTAAATTAGTCTTGTCCAGCCACTGGATTTTCATGTCTTGGCATTTTTTTGTGTGTGTCTGAGTCATAAATCTTTGTGTAGACCTATAATCATTTTTGTCCATTTTTCACAATTTATTTTGAGGGCTTCCCTGGTGGCGCAGTGGTTGAGAGTCCGCCTGCCGATGCAGGGGACACGGGTTCATGCCCCGGTCTGGGAAGATCCCACATGCCGTGGAGCGGCTGGGCCCATGAGCCATGGCCGCTGAGCCTGCACATCCGGAGCCTGTTCTCTGCAACGGGAGAGGCCACAACAGTGAGGGGCCCACATACCGAAAAAAAAAAAAGATATTTTGATAATGTCTTAATGAAATGGCTGATGCCTTTGTAATATTATGTGCATGTTTGCATTTTCGTGTTTGTTTGCAACTAGAAGTAAATGTTTTAAATCATCCTCAGTTACTTCTATTCTCTTGCTGACATTGTTCACATTAACATTATTTTCCTAAATTATAAGGTTGGTTGAAATCAAAATTTTCATTCTGGACAAGGAAGAAAAACACCAAAAGCATTCATATTCACATATTCCCCCCAACCCCATCTGTTTTTCTCTCTCTGTTGATGATAGAAATTCAGCGCATGTCTCACGTCTGTCTCTGATTATAAGGTCCCTAGCTCAGGCTGGCTGTTGGGCATCCCGGGTCATAAAATAAAGTGATTCTCCAAGATAGAATTGAAAGTTTTCTACCTTAGGAAATCATAGACAGTTAAATTCCAGACAGTTAAAAATGTTTTTAAACAACATTTAAAAAACAGATTTATTGCCTTAGGGATGGTGAATGTGGAATTAAAAACAGAATTTCTTTTTTATAAAAGACCCATAGATGATTATAGATTATACTGAATTATTTTCTATTATGTTATCAAACAGGTTTTTGTAGACTGTTTTCAGAAATTATTTTCTAAAAACTAGAACTGAGCAAACTGTGACTATATAGTGATTTCATAAACATGTCAGTAATATTAAACATCTAAATTGTAGTATTTGTTTTCTAAGTGTTTCTATATAGTTTAGTTCGTATGTATTTAATACGAAAATAAAATTAATCTTGGAAATCACTGAAATTCCCTCCCTGTTCACTGGGAAATGTCTATTTATCTCTCTGTTTACAAACAAAGAAAAAAAGAAAAAGTGCTCTGTATTATACATATATAACAAAATCTACCCCTGTACCAATGCAAAAAATTGGATACAGAAATAGAGTAATTTTGTTCATTTGGAAATACTTTTTTTGGAAAATCATTTCTTTTTTAAATGGTAGGATCCTTGGTGATTTGAATTCTACATAATAGCAGCTAACTTACTGATGATATGCTAAATTTAAACCAGAAATATGGAGACAGTAGCCGACAATCATCAACTTCGTCTATTCAACTTAATGGTGCCTCAATTAAGTTCAAAAGTACGTTCTATGAGTGTGAAACGGCATCGTGTCCATTAGGTTTCAAGGCAGTTGAATTAGACAGAGAAGCTTATCAATATGAAAAGTGAGGAGGCCAAGAAAGACCAGAATCAAGGCTATCTCACTGAAATGCAAGTGAGACAGTACTTGCCTTGTCAAAACTGATACTTAAAACTTTGTTGTGGGGCTTCCCTGGTGGCGCAGTGGTTGGGAGTCCGCCTGCCAATGCAGGGGACGCGGGTTCGTGCCCCGGTCCGGGAGGGGCCCACATGCCGCGGAGCGGCTGCGGCTGGCCCCGTGAGCCATGGCCGCTGAGCCTGCGCGTCCGGAGCCTGTGCTCCGCAACGGGAGAGGCCACAACAGTGAGAGGCCCGCGTACCACAAAAAAATAAATAAAAAATAAAAAAAACTTTGTTGCGAATCAGACACTCCAAACGCATAGAGCCTTACAGATGGCTTGGAATATAATAGTGGTACAATTTTTGTAAAAGTCTGATAGATTAGCAAATGACAGTTTTAATTTATTATTTAATTCAGTTGTATCCATCAAACATTGATTGAACACTTATTACTGGTGTGTATCAGGCAGTACTGGTCCTGGAGGAATAAGGAAAAATATGGCATGGATACTCATTCATGCTGTATTTCTGTTATTTTTTCAGATATCTATATTCAGCTGTATTATCTGATTTCTAACTATGTGGGACTGTAGAATTTCATAATTAAAAAAATAATCTAGATGTCATCTAGAACACTGAATCTAAGCAGAACTGTATCTTCCCCTCTTAACAAAATCCACTTATTTAAACTTTTTAAATATTTCTTTGCAGAAGTACTAAATTACAGATTTTACAAAACACAAATCCATTTCTGTTTATTTTTTCGACAAAATTAAGATAATTTTTGTCCTAGATTTGCTAACTTCAGTAGTTCAGAAGTGGTCCATGTCTTGTGATATAAATTGATCTCAGTAGAAAATCTTCCTTTAACTTATATTTCTTTCTCCTCTTTTTTTCTCCCAATAGTTTTACCCAGCCACACATGTGGAAATCCTGGAGAAATACTGAAAGGGGTTCTCCACGGAACAAGATTCAACATAGGAGACAAGATCCGGTATAGCTGTCTCTCTGGCTACATCTTGGAAGGTCACACCATTCTGACTTGCATCGTCAGCCCTGGGAATGGAGCATCGTGGGACTTCCCAGCCCCGTTTTGCAGAGGTAGGTGCTGTACAGGGAGGGTGTGTGATGAGCTGACACCTGGACTCAGCAAATGGCTTTGGAATTGACATTGGAAAAGTTTCCACTTAACGAAAGCAAGACACATCACGCTGGGTCTTCCCATGTCAGCTCATTCTGTTCCCTAAAGCAATATTGTACGTAACCTAAGAAACCATGGCTGCACCCTGTGAAGTCAATAACAAATTTAGATATGTTCCTTAAACATCCAAATTTTTCTTCATCCTGTTTCTCAAACCTTGTGGACTTCTACATATTTTTATCACTTACTGTCATAGCATTCTAAGATTTAATGCACACATTTATGGCCTCCTTGCTTTGAAGTTTCCTTTTTTACCTTTTTCTCATTAAAAATGGCAGATACCCCTTGATAATTAAATTATACCGTTGGAAGACTCTTTCAACACTCTCGGGCTTTGGAGATAGACCATAAGGGATTGCACCAGTGCAAGTGTTCCTTGTTGTGATTTGTTGCAAGATCAGAATCAGTTTTCTGGAAGCCTTGTGATTTTTAGTCTTTTCTGTGACATTATTTTCCTGATCCAGTAACTTTAGGAAAGGGCATGTTTTGACTCTTAGGTTTTGACTTTCCTAAGAAAAAACTCACTTTATGGTTTCAGATGTAAAAGTGTAGCTTACATTTATTGAGGTCTTAATGTAATTCAGAAAATGTGCTAAGTGCTTTACCTGAATCGTATCGCTGAATTCTCACAAAACCCCACTGAGATAATAAATACTCACACTCATTTAACAGGTAAAGAAGCACAATTTTAATTTTCAAAAGGTTCCAAAAGATAACATATGATGAGTTAAGACACAAACCCATGTCTGAATTTTTTTTATTGAAGTATGGTTGATTTACAATATTGTGTTAGTTTCAGGTATACAGCAAAGTGATTTGGTTATACCTATATATATGGATGTATCTGTATTCTTTTTTTCAATTATTTTCCATTATAGTTTATTACAAGAACCCATGTCCAACTTTTTATTCATGTATGTAACCAGGCAAATCCACAGTCTTAGCTTAAGTCCTCATATCAAAATGTGTTTTTTTCATCAGTCTGTTTATATTTTCGTCTATGCTATTTAATGAATACTTTTCTATTTTTTTTGTTATCTCTGTTACGTGTTGCAGTCTCATGAGATCTTCCCAACGCTACTTATCTTAGTTATGGCATATTGCTGCTGCTACTGCTACTACTACTATTACTACAACTAGTATTAGTACTAGTACTATTACTACTACTGCCATTAATACTACAGCTGGTAACTAGTACATATTGATTGCTTGTTATGAGCAGGCATTACTTTTTCATTTGTAATCTTCACAGTAGGTATTTTATTAAAGAAGTATTTTACACATGAGGCATCTGAGGGTTAGATGGGAAACATAACTTGTTCAAGGTATTCCAGCTGGTAATTACCAGAGGTCAGATCCACCATCTTCAAATCATCCCTGTGTCCTAGAGAAATTCCTGCTATGGATATTTTCTACCACACGCATCCGTTACTCCTCCTGAAATGCTCATTTTCTTGCACGTTCCTCAGGTCTATTATATCTCTCTTCTTTTTTTCCTTAGTGCTATTAATTATTTTACCTCTTCTATTGTCAAAACAGTGGTGTCCTCAAAATCCAGATTTCTGTGTCCCTTCCCTTGTCTTTTCACTGATTCCCTCAACTAAGTGATACTGTTTAAGGACGCTGTCACTTGGATATCCTAAATATATTCTTTTTTCCCTATTTCTACCACTGTGTATCTGATATTCACTCCGTGGAAACGTTGCAGTCACTCTCTCCACTTTGCCCTGCTTGCCCCTTTTATTCTGTCAGACTGTCTTTCACGTCTCCCCTTTCCCACTCCAGCTGTCCTGTTCCAGTTGTGTTTTCTTCTCACCCAGACCAGCTTCAAGTTGGTGAAATGAGCGCCACATCCAGAATCTCAGCCTTCATCCTACACTCTCCTCCTTAGTCCCACTCCCAACACACACGTCTTCATCATCACCTGTGCTCTCTCAGCCAGACCATGTCAGTGACTCAAAGAGAATTAAGTGCAAACCCTTGAAAACGCTGCCCCCGTGCTCCATCACCTCGTCTGAACTGACTTGTCCCCTTTCATCCGTTAGTGTTCCCAGACACAGATGTTATCCTTTTGTCTCCACGCGATGCTTTGCTTGGTCTGACTTCCCAAAAGCCAGCTGTGTGCATCTCCCCCAAGTGCTGTGTTCCTCACACCAAGCTGTTAGCTTGGCATCCCCTCCACGGTGGGAGTATTGACACCAGAAATCAGCAAACTCTACAAAGCAGGGTTTCTTCCCAAAGAGTTCCTTAACCAGCTCACCACTCCATGCCTAAATCCAAACTGTCACTCATTTTTTCCTGTTATGAAGTTTTCCCTTTCATCTCCGTTAAAGCCATAAATCTTACTTAGTTGTCAAATTCACACTTAAGCCCAAATTTTAGTCACCTTTTTTTTAACCATTGCAACGCCTTTTTAAATTCTTTAAGAAAACCCAAGTCCTTTTGTCTTGAGCATTTATTTTGTTGCTATTTTATATTTTAACCTTATGTCTTCAGCGTTTTCTCAACTAGTTTGTAACCCCCCAGGACATAATTTACAGTCATAAAAACTGTGTGACTATGTCCTTGCTTCTACCTTAAAATTAGCCAAATCCATAGCTATTTACCCCTAATGCTGTACCTAATCCCCCATTCAAACATTTAATAGAGGAGTAGAAATATGCTGGGCATCAAATGAGGAGTTATTATAAACTGGAAAATGCAAAAATAAATATTAACAGTAACTATGCCAGTTTCTGTTTTGCTCATACCTCCCCAAGCATTTTCTTCTGAATTGAAGGGTCTTTACAAATTTCACAATTATAAAACTTACAAAGTCAAAGTTGATGTAACAGTCAGCTCATAATCTTTCCTATGTTGTCACCAATTTATTAAATCCAAACCATATCAAGACGCTTTTATCATAATATTTATCTTTTCTTCTATATTATAGATTATTAAATTTATGCTTATTTCAGTGCTTGGGCTAGTAACATTTCAAAGGGCATTAAATTTGATATAATTCTTTTATGTAACAGATTTGAAAGATACAACACAGTTTTGTCATTGACTTTGGATAACTGGATCATAAAGAAAAAAGTCGATAATCGAATTCTTATAAATGTGTAGATGTGGCATATCTAGAGGAGATAAATTAATTTCAGCGATATGGACTTAGATCATTTTAAAAAATGAAATGAGTATATTTTCTGCTTCCCCAACATCCTAGATATTTTGTTCCAGGAATTGCTTGAGCAGTCATCTTAAAGTGCTGCTCACTGTAACACCACTGAATCTCTTTGCAATGACCATTTCCTAGTGTTGACAATTTTACATTGTAACTCCAAGGGGCAGTATTTAACCTGAACAATGACACTTAAATGTATCATTTCTAGAGTCACGTGGTGCTCTTTAAAGAAAAAGGATATAGCCATATATTTAATAAAGTCAGTGCATAATGAAGTGGGAGGTCAGCCAGATTTACTTAAAACTGATTCCCTTAAACAGGAGACCAGCATCAAACTGACTTCTTTCAAGGATGAGAGTTCAGATTGTCTCCTTCTGGAGGTGTGTTTTTGTCTTCCTCATTTATCCTTGAGTTTTCACCTAAATGTCTGTATCTTCCTTCATCTCCCTTCATTATTGCTCATTGTTCCTATTGTCTCTTCTGATCTTTACAAAGATGTACTGTTTCTGTATTTGCAAGTGTGGTGTGTATTTAGAGGAGAAACATAAAAAGGGGAAAAGAAAAAAAAAAAAAAACTAGATCTACTCAATGACGTATGCTCCCAACTCAGAATTTAAATGCCTTCTTAATTTATGTTTCCCCTATTCTATTACTAAATCACAAAGACTATAATGTCACGGTCCAGGAATGATCATAAATGACTTTGAGCTCCAGGATAATAGAGGGCCATAGCATATGAAATCCAAAAGAGAAGGTATTCTCCTTGAATGGAAAATTCGCAAGGTGGGTCCTTGTCTCCAGATTTGTGATAAGATTGTCCGAGAAGGCAGAAAAGAAGTAGGTCAGGAGCTGCATTTGGAAAATGCTCCTTCGTAAGAAACCTGTTGTCTGATGTGGAGAAATCCCCAGGGAGAAGTGGTCCTGTCCTCACATTAGTCCACCATTAGGTGGGGAAGCTGTTCTGAAACCATCTCCTGTTGGTCCCTTCGGTGAGCATTTCCGTCCACTGCAGCTCTCCAATTCTGGATCTCATTTTTGAAAGCATTAGTGTGATCTTACGTCAACTGTCTTATTCCATGGATATAATCACATAGGAAATGTATATACGTTTGGGGACATGAGCTGTATCTCTGGTCCTGGAAAAGGCTAGGCTCCTTTACGCTCTGGAAAGACGATAGGATGGTTGCATTAGGCATATGCCGCCTGAAATAAGCCAGCTCTAAGCAAACACTAGTTTCCTCAGCCAGAGGTGCCTGCTCCCCCTTCCCCAAACATTACCTTCTGATATGCCTTAATTCTTTCAATGATGGAGCACTTTGTATTTGCCACGTATGCTTCAGAAAATAATTCTTAGCAGCTACTGCAGAGCTGAGATCCCTAAAGGCATAGCTCTGGACATTCCCATTCACAGGCGGTCCTAAATAACTTATTTTTGTAAATTCTCCGCTTCATAGATTAGCCTGTATTAACATTATGTGCACGACTCATATGAACTACCATACAAAGGCATCTAAAAATCATATGTATGCAATGTCAATTTGTAAATATGCTGAAACCCACAAATGTATGATCCTGTGTATACCTCAAATCACCTTGAGATGTATGCAGGGAAAGTAATAGTAGTCTTGTTTTGAAGGTGAGGAACTAAAACTTCAAGTGTGTTGACATGTGTTGGCTTATGACTTGAACTTTGTAGCAAGACAGCTGTCCTTCTGATTTTATCATTCTACTGTTACTAAATCTGATTAAGTAGCATTTGTACATAATTTAAAAATTTAATAATACTGAAGGGATTATAGTGAAAAGGAACATCCTGTTGAAACACCCATACTCTTAGGCTGTAGACATTTCAATAAAATTTAACCATTTTTGTCATTATTATCTTATATATGCTTATACTGTTCTTTCTTGCTTTATCAAGTTAAAACTTTTTAAATTGACATCTTGCAATGAGTGTTACTGTAATTTTATCACTCCATTCACCATGTCTTGTTTCTTCCAATTTAATTTAGATTTCTAAACATTATAAATCTGAATAATGCACTTGACCGTTTATATCTTATTTCTTTCCTTTTTGACAGCATCTTCCCCCTGTCCACTGTATAAGGTGTGACTATCACTGCCTCTGCTCTTTCCAGTAAATGTTCTAATGTTCTCTCAGCTGTAATAGCACTTTTGCAGTATCAAAGTTGTTCTATGTTCTCTCAGCTGTAATAGCACTTTTGCAGTATCAAAGTTGTGAACATGTACGTTTTATTCTATGCTCGTAATTAAGTCCTTCTTAATTTGTCTGAAGGCTGGATAGCAATAAACAACATTCGTGTCATTACAACTGCGTACATACTGTTCCAACATCATCATCCCTGTGCCACTCCAAGAGAGTTCAGATCAGATGAGTTCTTTCTTAGCCTCAATTATTCATAATAATGCCACAATTACTTTTTTCCCCCACATTTGGACCAAGACTTTCTCATTCTGCTTGTTTAGTTAATGTAACATTAGCAGGCTCCAATGTTACTATTGTCTGCTCTGCGTGTTAAACCCCAAATGAGTATTTCTGACTGGGGTTGGTTTTGATTGAGTGGTGATTTGGGGACTTTTGTGTCTGGCTTTCAGTCAGGGTTGGCAGCTTTGTCTCCATCCATTGGCAGAGGGAGGAAAGAGCCTGGGGTTGTTATGGGCAGGCCTCCCACACGTATATTGCACTGGTTAGATTCAGTCATGTGGGCGTCCTTAACTGCAAGGAAAGCTCGAATGAAAAGGAAGAAGAAAAAGCAGATTTGGTAAATGGCTGGCCTGTTGCCGTGACTGCCTTCTATTTGTCCTAAATTTTTGAATTATTTTTTCCCCTTGTTGATTTATAAAACTTATGTTTCATCCCAATAATCCAGATATCTTCTACTTTACACTTATTTGAATTATTGCTGGGAATGAGCTCTGTTCTTCTTCCTGAAGGTCACTGACATTCTTCTAACGTAAACCAGATTGCATCATATTTTGGACAGTCTAGCTGAGTATCAAATTATACGTGGAAACCATTTCCTCCCAGAATTGTTAAAGCATCGTTTCATTTTAAGCATATTATTGGCTTCTGCTTGAAAAGAAGTATTCCAAACTAGAAAAGTAATAAGTTTTCCAGGCATATGTCAAAAAAGAGAGAGAGAAAAAAAAAAAACAGGTCTTTAAAAAAGCATCCACAAGTGAAACATTATTTGAGGGAAGATACTATATTCATAATCTTTTGGAGTAGAAGGATAACATACAGCATGGGGAAAAGCCAAAGATGTTCGGAATTAGCTAGGTTGTAGCCCAGAGCATCCTTCTTCTGTGTGATGGAGCTGGTAGGGGGCAGTGACCGTCATCATTCAGGCAGGGGCTCGGGGCTGTCCAGCTGCCACACGCCTAACCAAGAAAAACTCCCAGTTCCTCAGTATTTAGATCAGTGCCGTTCGCTAGAAATATAACGCAACCCACAAGTGGGAGCCAATTATGTAATTAAAATTTCCTAATAACTACATCGATAAAGTAAAAAGAAACAGGTGCATTTAATTTTAAGAATGCATTTTCTTAACCCAGCATAGTCCAAAGATGGCCATTTCTACACATAGTCAGTATAAAACATTAATGAAGTAGTTTGCACTTTTCCCCGAGTCTTTAAAACCTGACGTATATTTCACAGTTAAATCATTTCTCAAGGTGAACTAGCCGCATGTTCTCATTAGCTATGTATGCTAGTATCTGCTGTTTCAGACGGCTCAGACTTAGCAAGCAGAAGAATTTTAGTTTTCTTTTTTTCTATCCGCAACAATCGTTAATGTATGCAGAGTTCTGGTGCTGTGAGTACATGTCACTTTCACTTATGACGTAGGGTTCAGTATACAGTTGTAGTTTTATGGTAAGGACTCATAAGAAAATGGGTCTGAAATACACACATGTATGCCATTCTCTGATTGGAATTCTCCCCTTTAACTTCTCAGCAATTGCTGAAACAGATTTGAGCTGAATAGTATCGGAAAGGAGAAGCCTAGTTTTACTTTTACTTTTAAGCAGAAGATCACAGTGATCCTAGCTCTCCAGTAATCCAAAAAGATTTCTCAAAAGGAATCTCGTTTCAGATACTATCTTACTTTGGGAAGAAATGATATTGGGATCTAATGAACGAAGATTATGGGAAACTTTGAAGAAGAGGCTAATTAGCTATAGTGGGGTTGGCAAAGAACTGGAAATAGCTTTGTGCATGTGTGGCTCCAGATGTATAAAAGAATAAAAATAAGAGTGATTCTAGGGAGAAAATAAACTAGATTCAATTCTGGGACCTAGCAGTTATGGTCTATGCTACTGTAAGTACACTGGATTCCTCTCTCACACTTCTTTTCCATCTGTAAACTACTGCATATACTACGGTAAGATGTTCGTACAGCAACCTAGCTACAGAGACCACACACCCAATTTCTACATAGTATCGTCAATAAAAAAGCAAATATTTTGAAAAGATGATATTCTCAGTGTTAGTATGAGGATTAAGTGAAAAGACATATGCAAAACATCCTGCAAAGTCTTTAACGCATAAAGAAGGTGAATAAAGCACAGGTGATCTAGCATGATGTTTATGGGCTGTGCAGTGTTATTTTCTCTCTCTGTTGTCAATTTTCCTACCTGTGTAATAGTACCTATTTCACAGGTCTGTTGTAAAGATTAAATGAGATAATCCAGATAAAAATCCTTAACAGAGAACTCGACACAGTGAAGTTCTATATGTATTAGCTGTTATAATTACTGTTTCTATCTTCTCCCCGCTCCAGTTTTGAAAGCAAATTCAGATTTAAGTGATTGGAGACAAATAGATTATAGGATCTCAGTGCTAGTAGCTCTTAAACAAATGGCTTTTCTGCATTACTGAAATTCTTCGGGGGAAAAAAAAAAAAAAAGAAAACTACCAGGCTGATTTAATAAGAGAAACTGAATGAATAGAGACTCAGACAAAGAGCCAGTTAAGTGCCTACTAAAGGGTGAGTCCGTGTCAGGACAGGTCATTGTGTTTTATGTGTCACTACTTGGGCTGCAATAAGGAAACAAAAACCACATATACAGCGTGCGTGTAGATACACATATGCATATAAATAGCATGACAGTATCGAAAATGTAGATTTGGCAATAGTCAGATGGAGATTATTTCTAGATTCCTCTTCCTTAAGGGACTAATCAATCAACCTTTTTCTTAAGGGATTAATCAATCAAACTCAACGTATTTTTAATAAGGAACACATGGAGGAGCATCTGTTATCTAATGATAGACATTTCAGCTTGGTCACTCAAATTGTAGATTTTTAAGAAAAAGATGTGGTGATAATAACAATTAAACCTGTAGCAATGACCAAATGTCAGGCATCATTTACATGCTTTACAAATATTCTTGTGCTTAACTTTCACAATAACCCCGCAAGTTTTGTATTATCATTGATCCTGCTTTTCAGTCAGAGAGACTCGGGCACAGAGACGTGAGGTGACTTTTCTGAAGTCACACAGTAGTGAATGGGAGAGTTGGAATCTGGGCCTGGTGTCTTATGCCATTGGGCACTGCAATGCCCGGCTCGTTGCCTTTTAATTTATGAGAATAAAAAAAATAGGTTCCTTTAAAGAAGAAACTTACATTTTCATTGGGGAACAAATATTTGAAGTTGGATTAGACAGACAAAGATTTTCTTCTCGAGGGATTGGTGCTTGAGCCCTGAGGAATCTGGGAAGGGGCGGAGAGAACACGGCTTGACTGGGGATGTCCTGCTTCTGAGGATGAAGCGTGTGCCTTGGTTTTCTCAGGGGGAGATGGAATTTGGTGGTCTCTAGCATCCTCCCGTTTCTCCACCTGCTCCTTGGGCAGTGCAGGAGAAGGTGTCTGGCAGACCTGCAGGCCCTTCAGAGATTATGAGCCTAAAAAGAGAAATATAAGGGCAGTAAGATGCCGGCAAGGAAGAGTGACTGCCAGTCTCAGTATTTTCTGCAGAAGCCTGTAGTTCAAAGCAAGCACCAGCTAAAACTGTTTTCTGTGGGCTTGATGGGAGCTACCACCAGCCACAGCCTCAGGGCTTTCAGATGAACAACATGATGTATAAACCCACCTCAAGAGAGCCTTGAGCCCAAAGAGAGCTGTTTGGCAGTAGGATCTTCCTTATTATATTTTAAAGGCCAACATATGACTTGGCTGCAGCCGTTTCTTTGTAGAGTAAGTCCATCTTGGAGCGCAGGAGGCAAGCAGGGATCCATTTGCCCCAGTCAGATGGTCTTCCTTCTCTGGGGAAGGCTTCTGTTTGCATGAAATTGGTCCTCTTTCCTCTTTTCTCTGTCGCAACCCTAAATCCTTCCCTACCGCCAATTTGTCCTCGCGGGGATTCTCATGTGGGGGCAGAAAGGTTGAGGCCTGAAGGATGCTGCTGGCATCTGGGCTCCGTGAGCCTGCAGGGTACTGGTTCCAGGCAGAGTGGTTTTAGGAGGCCCTTGAGACCAGATAGAAGCTACCTGAGACGTGATTGGCCAGTAACTCTTCCCTCCCTATTTTCCATTTTTGGCCAACAGAATCTTTTTCAGCCACTATGAATTACTGAAGAAGGAAAGCCGGGGGAAGTAGAAATAGCATGGCTAAGCATTTTATTTAGACCAGATCTCTGCGGCAGGTGTTGCGTTATAAACTTGGCATACATTCGTTTATGTTTTCTTGTCCAAAAGTGTTCAAGGTTAATGTAGATACTGAGAGTTTGCAGATGAGGGCTCTAACTCCCTGAGAAGTGAGGGATCCTGTCCAGGGCTGCAGACACAGTAGGTGGTAAAGGCCATTCTCACTTTGTGTCTTCTGCTTGGCGTGGGTAAGGAGAGGTGTTCTTGTTTTTTCCTTTTGTTCTGTTGAGAAGCATGATCTGTAAACCACTGAAAAATAACCATAAGTGAGTTATGATCAGGGACTAAAACTGCTTACTCACCAAGACTCTAACCTTGTTTCTCTCTGTCTCAACAAAAGCATTTAAGATAAATATTCACCTCAAAGTGTCAAAACACAGTGTCACTGTTACTTGAGAGTTTTAAAGAGTGTAGGATACGGCAGCTGTTGTGCTTTTTTTGAAGAGTTGATGGATGTTATGCATTTCAGGACAGTTGTATTTCCTCGGAAGGATGACTGAGAGCATGCAAACATGCCACCAAGTAAAGTACCAGGAGCAGTCTCGGCAATACCTTTAATAAAACATGCTAAACAAGGGATGTCAGTGCCTAAAGCTGCAAGTTTCTTTAATTGATAAGCCTTACATAAGGTGACTGGAAATGACAATATGGCACTTGCCAGTGCTTTACGAAATGTCACTCAGGGTGTTTAATTGCAGACATTCTGCCACTAGTGATGATGGGGAAGACAAATACTGGGAGAACGTGTAGCTGGAGGGGAGGAGAAGGGAGAGAAGTCATGCTTTTTGTGGGTACCGATCAATTGTGATATTTAAAACACAGCTGGGTTTTTATGAGTTATGTTACAGAGATAACATTGTAAAATGAATCTTAGATGATCTTTCTTGTCAGGACCGAGCATTGCAAAGTAAGATTGAATGAGGTAGTCTTCATATAAGAAACTCAGATCTAAATAAAGTTTGAATGGCTTTAGACAATTGAGTTTTCAGCACTTTTCTTGCATACTGTGTAATAACCAACTCTAAGTCTTACCAAAATTGAAAAAAAATATCCATAACATGTCAACATTATTATAGTAAATCTGGTCTACATGGTTTGCATTTCACTATGATACAAGGCTTTCTGATAAGCACGCTTTTTTAAAAAATATATATTATCTCATTAAATACAATCTTGGAACTGGTTTAAAGCATAGTCATAAGTGCCTGTATACAAATCATTTTGTGGATCAATTTACAGTATTTTTCCATGATTTGCTTTTCCATGTAAGTACCATATTAGGTTGCAGGGCTGAAGTTGTCTAGGGCCCAAAAAAACACACGTCCAATTAAATGCCATTCATTGTGACAGGCAGTGATGGAAGTGTTTAATAGCGAGGACTTGGTCATTCAAGGTCTTGGTCATTCAAGGTCATTTCTTACTTACTAGCTCAACATCACGGACAAGCTGTCTGCAAAACCTCTGGTTCTGAATCTGTTGAATTGGATTAATGCTACTTTTTTTTTTTTTTATAATTGAAGTATAGTTGATTGACAATGTTGTGTTACTTTCAAGTGCAGAGCAAAGTGATTCAGTTTGGATTATATATATATTACATAGCTGGATTCAAACTACTTTTAATTTCATGGGACTGGTAAAGTTTAAATGAGATGCTTGAAGTATACTTAATACCAATAATAGCTATTATTATTGAAATCATTATCATTGAAGAGCTAGAATGGAACAGAAATGGAGACCGGAGGAGGCCAATTCATCCTCTGAAAAGCTCTTAGAGACTAAAGTCATAGAGCATAATGCATTGTTTTCTCTTTTTAAGATTGGTATTAAATCATAAACATTTCAGTTTTAACTGACAGCATTTTCTTCTCAATATCCTCAATATTATCCAAAGGAATAGTTCTCTCTCTCCCCATAATTGAACATAATGATTGTTTCCAGTGTTTGCTTCTACACATAATGCTATAATTAGTGTCTCTGTACATATAACATTGCTTTTGTTTCTTCTGTTTGATTATTTCCTAAGGATAGAATTCTCAGAATGTTATTTATGCTTTGCAAATTTGCTGAACAAATTTCCATGCCACAAGTATTTTCACTACAATTACTCTTGGTTTTGATGTTAGTATTTCCTTTTAAGTTGCTGAGAATTTACTAGCATTAAAATGATGCCCCAAAGTTGCTTTTTTTTTTTTTTTTTTATTGCCAGTAGAATATATCTGCTGTCTATTTGTATTTGTTCATTTGTTCTTTCAAGAAACGTTTATCCAGGAGAGACAAGATGTCAGATACATTTAACAGTCGGGTCACTAGACTTTTTCTGTCAAGGGCCAGATAGCAAATATTTTATGTGTTTCAAGCCATATGGTCTCTGTTTCCGCTACTGTAGTCAGTCATTTTAGAGCAAAAGTCTCCATAGATGTTACCTAAACAAATAGGCATGGCTGTTTCCAGTAAAACTCTATTTACAATAACAGATACCAGGCTGTATGTAGCCCACAGGCTGTAGTTTGCTTACGTTAGTTCTTCGCTGGGGCTACAAAGCGAACAAAACAAGAAAAATGCCAACTGCCATGAGAATATCTTAATGGGTAGAGGTAGACCACATAAATCGAAAAACAATGAGTAAAAACAAATAAATATGTCACATATCCAATCGTAGTACGTGTTCACAGACGCTCTCACTAAGACAGTGACATTTGATTGAGCTGTGGTGACCAGTTGCTTGGTGGGTTTTGACAAGAGAAGTGGCATCGTCTCATTTTGAACGTAAGAGCCTTACGCTGGCTGCTCTGTTGAGCAAAGAATATATGGTGGGAAGGGCAAAGTGGGAAAACCTGTTAGGAAGCCACTGCAGTCTTCAAGGTGAGGGGTGATGTCATGTTGAGAGACAGTAGGAGCAGGGAAGGCTGCACAATGCATTTGGGTTAAGAATACAGCTTAGAAGGGTCAACTTTTCCGAGAGACTTCTCTGAAGACCTACTGGACAGTAGATTCCCTCCCGCCCTTGACCCAGGGCACTCTTTATCCTATCATTCTTATTCTTTATCATTGCATTAAAAAAAAACAAAACTTACAGACTTCATTTTTTTGAGCAGTTTTAAGATGACAGAAAACTTGAGCAGGAACTAGAGAGCGTCCTATATACTAATTCCTCTGCCCCCTGCGCAGTCTCTCCTATTCTTAATATCTTACGTTAGTGTGGTACCTTTGTTACAACTGATGAAATGATATCGATACAGTCTGACAAATGCATAATGCCATATATCCACCATTACAGTATCATGTAGAATGGCTTCACTGCCCTTAAAATCCTCTATGTTCCACCTGTTCACCTCTCCCTCCACCAGATACCCTGGTAACCCCTGATCATTTTACTGTCTGTAGAGTTTTACCTTTTCAGAATGTCATATAGTTGAAGCCATACAGTATGCAGCCTTTTCAGATTGGCTTCTTTCTCTTCGCAATATGCATTTAAGGCTATTCCATGTCTTTTTGTAGTTTGGTAGTTCAATTCCTTAGTTTTCGGAATAATATCCCATTATATAAATGCAACAGAGTTTGTTTATCCATTAATCTATTGAAGGACATCTTGGTCGCTTCCAGGTTTTAACAATTATGAATAAAGCTGCTATAAAAACAAAACAGACAAACAAACAAAAAAGAATACGGTTTAAAGAAAGAGCCAGTAGAATTTTACGATGCAGTGGTTACAAGTTATGAGAGAAATAGGAGAGTCATGGATGGCACTATTTTTATCTAAGCCACTGGAAGAATGGGGTTCCCATTTACTGAAAGGGAGAAAGCTAGGGAATTTCAGATTTGGAAAAGGAAAAGTCAAGAATATGATTTGGGGGTTAGTAAGTCTGGAATGCTATTTAGACATCCATATGGATATGTCAGGTTGGCAGGTGGATACAAAAAACTGAAATTCAAGAGATATCTGAAATTGAACTACAAATTTGAGAACTGTCAACATATGTACCGTATTTACATCCACATAACTGAAACTAGATGAGATCACCCAGGTAGTAAATGCAGTTAGGAAGAAAAGAGGTCCAAATACTGAATACTGGGCACTACACTAAGGATTGGGAGATGGAATCAAAATAATGAGGAGACTGAGAAGAAATGGTCCATAAGATTAGAGGCATCCATGTGCGTAGTATATAAAGTAGTAGTGAATAAAAGCATATGTACACGTTGTACTAGTGTCATTTTTTTTTATTTTGTTGCTATACTATACCTTTGTATGACGTAATCATTGGTGGAAAATGGAAGACGGGTACACAGAATCACCCTGGACTATTTTTGCAACTTCTTATGAATTTGCAATTATTTCAAGATAAAAGGAAGTTTTAAAAGTATATTGAGAAAAGTCCTTCAAGGAGGTGGAGATGGATAACTGTGGGATGTTGTTGAGTGCTTGTAGAAGATAAGAACTGAGAACTGACCATTGGATTTGTTGGTGTGGCTGACGTGAGAAGAGCAGTTCTTGTGGACCCCTGAGGACAAAATCCTGACTCAAGTGGGTTCAGTAGAGGATGGGAAGAAATTAAAGATTGCAATTATATACATTTCTTGAGATGTGTTGCTGGGAAAGGGATTTTTTATAAATAAAGTTAAAGGTAGATATGGAGTCTGGAAAATAGATGTGGAATCAAAAGATAGTTGCTTTTTGAAAAAACATTTTTGAATGGGGAAAATTATAACATGTTTGTGTGCTGAGAGCAGTTCTCCAGTAAAAAGGGTGAATGATCATTTGTTGGGAGGTTTGGCTTAGAAACTTGTTCAGGGATGAAAGCAAGAGCACAGACAGCATTAACCCTAGGTTAAGAGCGTTTATCATTCATATAGGAAGGAAATTTTATGAGCAGAAAAGCAGATAGATGATCAAAAGATTGTAAAATGTCTCTTTTGATTGCTTCTGTTTTCTTAGGGAAATAGGAGACAAAATCACCATGTAGTATTAAGGATGTGGTAGGAGATGCTGGCAGGTGGATGAGGAAGAGGGTACAAAATGGTCATTCCCCCCGAAAGAGGACTGAATGGATGAAGGGAACAAAGTAGGAATGTCATCATTGAAAGCCAACTTGGATGTGGTCCTTAATTTAAAGTTAGACCCATCAGTGTATTTTTGTTTTGGGTTTTTCTCCAGCCAGTTTACCATGGGAGAAAATGTGGATTTGCCCTGATTTGAGTCTAAGGTGTTGACAGTGGAGTTACGGCAGACCTCAGGCAATGACTGAAATGACTGAAAATGACTGAAATGACTGAAAATGACTGAAATGACTGAAATGATGGCCATGAAATCTGAGGATGGCAAGGGGAGAAATGGGGACATGAGGGGCCTGAGGGGAAGGAAGTGAAAAAATGTCAAGATCAGGAAACTGTAGGTCTATCGGTGTCAAAGAATTATTGAAGTTAAGGTATTTGAGGCAGTGACCTGGAAATATAGAAAGTGGAGGTCTGAGAATGGGACACCCCACATTGCAGCTCTGGAAAATGATCGTTTATTGGTACTGAGAAGATGAAGGGTGATGGTGGGAATGAATGACTGTGTGGGGTTAGGTTTTTGGAAGAGGGGCCGAATGAACTGAGAGGCCAGTATTCAGAAGATGATCTGACTCGATACTGAAATCAGCAAGAATCAAGACAAATGTAGAGCTGGAGAGACTGTTAGTGAGCCAGACGTAAACGTCTGCAAGGACTAGTGGGGCTGCCCAGGGGATGTTGTAGAGGACTCCAGGGAAGAAGGTGTCGGATTCTGAGGACGAGAGACTCCACGCTGGGGAAAGAACAAAAGCAGAGGCCAGAAGTCGTAATGAGATGTGTGTTGGTGGGCATGTGGTCCAGCTCTAGGGACAGTGGTACTCGGGCTATGGATGCTGAACATTGACCTTGGGGAGGATTTCATGATGCAGCGTTCTGAGAAGACAGCCGGCTTCCATGAGAAAGAAGTGAGGCGATACCTCAGACGTGGCTGAGACACAGGAAGTTTTGCTGATAGCTGACCTTGAGTCTCAGAGGACCTAGCGGAAGGGTTTTAAGAGCTTGGGAGAGGTAGGGGTCAGACACGTGAGCTTTGTAGATCTTTGAGCGAATGAGGGTCTGAGGGGATGAGGGGTGACCTAGGAGACCAGCGTTTCTTCCAGTGTCTTCAGTACCTAAGGATGAAGGATGTTAAGAGGTTAATCTCCTGATGGTCTCAGGTGTGACATAGGTGGTGGTGAGGCTACAAGAAGAGTAGCAAAAGATCTGGGCCCCCTTTCATTCCAGCCCCTGGAGGAGTGGAAACCTGGGGAAGGAGGCTGCCTCCTGGTGACTGGGCTCTGTGTGACTCTCCCCTCCTTCTGAGGCAGTTGCTAAACTCCTGGTGAAAACAGTGGGTAGACTTGGAAGGGCAGTTTTACTCTAAGCAGTGATACAGTGGTCAAAATAATTAAATAAACTATCATTGAGTGATCACTGCATGCCAGATGGGAGAAAATAATAATAGCTATTTTTACTGCGTCCTTAGTATTGTTCTGAGCGCTTTACAGCTATTGATCTGTCTAACCTTCCCAACCACCCTGTGAATAGATGCCATTATCATCTTCATTTATAAATAACCAAACTGAGGCAGAAGAGAACTTGTGACACAAAAGTGGGAAAACCTGGATTCAAACCCAGACAGTCTGACTTGTAGGTACCAATATTCTACACAGCCCTAGGAAAAGTATATTAGAGACTATTGCCTAGTATTAGACATTGAACATTATAAATGTGTGTGCATTTCTTTCTTCTTTCCTGGATGCTTTTCATACAATTTTTAAAATTGAGAAGAAACTATACAACCCACTGTATACCCTGCACTTTATAAATTCAATATTCTAGGTCAGGAATTTGTTGAAACAATGTTGCAAATGCTCGGTAAACACTGCATGGTTTGGTTTGGGTGCAACATACTTTATTTAGTGATTTATCTGTTGTTAAACATTTAGTTGGTTTCAATTTTTCTTTATGATAAATATGGCAAAGTATGTCTCTAAATAATGTTTTATTCTGTATTTTGAATCATGCCCTTAAGATACATTCCTAGCAGCGTTTATACCCAGGCAACGCTTATAATAATTTTACAGTTTAGGATGAAAGTTTTTTAAAGTTTTGAAATTCCTTAGGGGAAATAGTGCACTCTGATTTCTGCTTACAGATAGAATTATTCTCCCCGCTTACAGAAATCAGTAGGTTCAAACACATCTTTTATTAAAAACCTTATCTGCTTCGTGGATTAACTTGATGGCATTCAGACTCCTTTAAGCTGTAGAATGTTTTTTTTTCCAAATACAAGATTTTTTGAAAATTCAATATAGCACACGGATTTAAAGAAATAATTGCTCTGATAGACATTTGGTGTAGGAACAAAGCCCAACCACTTGACTTTATTTGCTACTTGTAACCTGTGACTCCTACGTGTGATGTCCTAGGAGCACAGTTTTTAAAATATAGAGTGAAGTGACTCAATATTATATGCATCTTTTTGTTTGTTTGTTTTGCGGTACGCGGGCCTCTCACTGTTGTGGCCTCTCCCGCTGCGGAGCACAGGCTCCGGACGCGCAGGCTCAGCGGCCATGGCTCACGGGCCCAGCCGCTCCGCGGCATGTGGGATTTTCCCGGACCGGGGCACGAACCCGCGTCCCCTGCATCGGCAGGCGGACTCTCAACCACTGCGCCACCAGGGAAGGCCTGTTTGCATCATTTTATTAAGAAGTATTTTGTGTGCTGATTTTTACAGTCAAGTATTTACCTGGCAGTTTCGAACCTATCTTCATTTTCTTTTCTGCGTAATGTGTAAAAAAAAGGTGTATGGGGGGAGATGATGGAATTCTACATAGCATTTACTTAATTAAAGTCCCCCCAGTTTTTCAGCTTCCAGACAAAACATTGCTCTGGATATAGCAAGATTAATGTTCAAGTAAAATTTTTGATACATTTGTACTGCTGTGAACATCCAGGGATAAAAGAAGCTTACATTATGTTCATATAACTATATTATTTAAATATTGGCCAGAATTATTTCGTTTATTTTAATGGTTACTTATTTTTTTTAATACATTTTACTTTTTATATGTGGTTGTTAAGTTTACATCAGATGCTTACGGGGCTTGAAATAATTCTTCAGTTTCCGGGAAGATTGTTCATAATCTCCCTTTCTTAATGTTTTGCTCTGATTATTTTGCTTTCTCTGCCTGCCTTGGCTTTAATTCTTCTAGAAATGTCCCCACTGCTCTGCTGAGAATAAAAATAATATTTCTGGACTTGTGGCTTAGCTACTTGATGAGAACAAACAAAGCAAAACAAGCCGTCAGCTAAACCCCTCCTGGACCTGCTACCATGATGAAACCTTCTTCTTGGCAATTAATTTTCGTCTGAAATACCTCTCTGCTTAGAGGCTTGCTGTTGTTTTTAGTAGAGTATTACTTTTTTAAACTTAATGCTTGAAAATGCCTCCTATTTCTATAAATTAACTTTTCTATTTCTACTCTTAGAAATGATATAGTTTGATGCCATGCTTAGGCCCAGAAATATATATTACTGTAGTCCCACTTTTCCTACTGAAGGTGACTGAGTATAGGCTCCAGGTAACTGGTATATGTACAGGAAATGCTGAGTCATTCACACAATGAGGCGGGGGCGGGGGCGGGGGCGGGGGGGGGGCGGGGAATTTTACTGAGTTCCAGGCCGCCTACTAGGAATAGCAGACCTGTGCAAAGGCAAACTCGTAAAGCTTACGGTTCAATGCTTTGCCCTTAGCAAAGTGCTAAGAAGTAACAGAGCAGGATGAAGAGACAGGGAATGGTCCAAAGTAGATGCCAGTTCATACACAAGGGTCAGAGAAGGTGGACCCAGGAAGGGGACTAATGAACAGACCGGAAGGCAGGATGGTGAGTGCGGAGGCCCTGGGGCAGGGACACACTTGGCTGTGGTCCCAGCAGGCTATGGTTAGAGGGGGATGAGGAGAGGTGGGGTGGCAATGTGGGCGTGAGATGGGGGCATGGGGTCAGATCACCTAGGGCTTTTCAGGTCCTGGTCGGGTTTGATTTTATTCCGAGTGGGGATACGGAAAGTTTAACAGTTTTGAGTGGAAATTTTTAAGATTCAAGTTAAATTTTAAAAGGATCAGTCTGGTTAATTTGAGTGAAACAGATTCCAGAGAAAAGATGAGAGTAAGAAGGTCATTTAGTTTTCAGTACTATTGTGTGTGTGCTTGTAAGTGTATGTGTGTGTGTGTAAACAGCATTAAGAGATGATTCCAAAGGTCTGTGGCCATTATGTATAATGTATATGTTATATATATATATATAAATCTAGCTAATGATCTCTAGTTTTGAAACCTCTATATCTAATTTTCAAGTAAAGCATTTGATTTTAGTATTTTAATTATGAATAATTAGAGAAAAAGTGTTACATTGTTTAGTTTAACTATGTTTTTGCAATGTTACTGATTTATAACCAGTGAGGCCTGCCTTGTGAAAACATATCTCAGAAATTATAAACTTATGTATTTAAAAATATAATTTGTCATATAAAATAATTTAAATTACATTTGTCACACACATATTTTCCATCAAAATACTAATCCTAGTGTTAGAGATATGTTAAATAAAAACAACAATAAATTTATTATATCTATACTGATTTTTCGGTTTTTCTAAAGAGATAACATATTTTAGTTTGGAACATTTAATAGCTATTTCCTAATTAATTTCTTTATCAAAAAACTGTGTAAAGTGTACCAAAATGAGAGTATTTTCAAATACTATTGCACTAACTAGAATTCTTTTAAGTTACTTTAAATAAACATATTATCTAAGGGGAAATATTTATAGTCTTCCTGTGTTTTAATAAGTTTAAATAGGTCAAACATCTAATCAATGATTTATCTTGACTCAAAGAAGGAATACTACACAGCATTTTAATATGGTTTTAATTCCTCTTGTTTAGAAGGATCTATATAATACCAGTGAAAAGAACTGGAAAAAGCACTAATTAAATTCATCTAAATAATTGCTTCTTAATGAGGGGCAGTTCTGTCCCCAGAGAACAGTTGGCAATGTCTGGAGACATTTTTGGCTGTCACAATGGGGGCGATAATCTTGGCAATTAGTGGGTACAGGGTAGGATGCTGCTAAACCTTCTACAATGCAAAGGACAGCCTCTCAGAACAAAAAATTATTTGGCCCCAAATGTCAGTGGCGGAGAGGTTGAGAAGCATGATCTCAGTGTTACCTCTTTATAATAACTTTAAAAAGGAATTTGCTTTCTCCTTGCTGCTCTTTATTATAGGAGACACCTGCAATAATGAGGTGTAGGTACCTCCTAGAAAATGCAGGGTCTTCATTCATGTGCATTTCCCGAGCAGATAACTGAAAAAGAGATATGAGTGAATATTTTATGATAGTGGACATCTCATATTTTCATAATTTTCCCTTGGAAATTGGTGATGTAGTTAAAAATTAGGACGGGGATATATGATACTGTGTCTCTATGTTCCTTGGGGCCTTCAGATTGAGAGATTTTTATCTCTGAACTCTGAACTGTCACTACTACTATTGCTGCTATACTAGTCTTACTATTACAAATGACAACAAAAGCAAAATCAATAAACGCATATTGAACCACAATAGAGTCTATTGCATAGTGCTGTAAAGACCAGCTGACGTAACATTGCCTTAGCCCAAGGCTAAGGTCATAGAAGTGTCAGCTTCATCCTCAGGTCCATCGAGATACCAGCAGTTGCTCTAGTAGAGTTCAGTTATCGTCAGTATTTTTTATTGGGCACTTTAAAAATAATATATGGTGAGATACAAAAGTAAGTGAAATATCGTACATGATTTTGAGGGGTTTTTTTTGGAGATTTTGAGAAATATAAAGAGATTTATTAAAGGACTGGGCTCATTGGATTTGGAGGCTGAGTCTTAGCACTTGCAGTCAGCGAGCTGGATCCAGGGGAGACAGGGCTGTAAGTTCCAGCCCGAGTCCATGTTGAAGGCAGTCAATCCAAGAGAGTGAATTCTCTCTTAATCCACCTTTTTGTTCTATTCAGGTCTTCAGCCTCACAGACACACTCGAATAATGTTTAACCAACTATCTGGGCTCCCTGTGGTCCTATCAAGTACCCATGACACCTCTATTTTCCTAACCTCAGTCCCACGAGAGTAGACTCTGAGATCCAGACTTAATGCAGCTAAAGTATTTGGGAGGTGATTCAGGAAGCAAAGTGAACTAGTGAGGAGGTAAGGCTGGGAAGTGAAGAATGCCATTGAGGTGTGTTTTAATAGGGTTAGTCTTGTGGGAATTGGTACTAAATCTCTCTGGGTCTTATCTGATACTCCATGTAAGTTACAGTTTAAAATTTCCCCACCAAGGGGAGAGAAGGCGGAGAATTTATTCACCACATTCCATCCCTCACTGTTTCTGGGTTATTCCTGAGTGTATTTCCCAGACTCAAACGGGGCTTATGTTACCCTTCCTCACATGCTATTACACTTTAGATGTGTAAAATGTTATAGTTTAGAAAACAAATTATCTTACAAAACTGGGGGAGAAGCTAAAACTGTTCAAATGTTTTGTTGGAAAAACGTGTGAAGCACCATTGCAGTTGCTTTCAAACACACACAGACACGTTCAAACACACATACACACGTGACCTCACTCTTTACAGTTTTTTATTAAGTTTGTTATCCAGTGAGTGGTATGAATTATTTTTGTTTTGTTTTATGTGCTTAATTATCAAAGAAGATATCATCAATCAGACTACCTGATAGTGTTCTGTAATATTTTATTTGAAATGCTGCATTAAGAATTATAATACATCCTGCATCTGTTTAGCCTGACATAATTCTGACTGTAACTCATTTAAAAATGTTCTGTGGTCATTAAAATATCTACCAGAGAAAACGCAATGGTGATTGCAGCCTTGGAAGAATTATAGTTTTTGTTGTCTACCAACTTTTTTATTTTCTTTCTCTTTAGTTTCATTTTCTATTCTTTTTGTCTTCCTCTTACAATCTACTCCTAGTCTCAACAGAGTAGCCATAAAATCGCACCACTTGGCTGCGCCTGTGATGGGCACCCCAGGCTCTTCTGGAGTTAATGAGTACAGAACTCACTCGCTAGGCCAACCAAGCGTGGTTCCCCATGACCTGCTTAAGCCCTCAGCTGAAGTCCTAGGAAAATCTAGATACTTAGCCTCTAAACTCCTTGAGTCATTGGATCAAAGGAAGTGACACTGGAGGTTATCCAGTTCAACCACCCTTTTAAACAGAAGGTAGATGTGTTGCTGAGAGATCAGTGCTGATATCATCTTGCAGATACCAGCACAGTTCTGTCAGCTGATAAAATATTCCTATACCAGGTAATATATAGCCGCTTCCTGGAGTCCCTGGAAACATGATGTCACCCCAGCTCAGTAGACACCTTCTACAGGTCCTCAGATCTTCCGACAGTTGAGTGACCAGAGGGAGAAAGGCTGCAGGGGAGGAACTCCACGGCCCTGCCCTAGAGCTACAGCCAAGGTCCGTGGTTGATGTTTGGTACCTGTGCATACATCCTCTTGTCAGATAGGTTTAGTATCACCTCTGTTCGGTCAAGGTCACCAAGCTATTTTCCCAAAGAACCCAGTATGCTTCTTACCCTCTTCACTTTTATTTTATGGTTATAGTGTATTATGCACACAAATACACCTGTTTCGAGGTCTTTTAAATCATAAACAATGCTTCAGCGCATAGGTTACAGTTTCAAAAATCCAGAATAATTTGATATGAGTGTTTCTCCTCTAACACTTGGGAAGGAGATCTGTTTGCTAGGCAGCTGAATTACAAACCACTTATGCAGCCTTTGCTGTCAGATATAATACATTTCATGTAATCACCCAACCACAGCATTGGATGTGAAAACTTTTAAGTTTATATATATGTGTGTGTGTGTGTGTGTGTGTGTGTGTGTATCAGCTTTTTATATATAAGTGTGATATGCTTATATACACAGTTATTTATTGAGTAGCCATGTAAATATCTGTTCCAAGTGACCTCGTCCGTCCAGTCCCACAAGCTGCCAAAGGCAAGTTTCCCATCTTGGTAACAGGCTGACTGTGCCTATCGCTCTAATTGTAATGCTGATGTCCCTAATTGTTAAATACAATTGTCCCTTGGTATCCACAGGAGATTGCTTCCAGGTTCCCCTGCAGATAACAAAATCTTCGGATGCTCTAGTCCCTTACATAAAATGGCATCGTATTTGCGTATAACCTACACATATCCTCCTGTATACTTTAAATGATTTCTAGAATACTTATAATACCTAATACAATGAAAATACTATGTAAAGCGTTGTGGGCATGCAGCAGACTTTAGTTTTGCTCTTTGGAACTTTCTAGGAATTTTTTTGTATATTCTTCATCTGTTGGTAGAATCTGTGGATGCTGAGGGCCAAGTGTATACTGTTTGCTAGGATTATCTGATAGGAAAGAAGGAAGGGAGGGACAGCATTCACAGACTTGTCTTAAAACATGTTATTTCACAAATATTTATCTACCCTATATATACAGTTTACTACGTACATAACATTTTGTAATAGATGATTATATAAATTGAATACCATCTGATTTTTACTCTGTGGAGAAAGTTACAGGATCCATTTCTCTTCAAAACAATATTTATTCCAATGCTAATTTGTATCCTAAATGTATTTTATCTTACTGACCTTTTCCTTGTCACTTTTCCAAGATAATCCGTTTTAAGTTTTCATGCAACTATTTCCTACTCAGAACTTTTTTATGAGTTGATGTGTCTCCGTTATCATATCACTCAACTTATCTGAAATTCAAAACCAAGTGCACATTCCAAACTCTACAGGACATAAAGATTAGGGCAACTGCTTCTTTTAAGATCACTGTATTTTCAAGCCAGCTCTCAGAAAAGGAAGAAATGATGGCCACATACTGTTAAGACTCACAGTGTTGCCAGCTTACTTCCGTCTTCCAAGATGCAGAGAAAACCTTTGAAAATACGGTTCAGCTGTGTGTGAATGTCAGGTGTATAGTAACTGCACATTCCAGATTTTAGAAAAGACACAATTTCACTTCTTTCTATAGTGGCAGTTCAGTTAACAACACGGTGTAATGGGTAGACTTTTGAAGTCTCTCTGTAGAACTAAACTAACAAACCAGGAGAGACCCTTTGTCAGGTTGCGTGTCGCTATTTGGGGTTCAGAAAATGTGTCACTGATCGAGCGCAACACTTTGTGGAGGTGCTTGTGTACCAGGCCATTTTCAAGTACGCTTTCTTTGTTTCTGTCCTGTGCAGCTGAGGGGGCCTGTGGAGGGACCTTACGGGGGACGAGCGGCAGCATCTCCAGCCCCTACTTCCCTTCAGAGTACGAGAACAACGCCGACTGTACGTGGACCATCCTCGCAGAACCCGGGGACACCATTGCTTTAGTCTTCACTGACTTTCAGCTCGAAGAAGGATATGACTTCTTAGAGATCAGCGGGACAGAAGCGCCCTCCATATGGTGAGTACTGGACAAGAAACGTCCTTCCCACTTCCCACAACAGACTTTACAAAGTTGTGTTCTTTCCTTGCCTTCCGCTGTTGGCTGCTAAAATGTCATCTATATCGTGACTGATTTCCAAGTTTCTAAGATGTCTTTGTGCTGGTATTTGGAGCTGGAGATGTTATCTGGCCTTGGGCACTGGAACGTATCATGTCTCATCTTGGATTCTTATAAAGCAACACAGAAGACGGCAGCTAGGTGAGCTAAGCTAGTTTTGGATTTGGTCTGGAGCTGATTCAGTGTAAACAGATATTTTTAGACAGTGGAGATTTAAAAATGTCACGTCACCAACCGTTTGCCGCCTCTGCTGCAGATGTGTGATCGTGTATGTCTTTTCCTCCCTGGAGATGCTGCACCAAATCATGTAACCACCTATGAGGGTCGCAGGCAAACCGTAAATACTAATCTGATACATAGATAATGCCGGTCATCTGATGATCCGTTCTCTGGTGTGTGCGCTAGTGGCAACAGAAGAAAACCTGATCAGATCCATTACAGTCTCTGGTGTATGGTGTTTCTTGTGTGAGAGCAGCTCTAGCTGTGTCTATAAGTACAACTAAAAAGGGAGAATTCGAAGAATAAATGTTTAAAGACTTAAGGTATACTTTAAATTATGTCGTTTGTTATGGGTTGAACTGGTTTTTTTTTTGTTGTTTTATTTTTTCAATTTCTTAGCATTTTAAAAACTGCAGCTGTTATCTATTTCAGGTCTTGAACAGTAAGGAAACTTGACAATATGTAGGTTCAAATTAAGTTGGGAGAGAGGAAATGTTGGCTGTTTATGCATTGGTGGAGGAGATGAAATGAATGATTCTGAATGTCTCTATAGGTTTAAGTCTGTATTTCAGTACAAAGGCTAAAGGATAAAAATATCAAACCTGACAAATGTCATAAACTGTTTTACGTTTTAAACCAATTAGCAACATTGAATTTTATTTTCCAAGACTCAAAACTCAAAGCAGAGGATTCATATTTATAGTTTAAGTCATTTCCTTTCGTTAGTTTTATTGTTCTTATGTTAAATGCTACTTCAGTTAAAAGAAAAATAACCACTGCCTCTGTGATCTTTGTTTTTCATTTCATTGATCTGAGCAATACTTTTAGATCAGGCAAGCTTACCCTTTTGCTTATTTCATGTTATACAATTTAGACTCAAGGATTGGTTTATGTTATTATCTATCTACCTTTTTGTAACATCAGAGTTAGTGGAAACAGATACCAAACTGAAAGCTGAATGTCCTGGATTTTGCTCCAAGTTCTGTCCCAAACCTTCCTTGTGACCTTGGATAAATCATTGAACTGCTTGTATAAAAAGGGGCTATCCTAAATGAGCTTTTAAATTAATTCATTCAGCATCTGCTGAGTGCCTTTCTCTGTGTATCACTGTAGGAGATTCAGTGATGCAACACCCTCCTAGCTCTAAAGTCACCTTGTTTGGGTTTCCGGAAAATCATTGCCATGCAAAACTACATGGTGACGGTTTCTCGGAAATTCAGGGACTCATGGTAAAGGCCTTATTTGTGAGAGATTCTAGAGATGATGGGCGTCACCTGGATGGTGAGGTGTCGGGCTGGGGGAGAGGAAAAAAAGTAGGCATATCGGAGGATGATTGTAGACTCCACAGTCAAGGTTGGCTTTCGCCAAACGAATGCCGTTTATGTAGGAAAGGAAACTCAGATGTCCATATCCAAGTCTGAAAGAAAAATAGGAATGCTGAACACAGATGCCAGTCCCGGTGGCGCAGAGCCTCGCAGGAGGCCTCGCGGCGCATTTCCACACCACGTGACCGCCTTGAGCAGGGAGACCTCCTTCAGTTCACGTGTCTTCAGTAAGCGGTCCCCAGGAGAGAGACAATGTTACTTGACTTGGTTTTGCCTGTTTCTTCTTTTCTCATCCCCGCTGGTTTCTTTTGCGTCCTCTCCTCCCCTCTGTTTTATCTCTATCGGTCCTTTCCCCCGACACGGGTCCCCTCCAACTTCAATACCAGACTCAGAAAATTGTGCTCGGACGGGGTCTTGAATCTGCTAAAATTGCCATCTGTCGGAAATGCCAGGTGAGGCCACGGCAACCTGCGGGGCCTGATAGCAACAACTCACAATCGTGACTTAGAGAATATTGTCGTGGCAGCCAGAGAAATGGCCCTGTGTCTTCCTGGTGTTTGGATTCAGACTGGAAGACGTTTTCCAGCTGTCTGAAATCTCCCCGTATTTGCTAGGATACCAAGATCAATGATCCAGCAGCAGTTGGGAAGAATTGGGTAGTTGATGGAAAAGCTGTCCGTGGGACTTTGACCCTGGGTGCCTTCTGGTCTGATAAACTGGGTTACCTGTTGGTTCATCATGATTTCTCTGTTTCGACAGCCGTTATCAGAGAGTTGTACTGATCATTATATTCTCCTGATGACTGACAGGCACAAAGGGTAAGAGATGGCAAAGCTGAGGGAGCGTTGGCAGAGGTGCAGCTGGATCTGCAGGCCCCTGAACCCAAACTATGTTTCCTTTTTACTGTAAGACCGTCCCCCCAATGGAAGAACCCAGGTCTGAGCTTAATGGCCTGTCAGGAAGTTCCCTCTTCTCTGTTTCAGGACTGCACTTTGGATCCTAAAGCCTTGGGCAGACAACTACCGCAGGGGAGATGGGCCACTTGAGAAGCCATTTAGCACACACGCTGCATCAGGAGAGTCAGGGACAGCAGGGACAAGGTCAGGGATGACACTGAGTGTTTATCACAATTATAAAGAGAAAGATCCTGACATGGCATAGGGCCCCTATTCAACAGAAGGCTCTTCAGTGGAGGCAGAAAAGGAAAAGATGGTTTTCCTAAATCAGTACTGCAACACACACGGGCACATTTACAATACAAAACAGGATCACTTGAGTTACCTTCTCAGATTTATACAAATGCGTAATAGGGCTTATCTTCAAGACTATTATTTAACCGTAACTTTCAAGTGACTGCCTCTGAAATGCTTCATGGTCTAAACTGGTATATTTAAAAGATTTACCCATCCCCGAATTGCAAGAAAAATACTAAGTGGCCGTGTAGGTGGATGCACCTCCTTTCAGGCACAAGGCTACACGGCAGCGGCAGTAGGACAGTGCTAATGGCTGTGAGTAGAGAGAGGGCACACACACGTATAATTTTCCAATAATCTATTTTTAAAAGACAGACTATACAAGCAAGGGCACTCTGAGAAGAAGCTACTTGGGAAATTGTTAAGAACAATAATAGGATTAGCCTTATTTTCATTTCATTTGGAGTAAAATTACCAACTCAGCTATGTTTTATGTAAGGGTTGCCATGACTACAGCAGAGGCAGCCTAAAAGCGGTGGATGATGTAAAGTCCCAAAATTATCCATGTATTAAACGTGGCCGGGGTGTCATCACTTAAGCCTAATTGACTCTGTGTACATCAGATGAGGCTGAATTTGTTTTTAACTCATCAGGTTCTAATTTTAGATAGGTTGGCCTCTTATCAATACCCTCCTTTAAGAGAGAGCTGTCATGCCTAGTTGTCTTTGCAACGTGGTCCAATAATTACGGTTTTTTCCTGCAATTAAAAACCTGGTTAACAGTAAAGCTAGCCACACATTCTTACTTTCTGAAGTGAGTTGATGGGGTAGCATCTAACTCCTAATCCTGGAAGTATCAAGAAGGCAGAAAATTGATTTTATTTCAGAGTTAAGTTACTAAGGTTTCTAAATTAAGATATGATGATTAAAGGGATGTTCCTAAGAACATCACAGAGTCTTGACGAGAAACGAGGAAGAGAGCATTTGCTATCTTCAAAACATGCACTCATATTTGGGAATAATTATCTACCCCATTTCATGGCAGGGAGTGTGTAGAGAAGGAAAGAAAACAAGGGCTAATAAATGCGTTTAAAATATGCCCCAAAACTTACTTAAATGCATCAGTTTCTTAAAAACCTTCAGTGACTGAGCCATGGGCCATCGGAATAAAACCCGAAGGCCTTAGCATGGCATTCAAGGCTTTTCAGAGCTTGGCCCACCTTGCCCTCTAGTATGGCCTTCTCCCCTGCCCGGCAAGCACCCCTCACTTGCACCCCTGTCTTCACCATAGCACGTTTGTGTCTCTTGCACGCTTGTTCAGGAGCCAGCCTCCACAGGGAAGGCCCACGTGGCCCAATTTAACCAACATTAAATTGACCTATGGATGGTAGAACATTCGAAGAGGTACCACCAGTGGGGCAGACAGTTATATATCTGCCTCCCTGGAAAACCTCAGTGATCATCAATGCAAGAATGCTTCTTGGCTGATTTAGATTAGAGCTGACTTCTTATAGCAATAGAAAATCTGTTACTTTATGATATTTTTTAAGGCTTAAGTTCAATCATTCACTAACCAACATGACTCTACCCCTTTGCCTATCTGGGTGATGCAAGATTACATATAAGAGAGCAAAAAGTAATTTTGTAACAAATACACTTTATTTTGTTCCCATTAACCAGGCACAACTTCACCATTAAACCAATCTAATCAGTGACTTGCTGAAGCCAAAACAGAACTTCAAAGGAACTGGCGAAGCCGAGTGAGCTTCAAAGAACCCTTGAAGGGTCAGTTAACACCTATGATGTTTATCCAGCTTGTCACTTAATTGATAACTAACTTGGTGTATATTTCATTTCTAATGAGGACGGATTATTGAGGCACACACAGAGCAGAGACGCCCTAAAATCAGTCCTTCTGTTCACCTGCCCAGGGTGCAAGAAAGGAAACCCCTTCCGCTCCCTCCTCATTTTGTTAACTATTCATTTTAAAATCATTTCACAGAGAACTTGTAAAACCAGCTCAGAGAGTTGGTATATCACCCAGCCCAGCTTCCCTTAACAATCACGTCTTCTACAGCCCTAGTGGAAACCAAGAAATAAACACTGGTGCTGACTAACTTACAGACCTGATCTGAATTTTCCCTGCTGCCCTTTTTCTGCTCCAGAACTCAGTCCAGGGACCTGCACAGCCCTGAATTCCGTCTCTTCCGCCACCTCCGCGGGGCGACTGTTTCCAGTTTTTCCGTTTCCGTACCCTTCACCCCCCTCATGTTAACAGTACAGTCTGGTCACACTCTTTTTGAAAGACGATGGCGTTTTTCAGGCCTGAGGAGGACGGGGCCATAAAGCATGGCCCCGTGACCACCAACTGAAATAATTGGTTTCCTTTCTTTTATGTTTTCCATTTTAAATTTAAATTTAATAATTACGTTGCACAAACCTTTTGGAATGTTCGCACCTCAGCATTTTCTGTGGAGCAAGCATAACATAAACAAATATCGTAGGTGTGTATGTGTGTATATATATGTATACAACAGTATATGAATTTCTACTTTTCTTGAACCTCTACATACTATGCAGAGGCCTAAGGCCATAATTAACATGATATTATTACAGCCCCTTTCCTAAACCCCTCTTGTACTCAAAATATCTTTCTCTAAAAATTTCTTTGAATAATATATTACTCTAAGAAAACCTTACACTGAATAATAATATTCAATAAGTATTGCTATGTGCCAGGCAAATGTAACCAGTCGCCACTACTTGAGATACTATTATCCCCATTTTATAGGCGAGAAAAATGAACTCAGAGAAGGTTAAGTATCTTACCACACAGCTGCCAGGTGGCAGAGCAGGGACTGAAACAGAGACAGCCCCAAGCTATATTTCTTCCTTTATTTAAATATATCAAGATGATATTTCTTGACTGTTTTTAAGTCAGGAAAATAAAAAAAATACTTCTATTAAAATTTTTATTATTAAAAATTAAAGAAGTGTGTTACACTCCAATATTATCCCAGAATGACTGCAATTCTGTCTGGCCTCATTGGACACCAAGGGAAGCGTGAGGCCGCTTCAAGTCTAGATCTGGTCCTGTTACTCCATGCTGGAGACATCATGACCCCTTCTTTTACAGTCTTCTTTTTCTGTGTTATTAGGTATAAGGTAAGGTAATAAATCTTAACTTACTTGTCATGTATAGTTGTGAGTATAAATACAATAATGGATGTTATAAGTCTTCTAAAAGGGGGCGTATCGTAAAGACATTGCCAACAGTGTAAATGTTAAGGCTTCCCATCTACAACTTTGACTCATTTACATGAGAGGTGGTGGGAAGATAATGACCAGCCCCAGTCATCCCAAACCCTCCAAACTCAATAGGGAAATTTGTCTGATCACAGCCAAGTCTGTGCAACGGGGAATTTGTGACCTGGTCTGAGACATTCTTTCCCTCGCACCGTCCAGATGACACTTGCGTTACCTTCGTGATTAGGTGACACCCCCTGTCCACAAGGCCTACGCAAACCCCCTTTCCGTTCTCTCCCTCTTCCGTTGGCAGCTAGCTGCCTGAGGACTCTTTATCCCAACAGACAGCAAAGGAATCACTGGAAACAGTGCAGCTGAGCCAAGCAGGCAAGGCTGTGTTTCAAAAAGCTTCCAATCAGGTGTACTTTTCAAGGCACTTATTTCCCTCCGTTTTCACCTGAAATGTACCGTCTGTAGTAGGTGCTGAAGGAAGAGTCTTTCTTGCTGGAAGTTGCCTTGAGGAGGAAAGGAGGCTGTCTCTGATGGGCCGGGAGAAACTCCTGCCTATTTTCAATCTCCCACGTCCTCTATCCCCAGTTCACGACCAGGCAAACATATACCCCAGGTGAAGGCTTCCGTGCCCTGCAATCTCCCTCCGAAGGATTGTGATGGGTTTCTTAGTAGGTACCCTGGTGCCATTTCATTGCCCAGAAGTGTCTGATTTCCATATTTCTTCACAGATGTCTGAGATACCATCAGAGTAGGTCATCTTAGATAGCTTTCATTTTGGCTGAAATCAGTATTTAGAATTTCAAATATATACAGTTGATGAAGTTAAACTATGTTCATCAATAAATATTTTGAACATAGGAAATTTATATGATTTATTTAATGGTGGTAGCTGTGGATAAAATGTAGTATTTTATACCAGGACTACATGCAAAAAGACCAGACCAAGGGATGACGAAGAGAAAAAAAAAAAACATTCCTGGTCCCTAAAGATGGAACTGATTAGAGAGTCCCAGAGTGTGGTTCTTTACCAAGTCAGGGCAGATACCACATGTCAGAAACCTCAACTCTGCTGTGATATTTCTCCTGTCATAGGAAAGCCCAACCACTTCACCTGATGTTACTGAAGATTACGTTTCCTGTAAATTATCAGTGTTACAGGCAGTGGGAAAAATTTCCCCTTTAGGAATATAAATTCATTTCACACAATACAATATATTTGTGTTTTGTTCTTGTTTTTGTTTTTTTATAGTCACACCTCTCTCTTTTTGTATGTGGTCTTTTCCAGAAAGCAAAATTACACTTAAATTAACACTTTTAAATAAATTTCCCTTTTAAAAACACACTGCCTTTTAAGAGGCCATTGTGCCAACTCGATTTTAGCCATCCTCTGATAATGCTGGCGGGCTTTCATTTATTCTCCAAATCAGCCGGATGTGTACGTCATGGTATTCCAGCTGTACACTTTGATATCTTCGTTTAAACTTTCTCCCCATTTAAACTTTCTGAATATCTAATTTTCCCTTTCTTCTTAAAGTTTGTACAATTTAATGGAGGACTGGTTAGGAGAATAAGGTAATTTTGTACAGTCTAATTCGTCTCTGACAAATGTGATAATTTATTACTCGGGTTTCATCCTGTGGGCACATGCCATGTGAGCTTGGTGAGTCCTGTCTGTGAGCAGTGGCTAGAAACAGGAACGTTTCCCATCTTTGGACTTTAATAAACACAAGAGCTTAAGTCACTCTGATTTGAAACCCTTTAGACAATTATAGCCCATCATTTCTTTAAAAATGTATATATCCTGGAGGGTTTTATTTTTGTGAATTATAAATGTTAGAATAGCTGGAACTTGGGAAATCTCCTAATGTGATCCCTTTATTGGTTGGATAAGGAAACTGCATCCTAGAAAGATCACGTGCCTTGCCCTACAGTTTGGGGTTAGTGGCTAGGAGAGAAGCCAGGTCTTCTGTCTCTCATCAGAGCTGGACCTGCCGTCCTGTGAGGCTGTTCTCATCTGGCTGGGGCAGGGGTGGCCTGTGACCTCGAATTTTCCCATCTTCTTTCCCTAAGCAGGCAGCTTGGAATAGTAGCTAAACCAAGCCTACTGATTCAGACTCGGGATCTAGCCATGGTTTTGCAGCTTGTGAGCTTGATGGCACAGAGTGGGTTTCCTCTAAGTCCCAGACCCCTGTCTGTAAGATGGAAATGGCCCTGACAGGACCTCAGAGGCTTGTGAAATGGAGCAAATGAGGAGTTGCTTGTGAAGCGCTCAGCAGAAGGCCTGCAACGTGCAGGATTTCTGTAACCAGCTGCGTGTTTATTGCTCTAAGAAACAGTGCCATAGAGACTTCAGAACCCTACCTTCGAATACAACAGTAACCTGTTGAAGTTAAAATCTTTCTTTAAAAAAAAACCCCACGATTTTGTTTTTAACCTGTATTTAGTTTTAAAAGGCTATTTTCAGCAAATAACCTTCAATATTTTAATTATAAAAGCATCATTTCTTTTATGCTGAACTTTTCAAACCTGTGTCTTATCTTTACTATGCACCTCTGTGAAAATAAAACTGCAGTCATAATACTGCTTTGATAGAAGAGTTAGAACCAAATGCTGATGCCTGTTTGTGTTTTGGCAATGTTGTTCCACCACAGTAAATCATTTTTAACGTTCAGGGATATTGTCCATATACACCATTCAATTTTTTGAAAATCCAAATACTATATATATCCGGGTCATTATACTATTTTTTTATATAAATGTATTTACTTATTTTTGGCTGCGTAGGGTCTTCATTGCTGCTTGCAGGCTTTCTCTAGTTGCGGCGAGCATGGGCTATTCTTCGTTGCGGTGCGCGGGCTTCTCATTGCGGTGGCTTCTCTTGTTGCGGAGCATGGGCTCTAGGCATGCAGGCTTTAGTAGCTGTGGAATGCGAGCTCAGTAGTTGTGGCTCGCGGGGTCTAGAGCGCAGGCTCAGTAATTGTGGCGCACGGGCTTAGTTGCTCTGTGGCATGTGGGATCTTCCGGACCAGGGTTCCAACCCGTGTCCCCTGCACTGGCACGCGGATTCTTAACCACCGCGCCACCAGGGACCCCCAGGTCATCATACTACTAAAAGTCTACAATTTAGTAAAAATATAGTGTGAGAACCATAGAATTTGTACCGAAGTACATATGTATCTATTTAGCAAACTTTTTCAAGGGCGTAACATGTGCCTGAAATGGTGATATATGCTAGTCCAATGCTTCTTAAATTTATTGTGTGTAGGAATCACCCGGGATCTTCTTTTGATGCAGATTAGGACTCAGGAGATCTGAGGAAGGTACCGAGATTCTGCATTTCAACAAGTTCCTGGGTGATGTGGGTGTCCCTGGTCTGTGGACCAGGCCAAGAAGTGAGGGTCTAGAGTGTTTGTGGGTGGTTCAGAGAGTGGACAGTAAGATAATTGCAATAATAACTAATTAAGTTTCAAGTATACAATACAGTATTATTAACTGTAGTCATCGTACTGTATATTGGATTCTCAGAACTTACCTTACAACTGGACGTTTGTACCCTTTGACCAAATCTCCCTGTTTCCCTTACTCTCAGCCCCTGGCAGCCACCATTCTACTGTCTGGTTATATGAGTTCTACTTGGTTTTTTAATTTAGATTCTACATATAAGTAAGATCATGCAATATTTGTCTTTCTCTGACTTATTTCACTTAGTATAATACCCTCCAGGTCCATCCATGTTGTCACAAATGGTAGGATTTCCTTCTTTATTATGGCTGAGTAATAGTCCTGTGTGTGTGTGTGTGTGTGTGTGTGTATCACATTTTCTTTATCCATTTGTCCATAGGTGGATACTTAGGTTGGTTCCATATCTTGGCCATTGTGAATCGTGTTGCAACAAGCACAGGAATGCAGATATCGCTTTGAGATACGGATTTCATTTCTTTTGGTCTTATACCCAGAATTAGGATTGCTGGATCATATGCTAGTTCTATTTTTAATTTTTTGAGGAGCCTCCATACTGTTTTCCATTGCTAAGAGCAGAGATCTTAAGAGTTCTCACCACAAAACAAAACAAAACAAAACAAAACCTGTGTACCATGATGGATATGTTCATTACCTTGATTTCAGTAAATGCTGTAGTTCTTAGTGTATATGTGTATCAAAGCATCATATTGTACATGTTGACCCTATACAGTTTTGACAATTATACCTCAATAGGTGGAGGTAAAAGTATTATTACTAATAATCATTCCAAGTTTTCTTGAAAAGTGAAAACTTTTTAGTAGTTATATCTCAGAGTATGATAATGTAAGCTCTCTGGTCTTTGTTGAAATATATCTTATAATTTTGTAATGGGCTGCTGGTGCAAAATGGGGCAGATTCAGAAAGATTGGGTTCAGCATTTAGTTTCCAATTTGGGCTTCACATCAGAACTGCCTGGGTGCCACTCCTCAGAGATTCCAGTTTAATTAGCTGAACCAGCTCAGCTGTGGCGCTGACTGCTGGGACTGAGAGAGAGGGTCAGAAGAGAAAGAAACACAGTATTTCAGTGGCTTCCAAATATTTTCAGCAGTATTAGCATGTTTCCAGTCTATTAATAGTTGTACATTGAAAATAAAATTGTTTTGAACTCTTGGAGGACATTGGGCTAAAAAGTTAAACAGGTCCCTTTGCCAAAGATTCTCAGTCTTTTAATACCTTACTGGGCAACGTGGCTCAGAGGTCAGTTAGAGGAGGTTGCAATTCACCAAACATACGTGACTACGAAGCGCTCATCTTTGGTGGGATATAGATTAAAACCTGGGACTATGGGCTCAGGAAAGGCTGTGCTTTTCTTGATGTATTACAGGTACTGTCCTGATCTGAGCCCTGGCGACATTTACATTCCATTTTGCACTTGAAGCTAATAGTGACTTTATTCCAGCTTGCTGTTTCTTCTAGCCATGGCTTCAATCCCTTTTCTCCGTCTGCAGAATCTTCTGTTCTGCTGTGTCAGCGAAGTCCATAGTTATTCAGCTCAGATTTGGTGAAAGAGAGTTGGCCTTGGAGTGAGGGAGATTATGGGTTAAGATTTGTGTTTTTCCTCTCTGTAGCTGGGTAATTTGGATTAGTTATTCAAACTCCCAGAGTTTTTGTTTCCCGACTGTAAAATGAGGTTAATGATACTTATCTTGCTGGGTGAAGATTAAAATATAGGTCAGAAACCTATCGCTGTCTGTGGTACAGAGATGCTCAGTAAACTATCCATCCTAATTATCAAGCTGTGTATGAAACATGACAAATGAGCAATCAGAGAGAGATTGCTCATAAATAAAAGAGAGCAAAGGTTGAAGAAAGAGAAATTATTACCCAGTGAGGTCATCAAAGAACATTTCACAGAAAAGTTGGGATTTGACACAGACCCAGAGAACAGAAAGGGTCTGGGCACAAAATTTGTGGGGCTATTTTAGACACAGGATGTGCAAAATGAAAAGTACAGATATGGCAAAGCACAGGAGATAGTCGATGATATGAGCGAAAGCAATCCATTTTTTCCACAGAACAAGAAGAAATAACTTAAAATATTTGATGGCAAGCCCTATTTTTTCTTTTTTTAAAAATTTTTATCGGAGTATAGTTGCTTTACAATGTTGTGTTAGTTTCCACTGTACAGCAAAGTGAGTCAGCTATACGTATACATATATCCCCTCTGTTTTGGATTTCCTTCCCATTTAGGTCACCACAGAGCATTGAGTAGATTCCCCTGCGCTATACAGTAGGTTCACATTAGTTATCTATTTTATACATAGTATCAATAGTGTATATATGTCAATCCCAATATCCCAATTCATCCCAACCCCCTTCCCCCTTGGTATCCATATGTGAGAGGGTGTGGAGAAAAGGGAACCCTCTTGCAGTGTTGGTGGGAATGTAAATTGATACAGCCACTATGGAGAACAGTATGGAGATTCCTTAAAAAGCCAAAAATAGAACTACCATATGACCCAGAAATCCCACTCCTAGGCATATACCCAGAGAAAAACATAATTCAAAAGGACACATGCACCCCAGTATTCATTGCAGCACTATTTACAACAGCCAGGTCATGGAAGCAACCTAAATGTCCATCAGCAGACGAATGGATAAAGAAGATGTGGTATGTATATACAATGGAATATTTCTCAGCCATAAAAAAGAACAAAGTTGGGTCATTTGTAGAGGTGTGGATGGACCTAGAGACTGTCATACAGAGTGAAGTATGTCAGAAAGAGAAAAACAAATATTGTATATTAACACATATATGTGGAATCTAGAAAAATGGTATGGATTATCTTATCTGCAAAGCCCTATTGTTTCTTGATGAAATGTTTATTGTATTCCTAATATCTGCTAATATAAGAAAAACACTGCTTCAGGAAAATAAAGGTGATTTTGATGTATTAGATTGGGAAAAGAAGAAATGAGAGATACTAAACAATTACAAATTTCTGTGAGCAGGACACATAGAATTTATAAGACTGTATGGTCACAGGGGTAGAAAGAGAAAGGAAAATAATGGAGCTATTGAAAGCCAGAAAAGTCTGGCAGTGGACTTTGCAAATGGCAATGCAGAGATATTCCAACTTTCCACTTAAGCTTGAAACTTATTAAAAAGTCTACAAATGCTGGAGAGGGTGTGGAAAAAAGGGAACCCTCCTACACTGTTCAGTGGGAATGTAAATTGGTGCAGCCACTATGGAAAACAGTATGGAGGTTCCTTAAAAAACTGAAAATAGAGCTAACATATGATCCTGCAGTCCCACCCCGGGCATACATCTGGAGAAAACTCTAATTCAAAAAGACACATGAACCCCAATATTCATAGCAGCACTATTTACAATAGCCAGATATGGAAACAACCTAAATGACCGTCGACAGATGAATGGATAAAGAAGATATGGTCCATATTTATACACAATGGAATACTACTCAGCCATAAAGAAGAATGAAATAATGCCACCTGCAGCAACATGGATGGACCTAGAGATGATCATACTAAGTGAAGTAAGTCAGGGAAAGACAAATATCGTATGGTATCACTTATATGTGGAATCTAAAATATGATACGAATGAACTTATTTACAAAACAGAAACAGACTCGCAGACATAGAAAACAAACTTACGATTGCCAAAGGGAAAAGGGGGTGGGAAGAGATAAATTGGGAGTTTGTGATTAGAAGATATAAACTACCATATATAAAATAGATAAGCAACAAAATCCTGCTGTATAGCACAGGGAACTATAGTCAGTATCCTATAATAAAGCATAATGGAAAAAATATAGAAAGAATGTATGTATGTATGTATACATTCTGTTTTATATTTTATATATGTATACATCTCTGAATCACGTTGCTGTACACCAGAAACTAACGCAACATTGTAAATCAGCTATACATACTTCAGTTCAAAAATTCAAATGTCCAGGACTCATGGCTGGGAAGTTTGGGGGTGTCGGGCTGTGTTCAGGGGTCTCCATTTTAATCAGTGCTCTAGAAGAGTTTCAAGGAACTCAACTTCTAGAAACGTGGGGATGACTTACGAAGAAACCCTGATGCTCTCAGCTAGAACAAGGGAAGTTTCAGGGGCCTTTCCAACTCGCCTCTTCCTCTTGCTGTTGGAGAGTACCAGGATGGTTCAAAATGGAAATGCTTTTGGAAGATCTTCTAAGGCAGCTGGTCCAGGATGAGCTGAGGGATCCAGCTCATTTCAGCTTGTAGCTCCCAGCTGTGTGATCCTGAATTTTAGAGGGGGCTCTTGGTAGAAGGAAATAGGAAAGGAATCAGAAGTTCAAGAGACTAGGATTCAAAAAACTAGGATTCAAAAAACTATAGTCATTATTTAATGCCATATTCCATTACAGGAACATATATTAATGTGTCTCTGTCTAGCGAAGAGCCCGGGGGGAGCATCTGGCTTAAATATAAGGAGGGAAACTTTTAGGCTAGAGTGAGTAAAGAATAAAAATCTTGTAGCTTATGCAAAATGGTTTGAGATGTTCCAAGGAGGAAAGCATGACGAATTGGAAAAGAAAAAGGATCTGGGGGCCAGACAGATGCAGGGAAAGATCTCAGCGTTGAGGAAGTAATTCTCAGAGGCGGAGGTGAGATTTCTACTGTCTCCCTTGCAGAGCTTTTGTGTGTCTACAGATAGTGTTGTGAAGAGGTTCAAGTACTAGGAGGCCACCACGCCATACAGGGAAACTGTTGGTATTCAGAGGGAGAGCAAGCAAGTAAATGACGTGCACATTTTCTTTAGCTGTTAAACCATCTGCAGTGGGTAGTTTTTAAGCAGCAGTGCCATTCAAAAATGTGTGTGTGTGAGTGTGTGTGTGTGTGTGTGTATACATGTGTGTTAGACCAGGCAAGAAGGTATGCATATATTTACTTTCTACTAAAAAAGAAAAGAAAAAACAGTGTAACATGTAACCCTAATGAATGGAAACAGATATGCCTGCAAGAAAAATCATTTATTCTCAGCAAATGTGCCCTGTACGCGCTGGGGGAATATCCTAAAGCATAAAACAGGAGTTTAATTTATAACCCATTGGTGCTTCTTTGGTACTTTCTAATTTACCACCAGCTGTGGGAAGGGACAGGGAGGTTCCTTTGACATCCATCCCTCCATACCGTGAAATCTGGAGGAGTCCAGGATCTATGGTGTGATTTTTCATGACAAGTCACACCTGAGTGACATAAAAGCTATGCTGTTTTGAAAGCTAAGAACATGAACACAGTAAGAAAAATGCGGTCAGAGCAACCACGCGAGGTCAGTTATTATTTCTAAATCTGGATAATCCACCTCTTGCCCATCATCACCGGATTCTAATTTGTGTTATTTTTGCAGAGTTACCATGAATTAAACTAAAACCCGAGATCAAGTACTGATTTTCTAAACATTGATTCAAGTTTTCTCTTTCTCTCTTGCTTTCTCTTTTTCTTTTGTGTACGCCGTCTAACACACACATGGACGAACATTTGTATATGTGGGGGCACATGCTATAAATGCTGAGCCCAGAACTAAGAACATACATTGGTTTTTTGGGAAAGAAAATTGGCAGCCTGTTCAAATCAAGCTCTAGTTATATTTTTCTTCTCTTTAACTAAAAAAAAAAAAAAAAATCAAAGTATTATACTTGGCTATAGCAATTTTTTTTTCTTAATGTACCTACCTGAAAAATCATAATATTGTATTTAAGGGTGCTAGGATTCAAAAAACTATAGTCATTATTTAATGCCATATTCCATTATAGGAACATATATTAATGTGTCTCTGTCTAGCTTTATCATCTTATAACCAAAGGTACTAACCGATTGAAATTAGATATTCCAAATTGGAAAACAGCTACTCAGTCCTGGAATCCCAGCTCCACCATTTATCAAGCTTTGTCTTCCTGGGCTGATCGCTCCCCTCTCTAAGGCCCGTTTCTTTACCTGCGAAGTGGAATTTCCCAGGTGGTTGTGGGGATAGAGGACGGAGGATGCTCAGGGCTCGGCTCAGCCCTTGGCCCTGGGAGTGCTGTGGTCATGATGGTCACTGTCACTGTTGCTATCAGAGCATCTTCCCGCTGCTCCTTCCTCTTTCCTTCTTTCTCCATTTTCCTACCATCGGCTTCTCCCAGATGGGAGGCAGAACATCTTCCTCCAGGTGTGCTCTCCATCCTCTGAGGCATCGCAGTATGGTGTGCTGGCATCTGGCCTCTCTGCCAGCACCTTGCCCTGCAGACTTTAATAGGATCTTTTTAAAAAGTAGTGCTTCAGGCTTCCCTGGTGGCGCAGTGGTTGAGAGTCCGCCTGCCGATGCAGGGGACACGGGTTCGTGCCCCGGTCCGGGAGGATCCTACGTGCCGCGTAGCGGCTGGGCCCGTGAGTCGTGGCCGCTGAGCCTGCGCGTCCAGAGCCTGTGCTCCGCAACGGCAGAGGCCACAACAGTGAGAGGCCCGTGTACTGCAAAAAATAAAAATAAAGCAAATTTAACAGCCATATCTCCTGCTTTCTCTCTCCCTTTAGCCTTCGTAGCCATCCTCAACTTTTCATCAATATTTCTCTCGCACCTTGTAGTAGCAATCAAAATCAAATAATACTTGCCTGGCACCCCTGACACAATATTCAGAACACGTTAGAAGATATTGCAGTCTGCTCCAAGAGAAGATGTCCTACATTTCCTGACCTAAAACACAATATCAATTACTGAGATTTTGCGGTACCTGTGTCTGTGTGTGCTTCACCCCGACCGGAGTTATAAAATCTGATGAGGGACAAGGGTACCATATTTAAATGGGTAAAGTAGAGCCGTGTGATGTTGCTCTGTGTTGCCCACGTACTGCTGTGTACATCTGGAAAGACATCATGTGGCCCAGGTGTTATACAATATTATTTTTCTTCTTCTCATTTTCTAATTGCTGTAAAGCCCACACTTCTAGGAGACAGTTTAAAAGCAGTGGAACCTGTGGTTTGCAATCAAATGCATATTATGACGCTAATTCCCCATCCACTCACCGTTCCCTTATTGTGTTCCTTTCATTACAGCTAATGGGAGCATTGGGAAGGTGAATCAAGAGTAGACTAGACCTCAGTAAATAAAGGATGTCCCCAAAAAGGGAAGCTGCTTTCCCTTAAAAGCATCAGTACTGTAACACACTCGTGTTATATACTGGGGATACATCTTTTATACCAATATCAGAGCGTTCAATTAGTGGTAATTAGAGCCCAGCTGGGCAAGAGACATTTCGATACCACTGCGAAGAGGGTGAGCAAGGAGACAATACTTTTCATTCAAATAATTACTTTCCCACAAATATGCCTAATTCTATTCATTAGCCCCTAGGAGGATCTATGTTTTTCAAACCCTTTACCAAATTGCGTTGCTGCATTGCTGAGCGTATTGAAATATTTACAAACATGGACACATTCTTGACTTTCTTGCCATAATGTCTTTATTGGTAGGTGGATTCCAAGAGTACAAATAGAATATGCGTGGAATGAATCTATGAATTATAAACATTTTATAAATGAGAGGTAAAAAAGACTGAAGTAAAGAAAGAAGTGTGCAAACAGTTGGTGTTTTGGGGCATGTGAGATTATGGGGCGGCTGAAGTTTTCCATGTTCAGTGATTACCAACTTACCCCAGCCCCCGGGGGTCCCAGGGTACAGGATTTGTCCCACTGATAATCACAGTTTTGCTGGAGATGAACTGTTTCTTCACTAGAGAGGAGGCTTTTCTTGAGGGCAGATCTTGCCGTTCCTTTTGTTATTCCCATAGGGGGTTCTCAGTACTCAGTGGTTTGATGACAGATTTGGCTGATATAAAAATTCAAATTTACAGCCACCTCATTCAGCACTTGTTCAAGTACTATGTGTTTTCTGGGGAAGCTACTGTATAAGGTGAACATAAGAGGCAGACGTCCGCGCAAGCTTTTGGTGCCATTATGTGGGTGAAATGGATCCATAGATCCGTTACCATTCTTTTGTTTATTGAATTTATCCATAACCCGTGTTTACAAATTACTTCCATTGCCTTGTTTGAGCAAAACACAGAATAATATAATGAAATAGAAAAGGAAAGCCAGGAGGAGTGAATTAATTAACTATAAATGGAGATGAATAGAATGGTAGAGACCAAAATTAATATTTAATTTTTAATTTCCAGGCATCTGTGGCAAAAAGAGGAAGTTGGTAATTTACCATACTCTCATTAGCAGCAAAGGGAAGTTTCCAAATTTCTCTCAATTTTTTAGCATGAAATTTGAAAATAAAATTTAACCTGGGGCTTTATGCCTGGGTCCCAGAAGAATAAAAATATTTGATGTTCTGAACAGGAGAATGTGAAATTCAATAGCAGATTACCTGTGAGTGTCCATCAAAGTAAACACACACACACACACACACACCCCTTTATACATTTCTTGCTTCAGCAAGATTTATTTTCATTTTCTATTTTAGGTTGCTGTGCTGGGTACATATGGCAGGCAGGCTGTCCAGAAAGGAATGAGACATAATTTATCTTCAGGGAAGCCATGATCTAGTTGGATCATCTTGTAGGAATTACTTATTATAATAGGTAGAATGTGATAAGTAATCATAAGAAATGTAATGAATATTAACTGTAATCTCAGAGGAATTAATAGATCATTTCAGTTTGAGAGCTCAGAATAAGCTTACTTGTGGAAGTTTCATCTTAGGATTTTGTAACATAGAAAATAGGGTGAAAACAACAAAACAAGTGGGAAAAAAGCAGACACAAAGATGACTGCAATCCCCTATAAGCCACTCCCAGTAGACCTACGAACACACACACCCTCACACCCTCAAATACATATTTCCTGATTCATTCATTGACCTTTAGTCTGGGTGATATGTAAAATACTGGCCAACTAATATAATTACCTTGCTATTAACTAAAATAGCAAGAAATGTGAAATTTTCATTTTGATATTGCAGAACGTAATCTGTATTTAAGAGTTCTGTTTAAACCCGAGAGTGGCAGGAAGTGCCCATATAGATCATGAGGAGCTGTTCACAGTAGATACAATAGTTTCTATCAACTGCTCTCCTCCTCTTTGAGAAATAAATCTCTTGACTAAGACGATCATATATTTAAACAATTTGGAAACTAAACGTGCTTTTATGTGTCACTTTCCTTGGAGGATATGCATTTAATTATTTGCCCTGATCTCTTATGGGACACATTCCGTTTTTCAGTAAGCTTTATCTTTTGGTGTAAAATCAATAGAGAGTGTATAAAGTGGGTAATGAAGCCCCATCAATTAATAAAACTTTCATATTTATTGTGTAAGTATGACTGGGAACAAAACCCATGTACTTGCCAGTTCTTTCCTAAAATATTATTGGTTTATTTTTAATTGAAGTACAGTTGATTTACAATGTTGCATTAGTTTCAGGTGTACAGCAAAGTGATTCGCTTATACATACAAATATATATTTTTTCAGATTCTTTTCCCTTAAAGGCTATTACAAAATATTGAGTATAGTTCCCAGTGCTACAGAGTAGGTCCTCAGTGGTTATATATTTTATATATGGCAGTGTGTATATGTTAATCCCAAATTCCTAATTTATTCTTCCCCACTTACCCTTTGGTAACCACAAGTTTGTTTTCTATGTCTGTGAGTCTATTTATGTTTTGGAAATAAGTTCATTTGAACCTTTTTTTTTTTCAGATTCCACATATAAGCAATATCATATGGTATTTGTCTTTCTCTGTCTGGCTTATTTCACTTAGTATGATAATCTCTAGGTCCATCCATATTGCTGCAAATTGCATTATTTCATTCTTTTTTATGGGTGAGTAATGTTCCATTGTATAAATATACCACATCTTCTTTATCCATTCATCTGTTGTTGGACATTTAGGTTGCTTCCATGTCTTGGCTATTGTAAATAGTGCTGCAGTGAACATAGGGGTGCGTGTATCCTTTCAAATTATGGTTTGATGATCCTGCAGTCCCACTCCTGGGCATGTATCTGGAGAAATCCTAGTAATATTTGGCTTTGACATAAATCTAGACTCTAAAAGTATTTTTAAACAATAATATAAAAAGAAAGTTTTCTTAACATAGTGAAACAAGTAAGGACTTTGAGGTCAAACAAATCCCTGTTCAACCATTTAGGTAAGTGGTTAATGTAGCTCAAATTAATTCTGTTTTCTTCTCTATCTGGAGAGACCATCTACCTAGACCAAGATCGTTGATTAATTCATTCCATTTGAGTTTTTACATACCTTTTCTAGGCTGTGAGCGATGCCCTTGCCTTCATAGAGTCTGTAATCTACAAACATATGAAAAAGCAAATACCTAGAAATTATGAGAAAAGCCATGAATGAAGTGAAGTGGAAAAGGATAGTAGTAAAGACAATAGTCTGGTAAGACAGTGTTCCAAGTAGCAGGGAAAGCGTGAGATTTGGGGAGACACAAATGAAACAGGAAAGAATTCAAAGGAGATCCATTCAGGTGAGTTGCACCAGTGCTTGGAAGCAATTAGTCCAAATTTTCCAGACAAACAAAAGCTGAAGGGGTTCATCACACTAGACTGGCCCTACCAGAAATGTTATAGGAGGTCTTCAAGAAGAAACAAAAGGATGCTGTGAGTAAAAGGAGAACACGCGAAAGTATAAAACTCACTGTGAAAGTCAATTATACCTCGGTGAAGCTGAGAAAAAGAAAGGAAGGCAATTGAAGTAAAAATCCTGCCTGCATATCCCCCTCTAATCTGGAGAAAGAAGATAAGCTGTTACATTTTAAGATCAGAAATAAATGTTTCACTTGTCGAATGGTTTAGAATATCGGTTCTGGGTGGTGAACATATCAGATGCAGGTCCCGGTGTTAACTCTGCTAATTGTTAGCTTTGTAACCAGGGTCGATGGACCGAACATCTCCCACTCACACAAGAGTACTCACCTGCACTGGACACTTATTGCCATGGAAGCCCAGCCTCCACTCTTTTTTGGGCTCCGAATTCTCCCTACGTATGAGGGTTTGCAGTGACTGGCCTCCAACACTAAATATGCAGTCTGACCATATTGAATGGTCCAAGGGTTTGCACATGACCCCGAAAAAAAATTCACAAGGGTACAGTTAAGTGACCCAAGAGTTGAAATAAACAAACCACACAAAATGGAGTGTCAATACATCTTTCTCTCCTTCTCTCTCTCTCTCCATATTGTATATCTATGTATTAATATATAAACTTGTTATAAATAAACTTATATAAACCTAAGTTTATATGTGATAATTTTATTTCATAGTAATATAATAGATAATGACTTCACTAATTAACCACATATTTCAATGAAAACAAAAGTAAAGGTAAAATATTTGCCCAATTAGCATTTTTTTATAATTTATTACAGATTTTGGAATATTTACTATGGTAAATTATTTATTTGTTTATTTTTGGCTGTGTTGGGTCTTCGTTGCTGCGCATGGGCTTTCTCTAGTTGCGGCGAACGGGGGCTACTCTTCGTTGCGGTGCGTGGGCTTCTCCTTGCGGTGGCTTCTCTTGCTGCGGAGCACGGGCTCTAGGCGCGCGGGCTTCAGTAGTTGTGGCTCATGGGCTCTAGAGCGCAGGCTCAGTAGTTGTGGCGCATGGACTTAGTTGCTCTGCGGCATCTTCCCGGACCAGGGCTCAAACCCGTGTCCCCTGCATTGGCCAGTGGATTCTTAACCACTGCACCACCAGGGAAGTCCCTTAATTAGATTTTTATAAGACTATTAAAGGCTCAAAAATATGATGACATAAACAATCCCCTATTCTAGGAGTTAATTTTTTCTATTTAGAGAGGAGTTTGGCAAGAACGTGAAATATGTGTATACCATTTTATCCTAAATAGTAGTCCTTGAAATTATCCAAAGAAACTAATCCAAAACACTGACAAACAATTTATGGGCAAAAATATTCATTGTTATCTTACAATGACAAAAAGTATGCAGTGTGAATATGTAGGGTATAGAAAATCTATTTGTATAGAGATTTGGATGTCTTAGGAGGAGCTTCAACGGCATGAAAGCAGATATAATGCTTCAAACCCTTCTGCCAGAGAAAGTGTTTCCTGAGACATTTTCATCATCTTTAAGACAACACTAAGAGCAGGGACTCATCAGGTTCTTGTGGAGAGTAAAGGAGTTGATAGAAGATCTTGGAGCAGTAGACTTTCAAGGACGTGTTGACCACAGTTGATGAAGGCGGTCACGGTGGTAGTAAAAGTACATTGTAGTGATGTCATTATTGCTTATGCAAATCCTGTCTTGTTTTACTTGCCCTTAATGGATAATATTGATAAGATCAGTAGGAGCTTTTAATAGTATAATTTGACTTTATTCAACAAATATGTATTAACTTTTCATGTGTTAGTTGCTTTGCTAGACCTTAGAAACAGATGCATTAATAAATAAAAGGGTAGAAAACCTTGCCCTGATGTGTTTCATGCTAATAAATAATATACAACTTGAAAGTAACTTAAGCATCTTTACCAGCCTGGTAATATTTACTTCTCTGGTTTAGTAATTAAAGAAGCATTGACCATATGAGAAAAATTCATGAATTTACTCTGACAGGTAAGAGTAACCTAAAAAGATAAATTTTTAATAACAAAATCATGTTTAAAGTATTCATGAAACTGGCACATAAGTGACTGAAAATAAGCACGAGTCATTCCTTATTTAAGATTGTGGGTTGTGCATCTTTGCTATAGAATTTCTACCCTATAGTTAATATTTTCTCTATTAGGTTCTTACTAGTTTCAGGCAAAAATGTCTAGCACGTGAAGTGTAGGTTTCTATCAGTACATATTCAATAATTCTCCCACGTTCATTCTCATTATTTTTCATGTTAATGATTGGTAAAACACGCTGCAAATATCTGTGAAGCTGGTTCATTTCCATTAATATTGCCGCTAAGGAAAACACAGTATTGTTTTATTATTTACATAACAAAGGGCTTCAATAACTAGAACTTGTATACGAACAATATGGCTTTGAGTAAAAATAAAAATAGACAAGCAGTTTTCGAAAGTACGTTATCAGGGAATACTTCCGACTATGTGGCCACGATTTTCCCTCTTTTTTTAGTTTGCATATTATGAAGTGGGTGCCAACCATGACCTTTAAATCAATCATCTCCTGGACATTTCCTAAATCAGTACTATTAAGCACTGCTGTGAAGCCACAGGAGTTTTATTCCCGGGAACCCTTTTTCCTAAGTCACATGAGGTGTGCAGCCTCTTTCAGGTAAAGGATGGGCCACCCTCCTAACATGGGAGAAGACATCACAGCAGCAGCCTGTGGCTGAAGAGCCTCCCTCCTCCCTCCTGCCCTGACAGTCATTCCCCTGTAATTTAGTAAGTGTTTTTAACTGAATGTTTATAGGGGGAGTGAATGGGTTCCATCTAATGGTTAGAAAAGGAAATGTCCGATTTAGCTCATGTCACTAAAAGGCACAGAGCATCATTGATGTCTACAAACATTTTCCAGTTGAAGTTCCAAAATAAATTGGCAACAATCCTTTCTCTCATATAGTTGTTTCTATCTAATAATATTAATAAATAGCAAAGGAATGGATGGCTTAGACGAAGTATTTAGTCATATGTAAACAAAACTGCTACTAGAAGCTGAGTGTTTAGCAGACACATGGGAGTTCAGCAGAGTGATTTTGCTGGATGCAGGGGTTAGTTTTGGGGCATTGCTGCGTGGCCACAACCAGAAAGACATCTGGGTAATGTTTAGTTTTTGAAGGAAGAAAGGCAAACTGTTGGACAGGATTTGGATGTAGAGACTCTAAGACAGATTTCTCAGAAAAGTTGTTGTTAGTTATCAGCTTCTGGGTTGGTTAATTTCACCTGCCCATCGTGACGGAAGCCTCAATATTTAATTATCATAGTCATCTTATAAAGCACATTTTATGTCTATTATAATAAATATATAAAATATGATATTGAATCTTCATGAAAAATATGAGACAGTCATTATTCTACAATTAAAAATCTTGGCTAAAGATGTTAAATAAAATGCTAGATTGTCAAGTGTGTAGATCATCCCCCTTCTTGGAGACCAAGATTCTTGCCACTGTGCCATAAAACTGTTGTGAGCAAATTTGAAGTATGCATGCCCCTCGTTAGAATTTGAAAATACCCTTTGGGAGGAAGAAGAGTCTTTATTTATTATTTATTGACTTTTTGTTATTCTGATTTTGGTTATCTCCTGTTAATCAAACTCATTTATATTCATCAATAAGTTACTCCCAGCAATTATGTAAACTACTTTATAAGTTTACATTTTTAATCATGACACAATTTGGCAGTAAGCCAATCACATAACGTTGCATATAAGTATGTATCATAATTTTCAAATCATTAAAAGTAGTTTTTTTAAGGTTATGAAATAAACTTCAATGGGAAGCTATGTATTTGCTAAATAAGATTTAAAATAGTTTAAAATACATGTCTCATTTTAAACACTATGGATTAGTCCAGCATCAACAGTTTAGGTAAAGAAAATTCTGGGTTCTTAACAGATGTTGGTTGAGATTTGTTCCATCTAATCAAGATAATTTTATTATAATAGCTGATCGATCTGATATATTATTTTAAATAATTTAAACTAACATGGTATCAGGCTGATTTTACTTTAAATCTGGCAATATATGTTAATTATCTTATTGTATATTCTATACCTAGTTGTTCATGAATGACTGAATTGCCAACACATTTAAAGACACACCCTGTTTTATAAGCAGTTTAAACTGCTTTTTCACCCATTACTGAAAGTTTATCATGAGCAAGGGTTATTATTATTATGAAAAGAAATAGGATTGTCAAGAGTTATGAAAGTAAATATTTAAATATTTTGAGAGGACTAAATCTATAAATACTGTAAAACATTTTCTTTTTTATTGCCCAAACTTAAAAAAAAATTACCACATTTTAATAGGTGGTTACATGCTGTTATTTGCAATACTCTTTTGACTCTCTGGCCCAAATAAAAATAAAATACATATTTAATTCCCCCACTTAAGAAATCTGTATATTTGATTCAGTGTCTTTCAACTCATCAGAGAATGCTTGAAGGGGAAGAGAAATGAAACACCCAAAGCATGATTGGCTCCTAAATTAAAACTCAGGGAAAATAATTATCTAAGGCATTTATAATTTTTTTTAAAAAAAGAGTATTAGTGGAAGATTTTCTGACTTTGGACTTTCAGCTAATAAATGTATGTATTCATGCTTGTGTATACACAGACACACATACAAAAAGTTGTGTGTGTGTCTGTACAAAACCATTGCTGATTTCTGGGAACTAGCTACTAAATCTCAAATTATGGCAAATTCATTGATTTATATGAGTTTATCAGTAGAATAGTCACTATCCCTGGAAAATGATAGAACACTTCCTATCACATTTTTATTTCCAAGAAATCAAAGAATAAAAAAAATCAAGAAATACTGTAGTGATACAATGTTCTCCTTTTCAGTTTTACTTTTTTTTCTTCTAAATTATAGAAAGACGAGAGAGTTTTGTAGTTTTCAGTAGTGTATTCCTCCTTATACAAGAATGATTTGGGATGCATACTATTTTTGAAAAATAAACAACTTCAGGAATATTGTCACACATTTTCAGATAATCTTAATATTATGTATATGCTTCACCAGTAGAGTATGACAGGTCACAAAAATAGGTAAATATGTAAAAGTTAAGTGTTCTTTTGAAAACAGCCTCTCTAGCACCAAGCAGAGTGTGGCCTTTGGAAGGACATGCAAATCCGGGTGCAGGAGAGAAATTTCTAAGCAAGTTCAGGACACAGGCTGGGCCCTCACTCCACGCTCCACGAACAGCTCTGCATAAGCCACGGTTGGATGCAGAAACCTTCATTAAAAGTAATAATTTGCATATTTTCAGGCAAAATACAGGGATAGATTAGAATTTTATTTCCATATGTTTCACCTGCCAATACAGTATGCTTGCAAGAAAGAATTAACTGCTGTAAAACAAACAGAAGATTTGTCATCAAATAACTCTTATCTGTGATCTCATTAGAATATGCTGTTAGAAGAGAAAAATAAACAGTTAATCATATGGTCAATAACATTGTTAACCGGCTTTTTCCACTTAATCATTGTGAATAGTTTTATTTTTTATCTGGTTTTTTTTCCACTAGTTCTTTAGTTTGGTCATTTAGCTGGTTTTCCTACTTCATATTTTGGCAGGATTTTTTTTCCTTTGCTATATCACATAACAATGAAATAAATGTCAACATGTATGTGTGAATAGCCAGTTTTTTCCATGAGATAGATTCTGAAAACTTGCCAAGACATTTAATATATATATATGTGTCTTGCTTTTAACTGACACTGTGTTTATTCCCACAAGAAGTGTTTAAAAGAACCTGCTGGAAAAATCCCTGCTGACCCTGGTTATAGTCAGTTGCTATTTTTATAATCAAACGTGAACTGCCTTAAATAAATGGCTTATTAATACATTAAAAATAAATGTTGTCTGATCAATAAGAGTAATGCAAGAGAGCCCCGTGGCAATGTGTGATCACACTTCCTTTCGGAACCGTATTCCTTCCTAAGGAATGGCAGAGGCAAAACCCATTCCAGGGAGGAAAGACGGAAGGATCCAGGCGAACTGGTTACAAAGATCTGAGATTGCACTGAGTCACTTAATCACAAAACTGACTTTACTTTTTACTTTAGCAAATAGTAAGTGAAATTTTAGAAAGAAGTGACAGTATTAAAAAATTGGAATTCTAAAGTTGGGTTGTGCTAGAAGCTTATGTAACCAGTACTGTAAACAAACAAACAACAAACAAACAAGAAAAACAGGTCAATATGATTTAATTGATTATTTTTTCTTCAAGGAAATGTTAAAAAAAAATCACATCTATGGGAATTTAGGCAGTGAATACACAAGAGAGGTGAAAGTTCAAATAATTCCTGCTCCAGTTGGAGAAATAATTCCATGTTGAATTCTACTCTCTACTTTGATGATTTCCCCTATTGAACATAAGAAAATGCCTTTATTTTGGTAGCATGTTGAAAATACAATAATTTATTCATTTAGTCACGAGAATTGACCTCCAACGTGAGAGCATGGCATTAATCCCTTTCACTTCTCTCGGCCTCTCTTTTCTTATTTTTAAAATAAAACAAGATTATCTAGAGGTTTACATGAAGAAACAGAAGTAAAATTACCCTAAAAGTCAAAAATACCACACAAAATGGTGGTATTATTTCTTTAAAAATATTCCATTGCATTTGATTGCCTCGTATTTAAAATTCGGTCCTAAGCTTGGGAGTTCTGGTTTACTAAATAGGTTATCTAAAGTTCTAAACGTGTAATTTGAAGCATCAAATCCCAAAGCATATAAAGAGAGCAAAAAAAAAAAAAAAAAAATCTTGAGAAAGATCTTATGCAGAATCAATGGGCACAGTCATCATTTGTATTTTCAGAATGTTACTAGAAACAGAACACATCTAACTGGCAGCTGCAGCCTGTGGAAACTAGGAGAGCCTGGTGGAGCTGAGGCGAATATAAATCACAACTTGAAGAGAGGAAAAAGCACAAGCAGAGTCCTGAACACTAAAGGCTCGGCAGCTCGCTAAACGTGGACAGGAAATCCAGTGGGACAGAAAGCAGCGTAAACAGAGTATTTACCATTTTGTGATTTCAGAGATACTTTGATGACACAGTTCACTGCCACCAAAAGCCAGCTCCCACAACTGGGCCCAGACCACAGCGCCATACAAATACCTGTTTTATTGAACGTTCCCAAAGCTAATTGAGAAGCTGAAGCCTGTAGAGGGTCCACTTGATGCTAACGGACCAGCATTTCCTTGACAATTTCCCTGGAAGTTTTCCTTCCTCCCTTTTTTTTGCTCAGTTTGGTTGGGTCCACAGCAGCGTTTCAATTGCGAAACATGAAAATCTGGCCTCAGGGTCGTTGATTGTATTTCTGGAGTCCATAGTGTCAACGATGGTGAATTTTCTTGCAGCTGCTTCTTCAATAAGCACAGACCTGAGGATTCTCATGGCCACATCCTTGTGGCAGGCGGACCCGGAACTGCTTCATCACCCAGGACTCCAGTCTCCTGCTTAGTCACAGATGAGCTACTAGCGACATCTTCTCCTGGGCTGGGCTGCTGTCTTCACTGCAGTGCATCTGTGCTTACAAAGCAGATTTCAGGGTTCAGGACCCACTTCACTCTGCTGGGCTTCCTACTTGATTAAGTTAGCAGGTGCTCTGGGCAAGCAGTGATTTTGTAAGAGAAAACCCACAGAACTTGACAACTTCCTATTTGACCACTGCCTGTCACAAAAAAAGCCATTATTTTCGAACATGTTTGAAAATTTCAAGACCTCCCGTGTAAACACGTCTTTCATTTCAGAGCTGCGTCTAACACAGGCTACTTACTGGTTGAGTAACTCGATATGAATAATACAGTAAATGGGAAATGGCATTTTTGTCAAATAACTCAATCCCATGTTGACTAACACCTTTTCCTGAGTGACAAAATGCCAGGTGAGATTGTTTGAATAAAATGAGCTGCTTTTTAAAAATTACCTCATGCTCTGCATTCTAGTCTGACAACTTGCCAGAAGTTCTCTCGTTGATGAACATTTCATTCAAACATCCCCCTTTCTCATCTTCCATGAATTAAAATGACAGTATGTATGATTCTTTCACACCAAGTTCAGATGGTTATTTTATTGTCAGAATCATCATTTGATATATCAATAATACCCATTTATGTCGTCATACCAAAAACATTCAGACTTTTAAAATGTAGCCATCACTTAAATCGTGATTTAATTTTAGACCAAGTTAGGTTGGAACAAAGTTTCAGTCCTTCCACCACCTGTGTTCTGACGTGGCTACGAGGCTGACGTATTCTCATGCTCTTCAAGCATCCGGTTACCTGTGGGATCCACTGTGGGTGCTGAGCTACAGCACCGTCCCTCCAGCTCTGGCAGCAGTGGGAAGATGAGGGTCCTGCCCTGTGGACCTGGTCCTGACACGCGTCCTGAGGATACAAGAGGGAAAGACGTCTGAGATGTGACTTTGTACTGGAGGCAGAGGCAAGCAGTTGTCACCCCCCTTATCTGAGTTTTCAAAGAAAATATATTCTGAGGTTAGGAATGCTTTAGGATGCACAGCCACAAGCAAAATCAAGGAGTAGAGATGGCCGTACTTCTAGAAAAGTAAAGTTCACCTGCATCAGATTCTAGATTCATATTCTGGAGTGAAAACCCTGGACACTAAGCATGTGTTATTTGCAGTGGATGTTACTTGCAGGCAAAGCAAATGAAATGTAAGGCTGACTCCTGGCCTTTAAGAAACTTCAAGGAGATTTAAGATGAGAAAACATCATCACACATCCCATTTTAAAATTAGCAGAGACTTAATTAAAGGACATTATTGAAAGTATTTAAGTCATTCTTTAAGGGATACAGTGAATGAATTAGCAGGAGGGTTAGGAGTTGCTTCTGCCCGGGGTGAGAGTGCAAAGCTGTGTTTGTGGCTGCCCGTCATCTTCCTATCCTGGCGACCCAGGATGGGCCGTGTCAGCCCTCTGGGCACTTGGTTGGGGCGGGTGGTGACATCTACCCCAGCCTCTGAGACAGATGTTAGGACACCCTTAGACTAGCTCAGGGCTGCAAAACCACTGCGTGTGCAGACAGAGTACGTCGGTGTTGTTCAAGCTAAGAAAGGGCTGCAGTTGTGTTCACACACTACCACCTGCTTGAGGTCAAGGTCTGGCTGTGGCCCTGCTTTGGCCGCCAGCTGGCCTCTACCTGTGTCCTCATCTCAGAGCTTCTCCCTTTACTCCTTCCACCTGGGGAAGAATCACAAGCTTCCCAGAGATGCTCATTCTAGCACAGAGAAAGCTTCTGAGAAATTCTTTCCCTGGGGGCGTTCACTCCTTTCATGGTGGCATTTCTGTTTTAAAATAGGACCTGAGGGCTTCCCTGGTGGCGCAGTGGTTGAGAGTCCGCCTGCCGATGCAGGGGACAGGGGTTCCTGTCCCGGTCCGGGAAGATCCCACATGCCGCGGAGCGGCTGGGCCCGTGAGCCATGGCCGCTGAGCCTGCCCGTCTGGAGCCTGTGCTCCGCAACGGGAGAGGCCACAGCAGTGAGAGGCCCACGTACTGCAAAAATAAATAAATGAATAAAATAAAATAAAATAGGACCTGACTAGGGGAAAAGCACTTCGCTGAAAAAATTGATCTCTGGAATAGGAGCTCTGCAGCTTTAAAGGAGAATGTTTGGGAAACAAATTTTCAGGGACAGAGTTTCTTGGTATCCCTCCAGCTCCTCATTTCAGATGTGGTTTCTTCCTAGAGCTCACCCAATCCAGCAATCTGGAATTAATCTGGAATTAACTTGGAATTAAAGAGTTTTGCTACATTCCTCAGGAGCAGGGCTTTCCTTAGTCTCCGTTGACCTTGCACACAGAGTTTTGTTAGGATGTTTCTTTCCTGACTGCCACAGAGGCAGTGATTGTTGGCACCTCTGCATTATACTGGGAGGGAGTGGGACATGACCAGCAGGACACACATGCATTTCGCGGGCAGCTGCTGCTCCTCCTGAAGGCTCCCCCGTGCATGCTTCCACTGCCAGAATGGTGGTACCCGCTCTTTTTGAGGTTGCCTTCTTCTTTACTGAAGTTCAGAATGCGTCGTCATAAAAATGCTCTTCTGTCCTCTTTGTCATGGCTCCTGGGCTGTGAAATACGAGATGGCCATGACTGTTTCGAAGCCAGTTTTAACCTTTTATCCTCTGGATGCCAAAAGGGGACGTTACAGAAACCTAGGATTTAGCTTTCCGTTGCCTAGGCCGTCATCATGCTGACTGTTGTGACTGCTTTGTGCAAATCGAAGTCAGAGAGGTCTCAGCTTGTTTTGCTGATTTGTGTTTCCCAGGCTGCTTCGACCCGTGATGAAGTAGGTCATGTGCCACACTCCTTGCTACTCGATCCAGTGCCTAGAAAGGTCCCCCTAGGGGAGGATAGTCAGAACATCGTGGACTGAGGGAGCAGAATGTGTCTGGAAGCAAGAAAGTGATCTCTTTTACAATCTTCTTTTTCTTTGTTTATTTTTGCAACACAAGTCAATCTTTATTGAAAACTGCAGTATTAATACATAACAATTCTTGTTACAATAAACGTGCTTTTAAGAATTTTAAATCTGAGCTCATCTACTCATCAGATAGCATAAAAAATTAAAATATTTCGAATTTACACATAATGGAATTGGCTCAGGATGGGTGTTCCATTCCTTTGTATTGATTGACACCTTAAGTTCAATGCAGAGGTGAGGGGGGCCTTTAACACTGGAAGACAATGCTGACTTAAGTTTTAAAAAAGTACTAAGAGAACGGTCTAAAAAAAAAAAAAAACAGTATTCCAAAACCGTTTGGAAAAAAACGATTGCTTCTTGTGTTGCTTCTATGTTTGCGAAGTCCTTCCCTAGTAAATATGTTCAATATACAATGCACTTTTAGAGAGGAGACAGAGTTTGAAGTTTCCTGGGAATTTTCCTGTGAAGAAATGCTACCATTTTACTCCAAATAAAAATAGTTTACTGCAAATAAAAATCTGTATATATATGTGTGTGTGTGTGTGTATATATATATATATATATATATATATATATACAGGTTCTATGTATTTGTAAAAATATATGTGTATAAAACTACACATACACAGTTATATACACAGATTATATATGTAATTTTGTATATAGTTAGTATATGTTCCCAATAAGTTATATGTAATTATAATTATATCACTGTATATGTGTATATATATACAGTTAAATATATACATGTTTATATGTATTCCCAATAAGTTATATATAATTATCATTATATCAGTATATGTATGTATACACTTACATATATATTCATATATTTCCAATGTTATATAATTTAGATCATTATATATGTGTGTATATATATATATATATACACTTACATATGTAGCTATTTATATATTCCCATTCAGTTATATATATAATTATAATTATATATGTATATATACTTATACATATTCATATATACCCAATAAGTTATATATATAATTATATCATATATGTATCTATATATACTTATATACATATTCAGATATATTCCTATTAAGTTATATATAGTAATTATTATATATGTGTGTATATACTTACTTACATATGTATTCCCGATAAGTAGGAAACTATGTATAATTCTCAGTCACTAAGTACTTCCATGAACTAGGGAGTAAGTGCCAGTAGTCACCACCCGTTGTAAGTGTTCTATTTTCCCCTTTCTTCCCTTGTCTTTCACTTTGGCACTGCGTGCTTTCAGTGTACCATCTTATTTAAGCTCTACAACACTACAGTGAAGTAGGGATGGTTGCCATTCCCCACGTATAGAGATTTCCTCTGATTAACCCCCTTTTACAAGGATTTGAAACTCAAACAAACACGAGCTTACAGACGAGGGTCTTACACACCACTGGTTACCAATACGGCCAGTCGTGTTGTGTGGAAGCGAAGGCGTGAGCTGCAGCCTAGGTGAATGGATTTTAAATTCCATGCAGTCTGTGCAGCTGTAACGGGAGGCCAGGTGACGGGGCGTGGAGCCAGCCGGGAAGATCCATCCTCATCTCCCCAAGTTCAACCCGACCTGCTCTGTGTTTACCTTTACTATTATTTTTTTCAGCCTTACAGAGGTATAATTGACAAATAAAATTGTAATATATTTAAAGTGTGCCACTTGACTTTGATATCCATATATGTCATGACAGGATTCACCATAGTGTTAATTAACACATTCCTCATCTCATGTATTTACAGGGTTTTTGTTTAGAACACTTAATTTCTACTATCCTAGCAAATTCCAATTATATAATACTGTATTACCAACTATAGCCACCGTGTTATACATTAGCTCATCATTCCTTATTAATCTTCATCTTGTAGCTGAAACTTTGTCCCCTTTTACCAACCTCTCCCTAGTTCCCCCACCCCTGAAACCCCTGGCCACCACCATTCTGTTCTCTGTTTCTATGAGTTTTACTTAAGATTTCTTTTTGATTCCACATATAAATGATATCATTCAGTATGCCTTTCTCTGTCTGGCTATTTCCCTTAGCATAACGTCCTCTAGGTTCATCCATGTTGTCACAAATGGAGAGGGTTTTTTTCTTTATTTATGGCTGAATAATATTCCTCTGTGTGTGTGTGTGTGTGTGTGTGTGTGTGTGTGTGTGTATCTCACATCTTCTGTATCCATTCACCATCGATGGACATGTAGGTGGTTGTTTCCATACCTTGCCTATTATGAATAATGCTGCAATAAATATCAGAGTGCATATATTTCTTCAGGGTAATGAATTTGCTTCCTTTGGAATACGTACCCAGAAGTAGAACTGTTGGATCATGTGGTAGTTGTAGTTTTAATTTCTTGAGTAAGCTTCATACTGTTTTCCACAGTGGCTGTGCTAGTTTTTATTCCCACCAACAGTGTACAAAGTTTCCCTTTTTCCCACATCTTTGCCAGTATTTATCATCTCCTGTTTTTTTTGATAGACATCCTGACAGGTGTGAGGTGATATCTCAGTGTCATATTGATTTGCATTTTCCTGATGATTAGTGATGTTGAGCACTTTTTTTTTTAACATCTTTATTGGAGTATAATTGCTTTATATTGTTGTGTTAGTTTCTGCTGTATAACAAAGTGAATCAGCTATACGTATACATATATCCCCATATCCCCTCCCTCTTGCGTCTCCCTCCCACCCTGCCTATCCCACCCCTCTAGGTGGTCACCAAGCACCGAGCTGATCTCCCTGTGCTATGCGGCTGCTTCCCACTAGCTATCTATTTTACATTTGGTAGTGTATATATGTCCATGCCACTCTCTCACTTCATCCCAGCTTACCCTTCCCACTCCCCATGTCCTCAAGTCCATACCTCTTGGCCATTTGGATGTCTATTTAGAAAAATGTCTATTCATGACCTTTGCCCATTTTTTGTTGGGTTATTTTTTTTTTGCTACTGAGTTGTGTAAGTTCCTTGTATAATTTGGCTGTTAATCCCTTATTGCATCTGTGGTTTGTAAATATTTTCTCACATTCCACAGGCTGCCTGTTCATTTTGTCGATAGTTCCGTTTGCTGCACAGTCTTTTTTTTTTTTTTATTGCATTTCTGCATTAGGTTTTGCGTAAAGAAGAGTGGTGGGTTTCAGGCCTTGAAAATTTTGAAATAAAACATTATGGAATATAATATTTTTATAATATAAATTGCTTAAAATCTGAACTATATGACTCTTACTTGAAAAGACACTGTGTGGTCAAATATAATTAATGGCCAAATATGGACACCCATTGGATCAGTGTTTTTCTATTTCTTTTTTCTTAAAATTCCAAATCCTCCCACCCATCTTCACTCTTTTCATCGTTGAAGCTGTATAAATACTATGTATCCATAGATCTTGTGATAAGAGCAAGCACAATGGCTAACACTAACTAAGCATTTATTTCTCTGAGTACGTACACAGAGAAGGTAGCAGTTAGGATAGTAAAACATCATTCTGCGTCCTGTGCAGGGAAAGCCGTCTTCCGTAGCAAATGACCTGTTGTCTCTATAATTGTTAAAACTTTCTTACCATCTGAACAATGGCCTTAGGCAGTATGTTAACAAAGTATGATTTATATGCAAGATACATTCGACTATAAAGATCCTTATAGAAAAAAATGCATTCTATTGGCTAACAGGTGTGTCCGCGTGCTGACAGAGGAAGGAAGGAGAACCTCAGCCTCATTTGGTTTCCACAGTGAGCGTCCTCTTCAGAAGCACAGGGCTCATAGCCCTCTGTCCAGCCAATACCTGTACTACCTACAGCTGGGGAATGGAATAAAGTACGAAAGAATGTTCTGGCAAATTCTTAGTCGAGAAAAGGGAATGCTTTCATTAATATGTTCCTTTCCTTCCCTAATACGTCCCTTTCCTTGCCTCGAAAGACGTATGCCGAAACAGATTAGACTCACGTAAAAAGGTAGCTAACTCACATATAATACTAAATACCATTCTTCCTTCCTGATCTCTGTTGGCTTCACCTTTTGGTCAACTTCTCACGTTCACCTCCCTTTAGAGTTTAACCCTTTGTCTACTGACAAAGCACAGTTGTTGGCTAGAAGCAGAGAGAGGAGTGAAACGCGAGTGACAACCATAAAAGGAATTCATGTTCCTGTAAACTGTCAGATCCTAAACACAGAGACTGAGCTGGTGACGTTTGCTGAGCTCACATGTGCTTCGTTTGTTTCCTTTTTAATCCTCCATCCAGGTCAGCAGCACATCTATCTTGACAGCTTTCCTTCTGTCCCTTCCTTTGAGCAGACGAGGAGTTGGGATGAGGGACTCAAACCATCAGGCAATGGCAGATTGAGTAGGAGCCCACCTTGGGGGCTGCGAGGCAGTAACGCCGTATCTCCAAGTTCAGGGGCACAAAGAAGCGCTGTACAGCCATCTCCACTCATGTAAGGAGAGGGACAAAGAGAAGAGGAGTGCAGGGGGGGAAAGCAGAAAGCATGAGGTCAGAAGAGAAAAATATCTGGAGTGGAAAAGCCCAAAGCAATGCAGACACTCAAGCTAGAAGCTGGAAAGGGAAACGTAAAAGTTTTAAAGAATAAGAAGATGGAAATAGACAAAGCTATTTTCTATTCTTTTATAAGAATTGTAGCCTTTGTTCCTTTGTGTAATGACTTTCTCATGTCTGGCTCTGATACCTGGATTACCCAGTCCCAAACTGCCTTTGAGAATATTTCATCAATTCACCAGGTGACTAGAGTGTGAGACGGATCCTCACCGCTTTAGAATTGGATGGAGAACCTAAATTATCTCTGGATCATTTTCTATTGTACCGCCGACCTCTTAATTCAGTTCACTGTTTTCAAATTGAAAACAGATGATACGTCAAATATGTTGCATGTGACATGATACAGCTTAAATTATTATCTGTATAGACTTGATTCAGGTATAAGATAAGTAATATCTTGAGATCCACTGACAGACTTACCAATCCAATTGTGTGTGTGTGTGCGCGCGCAAGTGAATGTCTGTAGCCTGCCAGGCATCACGCAAGCTGAGGTAGTAGATACCAAGGAACACAACACGTGGTCTTTGCCTTCAAGGACCTTGCAGGCTAATTGAAAAAAGAATGAATATGAGTCGTACATGCCAAATACTACAAGCCAGTGTTTATAGAAGAGAAACCAGCGATAAAGTAAGCCTAAAAATATCCAAACCCATTATTTATCCCCTAGAACTAGGTCTTCTATTCCTCCTGGCATACCAGTAGAAGAAATGAAAAAAATCAAAATTGTATAAAAGTTGCAATACCTGGATGTTTATAAATGTGACAGAGGAAGATTTTCTTGCTTTCTCTCTTCTTCACTCATCACTTACGCTTCCCTGTATTTGTTTGTATCTGTATGATACTGATTAAATACGGAAGGGAAATCATTTAGCCAATGGGCGGACAGCCTGGCAAATTTCACACTGCCGTGTCTTAGGCCTTTTCTCCTTCGCCATCCTAGTAACTGAGATCATATATGGAAGGTACGTAAGAGCCTCTTCAAGAAGGGACACGTTTCTAGCCCCTACCCATTACTCACTTAGACCTCCATTGTTTTTATTCTAGAATAATTCTCTAATTAGTATCTCCTGCTTCTGTCTAAAATTGAATTCATTCTTCATGTTAGCATTTTATTCTTCCCTAAATTATGCCTTCTTAAAAGATCTTAAAAGCACTTATTTCTTAGAAAAATGGTAATTAATTGTAAGGCCTGAAATTGAAAGCTTTCTGCTCCATGACCTTCAGGCTCTATGACTCAGCAAAAGTGCAATTTTTTTAAAGACAATCTTCTAGAGTGGTTTTAGGCTCGTGTGAAAATTGAGAGGAAGATACAGAGATTTCCCCATGTACCACCTGCCCCTGTACATTCAGCCTCCCCGTTATCAACATCCCTCATCATAGGGGTACATTCGTTATAATCAGTGAACCTACATTGACACATCATTGTTACCTAATAGGGGTACATAGTCTACATCAAGGTTCACTCTTGGTGTTGTACATTTTGTGGGTTTGGACAAATGTATAATGACAGGTATCCACCATTATAGTGTCATACAGATTAGTTTCACTGCCCGAAAAATCCTCTGTGCTCCTCTGCCCATTCATTCCTCCCCCCAACCCCTGGCAACCACTGATCTTTTTACTGTCTCCATAGTTTTGTCTTTTCCAGAACATTACATAGTTGGAATCATACAGTATGTAAGTAGAAATTAGCATCTCAATTTAATAAATATTAAAAAAAAAAGAAGGCATAGATTGTCTGCAATGACCTCACATGGATACATGTTGAGAACAAACATAGCGAAGAGGACTGTATGTAAAACAGGATTTTACTTCACTGATTCAAGGCATGGATGAGGCATAATCACACTTGTTTTAAAGGTAGAAACCCTACTAGTAAAGAACCACATGTGACTCAATTTGTGAGCTTAAGGGATTCTCAACAAAAAAATGTTTGAGTACATTAGTGTTTTGTGAAAGACCCAGGATGTTTTGCAAGTACCTTGAAACGGATTTCTAAAAATGTCCTGTCTTTAATAACTATAGTCAGTTTTAAGATGAACATATAGGGAAATCCTAAACATAATAAAACGTAAAGAGTGTTTTTCTTGCAGCTAACTCCAGGGTCACATTTGGGATTTGAATGGATAAGGAAATGAACCCGGAGGACTTCTCCAGTGCATCTATGTCCTGGTGGTGCCCGTTTCTGTCTTTCCCAGCTGGAGCACCACGGGCAAAGCATTTGCTTCCCTTTCCACTGGCTAACGAGGCCTGAGTCAGAACAGGGGACCTGCTCTGGATAATATATCAGAATTAAAGCCAATGCATGTGAATTAGCGTGTGCAAATACTCACATAAGTCCCGGGAAGACCTATAGTGCCTATGGGATTTCTCCTGAAGTCACCAGTTTGCTTGAAGAATGTTAGTACATAAGCTCTAAATCTCAAAGGGAATGTTAGCAAAAAGTATAATTTAGGAAGTTACTCTGATTTACATGGTCTTTAAAAAAACAACTTTGATATAAAAACAACTTTAATGTTTATTTGTTAAGATGAAAATGAGTTGTCACCCTCTTCTGTGAGCTTTCAGCACTACTTCTCTTCTGAAAGCAAGTTTTTTACTATTGACAAAAACATTCAAGCAAGCAACCTCATGCAGTGCCATTAATGACAATAATTTATGCAAAGCGTGAAGTTTCTTTGTGTATTCTAGTAATGCTCAAGTCATTCTGTTTGACTAAACACCTTTGAAATTCAACAAACATCTTTTAAGAGGGAGAAAATGAAGGCTAGAGTGAGTTAGAAATTCTTCCAGGAATAAACTAACACATAGAACTTCAATTCTTAAACTAAAATTTTAAGATTCTATTTAATTTTGTTTAAAAACAGAAGTTTTATGCAGTATTGACTACAAAATACTAAGTTTTAGTCTAACTTAGGTTGCTATATATAAACTATTGTTACATGCATATCACTTTTGTTTTGACATCAAAATTATATATAGAAACATATGTTAAGCTACACACACATATAGCTTTAATTTTTAAGTGAAACCATTCACCATGTTTTATTAAATTTAAACCTCATTTTTTGTTTACTCAGCATATTTTAATGTGTTTAAACTATTGTGGATTTTATACGTTGAAGTAGAAAACATTCTACATTTTAAAATTTAAACCCCAAATATTTCCAATGCACAATTTTAATTAAGAGCTATTTGTCTTAAATTGGGTAATGGGACTTGTGAGCTATTTTCAAGCTAATTGAGAACCATGCGGTACAGGACATGAACGTATTACTAAATAAATACCCCAGTTTCTCCAAACACATTTAACTGGCTTAGCTGCATGAGAGCCCCTGATATGGCAGCTTTGCCATTCATTAATGTGTTCATTCTTTCATTTATTAAATAATGATTAAAACTACAGTGTTCAAAATACTGAGCAAAATATTTAGGGAAAAAATAAAGATTAAAAACAAACGCTGACTTCAGAGACCGTGTAGCGTAATACATACGAAGTAAGGGAAATTGTTTCTCTTTCATTGCAGCATGTAAAATGTAAAAGAAAACTGATTGCCCTCGATATTTAAATAATTGCGGATTATTGTAATGCAGATACAGGCCACTTGGAGTGCCCAAGGGCTGTATTCTGATCAGGAGAGAATTTGCGTGACTCCACCCACCACCATCCCCACTGTCCACTCTGATCCCCACCTGTCACTGCCATGTTCCTCTAGGCCAACCCCTTTACATCTGCATTCATTTCCGTTCACTTTCACTTGTGTGAGGATATATTCCTGTGTCTCCATGTCACGGATCTGTTTGCTCTCACGGTGTGAAATCAGGATCCCTACACATCTCTCTATGTGGTCAGCCTGTTATTACTGATGCTGGTGTGATTAGGACCCTTGGTATTACAAGAGGAAGGGAACGTGAGGGACATGGATATTCTCACCCTACGTGACACAGCAAAGAGGTGATGCAGCTTCAACTGGAATCCACGCCTATCGGATGACACTGTGTGTGTCACCAACGCCCTGGGCTACTTCAGACCCAATGTGGAGTCACCACCCTGAAAAGTGGATACTGGAACAAAAGTCTTCTGAGTCCAAAGTGGGTGGTGATTTCACAACAGAAGGATCTAGCAGTGACCAGATCTGGAGGGAGAGGTCTGTCTCTGAACGGAAGAAACCCGTCACAGAAGCAAAATAACCCAATTTAGGATGGGTGTTCATTCAACCAACGTAATGGAGCAGGTGTGTGGACCGGATGCAGTGGCAGGGGCGGGGTGCAGGGGCGGTCCTGACTCCAGGGAGCTCTGGGAAGGGAAGCTCAAGTGTCCTCTCACCTTCCCAGGATCGCCAAGAACACAACATGAAGGTAACAAAACCACGTGAATCCTTAGGGAGATGTGCACTGAGTAGCACCACTGTTCCTTTGGTCAGTGTCTCAGAGAAGGAAGAAAGGAATTATTTTAGTAAATAAATACACAATCCACGTGTTCTTCAGCGATGACTAAAGAAGTCACTGTTTTAAGACAGAAGAGGAAGATTTCTGCTTCTCATAATGGTGCTTTTGTTTATTTAATATTGTTTCCAGGAGCAAATACTAAAAGCCCAGTTCATCATCACTGATATTGACACCTCCGTGAAAGACCAGGGGCCGAATCTTGACACATTACGTAGGAAATATCCACACAAGTATCACCACTACCTTTTCTTTCTGACATTTGCTTTTTTTCAATTATTATTATTATTACTTATCTGTTTAGAGACTACCACAAATAGATTTTATATTAGAAATGGTGCCAGAGTGAATTAATCTCAAAGCATTTTTATTGGTAAAATGCTTTGGTAAAAGTAGACCAATTAGTGTTCTTACAGAGCAAAACCAGAGTCTTTACAATAAAGAATCTGTGGCTAGACTTTTTAAATGGCATTTTTCATCATGTCAAAGGTGAATATCTGAGAAAATTTGGTGTTTGGGGAAATATTCTGAAACTGTAATGCTGAGGAGACTAAATAACTTGGGACCATTTTTCTCCAGTGATTTTACCTGGAGAAGTATTTTGATTTAATTGAGAGGATGAGTATTACGCTGAGAAGCAGAGAGAATGATGTGTTATATTAACAAAGATGGGGAATTTTCTCCTCTGGGTGAGAAGAGACATAGTGTGCAATCCACGCATTCATGGAGTTTTTGTAGCTTTTAGATTTATGTTCCGTTTTGCTTGAATTCTGAATTCTCATGTGTGAACTGAGAATTATAGTACAATTTACATTTTTCAAAATAATTTAATACCTTTTGGAAAGGATTTGAATTGTCCAAACCACCCTAAAGGGTGGTGTTACCCCTTTATCACCTGTGAGGGTCTGAGGCAGGAGAGAGGAGTTTAAGATGCTTCAGACAGACATTTGGTATAAATGGCTCTCGTTTTATTACAGTGTTGTTATTACAAAGTAACCCTAATTCTATATGAATAATCAGTGCTCATTGGATAAACATGTACAGACCCCTCCCCCTATCACCATGCATGTTCTACTGTCACTAAAAACAGAATTGTTGTTAAGAACTGGAAGCAGAAGTATTCAACTGGATGTTTGCTGACATCAGCATCTATGGCTTAAAATCTATTGATGTGATACTTAACCCCTCATATAGTATCTGTCTACATTGGTTAATTCTACACTATGTGTGATAATTAGTTTTATATGTTAGCCAGATAAGTTTATATATGTTAACTCTAGCACTCAGGTATTTCATCAATCATTTATCTAGATATTGCTGTGAAGGTATTTTGTAGGCTTGATTAAAAACTACAGTCAGTTGACTTTAAGTAAAGGTGATGACCCTGGATAATGTGGGTGGGCCTTCTCCAATCAGTTGAAGGTCTCCATTCCAAAGACTGAGGTTTCCTAAAGAAGAAGAAAATTTTTTTTTTGTAACTTTCTATTTTATATTGGAGTATAGCCAATTAACAATGTTGTGATAGTTTCAGGTGCACGGCAAAGCGACTCAGCTATACATATACATGTTTCCGTTCTCCCCCAAACGCCCCTCCCATCCAGGCTGCCACATAACATTGAGCAGAGTTCCCTGTGCTGTACAGTAGGTCCTTGTTGGTTATCCATTTTCCATGGCTGAAATATGCCTGCCCTGCATATTTCAACCATGTCAGCGCCACAATTGTGTGAACCACTCTTTTAAATCTCTTTATGAATGGAATACGGTAACAGTTAAATGATTTCTCTATGAGCTTTTATCATAGCCTCTTGATTTCTAAATACTTCAGTATATTAATATTTAAATTACTATTTAAGAAAATATTTACCATCAGTTTTTTGCTTTGTCAATAATAAAATCCTTCAAGTCTACAAATAATTTTCTAAATGGTATGGCTTAACCTTCATCTGTAAATTTTCTTGGTAGTTTGTAGGAATGAAAGTCTCTAAAGACAATTAAAAAGTGCCCCAGATGTTGAAAATTTATTCCTTACTATAGACAGTGAATGCCTAACCTTGTGCTTGGGGCATTTTAGACACACAGTAGTTTTAGGCTATAGAATGATTGGGGAAAGTATACATTATATTTTGAGACTCTAATACATTTTAAGGATTTGGAGAATATCATTTGCAAAATCCCTTATTAGATGACACTTAGTATATTGATGTTCCCTGATTCTGAGGAGAGAAAAAAAATATTTCTTTTGGTTATTACATTCCATGACTGAAATGAAAATTCGTAAATAAAGGCAACATGTGATAGATACACTGTAAAAAAAAAAAAATAGGTGTAAGTCATAGGAAGGTGGTTCTGTCATTTCCATTTTGAGCAACCTGTATATTTCCCACTCAGCCCAGCCCATTTGCTTAATGAGATGATCACCATGAGATAGATGTGTTTACTGAGGTGCCCAGAAGGCCCCTTGCAAGGGATTAAATATCCTTAAAAACCCATTATCATTAACAGAGTCTGTTTTATTTCACAGTTGTGCCAGTGCCATATGATCAAATGCTACTACTGGGCTTCACGACACACCCAGACATCTGACAAAGGATGACAGGAAGAAAGGCAGAGTGGACACTGTATAAATCATAACACAGGAAGTCTGTCTTAGCATCACTTGGTCTGTAAAGAAACCAGAAAATATTACCAGGTTCCTGCACTTCTTCCCATGACAAAACCGAACATGTCCCCAAATGTGAACGTGTTTCCATTGTAGATTCAAAACGTTCTCCCTTCAGGTGTATAGCATAAGGGAACTTACCTGCTGAACTAGCACTGTGGTCTAATAGGTAAAGACATGCCACCCCCCAACAAGTTAAATAAGTGGTAAATAATATTCAGTAATCAGGGGCATCAGGTAAAATTATTTTCAAATTAAGAGACACAAAAACTATTGGAAATGTCCTTTTCAGCAGTTTTTTAAAAGATTCACTGTGAATCTTTTATTCACTGTATATCTTTTCTTACATTCCCATTAAAGTTTTGAATTTTGAAGGGGCAATAGGTCATAACAAGTAGACGTATATGACAAAATATTATTAAGGGCTGAGTTTGAGAAGCACAAGGTGAGCTAAGGAGGTAGGGATTGGGAAACATGGATGAAACAACCCCAAATTGAAGAAGGCAAGAGACACAGTGGAGAATGATGGGTCACAGGGAGTTTATGGGTCCTACACCAAGATCACAGCTCTAGCGATACTGTTGAATGACTGATAGGGTATTGGAATTGTTAAGTTCAGCGGATATCTGTTGCCTTTGTGATCATTATCTAATTACCCTTTACCTGTTATAAAATTCCCTCTGCTGATCCTCCTGGTGTGCATCACAGATAACATCATAACCATGTTTTCTCCTTGCAGTGGGGCATAAGAGTGCTTTGTGAAACCCACTAAATCCACCATACAGAATCTTTGCTCGTGTAAAAGCCTCATTTCTGACCCTCATGTGTGTCCTGATCCATTTCCTCCATCTTTTTCTTTCTCTATTCTAATTCTTGTTTTACAATGTTTTCTAAGCCCCCTTTAAATTATTACAAAGCCAGGGGTGCCAATGGGTAAAGAATGAGTAGGTAAAAAAATGAATTGATAAGTAAATGAATAATAAATCTACAACCAGAGAACACATTTCTACAAATGTTAATGATAAATAGGAACGATTTTAATGATAATTCAGAAACAAAATAGATAATGTCAAAAATCTAAACCTCCTTCTCAGGTTTTTGCTTCTTTTTCTGCCTCCTTTCTGGTTTTCTGGAAGTTGAAACAACTAAAAAGTTAATGCTCAAGAAGCAAGCTTAAAAAATAGACAAGAGTTTTCAAAAGCAAAAACGCTTTTGCTACCTCCTCATCAACAACCAACACTGTAATATAGAATCTCTTAATATAAAAACGGAAGTCTGCAGGTGCATTTCTGAGTTGGGTTGTTTCTTTCCTCCCGTGTAATGATTGTAGTTGCTTGTCAGAGGGACAGAATGCTCATTAATTTGCTTGCAGAGTTATTGCCATGTTGCCCTTTCCCTTCCAGAAACACAGTAACTAAAAATTTAGATACTGTGTCAAGTCTTGTATACAGGCACAAACTCTGCTCCATTTTGTGACACCACTTGTGTTGCAGTATTGATGTGATACTTTCAATCTTTGGAGGATGGCATCCTATCAGAAACAGTTTTGTCTTCCACGGTTTTCATCTCAAGTGTTTAAGGAAGCAAAAAGAAAGAAAAGCAAACAAAACTATTTCGAGATTTTACACTGTACAGAGTGACACTTTGCTCCCTTAAGAAGTATTCCTCTGGCCAAATGGAAGAAGTTATTATCATCTGGCAATCGCCCTGAGTCCGCCCGTGTGCCTGCCAGGGCTGTAGAATCCACCACTCCCCCATCAGCTCCCCCTGTGCTCCATAAACCTCATAGTGCTGTTCTTTTTGGGGTGGAAAATATATATTCAGATTCAACACATATTCTTCACTGGGTCTCTCAGGTGTATACCCGGCGATTCAGATTCATGAGCATTTGAATAAAAGAAAAAAAATCTTTCTGAAATGCTTGCCGAGAGTCTGAAAGGCAAGTTGGTTTGTTGTCTGGAACCCCAGAACCCCTATGGTCCACATGTTTCGATTTCCAACCCTGAAACTGTGATATATCTTTGTGTGTCTATCACCGGCCTCAGTGCCTGGTATGTGGGAGACACTCATAAATACATATGGAATGAAAGGAGTGACAAAAACGATGTGTCTCGGGGGAAAAAGGTATGTTTGTCCCCACTGTGAATGTGAGACACACATCCAGTCTTTGTTTGGCCCCGTTTTTCTATCTCCTCCCTGTGGAAGAGGTTCTAGCTCCTCAGTGTGTTACTGAGTCCAAGCTCGTACTGCCCGCCAAATGACAGGCCAGTAAATCCAGAGACATGGTGTTGGGGCAAGAAACAGCGACTTTATCAGAAAGCCAGCAGACTGAGAAGATGGCGGGCGGGCGGACTAGTGTCCCAAAGAACTATCTGACCAGGGTGAGACTTCAGGCTTCTATACTAGGAAGGTAGATGGTGTGGCTGCTTGCTGCAGACTCCTTGGTGCTGGCCGGACCCTGGAGGGGGTGTGATAATCCTTTGCTCCCGCTGCTGTCTGTGTAGGTCTGGTCAAAATGTTCCTGTAAACCTGTAACAAGACACATGTTATTTTCTGTTCTGCAACTTTGTAGCTCTATATGAATAGAAATTGCCTTTAATGAATGATCTTGCCTTTAAAGATCAAGCCTGGGAAGCAAAGCCTTGAGAAAGGGCTATCATGTATATTTCAGGCTATAGGTAACGTTCCTTTATAAAGTGCAGAGCCAGCATGACTAAGCACAGGAGACAGATCACAGAGGTCAGAGCTAAAGGAATAGATCCAACGTGGAGTTGGCTCTGTTCTTCTCTGTCACAAACAGAGCAGGGATGTAACGGGTTGGTGGTGGAGGGGCATAGACGGGGGCAAAGGAGTGGTGGGAAGTTTGGAATAAGGAATATGAGGAGACAGTTCCCAAAGGCACACGGGGGTTCCCCACCAGTGACTTTGTCCCCATTGTAATCTCTTGCACCCAAGATGGGCCCACTATTCTCCTTTCCACCCATGCACGTGTTGCTCGCATTGGCTTTCATTCCTATCCCAGACCCCCGAAAACAGAAGCAGTCTCCTGGTTTCCCCTTCGTAGAGAAAAGGCGCAGCTCTTTTTAGATATTAGAGGGATTTTTAGTGCTACTAGCAATGTGGAAATAATATTTTGAGGAGCACCGATTCCTGTGAAACCACCAACATCCCTTCCTTCCAAAAGGGCTGGAGTGACCTCCAAGCCTATTCTTTTAAAGGTTAAAATCTTAAGCTTGGAGTTGCACTGAACTGATTTCAAATATAGGTTGTGCCACACTTGCACTGTAATTCCAAGTAGCGTCATTCTCGGTGGTCCTACCTGAAAATGAAAAGATTAATAACCTCTTAGTTTTGTCATTGGAATTAAATATTTATGCAAAGACCATGATACAGTGTTCAATACATATTACATACTCAAATGAAAAGTAGCCATCGTTTTTAGTAAGTTTCAATATATCTTCTTTTCATATACTCTCTTTAGGCATGTGTGAAAAGTTTGTGAGGATGATGAAAGTCAGGCCATCGAAAGGATAAATCAGGGCTTCCCTGGTGGCGCAGTGGTTGAGAGTCCGCCTGCCGATGCAGGGGACACGGGTTCGTGCCCCGGTCCGGGAAGATCCCACATGCCACAGAGCGGCTGGGCCCGTGAGCCGTGGCCGCTGAGCCTGCGCGTCCAGAGCCTGTGTTCCGCAACGGGAGAGGCCACAACAGTGAGAGGCCCGTGTACCGCCAAAAAAAAGGATAAATCAGTGCTACGTGGTAGTTAAAACTACAGGCCCTCGAGGTAGACTTCTGAGGACCAGATTCTACCTCCATCACTTCCAGCTGGGACGAAAACAAGTGACCAGCCTCTCAGACTGTTTACACATCTTTAAATGGGGACAATAACAGCTTGACTTAATGGTTTTGTATGTTTAGAACTGAATGAATTAGTAGATATAAACCGCTTAGAACAGTGCCTGGGACACTGTGTGCCACATACATTTAACTATAGCTGATACCCACAAATCTGTGCAAAGTTCTTCAGTCCAGGACTTTGTGTGATGAGAACTTTTAAGATTTAATCTCTTAGCAACTTTCAGATATGCAAAACAATATTATTAACTGCAGTTACCACGTTGCACCTGACATTCCTCTTTTTAATAACTGGAAGTTTGTACCTTTTGATCCCCTTCACGCATTTCACCTACCCCTCCTCCCCAACCCTCTGCCCCTGGGAACCAGCAATGTGTCCTCTGTATCTGTGAGCTTTGTTTTTTGTTTGGTTGGTTTTGGTTTTTTTCTGTTTTAGATTCCATGTATAAGTGAGATCACGTGGTATTTGTCTTTCTCTGTTGACTTATCTCACTTAGCATGATGCCCTCAAGGTCCATCCATGTTGTCGCAAGTGACAAAATTTTATATTTTTTATGGCTGAATAATATTCCTGTGTGTGTGTGTATACCACATCTTTTTTTATCCATTCAACCAGTGATGGACACTTAGGTTGTTCCCATATCTTGGCTATTGTAAATAAAGTTGCAGTGAACTTTGGGGGTGGCTCTATCTTTTCACATTAGTGTTTTCATTTTCTTTGGATACCCAGAGGTGGGACTGCTGGGTGATATGCTAGTTCTATTTGTGCTTTTCTGGAGGAATCTCTATGTTGCACAAATTTACACTCCCCACAACAGTGCACAGGGGTTCCCTCTTCTCCACATCCTTACCAATACTTGTTTCTTGTTTGTTTTTTCTTTCCATAAAACCCATTCCGATAGATTTGAAGTGATCTCTCATTGTGGTTTTGGTTTGCATTTCCCTGATGATTAGTGATGTTGAAGATCTTTTCATGGCTCTATTGGCCATCTGTGTGTCTTTTCTGGAAAAACGTCTGTTCAGATTGTTTGCTCAATTTTCCGTTAGATTCTTTTCTTGCTAATGAGTTGTAGGAGTTCTTTATGTATTTTGGATATTAGCCCCTTATCAGATAAATGATTTGCAGCTCTTTTCCCCCATTCTGTAGGTTGCCTTTCACTTTCTTGATGGTTTACTTTGCTGTGAAGTTTTTTAGCTTGATGTAGTCCCACTTGTCTATTTTTGCTTTTGTTAACTTTGCTCTTGGTGTCCAATCCAAAAAATCATCACCAAGACCAATGTCAAGGAGCTTATTACCACCTATGTTTTCTGCTAAGAGTTTTATGGTATCAGGTCTTATGTTCAAGCCTTTAATCTGTTCTGAGTTAACTTTTGTTCATGACGTGAGATACTGGTCTGGGTTTCCCAACAGCGTTTATTGAAGATACTGTCTTTTTCCCATTGTGTATTTTTGGCTCCTTTGTTGTAAAGTAATTGACTGTATATGCATGGGTTTATTTCTGGGCTCTCTATTCTGGTCTATTGATCTATGTGTCTGTTTTTATGTCAATACCATACTGTTTTGATTACTATAGCTTTGTAATATACTTTGAAATCAAGGCATGTGATGCTTCCAAGTTTGTTCTTTCTCAAGATTACTTTGGTTCTTTGAGATCTCTTGTGGTTCCATACAGATGTTAGGATTATTCTATTTCTGTGAAAAATGCCATTGGAATTTTGATAGGGATTGCACTGAATTTGTAGATTGCTTTGGGTAGTATGGACATTTAAACAATATTAAAACCTTCTCAAGTCAATCAACCAGGGACACTATTTCTAAGTGTCATTAATTAGCTGGGTCTCCATATATTAATATTTTCTGATTAAAGTAACTTGATTGAGATGCAGTTTATATACAAAAACTTCACATATGTAATATATGCAATTTGGTGGGTTTAAACATATTTTGATACTATTTTTTCTTAGTCTTTTAGTCCTTAAAAGAGTTTTGATGTCCCTACTCAGGCATGCCCACCATCCCATTTTCTCTCCCTGTGTATCACTGTATTGATATCATCAGGAAGAGTGACTGCACAGTATTTATTGATATTTTTATGGAACAGAGTAATAGAAGTGGCATAATTGTCATGTGTAATGTCAAAACACTTTGTTCAAGCCCCAAATCCTCTATCGATTTGGTTGATGTTGGCTGACAGTCTGTTAACGTAAGTAGAGAAAATAACATGTAGGACAAGAGTCAAGTTTATTTCCTTTTTTTTTTGTATTATGTGTCTCAAATGGAACCGAAGCGTCAACTTAAGAAAGTCTGTGAACTCATGAGATGGGGACTCTATAGCTTTTATTTCAGCAGATTAAGGTAGAGGATGCTTTAACAAGCTCAAGGTTCTAGTGTGAAGGCTTCATTCAGACTAACTGGTTCGGTTCAGCGAAGTCTCCTTCATTGTGCCTTCAATGGAATGCTTAATGAATTTCAAATATTAAGCGATCTCCATCGCTCTGGAAAAGGCTTTATTTAAATACTTCTTATACAATGTTTAACAATAGGAGAGAGTGTTAAAATTCACATCTCCTGGTTGGCAACATTGAGATGTGTGGTGGTGAAATGTTCCTCCTGCCTGGCTTGACATGAGGTTTGAAAGCAAAGAACAAAATCTCGTGTTAATGTGTGTTCAGTGCATTTTGGGGTTTTGGGTTTTTTCATTCATCTGAAACTAAACAGCCTCAGAATGAGTTGTATTTTTCACAACAAAAATAAAACTGTGATGTATTTGATGTTTGCCCTTCCCAGGCACACTTTGTGGTGATTTGCTTATATTATCAAATCCTACCCACAATTCTACAAGCCAGGCAATACGATTCTATGGATTTTTGCAAAAAAAAGAGAGAAATGGAGAGAAACTTGCTCAGAGTCACAGGGTATGAATCCAGGATCTGGTCTTGAGTTATGTTATCACCGTGTTCCAAATCGGCAAATGTCACTCTGTCCTCTCAAAAAGCGTAACTCTCCACAGGTATGGTTCATTTATGCAAGATGCATACTCTCTAGAGAGCTGCTGTACAACACTTTACCTACAGTTAATAACATTGTCCCACACACTTAAAAATTGTTAAAAGGATAAATCTCGCGTTAAGTGTTCTTACCACACAAATGCAAAATGTGTGATTCTAACTCTTCATTTTGGCTTCATATCAGATACAGTTTTTTCAACCATTCTGTGTAAGTGAATTCCCTTTGTTTCCATTTTTTGTCATTTTAACTAATATTGTAATAAGTGTACATTCCCCATGGGAGAGAGAACCCCACTACCGGGATTGCCTCACCTCACCATGTGGGTTTGTTTCACTTTTATTAGTTACTGTCAGATTGTTTCACAAAATTTTTTGCCAATCTACTAAATTTACATATGTTTATGTGTATATATATATATATTACAGAGAGAGATCTTTAATTTGCATTATCCCATTTTTTGTGTGTTTGCATGTGCTCCCCCATAAATATTATTTATTTACATGTTTGGCTCACTTGCCTATTAGGATGTGTTTCTTGTTCCTGGTTGTAAGTGTTCTTTTTGTTTTAATTTATGATATTCTCTGTAATTTTGCTTCACTGTGGACACACTGAATTGTTCTCAGTATGTATACTGCTTGCATCCATCGGTGTTAATTGATATTGTTAGTGGTATCTTTGAGGGCTTCTTGTGGCAGCTAGAGGCTCATTAAGGTGCTCCCACCAGGTGGTCACAGGTAAGGGGATACTAACAGTTCCCCACTCTTCCCAAGAGCGCACAAAGCTTCCAGGAGGAGAGGTTCAGATGATGCACGCTAACAGCAGGAAAGTGGCGGGGATCCACCCAGTTCACTGAGGGACCACCCAGGGCATATGATGCTGAGGTTGGCAGTGAGAAGGAAGGAACAGGTGCCTTGGCCCCTTCTGCCTTAAGGCTGGACCCAAACCGTGCAAGTTTCCTTGTGTGGTGTTTCCCTAGATGGTGGTCAACAGGCAAAGGCTTGGGGCCTGAACAGTACCTCACTGTGGGAACCATCTAGAAAATTCAGTTCATGGAAATAGAGAAGAAAAGAACACATGTCATGGATATTCGTTTCTGAAGGTCCGGGGGTGGGGGGGGGTTGGAAAAGCCTTGGCCATCACATGGTGCCAGGTCTGATGGGAAGAATCCCTTCAGGCCCTGGTGACCTTTCCTGCCCTTGACCATCACTTCCCAGGATGAGCCTGGTCCCCAGCTTTCAGATGAGGTACCTGCTGGGCTGTGACATGCCACACTTAGACCTGAAAGATCAGCATTTGTACGCTTGAGGCTGTGGCCTAATTTAGCAACTCCAGTTACTTATATTAGGAGATGCCTGAAGCTGGAAAACTGCACTCAGAACCAAGCCATCTTCTTCCCCATGGATCCCTGAAACTCTGCCGATATGCCTATTTCTCCTTGTGTTCATGGCCTCTTCTCTGCACAAAAGTGTTCTTGTATAAAAACATTTCATATAATCATTACATGTGAGCATCTTTATCTATAGCATTATATCATATGTTTATACATATGTTTAATGTATAAAGTATTTATGCAAATAAGCTGTATTTTCTTCTGTAGTTAGAGAATTTTTATCTTTTAATCGAGGTAGAAAACATTTTTCTAATCCCTCTATTAGTCATATCGTTTTTTTATTTTAAAATATTGATAGGTTACATAAAGTCTTGAATCCGTTTGGAATTTATTTTTATAAATGCTATTTGGTGGGGTTCCATGATTATTTTATATTGATTTTTTTCAAAGAAACAGATTGAGTTTCTCTTTTTATTATTTTATATTCTTTGCAATAATCATAGTTCTATCATTGGTAATTATTTTTCCCTAATTTTAAAAATTGTTTTTTCCTCTAATTGCTTAATAGGGTATCAAAAGAAGGGTTTTCCTTTTTTTTTTCATTACTGAGTCATTTAAGGCTATAAATTGCTCTCTGAATTCAGCTTTCATTGAGTTGGATTGGATTAGATTTGAGCTGCATTTTGTTCTTTCCGCTGCATTCACGACCATTTTCCATTTTGATTTATTCAATGATTATTGCTTAAAAATCAGTTTTCTCCTATTGAGGTGTAATTCAATAATAATCAGATAATATACAATTAAACATCTGAGTGTGGTTCAGAGACATTTAGTACATTCACAATGTTGTGCAATCACCATCTCTCTCTAGTGTCAATTTTTTTTTTTTAATCACCCAGAAGAAAACTCCATTCACCTTTATAATAATCCCTCCCATTCTCCCCCTCCCCTCACCCTATCCCTTGGCAGTCACAAATCTGCTTTCTATCTCTATCTATTCTGGATATTTCAAATAAAAGAAGTCATACAATTTGTGACCATTTGGATCCGGCTTCTTTAACTTAGCAGAATGTCTGTAAGGTTCACCCAAGTTGCAGCATGTATCAGGACTGTAATTCATCCCCCTCTTTCATGCTTGAACAATAGGCCCTTGTACCTATGCCATCATTTATGTATCCAAAGGATACCTTGAGCTGTTTCTACCTTTTGGCTTATTGTGAATAATGCTGCTATGAACATTCATGGACACACTTCTGTGTGGACACATTTTCACTCCAGTTAACTAAATACCTAGGAGTGGAATTGCTGGGTCATATGGCAATTCCACGTTGCACTGTTGGATGAACTACCAGATTGCTTCAGGGTGATTGCCTTCGTAACAATATTGTCTTCCAGTCCATAAATGTGGGATGTCTGTTCATTTAATTAAGTCATCATTCTTTCAGCAGTGCTTCCTGGCTTTCAGTATCCAGGTCTTATATCTCTTTGGTTACATTTATTTGTAGATATTGATTCCTTTGGATGCTATTGTAAATGTAATTGGTTTTTAACCTTCCTTTTTTGGATTGCTTATTACTGGTGTCTAGAAAACAAAGTGATTTTGTATGTTGATCTTGCATCCTACATCTTTGCTGAATTTGTGTATTAGATCTAGTAGTTTGTGTGTGTGTGTATTCTTTGGGACTTTCTATATAGAATCATTTCATCTGAAAATAGAGTTTACTACTTTATTTATAATTTGGAGGCCTGTTATTATTTTTTCTTGCTTAATTACTCTGGATAGGACCTCCAGTACAATGTCAAATAGCAGTGGTAAAAGTAAGCGTCAAAACTGTCTTGTTTCTGATCTTAGGGAGAAAGGTTTCAATTTTTCACTATTAAGTTTCATGTTAGCTGTGGGTTTTTCATTTAAGCATATTCCCTTTCATTCCTAGTTTTCTGGGTGCTTTTATAAATGAAACAATGTTGAATTTTGTTAAATGCCTTTTCTCTATTGATGATCATGTAATTTTGTTTTGTTTTTTCCTTTGTTAATGTGTGTCACATTCATTGGCTTTCTTATCATGAATAACCCATGTCTTCCTAGGATAAACTTCACTTGGTTCTGGTGTAGAATCCTTTTAACGTGCTGTTGGGTTCAATTTGTGGTATATTTTCCTGCATTAACAAAATGCTGACCCCATAGAAAATGTTAGAAAGTATTCCCTCTTCTATTTTTTGGAAAATTTTTGAGCATGATTGGTGTTAACTCTCCTTAAAATGTTTGGTAGTATTCACCCATGTCATCATCTGGTCCTGGACTTTTCTTTGTTGCCATGTTTTTGTTACTGATTCCATCTGTTTTATAGGACTGTTAAATTTTTCTGTTTCTTCTTTAGTCAGTTTTGGTGCTTTCTAGTATGTTTCTAGGGATTTGTCTATTTCTTCTAGATTATTTAATATGTTCACCTACAAGTTTTCATAGTGACTTCTTATAATCCTTTTAATTTCTGTAAGGTTGATAATATACACACTTTTCTGATGTTTATTATTTGTGTGTTTTTTCCTAAGTCTAGCTAAAGGCTTAATTTGTTGATCCTTTCAAAGAATTAGCTCATGATTTTGTTGTTTCTTTATATTGTTTTTCTATATTCTATTACATTTATCTCTGACCTGATCATTAGTTTTCTCTTCCCTTTCTAGTTCCATTAGGTGTACACGTAGGTATTTATTTGAATGGAGTAATTTATGGTCTTCCCTTTCTAGTTCCATTAGGTGTACACGTAGGTATTTATTTGAATGGAGTAATTTATGGTTTTAACTTTCCTTCTGAGCACTGCTTGTGCTGCACCCCATAAGTTTTGGGAGATTGTATTTTTAATTTTGTTTGTGCCAAAATATTTTCTAATTTCCCTAACAATTTCTTTGCCCCATTGGTTATTTAAGAGTAGGTAGCTTAGCTTCCAGTTTTCCTTCTGCTAACTGATTTTGTTCACTTTATGGTTATAGGAGATACTTTTCATGATTTCAGTCTTTTAAAGTTTGTTGATAATTGTTTCAAGGTCTAACATATGGAAATGCTCAATGTTCCATGTGCACTTGAGAAGAATGTCTATTCTGCTGTTTAAGTTCTCTATTTCCTGAGTGATTATCCATCTAGCTGTTTTGTCTATTATTGAAAGAGTATTGAAGTAGAACTATTTTTGTAGAACTGTTTCTCTTTTAAGTTCTATCAAAGTTTGCTTTATATATTTTGTGTTGTTTTTGGTTAGTGTAAGTTTGGAATTGTTTCATTTTATGATGAATTGACCCTTTTATCAATAAATAATGCCCTTGTTTCTTACAACAATTTTTACCTTAATCTCTTTTGTCTATTATTAGTGTAGTCACCGCAACTCTTCTGATTTCTATTTGCATGGCATATTTTTTTTTCCATACATTTACTGTCATTCTATTGCTGTCTTTAGGTCTGAAGTGAATCTCTTGAAAACAGCATGTCATTAGATAAATTTTTCCCATTCTGCCATTCTCTTTCACTTGGTGAATTAAGTCCACTTACATGGAAAGTGTTACTAATATTGCAGGACTTCTGCCGTTCCGCTCTTTGTTTTCTGTCTACTTTGTGTCCCTCGATTCCTCCACTACTGTTTTATTTTCCTGTGAGATATTCTTCTAGTGCACCATTTTGATTCCCTCCTAATTTCCTTGCCTGTATATATTTTTCGTTCCTTTCTTAATGGTTACTGTGGTAATTGCATTAAAATTCTAAATTATGCCAATCTCGTTTAATACCAAATTAGCTTCAATAAAATATATTAACTCTGCATTTTTACAGCTTTGTCCCCCTCCTTTATGTGGTTATGATTACAAATTGAATCTTAACATTTTTGTGCTATTAACATTGATTTATAATTCATGTTTTATGCATTTACATTTTTAAATCACATGGAAAACAAAAAAGGGGAGTTTCAAAATAAACCTACAATAAATCTAGCTTTTAAATTTACCTATATAGTAGGTACCGTTACCAGAGATCTTCACGTTTTCACGTTGCTTTATGTTAATATCAGGAGTCGTTCGGTTTCAAAGTGTAGGACTTTCTTTAGCATTTCTCTTTAGTAATGAAATTCCCCAGCTTTCTTTATCTGCGAATGTCTCAATTTCTCCTTCATTTTGGAAGGTCAGTTTTACCAGATATAGAGTTCATTTTTGGTAGCTGTTTGTTTTTTTTTTTCTCTTCTTTTTGCACTTTATCATCCTACTGCCTTCTGGGTTCCATGATCTGTTAATGTTATTGAAGATTCCTTGTTTGAGACAAGCTGATCCTCTGTCTTTTTTTACACCATGAATACAGTGGGTCTTAGTGCACACCCCTTTGTATTTACCTTCCTTGGAATTCATTGAGCTTCTTGGATGCATATGTTTTTCACCACATTTGGGAAGTTTTGTCCATTAGTTCATTTTTTCTGTTCCTTTCATTCTCTCCTTATTCTGTGACTTCCATAATGCATATGTTGATACCCTTAATGGTGCCCCATATGTCCCTTAGGTTCTGCTCATTTTCCTTTGTTCCTTATTTTTTTCGGCTACTCAGAGTTGATAGTTTCAATTGCCCTATAATCAAGTTTGCTGATTTATTTTTTCTTCTGCCTGCTCAAATCTGTTGTTGGACTCTTCCAGAGTTTTTCATGTCAGCTATTATACTTTTCAGGTCCAGATTTTCTACTGGTTTCTTTTTATATTTTTTATCAATATTCCCTACTTATTCATGCATCATTCTCTTAATTGCCTTTTCTTTAAATTTAGGTTTCTTTCATTGAATATATTTAACACTGTGTAGATATAAGGTATACATGTTACTTTGATACATTTATATATTCTATTATGATTGCCATGACAGTAATATTTATCACATTGCATTATCATAATACAATATTGTTGTTTTTAATGCATACTATAATGAATAGATCTCTACAGCTTAGTTACTACTCATTAAGTTTGTATGCTTAAACTTCAGTCTTATCCCCACACTCCCTCCAGTCCCTGGTAACCATCATTTGACCCTCTGTTTTTTTATGTCTGACATTTTTAAATACCATATATGATATCATAAAGTAATTGTTTCTCTGACATCTCACTTAAGCATAATGTGCTCAAGGTTCATCCATGTTGTTGCAAAAGGCAAGATATCCTCCCTGTGTCTGAAAAATAGTCCATTGTGTATATATACCACATATTTTTGTACCCATTCATTTGTTTTGGGGCATTTAGGTTGTTTACCTGTCTTAGCAGTTGTGAAGAATGCTGCAGTGAACATGGGAGGGCAGATATCTCTTTGAAAACCTGTTTTTATTTCCTTTGGGTACATACCTCAGAAGTGGAATTTCTGGATTGTATGGCAGGTCTGTTTTTAATTTTCTGAAGAAGCTCTATATTGTTTTCCAAAGTGAAAGAACCCTTATACCCTGTTGGTGGGAATATAAACTGGTACAGCCTTTTCACCACATCCTCACCAGCACCTGTTGTTCCACCCTCTTGAGGACAGACATTCTAACAGGTGTGAGGTGATGATATTTCATGATTCTGATTTGCATTTTCTGATAATTTGTGATGTTGGGCACTTTTCATATGCCAAAGTTGGCCACTTTGATGGCCTCTGAAAAAAAATGTGTATTTAGTTCTGCCCACTTTTTAATCAAATTATTTTTTTAAGTTGTAGGAGTTCAAAATATATTTTGCATATTAACCCTTATATGTGGGGGTTAGTAATAATACATGGTTTGCAAAAAATTTCTTCCCTTCTGTAGGCTGTCTTTTCTTTTTTTTTTAACTATTTTGCTGTGCAGCAGCTTTTGAGTTTGATATAGTCCAATTTGTGTTTTTGGTGTCATGTCCAAAAACTCCTTGCCAAGACCAATGTCAAGGAACCTCTTCTCCATGACTTCTTCTAGACATTTTATCATATCATTTTATTTAAGTCTTTGAGGTAATTTTTTGTGAGTAGCATGATATAGAGGTCCAATTTCATTGTTCTGCATGCGTTTCTTCAGTTTTTCCACCACTATGTTGTTGAAGGGAGTATCCTTTCCCCCACTGGATTTTCTTGGCTCCCTTGTCAAGTAATAGTTGACCATATATGCCTGGATTTAATTCTAGGGTTTCTATTCTGTTCCATTGTTTTGTGTGTCTGTTTTTTACTCTCATGGATTTGTAGTATAGTTTGCAATCAGGAAGCTGATACCTTTGTTCTTTTTTCTCAGGATGGCTTTGGCTATTCTTTTGTGGTTCCACGTGAATTTTAGAATTGGTTCTTCTATTTCTGTGAAGAACACTTTTTGGTATTTTGAGGGGGCTTGAGTGGTATCTATAGATGACTTTGCATGCTATGGATGTTTTAACAATAGTAAATCTTCCAATCCATGAACATGGTATGTCTTTTCATTTGTTGTGTGTCTTTTGATTTCTTTAGGCAAAGTCTTACAGTTTTCATTGTATAGATTTTTCACTTCCTTGCTTAAATTCATTCTTAAATATTGTTTTTGATACTATTATGAATGGGATAGTTTTCATAATTTATTTTTCAAACGTTTCATCAAAGTAAGGCAACTTATTTATATATGTTGATTTTGTATCCTGCAGTTTAACTGAAATTGTGGATTAGTTCCAACACTTTGGTTGACTCTTTGGGATTTTTCTGTATATATAATCATATCATTGGATGTATTTTTTTTTTTATCAATTGTAGTCTTTTGTTTCTGAGTCTTCTCTTTTTAGTTAGCTAAAGGTTTGTCAATTTTATCTTGAAGAATTTTGTTGATCCTTTATTTCTTTTTTTGCGGTACACGGGCCTCTCACTGTTGTGGCCTCTCCCATTGCAGAGCACAGGCTCAGCGGCCATGGCTCACGGGCCTAGCCACTCCACTGCATGTGGGATCTTCCTGGACCGGGGCCTGAACCCGTGTCCCCTGCATCGGCAGGCGGACTCTCAACCACTGCACCACCAGGGAAGCTCTTTAGTTGTTCTTTTTGTATTTCCTTGAGGTGTGAAGTTAGGTTGTTTGTTTGAGATCCTTCTGATTTGTAATTCATGTGTTTATTACTATGAACTTTCCAAACTAGTTTTGCTGCATCCTGGAAGATTTGATATTTCCCTGTTTGATTTATCCTTTGACCTACTGGTTGTTTAGAAGTGTGTTTAGTTTACACATATTTGTGCTCACTTTCCTCTTGTTGATTTCTAGTTTCATACCATTGTGGTCAGAAAAAATAGTTGGAATGATTTCAGTTTTCTTGAATTTGAGAAAGGACAGATTTGTTTTCTGTCCTTTCATATGATCCTGGAGAATGTTGTGTGTGCACTCAAAAACAATGTATATTCTGTTGCTGTTGGGTGGAATATTCTATAATATGTCTGTTAGCTGCTTTTGTTCTAAAGTATAGTTCATCATTTCCATATTGATTTTCTGTCTGGACAATCTATTCATTTTTGATAGTGAGGTATTGAAGTCTCCTGTTACTGTATTGTTAAATTCCCCCTTGATCTACTATTATTTGCTTGATATATTTCCATGCTCTGGTGTTGGGAATATATATATGTGTGTGTTGTATCTTCTTGATGTACTGACCCTGTTATCACTGTATAATGACCTTTGTCTAATGTTCATATTTTTAATGTTACAAATTATCTGTTACCCAATTGTAGTATAGATATTTTTAATGCTCTTTCCCTTTGATGTTTATACTATAATTAACACACTATTCAAAAATTCTGACTACTTCTCCCACCTTACTCAAATTTTTGTGTACTTTTAACTTTTTGTTCAGCTTGAAGTGATCCTTTCTTGTACTGCAGGTCTAGTGGGAGTGACCTCCCTCAGCTTTTGTTTGCCTGGGAAAGCCTTTACTTACTTCTCCATATCTACAGGATGACTTTGCCAGGTGGAGTATTCTTAGCTGGCAAGTGTTATCTTTCAATACTTTGAATATGTTATTCGACTCTTTCCTGGCTTATACATTTTCTGCTGTGAGCCTAGTTGGGGAGAGGGGAGGTTCTTGTAAGTTACTTTCTCTCTCTTTTTTCCTGGCTGACTTTAAAATTCTTTATCACTGACTTTCCAGAATTTCATTATAATGTGTCTGGGAGAAGGTGTTTTTGCATTGAGATAAGGTGTATTGTTGATGTCTATGTTCAGTTCTTACTCCACTTTTTGGAAGTTCTCAGCTATTATTTAAGTAAACTTTCTGTCCCACCCCCTTCCTTCAGGGATACCTACCCATTATTCTTGCTTTTCTAAATAGAATCTGATAACTCTCACAGAGTTTCTTCACTTTCTAAAAGTCTCTCCTTTTCCACCTGAACCATTTCTAAATCCCTATCTTCTAGATCACTTATTCTCTCTTCCATCTTATCTGCCCTATGTCCAACACTTTCACACATTCTTCATTTCATTTTTGAGTTCTTCAGGTATAGAATTTGTTTGGTTCTGTTTTAGAATGTAAAATTTCTTTGATGATAAAGTACTTCTGTTCATTTCTATTCCTATTCCTGAGATCATTGCATTGCCTTTGAGTTTTCTAGTAGCTCACTGAATTTCTTCGGAACAGCTATTTTAGAGGATAACAGTCTGAATCTTTGAAGTCAGTTGCTGGAGAATTGTCATTTTCTTTCTATTATACCATACTGCCATGATTTTCCATGGTGTTTGCTGAGTTGTCCATCTGCTACTTCATTGGAAGAAGCCTGTCCCTTTCTAGTTAGATTAGACTTTGTTCAACAGATTGCTAACTAACTAGAAGCCTTTGTTTGTTTCCCAGAAGGTGTCAGGATAGCACAAGTCTTGGGTTTCTCTTGCCAACGCTGAGTCCCAGCTAAGGTTGGGAGAGGCCTGTAACAAAACAGAAAGGACTCATGGCAGAGAAGAGGAGGTGTGTGCTTAGCACTTGGGGATCTGCATGTGCCCACAGGCCCCTGGGGCGGTCCTTGAAGAGGGATCTCTTGCCAGAATCCTGGGGCAGAGAGCAGGAAACACGTCCCTTCAGTTCTCTTTCTTTGGTGGCCTTCTGCCCTCCAAGAAATCTGGGTGCTGGTGAGGAGCCACAAGCCTGTGCAGCCACCCTATTTTATACATATCCATGTACACACCCGTTTCCCCTCAAACATTTCCTCAACTGTCTCTTACCCTGGATGTTTTGCATGACTATTCCTATCTTTGGTCACAAATTCAATTTAGATAGATAATTTATCATTTTTAGATGCTTAGTCTAGGACTCAAGTCCAGGCCTTGCTGTGCCAGTGGTTAAAATCCCACAAGTGGAGGAAAGGGCAGCATTCTACATAGACTTAAGTTGCCATTAACCAGCCCATATCCATCCCATTCATTAAGATGTATGTATTGTGCGCTTCTTCTGTGCATATGACACCAGCTGGTACTTCAGAAGAAAGCTCACCATTCAAGGACTGGGGAAAGAGCCAGCAGGAGTTCAGCTTAAAAGTTCTGTCAATTCTTAAGACAAACAACTTTGAGACTTTCCCTTCTTCCTATAGATTTAAAAATACGCTTCGATTTAAAAATATGAAATTCCACGTATTACTTTAAAGACATCTCACGACAGGTCAAACCTAAGGCTTCAGTGAATATGCTCTTGCTGTGATTGTTCTATGATTCAAAAAAAAGAAATCACTGGGGTTTCTTTGTTCAGCATCTACTGTGAATATTAGATTGCCTTAGTTTTATTGTTTTTTCTGAAAGAGTAATATGAAAATTAATCATTTTAAAGGAATATTCCATTTAGCATCATATTTTATTATTATTAAACCTGTTATGATTGATGACAGAATCTCTACTGGATATTGTTTGTTAGTGAGGAGTAAAAACTAAAAATATTGAAAATGTTAATTACATACAGAGGAAGGAATGGCGTACTCGATAATGCATTATTAAAGTGGTAGAGAAACATTAACCATGACAGAGGAAAAGATCAGACGTTTCCCTGCAGAGCTGCAACCTAATGGTGGTTCAATATTTCATGCAATATTGCTACAGGCAAGAGACATACTTGTACTGCAACCCTGTCATGCTGAGAGCGCACAGATCTGAGGGCACAGGCTTTGTTTAGATGCTGGCAGCCACATCAGTGACTCCTCAGAGAGAGAAAACTGCCCTCTTTGCTTCTTACCTTGAAGGCAGCTTGGATCTCCACTGGAGAGTTTTCTGTTCTTGGCTGGAATTCTCAGCCTTTGCGCAGACTAGCTGAAGCCAGGTGGGTTTTCTAATTGGAAACCATAGAATTGGGAATCAATTCTTTTAGCTTTATCATTGTTGATTAAATATCAAGCTATAAACAAATTCATCAGCTTAGTTCTTTGACTGCACGATGGGCGACCTCATAGTGTTTGTTTTGTTGTGACCTTGAGGACCTTCTAGAGTTGTCCTCTGTCCGGATAAGCAGGCTTACATATAAATGAAGGGTCAGTACCAGGGTTCTGATTACTATTAGAGGTACGACGGATGAGGCTTCCTTTCCATTTCCCAGCAGCCGCACCCAGCGCCCCCAGGACACGGCCCAGGACCCTGGCGATGGCAGCAGGTCACCCCCCTCTGCCAGCATCCCAACTGAGGCCAAACCATGTGTCTTTTTCACATCCTGTCCCAGCAGCTCTCGAGGCCTCTACGGAGGGGGTGGGTGAGGGAGGTTATGCCCCCAGGGAAACCTTCAGCCAGTCCATGAAGAAACGCCTCAGCTTTCCATCTGCTGGGGGCATAATTTGGGTGGTCATTTCGGACACTTCTCAGAAATCCCAATGGAATCAAGCCCCAGTGCCTAGAGCAAAAACCCTCAAACGGCCTCAGGGTAGCTTTTCCTCCCTCCCTTGTGCCTGAAACGACCTGACAAGCCCACCCCCCAACCCTCACATTCTTAAATCAAGTTCTCGGCACCAGGGGACCCAAAATAGTGAACCAACTCACTAGTGGAAGCTTTTCTCTTTGTAACACAGTAATATTAACCTTTTTAATTTGTGTAATATTGATGCTTAATATTTATCCTCTTCTCTAAATTTTAAGAGCATCTATAGACCTGATGTAATAATTTAAAAACCAGCACTGGTAAACTCATTTTACAAATTAGGAAATTCTATTTCAGATTTAATTTTATTATACAATTTCTCACCCTAGTGATTGATAAACATTTTCCCATACTCCCTCATCAATTATCCTACTGTTGCTTTTATACCAGTCAGTTCTCTAAAGAAATTCCTTTCTTTGTTCATTTCTTAACAATGAAAACATGTAAAATTGGAGCGTTCCATGCAAGAAGAAAGGTCCCATGAAATTGACAACTGGATACTAAAACTCAGATTTGATGATACAAGTTGTGTTGATGAGATACACACACGTTCCACCTAATTAACTATCATATATCATTGTTTTCTTCATGATAAGTTGATAAGATAGAACCCATCAGTCCTGTCATTTCTATAGCAACGTTGTGTTTTAAAGTATTCAGCAATAAATGCATGAAACCAGTAAGTCAGAGCTGTTTCCTGAAGCAGGATTACATTTACAAATCTCTGTCCAGCATCCAAGTATAATTACAAAGCAATAAAAATGTTTGAGAAAATCCCCCTTTCCTGAGCAAGAGGGATTACCTTCAAAATGTACAGCAGAACCTAACATCTCTGCCTTACTGCCCGGGCCCTTGATCGCTCGCTCTCCATAGGGGAGCTGTTCACTAAGTCCATTCCTCAGCCCTTTACTAGCACTCAATTCCAACCCCACAGCAGCTGTTAAAATGAAGACTATATATGCCTTATTTTCACTTTTTAGCAAAAAAAAAATATAGAACCTACTATGTGTCAGAAGCTTTTAAGCCCTGTACATGTATCAACTCGGTAAGCCTAATACAGTCCTATGAGGAAGCCATAATCATTATTCCTCTTTCTAAAGGGCACTGTGCAGATCATCTTTCACGGATGGACCCCTGCAGGCTCTGAAGAACTGTTAGGTTATTCTGTTCTATGCTTTGCTTTCCCACCTCTGGCTTCCCTCCTCTTTCCCACTTAGTCTTGGTTGCTTAGTTCACACCTGGGACACATTTTAGTTGTCATGATTAGGCTACTCTCTCCCACAGTTCTACTGTCCATAATAAGTTTGCCACTTCCCCAGAAGTTATCACCACATTTCTTACTATCCTGGTCATGAAGCACAGAGAAAAGGAAAAACAAAACCACAACTGATTGATATTAGAGCATTTGTTGACTTGTGGGACAAAATCAAGTGATCTAATGTTGGAGGACACAGAAAAAAATATGAAAAGTTTCAACCAATATTCAAATATTTGATGCGTAAACCTACAGATCCAAGAAACAAACCCAACACCAAACTGAATAAACATAAAGAAAACCACAGAAAGTCATTCTGCAGCCACATCTGAAAACCAGGTATAGAATCAAAATTGTAAAAGCATCCAGAGAAAAAACACAGTAGGTACAGAGGAACAACCATAAAAATGATACCTGTTCTCAGAAGATGAGCTGTACAATCCAGAGGACAATAGAGCCAGATCTTCAGGAAGGGGAAGGAACAGCTGTCAATTTTATTATACCCAGTGAAAATATCTTTCCAGAAAGTTAAGATTCATAGCCAGCAGATATACAGTGTAAGAATTAAAGAAAGTTGTCCAGGCAATACAAGAATACCGAATGCAATATAAACTTACGCAATATAAACTTACAAGAAGGAAGAGAGAGAGCTCTTCAAATGGTATGTGACCGCATGTGAATATACTTTCTCCTTTTAAGTCCTTTAACAGATAATTGACTACAAAATAATTGTTTTAAGCAAAAATAAAAAGAATGTATTTTACTGTTTATGACATATGCACCACAAAGCACATGACAATAGCAACACACAATATGCTAAGAAAAGGGGAAATATACCTTGTGCGGTTCTCACATTGTACACCAGACGTAATTTGAAGGGAGGGTCTAGTAAGATAAAAAGTGTATATGATAACTCAAGAGCAACCAATAAAATATAGTAGCATTAGAAGTGTAAGATTTAGGTAATAACTGAATAATGGAGTGGGATTTTTTAAATGCATTAACCCATAAGAAGGTGACAAAAAGGAAAACAAAAATGAATATAGAGGAAAAATTGGAAACAAGCTGGTCTGTTTAAACCTAACTGTATTAATACATATATTAAGATTAAATGGTCAAAAATCCCCAAATGAAAAGGAAAACCATCATTAGTAAGAAAGCCTAACTATAAGCACTCTATCCAGAAATCTACATTAATATAAAGACACAGGAGAGGCAGAACTAAAAAGACAGAAAAGGACACGTAATTCAAAGGCTAACCAAAGAAGGCTGGAGCAGTTGTATGAATATCAGACAAAAACGACTTTAGAACAAGAAATATTTTATAAATATGGGTAGACAAATACATAACGAAAAAGGAGTCAATTCATCAAAAGGATGTAACAGTCCTCAATGCATGTGTACTTAATGGAGCTGCAAGATCAATGAAGCAAAAACTGAAAGATTTGAAAAACGAAGCGGATAAATCTGCAATTAATTTCACCAATCCTCTCTCCATAATTTGTAAAACTAGTAGCCGTAAATTAATAAGGAAATGGAAATTTAATCAATCCTATTAACATGACTTAATTGCTGTTTTTAAAACACACCTCCCAAGGACAACAGAAAACGCATTCATTTGAAGTGCACACTGAACATTCAACCAAGATGGAGAATATTCTGGGTTACTGAAAAACAAAAAATTAAAAATGTTTGAAATCATAAGAAATATATTACCTGATCACAACAGAATTAGACTAGAAATCGGTAAAAGCCTATATAGAAAATCCCCAAGTATTTGGAAATTAAACAAGAAGCTTCTAAATAACCCATGGGTCAAAGTAGTTATCACAAGGCACCTAAGAAAACATTTTGCACTCAACGAAAATGGAAACACTTTACAAAATTTTTGCAAATCAAATCCGACAATGTATAAAAATGATAGTATATCATGACCAAATGGGGTCCATCCCAGGAGAACAAGACTGGTTTAACATTTGAAAATCAACGTAATTCACAATATTAACAGACTAAAAATGAAAACCAATGCATGATCCTATCAATAGATGTAGATCGGCTTTTGACAAAAATTCAACACCCATTTATGGTACAAACTCTCAGCTAACTAGATACTAAAGGAAACTTCTTCAACCCAGTAAAGGGCATCTACAGAAAGTTCATAGCTAAATTCTTACTTACCGATGAAAGACTGAATGGATTCCTCATAAGATCAGGGAGCAAGGCCAAAAAGCCTACTTTTACAACTTCTATTCAAATTCCTAGCCAGGGCTATGAGACACGGAAAAAATACATAGAAATTAGAAATAAAGAAGTAAAAGTGTCTTTATATGATGTCATCACCGCTGTGATGCGCAAAGCTAGTAGAACTAGTAAGTAATACGGTAAGGATGTTGCCTGATACAAGGCCACAGTTTAAATCAATATCAGCAGTGAATGATTGGAATGTGAAATTTAAAAAACTGTCCTATTTACAATAGCATAAAAATGTGAAATACTTAGGAATAGATTTAACAAAATATGTGCAAGACTGTGTGCTGAAACTGTAAAACATAGCTGAGAGAAATGATAAACACGTAAATGGAAGGGGGTGAAGAGATGAGGTCATGGATCAGAAGACAGAATGTTTAAGATGTAAATGTACTCACCTATAGAAAGTCTGCTGAATGAACACAGTTTCAATCACGAGCCCAACAGGCTGACTGGCTTTCATTTTTTGACTTTCTTCCTTTTTTTTTTTTTGACGTAGGTAGAAATTGATGTACTGATTCTAAAATTGATGTGAAATAGCAGAGGGTCTAGAATAGCTGAAGTTATTTTTAAAAGGAAGAACAAAGTGGTGTGGAATTGGTGAAAGGAAAGACAAATAGTCCAGTGGAACAGAAGAGAAAGTCCAGAGATGGGCCAGCACATAGATGGTGAAATGATGTTTGACAAAACTATGAGGTAATTCAATAAGGAAAAGAGAATCCTTTCAGCATCCACACCGAAGGGATGAGACTCTTCAACTGTGCTCTTTACCGTGGACACTGCACAAGGTCAAGACGCACCATCGCCACGACTTGCAACCAGATGAATTTAGAAAAACTGCTAAACCTCTCTCATTTATTCTCTGTAATAGTCCTATTTCAGAGAGTTCTATTGAGATAATGTGCATGTGAGCACTTCCTGAGTACAAGCTACAGAGCCCTCTACAGAGCACAATTAGTGTTTGCATTAGTACTGAAATAAAGGTGAAAGGAATACCTACATCATAGCATTTTATGAGCATAATTGCTATAAAGTGCTTTGAAAAGGGTCTGGAACACAGTGGCCTTTCAATACATTTGAGTTATTAGTAAAAATGATAATCATAGCTGTAGTAGGAGTCACAACTTGTGTGGACATTTTTATGCCTAACAGCAGTATTTCTGAAACAGTTATTGACTAAAATCAGTATTTACCTTTTATACTGCTTCACATGGATGTTGGCTGGTGAAGATTAAAACTGCTTCTCATCCACTTGTGTATCTCCTGTTCCAGAACATTTCTTGTTTCTTCATCCCTTAGTACCCCAAGGACAGGAAATTAGCAGGAAATGCTGATGTGAAACAGGGCTTCTGGTCATTTCACCTAACAAAAATAATATATTGAGCCTACTTAATATGGTGGATTAACTGGTATATTAGTTTGCCTAATGGTGGTATTCATTTTTAATTCTTTGCAGAGTTGTTTTTTAACTTGTCCTATCTCTCAAAGTTCTCTCAATCGGTGGCTTTCACTATTATTAAAGTTTGAAATACAGAAAATGCATAGAAGATACAGACTGTGAAAATAATTGAAAACATTTAGCCCTTAGACTATTGAAGTCATTCATAATATATCGTTTCTGCAAAAAAAAAGTGCCTTTAATTTATACTGTATGGATTTGTGAACATTACCATAATTTTACTGTTTTTAAACGTAATTTCTTAGGAAGCTAGGGATCATTTCAATTTACCCATATGATACAGAAGGTATCTTTCTGGTTACATTAATCTTTTATCAATAAAAGCAATTTTCTAAAGCAGCTAGTCACCATTTGGTCTTTTATCATAGACAAATTAGTGAAGATTTTTCTTCAAATTGGCTATCATTTGTAAACACTTAGTTTAATTAGTTTGGACAATCTGCTTCATGTTTTCCGAGTCTCAAATTAGACATTTGGTAATGAGGGATTGTGGAGCTTTTAAACCTCCTGGAAATCTAACCCTTTATATTTGATTTGTAGGTAAACGTGACACCAGGAATTATTCTTTTTTGTTAGCATTACAATGTCGAAAATAAGAAAGAATCAGGGTAGGGGGAAAACTGGCTATGAGGAACAAACTAGAAAACCGAAGCTGTGTCAAAGATATGACCAATTTGGAGACCAAGTCGTTTTTTGTCAATTTTTGGGGGGCGGGGAGAAAGCAACAACAAACAGAAGAACATCTCAGAATTCGTAAGAAAATATTTGAGATTATTTTTAACCATAGACAAATGCCCTAAGGCACCTTTAACACAGATTTATTTTCCACCCCCTCAAAAACCCACCAATTTTATAGGAAAAATCTGTCCGCGAATTTGTTGACATACGTGGGAATTCACACACAAAATGTTTCAAAATCTGTAGCAAGTTTTCATTTGCTTGAATATATGTGTTCTGATTAAAATTCAGATTCTGCCTAATATAGAGTGATCTGACAACATCAAAAGTTACGGGCAGGGGGTGGGAACATCTCAAAAAACAGACAGGCTTTGCATCAGTTAAATACAAAACAGATCCCTCACTCACTCAGTTGTCAGTCCTCAGGCATAAATAGGAGTACATCTAATCCTGTTACAGAAATCATGCTTCAATAAATACGGCATTCTACAAAAGTTAATTATCCAGGGCACAGATTTGATTCTTCCCCATGCCCTCTCTCTGAAAGGAATAATAAACAACAAAATAACAGCAACAATAATGATAACAGAACAATTTGATGCAAACTTTTCATTTTGAAATTATTCCAGGCTTAGTGTTGCATATGTCCACGTTTTCTTCACCGAGATTAACCAAGTAATATTTTATCAAATTTACCTCATTTGTTCTATTTTCCTGAACTGTTAAGAGAGCGAAAACGAGGATTTATCTTTCATAATCACCATCTAATTATTTAAATCAGGATATTAACAATGATTCAATTTCATTACCTAATTTACAGACCTAATTCAAACTTCCAGCCATCTCACGAACGTCATTCCTTTTTCTCCAGAATTCAGTTCAACCTCATACATTTTAGTTAGTTTCCATGTCTTTCATCTCCCTTAACAGGAAACAGTCTTTCTTGTATCTTTCATATCCTTGATAACTTTTGAAGAGTAAAGGCCAATTATTTTATAGACTGTTCCTCAATTTGGGTTTGTCTAATGATGTCCCCATGATTAGATTTAGCTGATTGGGGCGGGGGGCAGAAACGCTCAGAACTGGCATCATGTCCTACTCGGTCCATCACTGCATGAAGCGCACGCTGTGGGTTTGTCCCATCACCCGTGATGTTAACTTTGAATTTAGGTTAAGTGGTGTCTGCCAAACATTTCAACGGAAAAGCCACTTTTTTTTTCCTTCATAACTAATAAGTACTTTATTGAGACATTCATTGAGTCTATATAAATATTTCATTTCCCATAATATTGTCACCTGCAATTTTATTAGCAGCCACTGATAATTTTGCCAGAAACCATTATTGGGGAACTTCTAAGACACATTCTCATAAACTTAGACAAGTATCTGACTTCTTCTGAAAAATGGAATTTATCGAATCCCAGAGTACTCTATCTACTTGTAGTTCTGCAGTTATCAGAAAAAAATTAATTGTCTTCCATATACTTTATATGATAAAGCAGTAGCAAGTAGTAAAATGCTCCAAATGATCTTTAGTGCAAAGATTAAAACCAAGTAAAAAAATTGGTAGTTTTTAAGCCTTGTTTTTATGCATTTAGCATCAGTGTTTTAATATGCATTCTTACTCAAAATCCAAATGGAGCAGGTCTATTGGAGGCCGGACACATAGGGACAGATGGAAGGTGGTGGCCAAGACAAGGGACTCATGACTGCCTGTAGGCAACAGAAACATTTTTGCTAAAATAGATATAAATTCCTTGTTAAAGTTAAAAACTACAGCTCAAAGATAAACAGCATATTAAAAATATACTCAAGGACTTCCCTGGTGGTGCAGTGGTTGAGAGTCCGCCTGCCGATGCAGGAGACGCGGGTTCGTGCCCTGGTCCGGGAAGATCCCACATGCCGTGGAGTGGCTGGGCCCGTGAGCCATGGCCGCTGAGCCTGTGCGTCCGGAGCCTGTGCTCTGCATACAGGAGAGGCCAAAACAGTGAGAGGCCCGCGTACCGCAAAAAATAAATAAATAAATTATATATATATACACATATATACATACATATGTATAGATATAGATACAGATACACACTCAATTCCTCAAGTGGTTCAGTTGGTCAGCTTTCACTATGTGAATACAGATGCCCTGGCTAGAAATGGACTATTAGGGACCATAACCTTTAACCTTGAGACACACAGTGAATGTAGGTTTAGTGTGCCAATCCATCAAATAGTGAGGTGGGTTGCTCGTTACTCCAAATGTTGACACAACATTCATCTCACTATCCTACTTATTGATTAGCCTCCATTTAACTTTTTCCACTGTATAACTTGCAAATCCCCCTTTAATTCTTAAGGTCTTAATAACGCATATTCTAAATGCCAATACCTATCTGACGTCCGGTATTTATTGTTTAAACACTAAGTGAGATTTGAGACACATTTTGGGAATATGTGACGATGAGGGCAATCATTCAGCTATAGTAAAATAATATCACACAAATGGATGTGGTGGTTTAATAAAACCAAATCAAGGTATCATTATGGTACATTCTCAATCTTTCGTCAATGACACACTGAAGTCAATATACTATGGTAGCTTCACTGGTATTTTACTAAGGCTACATCTAAATTATCGTTTTATTTGGGTCCTCAGCAAAGTCATAGCTTTGAGAGGCTAGAGGATGACAAATATAATCAGTTCCTCTATTACTCTAAATCATGGATGACTTTACTCTGGATTTTATGTGTCTCATTAAACAACTTGAATGCATTGCTTAGAAAAATTATGGCAACAGTAAGACAACATGTTTGAGGTTACTGAGGTTATCTGGTGCCATTCTATCACCAGCAGCTGTTGGTCTTTGCATTTACAGTACCGCTTCCTGAAAAAAATGCTCTGGTTAAAGTAGGGGGTTAAATTTACCCTTCTCCTTGTTTATAAGACTTCCTTCTTAAGAGTTTTGAATCAGAATTGTGTACTGCTGTATGAAAGATTTAGCTATGCCATAAGAAACAATATTTGGAAAAAATCTCATTAAATGCTAATTGAAATCTTCATGTTTGCTGTTCAAGGGTGTCTGAGGTTTTTTTTGTCTTTTCTTCATGAATTGCCAAGATACTTTTTATTAATAGAATTTGGTAGTTAATAAAAATGTCCATGGATGCCCACTGTTGGAGAGAAAACACGTTAAAATCATGTACATTTAAATCAGAACTCCTTTCCATCAGACACCTCAACTGTGCATTTGATAGGAAAATCAAGCAATTTTTACACTTTGGACAGAAATATTTAGAAGTTTTTAACTTTTGAGAAGTCATAAATTACTTGAAAACATTTATCAACATTCATTAAACAATATGGAAGAAGATTAAAAGAATTTTAGGATTTAGTAAATTCAGCAAGACAGACTCATGTTCAGTGTTTAAACTATATAATGCTTTAAAATACATGTTAATATGACATTTTTATTATAAAAGTACATTGGAGATTCCTTGAAACAACAGAAAACACGGAGAAGAAAATTAAATTTATACCTTGATTGGCAGTATTGTGTCCTATGTTTTTGTTTTCCATTTCATACATATATGCACACAAACACAGACATCACCCTCTCGTTTCCTCACCTCCCAACACACCTACACACATGGGCACAAAATGTAAATCTTACCGAATATACTGGATATTTTGCTTGCTTTCTTGTTTCGCTTTCTTTCAGTTCAGTCTTCCATGGAGATAGAGAACAGCTGGTCATCATAAATTATATGTGTTCATCTTTTATACAATTGGTAAATAGTAATTTCTCTCTAGTTATCTGTTATTCAATAATCTGTTATTTTTTAAACTTTTTGCAAGATCTAATTTTTTCTTACCTAGATACATGCTTCTATTCACTGCTCTCCTTACATTGTGTCAAAGCTTCTGTTTATTCCTTATGTTTTAAATTAATGAGGTAAAGCAGGCTATGGTTTTTCATACAGAATTTGATAAGTTATTAAAGTAATGTAAGCACCTCAACTATCCCTCACTTTCAGTATGCAAGTAATATAACCAGGGTTGAAAAATTAGGAAAACAGATAAGCAAAAAGAAAAATACCACCCCAAATCCTACTACCCAGTGGTTACAATTATAAATATTTTGCAGTATTTTTTAGACTGTTCCCTGTCTAAATTATGTATGCTTTACATAATATATGACTGTTTTTCAATATTAATAAAATTATATCTTAGAAATTGTAAAAATTAAAAAAATAAAATGCATTTAATCTCTCTTAGCCATATATGTATTACATTTTCTTTTCATTATCTTTTTCAGTATGATTTTTCAAAATAGTTTTTTCTTACATAATTGCTAACATAATTGCTCACATTGAAAGAAAAAAGATTTTCAAAAATATTCAAATTATACTTATATATATATTACCTTTATCCTGAAATGGCTATCATTAATATTTCAGAGTCTGTTTTCTAGTCTTTTTTTCTATATATATAATTCTCTTCATTTTATTGTCTGCTTACTTAAATGATGGGTGGTAGAACTCTTTCATGTTTAAAACGTAATAGAAAATTTAAAATAACTCGTAAAGTAATATTTTATAAAGCAAACCAGGTACAGCTTATCTGCATTTGTATGTTACTTATACATCTACATGTCTCTAGTTTTTTTGTTTGAAACAAAGATTTAAGAGTCTCTTTTCAAGGCAAAACTACTTCAATCAAAACAGTGCTTTTGTGTGGGGTTCCTGTGTACCATCTGTCACTCACAAACTATATTGCATTGGTTTATTCTCCAAATGATAACAACTATTTCTCAGTGACTCAATAAGCTCTCAACAACTTATGCATCTTAGGAGATTAACGTATTCTGTCAGAATGTTGGTTCAATATTTACTACATCAGAATAAAAATCATTTTATCATTTATGGAAAATTCCATTCTAGGTTAGTCTATACCCTCATACCCCCTGGCCAAGAATATTATTTTTATGAAGCAAAAAAGTATTAATGTGTTAGAGAATGGGAGAATATTGAATATGTAGATAACACAGTTGTCACACTGAATAATTCACATTTCTCTTGAGGAATTTTACTTTGTGTAAAAACAAAGATCTATTAGGTAACTCTGTGACTAATGAAAATACTTGGGTTTACCTGAAGCCTCGTGTTGATAACAAAGGCGCTCCATTCTAATGCTGTATTCCATGTAGATTGTTGAGATGGGAACAATAACGCACATTTAAGTCTCCAGTTGTGCTTTGGACTCTGAAGGCGACCTCCTCAGCTCCAGCCATTCCAAATAGTTAAGGGAAGCAGCCTGCAAAAACACCCACAGTGACAACAAGCTCACCCCCAGCGCTGGTGGGCCAGGGGCCCACACTGATTTCCAGTTAATGACCCAAGGAAAGGAGACAGGTCAGTAGCACCGGTCATCTCTGGTTATCCCTCAGCAGACCCCCTCCATTTCTGCCAACAAACCCTCTTAAGCCCCTGCACTCAATGTGCTTATTCTCACCTCTGGGCCAGGCCACGAGGTCTTTAAGCTCCTTCACTGTTTCACAGCTTAAATCGAAACAGCCTCCTGCCAATCACATTTCACATACTCTGTTTTGACTGCATTGCTTTGTGTAAACCTTTATATAAACTTGTGTGCTTTATTCCCCCCGAACATCAGTGATTTAAGGAACTTTAGCTTGCCGTTTTTTTCTCTTGAGCCAGGAAGGAAAGTTATATGCGCTGTAATTATAATTTTCCCACACAGTAAAGCTCTGTAAACATGAGTTCATTGACTGGATGGCTGAAGTATTTTGCACTGACGTGGAAGGCGGGTTCGGAGCCTTACTTTTACTAACTCAGGGTTACCGGGAATTAATACTCATTCTCATTGAACATTTCGTATGCTTCACGCTTTCAAAAAATTTACATGTGAGATCTTATGGAATGCTCAGAATACATTTGGGAGTTCATTAGAGAAGGCTTTTGATCAACTGTTTTATAATTAGAGACTGGGTTTTACAGTTTGCAGTTTTAAAATTGGGACCACATGATATATACCAAGGTGACTCTAAGTTAGTATATGAATAGTGACCAGAACTGGTATTAACTGAAGTTTCTCAGCGCTTTAAACCATGGAGCATGAAGTTTCCTGTGCAAGTTAGGATTCAGGTAATATTCTACGAGAGTCTCCCGCTGTACAAGAATAAATCACATCTCATTAGTCGTATCTTACATGATGTTTTAATAAAGAAAAAAGAGTGAATATAGGGAAAAACGTCTGCAGTTTTTTTTTTAATAAATTTATTTTTTTTGTCTGCGTTGGGTCTTCATTGCTGCGCGGGCTTTCTCTAGTTGCGGCGAGCAGGCTTCTCACTGCAGTGGCTTCTCTTGTTGCAGAACACGGGCTCTAGGCGTGTGGGCTCAGTAGTTGTGGTGCACGGGCTTAGTTGCTCCGCGGCATGTGGGATCTTCCCGGACCAGGGCTCGAACCCGTGTCCCCTGCACTGGCAGGCAGATTCTTAACCACTGCACCACCAGGGAAGTCCTACAGTTCTTATCACATTAAATAATCGAGAGTAACTACTAATGTAACTCAAGTTCTGTGCTCATCTGGAATGTGCTAGAATATAGTACCTGAGGACCTTCCATGTAATAACTAATTACTGTTTTCCCTTAGTATCTCTAATAGAAGAAACAAATGTTATGTTAGAATTTAGAGAAAAATAAGGTTATATTCTTAACTTCTTAATTCTGACATAGAGAGAAAATGCATTTCTGTTATTTTAAATGTTGGATATAAGTAGACTATAATTATTAAGTCTGCGATAAAAACATGAATGAGGCTCAGTTTTGGAGTTTAAGTCTGGATTCCACTTGATTTGATGCATCACTGAGCTTAGATCTGAACGCCTGGTAAATGTTTAGTAAATATTACTTTCATCCGTCTTTCACTCTAATAATATCGTTCTTCTTGGAAAACCCAAACAAACGTACCACCCCGGAGTCATCCATCAATACCAAGTCTGGAAGTTCACACAGCTCCGCGCTCGCACAACCCCGGGGTGAAATAAACTTGCAATGAAGGTGTCACTGATCTAGCCTGGCGTCATCAGCTTCCCTTCAATTTTAAAACCGTTTGAGAGAAACGATACTCACTTTGAAAATGGTAGAAATTTCCTCTCAGTGACTACTCTGTCCGTTAGTGATTAGTGGACACATGAAAATTAGTGCAGGATTAAATATACATCCCTTCATCTTTATTTGTATGTTAACTCTCGTAGCCATTGTGCAGTCCCACTTCTAGGCACTTGGGGGCACGTAAAATCATGAAGAGCAGCTAATTGATTATTCCGAGTAGGCTTATCAATCAGCTCACCTTCACTGATGAGCTTGGATTCTAATAGGATTAAGATCCTAGTTTGCCAGGATTCTGTTTGATTGTGTCTGGAGCCTTCCAAGGCCATCTTCATTGTAAAGTCTGCAATCATTTTAAATATGGACTTTTCAAAAATGCTCATAGAAAGTAAACGTACTTTTGGACACAGCATCTGTTTAGACTGTGCAGAGAGCAAGGAAGGCTCCCGTGCTTCGCGGCTTCGTGGGCTGTGGTATTTCCCTCCAGCTGCCTGAGTTCTGTACACCTGGACCACACCTCATTTTTCTTTGAAGTTTTCACCTGCACACACCAGGTGGCCTAGCAAAGGTGATGAATAAAGCTTTCTTGAAGGAGACAAATTGGGTCAGGACACAGCAGCATATCCATTTTGGACTAACTGGCTCTAAGTACAAGACCTAAATTATAAAAATTAATATAAGAAAAAGTATAAAACTTGAAAAAATTTGACCTTTTTCCTTACTTTAGGACTTGTTCAGCATTCTAATGTGTACAAAAGAAACATAAATTGGATGCCAAACATTTTCAGAAGTAATTAACTTTTTGCCAGAATCTCCCAAGTATGGGAAATACCAGTCTCTTGCCAATAGCAACACTGTACGTACCAATATATTTCCCAAAGTATCATATGCTGTACCGGACTCTCGTCTCTTCTGTTCTCAAAGGGCTCCAGAACTATTTTCCCTCAAAAAAGTTAGTGGTGGGACTGGGCGGGGCGGACAGGGCAAGCACAGGTGCAGCTAGAAACACTTCTGTCTCTCCCTACCACAGACACGCTGATACATTACGTATTTACATATTTAGTGAGAACTAAACGAAAATGTAGTTTAAAATGGTTTCAAGTGATTTAGTAATACCTTCAGTTTGCAAATACATTTGTAAAGTAATAAAGCAAAGTATTTTTACAGTAATGTTATGTTAGTTTACATTGTGTTATTTAGTATAACATACACTAAATCTTGTTTCATCTCTTTTTCTGTTCCAAGAGCAGACGAAGCCGATTACTGAGGTTTTACCATACAGGTGCCTTTTAGACAAATTCGTTATTATACTATGTGAAAATCCAGATGTATGACTCTGATAACCTGGAGGAAAATAACGCTGTTTTTCTCTTCCTTCTAACAAGACACTTTATCACAAATTTTTTAAAAAAAATATTTCTCCTATTCTATGCATACAGAATATTTACACCGTTTTTCAGGATATTAGCAGAAAGTGAAAAATGCATGTACTTTTTAAAAATTTTCATTTTTCTTACTAGTTAGAGGTGTGTTCTCATTGGAACAGGAAATTCAAAAGCATTTTTCAATTTCACAAAGTAGTGAATTCCAGTAATAGTGCAGAAAACATGAAATAAATTATGTCTGCACTGAAAGTTACAATTCAGCATCTACAACCTTTATAACTATTAGTTCATTGTGTTCCACTTTTTTTTTTTAAGCAATTAACATTAAAGTCCACCAGAAATGAGTAATGTTCTTCTCAGTTTATTGGACAGGCTTTTTGAAGATTCTTTAACAATGTACAGAATGTCAGTATAAATGGTGGAATACGATCTTGTTCGTAGGCTCTTAACTAGCCACAGTGCTAATTAAACTGCAATAAGCTGAACTTTATTGTGAGGCTTGATTGATTTAATAAGGCTAACATCTGCCACTGTCCCTAGACTTAGTATTAAAACTCTACAGATCAAGGTCTTCTTATGCAGATTAAGCTGCGTTATGAGAAACAAACCAAATACCCTTAGAAATATCAGTACCGGGGGGCAGAGTAGGACACCCACGTGTCTACGTTTGTTCCTCTAGTGGTAAAACGACCCGGAATGGTGCATCAGTAGAGCTGATGTGCGCATGTCTATCTGACAATTCCAGAGATGCTCTTCCTTTGGGCAAATTTTTCTGTCCTGTTTTTGAGCCTTTGCTACAAAACAAGACCAAGCTGCAGCTAAAAATGTCAACAACTGTCTGTATCTGAGACTCACTCTAGTATTGTCCTCAGTACACCAGCCATAAGATTCCCTTATTTCAAAAATGGTATTCTGGATTTGAGTATTCAGATAGACCTATTGACAGTGAAGTTCACTCTGATGAGATTAGGGCTGTGGGAATGTGATTGTGTAGTGTCCTCATCCCACCTCTACATCTAGACCTCCTTCATTTCAACCTCTTAAAAAATTCTTTTTAAATTCTACAGCTATGGTTTTCTTTTTCCCATCTTCCTTTTCCTAAGATCTTTGGAAGCCAAAACCGTATCTTCCTTTGCACTGAAAAGGAATGCAAAGGGAGAGAAAAGACCGCATTAAAGATAACGCAGCCTCCTGCTTGAGTCAGAACCTCCTGTTGTCTATTGAAGATTATTGACTGACCTCAGAGCCTCTCCTTACCTACCTGTTCTCTCCGTGTGGATCCAGATGAAAGCTTTCGAATGCATCACCCTTTCATGCTGCAGTTCTTAAAGAAAAAAATAATCGGATACACAAGGTACAAAGACATCCTGTAGCACCTTTTCAGGAGCTGTTTCTTACACTTGGGACAGTGGGTAAAAGCCAACTAATGGCAGGACCGTTCTTCCTCCAAAACAGGTTTATTAAACAGGTTAATTCTAGTTCAGTAAGAATGGACTTGAGCATGGGCATCCATAATTTCTAAAAGGGCCACAATCAATGAGTTGTCAGGTTTAAAAACCATGTATTTAAACACACCCTTTTGCAGCCTATCTGGAATGAGTAAAATGGTAAGTCTGACATTTAGGTAAGAGCCAAAGAGATGGGAGGGGGGCTTGTCCCCTGTTTATTCCTACTTTTTAAAACCTTTGACATTTAAGAAAACCGTGTATTTAAAACCGAAAATACAAATTGTAGCCAGAGCCTACTAAAATTTATATGAAACCCTCAACTCTGTTAGTGTCTTCTTAAATAAACATGAGTGGGTGATGCTTTGAAAGGGACAAAGGTGTTTAGCTAAAATTAGTGGTAAACCTTTAAGTTCCTAGGCTTTCATGATATGTCTAAGGAGAGGTGACAAGTAGGAAAACTTGATTCCAGAACTCACGTAACAGATAAGATTTTCCCCTTGGTAATTAACACTATAGTTAATTAACACCCATTAGTAATATTGTAAAGAAGTGAATCAGGTTACTTGTATGCATTTAAACTTATTTTCCTCTGAATTTCATTAGGTTGTAAAAATAGGTTAAACCTTAAAATACATATTGCTTCTCTTTTTTTTAAAGTACAAATTTATATGAAATCTTGGCCCTTTCTCCAGAATCATCATTTCACAGAGCATGTATAACTTATCCTCACCACGATAGCAGTGATTTTTAATGCTCCGGCACTGCTTTCATAAATATTTTTAGTATCTACAGGACTCCCCCAGGGAGGGAACCAACCCCAAACAACACAAATCCTTTCTCAGAGATGATTTCCCACAAACCAACTTAAGAAGAAAACTTTGCTCTAACTGTAAAAAATAAACATTGAACGAAATACACTTTAATAGGGAAATTATATTTTTTATTTACACAAATAGTGTTCAAATAAGATACTTTTCCTTTTAAAGACAAAATAACACACTTTTTTTTTCCATCTTACTGTATGAAACCAACGCATCTTAACAGACAGACAAGCCCAGTCCCTGTCAAGTGACATTAACTTTGAGTTTTGACACTTGGTTTGCAGGGTCCTGCTCAGGAAAAATACCTATAGTTGATCTTTTCTCTGCACCCTTCACCTCCAGGATATGCTTCTCACAGGGGGGAGCTGAAATGTCAGACCTGGCCACGGAGATTTTTAAGACTTTTCTGAGTTTGCAGTTTAAGGCGGTTATATAGGAAGATCCTGAAGTCACCTCCTCCAATGCACACACCAAATGTACAGCTACATATGCAACAATTTTCTCCGGCAAAAACCTAAAAACTGGCAAAGTAACCCCCTCACACCAGGCAGATAAGGACAAAAATACATGGAAGCAAAAAAGGAAACCCAAGACAAAATCTCAGCATAGATCCCACCTCCAGCTCAGCAACGCACAATCAGGAGGGAACTCAGAACCTGGAGCTGCTCCCCTGAAGCAAAGCATTCATTGCCCACATCGGACAACCCAACTTTTAAGACTGGCAGCAGAGAGATGAGTCCTGAGACATCTGGCTTTGAAGACCAACGGGGCTCTTGCCCACAAGACCCGGGGGCTGTGATGAACTGAGAAATGGCTCTTAAAGGGCTCACATGCAGATTCACCCACCCAGTGCCCAGTAGAGAAGCAACCCTTTGAAAAGCACCCAGACTTTAGGTGAAAGAAACTCAGTTGTTAATTTTAAAGCATTGGTCTGCGGGGCAGGGACCTGCTGGGCTATCTCCAGTGAGAGAAGCTGAAGGGCACCATCTTCCTGCTCTACCTGTGTCTTGCTGAAATCCAGCATCTTCTTTTTTTTCTTTTTCTTTTTTTCTTTTTTTTGTGGCAGTGCCCTCTTTGTAGCCACCTCTGCTGCACTCCTGCACACCAGTATCTCCCAGAAGAGAGCTTCTACACATGTATGGTGCACCTGTTTTTATGTCTGGTGACCTGATTTTTGTGGCTATGACCCAAGGGACACCCCTTGTTTGCATGGCTCTGGAGGCTAGGGGGGCTTAGTTCCTGGGACTCACAGAACTTAAGAATCAGAGAGAGAGTTCTCAGCAGACTACCACTCAGCTGACACAAATTAATGGAGATATTCCATGCTCATGTATTGGAAGAATCAGTATTGTTAAAATGTCCACACAGCCCAAAGCAATCTACAGATTCAATGCAATCCCTATCAAAATTTCAATGGTGCTTTTCACAGAAATAGAACAATTCTAAAATTGTATGCAATCACAAAAGACCCCCAAATAGCCACAGCAGTCTTGAAAAAGAACAACAAAGCTGGAAGCCCCATGCTCCCTGATTTCAAACTATATTACAAAGCTGTAGTAGTCAAAACAGACACCTAGATCACTGGAACAAAAAATAGACAGCCCAGAAATTAACCCCTGCATATATGGTCAATTAATTTATGACAGACAAGCCAAGAATATACAGGGAGGAAAGAATAGCCTCTTCAATAAATGGTGTTGGGAAAACAGGATACCCACAGGCAAAGAATGAAACTAGACTCCATCTTACACCATACACAAAAATTAACTCAAAAATGGATTAAAGACTTGTGTAAAACTTGAAACTGTAAAACTACTAGAAGAAAACATAGGTGGTTCGCTCCTTGACATTGGTTACAAGGATGATTTCTTGGATCTGACACCAAAAGCAAAGGTGGCAAAAGCAAAAATGATCAAGTGGGACTACATCAAACTATAAAGAAATGCTTCTGGACAGAAAAGGAAACCATCAACAAAATAGGCAACGTACTGAATGGGGAAAATATTTGCAAATCATATAGCTGATAGGGGTTAATATCTAAAATATATAAACTCATACAGCTCAATAGCAGGAAAACAATCCAATTAAAATACAGGATCTAAATAAACATTTTCCCAAAGAAGACATACAGATACCCAACAAGTACATGAAAAGATGCTCAACATCCCTAATCATTAGGGAAATGCAAACCAAAACCACAATGAGAAATCACCCCACACCTGGGACACTGGTTGTCAAAAAGGCAAGAAGTAAAAAAAGTACTGTTGAGGATGTGGAGAAAAGACATCCTTTGTGCCCTGTTGGTGAAAATATAAATTGGTGCAGCCACTATGGAAAATAGTATGGAGGTTCCTCAAAAAATAAAAATAGAGTTATCATATGGATCCAGCAATTCCACTTCTGGGTATTTATCTGAAGAAAAAACAAAAAGACTAACTCGAAAAGATATATGCACCCTCATGTTCATCACAGCATTATTTACCATAGCCAACATATGGAAACAACCTAAATGTCCATCAATGCATGAATGGATAAAGGCGTGAGATACACATACACACACACACACACACACACAGGAATATTACTCAGCCATAAAAAAGAAAGGAATCTTGCCATTTGCAACAACATTACGGCACTTGACAGCATTACGCTAAATGAAATAAATCAGACAGAGAAAGACAAATACCATATAATACCACTTATATGTGGAATCTTAAACAAACTCAAACACAGAGAACTGGTGGTTGCCAGAGACAAGGGGTAGGGAAAATGGGTGAAGGGAGTCAAAAGGTCAAAACTTCCAATTATAAGTAAGTCATGGGGATATAATATACACAATGGTAACTATAGTTATTACTGCTACATTGTATAATTGAAAATCAGTAAGAGTAAATCTTAAAAGTCCCATCACATGAAAAAACAATTATTTAATTACAAATGGTGATGGATGTTAACTTACTATGGTGGTCATTTCACAGCATATATAAATATTGAATCATTATATTGTACACATGAAACTAAAATAATGTATTGCAAAAAAGACTTTTCCAAATATACATACATGCACACACACACCGGCACACATACATTTTCTACTTAGATGATGATTTCTATTTTAACATTTTGTTCTCTCAACAGAGAATTTTAGAGGGTAACAACCATTCTGTCTGTATTTGTATACAGACAAATACCTCTTTTATTAAAGAGAAAGTATCTTATCAAGGTACACAGAGTCAATTAAGCAAATAAGTTCTGGAGATGTACTGGTCAGGACTGCGATGACAGTTAACAATACTTTATTGTGTACTGGAAAGCCGCTTTTATAGGAGTGGCAGGCAAATGAGGTCATGCCCTGTTCCAAGGCCTTTTGGAAAAGATTCCACTTTAATAAAAACAAAAAGCCAAAGAGCTTAAAAAAATAAATATATAGCTTCTTTCAACACACCTTTATTACTATTTTTAACCTTGTTATTTCCTTTCCTCCTTACTTCAATATCACCTGCTTATATTGGTGGATGACAAAACTGAAGAGAGAGCTTTGCAGAGTCTGTGCCTGTGCACGAGCCAGGAACACATTTAAATGCAGGTGAATAACAGAATCCTGCTCCATATTACACTTGGTTTTAACGAAAGGTTAGAATTAATTCAGCAGTTCTTGGTTTTTGAAAACTTAGGACTGCTTCTGCAGACGCCTACAGCCACCTACATACTTTTTCCTACACTTTGCATGGGTAAAGAACCCAGAGCATTAAGAGACAAAATATTAAAAGTCCAGGGAAATCACGGTGGCATCTGCATCATAGCATGTGTGATACCAGGCTGTCCTATTTGTATCTACTACCTTGATTTTCTTTTCCATTTTACTATATTAACATTGTTTCCATATTCTTTTCTCAGTAGCTTGACTGAAATATAACTTATAATTTGCAATTAAATCTATACTTTATTTACCTTTTTCTGTGTTCCTGTTATACTTTTCTAACCACAAATCTCCACAAATGAACTAGGCAAGTTTAAGAAAAACTGGATGCTGTAATTGTTCAATCAAAAGGGAGAATTTTAATTTTGAAAAATCTGATCATTGGATTTTTAAAAGTTATGTTAAACTAAAAAAAAAAATCAGTGGATGGTATGGCAGAACTGACAGATTTTAAAGACGTTCTAAAGTTAAACTTTAAATATCATAATAAAGAAGTATTTATACCTATGGAATTATTTTGTAAACTTTTTTATTGTCAACCACACTTCCCATCATTTAAAAACATAATTGCTAACCAGATTTACAGACACACATATACACAGGCACACACAATGTTATTCACACTCATAAAACAAATATCACACCTAATATGTATATATTGGTTTTAAGACTGATTTTCTTTCTGATAAGTAATGGTGAGTTTTTAATCTTTTAAATTTAAACTTAAAATATTTGACAGTTTTGATATTATTCTTGGTGATTCTACAAGATTAATGAGAGTTTTCTGGTGTCTCTGGTTAAAGGTAAAAAAAAACCAAAACATACTGATTATACAGCAACGCCCTTTCCCTTGCCATAGAATATTTGGATTATTTTGTCTTAAATATGGCCAGGACGATTTGCCTGCTGTGACATTTTAATAAGTATTAACTTACCCCCTCCCATTTCTTTGCACTTATTGGACTAGTATAAAGAAGAATCAGCTTTAAACTATGAGAGGTTGATGGAAATGAAGGCTCTAATGAATTATAGCTTCACAATGTTACAATAACCTTATCTTTTATTCATAATGATTTCTACTGCTCTGAATTTAAAAACTGAAACAAAATAGCCAATGCTGAATTCTCTCTTATAAAAGTAAAGCAAAGCAAAAATAAAGTACTTTAAAAGATGTTAATTTATACTGACCTTAATTGCATTCATATTTTTTTCTTTAATGTGTTTCACTTACAACTACAGGTCAGCTAATTCTAATAATTTACATTATAGAAAATCAAATGCTTTAAATAATTAACAAAATTACTTGGAAATCACCATGTTAGAATATGCATCAAAATACTAAACCAGAAGAAAAATAATCTGCCTTTAGTAAGTAAAAAACACTAATATAAAATATAATCAATATGATCAAGCTTACTGTTTATTCACTCAGCAAATATTTATACCAGACACTATACTCGGTATATAATAATAAACAAAACACAAAGACTCTCTACCCTCATAGAGCTTCATTCTATCAAGGAAACAGAAAATAATATAAGCAAAATGCATAATTATGGTAAGTGCCAATGAGAATTATATAGCAAGAGGGAAGATAGGAAGCATTCATTGGGCAAGGGGACAGGGGTTGCAGTTTTAGCGTTAAAGCATAAAAGGAAATATATCCAATATGTAATTGGTGTTTAAAGGCTTGCATACATAGAATATGATTGAGGAAAAAGACACAAACATCCTCCCTATGGAATACACACACACACACAGACACAAAATACACGCAGATCACTGGTTTCATGGAGAGGGAAACTGGGGGATAGAGGTCAGAGGTGGGAGAGAAAGCTCTCACAGTATGTGCAAGTGCTATGCCTTTGAAATTCTGTAGGTTGTATAGATAATATGTATTTTAAAAATAAATAAAATTTAAATGAAAATCAATCAATAACGACTCCTAAATATCCTGCAGTGCCTTGGCGTCCACCATGTGGAATATCCTCTCTTGAGCCATATTCCAAGCCCAAATGGATAGTTTAAATATGAATTCCCTTATCATATATTCAAATATTTTGTATATATACCTAATATTGGATTGTTTTTTGACTAAAATAGAATAGTATATCATGCACAAATGCACAGGTACTTTGCTCTGTAACTTGACCTCTTTGGTCACTGTAGCAAAAGTTGAATCAACTTTCCCAATTGTATTACTTATCTATTGCTATTTAACAAAATTCCCCCCAGTGTAGCAGCTTGAAACACACACATTTATTACCTCAGAGTTTCTGAGGGTCAGTAACCTAGAAGCAGCTAATGTGGTGATTTTTGCCTCAGGCTCTGCCACAGGGCTGCTGCAGTAAAGTGTCAGCAGGAGCTGAGGTCTTCCCAAGGCTCGACTAGGTGAGGATTTACTCCCGAGCTCTCTCACCTGGGCCCTCCGCACAGGGCTCCCTCACAGCATGGCGACGGGCTCCTCTCAGAGTGAGTGGTCCAAGAAAGGGAGACAAGGAGAGAAAGAGATAGCATGTGCACAATGGAAACTGGTCTTTTGTAACCTAGTATCTCAGAAGTGATGTCCCATCATTTTCTACTGTACTCTACTCTTTGGGAGTTAGCAAGTCCAGTCCATACCCAAAGGGAGAAGATTGCAAGGGAAGTGAATACCAGGAAGCAGGGATCGGTGATGTCTGTCTTTGAGGCTGCCTAACAAACCAAGTGGCTTTGCCCTCTTCTCGAGGATTATTAGCTTTCCTGTGTTTTTATTTGATTTCTCAGCATTTAACCTTGGTCTGGTTATTTTTGCCTTGGTGCCCTATCTTACCTCAGCTCCCCCTAACTTTTTGTTGATTCAAGAAGGCACACCTTTTATTATTTTAAAGAAAACCAAACAACACATTAAGTCATTCCAAATTCTTCTGCAGTTAAAACAAAGCTGTTGCTATAACAAAACATTAATCACTAATTAGTCTGTTTCTCTCTTAATGTGTATCATTTAAGGCTTTTTCCGCAATACTGGTGATAGTACGTAAGTGTCCCTTGTTATGGAGCCCTGTGGGGACAGCAGTGTCCTGGAGTGTGGAAGTGCCTCAGCTCTGTACCTGCTCAGCTTGGCTTTCAATCCCGACTCCACCACTTACATCCTCCCTTTACCTCTTGTAATTTCAGTGTCCTCATGAATCCAGCAGGATTTCTTAGGGCTGCTGTTAGTACCACAAGGGACAGTATGTGTGAAGCACAGAGCTCATCGCCTACTGGGGGCAGGGATACAGGGAACAGTTGCGAACATTACTACCTCTGTGTGAAAGGTCAATGTCTGTTCTCTCAGAAAGCTTTCATCTAGAAACCTCTAATATTCTGAGTAACTGCCCAGTTTCTAAGGAAAGGTATCAGAAGACAGGGGGAAATAAAATTCATTTTCATTAGTAACATGGGTTCATAGGAACTGAAGTTTCACAATTTTGCCTCAGTAGATAATGAATATCTACACTATTATTTTTCATATACCCCAGTTCTATCTCATGACAGGCTGTGGGCTTTCTTCAGTGTAGGGCTCTTTTTTTTCCCCGTCCACTCCACCAAAGCTTATAACTCTCCCAGATTCCCTCTTCACCCCATACTTGGAAATTAAGGCAAAACAAGTTATTATCCCTGCTTTTTTTTTTATCCTTATGATGACTCTTAAAACACACACACACACACACACACACACACACACTGATTACCATCAACAAATGAAAGTGGCAGATTTGCATATCTAGGTGTGTATGTATTAACCAGTTTCTTAGTTATCTAATGATATTAATATTCACATTCGATATTTCATACACGATTGGATATTGAATGGTTTTAACCTATGCAGATCCCTGAGGGGGAATTTAATCTCTGTAATTAGGAAACTTAGAGACTATGAGGCTTTATATATAAGTAAATATAGTTAATATTAGTATATTCTTACTTTGTTAAAATAATTCTGGACATAATTAAATATAATAAATTATAATGATAAATATTATACAAATAATTTTATGTCTACACAAACCCTGCACGTAAATGTTAATGGCAGCTTTATTCATAACTGCCAAAACTTGGAAGCAACAAAGATGTCCTTCAGTTGGTGAATTGACAAACTATAGTGTATCCAGACAATGGAATATTATTCATCACTAAAAAGAAATGAGCTATCAAGCCATGAAAAGATGTGGGGGAATCTTAAAACAGATACTCTTCCAGGCAGCTACTTTTTGAGGCAGAAATGTGTCTCTAATGAATAGATGTGTCAAAACTGTCAGGTAATGAGAGCAACAGGTAACACCTGTCATTTTAGCTCACAGGATAGATGGTCAAAAATATCCTTCAATTACAGACAAAAGGAGTGCAATGCCTTCAGGTTATAAAGGCTCCAGTGAAAGCAGGATTGCTTCCAATATGATTTATCACTACTTAGAAATTAATTTCATAAACTCTGTTTGATGGCCAACACTGTAACTCTGAAATGTGGGGTTAATGGCAAATGTATTCTTCTGAATTCTTATATTTTAGAAACATTTAAATGTATTTGGAAAGTAAAACAAAAAAGACTTACTAGGTCTCTAATTTTCTCCAACCTATGTACTATAAAGTAGCTTTAATTAGTGAGCATGAATTTATGTATTGATACTTGAATTTAGGTAGAGTGAAATTTCATTGGAGAATGTCCACTAACATATGAAAAACTAAATCTGGGACAGAAAATCTGTGGAAAGGTCCATGAGTGTGGACTTCGTTTTCATTTCTCTGGGTGTTTCCTGTAGCCTCTCAGCTCTGTGCTGGTTTTTAGCAGGCATTCGTTATGCGCACATTTTAAACTAACCTAAAAACTTTCCTAAAATAGGAATGAAGAATTTTAAAATGAACTTCTCAAAATCCTTTTCAGCTCATTAGCTCTCAGACATAGCATCACTTTCTTGTTCTTCTCTGATTTCTAAGTCCTCTGTTTACTTCTGCTTTACTAAAAGTTGACTAGCTTGCACATCATTCAAATTTAACCCAAGCTCTCTGATTTCTTCCAGAATGACTCCCTGGGGAGGGGAGGGAAAACAGGTGGAGCACAGAGGATTTTTAGGGCAGTGAAACTACTCCGTATGATACAACAATCCATACACGTCATTATACATTTGTCCAAACCCATAGGATGTACATCACCCAGAGTGAACGCTAAGGTAAAGCATGGAATTTGGGTGGTGATGATGTGTCCGTATAGGTTCATCAGTTGTAACAAATGTACCACCTGGTGGGGTGTGTGGGTAACGGGGAAAGCTGTGCACGTACGTGGGGGGAGGGGGGCGTATATGGGAAGTCTCTGCACCTTCCCCTCAATTTTGCTGTGAACTCCAAGCTGTTTTTAAAAAATAAAATCATTCAAAGAAAAAAAGTGAATGTCTTCTTAACCAGATACCGTGATCCTATAAGATTAATTAACACCCAACATGGATAATTCCTGAATCCACATCTATCATTAATGAACATTAAAGTGGTCCCTGCCTGCCTGGTGTCTTAACAAATGCACAACTGCACAAGGTTAGAACAGAAGGCTTTACATTTTCCTTAAAAGGCTAAGCATTTTTGCAATCTTCTGCTTATTGTCAACTGCATCACGACTGATCTTTTTTCAGACTAGTAACTTTAGAAAAGACTCTGCTTCTGTTATCTCTAGTCTACCTTTCAAATGACTTTCATAGCAAACACAAAGGCCAATAGGTTAGGTATCAATTGTCACTTTACAGAAAACTGACACCTGCAATCACTCAGCCTTTTTGAAAATTGACTCAGCTAAGTGATGGAGAAGATATGGGCAGAATGCACATTTTTGGACTTTTAAGTCAGTGCTTTTTCATGCTACCTCTCAGAATTTAAGACACATTTTGGTAAATAGAAGGAAACAATTCCCATATGTATTTGATCTGTAGGGTGGAATGAAATTCCAAATCTCAAATATTTCCCTGGAGAACTAAAATATCTGAGACTTTACTACTGAATCTCATCCCACTGGTGCTCTCCTGTGTGTTACGGGAAACCTGAACGAACTTTTGGCCAACCCAATATTACTCTGAAGAGGCCTTAAGACCATCTATCCTACATCACGTGTGGGTCATCATTTCACTCTTTGACTGAAGGCTTGAAGATGGGAGTGCTGAGGATGGAAAAAAGCATCCCAGAAGAGTGGGGAAAGGGACACTTGAAACGACCCTGATAACCCACCCCTTTGTCTAGGGCCCAGGGGACTTCGGCCTCTCCCATTTAGCCATATTTCTCTGAGCCTCTGTGGTCCGAGCCCCATTCCAGGCCATCATCAGTCTCAGGTGACTGCAGCAGCCTCTCAGGCTGTTCTTCTATTTTTAGACTTTTCATTCCAATCTGTTTCATCCAGCTCCAGTGTCCATGACTGACATTTAAATCATGTCATTTTCTTTTTCTGTTCAGAAACCCATACCTTTCTTACCCACTTTCAAGAACGTTGCCACTGTCCCTATAATAACTTTCACTTCTAATCACGCCCACACTGCTGCACCTTCACACAAGCCAGGGGTTCGCGTCTCTTCTGGTTTCATTCCTTTGCTTCCTCTTCTGGACGTTCACACATGATACCCCCTTCTTTAAGGCTTATCAGCTACTTCCCAGCTATTTAAAATGCAACTCTCATATTAAGCCTTCTCAAATGTCACTGGGAGGCATCCACCTCAACTGCTCTGGTGATCTCTCAGCATTTGTAAACCATTCGTGATTCATGACTCAGGGCAACTTAATATGTTTTATTTCTTTTTTTTAAATTGGTGTCCTTGTATATTTTTTATTTTTGTCAGATCATCTCTCTGGAAATAGAGCAAGAACTTGAGGACAGATACCATGACTTTTGCCTCCTCTGTTATCCCTGGGGCAACAAATGTCGGGGTCTGCATACAGGAATCACTCCATCAGTAATGACAGGGATGGACCACTTTCCAAATTGCAAACTGTCCGGGCTTTGGAGGAGTTGTTAGCCTCCTGCTCTTCTCCCCCAGATCTGGATTAACGGGACCATAGGTAAAGGCTCTCCCTCCGTCCTTCTCCTGACTCCCTGCTAGTCCCAGGCAGGGATGGTCTCAAGACTCCCTGCTCACACAGGGGTGCTGCTCGAGCAGCATCAGCTTCACCTGGAGGCTTGTTAACAATGCAGAATCCCAGGCCCACATCACGCCTAGGGAACTGGCGCTGGTCTTTTCACATGATCCCCACCAGATAATTTTCTGCACATTAAAGCTTGAAAATCACTGGTTTAAAGGGAGTGATTTTCTTCTCCTAGAAAATCCTGTCCTGTGTAATTGGCGTGATCATAGCCTGCAGCTGTTTCCTTTCATATCCTGAATCGCAGTGACTTAAACCATTGTGCCCAGTCAAATGTTAAACTGAGTAAGTGTATGTCGACTACATTAAATTCTTCTTGATCTTGAAATTTCACCCATGTAGTTTTCTGAGTCACCTGATAGTCTATAACCATGTTATCTGTACTGAGCACTGGATCAGGACCTGTAACCATTAAATCAACAAATAGCTTTTCATCAGCTACTCTGCATCATATCATTATCATATTGTGTATTATGGGATTACAATAAGTATTCAATACTCCTTCCCTGTTTTCAAAGGACTTGCATTTATTTATCTTGATATACATAGTAAATCCTTTTTTTTTTTTTTTTCATTTGCAAAAAGTGTGTTTGCATGATTATTTCAGTTATTTCTCCTAGAAGGAAAGGCTTACTGCCTGGATATAAAGCTAGGCAACACCCCTCCCTCCGACATCTGATGGTTGTACCCTACGGGTCCAGATGGTCACCCCCAAATCAAGGTAATAAATCTCTACAGAGATAACCAACTTGTCAGTAAACATTAATTCTGAAGGTGAAATTATCAAGGGCTCCCATTCTTTTATCTTTTTCGACCCAGCTTTTCTTCCCCAGATATCCTGAGTCCATTTACCAAGCATCGCTGACTTACTATTTATAATAGCCTCCTACCTCTTCTCTTCCTCCTTCATCTTCTACAAGAAATGAAACCTTGTAATAGGTAGTTACAACCATATGAAACTTTATGTCCACTGTAGTTTTGAAATCTCTTTCCACTCACCTTCATGGTATCAGTGAAACACATCAGGTTGAACCCTACGACTTTCACAACGTTCCACTGATTTCTACCTACAAAACTGGCAGTTCTCCAAGGTTCAAATGAGTACATACTTCAATTTCAGAAACTGAAAATGAAGATTTTATTTTGGTGAAAATGTAAAGAAGGTGAACTGTAAATTTCCTACAGCTAAAAATGTTGCTCATTCAAGCTAATACTGAATTAATAACATTATAAATCTATAAACAATTGTTATGAATTAGCACATTTTGTGGGGCAATTTGTCCCTTTTTAAGGTAGCCTTCTACTTTAATAAGGGACAATTTGAAATAAAATTGGAGTGAATAGTTAATAAAACATACAAATAAAAAACAGCCAAATACAGCCAAATATAACAATTGAAATCCAAAGACAATTCAACCTGAAATGTCCCATGAACTCCTCCTTTCCACTTTCAGAGCCCAAGGTGCTATAGTTATTTTTAAAATTGAGGTAGAATATTCTTACAGTAAAATGCACATAACTTAGTTGTATGATTCAATGATTTTTGACAAATGATTCATGCCTACAAGTGTAGCCAATGCCATGTATGAAGGCATATACCATTTCCATATCCCATAAAGTTTCTTTTTGCACCTTATATTCAATTCTCAACCCCTCCCCCTCCATAGGCAACTTTTCTGACTTCTATTACCATAAGTTGACTTCATCTGGCCTTTATCTTCATGTAAATGGAATCATACATACATCTCTTATGTCTGGCTTCTGTCTCTCCATAAAATGTTTGAAAGATTCATTAATGTTGTTGAGTGTGTCAGTAACTCATTTTTATTGTTGGGTAGTATTCTATTGTATGACTATGTCAACATGTGCTTGTCCATTTTTCCACTGAAGGATATTTGGGTTGTTTCAGTTTGGAGCTATATGGACAAGTCTGAAATGAATATTCTTGTACAAAATGTTGTGTGGACATATATTTTCACTACACATGGGGAAACAGCAAAGAGTGGGATTCCTAGGTTATAAAGTATGTTTAAGGAATATGTATGTTAAGGAATATGTTCCAAATGAAAGAACAAGATAAAAAATCAGAAGAAAACTTTAAATTAAGTTACCTTATAAAGCTCAAAATAATGGTCATAAACATGATCACTGAACTTCACAGAAGAATTGATGAACTCAGTGTAAACTTTAACAAAGAGACAAAATATCAGAAAGTACCAAATAGAAGACACAGCACTGAAGAATACAGTAACTAAACTGAAAAATACACAAGAGGGGTTCAACAGCGGACTAAATGAAGCAAAAGAAAGGGTCAGTGATCTGGAAGACAGCACAGTGGAACTGACCCAAATAGAACCAAAAGAAAAAAATAAGTTTAAAAAGTGTTCATAGCTTAAGGGACTTATGGTACAATATCAAGCAAACTAATATTCAGTTAGGAATCCCAAATGGAGAAAAAGGGTGAAAGTAGCAGAAAACTTATTTAAAGAAATAATTACTGAAAATTTCTAACCTGGGAAAGGAAACAGACATACAGATCCAGGGAGCCTAGAGAGTTCCAAAGAAGATGAACCCCAAGAGACATGAACCAAGGTGTATTATAATTAAGATGCTAAAGTTAAAGAATTAATCTTAAAAGCAGCAAGAGAAAAATAAAATGTTGCATACAAGTACCCCCATAAGACTATCAGCAGATTTTCAGTAGAAAATCTGCAGGCCAAAAGGGAGTAGCATGATATATTCAAAGTGCTACAAGGAAAACCAAAACAAACAAACAACTTCCAACCCATAATAATCTACTTGGCCAAGATATTATTCAGAATTGAAGGAGAAATAGAGTTTTCCAGACAGCCAAAGTAGAAGAGTTCATCACCACTGAACTGACCTTACAATATATATTTAAAGGACTTCCTTAATCTGCAAAGAAAGGACACTAATTAGTAACAAGAGAACATATGAAAGTATAAAGCTCACTGGGAAAGGTAAATATAAAGTAAAGGCAGTGGATTAAACACAAAGCTAGTGTGAAGGAAAAAAGTAGTAAAAGTATAACTGTAATAATTGCTTAACAGATATTCAAGATAAAAAGATGTAAAATATTATATCAAAAACAGTGTGGGGAGGGTGGAGTAAAAATGTAGAGCTCTAGAATGTGTTCAAATTAAGTCATTATCTACTTAAAATAGTCTACTATAAATGTAGGTTATGTGTAAGCCTAATGGTAAATACCAAGCCAAAACCAGTAGTAGATACACAAAATATAATGAGAAAGGAAACTAAGCATACCATTACAGAAAGTCATCAGGCCACAAAGATAGAAAACAAAAGAAGAAAAAAGGAACAGAGAAACTACAAAGCAACCAAAAAACAATTATCAAAATAACAGTAAGTACATACCTATCAATAATTACTTTAAATGTAAATGGACTAAATCTGCCAATCAAAAGACACAGAGTGGTTGAATGAATAGAAAACCAAGACCCATCTATATGCTGCCTACAATAGACTCACGTCAGATGCAAGGATACACCCAGACTGAAAGTGAAGGGACAGAAAAAGATATTCCATGCAAATAGAAACCAAAAGAAAGTTGGAGAATCTGTACTTATATCAAACAAAATAGACTTTAAGACAAAGACTGTAAAAAGAAACAAAGAAGACTGCTACATAATGATAAAGGAGTCAGTCCAAATGAAGATATAATGTGTAAATATTTATGTACCCTGTATAGGAGCATATAAATACATACTGCAAATATTTAAAAACCTAAAGGGAGAAACAGACAGTAACACAATAATTGTCAGGGACATTAATGCCCCACTTACATCAATGGACAGATCATCCAGACACAATAATAAGGAAATACTGGTCTTAAGTGACACATTAAATTAGACCGTATTAACAGATAGTACAGAACAGTCCATAAAGATGCCGACGTAGAGAATGGACTTGAGGACATGGGGAGGGAGGAAGGGTAAGCTGGGACGAAGTGAGAGAGTGGCATGGACTTATATATACTACCAAATGTAAAATAGCTACTGGGAAGCCGCTGCATAGCACAGGAAGATCAGTTCACTGCTTTGTGACCACCTAGAGGGGTGGGATAGGGAGGGTGGGAGGGAGATGCACGAGTGAAGGGATATGGGGATATGTGTATACACTCAGCTGATTCACTTTGTTATACAGCAGAAACTAACACAACATTGTAAAGCAACTATACTGCAATAAAGATGTTAAAAATAACTAAATGAATAAAAATAAAAGCAATATGCATTCTTCTCAAGTGCACATGGAGCATTCTCTAGGACAGATCACATGTTAGACCACAAAACAAGTCTTAACACATTTATGAAGACTGAATTCATATCAATCTTTTCTCACTATAGGTAATAAACTCTAATCAATGACAAGAATTGTACAGAACAGTTCAAACATGTACAGATTAAACAACATGCTACTGAACAAGCAATAGGTCAATGAAGAAATCAAAAGAGAAATTTAAAAGTACCTTGAGAAAATGAAAATGGAAATACAACATCAAAACTTATGGGATGCAGCATTAATTTTGTATCCTGCTACTTTACGAAATTCACTGATTAGCTCTAGTAGTTTTCTGGTAGCATCTTTAGGATTCTCTATGTATAGTATCATGTCATCTGCAAACAGTAACAGCTTTACTTCTTTTCCGATTTGGAATCCTTTTATTTTTTTTCCTTCTCTGATTGCTGTGGCTAAAACTTCCAAAACTATGTTGAATAATAGTGGTGAGAGTGGGCAACCTTGTCTTGTTCCTGATCTTAGTGGAAATGGTTTCAGTTTTTCACCATTGAGGACAATGTTGGCTGTGGGTTTGTCACATATGGCCCTTATTATGTTGAGGAAAGTTCCCTCTATGCCTACTTTATGGAGAGTTTTTATCATAAATGGGTGTTGAATTTTGTCGAAAGCTTTTGCTGAATCTACTGAGATGATCATATGGTTTTTCTCCTTCAATTTGTTAATATGGTGTATCACGTTGATTGATTTGCATATATTGAAGAATCCTTGCATTCCTGGGATAAACCCCACTTGATCATGGTGTATGAGCCTTATAATGTGCTGTTGGATTCTGTTTACTAGTATTTTGTTAAGGATTTTTGCATCTTTGTTCATCAGTGATATTGGCCTGTAGTTTTCTTTTTTTGTGACATCTCTGTCTGGTTTTGGTATCAGGGTGATGGGGGCCTCACAGAATGAGTTTGGGAGTGTTCCTCCCTCTGCTATATTTTGGAAGAGTTTGACAAGGATAGGTGTTAGCCCTTCTAACACCTATTTTGAATTTGATGGAATTCGCCTGTGAAGCCATCTGCTCCTGGGCTTTTGCTTATGAGAAGATGTTTAATCATAGTCTCAATTTCAGTGCTTCTGATTGGTCTGTTTATATTTTCTATTTCTTCCTGGTTCAGTCTCAGAAGGTTGTGCTTTTCTAAGAATTTGTCTATTTCTTCCAGGTTGTTCATTTTATTGGCATATAGCTGCTTGTAGTAATCTCTCGTGATCCTTCGTATTTCTGCAGTGTCACTTGTTATGTCTCCCTTTTCATTTCTAATTCTATTGATTTGAGTCTTCTCCCTTTTCTTCTTGATGAGTCTGGCTAATGGTTTATCAATTTTGTCTATCTTCTCAAAGAACCAGCTTTTAGTTATACTGATCTTTGCTATCGTTTCCTTCATTTCTTTTTCATTTATTTCTGATCTGATCTTTATGATTTCTTTCCTTCCGCTAACTTCGAGGGTGTTTTGTTCTTCTTTCTCTAATTGCTTTAGGTGTAAGGTTAGGTTGTTTATTTGAGATGTTTCTTGTTTCTTAAGATAGGATTGTATTGCTATAAACTTCCCTCTTAGAACTGCTTTTGTTGCATGCCATAGGTTTTGGGTTGTCGTGTTTTCATTGTCATTTGTTTCTAGGTATTTTTTGATTTCCTCTTTGATTTCTTCAGTGATCTCTTGGTTATTAAGTAGTGTATTGTTTACCCTCCATGTGTTTGTATTTTTTACAGATCTTTTCCTGTAATTGATATCTAGTCTCATAGCATTGTGGTCGGAAAAGATACTCGATACAATTTCAACTTTCTTAAATTTACCGAGGCTTGATTTGTGACCCAAGATATAATCTATCCTGGAGAATGTTCCATGAGCACTAGAGGAAAATGTGTATTCTGTTGTTTTTGGATGGAATGTCCTATAAATATCAGTGAAGTCCATCTTGTTTAATGTGTCACTTAAATCTTGTGTTTCCTTATTTATTTTCATTTTGGATGATCTGTCCATTGGTGAAAGTGGGGTGTTAAAGTCCCCTACTATGAATGTGTTACTGTCAATTTCCCCTTTTATGGCTGTATTTGCCTTATGTATTGAGGTGCTCCTATGCTGGGTGCATAAATATTTCCAATTGTTACATCTTCTTCTTGGATTGATCCCTTGATCATTATGTAGTTTCCTTCTTTGTCTCTTGTAATAATCCTTGTTTTAAAGTCTATTTCGTCTGATATGAGAATTGCTACTCAAGCTTCTTTTGATTTCCATTTGCATGGAATATCTTTTTCCATCCCCTCACTTTCAGTCTGTATGTGTCCCTAGATCTGAGGTGGGTCTCTTGCAGACAGCATATATACGGGTCTTGTTCTTGTATCCATTCAGCCAGTCTATGTCTTTTAGTTGGAGCATTTAATCCTTTTACATTTAAGGTAATTATTGATATGTATGTTCCTATTACCATTCTCTTAATTGTTTTGGGTTTGTTATTGTAGGTCTTTTCCTTCTCTTGTGTTTCCTGCCTAGAGAAGTTCCTTTAGCATTTGTTGTAAAGCTGGTTTGGTGGTGCTGAATTCTCTTAGCTTTTGCTTGCATGTAAAGCTTTTAACTGCTCTGTCAAATCTGAATGAGATCCTTGCTGGGTAGAGTAATCTTGGTTGTAGGTTCTTCTCCTTCATCACTTTAAATATGTCCTGCCACTCCCTTCTGGCTTGCAGAGTTTATCCTGGAAGATCAGCTGTTAACCATATGGGGATTCCCTTGTGTGTTATTTGTTGTTTTTCCCTTGCTGCTTTTAATATTTTTTCTTTGTATTTAATTTTTGATAGTTTGATGAATATGTGTCTTGGCGTGTTTTTCCTTGGATTTATCCTGTATGGGACTCTCTGTGCTTCCTGGACTTGATTGACTATTTCCTTTCCCATATTAGGGATGTTTTCAACTATAATCTGCATTCCTATACACTAATGATGAAAAATCTGAAAGAGAAACTAAGAAAACACTCCCATTTACTATTGCAACAAAGAGAATAAAATATCTAGGAATAAACCTACCTAAGGAGACAAAAGACCTGTATGCAGAAAATTATAAGACACTGATGAAAGAAATTAAAGAAGATACAAATAGATGGAGAGATATACCATGTTCTTGAATTGGAAGAATCAACATTGTGAAAATGACTCTACTACCCAAAGCAATCTACAGATTCAACACAATCCCTGTCAAACTACCAATGGCATTTTTCACAGAACTAGAAAAAAAAATTCACAATTTGTATGGATAAACAAAAGACCCCGGATAGCCAAAGCAATCTTGAGAAAGAAAAATGGAGCTGGAGAAATCAGTCTCCCTGACTTCACACTATACTACAAAGCTACAGTAAACAAGACAGTATGGTACTGGCACAAAAACAGAAATATAGATCAATGGAACAGGTTAGAAAGCCCAGAGATAAACCCACACACCTATGGTCAACTAATCCATGACAAAGGAGGCAAGGATATACAATGGAGGAGAGACAGTCTCTTCAATAAGTGGTGATGGGAAAACTGGACAGCTACATGTAAAAGAATGAAATTAAAACACTCCCTAACACCATACACAAAAATAAACTCAAAATGGATTAAAGACCTAAATGTAAGGCCAGACACTATCAAACTCTTAGGAAAACATAGGCAGAACACTCTATGACATAAATCACAGCAAGGTCCTTTTTGACCCACCTCCTAGAGAAATGGAAATAAAAACAAAAATAAACAAATGGGACCTAATGAAACTTAAAAGCTTTTGCACACCAAAGGAAACCATAAACAAGATGAAAAGACAACCCTCAGAATGGGAGAAAATATTTGCAAATGAAGCAAAGGATTAATCTCCAAAATTTACAAGCAGCTCATGCAGCTCAATATCAAAAAAACAAACAACCTAATCCAAAAATGGGCAGAAGACCTAAACAGATATTTCTCCAAAGAAGATACACAGGTTGCCAGCAAACACATGAAAGAAAGAATGCTCAACATCATTAATCATTAGAGAAATGCAAATCAAAACTACAATGAGGTATCATCTCACACCAGTGAGAATGGCCATCATCAAAAAATCTACAAACAATAAATGCTGGATAGGGTGTGGAGAAAAGAGAACCCTCTTGCACTGTTGGTGGGAATGTAAATGGATACAGCCACTATGGAGAACAGTATGGAGGTTCCTTAAAAAACTAAAAATAGAACTACCATATGACCCAGAAATCCCACTACTGGGCATATACCCTGAGAAAACCATAATTCAAAAAGAGTCATGTACCAAAATGTTCATTGCAGCTGTATTTACAATAGCCAGGACATGGAAGCAGCCTAGGTGTTCATCAGCAGATGAATAGATAGAGAAGATGTTGCACATATATACAACGGAGTATTACTCAGCCACTAAAACAAACGAAATTGAGTTATTTGTAGTGAGGTGGAGGGACCTAGAGTCTGTTATACAGAGTGAAGTCAGAAAGAGGAAAACAAATACCATATGCTAACACATATATATGGAATCTAAAAAAAAAAGAAAAAAAAAGGTCATGAAGAACCTAGAGGCAAGAGGGGAAAATAAAGACACAGACCTACTAGAGAATGGACTTGAGGATACAGGGAGGGGAAGGGTAAGCTGGGACAAAGAGAGTGGAATGGACATATATACACTACCAAATGTAAAGTAGAGAGCTAGTGGGAAGCAGCCACATAGCACAGGGAGATGAGCTCAATGCTTTGTGACCACCTAAAGGGGTGGGATAGGGAGGGTAGGAGGGAGGGAGATGCAAGAGGGAAGAGATATGGGGACATATGTATATGTATAACTCATTCACTTTGTTATAAAGGAGAAACTAACACACCATTGTAAAGCAATTATACTCCAATAAGTATATTTAAAAAAAAAAAACTTACGGGATGCAGCAAACACTGTTCTGAGAGGTAAACTCAGGCAATAAATGACTATCTCAAGAAATAAGAAAAATCTAAAATAACCTAACTTTACAACTCAAGGACCTAGAAAAAAGAAGAATTAATGAAACCCAGTTAGTAGAAAGGAAATAACAAAGAGAACTAAATAAAAGAGACACTAAGAATAGAAAATAACAAAAAAATCCAAAGCTGATTCTTTGAAAAGACAAAGGAGACAGATATTTAGCTAGACTCACCAAAAAAAAAAAAAAGAGAGAGCGCCCAAATAAACAAATTCAAAAATTAAAAAGATATTACAACTGATACCATAGGAAGGCCACGGATCATAACAGACCTAGAAGAAATGGATAAATTCCAAGAAACGTACAACCTTCCAAGACTGAATCATGAGGAAATAGAAAATCTGAATAGGCCAATTACTAGTAAGGAGATTGAATCAATAACCTCCCAACAAATAAAAGTCCACAACCACATGGCTTCACTAGCGATTTCTACCAAACTTTCAAAGATGATAATACCAGTCCTTCTCAAACTCCTCCAAAATATAGAAGAGAACTTCGAAACTCATTTTATGATGCCAGCATTACACTGGTACCAAAAGCAAAGGCATCACAAGAAAAAATAAAATATTACAGGCCAATATACTTGATAAGCATAGATAGAAAATATCCTCAACAAAATACTAAGAAACCAAATTCAGCAATGCATTAGAGGATCATACACCATGATCAAGTGGGAATTATCTCAGGAATGCAAAGATAGTTCAACATTTGCAGATCAGTCAACGTAATAGAACATTTTAACAAAATGAAGGATTAAAATGATATTATCTCAATAGATGCAATTAAGCATTTGACATAATTCAACATTCATTTATGATAAAAAACTCTCAACAACATGAGTATAGAGGAAATGTACCTAAACATCATAAAGGCCCTATGTGACAACCCCACAGCTAACATTACACTCAACTGTGAAAAGCTGAAACCTTTTCCTCTAAGACCAGGGACAAGACAAGAATGCCCATTCTCACATTTTTATTCAACATAGTATTGGAAGTCATAGCCACAGCAATAAGTAAGAAGAATATATAAAAGGCATCCCAATTGGAAAGGAAAAAGTAAAACTGTCACTATTTGCAGATGACATGCAAAACCTGAAGACTCCACCAAAAAACTGTTAGATAAGTGAATTCTGTAAAGTTGTAGGATCAATATACAAAAATCTGTTGCATTTCTATAATAATAAACTATAAGAGAATTAAAAGAAGTTTCATTTATGAATATATCAAAAATAATCAGTAATAAATTTATCCAAGGAGGTGAAATACCTATACACTGAAAACTATAGAACAAAGATTTAAGTAACTGAAGATAACACAAATAGAAGGTTTCCATGATCACGGACGGCAGGAAATTAATATTGTAAATCTTAAGAAAGAAGACCTAGAAGCTCACACTCCTGGATTTCCAACTGTATTACAAAGCTATAGTAATCAAAACAGTATGGTTGGCATTAAAACAGGCACATGAATCAATGAAAGATAACAGGGAGCTGAGCAATAAACCCACACAAATATAGTCAGTTAATTTAGGACAAAGAAGCCAAGGCTATAAAATGGGGAAAGGACAGTCTCTCAATCAATGGTTGTTGGGAAAACAGGACAGCCACATGCAAAAGATGGAAACTAGACTCTTATCTTACACCACACACAAAAACTAACTCAAAATGGATTAAAGACTTGAATGTATAATAAGACCTGAAACCATAAAACTCTTAGAAGAAAACAGGTGGTAAGCTCCTTGGCATTGGTCTTGAGGAGGTTTCTGGATCTGACTTAAAAAGCAAACAAAAGCCAAAACAAACAAGTCGGACTACATCAAACTAAAAAACCTTCTATACAGCTAAAGTAATTATCAACAAAATGAAAAGACAACCTACTGAATGGGAGAAAATATTTGCCAAACATATATCTGAGGAGGGATCAATATCCAAAATATATAAAGAACACATAAAACTCAATAGCAAGAAAAACCAAACATTCTGAATAAAAAGTGGTCAGGGGATCTGAATAGACATTTTTCCAAAGAAGATATACACATGGCCAACAAGTCCATGAAAAGAGTCTCAGCATCCCTAATCATCAGGGGAAGGCAAACCAAACCACAGTGAGATATCACCTCATAAAAGCCATTCTAACAGGTATGAGAAGACAAGAGATAAGTGCTGGCACAGATGTGGAGAAAAGGGAACTCTTGTGCCTTGTTGGTGGGAATTAAGTTGATGCAGCCACTGAAAAACAGTATAAATGTTCCTAAAAAAATTAAAACTAGAATTACCATATGATCCAGTAGTCCCATTTCTGTGTATTTATGTAAAGAAAATTAAAAATAATGCTGCAGTGAACCTGGGGTGCATATATCTTTTTTTTTTTTTTTTTTGCGGTACGCGGGCCTCTCACTCTTGTGGCCTCTCCCATTGCGGAGCACAGGCTCTGGACGCGCAGGCTCAGCGGCCATGGCTCACGGGCCCAGCCGCTCTGCAGCATCTGGGATCCTCCCGGACCGGGGCACGAACCTGTGTCTCCTGCATCGGCAGGCGGACTCCCAAGCACTGCACCACCAGGGAAGCCCCATATATCTTTTTGAGTTAATGTTTTAACAGCCAGGAAATGGAAGCAACCTCTTTGTCCACTGATGAATAAATGGATAAGGAAGAAGTCACACCAACGCACATACACACCCACACCCACCCATATGATCTCACTTATATGAGAACTTTCAAACAACGACAACAAGAAGCCAGACTCCTAAATACAGAGAAGAGGTTGGTGGTTGCCAGAAGCAAGGTATGGGGGCAATGCATGAAGGGGGTTCAAAGGTGCAGATTTTCATTATAAAATAGGTAAGTGTTGTAACGTACAGCATGCTGAGCACAGTTAATAATATTTCTATGAGAGTAGATCTTAGAAGTCCTTATTAAAAAAAAAAGTATTGTGATGGGCGTTAACTTATTTTAGTGATCATATTGCAATATATACAAATATAGTGTTATATGTCAATTATACCACAATAAAAAATAAATGTTGAACAAATTACTTGACCTCAATTTCGTAATACATCAAAATACCAATGTTCTAGAGCTGTTCAGAGAAACAAATGACATCCTACATAAGCAGTTTAACACAATTATTGATATATAATACGCACTCAAAATTCTCATTCTACTAAACAGTGCTGTGAAAACTGGCTATCCATATACAAGAAATGAATTTGGAGTTCTAGCTCATGACAAACACAAAAATTACCTCAATAGACCATAGACCTAAATGTAACAGCTAAAATTATAGAATCTTGGAAGAAAACACAGAAGTAAATCTTTGCGACCTTAAGGTAGGCTATGATTTCTTAGATATGACACCAAAAGCACAAGCAATAAAAGGGAACTAAAAGTTGGGTTTCATGAAAATTGAACTTTTTTTTTTTTTGCTGCAAATGATACAGCACTATCAAGACAGTGAAAAGACAGACCACAGGACGGAAGAAAATATTTGCAGTTGATAAATCTAATAAGTGTCTAACGTCCAGAATATAAAGAATGCTTACGACTCAACCACAATACAACACAAAAATTGGGCAAAGGATAAAAACAGACACTTTTCCAAAGAAGATATACAAATGGACAATAATCATATGAAAATATGCTCAATATCATTAGGGAAAAGAATTTAAAAACCACAACGAGATAGCACTTCCCCCCCCCCACAGTGAGGGCTACAGGCAGAGAGAGAACAGGTGTTTTGCAAGGATATGGAGAAATCAGAACCCTCATACGTTGCTCATGGGAACGTAAAATGGTACGGAGGTTTCGGAAAGTATTTTTGCACTTCCTCAAGTTGTTAAAAAAAGTGTTACCACATGATCCAGCAATTTCACCCCTAGGTTTTATACTCAAGAGAACTGGAAACGTATATACACACAAAAACTAGTACACACTTATATTCATTGCAGCGTTATTCATAATACTCAAAATGTAAAACAATTCAAGTGTCTGCCAGCTGATGGCTGGGTAAACACAATGTGTCATACACATTCAATGGAATATTATTCATCGGTTAAAAGGAAAGGCATACAGATACAGGCTAGAATATTGACAGACCTCAGAATCATCATGCTGAGTGAAAGAAGCCAGGGACAAAAGACCACACACTGTATGATTTCATCTATTAATAATGCTTAGTGCAGGGGGAGGGGCAAATAAAAAGAGTGATAGGGCTTCCCTGGTGGCGCAGTGGTTGAGAGTCCGCCTGCCGATGCAGGGGACACGGGTTCGTGCCCCGGTCCGGGAGGATCCCACATGCCGCGGAGCGGCTGGGCCCGTGAGCCATGGCCGCTGAGCCTGCGCGTCCGGAGCCTGTGCTCCGCAACGGGAGAGGCCACAGCGGTGAGAGGCCTGCGTACCACACACACAAAAAAAGAGTGATCATGGGAACAGATTTCTCTGTGGGGTGATGAAAATATTCTAAAATTAGATTATGGTAGTGGGTGTATAATGCTCTAAATATATGAAAGTCCATTGATTTGCATACTTCAGTCAGACAAAATTTAAGGTATGTAAATTATATCTCAATAAATCTGTTTTAAAAAGGCAAACAAAATATTCTTCAGTGCTGCAGCAGTCAAAAACTGTTACTATCATAATTGAGAAAGGCATTAAAGGTTGACTTATGCTAACCTCATGATACACCTTGTTGATCCTTAAAGATACATTGTGGAGACATAAAATAAGCTTGGGAAATTTATATAACAAGATTTCTAACATGTTTTTCCACTTTAAAAAACTAGTACCTTTTTTTATAATAGTTCCCAGTATGTTATATATCTGTGTGTGTGTGTGTGCACACACGCATATGTAGATATATTTAAAAAATTGAATGTTGTGTTTAAAAAATCTTCATATTATTATATTTTAGATGTTTTTTCCTATTAAAATTGACCGCCTATGCACAAGCATCTACATTATTCATGTGAAATTGATGTGAGGTCACTTGCCAGGCCCAGTGGGCAATGTATTTAGCAGGATAAGTCTGCTCCCTGTTTAAAGAGTGAAATATATACTCATTGCAGCACGTAGTCACCAACTATTTACATAATTTTAAGCCCTTAGTAATAAAGCAATCATGAATTTGTCATTTTACTAGTTTAACTATGATACTTCAAAACTTCAAATCCTGCTCTCAAAAACTGCCTTTAATTTATTTTAATTAAAAGACATCCCAAGGGGCCAATACAAATGCTTCAAAGTTTAAAGCTCTGTTCCCTTTGCTACAACTAAAGACGTGTTCTTTTCCCTTCTCTATCAAATGAAGTGCACTTCTGAGATCCACACTGGCAATTATATGATGTAGTCATTAAAAAGAATAGTTTGATATGACCAAAGAAAACAGGCGTTTTTGGAAAGGCCTACCAAAGACTTGAAAACAGGAAAAAAAAAATATCGAGGATAATCTTCTAGTGTGAAGTTTGTATCATTTCTTTTTGTAATGATGTAAAAATTAAATCCATAAAAATTTTAAAAAGAACGTTTAAGATTAAGAAAATGGTACTAGCAGCATTTGAATCCATCCCTATCACAATGCAATATTCATTCCAAAATGCTGCCTCCTTATAGAAAAAGTTCATTGTAAGTACTTAGGATGCACTCATGCCTAAGGCGAGGTACAATCGTCTGTTCTTTCAGAATTCAGTTTTGAGTGCTTGTGTGCCCATTTCTGTTCTAAGTATGCAGCGCACAGTGGAGTCCCGGGACTTTACCGAATAAGGCTCATAGTTTACAATGTTCCGTAGAGATACTCATAGCAGGATGGAAAAAAAAGAGTTCAAGGCTAAGGTGATAATGGAAACTCAGCTGGACAGTGAAGGGGACCCAGTGCAGAGGGTGTAGTCAAGGAGACCACTCACAGGAGACAGGCTGAAACCCAAAACCATCACCCGAGAAGGTGAACGAGGAGAGGGCAGAGAGCACAGGACACTCAGGGCTGGCAGAGGACGGGCTGGCAAGGAGCTAGGTGGGGAAGGCTTACATCGTTCACAAAGGGAAACGAAGTGGATTCAGAGGATGTCAGCCTGGAACCAGATGAGTTTAGAATTAGGCCAGTAGCGGGCTTCCCTGGTGGCGCAGTGGTTGAGAGTCCGCCTGCCGATGCAGGGGACACAGGTTCGTGCCCCGGTCCGGGAAGATCCCACGTGCCGCGGAGCGGCTGGGCCCGTGAGCCATGGCCGCTGAGCCTGCGCATCCGGAGCCTGTGCTCCGCAACGGGAGAGCTCACAACAGTGAGAGGCCCGCGTACCGCAAAAAAAAAAAAAACCTTCACTGCTAAAAAGTGCTAACCATCTTCTGAGCCTTCAGCAAGTCATAGTAGTAATAACAGAGATCCCAGATCACCATAATGGATATCATAATAATAATGAAAAAGCTTGAAATGTTGTGAGGATTACCAAAATGTGACACAGAGACATGAAGCAAATGCTGTTGGAAAAATGGCACCAACAGACTTGCCCCACTGCAGGGTTGCTGCAAACCTTCGATCTGAAAAAGATAAGCAACAACTGCAAGTAGCAGTAAAGTGAAGCACAACGAAACGAGGTGTGCCTGTACAATCCTTCTGCCTACAGGTCCTAGCCTTGAAGGGCTGGCTTATGCTCAGTGTGGCCAGCAGCACTTTGGCAGAGAGCATTTGAATGATGGATATTGTGGATACAGCACAGTGGCTATGATGGGTGGAGAGGGGGCTGGAATTGCCCAATTTCCCCTAAGGTGCCAGCACCTCAAAGGAAGACACCACAACTGCCCCCAGAACACCATCATCACAAGGGAAAGAGACACCATCTCCCTTAGGACATAGTTATCACAGGGCTAGTGGCCAGTTTCCCCCAGAACATCACCCTCTGAAGGGAAGCAACTACCGTTTTCCCTAGGACACCATCATCACAAGGCAAAAAGCTACAATTTCCCCCGAGACCCGACCCCATCATCACAAGGGAAGCAGCAGCCCCTTCCTGGCAGCCCTGAGTGGAGCTGTGCTATCTACATCCTTCCCTGTCTGGCCTCTACCACAGCTCCCCATAAATTTGTGACATAATTCTGAGCCTCAGAACACACTCCCTTCTGCAGAGTAAGGTTTTTGTTTTGTTGCTTTTAAGAAACAGGTGAAACCTTTCTGAATCCATTTCTTAGCTAAAAGTGGTGTCGTTCGCAAGGCAACCATCTTGGGGTTTAGTGGGATGAACGGAAGTCGTGTATTTGTACCACAGCATCGTTGCATTTGCTTCTTTGTTTAAAATTTAAGAATCTCATTTGCTTGTGCTACTGCCTGAACCCCTCTACTCAGGATTTGCAGGTGGTCTCAGTTACCCATGTTAGGGGTAGCATTTAAGCTTGTTCAGCTTCCTTTCTGCCCAAATTTCTCCCTGCCTCACTTTCCTGGGTCACTCGTCTGGTCCCTGCAGGTGGGCTTGTTCCACAGCCAGGACCTGAAGGTCTGCTGCAGAAACATCTACTCTCTCCATCCTTGGATCCTGGGCAGGACTCTTGCTCAGGCAGGTGGGGGTAGGCGTGGAGCCTCTTTATTGCACACAAATTGGCTCAATAGATGTTAACTTGAATTGGAAAAAAAAAAATCATCCGGTGGTTTGGTGGTTTCCAATGTCCCTTTTGGTTCTAAATACTTATTTATGAAGGCACTAAAACAACACAACACAACCTGATATATTCAATTACTGGAGAAGACTTGGGCTTACGTGCCACAACAGACTGCTTTGTATTCTTTTTCCCTCAGATCCCGGAGTAAATACAGGTTGTTTTAACCGAGGGTCAGAGGGTCCAGTTTCCATCCTCTTTGACTCACCACTCGGTTTAGTTCCTTGGGGAGTAGCTTTTCTGTAGCCAAGTTTGCAAACAAAAATGCTGAATAATACGCCCCTAAGACCACGGGACACCAAAACCTTGTGTGAAACTGCACAACAACCGAATAAAGCCACGGCCTCACAGTGACTGATTTAAAGATATCAGCTCCCACGCTGGCTGCTCCAAGGAAACCAAGATAGGGCCTTGTGTGCTGTGTTCACACACACACACACCTCAGAGAAATGTACACGTGTGCAGAGCTCCTCATAATAGCGGTAAAAGCAACACCAATCCTAGTAATTAAACTTGATTCAGCTTCATACGCATCGGTAGTCTAAGCACTTTAATGAACTTATTTAATCTTCAGGACAATCCAACAAGATAGGCAATGTTATTATTCCCATTTTAGAGGTGAGGAAATTGAAGCTTAGTTGAAATTAAGTACCTAGCAAAATGTTAGCTTAAAAGTGAGCCTTAACTTCTAAACACTAGATAAAACATCTTAGAAAGTTATCTAACTACATAATCTACTAGAAACATCTTAATCTAGTAGCAGATTAACAGCTGTTACATAGCCTAACTTAATCCAGCAGTAGTGAGACCCTTACTCTAGTTACCAGATAGCATAATAATCTAACTATCTAATCCAGTGACTTAATGTAACTGCTAGAGACCAGATACAACATCCAAGAGGACTAGGAAGGTTGTCACCCAAGCAGTCTGACTCCAGAGCCCAGGAGCCTGATCACCACTCCTTGTTCATGCTCTGGGAAAAGGTTAAATTGAGGAGAACAGGGTACAGTCCCTAAGGGAGGGCTTAACCTTTATTCACAACCTGTAATTTTCTCCTGTGACATTCTGCACTAGAAATTTTCATGAAAAAGCCAGGACACTGATAAACCCACATTTCAATACCTAGTCATTTTCCTTCTTCGGTCAACAGAAACTTAAGCAATGTAACCAGCATGCTAGCAAAATAAAATTTCAGAGTTGTACCTCACAAAAAGTAACAGAAAGTGATTAAGCTCGCAATATCACCAAGCCCTTTAGAGAAATTCAACACTGTGTTCAGCCTAGGATGTTTTCTATTCTTTTTCATGTGTGTAATGAAAGGCAAAGATCATTAGAGCAGAAATATCAAGTTAGCTTTGAAACACAAACGCAGTGTTACCAGTGCATCGATACTAATGATATGTTAATTGGTTAATTGCACATTTTAATAACATACTTACAAAGCCGCAATTTCTTTATGTTTAAATAACATAATTGTGTGTCAGTTTTGTTTTCAGTAAACACGGGAATGCTTTCATTCACCTACACATCTCTATGTAATTAAGTTTTGGCTTCTTCTCCCCGAGTTATAATTGATCCTAATGTCTTTATTAAACAGGAACCATCTTCAGTAACCTATTTTTAGTCCTCTCTCTGAGACAGCTAGGTTGTCATTCAGGCTTTCAGAAAGGTGGACAGACCCTGGCTGGGATGCTGGTCCACTTACAAATGGAATTACTGTCCCCTCTCTGGGACATAGCAAAGTCCAAAAGCAATCCCCGTCTTGCCAAGTAATCACACAGAAAAAAATAAATTATAATTCTTGGAGGCTGTATGGCTTGCATAACTTGTCCAACAAGATATGCAGCCCTATTCCCGTGTCATTTAAAATGCTTTCCTGTCAACCTGAACTCAAGTTCTATTTTTAAATTGCCTTTTCTACAGAAGTTACAGCAGTTGTTGGAAAAAATGGTTTGATTATAGAAGACCTGTTAGCCTTCAGCCATGTCACTTAGGAATGTGTCTTCCTGAAATCATCTAAATTCTCTTCAAAAGTTAAAAAAAAAAAAAGTGACCTATAAAAGTTGTTTTTCTGGGCTTCCCTGGTGGCGCAGTGGTTGAGAGTCCGCCTGCCGATGCAGGGGACACGGGTTCGTGCCCCGGTCCGGGAAGATCCCACGTGCCGCGGAGCGGCTGGGCCCGTGAGCCATGGCCGCTGAGCCTGCGCGTCCGGAGCCTGTGCTCCGCAACGGGAGAGGCCACAACAGTGAGAGGCCCGCGTACCGCAAAAAAAAAAAAAAAAAAGTTGTTTTTTCAAGACACCTTCACCATGAAATATACCAAGAGACACAAGATACACAATTAAAGGTTTTCTTTTATGGTCACACTAAGAGAAATAAGAACATTTTCTTTTTTTTTAAATTCTTATATTATTTGAAACCTCTCTTAAGACAAATTTGGGGGTCTGTGGACTTTGGGTGTAATCAGAGGGTTGACTGATATATAAAACTATTATCAAAAGCAACTTTTATCTATTCAACAAAAACTTACTGGAATGACTCTTCAAAAATCTGTTTCTCCCTTAAAAAGTTGACAGTGATAAGTTTGTCCATATGGACAAGGGTTAATATTATGCAACATTGGTTACTTCACACACTGGGTACATCTCAATTTGTGGCACAGGCAGGAACCTCGTGATTGGCAATACTTATACCACCCTCTCACTATTCTCTTATTAAATTCTATTGCATCAGAGATAATTCTGAAACTAAGGAGATTTAGATCTGTTTAAAGAATGTTTCTGGTATTTAGCACTTCCTCTTCTGTTTAAATGCTCAACTCTCTTAGTGTCCAACAATTTGATGGCAAGAACTTGAGAGCTGGTTTCTGTAATTTATACTTTATCTCAGAACAGGAAATCTGTGGGAGGGTCAGGTTCCAGTAGAGCGAGGCTATTTATTTCCAAATAAAAAGAATCCAGGCCTTACCCTGATGAGAATTCTGAAGTTATCATCGGGGATTACAGACTTCCAGCTCTCTTGGGCAAACTTCCATGCCAGTGCTATGGAATATGTCATCCTATGGAGGATGCTTACTTGCAAGAATAGATGATTCAGTGATTAAACACATATGGCTTAGATAATCAGAAAGTCTGGGAAGGACAATGGGATATGCTCTGCCTTCAAACAGCCCCTAAGATTCAGACAGCTTGTGTGACATATGATAACCTGCCTCCCGGCCGTGCTGTATCCTTTAGTTAGTAAGCTGGACTATTATCTTTGCTTGATTCCGTTTCTATGTGCTGTGGAGATTTCTGGGTAAAAGAATAATGAGAAAAGGGTCCACTGAGCAAGGTATCATCATATCAGCTGCTCCCATGCTGTAGACGCGGAAACATCGTATAAATAGTTGGAGATCCCATTGTGCAGGTATGCTCTGAAAGGTCAAGGAGGGTCTTCAGGGCCTATGTAAGGCGTGTGAGGGTCTCTTCTAACTTGAGAGGGATGAAGCACAGTGTGGTGGTGTGTATATGTAGTGGCCATGTGACTGAAAGTGATAAAGAAATAGAAAACGGGCCATCCTCTCCTCTCTGGGTCCAGGATGGCTTAGCCATGAGGCTCTCTCTGCACTAAAGGAAGCAGTAGTAGTAAAAGAGTCCAACCTTGGAAGTACTGACCCGGGGTTGAGTCTTCCTTTGTGCTAGTCAGAGGCTGCCGTATGCAATTCATGGAAACTCTTTGCATCTCGGTTTACTCATCCACGCTACGAAGAAGTGCAAACCAAGGTTTGGTCTGTGTCTGCTCTAGAGCAGGGCTTTCCAAAATTTCCCTCACGTGATAGCACACGAAGTGAAATAGCAATTGTCCAGCACACTGCAATAAACAAATGAGCCTCTCTGATGCTGTAGACAAGGAAAGCAGGGCTGTTGCAGGCCACACCTGCTGCCCAAAAGGTTCAGGGTATCAACCTCTTCGATTCCACAAACACGGCAGTAAATCCTCTCCAGTACCGTGGTTCCTCCACATACATGTGGCGCGTGTGTAATGCACACACACTGGTTAAGGCTCGTATTCAGAATTGTTACTGATATTTGTGTAATTACTGACCTCTCTTGCTCACTAGATGCTCTTAGTGAATCAGGGAGGATGACTGTTCGTCCAACTCTACATGGAAAGTGATTAGTACAAACCCCTCGGCTTTTTATTTCGAAAATCACAGTGTTGGGCTATGTGGTCTATATATAAGTCTGTATAAGCCTATATAAGGTCTTTTTCAATGACATCATCCCAGAAATGAGTGGTTCTCAAACTTCTGCCTGTATTAGAATCACCTGCTGGGCTAAGCCATGTACTGCTGGGGCCAAAGTGGCTGATTCTGTCAGCCTCAGATAGTACCCCCAAATTCTAACATGTTTGCTGGTGATTCTGATGCTGCTGGTCTGGGGACCACACCTGGAGAACCACCATCATAAGTCCGTGAGTCTGTACACAGGGCAGGGCTTTATAAGAGGCCCACTCAGACAATAGGAAAAGGCTTGGGACTCCAAGGTGCTGGATAAGGCTGAGAAAGGCAAGCTCGCTGGCTTCTGTAAAAACTGACGGAGGGGCTTCCCTGGTGGCGCAGTGGCTGGGAGTCCGCCTGCTGATGCAGGAGACGCGGGTTCGTGCCCCGGTCCAGGAAGATCCCACATGCCGCAGCGCGGCTGGGCCCGTGAGCCATGGCCGCTGAGCCTGCGCGTCTGGAGCCTGTGCTCCGCAACGGGAGAGGCCCCAACAGTGAGAGGCCCACGTACCGCATAAAAAAAAAAGCAAAAAAAAAACCAAACTGACCAAGTCTGTGATGTCGCCCTTACTGTGCTGTTTGCATTTCTCTGCTCTCTAACCCCATCATAATATACTCAAGAGTCCATCCGATTTTTATCTATGCAGGGACCATCCCACATATTTGATACAGGACTATATTTACACCAGCTCTGTTTCCCCCGTGCAAAATTAATTGTTCCTTCTGTGTCATCACCTCCGTATTTTCATTATCATGTTTGTGATATTTAAATATCTGTCTGGTTGCCTTTCTCCTCTGGTTTTTTATGACAATAACAGTATCTCCAAGTGACAATTACAGGGCCAGGAATATAGTCAGTGCTTAACAGACGTCAGATGAGTCAGGGAAGTCATTGTCTTTGACAATGTAGTCAAGTTTTCAAGATACCAAGAGGAATTCTGGTGTTTTCATATGTACGTGGTATTTCTTAGGTGGGAGGGAAGCCAAAATGTGGAAGCATCGATAAAGAAATTGATTCTCATTCGTGAAAATCAAAATGGGATTTGGACAATATCACAACTCAGGCAGAGAAAGTAAGGAAAAGTGTTGTTCAGAACAATGGGCAGGAGAGAAGGGTCCTTCGGGGTCTTCGGTTTGTGACTGAAGGGGTGAGGATGAAGGTGCCTTCCAGGAAAGGTGTGATTATGTAGGGGTTAGAGCACATCACTGGCACAGACCCAGTGGCGATGGAGGGCTGGAGGCTTTCGTTTATCGATAGTTTGTGGCAGCATCTTCTCTGTGATGGAACAGGAGAAACTTATCTATGAAGAAAGAACACTGAATTCATTATCAGGAAACCTTATTTCTCTTCCTGGCTGTGCTCACTTTTCTCAACTGCAAAATCAGGAGGTGGGGTAATGATCTCCTGGGTCCTTTCAGCTTTAAGCAGAAGTTATTCTTACCCAGAGGTGTCGGGAAGATGTGCAGCCTTCCCGCCCTTTGTTTTTCTGTGAAACGTGGATATGCACCTTTGGCCTCTGTTGATACAGGTGAGAGTGCTGTGCAGCTATGAAGTCCTGTGGTTACATCCATAGGATGGCTCCAGCTTACTGACAGGGGATGAACCTTACATTTTAAAGAGCTGCTTTGCTTTGCTGAGTTTGTGACAGAAGCTTGTTCTCAGGTAACCCTTCTGTGTCAGTATATGTACATAACTTGTTAAATCTCCGACAGAACTGTGAGCTTCGAGTCCATCCCATATCCCAAGTACTTTTAAGGAAGAAGGGAAACACGTGAGTACAAAACGCTGGAGTTAATTATGAAGCATAGGGAGAGATCACCAGAGGTGGGTTTATGACCTTTGAAAACTGCCAGCCTACTGTAACTTAACTGCAGATGACCAAGGCTTTCAGATTCCACCTGCATCTGTGATTCTTGCTTGTTCAGATCCAAAGAACATCTTAGAGAACAGTTCACTTCACTTTGGACTCATCTGTAGGGGGTGTGTGGTTTTACCTATAGAGGACATGTTTATCCCCCTGGCAAGTGTCTGACGATGCTCTGGTAAGCAGTTCTCTGACTTTCCTCCGAGAACACATTCTTTTCCCTCCAGGCAGCACTCCAGGTCCAGGCTAAGGTGAGACAACACTGCCACGCATTCCTGGCTGTGAGATGGGTCACAGGACCCAAGCAAGACCATTCACTGCCGTCATTGGCACCAAGAAATCAATACCAGATGTTTGTTTTCTTAGGAAAATGGTGGACCTTTTCTTGCTGTATTTGAAAGAGCAAATACTGTGTTTGCTACTGCATGCCGAGGAGAGGAGCCTTTTGAACAAAAGCTGAGCCAAAAGATGGAGAAACAAAGCTGGGGCAACACTGCTTGAGCAATGATAAACACCCAAGAGCTTCCCTTCTCCTAGGGTTTTCTGTTACACCATCCCACACATTTTTAAGTTTTATACTTAATCCAGTTTGGGGGAAGCTTTTTTTTTTTTTTTTTTTTTTTTTGCGGCACGTGGGCCTCTCACTGTTGTGGCCTCTCCCTTTGTGGCCTCTCCCGTTGTGGAGCACAGGCTCCGGACGCGCAGGCTCAGCAGCCATGGCTCGTGGGCCCAGCCACTCCGCGGCATGTGGGATCCTCCCGGACCGGGGCACGAACCCGTGTCCCCTGCATCGGCAGGCGGACTCTCAACCACTGCGCCACCAGGGAAGTCCTGGGGGAAGCTTTTGATCATTTGAAACCTAAACAGCGTTAACAAAAGACCTTCTGCTAAGAGTCAAGGAATATGCTCTCTTCGAGTTTGAAGTGCTTGGACCTTTGCCTTATGCCTTAAGTCACTGACTGACATCGTTTTGGTAGGTTCTTATGCTTAGTGGGGAAAAAACTTCCATGAAACATTTCAAGGTTTTTTCAGTCACTGGGTTCAATTAGTGAACCCTGATATGATAATTTCTTTAAAAAAATACAACAGATCCACTTACCAGAACACTTACGTTTATGTGCATATTCATTTGACATTTATGTAAATTGAAGTAGCGGATTGTTTTGATACAAAGAGAAAACATACACATAGTTTTTATCTTCTACCCAGAAAATATAGGTAAAGGAGTTCACAGAAGAAATGAAACGATAATTTCATGTCGTCTTTCGGGGGACAATAATGTCACAGGGTGAATTTCTGAGCTTTGCCCACAGTGAGCACCGTGGGTGTCAGTTTACTTTCTGAACCCAGTGTGCGTGCTGGATGGTGCGATACTTAAAGGAAAAACTAGTTGTCACGCTTAAATATTCACTAAACGACAGTGCTTCACAGTGATGTGACTGGATTACAGTGAGACACATTTTCATCACAGCTCAGGGGTGTTCAGATCACTGAAACACCAATATGTGGCCAACAGTTCAAAAGTTAAGCAAGATTTCAAGTATAGTTGAATTTCAGCTCATGAGGGAATAAATATTTACGCTATGTAGGGCCTGAAGGGAAAATGCACTTGCTAAGTGCACTAAGCTGGAGTGGAAAGGCAAGAAGGGAAGAGACGACGGAGACTGCAAAGGACATGTGACGATTATCCCCGTGAACCCCAGGAAACACCACCCCTCCACATTCTTGCCTGTTTTAATTAACCCAGGGTCAGTCAATAGTAGCCACTGAATTAACTGTCTTTCATTTGAGGTTGCAAAGACTTTTGAAGCATTCACTCAATCAGTTCCCAAATTAGCCAACGAGGACCGATTTAATTACATGCAGGTTCTTCTGTGGCCATGATAATGTTTTTGTCCTTTGATAATGTCAGGTATCTGTCATGGTAAAGGGAAGAGGCAGTGCAATTTCTTCGGAGGAAATTTGGAATTAACTCTTAGGTTACTTAAGGGAGTATGGGGACACCATTCAACAATCGTGTGTTGCACAAAGGCTGGTACCGAAATAAAATCCTATTTTAACCTAGCTTTATTTTATTGACTAGACACTTTCAAATGTGTTCCCACTAAAATTCTAACACAATACATCTCAGGAATTCGTGACATTTTAAATTCAGTTTAATGTCCTTACTAACTAAAAAAAGGAGTGGGGGAGAAACTATGGTGTCATCATTAATACGGCATATCAAATTGTAAGTATCTGAAAGTGTGCAAATACTTTTAATGGCACAAGAGTTTAAGGTGTGTGATAAGACAACTAGGATCAGATAACTATACCGCAGCTGGGTTTGGTTATGCAAATGTTTTGAAGTAAATACATGATCTGAGCCATTAAAGGAAGCTATATTTTCCTTAGAGTCCCATATAGGAATTATGTAAATTTATTCTAGGAGGACTGTGTTCAGTCACCTCATGTGCTTTGGAATTTTGTATGAATTTAGAGGGGCCAGTATGAATGGGAAGATGGGTCCCCTACCTTAATGAGTATCAGTCAGTGCATTAGGTTGAGAAAACACCCCCAGTATAATAAAACAATGTCTAGAACTCAATTTAACAATTTCAAGATAGTTTTCAGACATAATTCTTCTAACTGCTTGTGTCCTACAGGAAAGATGGTATATTACTTTAAAAGTTTTCCAAATGGTTTAAAAGTCCTGTGCTTGCCAATATTCAATTATTCGCTCTTTAATAAGTGGTCCATTTTTTTTTTTTTTTTGCAGTACACGGGCCTCTCACTGCTGTGGCCTCTCCCGTTGTGGAGCACAGGCTCCGGACGCACAGGCTCAGCGGCCATGGCTCACGGGCCCAGCCGCTCTGTGGCATGTGGGATCCTCCCGGACCGGGGCACGAACCCGTGTCTCCTGCATCAGCAGGCAGACTCTCAACCACTGCCCCACCAGGGAAGCCCTAAGTGGTCCATTTTTGAGAGGGGGGAGGGGACAGAGAGGAAGGCAAGAGAAAATGACATCACTCTACTAACGCCTCCCATTACTGACTACACTTGAAGCATATTTCTCTTCTCTAAAAGCTTGGAAATTTGTGTTTTCAATCAGATAACTTAAAAGAAGAGGAAAAAGTGATCACTCCCCTTTCTTGCTGCTCTAAATCTCTGCTCTTGGAGCCCTTAGTGACAAATCTCTTGAAAATCTGACACATGGGATCTTTACCTAAGTAAAAATGACAGCAGGTTAACAGATTTGTACAACAGAAGAAAAGTAGCTATAAAACAGAAGTGAGAATTATTATCCTGTAAAGTGTGTTTGCAGATGCTCTAACAAATGACTGCACGTCAGAACGATGTTTGTCAACAGCCACCATCTCTGCCCCAAGATTCAGTTACTGCCAGCATTGCTGGCAACACGGAAGCAGCACGACGTCGAGATTCAGCTCCTTGGTGCATTCTCTTATTTGCGTTCTGAATAGAAATGAGGTTTTGCTAAGGCTTAGTGCTGAAATTCTGCATGTGAACCCTGAGTCATCGGACCTTCCTGCCCTGTTCCTGCAAAGCAGAACCCGTTATCTGATCAAGGACACCTTCAACTCCAGAGATAGTTCTTCCTTTTGCACACCATGTCAGAGACACTACTTTGATGTAAACACTTTTCAAATGGCAGAGTGACAGGATCAGCAGGAAGCAGTGACTGTAAACTCTGCTCGCTTCCTTGGCTGGTTTCCAGCTGTGGGTGGTTTGGCAAGCCCTCCCCCCTCAGGGTCCACTTGTCCAGAGAGGGTCTGGGGTTGTATGTGGCTGGATGCCACTGGAATTTGGTGGAGGAGGCCAAAGATGCAGATAAACACCATACAAGACACAGGAGTGCCCCCAGAAACAAAGAATTATCCAACCCCTAATGTCAATGGTACCAAGACTGGGAAACCCTTGGTACCCCAAGGCTCTTGGGGACTTGGGAGTGGTCATTTTATCTTACATGTGAACCTACAACTGGCACTTCCAGTTTACTACTCGCCACTCTTTTCTATACTTTTGTAATTATGTGATTATTTCACACCAACTCCAACACTTTCAAGAAGCACCTATTACTAGGCACTTGTGTTAATTATTCAAAACTACAGAAAACAAAAATGAAAATGAAGCTTTCATGACTTCTGAAGCCAGTCATCAAATAAAAAGTCTTTGAAAACACACAATGGTAAAAAATAATAATAATAAAAGTGGTTACACAATATCTTTGCCAGACTAAGCAATAGTGGAAAATGCAAAGATACTTTGAGGAAACGTCCCCTGCTATTTGAGCAAGACATTTTCTAGAAAATGATTCAAAGCAGGGGATGTTTTTCTTAGTATTTCCCCCAGATATGACAGCGGGTGGCTCTTATGTTTCTGTTGTTTTATTTAACATAGTTCCTCCTATGACTCGCCTATTCAGTTTTATAGGAACACAGAAAACTGTAAAATCTGGGGGAAATGTCTGAAGCTGTATGATTATCCCTGAAAACTGGAGAAAGAATAATGAAGTTCCCTAATTCATCCACTCTTAGAAGGAGTCATTCATTTTGTGTACCCACCAGGAGTCAGAAAAGGCCATTAAAACTTACACAATGGTAAATTTAAAATTCATATGAATTATGCTTATAGTACGTACAATTGACATTGACAGAGATCTTGCCAGTCCCTTGGAATTCTGGGTAAATATGAAAGGTAAATCTAAAATAAGTGTATAGTCATGTTTAAACGTTATAGCAAAAGAAATAAAAGAAAAAAATCTATGTTTTTGGAAAAACTAACAGTGCTTTGAAATTATATAAGAATTAATCATTCTAAAAGGTCTAGAGCCAATAATCAATTTAGAAATCATGTGTTAACAAAATAACCTAGATATAGGCTTTCAGCCTCTTATCACTGACGGTGGCTTTTCCATATTCTGGATTCATCTAACACTGCCTCTGGTTCTTTGAACTGAAGGATTCTCAAACACAGATTGTGGAAGGTCATAAAAGCCCATTGTTCCTTTGATCTATAGCAGCAAGTCAGTGGACTGTGTCTCAAGAGGTGGAATTCTACCCTTTGAATCCCAGCACGTGGCAGTGAAATTAAATCCAGCTTTACTCCGCACTTATTAAACTAATTTATCATCAAAAGTAAATGGAAAGAGGAAATGGAGAAATAATTCATTGGGCTAGAAATTCCACTTATTCCTCCAATAGGTTTGCTTGATAAAAGCATTATAGAATCAAACTTAAAAAGTTCAGGAAGATATTGTCTGCATTATTAGGTCTCACTGGGTCGTCTCTCTTGAGGAGACTTCTTGCCTTCCTGATAAACTTGCATGTTCTATGTTTCCCACCCTGCCTTTGAGCTAAATTTAAATAACAGCAATTATCACCTAGGTCTGTATTCCAGAAGAAGTGGCATAACCAGCCGACATAGTTACAGAGGACTTGTCAGGAATCTTCCTCTCCCCAAGTTATAAACAGTGGTGAACTAGAATAGATGCTTAGGTTCTATTCTCCAAAATGAAAAAAAGAGCATATTAATATAATAAGCAGCAAATTATCAATATTTATATTGCCAAATAATAACTGTTTAAAGAAATCAATTAACAAATGTATACCCTAGGACCCTTTCTATACAATGCCTGGTTAAGTACTTAATATAACCGTGTCACGGGCAGGCTGTGATCCTACGGAACTACTCTTTGTGTATCAACAATGCTCCCACTTTGCAGTTGAATCCATCTGTAGGTTTTTGTTTCTTTAACATAAAAAATCCAGGCTCAAACTCTAAGAACACACAATTTAAACAATCTTCCTCTTTCATATCTGAATCAGGAAGAATCACAGCTCTTTACGTAGGGGAGATAATAGACTTGATCCTGGTTATCGTCAATTTATTTCCCCTAAATTAAGCCCTATTTCACTTTCCCCATCTCTTGTCTAATCTCTGCATGACCCTCCTCCTTCTGGCCATGACCCAAGAAAAAGATAAACCAACAAATAGACACGCAACGAAATTCAAACCATTCAAAGTGCTGTGCAGGAAAAGAGTGGAAAGTTACAAGAGGAAAAGGAGAAGCAGGATGATGGAGGAGGTTCTACCGAGATTGGGTGACCTTAGGGCGAGCTCTGAGTGATGGAGAGGTGTTTAGCCCACTGGGTCATGGACCAAAGCGGTCAAATCATCTGTATCCAGAGTCACCAAATACGGGAGGTGAGACCCTCTGGCATTTTAGGAAAGCACTTCCATGTGAAAGACTAGTGTGAACATCTTATCTACTCTTGGAAGGTATCCTGAGTTTCAGAATAAAGGATTAGGTGGAAAAACCTTCCAGGAAAAGGGTAGAAAGAGTTCAGACTATTTAATAAACACATTCATCTGTCCGTGCCAAGCCCAGGTTTCAATACATGTACTGAACATTTACCTCCCAGCTAACTTCTTAGTCATTAGTCCTTCCTGTTGACTGTAAGACCAGCAGCTGGTATTAGATAAGTGGGTTTTTCTGGTGTGGTCTGTATTGTTACTTATGTTTAAAGAAAAAAAATTATTTCAGAATTGTCCAGGGAAGCCCAAGTACATCTCTAGATCCAATCCGTGCAAAGAAGGGATGCAGGTCCAGGCCTTGGCAGTCTGGCCCCATTTTATTCCCTGAGGCAAATCAGTGGAACCTTAGGACGCATGGTAGCCTAGTTTAAAAACCGGAGTTCTAGTCAGGGGTGATTATTTCCTCTGAATCTCACACTATCCCAACCACCACCCTCCCCAGGCCTGCTCCTCTGGGAAACTGTAGCCCACTGTCGACGCAGCCTCCCCGGGATCCCGGCACCAAAGATACCCCACCCTCTCGACTCAGAGTCACAAGATGCAGTAGAGCCGAGATTCATTCACACAGTTCAAAAAAATCCCCCGTGTGAAAGAACTAAAGCCCTTTCCTAATGGAAACTTCCAAATGTCTAACCTTAGAAGGCAGTTTCAGAAAAAACAACAACCCTATTATTAACTCATATATCCCCTATTAATTAAGCTCATTATATATGCCAAGTACTTTCTTAGGCAGTAGAGAAATAACAGCAAATTAGACAGTCCTGAGCTTTACCCTTAAGGAGCGGACAGAAAGCGGACAGACCTGCAGGGTGTGGAGATACTACAAAAGTACATCTTTTTTAAGAGGGGAATCAGGGGTTGCCAGGGACCACACCATAGGGGACCTCGCCTCATCTGATGAGAATAGGGATGGCCCTCCAATAGATGTGACCTTCAGTACAGCAGGTGAGATGACGAATGAAATGGAGGGATCGTGTCAGGAGAGACACAGGCATTAAAAGAAGCCCTGCATGATCCCAAGCCCTCCACCTCTGTCTCTCTCACCCTTTAAGTCACCCATGTAACTGTTACCAAAGGCAAGGTCCTTGCATGAGGTAACACTCTTGCTTACACTTTCTGTAAATGTGAAGACAGTATAAGCACTGCACACACACCCTTCTGATTAGGATTCGACAGTTTACAAATTTAGAAGAGGGACAAAAAGTTGACAGTAAGGCTGCTTTATCTCTCCTATTTTGATATCACAAAGTTGAGAGTAACCCTGGTTGTAGGGAAAAGACTCGGGATTAACGCCCTAGGGAAAGGCAGAGGGAAGAGAAGGCAAGAGGTTGGAGGGAGGTGTGGGTGTAAGAGACGGGAAGGGACCAGCATCGGTCAGACATCATCCAGTTGGCAGCAACCCCAATGTTTTTGATGCTAATTTTATGTACAGTCTCCTTTTGTTGTGGAGGCAAGCACTTTGGCTCTAAAGTTTTAATTATGAGGAACTTACCTTCTCTCAAAGTAACTGCTGTATTATTTAAAACTGTCTGGTACTGGCATAAAGACAGACATTTAGACTAAAGGAACAGAACAGAGCGCCCAGAAATAAACCCACACAAATACAGTCAACTGATCTTTGACAAGGGTGCCAAAAACATTCAATGGGGAAAGGATAAATGGTGTTGGGAAAACTGGATATCCACATGAAATGAAAAAAGAATGAAACTGGACCCTTTATCTTACACCATAAACGAAAATCAAAGTGGATTAAAGACTTTAAACTGAAACTGTAAAGCTTCTAGAATAAAACGTAGGGAAAAACCTTCATGCCATTGGGCTTAGTGATAATTTCCTGGATAAGAACCAAAAGCACAAGTAACAAAAGTAAAATTAGACAGCAGGGACTACGTGCCACTAAAAAGCTTCTGCACAGCGAAGGAGACAATCCACAGTGGAAAAGCAACTTACAGAATGGAAGAAAAGTTTTTAACCATATATCTGCTAAGAGATGAAAACCCAAAATATATAAGGAACTCCTACGACTCAATAGCAAAAATTTAAGAAAAATAACCCAACTGAAAACTGGGCAAAGGACTTGAATAGGAATTTCTCACAGAAGACATACAAGTGGTCCAAAGATCCATGAAGAGATGTTCAGCATCACTAATCTGGAAAATGCAAATCAAAACCACAAAGAGATATCACATCACAACTGTTAGAATGGCTTTTTTAAAAAAAAGGTAAGTGTGGGTGAGGATGTACACAAAGTGGAACCCTCGTGCACTGCTGGTGGGAATGTAAAATGCTGCAGTCTTTATGAAAATCAGTATGGAGATTCTTCAAAAAATTAAAAATAGAACTAGCAGGCTTCCCTGGTGGCGCAGTGGTTGAGAGTCCGCCTGCCGATGCAGGAGACACGGGTTTGTGCCCCGGTCCGGGAAGATCCCACATGCCACGGAGCGGCTGGGCCCGTGAGCCATGGCCGCTGAGCCTGCGCGTCCGGAGCCTGTGCTCCGCAACGGGAGGGGCCACAAGAGTGAGAGGCCCGCGTACCGAAAAAAAATAGAACTAGCATTTGACCCAGCAATGCTACTTCTGGGTATATATCCGAAGTCAACAAAATCAGGATCCCAAAGAGACGTGTATACTCCGGTGTTCATTACAGCATTATTTACAGTAGCCAAGGAATGGAAGCAGCCCAAACAGCCACTGATGAATGAACGGGCAAAGAAGATGTGGTGCATGCATGAAATGGAATACTATCCAGCCTTAAAATAAGAAGGAAATACTGCCCTTTGTGACAACATGAATGAACCTGGCGAACCTCCTCTAAGTGAAAAGCCAGTTACAGAAGAACAAATGCTTTATGATGCTCTTTATACAAAGTCTCTACAAGAGTCAGCTTACAGAAGCAGAGCAGGACGGTGGCCTCCAGGGGCTGCTGGGTGGAGAAATGGCGAGCTGTTGCTCTGTTGGGAAAAGTTTCCATTACGAAAGATGAACGCATTCTAGCCATTTTCTGCAGGACACTGCACCTGTAGTTAACAGTACTGCACCCTGCACTTAAATGTCTCCTGAGCACAGATCTCATATCTGGTGCTCTTACCACGAACACATAGAAGGGGACACGGGGGGACGTTGGGGAGCAGTGGATGTATCTATACCTTGTTGTAGAGATGGTGTCATGGGCACATGCATATGTAAAACTCATCTTTCATTCTACAAGTTAAATATATGCAGTTTCCTATTTATTAATTATACCTTAATAAACCTGTTTTGAAAAAGTCACTAGTATGTATTAAGCGACCACGGAGTGATAGCTAACACTCCTCGTGTTACCCCACTCTGTCATTGTAGCCACCCTCTTTGGTTTGCTGAAGAAACTGAAGTTTAAGCAGATATCTATCTAATATGGTAGAGGAAGTTTGAACCTAAAATTTCATTTTCGGTATCCCTGCTCTTTCTGCTCTCCAAAGCGTATTGAAAGGTTCAACAAGAAACAAACACGCAAATCCAGAGTTCTATCACAGAGGCAGAACTGACTAGAGTTGACACGGCATCACCTTTCCCTTGGAAAATTAAGTACTGCATTTCCTTGATCCCTGTCTCCGGATTCACAATCTCTTCCACCTGGGCATCAGAGTCATCCTTCGCAAACATAAAAAGGTGACTGGACCACCTCTCTACTTAGGACTCTCAGTGGTTCCTCATTTTCTTCAGAAAAAGCCACACTGCTTAGAACATACCATTGACCCTTGAACAATATTGGGCAAGGGTGGAGTGGGCTTAGGGGCACCAACCCTCCACATGCAGTGGAAAATCCACATGTAACTTACAGCTGGCCCTCCTTACAAGTGGCTCCTACATATACACTCATCCACCTCTGTGGGTTCAATCAACCATGGACCACGTAGTGCTGTAGTATTTAATACTGGAAAACATCCACATGTAAGTGGACCCATGCAGTTCAAACCCATGTTGTTCGAGGGTCAACTGTAGCATGATACCTCTCTTTTGGCCAACGCTCATCAGTTCAATTTGAATGCCTTTCAATACGTTCTGCGAAGTCCTGGGTGCTTCCGGTATTAGGATGGACAACCCATTGATGATGGCCCCTGACTTCAAGGACCTTATGGTTTAATGTCAGGAAAGAGACACACAGACACAACTGCCAGACAGTGTGGTGCATGGGAAGGTAGAAATGTGTGGTGTATTATGTGAGCTCAGAAGGCAAAATACTCCTCCACAGGAGCTCCTAGAGTAGATAGTATTTGACCTGAGTACTAAAGAAAGAGTAGGAGTTCGCCATGACAAGGGAGATTGAAAATGTACACCAAGCAGCCAGAAGCCATGAAAGGGGCTCCAAAAAAAACAAGAAGCCTTGAGCTATGGAGATAACACACAGATGGTTTTCCTCTCCATCCAGATTCATCTCTCACTGGTCCCTCACACTCTCCTCTCTAGTCATATACAACCACAGCATTTACATGTGCTGCTTCACACCTCTGCACCTTGCCTCATGTTGTTAACTCTGCCTGGAACATCTCATATGGTCCCCATGGTTTTTCTTCTACAATTTTTGTCCTTTAAGGGATAAGCTCAAAATTTCTTCTTTCTGAAACATTCTTTGAATTAAACACAGTGCATCAATTCATTCCTTGAATGCACACCATGCCATGTAGCTGCCTCTACTATTTACCTGTTACCTGCACTGATTATGTGTAATGTACCTTTAAAGATGCACTTCTACAGGGAAGGACACTTGTCTTAAACACCTTTGAAAATCTTAACACCAAACCTATTGGAAATAATCAGGTTGATCGCAGTTAGGAGGAAGTGGGAAGGATATGAATTCTTGAATTGTTTTGAGTATCTAGAAAAGAACGATGTCAAAAATGATATGTCTTCCTAAGCGTAATTATAGAATACACATTTCAGAAAAGAGCTGCTAGGTACCCATAAACATGAATTGGTGTTCTCCCACCTTTGGCCTTCTCCCAATGGGTAATTCTACCACCCCTCAATCAACTCACACAGCTTAATTAGATTCTGTGTCCTCTGGGCTCTCACCTTCCTTCAGCCACTGCCCTTCCCTGCTTTACTAAGTTCCATCAACATTTTTGTCTTCTCACCTTTACTCCACAACTTCCTTCTGGGCAAGTGCCATCTTAAAATCCTTCAGGTTCAGTATGGTATCAAACTTTGAGCATGGGCTTGTACGGAACAAAGAACAAAAGATTTACTCACAAAATAGGACTGTGGGTTTATTGTAGATTAATCTCATAAAAATAAGTTATGCCTGTGGTGTTTTAGATTTAAGATACCTGAATTTGAACTAGAGTTACTCACTGCAGAGGGCTAGCAAACACTTGTTGATACTCCATTACCTGCCCAACTTTCTTGTTATGCTGTCTTAGGTTCCCTTTGGTCATGAAGTCTGAGTCAGCTGAAGAAATAATTCAGCATCAATATTCTATGATCTCCACGGTCATGGAAGAGCTTTCAAGAGGAATAAATTACCTGTGATCTCATGAGCCTCTCATGCAAGTGACAGTTATCGCAAAGATGTAAGCTGGAGCGTGTGATTGAATAGCCTTTGATTTATCTTTGCTGCATAAGGGCAATCACAGTTCACAATACTGTTACGAGTTACTGGTTTAGGTAAGGAATTAAATAAAATAGTCCAGAACTTCAAAATGTTTCAGTTTTGCCAGAAAATGTCCGGAATCTTTCTCCTGAAAACCTTGTTTTGTATGTGTAATAGAAATCCAGTGCTCTAATTTTTAATCCTGGTTGCATTAACTAATGCATTAATTAATGGGAAGTTAAATATCAGATTTCAGGAAGAAGGGTGATATTTCTTATGCAGACATTTCAAGAAGGAAGTATAGTATCTTTACACCTCTTATGCAATTAATATATTTTTGAACCACTTAACTCATTTTTGAACTTATTTATATAACACATAATATATACTTACGTTTATTTAAAATTCGTTGTCAATCTTGATCAATTAAACAAACTTATTAAAATGATTTTGATCAGAGATTTTAACTCTTAGAATTTTTAATTTATTTAATTTAGTTTACCATTGCAATCCTCAGTTTTATTGATGTGGAAAATATTTTTTTTATACCCACCTTTTAATTTCTACTAACTTTATACGAACACTTCAAATGACCTAATTTTTTAAGTCCATTAATTCCCGTGCGCCTAAGAAAGGCCACTGAACTCACTCCTCCAGAGGGCCCTTTTGTTTTGCCTTCATTTTGGGGTTGGACAGTTTGTGGGGATAAAAGTGTGACTGTGACACCAGTCTTCTCACGTGCTGTATTTCTGAAGAAATAGCTCCTTCACCAGCAGAATATTCCAATTGAAATATCTGTAGCGTGGGAGACTGTGCCTAATTTAGTCTGACAGAGTTGATTTATCTGAAAGAGGAATTCTAAAAATACCCCTGCCGACTCCTTTCCTGAATTATGTTTTAAGCAAATGGGTACAACAAAAGCCCACGAATGCTGAGAGATTTCCAGGTACTCTGGACAGTGTTTTTCAAGTGGCAGCAAGCAAAGCTCAGAGCCCTAAAACTTCCAGTAGGAAATGTAAATAGACATTATAATCCTATGGGCGTTCTTCTTCCTCCCTAGAGCTGCAGTGTTCAGTAGGGCAGCTGTGAGCCACACAGGGCCGTTAACGCTTGAGATGTGATGTTTTGTAGAAACACAGAATGGATTTCGATGAACTAGTAGGAAGAATGTAAAATATTTCAGTACTATTTTTTTATGTGGATCACATGTTAAATATTTCATATACACTGGGTTAATAAATTTTCCATTGAAGTTAATTTCACCTGTTTCTTTTCATGCCCTTTAATTTGGCTACTGGGAAAATTTAAATGATGAATGCAGCTCACAATGTACTGGACAGCATCTGTACTGGACAGCGTCGCTCTCAGGTCTAAACTGATGGACAAGCCAACTGAATCACTGGTGCCATGGGACACAGGTTTTAAGCAAATAAGAATTCTGAAGAGTCTGGTGCTGGTAGCCTGGTACTAGAAAAGCCACCACCATGATGGGTCTGATTTTTTTATCCCTATTATTTAATACTGATGGAATTTTTTCTTTAGGTTTCAAAACTATGAATGTGGTACTAAAAATACCAGTCTTCTTTCATCTTTTGTGAGGAGCCATTGTGATGGGGGCCCATGGGTATATTTTATTCCTCTAGGCCAGGTGGTTCTGAGGAAGGTATTTTGGAAGAAATTACATGGGATGGGAGGTACCTAATTCTCTTTACCAGGACCTGTGGGTCTGATTTTAAAGAGTGTTTAGTCACTGAATGAATACAAAGTCACATGGGGAGCATCTGAGAAGTCCTCGGAGGGATGCCGTGGCAGGGATGGCTGCGGGGTTGACAATGCGGCCTTGTTACCTGGATGAGGGGGGAGTGCACAGTTTATACTTGGAACTTAAATCACAAAGTCCTCAAAGCTTCTGAGGAGCGAGTCTGCTATGTAGAGAATCAAGCGCTCCCTCAAAGATACAAAAGCTAGTTATGGAAAATAACCTCTGAAGCAGAGGAGGCAGTTGGAGCGCCACAAACTGTTGAAATAGTCACCATTTTCAGGCTTAATCCAGATTGTATAGAATTTGATGGCATTTAAACCCATATCCACAATTTGGATATGAAATAGGGTTCCATAATTATACACTCATTGTTCAGTAAGGCAAGATCAGAAATTAAGACCAAGTGACAAAATCAGACTCACAAGAATTCATTTTGATGGATTCTGAGGAAGATTAAATCCATCATTTTAACTAGACCTTCAGCATTATAACATTCTTTAATCTCTCTTTCTCCAAAGGCCAACATTTTGTCTTTCAACTATAGACCCACATAGACCTCTTGTAACATGCAAGCTAGACACCTGTAAGTCTGGAGTCATCAGGAACTTGTACCGAGAATCAACACATCAGTGTGATGAAGAAGGACTTCGTTTAAAGCCCTTTGTAGGCGGGTAGAGCTGGACATGGTTCCTGAAGAAATGATGTAGTCTGTAGTCAGCCAAACAAGGATCATACAAAGACAGTTATACTCTAGATCATGGAGGAGGTGGAGATTGTATGAATTTGGGGCTTGAAATGAGTTACAAGAATTGTTTCTTCTGAGGAGGAGGTTCTCAAGGAAACGCATTGCTGATTAAAGAACACAGCAACCAGATACTATTTAAGAGGAGAATATACCCCTTCCTCATTTGTGGCTCTGTTTTGCTCAGTCCTTTCAAGTCTTTATGGTCAGGGGACCATAAAGCTTTTTCAGACCCAACATTTCAGATGTTTTGTCTCCCAGGTTTTTAATGTGGGCCTTACAGTACATCCTCTGGGCTGACTAGAACCTGCCCCCACTCCAGGGGCTTAGGTTCTGCTTCTGGCTCAGTCACACTTTTTCCATTGTTTCCCTTCTTTGGATCTTACATCTGAGTCCTGTTTCTCACTGCAGCTCACACCTGGATTCTGGCAAACGATCTCGGACTTGGCCCTCCATAATTTATTTATTTATTTATTAAACATCTTTATTGGAGTAAAACTGCTTTACAATGGTGTGTTACTTTCTGCTTTATAACAAAGTGAATCAGCTATACATATACATATATCCCCATATCTCCTTCCTCTTGCGTCTCCCTCCCACCCTATCCCACCCCTCTAGGTGGTCACAAAGCACGAAGCTGATCTCCCTGTGCTATGCAGCTGCTTCCCACTAGCTATCTATTTTACATTTGGTAGTGTATATATGTCCATGCCTCTCTCTTTGTCCCAGCTTACCCTTCCCCCTCCCCATATGCTCAAGTCCATTCTCTAGTAGGTCTGTGTCTTTATTCCCCTCTTGCCCCTAGGTTCTTTATGTCTTTTTTTTTTTTTAGATTCCATATATATGTGCTAGCATACGGTATTTTTCTCTCTCTGACTTACTTCACTCTGTATGACAGACTCTAGGTCCATCCACCTCACTACAAATAACTTAATTTTGTTTCTTTTTATGGCTGAGTAATATTCCATTGTATATGTGTGCCACATCTTCTTTATTCATTCTTCTGTTGATGGACACTTAGGTTGCTTCCATGTCCTGGCTACTGTAAACAGAGCTGCAATGAACACTGTGGTACATGACTTTCTGAATTATGGTTTTCTCAGGGTATATATCCAGTAGTGGGATTGCTGGGTCATATGGTAGTTCTATTTTTAGTTTTTTAAGGAACCTTCATATTATTTTCCATAGTGGTTGTATCAATTTACATTCCCAGTAACAATGCAAGAGGGCTCCCTTTTCTCCACACCCTCTCCAGCAAATTATTGTTTGTAGATTTTTTGATGATGGCCATTCTGACCAGTGTGAGATGGTATCTCATTGTAGTTTTCATTTGCATTTCTCTAATGATTAATGATGTTGAGCATTCTTTCATGTGTTTGTTGGCAATCTGTATATCTTCTTTGGAGAAATGTCTATTTAGGTCTTCTGCTCATTTTTGGATTGGGTTGTTTTTTTGATATTGAGCTGCATGAGCTGCTTATAAATTTTGGAGATTAATCCTTTGTCAGTTGCTTCATTTGCAAATATTTTCTCCCATTCTGAGGGTTGTCTTCTAATCTTGTTTATGGTTTCTGTTGCTGTGCAAAAGGCTTTGAAGTTTCATTAGGTCCATTTGTTTATTCTTATTTTATTTCCATTTCTCTAGGAGGTGGGTCAAAAAGGATCTTGCTGTGATTTATGTCATAGAGTGTTCTGCCTATGTTTTCCTCTAAGAGTTTGATAGTGTCTGGCCTTACATTTAGGTCTTTAATCCATTTTGAGTTTATTTTTGTGTATGGTGTTAGGGAGTGTTCTAATTTGTATGGAAACACAAGAGACCCTGAATAGCCAAAGCAATCTTGAGAAAGAAAAATGGAGCTGGAGGAATAAGGCTCCCTGACTTCAGACTATACTACAAAGCTACAGTAGTCAAGACAGTATGGTACTGGCACAAAAACAGAAATATATATCATGGAACAGGATAGAAAGCCCAGAGATAAACCCACGCACATATGGTCACCTTATCTTTGATAAAGGAGGCAAGAATACACAGTGGAGAAAAGACAGCCTCTTCAATAAGTGGTGCTGGGAAAACTGGACAGCTACATGTAAAAGGATGAAATTAGAACACTCAATAATTTATTTTTAGAAGTAAGTTAGGGCTTGGCACCTCCCTGGTGGTACAGTGGTACAGTGGTTAAGAATCTGCCTGCAGGGGACACAGGTTTGAGCCCTGGTCTGGGAAGATTCCACATACCATGGAGCAACTAAGCCTGTGCACCACAACTACTGAGCCTGTACTCTAGAGCCCACACGCCTAGAGCCCACGCTCCACAACAACAGAAGCCACCACAATGAGAAGCCTGCACACCACAAGGAACAGTAGCCCCAGCTTGCTGCAACTAGAGAAAGCCCGCATGCAGTAACGAAGACCTAACACAGCAATCAATCAATAAATTTATTAATTAAAATTTTTTTAAAGTTAGGGCTTAATATTAGGAGAACCGAATCATGAATGTAACTATTTTTAACATTATCTTCTCTACGTTAGATGTGCCAATTATAAAAGAAAGCCTACATCTGCTGGCATAGTTTTGATCCTTAATGTAGTCCTGCTCTTATGTTCCTGAAGTATTACCTTTTTTCAGAAAGTAGGTACAAACTTGCCTTTTGTTTTTGCTATGGCCTGAATGTCTGTGTTCCCCCCATATTCATATATGGGAATTCTAACCCTCAAGGTGATGGTATTAAGAGGTGGAGACTTTGGGAGGTGATTAGGTCATGAGAGTGGGGCCCCCACGAATGGGATTAGTGCCCTTAGAAGAGAGACCCCAGAGAGTTCCTTCACTCCTTCAAGTGAGGACACAGGGAGAAGTCAACCATCTTTAACCAGGAAGACCCCCCCCAACCCCCAGATCCCCCACTGGCTCCCTGATCTTTGACTTCAGCCTCTGGCACTATGAGAAATAAACCCCTGTTGTTTATAAGCCACCCAGTTGTTGGTGCTTTGTTATAGCAGCCTGAACAGACCAAGAGAGACCTGAATTTTCTGTCAAGAGCCAAAATGAACTGCACATACCCTTGCAAAGTTATATTTGAACCACAGGTGATTGGAATCAAAGGCTCTGTGTAAATAGAAATAATTAATCATGGATAATTAAAGACATTAATTTAAAAGGCAACCTGTTTCAGTAGCACCTGTATTTAGAGATCATATGTATCTGGTTGAAAAAAACACATTAAACTATTATTTTTGCAGTTCAAAACATGTCTTTCAGGATGTGATTTTTAACTTGTAATTCCTCTGTGACTTCCAGATTTCCCCAAGGTACTGTCATATTCCTGAAATGTTCTCTGCTAGATCAAAGCTCAAGGTAAAATTTCAATTACATCAATGAAATGAACTATTCATATGGAACTCAGCTTTCTATAAAAACCTCTTCAAATAAAAGCATCGTTTTTGAAAAGCAGATAAACCCAATTTATCAACTTGGTTGTGAATTCTGTCAACATACTTGCACTGCTCCAATATACAATAATGAATAGCCGAGTGGGGGAAGGCTGCTCTATAAATTGTCACCAGCTATACAAACGTACAGCTGTAAAAGCTGGCCCGCTAATTACTTACGTGCCTGGTACAGAACAGCAGTTCTGATGAAGTTCCATCCCCAGGAGCTCTCAAAGTGAACAATACAGGAGGTACAATTTAAAACAGAAAATAAAGAATCTGTCTTGACGTTGCTACGCAAATTAGAATCCTAGTATACAGAGTAACACCCTCATGCTTGGCAAGACTACAACTCTGAATTTGTGGGTGATGTACTACACGTCAACGGGCAAAAAGTGATGCCACAAAGTGCTTATTTATATCCTGTACAGCGTACTGCCAGCCCATATGCCAGTACCTGGGAATGCCCTAATTGAAACTCACTTAACATTTACAAAGACAACCCAAGTTTAACCAGGATACCATCCTGACATTCCTGGCTAGAAAAGACACACTTGCTTTCTGGAGAAATAAATTGTAATGCTGTGTAAGTTCTCATGGCTCTTCTCAATGTGCTTATGTTTGATTTTGAACACCTGTCACAGCCTTCACAATTATAACGCATCTATGATTAAGAATCTGTTAGATTTGCATAGAACAGTGAGTTTTGAGAAAATTGTGTTAACATATTGTCATATTCCAACAGCCTCTGACAAGGAATTTAAAAAATAATAAAAACCAAATAAATCATATTAGGTATATATACCACATCTTATTTATTTGTTCACCTGGTGATGGGCATTTGGGTTGCTTCCATATGTAGGCTATTGTAAACAGTGCTGCTGTGAACATCGGGGTGCATGTATCTTTTCAGATTAGTGTTTTCATTTTTTCCATATATACACCCAGGAGTGGGATTGCTAGATCATACGGTAGCTCTGTTTTTAGTCTGAGGAACCTCCATACTGTTCTCCACAGCGGCTGCCCCAATTTACATCCCCACCAACAGCGAGGAGGGTTCCCTTTTCTCCACATCCTCACCGACATTGGTTATTTGTAGACTTTTTGATGATGGCCATCTGACAGGTGTGAGGTGATACCTCATTGTTCTGATTTGCATTTCACTAATGCTTAGCAATATTGAGCCATAACAAGAATGAAATTCTGCAGCAAATGGATGGACCTACAGAATATCATGCTTAGTGAAATAAATCAGAGAAATGCAAATACTGTATGACACCACTTATATGTAGAATCTAAAAAATAATACGAGTGAATGTATATGCAGAACAGAAACAGACTCACAGACATAGAAAATAAACTAGGGGTTACCAAAGGGGAGAGGGAAGGGGAAGGGGCAAATTAGGGGTATGGGATTAAGAAATACCAACTACTATGTATAAAAGATAAGCAACAAGGATATATTGTACAACACAGGGAATCATAGCCACTATCTTCTAATAACTTAATGGAGTATAATCCCCAAAAATACTGAATCGCTATGCTGTATACCTGAAACTAATATTGTAACTCAAATATACTTTCTAAATAAATAAATCCCACATGAACACAGCAAAGAATGTGATCTTTATCAGCCTTTCTCAAACCCTAGTTATCTTTGATTTCTCCAACCTCCCATGTCTTAGATAACAAGTCTTACTCTTTCTAGAAAGCATCCTCCCACTTTCCTCTCTTCCATCCCAGGCCTAGTTCAAGCCACCATCATCTCACTGTGGACCTGTGTGCAGGTATTTCTTACTGGGCTCCCTACATTTCTCATCATCCTGCAACCCTTTCTCCACATTCACCAGAAAGACCTTGTTTAACACAAATGAGATCATATCACTTTCGTCCTGAGCATACTCACACAGCTTCCTCGGGTTAAAACCAAATTATTTGCTCTTGATTACAAAACCCTATGAGATCTTGCCTTATCTCTGACCCCATTCACATCACTGACCCCCCTTGTCCACAGTGGCAGCCGTGACCTCGCCCATTATTTAGCTACACTGGTTTTCTGTTTCTCACATGGGCAAGCCCCTCTCCTTAGAGTTTATATTCTAGAATTTCCTCTGTCTGCAATGATCTTTGCATAACCAGGTCCTTCTTGTTACTCAGAACTTAGTCTAAATGTCATTCCTTCAGAGAGGCCTTGCATGGCCGTCGATCTAATAGCCAGATTGAGACAGGTCAACCTCTGTCTCATCTAGGAATCTGGGTTCTCTGCAGAAACCTTGCCTCCATCCTGCTGTCCTTGTTTGTCTGTCTTGTATATTCCCAGCCTGTCTTAAAATAGGATTATGTGAAGTTAGGGATTATCAGTATTTCCTTGCTGTAACCTCAGGTGTTCAGATTAGTGACTCACATAAAACATGCTTAATAAGTATGTGTAGAATGAAGAACTAAAGGTATTCCATGAAATACATAAGGTGGTATCAAATAGGCTCAATAAACATTAGGATAAAAAAAATCAGCTCTTTCTGTAGCATTCGTCAGAAATTTGAATGTAATGTAATTATGCCATATTACATCTCCAAGAGAGGAATACTGAATAAGTATTTTACCAGGGAATAATTTCTTTATAAGGAGCAGCTCTGACTAGCATACGAAGTTTAACCAATTTAGAAGACGCTGATGTGTGCACATCTATTTACACAGACCTACTGAGAACCTGAAGGCTTTTCCTCTTAAAGAAAAAAATCTGTGCAAGGAAAAATAAAAGTTTTGTTCATGTTTTTCCTTTTCTTTTCTTTTTCACCAAGACAATTGGATTCCAAGTCTAATTCTGCTAATAACTATTTGACTTTCAACAAACCACTTTAATTATCTGTGCCCATTTCCTCGATTTTAACATGAGAGAGAATAATGTCTGTGCTTTCATCTGATCCCATGTTTTAAGAGGTTCACTTCCATCTAGCCTAATAATAAAGTGGACCATGGATGGCTTATGGTCAAATGATAAGAAATGTTATAAAATTGACAATACAGGGTTGAAGCAAAGATGCACACAGCAGCCTCTTCTTGCCCGTTGGCTCTGAGTGAGCTTGGTAGGTGATCAAGACCTGGGTGAGGGACGATCAAGAAGAAAGCCAAATATCGAATGACTAAGAGCATTGAGAATGAAAAATTAAATATTATTTCTCGAATGCTTTCACAATTAAGAAAACCAGTTTCTCTGGAGACTGCACAGTGATGAGTGACAGGTTTTCACAAAAGCATATGAAAAGTTAAATTAAAAAGAAGTTTTGGGCTTCCCTGGTGGCGCAGTGGTTGAGAGTCCGCCTGCCGATGCAGGCGACACGGGTTCGTGCCCCGGTCCGGGAAGATCCCACATGCCGCGGAGCGGCTGGGCCCGTGAGCCATGGCCGCTGAGCCTGCGCGTCGGGAGCCTGTGCTCCGCAACGGGAGAGGCCACAACAGTGAGAGGCCCGCATATCGCAAAAAAAACAAAAAACAAAAAGAAGTTTTGAGTGAAGTTAGTTACTTATGCTCCTCGGGCGAGCTGACCTTGGAGTGTGGAGCCATGTTCGTTCTGGGAGGCGCCATCTGTCTCCTGGAATTATTAACAGCAGTTGCAAACTTGTCTTCCTGATCCAGACAAATGATTCTCGGAATTGCCCCAACAGTGACCAGAACCACATTAGAATTCCATATGGAAAGATCCAGGGGATTCCTTGTCAATATCTCATTAAGGCACCAAAACACACAATGTAGATGCTTAAAAATTAATTTTAGGAAACAGACAGAAGGAAAATGTTTAATTTTAATCTTCCCCTGTGCTCACTACAGAAATGGAAAATTCAAATGTCTTTATTTTTGTATCATTTTCACTGCACTGCTTATGGGTTTCCTTTGAAACGAGTCTCTGACAAATTAAAATCTCGACTGGCACGGGGTATGTTTAGAATGCTAATGCGTTTGCTATTGAAAGAGAAATAGGGTTCAAAATACTGTTCTCGGACAGTGCCACACATGACAATTCAGGATCTGTTCACTCATGGGTGATGCTGTTGTCACTAATACATCACAGCATCTTCTCAATTAAAGTCATACAGTCTCGTAACCCAGAAATACTGAAGTTCTTCTCACAGCTCAGTAGTAAAGTTTGCACAGTTTACTGGGTTGCTTAAACAGTCTCATAAGCAAACTTTAAAATATAAAATAGTTAAAATGTAAATATTAACAAGTTGACTAAAGCACTGCTTTAAGTTTTTCTTTCATGAGATATCACCTTGCTTAAGTCCCAATCTACTAATGTTGGCACAAATAAAGTTCTATAAGGGAAAATGTAACCAATAACAAGTCCTTCATCAGTTACTTTAAATGAAGTTATTCCCTTCTTGGAGGCCACGTTGGGTGAATTTATATCCATGGGCTTTTTTTTTTTTTTTTTAAAAACATGGAGTCAGCGTTTAGCAGACTCCCATTCTGTATTAAATACATATATTGAAGGTAGAGTCATCAAGAGAAAGAATATCCTCACATCAGTTTCATGGGCTATGGTGAAGAAAAACATTGGCCAATTATTCCAGGATAGATGTGCACAGACATAAAACTTATTCAACCCTTAGAAATATTCTTTCATCATATAGATGAATCTTTTCAATGGCAGAAGAAAATTAGATTGCAACCAGCAGTCATGTCTGCATCCGAGCCCCAGGCTGGATGCTATATTAGGTCACTGGAGGGTCTGAGACATTGAAGTAGCAGGAATGTTGATGGTTAATGACTGTCTCTGCCCTGACGGGCAAGCCTTTCTAAGTATGCAGAGATGCATCCCTGGGGTCTCACGATGGATGGCAGAGACATGACTTGAGGCCCTGAGGACACAGAAAAACTTTAAAAAACATAGTAGACCCCCAAGATAACAAAAACTGATGTTTGAAATGATTGGCCAGACAGTTTAAAAGTCTTAATATTCTAGGATTTGTGGGCTTCTCTGTGGGTTGTGAGAAAATACTACCGTAAGTAGACACAGGGATGCCTGTTCTTGAGCTGGAAGAGTGAGGTGTGTGTCTCCTGCAAAGTCCTGGGTGGCTTTCTCCAGCTTATTAGCTGTGTCTTCACCCTCTCAGACTGCATCCTTCCCAGGCCAAGAAACCACAGCTTCCTTCTCTGTTGGTATAAGGAGTTCTGTTCCCACAAGCTGTACTCTAACCTGTGTAACCAGGTGTTGGTTTTTCTGCCACTTGGAAAGTACACAGATGGATATACAGTTCTTCATATTTATATACCATACCAGGGCTATTGCATATTTATTAGTGATACTTTGAGTGTTGATATCAATAGTTACTGCCTTAGGCCTTTTCCTTCCACCTCCTCAAAAAGTATCTCTGCCCTGGGTCTCCAGACAGCTGGCCTATTCTGCAAATTTGGACTTACCAAGCCTCCAAAATCATGGAAGCCAATTCCTCCAACTTCTTCTATATACATACATGAATCTTGTTGGCTCTTTTCCAAGAGAATCCTAATACAACACAGGTTTTACATCACTCTTGCTTCAAACAGACCAGCTTTTATTATTATTTGTTTTAATATTTGGGATTCCTGATGTGATTTCAATCAGAGACAAGTTTCCATTCATTATGAAAAAAAAAAAAGTTTGTAAGTTAATAGTCTACCGTGTTCTGGGGCATTTGTTAGGCATTGGGAATGAAAAAAGAAAATAAACACAGTACAATCGTGCTCTCGAATAAATGACAACATCATGAAATAAAGAATAAGCATTATGTATTCCAAACTGACACCATGCCCGACATCCCTAGAATTGAGTGTGATACTCCTGTTATTAACATCACTAATAATGGTGGTTAGAGCTCTATGGAGTCATCATAGCATAGTTTTTATTGTAATGTGTATTAGTTTGCTAGGGCTGCCATAACAAAGAGCTGGGTGGCTAGAACAACAGGAATTTATTTCCTTGGAGTTCTAGAAAACAGAGATTAAGATGCCAGCAAAGTTAGTATCTCCATAGGATTCTCTCCTTGATTTGTCTCCCTGTATCTTCTCATGGTCTTCCCTCTGTGTGTGTCTGTGTCCTAATCTCCTTCTCTTAAAAGGACACCAGTTAGGAATGTAAATTGATGCAGCCACTATGGAAAACAGTATGGAGGTTCCTCAAAAAACTAAAAATAGAGTTGCCATATCATCCAGCAATCCCACTCCTGGGCATATATCCAGACAAAACTCTAATTCAAAAAGATACACGCACCCCTATGTTCACAGCAGCACTATTTACAATAGCCAAGACATGGAAGCAACCTAAATGTCCATCAACAGGTGAATGGATAAAGAATATGTGGTACATATATACAATGGAATATGACTCAACCATTAAAATGAATGAAATAATGCCATTTGTAGCCACATGATGGACCTAGAGTTTATCATACTAAGCGAAGTAAGCCAGAAAGAGAAAGACAAATACCATATAATATCACTTATATGTGGAATCTAAAATACAAGACAAATCTACAAACCAAAAACAGGCTCACAGATATAGTGAACAGACTTGTGGTTGCCAAGGGGGAGAGGAGGTGGGGAGGGATGGATTGGGAGTTTGGGATTAGCAGATACAAACTAGTATACATAGGGTGGATAAACAACAAGTCCTACCGTATAGCACAAGGAACTATATTCAATTTTCTGTTGCAAACCATAATGGAAAAGAATACGAAAAAGAATACATATGTATAACTGAGTCACTCTGCTGTCAAGAAATTAACACAAAATTATAAATCAGAACTTATTTATGTTACAACTGGAAGTTTGTACTTTGGGACCACTTTCAGCTGTTTCTCCCACCCCCCAACCCCCATCTCTGGCAATTACCCATCTGTACTCAGCCATACAAAAGAAGGGAATCCCATCATCTCCGACAACATGGGTGAGTCCTGAGGGCATCATGCGAAGTGAAATAAATCGGACAGAAACACACAAGTACTATAATCCCACTATGTGTAATCTGAGAATGCCAAATTCAGAGAAACAAAGAAGAGATGGGTGGTTGTCAAATACTTTTAAAACTAAAAGTTTAAATAGGCATTATTTATTCATCCATTCACTTACTTAAAAAATACATGTTGAACCCTACTAACCAAGACTCTGAGCTAATACCTGAAGATACATAGTGAAGCAGGTTAGAGTAGAAACAACCTGCTTCGAGTGGGAGAAATTACCATTAGCGAAATCATCTCATGAATGCTCCACTGCTTAGATTTGTGACCTCACATGATTTCCTTACCCTTTCTGGGGTATTGTTTCTCTATCAGATGAGGGATCCAGGAGAGTTTTCTAGAAATATGTGCTCTGATCTTCACTTGTATCTCCTCATTTTCCTCCTACCACTTCCTCCAATCCTGACCTATTCATACCCCACACACATTACAGTAGTGTGTGTGTCTTTGTGGGTGTGTGTGATTTTGAGTCACTCGCTCAGCTCTCCCTCAGGACCTCTGCAACAGCTGCTCCCTCTGAGGACAGTTCTGTGCTCCCAGGTTATTTGGGGATGGCTTCTTCTTGACAGGCTACAACTCAAGCACATCACCCCAGAGATTGTCCCTATTTATACTAGCTCCCCCATAACCCTAGCATCCCTGCTCACTTCTATTACCATACCTGTTTTATCTACCCTTAAAACCAAATTTCCATGAGAACTAGAATGTCACCATTACATCCCTGCTTAAAAAGTTAAATGGCACAGAAATCACCAAATAAATGCATTTTTTAAAATTCAACATCAGATAGAGATACCAATGTAAAGTTATTAAAGCACACAGCTTAATTTTAATATTGTATCTAGTCTCACACCATGAGATCACTGCCTATTGGTTTGCTTTCTAGAACTACTATAGCTGTTTGTAAATCTCTTACTTGCCTTTATTTGGAAATTATTATAAGGAATGAAATTACAGTGACTGTAAAGCCCTTTGCTTGCTTTTAAACACGTGCATGCTGCCATTTGTATGGAAGTTTAGATTTGTCCCAAGAGGATCTGGTGGCGAAACTGCAGTCCAAGGAGTAAAAGGAAAGGGACATTTTTGACTCATTTATGGGAAGAAATTTCTAAGGATCAGATGAGCCTTTCAAGGTACTAAGAGCCACAGGAGAGTTTACAAGTACAGACACAGTGATCGTGGTCTGCCATGGGTCCTTGGAGATGGAAACATGGGGTGAGACATTGAAAGAGATGCATTTCAGGGTCATTCAAAGCTGTGCTCCCAGGGACCCTGTGTTTCTTTTGTATTATAGCTCTACATCCATTTTTATTAACACTTTCTTCACTATTAAAAAAGACCTATTATGAACAGCTTGCTTCCCCTTAATGTTTTCTCAACATGCCTAAGCCATCAAAGAGGCTTCATGAAGGAACTAAATGCTTCTGTAACTTTGAATCTTGTGTGTGGGGGGGAAAGATACAGCATCTATTAGCCAAATGGTGAGACAGATGTTCCAGAATGGCAGTGCTCAAGGAGGTGATTAAAATGCCAAATAGCATCTTACTGTCCCTTTAACAGAAATATCCTTGAAAACCGTCGTGCAAATATTTTGAGAGAGAATAATAGTTTATGAATAAGCAACATAAACTTGTATTTTATATTTCTCTAACAAGAATGCCTATTTTCCTGAACATAGTAGGCATTCAACAAATTATTGAATGAAAAAAAATTACATACATGCAAAAAGTGGAGATGTATGCTTATCACTCAATCAAAATGCAAATGTGCCTCATTATTTCAGGATAAAGTGTGTGTGTGTGTGTGTGTGTGTATTTACTAAATGGTGACCCCAATTCTTTAGTTCATGAGAGTTAGGGTGACATTCCAAGACAAATGCTAATTGTTAATAGTTGATGTGAAACCAGGTATTAAAAAGGGACTTCGCTGGGCTACCTGTTACTCTTCATCACTCTAATGAGAGAATGTATCGACAGAATAGCTTAAATTGGGTTATATCTACATAATGGAAATACAATAGAATTTCAATAAGCTTTTTGCTTGGAAAAGTTTTATACTGCATAGTTTTAAATATCTCATGAACGTGACCTTGAACTATCCTCAATATTAACTTAAAAACGCGTCAGCCAGCAAATCAAAGCGTCATCGAATGTACGTTCTGACTGATTTAACGAGACTTCCGCTATTTGGCTCCCAACCGAAAGCCAACATTTTTGATGAAGTATATGGGAAGAAAAACAAAACACAAACTCAAACCTTTGACATTCTTTCATAGTAAAGACCGAATTCTGTATTTACCCATTACTTTTTCATTATTCTTCTGTGTTTCGCAGTGGTTTCTACACTCTTGTAAATTTTCACATAGTTCATACATCAATTAAATTGCCGGTCACAAAAGTCACCAAATCTTAGCATTAGAAGGGGTATTAGAGTTGGTTTCCAATTTTTTAGGGCTGACACTTTTAGAGGTTTTTTTGTTTCTTTTTTTTAACCCACAATCATAATTCTAATTTACATATCCACTGATTAAAATATATAATGCCAAACTACACCAATTTACTTTGAGCTTTTAGCAAATTGTATTAATAACATGTATATAACATTCAAAATTTGCAAATATGTACAACTCAGTGCATGGTCTGTGTTTGAAGCCCTGTGACGTGCTATGACTTTGTGCACGTCTAGCAGCATTTCACAGGGTCCTGGCCCTTGGATTAGCAGCTCTGGCTACAGCTATGCCTTTTGCACAAGAGCCTCCATCCTGTCTCAGCTTATACTCCAAAAGTAGGGGGAAAGCCATTATTCCCCCCAAATCATCCTTTACTTTAGTTTGCATTATTAATCTTTTTTTTAACATCTTTATTGGAGTATAATTGCTTTACAATGGTGTGTTAGTTTCATGCTTTATAACAAAGTGAATCAGTTATACATATACACATGTTCCCATATCTCTTCCCTCTTGTGTCTCCCTCCCTCCCACCCTCCCTATCCCACCCCTCTAGGTGGTCACAAAGCACCGAGCTCATCTCCCTGTGCTATGCGACTGCTTCCCAGTAGCTACCTATTTTACGTTTGGTAGTGTATATATGTCCATGCCACTCTCTCACTTTGTCACAGCTTACCCTTCCCCCTCCCCATATCCTCAGGTCCATTCTCTACCAGGTCTGTGTCTTTTTTTACGCGGGCCTCTCACTGTTGTGGCCTCTCCCGTTGTGGAGCACAGGCTCCGGACACGCAGGCTCAGTGGCCATGGCTCACGGGCCCAGCCGCTCTGCGGCATGCGGGATCTTCCCGAACCGAGGCACGCACCCGTGTCCCCTGCGTCGGCAGGCGGACTCTCAACTACTGCGCCACCTGGGAAGCCCTAGGTCTGTGTCTTTATTCCCGTCTTACTCCTAGGTTCTTCATGACCTTTTTTTTTTTTTTCCTTAGATTCCATATATATGCGTTAGCATACGGTATTTGTTTTTCTATTTCTGACTTACATCACTCTGTATGACAGACTCAGAATGGCCATCATCAAAAAATCTAGAAACAATAAATGCTGGAGAGGGTGTGGAGAAAAGGGAACACTCTTGCACTGCTGGTGGGAATGTAAATTGATACAGCCACTATGGAGAACAGTATGGAGGTTCCTTAGAAAACTAAAAATAGAACTACCATATGACCCAGCAATCCCACTACTGGGCATATACCCTGAGAAAATCATAATTCAAAAAGTCATGTACCAAAATGTTCATTGCAGCTCTATTTACAATAGCCAGGACATGGAAACAACCTAAGTGTCCATCAACAGATGAATGGATAAAGAAGATGTGGCACATATATACAATGGAGTATTACTCAGCCATAAAAAGAAACGAAATTGAGTTATCTGTAGTGAGGTGGATGGACCTAGAGTCTGTCATACAGAGTGCATTATTAATCTTTATATTGAGCTAAAAAGTCTCTCCCTCTAACTTGCATATTTTGTCCTACTTCTTACATTTGAAACACAGAATATAACTGGAATATGCACAGACTATTTATCCCCAACTTTTTCACCTAACACTGCCCTATTCAACTGAAATCTTCTACTTGTTGAACAACTTCGGGTTTCTTTTAAACTTTTCTTGATGGCATGATTCTAAGTATCACCATTATTCAAGCCTCTGTTGGAGGATCATCTAGCTTGTCAATGTCTCCATTAGAGATTCAAAACTAATTTCAAGTCTTCCAATGAGATTGTCCACTTCTCATTCTAGAACATTCTATCAGTACACCCACCCTAAGTTCGATTTTGGATAACCATGTCAGTATTACTACTAGTTTACACTTAAATGGAAAAAAAAATCCCTATGATTGGTTGGTGTTACTATCATCCTGATCAGTCAATTTTAAGCAGATGTTATACTCTCTCTCCCTCACTGTGCATGGCCAATATCAACTATTTTTTAACTTCAGTTCTAGGAAGAACCAGGTTCTAATCTTGCGTCTCTGTCAGAGATTGTTGTAGATCCTAGAGACAGTAGTAAAAGTAACACACACGTCTCCTCCCTGCGTGGAACATAAATAAAGATGATGTTGATGACTATAGCTACTACTACCTAGAACACCCATAAAATTACATTCAATTTAAGAGAGAATTTGAAATCAAAACCATGCTAACGAGAAATGAGCAAAAAAAAAAAAAAGAAGTGTTAAGGTTCAGATTGAGAAAACAGTAAAAAGTTAGTTAATACTTGGTTTTAAAATTACCTTTTTAAAAGTAGTAAGATGAACCAGTTCTCAAAAATACAGTACCAGATGGCTATTATCATAAATGGGAATATAATATGAATAACGTCTGCTTCACAAACTTGATGTGAAAAGTGAAAACATAAAATTTCCTAAATGCACCAAAGCATTCCAAGAATTGGAAGAAACTACCAATAGGCAACATTAGTTTACTCAATCAATTAGCTTTCTAAAAGAACCCTTGGCCGCAAGGATCACTGTCACTCACATTTTACAGATGAATGTCATAGTGATTTTTCATTTCAGCATTTTTTTTAATCACAAAGTTAAATAAGTGATTAAGCTGCCATTTTTTAATGGAATCAACTCCCCATTATTCACTCTGGTGGCTTGTAAATTTCTACTTTCCTTGGAAGTCTTGTTTTCCCATTTTTTGCAATTAACACAAAATAGTCTGCTTACTGACAATACTTTTGTGACTTGTTAAAAACTCTCTCTTTTTATACTACTTTTCCTCAATAGGAGAGAAATCCTTTGAAGACATTGTTTTAGTATTTCGTGAGTGCCTACTATGTGCAACTGTAAGCAAAGATAAAGAAATTTAAAGCCAGTGTTTGCTCCATTCAGAGTAACTCAAAATAATGGCCACCCAAGAATAAAAACAGCAAATTATACCCAGACCCTGTGCACATGAAACCTAACAGACAAAAATAGGAAAATATATGAAAAATTAAAAACTGGTACATGATTATTCGTATCAATTTAAATTACTAATTTGTTTATTGGCTTTGAATAAAAAGCAGAACTATAAATTACAAAGACTTCTGTGTCAACAGATCTAGGTGGAAACCAAATATCTGAATAGTAAAAAATAATAATAATAATAACCTATAATAGGATATCATGGCATGCACTGTAAACAAAAATGGCAGATAGCAAAGTTATAGAAAAGAGCCCCCAGTGGGCAGAACGAGGGTGCGGTCTGCACTCTATTATGAGGTGCTTGATCTCTGGGAAGTACCTTCGTCTATATGAGTCTCCGATCCACTGTCTGCAAAACGGAAATGACAGTAATACTCACTTTGGAGCATTGTTTCAGAATGTGCCCTTCGGGCTTCCCTGGTGGCGCAGTGGTTAAGAACCCACCTGCCAATGCAGGGGACACGGGTTGGAACCCTGGTCCAGGAAGATCCCACATGCCACGGGGCAACTAAGCCCGTGCGCCACAACTACTGAGCCTGCGCTCTAGAGCCCACAAGCCACAACTACTGAGCCTGCGAGCTGCAACTACTGAAGCCCGCGTGCCTAGAGCCCATGCTCCGCAACAAGAGAAGCCACCGCAATGAGAAGCCCGCACACCACAATTTAGAGTAGCCCCCGCTCGCCGCAACTAGAGAAAGCCCGCGTGCAGCAACGAAGACCAACCCAACGCAGTCAAAAATAAATAAATAAAAAAAATTAAAAAAAAAAAAGAATGTGCCCTTGAAAACTATAAAGAGGGCACATACTGTAAGTAAAAATTAGAGTAATTTCATTTACACTGACTGAGCAGGATTTTCCACTGCATCCCAGCGAGGTTATGAGAGAAGCATGAAGATGAACCAAGAAAATGGACTCAGAGTGCTCAGTCTGGCATCCAGCACTCCAGAGATTTAGTTATTACAGTGGCATGATTGTAACACAATTAAATTCCCATCTCATTCTTCACAAGGCCATCTAAACTTGCCCTCCCCCACCTTTATTATTATGTATATAAAAGAATAGTCCTTCAGGAATAAAACAAAATCGATTTTAATTTAGGAAATGTCTATTTTTATTTCTCCTCTTGAAGAAGTAGGTGCACGGAGTAGGCCTGGCTGGTGATTCAGATATCAGGGAAGGCTGCTGTGGTCACTAGTGAACAGGTGATCCTCAATGAATCAAGAAAAATTAACAGTGACTTTGGCGGATCAACTCAAGTCCTTGGTGGAAGGGAATGAAATACTTGCAAAAAGCCCCAGAAGCTCCATTGGGTATATATATGCATACCTCACTTTCCAAGCAAATTATTAAAAAAGAATGATTTTTAGGACTCAACTCTGATCTGTGGTGGGAGCGCTAGAGAGTTGACTTATGTACTTTGGGAGTGCAATCTGTTTGGTCATGTCACTAACTGTAACTTTATCATATTTTAGCAGAATTGTCACAGGGAAAAAATTGGATTTTTTAAGAAAGTAATAACTAGAGACCGATGTCATTTAAAACGGCACATGAGGAGACCTCATCTCTGCAGATGGACGGATTCCTCTGAGCAAGCATCTGGGAACTCAGTGTTTGAATTCATCATTGTCAGGAATTGAAGCCTTACTAGTTTTATTTCCAATAGACAGAAATACAAATTTTCATGGTCAGTGAGGTTGTGTGACCTTAGCAACGGGTAAATGAAATATCCTCTGTCTCCTGGAATAATCAGACATTTTTTTTTTTTTGGAAGGGAAAAAAGTCTCTTCAAGGTTAAAGCTGGTTGAAATGGTAACTCTTCCTGAAATTCTCGTCAACACTTCTCTATGCATTTAAAAATTGAGATTCTGATGTTCAGTTAGTTATTTTAAATAAGTAGCATGAAGATACAAAGTTTAAAACTAAAAGAAGTAAAAGTTCAGTGTCTAATTTTATAGTGCAACTTAATGAAGGCCTCTTGTGAATCCACTTTCATATTTAGAATGCATAGGTGTATTTGAAAAGAAGTGTCAAGTATAAGGCAAATCTATAGACACTGATTTGAAGCCAGGAGGAGAATTTCTAAAAATAATAGATCATGTACAGTTAGGAAAAAGTACATGTGAACTAAATATATGTATGTCTTGATTAGCATCAACTGACCAACTGGATGACTCGGACAAGCTCTTAAGCTTCTTTCCTCTGTTTCTTCACGTGTAAAACCAGGATAACAGTAAAATCTATTCTATAGGATTGGGTGGATTAATTGAGTCAGTGTACATTAAGCGTTCAACTTCACATCAACTTGATGTTTAGGATAAATATTCACAAATGTTAGCTGCTATTATTAACTCACCCTGTTTCTGCAGAAGGACAAAATATCTTAGCCAAAGAACTTTTTTAAAAACGTAGCTAGGGGGCTTCCCTGGTGGCGCAGTGGTTGAGAGTCCGCCTGTCGATGCAGGGGACATGGGTTCGTGCCCCGCTCTGGGAAGATCCCACATGCCGCGGAGCGGCTGGGCCCGTGAGCCATGGCAGCTGAGCCTGCGCGTCCGGAGCCTGTGCCAAAAACTGGAAACAACTTAGGTGTGTATCAACAGGTGAATGGATCAATTACTGTAGATCCATACAATGGACTATTACTCAGCAATAAAAAAGGAATTATTAAAGCTCACACATGAATGAATCTGCAAATAATTATGGTGAGTGAAAGGAGACAAAAAAATTTGACACATGTGTAGATCCATGAAACCACTTCAATCAAGATAATGAATATACCCACCACCCCTAAAACCTTCCTTGCTCTCTTTTATAATCTCTCTAGCTACTCCTCTTGTCCCCAGGCAATCAAAGAACTTATTCTTTAAGCCCAATCTTCTCATCTCCACAAAGATCACGTGATTTCTCCTAGTGCTATAGTCTCAAGTTTAGAAGCCTTGTTGGAACACGTCAGTAGCCAGACCTTCCACCATGACCCCCATGCCTCCTAGAATCCCCTTCCCTTGAGTATGGGCAGGACACGTAGCCCACTTCTAGCCAGCCATGCTGATGTCACTCCCATGATGATGCCATGCTACCCGGCAAAGGGAAAGAGGTTTTGCACATGCAATAAAGGTTCCTAATTAGTTGACTTGAGGTTATTCACCAGGAGTTAATTCTGGGCAGCCCGACCTCTCCGCTGAGTCTTGGTCACAGAAAGCAGCAGCAGAGGTGCTGTCCTGGTGACTGAGAAAGCACACTGCCTTGTGGTGGGGAGGCCCACGTGGCATGGGGCCACAGGCAGCTGTTAGGTAGTTGAGGGTTTGGGTCCAACCAGAAGGACTAAAGGACACACAAGGAACTGAGATCCGCCAGCAACAGAGTTTTGAGGAGAACCTAGAGCTTCACATAAGATCACAGAGCCATTGATGGCGGGACTGCTGCATTATGGGGCCCTGTGGGACCCAGCGAAGCCTTGCCCAGCCTCCTGACCCACGGAAGCTGCCGAGGTCATGGTGATCTGTCACACAGAACGCCTCCTTAAATCAAGCCTAAGCCTGAGGATACAGCTTAGATCCATATTTTCTTTTCCATCACAAGTGATCATGATGCGCAGTTGGGGCCTGATATCTGCCTATCAGCTTCAGTGAGCACAGGACAGTGGCTACTTCAGATGTCTTACTCTCACATGTTTCGTGTGCCACTTTCACTTTTCAACTTCAGCCATGTTTTTCTAATCCATCCTTTTTGAGTAAGAGTAATCCTTGTGTTTGAAATTACCAAATATACTTTTCCCAGTGTTCCATGTACCTTGGATCATCTCTGCCTGCATTATTTTTTTTCATGTTTTTGAGCCATCCCAGTGATTCCCCCCACCCAAATTCTCTATAGATAGATATACACGCATATTTATTTAGTGTATTATCCTGAATTTCTTTTTGCTGCGATTACTGTTTGGGGTTGATAACAAATTGAGAATTTTTTCTGTCGAAAACCAATGTCAAAGAAATCCACAATGTTTCAGGTGAGACCTCATATGCCCCAACACCTGCCCCCGAGAAGGGAGCTCATTCAGCTCTGCTGCTTCTACAGAGCTCCCAGAATCAGGAGGACAAAACAAAAGCAACAACTATGATGCCACAACATACCTAGAAAAAGGCTCATGCTTTTTCTATGTTGTTTAGACACACAGTTGATATTTTTCAGCATTTAGGAGCCATTTTAATTTCTAACAATTTAAGTACTGAGTTGTTTTTTTCAATTAAGTGATCTGAAATTACAGAACTCTCATTTTATAGCAAAAGCCAGGAGTTACTTGCTTAATTTGTTCACTACTACTTTACTTTACCTTTGTGTACTATTCCTTGTAGATATGCACTTTGAATTGTTTTGTAATGCTCAACTTCCCTCATTTTAAAGTGCAAATAATAGATGGGATTTCATTTTAAAGCAGGTATTTTCATTTCAGTTCACATTATGCTACTTGAAAATTCTGTCTTGCTATCTGAAAATAAAATGGTATATTAGGTGCTTCTGAGCTACGTGTGTCTAATTACAGTTATCAAATACTTACCAGAGTAAATTAGTAGTAGTAATTTTACCAAAAAGGTGGTACTTTTTAAAATAAAATCTTAAAAAAATATGTACTATTTTCTTTTGGGGGGCCCAGAAACATGAAAGAGTGACAAACAGCACACATACTATTGCAAAAATATACTGTGTATGCAGGAAAGTCTAACCACAGGAAGGAGAGTTCCAGTTAGGACAGCGGTCCCTAACCTTTTTGGCACCAGGGACCGGTTTCATGGAAGACAATTTTTCCACGGACGGGTGTGTGCGATGGGGATGCTTCAGGCGGTGATGCAAGTGACGGGGAGCGGCAGATGAAGCTTTGCTCGCTGGCCTGCGCTCACCTCCTGCTGCGTGGCCCGGTTCCTAACAGGCCGTCAACCGGTACCGGTCCGCGGCCTGGGGACCCCCGAGTTAGAAGACCGAAGTATGAAGAATCGAAGCAAATGGATGCCAGACTATCAAAAAAATATAACAGATTCAACCAACAGCTTAACTGATGAATTCAATTTTAAGAGAAACATGGAGAAAGCACTGTTGGGTAGAATTGGTTCAGCTACGGAGTTTGTCATACATGAGATTCTCTTATAGATACTAGGGAAAAAAAAAAAGAGACAGAGAGGAGAGTCAGGTAGCTTAAGATCCCAGAACCTTTATGTTACAAGTACTGTAACCTAAATTAGAAAGTATTAAATAGTAAACTTAATGTACTTTGAGCGCACATCTAACTTTCAATACAAGATTTTGCTAGGTAATTAGCAAGATTCTAAAAACAATCAAAATCCAAACAAAAAATCTGAAATGATATCCCTTATGATATATACCTAGTTATCATGTGTTATATAAGTTTTGTATCCTTCCAGAAAAAGTGAATATTATGCCTATGTAAATAGGTGTGACATTGTGTGATTCATAAGAAATATATATTTTGTCTACATAATGAGAGCAACAAAGATGTCTTTTGTTATGTTAATGAGGTGGATTTTGGAACACACCTAAGGTTGGGGGCTGGTTGCCAGGAGAGCCAACCACGTGATTAGAGGCTTGGAACTTTCAGTCCCATCCTCTGACCTGGGGAGTGGAGAGGGCTGGAGGTTGAGTCAATGGTCAATGACTAAATCAATCACACTTATGTAATGAAGCCTCTGTGAAAACTCAAGAGGACAGGGTCCAGAGAGTCTCCTTGTTGGTGAACATGTGGAGGTACTGAGAGAGTGGCCCCCAGAGAGGCCATGGAAGCTCCCCATCCTTTCCCCATACCCTGTTCTTTACATCTCTTTCATCTGGCTGTTGCCAAATTATATTCTTTTATAATAAACTGGTAAACCAGTAAGTAAATTTTGAGTTCTATGGGCAAATTAATCAAACCCAAGGAGGGGGCCATGGGAACCTCTGATCTATAACCAATCAAAGCACAGGTGACAGCCTGGACTTGCTATTGGTGTGTCTAAAAGGATGGGGGAGAGTCTTGGAGCACTGAGCCCTTAACCTGTCGGATCTGATGCCGTCTCTGGGTAGATAGTGTCAGAATTGGGATGAATTGTAGGACATCCAGCTGGTGCTGGAGAATCGTTTGGATATGGGCGGGAGGGTCCGCACATACTGGAATTGGTGACCAGAATCATTAGTAGGAAAAATGAGGTCACTGAAATTTGACTTTCAGTAATTTGATCAAAACAATTTTTGCATAAGAAAATGGCAATTAATTAAACTTTGTTTATACCTAAAATATTAAAGATAGGACAGAACGAACTACCTGCATTTTTGAACTTATTTGCATTTGTGTGCTTTAAATGTAACACATGCTGTAATTTTTGAAGACTAATTCCTAATACATAGTTCAACCAAAATCTTTTTTACTAAAATTTTGATAAGGGAGAAATGGAAATAGCTAAAATTGTTCAAAAGCAGAAAACAGTATTAAGTAACTCACATTTAGTTGAGTTTCTTATGAACGTATCAGTAATTCTGAACATGGATCATGGTTACGTAACTACAGCAAAGCTAAGGTCTTTCTGGGTCCCCTATGGCTCCAGTGAAATGCAGAACCACCTGACTCACTTGCCAGAGGCCAGAGTTCTTCAGAAAGTTCTCTGTTCAGGACAGCAGAACACAGAGGACAGTGTGATGGTCTCTGCAGGACATATTTCAGGACTTATTTCTTAGAAGGTTATGAATTGAAAGCTTCTCTTGTCATTTTTTCCCCATTTGATTTACTCTGGGCCACCTATTCATCATCATGAAATCTGACTTAAAAACAAAGGAGTAATATTTTGCCATTTCATTTCACTTCTTTTGGAATTCTGTGTTTTTCATGAGACTTAGAAGCGTCATTAACCTGGCAAACAACAAGACCCCCTAAGTGCATCTCACAGATATTTTCAGCCGAATGCCAATTAATTATCGTTCTCTCTTTACGCCTCTATATTGGGGGTTTTTTTTTGTATATTGCAATTTAAAATCTGCCTTGAATGAAACAAATTCTAAGCACTTCCACTTCAGCTTGGAGTCTCCCCCCACTCCTACTAGACCTTGTGCCTACCTTATATGCTACGTTTTTGTTTTTTCAATTTGAATTTCTTTTGCCCTGTTCCCCATTCTTTGTGAGAACAGGATTTGGCATCCTGGTTTGTGATGGTGGTCCTCTGTATCTTCATTTCGACAGGAAGTAGCAGTCCTAGCCAATTTATGATAATGGACTTCAGCTCTCCTCTCACCTAATCCCTTAAGATAAACTTGGTGGCATGTAGTCTTAGCCCTCAACATAGAGGAACAAGTTTACCAGCTAAACGCACAACAGAACTGAAGGCTGAGCAAGAGTGAGAAAAGCCTAGATTAATAAAGAGGTTACTCTTAGAAGATGAGAGAATAGATTAGTTTGAAGGAAGAATCAGTCTGAGAATGGTCAATGAGAAAAAGAAAAGAACAATAACAAAACAGAAGCTTGGGAACAGGAATATAGATGAAAGAGTGTGGACACAAAGAAGAGCGTATGCCAACTGGGCATGAAGGCTCCGTAAAGATGGTGGTAGGTAAAGTGGAAAGCTGTAGAATGGAGCAGAAGACCATCAACTCAGACATCAAAAAAAGGAAGTGCAAGAGGCAGAGCCCTTGTTAAAGACTAGAACACAACCATGCTGGTCATGGTAACTGGTGGTTTACTCACATCTAAATTGTAATCCATAAAATAAGTAAAGGCATAACTCAAAGGCTGGAATGATGGTTTTGGCAGACATTCCTATCTCTGATGCAAATGAGTTCATTTAATGCTCTGTATGGAAAAAGAAAAGTGATCTCTGAGACAGTTTGCAGGCAGTCAACCTGACTTACAAGCCAAGTCCTGGAGAGAGATCAGCTTTAATGAGGGTGTGGATTGGTAACAGGAGGCCCTGGATGGGAAACACAGGACTTAAAAGCAAGCTTTCTGAAACTCTTGTAAAAATATTTATGAAGGACAGTAATTTTTAGAGACATAATTTAATGAAAGAGATTCTATCCCATAAAAGTATCAATGTATTGGTGATTCTTGCATTCTCAGGTCATGCTCTGTAGGTAAATTATGTGGACATTTACACTTTTCTTCACAAAGGTTCTAAATACAAGAATTAAAGAATAATAGGTAAGTCTCAGGATACAATCAGTTTTATATTCAATGCACTCCACTTTGGTTTGAATAACTATTTTTCCATATGTCTTACTCTCCCGTGTTTGTCACATGATGTTGACCACAATCTGTATTTCTCCCTTCCTCTAAACATTGTCATTGCTGTTGACTGTTTAAAATCCATGTTCATATACATCCTAAGAGTGTGATTTAATAGTTCGTAAAAAACCAACCAAATAAAACAGATCTCAAATCTTAAAGGCTAAACACTCATCAAGAAATTGATGTCAAAGATACTCTACAGACTTGAAAAAATATATTTATATTTTTACTGTTTTCAAAGGAAATAGAGTATAACGTATCTAAAAGAATAAGGAATTACTTATTTCAAGTCATTTATTCTCACATAAATGAGTACAGTAAAAGCAATACATATCAACTTAAGTATCAATGAATCTTGCTGCGTCGGTGTTAGTATGTTAACTATGATTTGTAGAAATTAACACGGGAAGACTTTTTAAATATTTAGGTACAATTACGGATTCCATTAAAGATGACTAGTTTTCCATTTACTATAAGATTTCTGAGGGACTAGGTTATGACAAGATGTATTATGATATTAATTTCCATAAAATGAACCCGGCCATTATTTTACAAGGGAGAGCATTTGAAATGACAATTCTGTTTCTCAACAATGGTGTGTATCATGGCCCTGAAATCTCTTTAAGGGCTGGCCTTTTTTTACTGATAGCACAGATATCAGTAGAAAATTCCAAATTTATGCCTCAACTACCAAAAAACACCGCCATTTAGCTATATATGGTTATTTCTTTTTGAATCAACATGTAAAATGCACTTGATTTCTCAAATGCTGAGTTTTACACTCTAAATGACACATTATCTCAAGGGAAAAAATAGAAAACAAAAAAAGAACTGGTTACGGGCCACTTTGGTATGTCTTGTTAGTTGGTCCCTAAAAAGGTAATACTTTGGGCTGTGAGTAGCAGTCACTAATTATAGGTCAAGGAAGGGGAACGCGGCCATGCAACTTCACACTACTTGCACTGGACCAAGAAAACATCTATGGCAAATTAAGCTTTATGTGATAGTGGAGAAACAAAGGAAAATGGGAAGAAAAAAGATTTAAAAGTAAGGAAGTGAAGAAGAGAGAACAAGAGGGCAATAAAAGTAAAGGAAATGAGAAAGCAATCACACTGCGTAAGAATAATATTTAAGCGTGAGAGTGAATGCATAACGAAGGTGGGGACGCTGAAAGAGTGAAAAGACAGTGAACAGCTGGTTGGGTCCAAGGATTAGATACTAGTGGGGTAAAAATTTTGAGGGATCAGCAGGTAGGAAGAAGTGAGTTGGAAAGAGAGCAAAGAGAAGAATTCATCAAATTTAGACGATGTAGGGATGGCAGCCATTGGCAAAGACAAGTCCTCCGGTGCAACGGTGAGGATGGCTAAGGCCAACTGGAGGGGACCATCGTAGAAAAGGAGTTCAAGAAGCTGAGCATTGTGACTGTTGGGAAAGTCATGTACACATATACTGAAGTCGCCAAGAACTGAGCAGAAGTATGGAGAGTGTGGCTCTACACCAGGATCAAGTCACTGAGAATAAGGTGGAGCGGGGCAGGTGGCAAGGACACTGCAGTCAGTGGATGCTGTAAGCTGGTGGCCTGAGAAGCCGAGATGAGGGTTGTTTGGGAGGGAGAGTAGTCTGAGGTCAGTAATGCAGAGCAAGGAGGACACCTGTCCCACCGCCACTGTGGTAGAGGCGAGTAAGAGTAAACGAAGTACCACCACGACTCTGAGAGGGCTGGAGGTGGCAGGTCCCCAGAGGCTAAGCAGCAAGGGATAGGAGCGCTCAGACTATGGGAGGCTACAGGGGGTATAGAAGATGCTGTTGACAACCGACAAAGGATTCCTGAAAAGACAGTAGACAGTCCCAGCGATTGAAGAAGGGTGAGGGCAGGGGGACAGAATGAAGGGTACACAGAGCATCAGGAGGGTGGGGGTACAACAGAGCAGAGTCCCCCTGCTTAAGGAAGGTGACTGGACAGCAATAAGAAATATGAGGTTAGTCCAGGTGAATTTATGACAGACAGTGGTGGTGAAGCCACGAGTCATGGAGATGTGAAGCAGTGGTTATCACTGTGTGCAGTCAACTCCGTCTCCTCCAGGTACACTGCTTTAGCCGTTGTTCTGCTCTCTCTAAGCCACCAGTGTTCGCTTCTCACCTGGACGGTTCCCCGCCTTGAGCATCCAAGCAGGCTCTTATTTCTCTCATTTAAGAATCTCTCTTGACCCCATTTCCCCTTGCTAGATGTTGCCCCATCTCTTTACACGCCTTTACAGCAAAACTCTCCAAAGAGTGTTCTATGCGCGGCATCTCCTCCCGAGTGCTTTTACATCCGCCCACCAGGCGTTCACACCCACTCTTCAGCTAAAACTGTCCTCCTCCTCATCAACCATCTCTACGCTGTTCAACCCAATGCTCATCTGTGACCTCTTCATTCTTGATCTCCCGGGGTGTTTGCTATCCACGGTTGTGCCCTCAGCACTCAACTTCAAGGGCATCCCTCTGCTTGCTTCCTTCTTTTATAGTGCTTTCACTTTGTCAGTCTTTTTGCTACTTCTTCCTTTTAAGAACTCAGTCCTGAAGCTCAAGAATAAGACATGGCTCCTTTCCTTGATCTCTTCTGCCCTGCTTAATACTAATTCTTACCTCACACCTATTACTTTGTAACATGACATGTAATTTACTTAAGATTAATTACTTATTTCCTATCTTCTCCCTGGAAAATGTAAGCCCCATGATGGTGAAGATCTTGGTCTATTTTGTTCACTGATGTCTCTCAAGCATCGATATCTGTGCCTGGTAAATGGATGCACAATCAATATTTATGGGAGGAGCAATCCCACTCCTGGGCATATATCCAGACAAAACTGTGATTCAAAAATATACGTGCACCCCCTATGTTCATAGCAGCACTAGTCACAATAGCCAAGATGTGAAAGCAACCTGAATGTCCATCAAGAGAGGAATGGATAAAGACAGACAAATACCATGATTCCACTTATATGTAGAATCTAAAATATGACACACATGAGCGTATCTACAAAACAGAATCACAGACATACAGGACAGACTTGTTGCCAAGGGGGAGAGGGGGTGGGGGAGGGAAGGACTGGGAGTTTGGGATAAGCAGATGCAAATTAGCATATATAGGATGGATAAACAAGGTCCTACTGTATAGCACAGGGAACTATATTCAATATCCTGGGATAAACCATAATGAAAAAAATATAAAAAAGAATATATATGTGTATAACTGAGTCACTTTGCTGTACAGCAGAAATTAACACAACATTGTACATCAACTATACTTCAAAAAATAAAAATGAAAAAATAAAATGAAAAACAATGCACATCCAATAAAATAGAACTTGAAAAAAATATTTATGGAAGGAAGGAGGAAAAATGAAATAAGGAGAAGACACTTGTCAAAAGGGAGGAGATATGGGTCCACCATGAGTAACATTCTTTGGCATTCTAGGCTGTCTTCTCCCGACTTGGTAGATTACAAACCAGGCAGTTGGATAAGCCTCAGAAACCTTGATAAGTATCTCTTTCCAAAACTTTACCACATTCTATTGGTTCTACCAACTATATAATTTTGTATTTTTGGAAAAGCTAAGAAAAGGCAGCATGTTGCTTAACAATGGAAAGAAATCGACATTGTTTTCTGCAGTGCCTTTGTCTACACCAACTGTACTGATTCAGTCTCACTCAATGAGCAAATAATTTGGTTACATCAGGAGAGTACATTGAATTTGCTTGCTTACGTCTTACGCACTTACTTATTTTCCAGGAAAACCCTTATCTTCCTCATGTGTACGTCTTCCTTGATATTTTCCCTGTCAGATATCAACTATTTTTTAAATTAATAAGTGTAAGTAAATACAATGAAATTATTTTAATTAGAAAAACAAATTAAAAATGAAGGCAATGCTAATACTTGGGAACACTTAAAACTTTCAAATCATGATAAACTTCAAATCATTAAATCAATAATCCTTTTATAATAAAATTTTAGTAGGATGCATTGCATCTTTTCTGTAATTTTCTTTGAGATAAACGTTTTTCCTTTTGAATATCTCAATTTGCCTTGAAACTGCAGCTAATGGATTAAAATGTCTCACATTTCCAGGGGTTTTTCATGCTCATACTGAAGATTAGCCAAACAGTAAAACTTCAGAGTTATCTGGCAGATTTTATAAATTCCCGAATTTTGAGATACAGATCAGGCATCAATCATTTAACTGCACAGTTTTATTGGCAGTTTCGCCTTTGCACTGAGCTCTTCAACCTCCCTCGACTACAGTCCCTACTCTAAGTTTGTCAGCTGGATCCTCCGACTTTGAGATTTAGGATCTGTACAGAGGAGAAGAGAGGAAGAGGGAGAGAGGGAGCCGGAAGGCAGGGAGCGAGGCCAAGAGACGCGGAGAGAGAAGTATCGGGATGGGGGAGAGGACTGAAGAGTAAGAGTGAGCTTCCAGAAAGGGGAGGAGCTGTTGAGAAAGGGTGTCATGATGGAGATCAAAGTTCAAGTCAGCATTGTTCATTATATTATTTTAAATAATGAAAATATAGAGTTGCTGAATAAATGCTGATCCATTATAAGATGAGAAATTGTATAGATATTATAGTTTACTTACAAAATATTTCTAACGTGGAAATCTTTTTTAGTATGATATTCAGTGGATGTTTATGTGACAATGTGATATTCAGTAAGTATTTATGATAGCATACATACCTACAAAACATATAGTCATACATACACCTACATATTTATAAGGAAACAAGCATATACGTACACAGGGAGAGAGGGAAATGGAACTGTCCCAAATAGGGTAGTTATCTCCTACCATTGAAGCTATGTTTTAAAAATATAATCTCTATTTTCAAAATTCTGCTAATGAATTATTTTCATTAAGGCAAAATATTTATTTTAGAAAGATCTAATGGACACAGCAAAAACCTTTATAAAAGAAGAAACAACATTTTGTCATGTTATACACGAAAATCCTTATTTGCAAGTTAAAGTCCAGGTATTTAAAAATACATATCCATATACATTTACACACACACACACTCCCTTCCCCGCCACCAACAGAAGAAAGAGTCCTATTCCAACCCTTTACTTGCCGGTATGAAAAGCAAAACAAGAAACAAAGGCATGGGCTTCCCTGGTAGCGCAGTGGTTGAGAGTCCGCCTGCCGATGCAGGGGACACAGGTTCGTGCCCCGGTCCAGGAAGATCCCACATGCCGTGGAGCAGCTGGGCCCCTGAGCCATGGCCGCTGAGCCTGTGCGTCCGGAGCCTGTGCTCCGCAACGGGAGAGGCCACACAGTGAGAAGCCTGCGTACCGCAAAACAAAAACAAAAACCAAAACCAAACGCATACCAGTATGAAGGATAAACATTTAAATCTCAGGAATTATGTTTTCACAGAGCTATGCACTACTTATGAAGTGTCAGTCTCACATGTTGAAAAATTTATTTTTGAATTGCCATTTTGCCTCTGCAGGCTTTAATGAGTTTAACACAAATATCGATTAATTGAGTTCTAGTTGGTACAACGCCAGGTGACTGAGTATGCCAGTTCCTACGAGTTTACTGCTTGAAACATGGATTTAATTTTCCTGATTTCATTAGTCATAACTGTTATGCACCATATAATAATGTAACCATTTTCTTCTCACAGAGTTTCGTCTTAATGGCTCATGCAGTATTAACTTGTCTACCGAATTGAGTACAGCTGTGCTCTCTGTAGAATTCTTCCTAGTGGGGCTTTATGGAGACTCCATTTTCTTAGAGTTCAACTATTTATTATTGCACTTGGGAAATGCTGTCCTGTTTGCTTGCTTTCTTATCTTCATTGCCAAAACTGTACAGGTTACCTAATAGTGATACTATAAAACATATCTTTTTATTTAGTAGTTTCATAATACCAGTGTATATCAATCTAATCTTTTCTATTTTCTCTGCTATCTCAACATTCTCCAAACATTTACATCATTCCCATCATCCTGTTAACAGGCTTCCCTAATAGTCCTGAGAACCACGTCAAGACCAAATGTACTTTCACCACCACACATTCCGAGACCAGCCAGAGTGTGTAGTATTGGGCTGTGAGTGTGGTAGATCATATTCTAATTTTCCGTATATTCCAGTCCCTGCCTGTGAAGCCCCTTCCCACAGCAGGGTAAACATTTGTGCACTGATAAACTCAGGAACGCCTGTTGAGTAATGAAACATGCGTAGCAAGTGTATGTCATTTCCCAGCAAAGTCTTTAAGCACCAAGGTTTTGGTTTGCCATGTCTCCTTTCCCTCCACCTGGACACCAAACACATCCCAGATACAGGGTGCACCACTGGGTGAGGCCCAGAGTGAAGACAGAGGGACAGGAAACAGAGTCCCCGCTGACACACGTAGACACACATCAAGGGAGAAACCCTTGTAGCTACTGAGACACAGAGGCTCTTTTTTACTGCAGCATCCCCCAGCTATCCTGACCTTTATGAAGAATCAGATGGTATTTGGAAAATTTTTATTTTGCATGGAGAGAAGTTTATTGCAAAGTCGTGGCAAGGATGAGAAAAGTATATTGAGAGCTTCCTGTGTTCCCTTCATGCAGGAAAAAGTTTAAATGACAGATACAGTTCCTGCCTCAAGGTTTTCTACTAAGTGTCAAATGATGGGATCATTATATAAGCTTCATGAACACAGTGCCAAAATAGTGACTAACTGATTCAACCTGGGTGGCAGAGTAAGAAAGAGGGAACATTCACACACACAGGGATGATGAAACTGGGCCTTCAACATCAGGAGGACCGCTCTAATCAGGGAGGTGAGAAGGGCATGGCAATTTAAACAGAAGAAAATAAGCATAAGCTCATAGGTTTTAAACAGATTGGCTAGTATTTGGAATAGCAAGTCCATAAAGGCATGATGCCAAGTCAGCAGAGCTGGTAAGGACCTCAGAGGACCTGAATCAAATATCCCACTTCTGTACATAAGGATTCCCACATCCAGAGGAGGCATGCAACTTTCAAGCTTATGCCACTGGGAAATGGCAGACACACAATTTACACCTGACCATCTGCTCCCCTGTCTGGTGCACAGGTGAGCTTCATGGTGGAGACGGGCAAGGATAACATGGAACAGTGCAACCGGACAGTGACAAGCCTGAACATAACTTTAATATGTTCCTTAGATCCACCATAATCTGCAAGTACCTTGTGCGGTGACGGACTTACAAAGACCGTTTTCAACATAGATTCTAAGGACAACAATGTTGAGAGAGATGGCAGGAGGAAAATAATTCGGCATTGGTCCAAAGTCAAAATTAGAACTCAGGAGAAAAAAGCATATTCTTTGATAAGCTGTCTAGTCACATTCATTGAATGAGAGGTTATCTGGTATAAAACAGATTTCTTCAATCTTTAAAACTGGGCAGCCTTTGGCTCCAGTCAATTAAAGCCTAAATTACATTTTTAAATGTGTTATCTGAATGAAATTGTTCTGCATTTGTGTTCTTGCAGAAATGTGTAGTTATATTTTGATATATACGATATAAAGAATATACTTGCCTCTGTGAAGATATTACAATTTAATTTGACAGTCATAGATTGTAACAGTCAAATCACTTCCATCTTAGCTAACTTTCTTTCATTAGAGATAGAAACAGGTTTTTGCCAGTGGAGTGATCTTTTTTATTTTTATTTTTTTGCAGTACGTGGGCCTCTCACTGTTGTGGCCTCTCCCGTTGCGGAGCACAGGCTCCGGACGCGCAGGCTCAGCGGCCATGGCTCACGGGCCCAGCCGCTCTGCGGCATGTGGGATCTTCCCGGACTGGGGCACGAACCCGCGTCCCCTGCAACGGCAGGTGGACTCTCAACCACTGCACCACTAGGGAAGCCCCTAGATTGATCTTTTTTAAACACCCTAAATATCTCCATTCCCTAAAACCATAATTCAAACTAAAAGTTAAGCAGGGTTTTTCTCTTATATCTACAGAATCAGGGTGGACTTTATCAAACCCTCTGGATTTTATTAACATGAATAAAAACTTCAAAGGTTCTTCTTTTTAGGAAAACGCTTAGACTATTCTGTGCTTGACCTCAATTTTACAACAGTAATTTAAAATGTACCCTATATTATCAACTACCTTTCTCATCAGGTTGACCTTGCGGTTAATTTCAGCAGAATATAAATCTTTACGTAATTCTAACCATTGGTAGAAATTAAGGCCTACTTAATTATGAATAAAAATTCATGTAGTGAGGTGTTAATAATACATAGATGTACTATATTAAAGCGTACTGTTAACTTCTGCAAAATGCCCGTCGCTGTTTTAAAAATTACCTTTTCCTATGCATTCAGTGCTGTCTTTATAGTCTTAGAAGAGGCTTGTTTGCTATACCGTAAATAGAATAGTTCATAAGTTACACCACATTTTCAATATTACTTTGTATGTTACAATCATGCACAAATCATTTAAAAGACTAAAATGATTGTTTACTGAGTTCTGTAAGTTCTTACAGTGAATTGTCAAACCTGAGTGTGGTTAGAGAACACCCACAACCTCTGCAAATGGGGTCAGAGGTGAGGGGGTCTCATGGAGGACCTGTGCCCTTGAATGTTGCAGTTTGGTTAACTCTGGGTGATAGATGAGATTTTAAAGCATAACTTTCCCATTGATCCCATTTGAATCTTAGAATGTAATACATGTTGGAACTCTCACTTGGCAGGTTGAGTGATTCAGCTAAGATCTCACAAAGCAGTAACAGTATCAGGACGTGGCCCCAGCTGCCTGCCATACCATTTAATGTCAATTATCTATTCTGAGAACTCTACCCTCTGGAGCAATGTCAAGAAAAACAAGGTCTTTAAAAACTGCCCTACAGCAAGTATAATGTAGTCTAAAACAATTTTTGTACTACCATATGAAAAGAATCTCAATCTGTCCCAATTGAGTCAATGGCTATATTTCACTACAGCAATAAAACATTCACAGTTTGAATGTAGGTCTTAAAGAAAAACAGACGATATTTGAAATTCTTTCACACAAGTACCTTGTACATAAGACACTGGTGACCTGGACTTACCAGTATCAGACAGCACACATTTTTTTCATATATGTTGTTAACAGTGTGAAAGTCATGCTATTGAGGATGAAATAAACTGTTTTTATATTCCTCGAATTGTAATCACAATTCTGTAAAGTAGTTATAACTTCCTACAAAAGGGAATGAAGTTAGGATCAGTAAACTAAGCTGGACTAATTGCAACACGCTGTAACAGCAACATCCAAGTGTGAACCCAGGTCAGTGTGATGGAGACAGCAGGCCTGTCTCACCCTGAAATACCTAACACTCAGTTACCTGATTCATAATTACGCATCCCTTAAGGATCCAATCATCGAGGTGACAAAGTTTACTATAAATTTAGGTTAGCGCCGGCAATCTACTCTATAAGGACTTTAAACATTTTTTATTTGATTCAATTTGTACAAAATGAGATTTTGTTAATTTAAGGCAAATCCTGAAAGGCACGACAGGTGTTTGAATTTTCCAAGTAGTAATTGGTCCTCTTTGTACGTTTTGCCTCCTTTTACAGTATCATTAGAACGCCGACCTCAAGGACGCCATAAAAGAGGCAGTGCCTTTCTCTCCTATGCGGGCCGCTGCCCTTGACCACACTGGGCTTGGTTCCTTCACATCTCTTCACCTATTTGTTAACAAGGTCAGGTACCTAGCCCCTGAGTGCAGTCACCTGGAAGAACCTATCGACGCCTGTTGGGAAGCGATAGCTTTGGACTTCTCCGAGGGCCGTGCCTTTAGTCGGGGCATGCCCCCGAGGAGAACTCTGAGCTTTAATCCTATGCAGGTGTTACACGGCAGGGGCTACTCTGGAGCACCTCATGTCCACTTATGTGGACCCCAGCCCCTTGGATATGCCCACAGCCCTTCTGCTACTTGGAGGAACAGGACATAGTCCTCTGTCTGCTGCTAGTGTTTGACCAAAGGAAATCTCCTGATTCTTCCACTGCCCCACTGAGTACCTGGTCTCCTTATCCATCTAAGCGAATCTAATGACAAACAATCCAGGAAGCCACAAGTGTCTAAATGTTTACTTGAGTAGTGGAATATTACTCAGCTATAAAAAAAGAACAAAGTATTGCCAGTTGCAGCAACATGGATGGACCTAGAGATTATCATACTAAGTGAAGTAACTCAAAGACAAGTATCATGTGATATGGCTTATGTGGAATCTAAAAAAATGAAACAAATGAAATTATATACAAAACGGAAATAGACCCACAGACATACAAAACAAACTTACAGTTACCAAAGGGGAAAGGCGGGGAGGGATAAATTAGGAGTTTGGGATTAACAGATACACACTACTGTATATAAAATAGATAACAAGGACCTACTGTATAGCACAGGGAACTATTCTCAATACCTTGTAATAACCTTTAAGGAAAAAGAACCTGAAAAATATAGTGTAACTGAGTCACTTTTCGGTACGCCTGAAGCTAACACAACATTGTTGACTTAAATAAAAAATAAGTAAATAAATGTCTAGTTGAGGCTCAGATCCAGGATGGAAGTTTCAACACCCAACATGCCTGCATTTCCAGGACATCATGGCTTTGGGAAGCCCCTCTATATACTGTGGGTTAATAGCTCTTCTGAGATCTGTGTTTATATCCTGTGGCACATCTAAAGGCAACAGCCCTTCCACGCCCCTATTTGATACAACTAGGTTTTCTTTCCCAGACTCATCTGTGTCATTAGTCAAAGTGTACTATCATTTTTGAACTTTTTAACTCCCCTTGCTTTGAATTAAACCCAGCTCTTCATGGCCTTGTACCTGTACTGTATCACAGCGGGTTTCTCTCTTTTCCAAATGATGCCACATTACTGCCTTAACCCACCTAATATACAGCTTCCACGTAAGAGACCATGATGACTTACTCTCATGTTCCAGGCCAGATTTATATCCTTAGGGCTTCATTCACAGAATGACTGCCACCTGTGGACCTCGCTTCGCTTCCCCAGATTTACCCTTTTCTGCAGCCCTTCCATTTTCTCCTCCTGAATTTCTCTTATGTGTCTTTTGTTATCCTCTCCTGGAATAGCTGTCACTTCTCATAATTCAAATGGAAGCCTTTCTCCAGAACTCACAGCTCACCTTTCTCAGAGCTTACAACTCCTGGGTACCATAAAATTTACCCCACTCCTGAGATTCAGCACCTGTCTTTACCGTATATTTTCCTTGAATAAGTATTTGCTTCTGTATTGCCTTCCAACTGCTCTCTAGGTGTTAGATCAACCAAATCATCCAATACATTGGTTTTGATTAAAAATGCTTTCACATGTAGGGATGCATGTTGATCTCCAAAACCGAGAATGGGAATTGAGGAGGGAATATTATTTCCCTTTCACAAATGATCACAAATGAAGACATTAAGTCCCAAAGAAGTTAATTTCTTATCACAACAGCATCACCTATGTTAGTAGCAGAATTAGCATTTGCCCAGATATTTTGGTCATAAGTTTTGTGCTTTTATTACTGTATGCTTTTTTGGAAGAATGTTCTCTAAGGTTGACGCCATACCTTGTGAGTATATTTTATCTTCCAGCACCGCAAACCACACGTGCACTAATACACACACCCTCCTATATGCTGAATGAATAACTCAATACTACTCATGTGTGTAGTCTCCGATTAAGAAGTCTTTCATCTAAAATGTTAACATCTACCCAGAAGATAATTTCCTACTAGTTTTCCCACTTAAAATTCCCATAATCTATTTTTTTTAATGCAGAGTATTCAAATTTGAAAAAACAAAGCAGCAATTCAACCCATCAGCAAAAAAGGTTTAATTTTCCCCATGGCTTTTAGTTTGAGAGATTAATGACTGTGAAACTGACATGCACTCTTTAGAACTTGATAGAAAAATGATCTCCAGAGATTGAGGTGGGTGTTTCTTTTAAACGCTAATAGCTACCAGTTGAGGCCAGGTGGTTTTAAATAACGCCATCTTTTTTTTTTTTTTTAAGAAGATGTTGGGGGTAGGAGTTTATTAATTAATTTATTTTTGCTGTGTTGGGTCTTCGTTTCTGTGCGAGGGCTTTCTCTAGTTGTGGCAAGCAGGGGCCACTCTTCATCGCGGTGCGCGGGCCTCTCACTATCGCAGCCTCTCTTGTTGCGGAGCACAGGCTCCAGATGCGCAGGCTCAGTAGTTGTGGCTCACGGGCCTAGTTGCTCCATGGCATGTGGGATCCTCCCAGACCAGGGCTTGAACCCGTGTCCCCCTGCATTAGCAGGCAGATTCTCAACCACTGCGCCACCAGGGAAGCCCCAGAGGTTGAGGTTTTTATTTTTCTGCAGCTACATTCTAAGCAGGTAGTAAATTCATATGGCATAAAAGAAAAAACAAAAAGGTTTGCAAATCTCAGAAGTTACTCAGTGAAAGGAAATGTGAAAATGGTTTTTTTTTCCAGCTAAACACATGCCATTTTCACTTCATTTTTAAAGCTCTTGATTTTTATTTGACCAGTATTTATGGATCCCTTGTATATTTCAAGAAATATGCTAAATGATAAAAATGATGACTCAGATTCCTTGTCCACAAGAACTCATCATAATTTGCTCTGTTAAAATTTTGTGGGAATCATAATTTGATAATTCAGCAAATATTTGTTGAGTTCTTACTGAGAGGGGTGTTGGGGTCAGACAAAATGCATTAATAACTTTAGAAGGGGGCTAATTTTTCCAAAAGAAATACATAAATATCCTTTGGAAAAAGTACAAGAGAGGAAGGTAGGAGAGATAAAGTGAGAAGCAAAGTACCAGAAGGATGGAAGAACAGAGAAAAGAGACAGACTTTTAGTTGAAGGCGTCATCTTGTTGGGATAGAATCATGACCGTAATTCGGCCTCACCTCCCCTCCTGATAGAGAAAAGCATGGCCACCTGTGGTTAGGTGGATGCTATTACAGCTCTTCTAAGTCCACAAAGTTGCGTGTGATGCGGAAGTTTTCCTAGAATCATGCTAGTGTCGGTCAGGCTAAAACTGAAGAAATGGCTGACTTCTAATATTTAGTAAAAGGAGGAAACTATCACACCAGCTTTTGGGCTTTTGTTCAGATTGAACAAGCAGCTTTCTCTCCAGTTTTTTTTTTTTTTTTTGGCAATACGCGGGCCTCTCACTGCCGTGGCCTCTCCCGTTGCGGAGCACAGGCTCTGGACGCGCAGGCTCAGCGGCCATGGCTCACGGGCCCAGCCGCTCCGCGGCATGTGGGATCTTCCCAGACGGGGGCGTGAACCCGTGTCCCCTGCATCGGCAGGCGGACTCTCAACCACTGCGCCACCAGGGAAGCCCCTCTCTCCAGTTTTGACAGCACAGTTTGCACACACAGCATCACTCACTTTGGTTCATGGAGGTGCTGTTTTTCTAATTTGCAGAGGAAGATGTGCTCTGGTTCTATTTTCAACACATTCAAAGCATATTATTTTGGTAAATATAATTGATGTAATATTTCTAACCCCATGTTCCAGCCATTCATCCAAATTTTCAGGCTGAGATGCAGAACCTTTGGGGTCTAGGGGCACCTGTGCTATTTACCATCTTGAGGAACGACAAGAGGCACCATTATCTCTGGTCCTCCGTTGCCTCATCCATAAAACGAGGTAATAAGTAACTCCTACCAGCCATATTTCACAGGGTGGTGGTTAAAAGTAACATATAAGCACAGTTTTTAATCAGTGAGCTCTGAAGTGCTTTTGCTGGGCTAAAACTGGGTGCACAGATGAAACCAATGCAGACAGTCTTGTCAAGTCACTAGGTACCGTCTGCAACTCTGCCTGTGAGCCGGGCTAAGATGCAGAATCATAGATGCTGCTAACAGATCTTAGAGAAGATATGGGAAACTAGAAAAGAGGGACAATAGAGGCAAGAGAGGGATGGAGTGGAGAAAAGGATAGAAAATGAGGGGGGGCGGAACAGAAAATGGTAAAAGAATTTAGGTGCCACTCATTGGCAAGGTCACGATGTTCCACTTCTTCATTCATTTCTTGGCATCATTAACAAAAGACAGTGAGTGCCTATTATGTACCAGGCACTGTTCTAGGTTCTATGGAAATAGAAAAGACAAGATCTCCATTCATGGAGCTCACATGCAGATGGATTGATGCTGTTAACTAGGTCCCCCTCCTATTTCCTTAAAACGAGTCTCCATTCTTAAATTTTTGTATAACTACCCTTTTATTGTTGGTAAATGTGAACTAGAAACCCATGGTGCAGTAAAATCAAACTGTAAAAATATTTACAAGCTGCATCACCACCTCATGTTTCTCTCATATCTGGAAATGTAATTAAAATGATAAAAACTGAGGAATTTTAGAATTATCTGTAGCCATATTCGTGAGACAAATCTCCCCCAAATCACATAGTAATACTTTTGAAAAACAAGAAGACACTTCAAAAACTCAATTCATGAGCGTTCTGCTAAATAAGGATTACATTATTCCGTAGATGAATGTTTATGAAGACACGGAAGCTATTACATCAAGACTTCACTTCCCGACTGCATGCCCATTTAAGCCTCAATGAGTAAGCCATTATTCCTAATTCAAACCTTTAGCCACAGTTTCTGATCACCTGCCATTACCTGTAAACAACCTTTTTGATGAATACATTTTAAAAGGGAACTGTTGAAAAAGGCTGGCTGAGCCCTGAGGACTGACATTCTATTCTTTCAATGGAATACAGAAATCACACGTGTATTTCACTTTACGTTGCTCAGGTGGTATGGTTCTTTAGTAAACAGAGGGGTTAATTTCAGTTAACGGACTTGTTTAAATTGCGTGTGCGTGTGTGTGATGTTAACGTGTTACAGGTTTCTTCCGGGTGCGTGCAGCGCTTGCTAATGAGTGTTCTTCCAGGCTTTAAAGGAGTCCTTTAGTTCTGGGGAGGACACAAGCCATTGAAAAAAACCACGCAGTCTCTGCTTTCCATCTCCTGACACCGAAGTCAGTATTTGGAAAGGACTCGGGAGAATAAACTTGCAGGAGCTATATGGAAATAGTTCTTCTTAAAGCTATTTTGTAAGGATGGCCCTTGGCACCATTAAGTCAAAGGGATCCCCGCCCCCCGGCACCCGATGGCTGCAAACTTATCCAAGGTGAAGATTCTTTGCTCCTGTTATGTCTCCAAGTGCAGAAGGATTTTGTTTCTTTCATTTTAGGAATGTTTACCTACTGGTAATGGATTGCTTAAGCTTTAAGCAGTTCCTCCAATTCGGTGTTGATGAATTAAAAGTTCCAGGCTACCAGCATTATTTGGGAAGACTCTAATTCTAAATTCTGCTCTAAAAACTTGCTCTCACGAAACATGTGGCAATGTTATGATGCTGGCATATGCCTGCATGGAGGTTTGGAAACACTGCAGTTGTGAGTCAGCCAACCTTTTCAACTGAGTGGATCAATACATTTGTAGAATTGCTGTTTAATTTTCATTTTACCAATGATTTTTTTCTAGTAAATTATTGCAACCATTTTGATTTCATTCTTTTAAAGTTCTCTTTGTTGCTATGTTGTTTTTTTATCGAATAGTGGGATGGATAGGATAGCTGGTTGGTCTTCTGTCTTGCCAATGGATGAAAGAGTGAAATAATTAATGAACAAATTAATAACTTGAGAACCAAGACCATGTAGTTAAAAGCTGCAAAACTCGAATGTACATATCAATCTCCTAACACCACAGAGAGTAGGTAGCCTTAGAGCCTGGACTGGACATTTCTTCTAGTGAATTGGACAACTCCTCAAGTTCCCTCCATTCCTATCTTTTCAAGGTTCTTATTCAGGAGTGGTTTACCTGTGCATCTTCCTGGGCTGTAGTTTAAATAACTAATCAAAGGATACCAATGGGGCTTCCCCGGTGGCGCAGTGGTTGAGAGTCTGCCTGCTGATGCAGGGGACACGGGTTCGTGCCCCGGTCCGGGAGGATCCCACATGCCGCGGAGCGGCTGGGCCCATGAGCCATGGCCGCTGAGCCTGCGCGTCCGGAGCCTGTGCTCCGCAACGGGAGAGGCCACAACAGTGAGAGGCCCACATACCGCAAACAAAACAAAGCAAAAAAAGTATACCAATGGCCTTCTGAAGATGGCAGAATAGAATACGTACGTTCTCAAGTGTCCAAGAGAACACAGGCTGGTGTGGTACCTCTAAGGAGATATTTAGGTACCTGAGACACACAGAAAGTCCTTTATATACATTAACTTGATTAACCTTTACAGAAACCTGGAGCATGTACTACATTTACCTCACACAGTTATTACTAATACTAGTTGCCAGTATAGACAAAGGAACAATGAGCCTTCCTCCACCAAGAGCTAGGAAAAAGCCTCTATAGGTTTAACAGGGTTGTCACCCCCCAGAGTCCAGGCTTCCATTCGGAATTGAAAGTCAGACCACTGGCCCATCTCCCCTGACCTAATCCCCAAAACTCACTGCATCAGCATCACTTTCTACCTGGAGACTCTTAGACCCAATCTTTTCATGCCCTTTATTGCTGTTGATGTCACTGCAGGAAACCCACAATTCTCAGGTCACATGCCCCCAACTCCACTCTGGATTTGGGACTGCATGTCTTTCATGTCCCTGTCACCCACGGCCAGATCAGGGAAGTCTCTTCACTCAACTATAGGCATAATCCCCAGATACACTGACTTTTAACAGTTGTTGTCCTTCCAAACAACATACACTTTATAAACAGGTCTATCATAATGTAAGACTATACTCATTTTTTCACAGTTTGAATCTTGGTTAAAGACTCTTTTCCAGAAGGTCAGGAAAAATCTGTCACATACATCTCTCTCTTACCCACTGCACTAAAATTTTATAAACGGATTATTAGTCTGTGTTTATAAATCCTCAATTTTCTTATTGGCTCCGTGGTGATCTGTTGCTTGGAGACAGAATAATCTTTCCCTCGTGGATACCTCTTTATTCCCCAACTGTGCACCCAACACCGTAGAGAACATTAATGTACATATCTTTGCATGTTTACAAGTATTTTTATAAAATAAATTCTTAGAGCTGTAATTCACAGGTTGATACGTAAGGGAAATTTATATTTTCACAGGCACTGCCAGATGACCCTCTAGAAAATCCAAGTCAATTCTTCACCACCTTGTGTGTATGTTTCTTGAAATGTATTCCAAAATTTCTATGTAACTTACAGATGTGCGTGTGTGTATAAATTAAAATAAAACAGTTAAAGTTTGAAAATAGATACTATTTCTCATTAAAAATGAGAAATATTTAAAGATTTAAAAAATTTTAAATATTAAAATTTTAATGAGTTTAATGTAAACTCGTTAAAACTATGTTTATTTTTTATCACCTGAACATTAGCAAGAGGTTAACCATTATTTAACCTGTAAATCATCTGTACTTCCTTCTCAGCTAATATCCTATTCTGAACCTTTGACCATGTAATTTTTTTTTTTGGGGGGGGCTGCGTTGGGTCTTCGCTGCTGCACGCAGGCTTTCTCTAGTTTCAGCAAGCGGGGGCTACTCTTCGTTGCAGTGCACAGGCTTCTCATTGCAGACGGATGCTTCTTTTGTTGCAGAGCACAGGCTCTAGGCGGGTGAGCTCAGTAGTGGTGGCGCACGGGCTTAGTTGCTCTGCAGCATGTGGGATCTTCCGGGACCAGGACTTGAACCCGTGTCCCCTGCACTGGCAGGCGGATTCTTAACCACTGCACCACCAGGGATGTCCCTGACCATGTAATTATTTACATATTAATTTAAATGATTCAAGCAATGTAGGGTTGCATTTGTATTGTAAAACATGAAAGAGAAACACATTATCAAACTTATTTTACTCCCCTTATTCCAGTGCTGCTTCCTCCACAGGGCTCATTGTTTTCTAGCATTCTTTAATGCATGTATAATGCTTTATATAGATCTTTAAAGTGTAAATGATTGCTGTGCATTTTTAAACAACTTCTTATTGAACATAACAAATTTTTCTATTTAATCCATATAAATATATATTTTCTTTACACTAATGTATAGTATTTCATGGTATGTATATATTAAGGCTTATTTAATTGTCCTATTAATAGACATTTAGAATGTTCCAAATTTTTTTTTAACAAACGATGCTTCACTGAGCATCCTTATATTTACCTTCAGTGCAAATGGACAACTATTTTGCCAGAATACCAAGGAACTAAATTGGTAAGAGGAGACAAATACTTTAGCATTCAATAACAAATTACCTTCCAAAATACCTGCACCAATTTAAACTCCTCCTAGTGGTATTTGAAAAACATGACTTTCAGTTGATATAAACATGACTCCTTTCTCCGAAGTAGTCAAAAAACATGTCTCACCATTCTCTTAGGTTGTATTTCCCTACATTACTAGTGAGGTTGAATTGAATGTCCTTTATTATGTTTAACCATTTATAACTCCCTTGCTGGGAGTGCCTGATTTTTTCTTAGTCTCATAGATGATTATTGATTTGCAGAAGCTCTTTACGTATCAGGAGGATTAATCTTCAGATTCATATTTTATAAAGCAAATATTTTCTCACTTTATCATTTGCCTCTTAACTTTGCATCCTTTCCATATAAAGGTCAGTCATTTTCATGTGGGCAAAATTGTCTTTTATGTTACTGCTTCCAAAGCCTACTCTTTAATATCTAAGACATTTGGTGCAATGTCTAGATGGCATAGAGATTAAGCATGTGTTGTTGATGTGAAGTGTGAAGCTTACGATTATTTTACAGGTGACTGAGCCATAAACTTCCATCTCAAAGAAAGCAGCAACCCATTTTGCAGTAAAGAAAATCAACTGCCACGTGCCAATTTCTGAAAAACACAGCCTAAGTTTTACCCTCTTCTATCCACACACCTGGGCTATGTTCTGTAAGATGTGGATGCAATCACTGGGGTGGTCGATACGTTACCGTGGAATAAATTATATTGGTATTTTAGAGGAAAACCTGCTAAAGGTAACTCTGCTTTTGTCTTTATTTATTCCTTTCCTCATTTCATGCTGTTTCAACCCATGGAGGATGCTCAGCTAAATTAGAATGGTTAATGTCATTCTGAGATCACGTACTTTATTCTGCCCTTTTTTTTTTTTTTTGGTGAAAGAGGCTGGCTGGGAGCTGAATGTGCTGTGTCTCAGGTCATTCAGTAACTGCTCTGTGTTCATTTTCAATTCTCCCGGCGTTCCCTCCGGCGGGAAGCCAGACGCTGTGTTGGCAAGATGTTTATGCTTCAGTTCTCCCTACTCTATTCATCACACCCTTCCCCGAATTGCCTAGTTAACAAGCATTATTCCAAACCCATTTTGCAAATGAAAAAGCTATGGGAAAAGAGGGAAAATGTGTTTTTTTGGTGCCTTAACTAGGTAATACTCTGCCAGGTCACTTAGATGATGGCTTTTAAGAATCGACGTTTGCTATTTCCGAATTTTCTGATGGGCTCCGGTGGAAAAGCATTCATTTCATAATTCAATTTCCTACATCTATTCATTGGCTCTTCATTTACTTGAATGTTTATTCCTCCAGCCCTTCATTCATTCAGCTTCTCTTACTATATATAAGGACTTATTCTCAGCATTACGGATATAGAAAAATAGAAGACAGTACCAATCAGATTGGCCCCCAGTGTGGGGAGCAGGGTGATTAAGAGATGAGAGAAAGGAATGTATAAATAGTGGTTGTCGAGTGACCTTCTAGGGCTTGCAGTCCAGTCCATCAGAGCTGGAATCTACCTTGTAGGTCCCTAACATTAGGAAGACAGAAGTTCACTGAAACCAGACTGGCTAACGGGTGTGTGGGTGTGTGGGTGTGTGCGTGTGACCAATCTTGGAAACAAATAGATCCGAGTTTGGATTCTGGCAAGAGAAGAGCTGTGCTCTCAGGGACCGTGTTGGTCTGTTAGGTGCGTTGTGACGTACTGCGTGGCTGAAGCGGGTCTCTTGGTTTGGCATCTACACAGCTTTCTGTAAGGGTCCGTGACCTAATTCAAATGTGTGAGTGTATGTTGGGGGCGTGGGTTTCACACACCACTGAGTGACTCTCCAAACAACAGCTGGGTTTCCTACACCTTAACTCAATTCTGACACTGTCTACACAGAGACAGCATCAGATTATACAGGCTCAGTCCTACAAGCCTACCCTCTGCTTCAAGTCCCGGTTGTCTCCTGTATGTCTGACCCACTGGTCATAAATTAGAGGTTCAGTTAATTTGCTAGAGTGGCTCACTCTATCCCTGCATCAGGCAGAGCTATCAGACATCAGAGGAACATTTTCCTTGCAAGATCAGTGGTTTATCATGTAAGGATATAACTCAAACAGCCGGATGGAAGAGATGCATGGGGAGAGGCATGGGGAAAGGGCACAGAGCTTTGACGCCCTCTCCAGGGGCACCAGTCTCTCCAAACCCTCCACCTGTTCACAAACCCAGAAGCTCTCCAAACCATCCTTTGGGGTTTTTATGGAGACTTCAACACATAGGCATGATTAGTTAAATCAGTGGCCATTGGTGATTGATCTAACCTCTAGCCCCTCTCCCCACTTCCCCAGAGGTCAGGGATAGGACTGAAAGTTTCAACCCCTTAATCACATGGTTGGTTCCCATGGTAACCAACCCAACCTTTGCTGGGGGTCCAAAAGTCACCTCATTAACATAACAAAGACAACTTTGTTGCTCTCATCACTTAGGAAATGCCAAGTGTTTTGGTTGCTGTGAGCCAGAAACCAAGAACCCTGAAAGAAAACCAAATACATATGAGAAATATATTTTGGTCATATGAATGACCAAATATGTATTTCTTATAAATCCAAAAATACCACATTTTCCCACATCTCTGCCATTTAGGAGTCTGCCATTTAGAGATGCACCCTCCCTGCCCTGCAATTTCGAAAGGGAAGGTGAGTATGCTCATTGTAGAGCTACAAGATTCATGGTCCCTGTGCCCCAGACCTTGATGTGGGCCAGGGAGTAAGTCCTATACGATGTTATGACAAGCCGCCCAACTCATATCAAAAGCAGTTTGGAGAAATCATACTTACGGGGAACTGTTTGAAGACACACCTTCCACGAGTTCCTACAGCCCCTGTAGGTGTTATCAGTGCATCAGGCAGAGCTATCAGACACCAGAGAGCTCAGACTCTACCGCTCGGTCTGTTTCCTATAGGTTTTCTGCACGAAGCTGCACGGGAGCACATTCTCCCTGCCTTCACTGACCTGTACAAGGCTGCACTGGAGCATGTGCTCCCAGCCTTCACTGAGAAGGTAAAAGCAGCACCTTATGAAGTGTTCACGGCATCTGCTCCGCGGATGTTGTTAGAAACATCGTTCAGTATATTAATTCCCACTTGTGCACTTTATTTTCAGCTTGGCTCAGAAAGATCAGGTTTCCAAAAGAACCGTGTTTCTCCCTGTGGATAACAAATGCCCTGCCATTCCTTCACACAACAAACGTTACTGAGCCCCCGCTCAGCACCAGGCACGGTCACTGGTGGTAGAGGTGAGAACAACATGGCTGTTTTTGCAAAGGACAGATTTAGGTGAGGATGCTGACAATAAACAAGGAAACAACTCAGAGAAAGGGATCGGGCTTCCCTGGCGACGCAGTGGTTGAGAGTCCACCTGCAGGAGACACGGGTTCGTGCCCCGGTCCGGGAAGATCCCACATGCCGCGGAGCGGCTGGGCCCGTGAGCCATGGCCGCTGAGCCTGCGCGTCTGGAGCCTGTGCTCCGCAACGGGAGAGGCCACAACAGTGAGGGGCCCGCGTACCGCAAAAAAAAAAAAAAAAAAGCAAGGGATCATGTCAGAGAATGAATGAAGCCATTAAGAAAGGGGAATGGGGTAAGGTGACAGAGACAGTGGCAACCAGTGATTTCGATGGGACTTCGAGAAGAGCACACAGGGAGGTGACCTTTAAGCTGAGAGCTTCTGCCGTGAGCAGCAGCAGGAGAAGAGCTGGCTCCAGAGCCTGCAATGCGAGGACCTAATGCAGAGCCATTAAGTCTGATAGGAACCTGAGCCATGGGAAAAGCAGAGTGATGAGCACAGGAAAGTTAATAGGGACAAAATCCTGTGGCGGCTTCAGGACCACAGTAAGGGCCTTGGAAGCTAAGCTGCTGGCTGACACCAGGGCAGGGGCCGTGGCTGAGGGAGCCGCGGAGGCTTCAGCAAGGGTCCCGACAGTCTGGATTCAGAGCACAGCTCTGGAGAACGAGAGGCTGTCTGTCTACATTTAGGCTTCAGGGCTCAGTGGATTTGCTCTTATACTGGGTGAAGGGCCCCGGGTGACAGCCGCCGTCCTCTGAAGATGGAAGGTCTCTGGCGTTCCGGGACTGGACAAGGCCATCAGGAGGGAGGGAGACAGAGCAGGGTGCAGGGAACTGAGCTCCGAGGCTCACCGGAAGTTAGAGCACGGGAGGAGCAGCCCACGTAGAAGGAGAGCTGTGTTTCAGAGGGTGTCTGAGGAGGGATGAGCCTGATTCTGAGCAGCAAGACCCGGAGGACAGGGGTTCAGCCACAGGAGCTGACACATGGGGATCGGCGAGAGCAGTTCCAGCCGAGGGCAGCGGTGTGGGCTGAGGAGAGAATGGGAACTAAGGAAGTAAAGACAACAACTAGAGATGCTTCCTCAAAAGGGTTTCACGAAAGAGCTGTAGAAACCCAGGGAAATGGCAGGAGGGTACTCGGGGGGCTCAGAGAGGGTTGTCTGTAGGGACTGTTAAAGCACGGTCCCGCACTGTTGGGGTCATGAGGCGAACAGGCATGTTTCTGTGAGTTGGATGACCGTGAAACTCAGAAGCAAACGTGTGCTCTGGTGATAAAAGTGTGAAGGGCGGGGCTTCCCTGGTGGCGCAGTGGTTGAGAGTCCGCCGGCCGATGCAGGGGACACGGGTTCGTGCCCCGGTCCGGGAAGATCCCACATGCCGCGGAGCGGCTGGGCCCGTGAGCCATGGCCGCTGAGCCTGCGCTCCGCAACGGGAGACGCCACGGCAGTGAGAGGCCCGCGTACCGAAAAAGAGAAGTGTGAAGGGCTCTATGCCTTATACAGTTACTCCCAACTACAGTTCCAATTCTAGACTTTTTAAATTTTTATTCCGTTGATCTTGCATTTTAATTTTCTATTTTGCTCTTTACTTATATAGGTATTTTCTATACCTTTACTTCATGCCTTTAGTATTTAATAGTTCTAAGAAAATAAGCAGCTAACCACTGGAAAACCAGTGGCAGAAGTTTTGTTCATGAGGGCTGTAGATATCTGAAGCGAAGAGGGAGCCTCCTTTCAAACCCCTGATCTCACATCACATAAGCCACACTTGTTTTAAATCAAATCCATTCAGGTACTCCTTTATTGCCTTTGAATTTTCTGAAGTAGTATGGGAAAAGGTGATATATATTTCAAAGCCCAAAATGAAATGACTGCTCTGTTTTTGTGTTTATCATTGTCCTACGGCATCCATTACATTTTTCAGTGATAAGATATTTTGCACTTAGAGGCTTGAAGACAGCACTCTCCATTACTGTGTCTTGTTGGAGGGCTCTAACAGAATTTATGGAGTATATAAACATTTATATAATTTATAGGCAAAGATTCACCCTTTTGTTTATTCCTAGAAAAATACTAATTCCAAAAAGAGCCAATACATTTTAAGTATGCTTGTTACATCAGGAATTACTAGGAGTATAATAGTTCATAACTCATGAGTCTTAACCAACAGCACATTTTTATGTGAAATGTGAGCATTTTTATTTGACATGTTAATTAAAATAGCATCTTTTCCTCTCCTAGCCACAAAGTCTTAGGGTCTTTGAAGAGGCCTTCAGCCGCATGTAGCTCAGTTCCCACATGAAGAGAGCTAGTTAATCCCACCTCACTCCATCCCTTCCTCCCTGTTCCCCACAGGAGGAAAAGGGACATTTGGACATAGGAACTGGGTGCACCCTCCACACCTCTTTCCCCTCGCTTTAGGATATGCCTGCCTAGGGGGAGTGGATGCTCTGCTGTTCCCTTTACTGCACGGCCAAATGGTCCTGCCGTGTGTGGAGAGTCCTGTGGGTGTCCAGCTGTGTCAGAGATAGGGTGAGAAGAGGCCTGTCGTGGCTGCCGACCCAAGCCACATCCCAGTTATAAGTATCAAAGGGGATGGTATTAAAGGTGGGTTATCTCAATCCAGGAGACCCGACCTATGTCTCTTTTCATCTGTGATAACTGGAGTAGACAAGAGAAAGCTTTGCTTAGAGATGACCTCCAGCCTCAACAGTCCCCAGTTTTAGGTAAAGTTCAGAGATGTGAGTTCCTCAGGGTTACACTCTTACAGCTGGGACCAAAATTCAGAGCATCTGCTCTAGTTCATGCTTCTCAGATTGGAGCTTCTGTTTGTCTCCTGACTAGGGCTCCAAGTACATGGCTTGTACATTTTATATAATTTTCATATCTAGTGATGCAAAAACTTAACAAGTCTGACTATTAATAACTCAGTCTGAGACTTATATTGAAAATGTTAAAGTAAGCAAAAACACTGTCATGGAGAGTGTATAGTCATAAAAAGAATTTCAATTTTGCCAAAAAACCATGAACACAAATTATTCATAAGGAAAATATTATAAGCAAGAAAATGACACTGTAGAACCTGGACAGGATCTAAAGCTTAAACTACATTAGAGCTCAAAGTCTTCAAATTCAGCTGAATGCAGATGACAAACTATCAAAGATGACTATTAGATGGACACAATAATGAATAATTCATGCTGGATGGTCGTGTACCAAGCATGCATAGTCATGTCTTGCCTAACCTCTTCTCTCCCCTCACAGCTCACAATCCCTTTGTCCCTGGACATTCTTTGCTTGGAAGATTCAAACAGATAACTCCAGATTGGATAGTTCAAACATAAAACAAATACCAGGGAGTGTGAAAGGGAGATAATAATTTTTTAGTTTATCCACAGTTGCCAGGAATGGGGGTGCAAGTGGAGCTTGATCCCTACCAAGGTGTGCAGTGTGCTACACACTATGTTTTCAGACTTTCCTGCATGAGTATCTTCTCCGCTGGATACACAGAAAACCCTGAACGCTTCTATAGGTATCTCCGCAAATGGTAACTATTTCAGTTCGGCAGCGATAATAATGCCAGTTTTACCTGCACTTTAGAAAGATGAATAGAAATATAAATATTAGCTACGTAAAACGTGAGCTTATTTAGTTTTGTTTTACCTTGGTTTATTAAAAAACAATGGAGAAGGAAATTTTATCAACAGGAAAACAGGTAATCAATATGTGAATTCCTTCAAATATCTGTATCTATAAATATCTATAATCTCTATTGAGCAAAACCTTTAAAAGACCCAAATTCAATGTGTCTGAGTTATTATGTCCCGTGCTGTGTGAAGGCACTGTGGAAGGGAGCGTGTGGTTTATGTCATCACCTCCCTTCCCGACTCTCAGCTGACTCGGTAACTATATTCACTATCACAAATTCCCGTTTTCATATTTTAATCACGTGTGGCCAGAACACATAGGATGCTAAGTAGTCTGAGCTTAATTCTTCACCGATATCAGAAGGGTATTAAATCAGAGAGAGAGGATCTAAAGGAAAGTAACTTAATCTATGCTTTTAAAAATCATGATTCAGGCCCTTCAGTAAAACTGCTTGATTAGTATAATGTTGGAATACCTTGTGCCTACCCGCGATATGTTGTATGCTGTACTCCATTATTTTTCTAGAATGCTACCTTTGATAGCTCTCCAGGCATAAGGATACCAGCTTTCTGATTCCCGAATATTCTCAGCATTTAGTTGGGTTCTTGATACAGAGGTGTTACAGGTCATGATTTACTGCTTACAAATAAATTAATTATAATTTTCTTTGCATGGAAAAACACATGTATACACCTATGCACACGTGTTACATGTATATTGTATATATTTTATCAGTATGTCAGAAATACTCTGTAGTCAAATCTAAATCGAGATAAAATTTTCAGACTTGTTAGGATACACTAAGGATAATCTCCATATATAAAGCATCCATCCATTGTAGCAAAAGCCCATACATATGGAAGAAACTGATCAGTGTGGTGCTGAGGGCAATTTCCCAGGTAAAGCTCTGATTGTGTGGAAATGTGACAGGGCAGGTTAGGTGAGGTAAAGATGAGGTTTCCGCTCCCCCATCGCTGGTCTATTTTGTCATTCTCCGTTGATATCCCTCTAAAAATCACACAGGCATTAGAACTGTATTTGCTTCCATTCACTGGTTTCACAGGTGATAAAGCACAAACTTTGTGTAGAGATCCAATATTTCTAGAGATCTCATGGACTACAGGAAAATATGAAAGGCCAATTCCTACACTACAAACAGAAAAACGTTGCATGTGGAATAGAGTACATTTTACCCTGAATTAACCCTGCTTTCAGATTCACATAGTTACAGTTTATTTTGTTAGAGGTGTGGGTGTGAATCTTGTGGCAGTCACTGGTCTATTTACCTTTATATCCTATCAATGACATAGTGCTTGGTACATGGTAGGACTTATATTTGTGCAGTGAAATAGAATTTTATTAAAGATGGATGGGAAGGTTGACTTCTATACTAAAGTCACTGACTACTGTAAAGTGGGATACCTGAAAGAATATAAAAGATGTTTCTAAATAAAGTTCCTAACCTAACAAGCCTATCACTTGAATTCATTTACTGCCATACGTTTCAACTATGACTTCTAATACATTCTGTCAAGGTACAGAGGAAACTGGATTCAAGAATAGCCAAGAGGAGCAGTCAGGGGAAACAATGTAATTTTAAGGGCAATTCTATATGAATTACCTTCTCTTAGCGTGCATTAGAACTCAAATTCTCTTGCCGTACATAAAGATATTAGGTTACAGCTTTCAAACTCTTCCCAGAATACCAAGTCGTAGTTCTTTATTAAATGTTATTTGAGTGAAAATATTCCCAATTCCTATATAAGCACCATATGATCAAAGCAGTTCTGGTTTGCAGTATGAGCATTTTTTCTATGTAAATTTCCCAGATATTTCACTATTTAGCTGAATTTCCTTATAGTTATAGATGAAACTTGATTTTGCCAAGCTATACAAGCAAGGTGATTTCATTCAATACTTCTGAGTAGGACTATATATAGCCAGTTATCTTCCCAACAAATACTGTATTTTGAGATCTCCCCTTTTAAATCTAGAGCACGTGTACTTCTTAACCTAAGGAGGAAGAAATCTTTGCACACAAAGATTTGATTCACAAATCCTCAGCTCCAGATACCAATGTAAGTGGGAAAACAGTATTTCCTGAAGTTATACAAGTATTATCCTAAAATTAAATCCCAGGAAAAACATTTTCCTTTAGATGGCTGGTTGTAAGTAGAATAATTCTTCAGGATAATCTAATGACTGGTATGTGTTTGTGCATCTCTATATTTCTAACAAACTTTCCCAGTCCTTTTTGTCTCATTATATTCAAATGCCATATTATTTAGCAAGTATTCACATTGGATACAAAGCCAATAAACAGAAAAGTCAATTGTATTCTTAAATACTAGCAACAGAAAAATGGAAAAAAATTTTAAAGGTGCCATGTACCTCAGCATAATGTGAAATCTCTATGAGTAAATTTAAGGAGTGACTTGTTAGAATGTTACTAAGTGAAATTAAAGACCTAAAGAGGGCTTCCCCGGGGGCAGAGTGGTTAAGAATCCGCCTGCCAATGCAGGGGACATGGGTTCGAGCCCTGGTCCGGGAAGATCCTACGTGCCGCGGAGCAACTAAGCCTGTGCGCCACAACTACTGACCCTGCGCTCTAGAGCCCGTGAGCTGCAACTACTGAGCCCACGTGCCACAACTACTGAAACCCACGTGGCTAGAGCCCACGTTCCACAAGAGAAGCCACCGCAATGAGAAGCCCACACACAGCAACGAAGGGCAGCCCCCGCATGCTACAACTAGAGAAAGCCCACACGCAGCAAAGACCCAACACAGCCAAAGATGAATTAATTTTTAAAAAGACCTAAAGAAATGCAGATATACACCATGTTCATGTACAGAATGACACAATACTGTGAACGTAGCAATTCTCTCCAAATGAATAGGTTTAATCCAATCTTAACCCAAAACCAACAGAATTTCTTTGCTGGCACAAATTGACAGGCCAATTCTAAAATTTACAGAGAAATACGGAAGGCTAAGTATATAAAGAGCAATTCTGAAGAAGAGCAGAGCTCGAGGCCTTATACTACCAGCTATCAAGACCGTTATGGTGATGAAGTATTTAAAACGTTGAGTGTGACTGACTGGTTCAAGGACAGATGCAGCTAGAGACCGTTTACAATTCCAGAAAGACTGCAGATCTAAAAGTAAAAAGAAATTTTCTAGAGTCACACACCAGGGGACATCTTCATGACCTCTGAGTAGTCAAAGGTTTTGCAAACATCAAAGGTATTAACAGTAAAAGAAAAAGCAATAGGCTGGGTCATTAAATTTGAGAAATTCTATTCATCAAAAGACACCACTATCCAGAGTGAGAAAAGATGACCATCGTTTTATTAAAGATTGGCTCACAGAACATGTAAAGAAAGCTCTCAAAAAGCAAAAGACAACACACAGGTGAAAAAATCGGCCATAAGCTTAAACTGACACTTCTCAGAGAAGGATGTTAAAGGAGCCAGTCCAACAAATATGAAAAGGTGATCAACTTCGTGTGTCAAAGAAATGCAAGTGAAGCCTCCCTAATGAGATACTATAGCCGGACCAGAATGACTTAAATGAAAAAGATAGGACACAACCAAACACTGGTTAGTTCGTGGAGCACCTGGACGGCACGCATTACATTCGTACTGACTCAACACCATTCCCTGGCCTGTGTCCAGTGGATACGCATCCATCTCTTCACCTGAGACATGTACTAGAATGTTCAGAACGACACAATTCGTAACCATAAGCTAGAAATTACATAAATGCCCGTCAGAAGAGACACATAAATTACTCCATATTCACAAAATAACACCCTACCGCAATGACGATGAACACAAGTGTACACAACACCTGGATGAATGTCACCGACACAACCTTCAGTGAAAGAAGCCAGAGATGAAGACACAAAATCTATGTTTCACCATTTATATAATATGCCAAGATAAGCAAAATTAACCAATGCTGTTAGAAGGCAAGAGAATGGTTACTCCTGAGTTGGGATTTAAGATTCAAAGAAGAGCTCATGAGGGTCTCCTGGGGGAAATGTTCTGTAACTTGACCCTGAACCGAAGTTCCATACATTTTTAAGTTGGTGAAAATTTTGCCCGCTAAGCATACAGCATGTACACATTTTTGTATGCGTATTTTATTTGGCTAACTGATCAGAAGCCTGAAAACATCCTAGAATCACTGATATGTCTTTTCTGTAAGAAATCCTCTAGATTCTTAATATAGATAAAGAATTCAATCTAATATAGTAGCACTGTTAAAAGCTCAGCCCTCAGAGGCAAATTGCTGGGTTCAGATCCAGGAAATGCAGTTTACTAGACAAGCGTCTGAGCGATTTTTGTAACTGCTCTAGTTTTTCTCATTAAAAATGGAAAAATAATTTCCTACCTTTTAGGTTTTTGTGCGCACCGAATGAATAACCCAAGATTCAGTGTCCTAAACATTTGACAAGTTGAAAAACTTGAGCTATCCCAGGTACTAATACACAAGTTTTATATGAGGTGTGTGTGTATGTGTATATACACAGTTTCTATATGTGTATATATGTGATTTCTATAAATTTATATGTATAATCACTTCCACTACTGTTCTAGTTGAATCCTGAGGATTTATGTGCTTTTTAATCACTACAGTGCACTGAACCAATGCCTTCAAGGAACAGTCTCCAGAAAAACCCCAAACCATTGAGGATTTATTGTGAATCATTTATTGACACAAACATGTATCAATCAAGTACCGTGTATCATGGCATGGTTGATCTCTTTTATGGTTTGGAAATGATCAATTGAAACCTATTGTAAATCTACGTGGATGTAGTACTTTTTAAATGAGGTTACACAATTCCTTTTATAAGCACTGCTCAGAGGAAATAAATTTTAACAATTAGATCAGAAAAGGGGAAACTAATTGCCTCTATATAAATATATTAATATATAAATATATTAATATATTTATTGTAAATTATAAATATATTTAAACATATGTATATACAAACATGTACATATGCATTTATATTTTACAAATATAGCATAGGGAAATAGTCCCATCGAAAGGTCAGAATTTACTAAATATTTTAGCTCTCATGCCAGAGAACATTAGTTTCTACATGACGTTTTCAAAGCGTTTATTTTCCCATAAAACTGAATAGCAAAATGAAAGAGATCCGAAGTCAATTTAATGTTCTTGCCTCTTTCATATTTCTAAGAAAATATTTATGGAACAATAAACTCAGGTGGCTTAAAATTTTGAACAGGTACGTTTACTGAACAAGCCCTCTATTTTCCTTCTACATCCCTCTGATGACTCCAAACTCCCTTCTATTTACCATGTAACATCACCATTTGTATCTGTTACATAAAAGAGGATACCTGCATTATGTAAACCTGCGTCAACAAAGACAGTAATAAAGCCTTTCCCTGTAGAACTGTTAGAGACACATCACTGCTGCCTCACCTGGCATGTTCTGTTAGAGGTCTTGGGCTCAAGGGACATGAAAGGACCCAGAGAACAAAACCAAAAATTATCAGCACTAAGGAGGCTCACACATCATGGATTCACATTTGGCTGCCTCTCCTCTCCCACACGTCCCACCCCTAGTAATTCATGATTCCCTGATACACTTGCTTCTAGGACTCCGGGCTCACAGAGCACAAAAAGACAACCTGTTCTGACTCGGTTAAATAGAAGTGTTCTTTTAACATTGACCTGCACGTTGCGTATACTCTTCCTTATTTAAATTACAATTTACATACTAACTCACCTGGGAGAATGTCTATGTTTGGCTTTAACTTCTATAAAACCTTTAGGTAAATAATTCCTGTTCCACTGACATTATTTCGAGCTTCTGTGTAGACCAAGTCCTCTACCTGGTCCTCAATTGTATATATTAAAATGCCAAGGCCAAGAAACTTGCTACATAAAAATCTGCTAAGTGCCTTCTGAAGGTGTGTGTATGATAGGTTTTCGATGACCATCTCATTACTAATTGTAGGATGCTTAGATTTGAAAATGTCTCCTACTGAAGTTATATTTATAACCAATGAAAACTGATCTTGAGAACACTGTTTTCCTTCTATGAGAATTTCGTGGAGTCAGGTATAAAAAAAGAGCAATCAAAACTTTGCATCTGTGGTCCAGTACTAGTTAACCTAAACGAGAACGTGTTGGAGATGTAAATAGAAGGTGTCCCTGAACACCTGAGGCTGAGTGGCAGGACCCACGTGCAGGTAGGGTAGTGACATGAATGGTCTCTGTGGAGGAGAATCCTCGCCGTTCCAAGGAGCCTGGCATTCAGTCAAAAAGTTACTGGACATCCAGTATGTGCCACATACCGCTTGGACACTGAGAATACAGAGGGGAACGATATAGAAATTGTACTGTACCATCCTAATGGATGGTACAGGCAAGAAGGTGGGCAATTACAGTGCAATGTGATAAATGCCACTACAGTTTGGAGAAAATGCCGCTTCAGCTTAGGAAGTTGAGCACCCAAAAGAGGTTGTGTGGTTGAAAAACTGAGTTAGGACCTCAAGAATAGGGACGATGCTGTGAGAAGGGAGAAAATACTGCAGAAGTATCTTGATATTAGCAGAAGCTAGCTCTGATTGGGCCTGGTATCTTTTTCATAAAGATAATTGAACAGTCGGCCTAGGAAAGAGCAAACAGAACCAGGTGTAGGAGGGCTCGAAGCCAGGACTGGAACCTCGAGAGCTAGACAAGGGGGGTGGTTGAAGGCACTGGAGCAAACGGGCCATGTGATCAGAGCTGTCACGTGGGGTTCTCACTCTGGTTGTGGAGAGCGGCCACAGAGAAGGATGAGAGGGAACCAGGAAGTTACCCCTCGGGCAGCTGGACCACAACAGAAAGGGAATGAAGAGCCCACACTGAGTGGACGGCAAAGGGCCGGCTGTGTGACACGCCAGGATCTGAGTTTCTGAAAATGCCTGCAAAGGGTGCACCGGGGGAAAAGAAGAAAACTGGGTTTCCAGTGAGGGTGGTGGGAACAGATGTTAATGGTAGGACCAGCATCTTTAGGAAGACAGATAATGGATTAGAGTTGTTCAGAAAGACTATATAACAAATGCCCATAGATAAAGCCTCCATGTGTTTTGTTTGTATAAACAAAACACAACCTTAAAACATCCTATGGAAAGCTAGGAGATGTGTGTGGTTTCCATGATTCTATCATGTTCCTAAAGCAAATAGCTTCTTGCATACAGCTAACACAAGTACTGAGTTGTACCACGGGGTATTCACAGGCAGGAAAAATGGAAAATTCCTTAGGGAGACTGTTTACGGTGTTCACAGAAAATCCTGAAAAGCCATTAGCATCGGACAGGTGTGTGAGTTATAGAATCAATCTGACCTTTTTGGGGGGTTTGTCAATATTTATCGGCACACTTAGTGACATTTATATTGTTAAATGAAAGTATAAAAGTTTGAAGTTGCCAATGGAATCATTATAGGGACAATATCTGATCACAGGATGCTGTAAATTATTTGAACAAAGCTGAAGTGCAAATTTCTACTGTTCTCAAAGATGAAAATAAATTCCTGAAAACTCTCTCTACCTAGCCTGCTCTCTCATCAGATGAGGGAAGGGTTGTTACTCTACCTACCAATGTAATTGCGTAGACTGTTATCCAGCATCTGAATCTGCTACGATGAACAGCTGTTCCATTGTCATTCAATCCACCTACTAATTATATTTTCCTTTGTTTTCTGTTCTCCTTCCTTGTCCTTTCTTTCCCAAATTCATAGAAATACATGTGAGTTCACAAATTTGCATGTACACACCAGACATCCCCATAACACAAACTGAAATAACGCTTATTTATGGCTGGAAGCTGGTTTTCTGCAATAAACCACAGAATAAAATTATTTCTGACCCGGCCAAAGTCTCTTTGGAACAATTTGCTCGGAATGAGGCCTGTTGCTTCTCTATCAGTCAGTATTCAATAATTATAACTTAAGCTACTGAACTCACAACAGGGCTAAATCAATATGATTAATTTTTTTAAAACACTAGCTTTCATGATCAATTATTTCTTTGCCACTAAATAATGTGATAGCAGTGATTTAGAGTATCATCTATTCAACAAACCTTTTCTTTACGGGGCCAGATAGTAAATACGTTAGGTTTGGGGGGCCCTACTGCCTGTCAACGACTCAGCTCTGCTGTTGACATGTGGAAGCAGCCGTGGATGGCACATTCACAACTGAGTCCACCTGCGATCCAGTAAAACCAGTTTACAAAAACTAGTGGGGTCGGGTCTGGCTCACAGGCTGTAGTTTCCTGATGCTGGAGATGTTTCTTCTAATCATTGCTACTGTTAAGAACTATGTAGCACACTTGCTAAACCCCTCATCTGGTGCCATGGAGGTAAGCATCCCCATCCTTATTCTGCAGAGGAGGCCGAGATTTAGAAAGGTAAAGAGAGATCGCCAAGATCAGGTAAACAGGGACAGTGGCATTGAGATGTGAGCCCAGTTCTGGTTCCACACTTCCTGCCCTCAGTAGCTACCAGCAAGTTGTACCGACTCCCTGCGAAGCATAAACACAGCCAGTGATCAGGGCCACACGCCCCTTCTTAGCATTCTACCCAACTCTGGAGGCACTGAAATGCTCTTCAGTAGATCAAGCCAAAGAAGAATACATTCACTAATGTATTCCTCCTCAGGGAGGCAGAGAACATTCTGGAACACAATGACCTTAGGAACCTTTCAACCTCTACACTATACAAATCCTCTCCTGACTTTAAGGCACGATTCCACTCAGGCCGAGCATCTTAATTTGAAGTGGAGCATTTACCAAAACCATGCTGAATTGGTGAAATCGATGGCATCTGCAGAGAGCCTTCCAGCCACTCAAAGTGTTCCAGCTCCTAAAGGCGGTGTCATCAGTAAGGAAGAGCTGGCTCTGGGGACCACTGTCCTTCAGCTGCAGAGTGAGGATAGAGACCCCTGGGACACCACAGAACACCCTCCTTTCACTGCCAGGTGATCCTTTCCTGAGAACGTTTACAGATAAACGCAGAAGACAAGGCAAATATCCTTTCTGGATGTGTCCAAGGACGTGATACCTTCTACTTTGTCTGCAACTTACATGCCAGTTAGGTAAGGTACGCACAGAATTGGAATGAATTTTGTTCTAACCTGTGGTTCTCCTCCACGCCTACACATCAGAATCACCAGGTGGTGTTTTACCAGCAATGATGCCCAGACTTTCTCCTAAACCAATCAAATCAGAATCTCTGTAGGACAGGGCAAAGGAATTTCTTTTAAGCTCTCCAGGTAATCCTAACATGAATATGGAGTCAAGAACACTGTTCTAGACCCACAGTTAAGATGCCATACCTTTGTAACACACATGTACAGACTAGATTGGAAGAAGTAGTTTTGATCTGGGCATCGGGAGACTGGGGTTCTCGTCTCATGTCATCAGACTAATGTCCCTGTGCTACTCGGAAAGGCATTTTGCTTCTATGTGCCTCAGACTCTTCATATGTGCAAAGAAGGGATTAGAAAGATAAGGTCTACCTCTGTGCTCCTATGTGGGGTGAGTGAGATAAAGAGAGCCCACTTGGCAAAAATTATAATTATGAAAATAGTGCTTTTAATGACAGGATGTACTCTTTTAAAAGGTGCTTGTCAGAATTATTATCTGATTATCAAAGAAGCCTAACTTCTGGCAGGGAACTTGAGAGCACAAAAGAAATTGGAAAATAGGGTACAGTTATTATTCCGTGATATCATGTAATTAGAAACAAATGGTCTTTTATCTAAATGGGGTAACATGGATAAATAACATTATTTGTATAAAATATCTTGTAAAAATTTTATCATGCCTGACCTGACAACTTCGAAGCCTAAAGATTTAGAGTAATTTAAGTAAGATGTGATCATCAGCTATATACACCTGAGCGCAAAGTCCTTGTTAGTGGAACCCTGGCAACGTGGTCTTCTAGGCAAGGATTCACATCCAAATTCAAAGGACGGTGATTACTCAATTGGGTGAACTGTCAAACAAGCTTGCTAGACAAGCTCGATTCATTCCATAGGGACACTTTTTGTTTTTACCTTAATGCAAAGTTCATGTGCAAAATGCATAATTAAAAAGGAGTGTCATTTAGGAGATTATCAGCGATTTCAAGTAACACACGCAGCGCTTTGCTCACTCCCCCTTGTGACCTTGCCATAACTCTTGTATCAAGTGCCCAGCTGGAGAAAACCGAGCTAATAATGGCCCAGCTGCATAGTCTAACGAGATCTTTGTGATACAAGCAAGGTCAAGTGCTCTATCCTGTAGCGTATTAATCTCATTGTGCGCTGAGAGAGAAAGAGGCCTGGACGCTAGTGCTGGCTGGAGCACTGCATCACGTTCCAGCCTACACTTCGGCAAGCAGAACTTTGCAAGTGAAATGAATAGCACTTCTAAACGCAGCTGAGAAAGATTATTCTAGAAATAAGGCCTATGTTCGTAAATGCATATTTCAATATTCAACACATTATTTCTATCATGTAATTGAAAGCATATCTACACCATTTAGTTTTATATTTAAAAACTCAATGCCATTAAGTGCATTCTTCTTGAACGTTCTCTCTCTTAGGATAAAGAGTTCTTATAAACCCATACAATTGTCATACTTAATGTAATCCCATACAACAATTTCAGAAGGAACTTAATAGCCCAACTGTACATTTTACCTGCTGATCACCAGTGTACTGGATTCTGCAGGTTAGAAGTCTGACTTCTAATAATTCAAAAGACAAATATCAAGGTCTCGAGAATAAAATGAAGACCGGCGTTAAGGTTGCAGGTTTCTTCAAGACAGGTTCAGAAACCACCACCAAAATAAACAACAAACCACAAAAATTCAGCTGAATGATGAATTTACGAGAGGTTTCTTAAATGTTGACTTTATAGAAAGTCACTGTCCTTAATTTCAAAGGCTTTAAAACAAAGATAACCTGCCAAGTTTTATGCTATTAAAAAGATTAGGTTTTATTTTGCTAAAATAGCATATTCTAGAATGTTCCCATTAGATCATACACTCTTAGCCTTAATATCAAAAAAATGCACATTTAGACCATAAATGCACACAACTGAAAGTCTGAAGAGGGACTGGATACTGCTTCTAATGAACAAAGCCCCATTACGCACGATCAACTATTTTATGCTCACCAGGTGAAAGCTCAAAGGCACCAAAATTACACGAATTCTTTGAGTCACTAAGTCGTTGTTGCATTTTGTGTGGCCTGGTTTCAGGGTGAATTCGGTAATTTGATAATCTACTTTTACAGCTTATTAATGGATATATGGGTCCTGCTTTCTTTTGGAGCATTTTGAGAACTAGAATATCACCATCCCTAAGAAGGACACACTTCTACTTTTAATAAAAGTGACATTGTTACAGATCCGATTTGCAAAGAAACCAGGTATTTTACTGGTTGGTAAATTTAATCTACTTGGGAAATCTTCATAATGATGGAAAATTGTGCCCATCAATTCAACAGACTCCTCTTGAGCATTTATTATTGAGCAGACCTTTGGCAGGAGTATGGGAAACACATGTTGATGGAACGTCCGCCTGGGCCTCAAGGAGCTAGCTCCTGGCGTCTTGGAGACACATGACTCTAATTGAGGGAGGGGCTTTTTAAGGGCGGTCATTGTGGATGCACCTGGGGGCCCCGTGGCTAGGGGTGGGGGTGGGGGCTCCAACATCCTGATGAGGAAAACCTGCGAAGGCCTCATGACCACCCGGGGGGCTGAGACGGGGAGCAGAAGCAGGACAGACAGCACGGAAACTGCACCCACAAAGGTTTCAGGGGTCTCGGCTCACTCAGAGGACAGAAAGGCACCCGAGGGGACACAGAATCAGCCCCTAGGGTGGGGACAGCCTTGCAAACTGGAACTAGAAGTTCCTTTGTGGGAAGAAGGAGGGTGGCGTTTCACCCCAGTGATAAAACCCAACGGGGGCTGTGTTAGCTCGGCGGCCAAAACAAAGGATCATAAAATACGAGCTTAAACGCAGGAAAATATTTCCTCACGGTTCTAGAGGCTGGACGTCCGCGACCAAGGGATCCGGCAGGGCTGGCTTCCCGGACGCCTCCCTCCTCCTCGGCGTGTAGACAGGAAGCTGCCCCGGCCCGCGTCCGCCTGCCATGCTCTCTGCGCACTCACGCCTCGGCCGTTCCTCCCTCTCCCTATAAGGACCCTGTGGTCCTATCAGATTTGGGCTCCACCCCTCTGACCCCAGTTAACCTTCATCAGCTCCTTAAAGGGTCCTCTCCCCACACGCTCCCATCTGGGGGCGGAGGCTTCAACATATGGATTTTGAGGGAAAGCAAATCAGTCCATAACAGCGACTAGTGTAGGCTTGGAAGCCAACTGGGATGTGCAGAGCATGACGTGGGCTGTAGGGTGAAGGGTGGAACGGAGGGGATAAAGATGACGAGCCACTGGGAAGAGGAAAGCGGAGGCCCCTTTCCTGGAGGTCAGAGGTGAGGGCCATGCGGATCCTGATTCCAGGCTCGCAGCCTCACTGGGAACCTGTCCTGGAGCTGAGTAGACTTAGGCAAAGAGGAAAAGGTACAAAATGCTTAACCTACCGGGGCTTTTAAAACTATACGTATAGTGGCCTAGGCCGGAGGGGGAGATGAGAGACCCTCACGCAGGTCCAAACTGAGACAAGGTCACTCACTGCAGCCCTGACCACAGTGGGCTGCCTGTGAGCTCCCGAGACCCTGAGCGCCAGCCGGGGGGACGTTCGCCTCCTTCACTGGAAAGGCTCGGCGAAGTAGCTCACTTTTAAATGCCTACAGAAATAGAAATTACATCAGAAGACATTCTGATGGGACAGCACTTGCTGGGGTTCAGCTGAAGCAGCCGTGAGCGCTGAGAATCCGCAGCAATTGGATCCTCAGTCCCTGAATGTGCACACCGTCCATAGAACTTTGAGGCTGTTGGGCTGGACCAGACTCGAGAGCCCTCGTTTCTCAGTCAGGACGGGATGGGAACATGTGAACCCTGGCTCCATCATTATTAACTGTTAAGACCCTTCAGCTTTCTGCGAAGAAAACAACTTTTATCTCTCAAAGGACAGAATGATACCTAATTCACCAGGATTTTTTTTAAAAATTAAAAATTACATGAACTAAAGCAGGTGGCATATTTTCCCACCCCAGAAAATGGAGCACATTTCTAACCCCAGAGTTTAATAAAACTGTTGCTGGAGATGAGTCTTGCCCCAGAAAGAATTTAAAGGAACAAGCTGGGAGCATTATATAAAATAGCAAGGATATCTGATGCTCATAGCAATGGGAATTTTTGGTCTTGAAAGTTTCCAGTTCCTAAAATACAGTAATATCTGAGTAATTCTTTGTGATAAAAATTCTCATCCTCACTAAGCATATAAGTTTGGAGGAAGAAAAGCAGCATTTGTTGAGTCATTTGGACAGGATGCTCTCATATAATTCTCCCGACAATGTGTGAAATAAACACTATGGACATTTTCTAGGTAAGGAAAGTGAAGGCCATCCCGCAGTTGAGCAGGTTTTTGAAGCTGTGTCTCTCTGATTCTACAACTCACTTGCTTCCTACTATTCCATCCCACGTCCCCAAACTCTCCAAACTAGCATTCACGCAGCACACCTGTGACCTGACACTGAATCCCAGCTCTATAACTTCATTACTGTGTGATTCAGGTACACAGGTGATTTCTGTAAACCTTAATTCCCTTGTCTGTAAACCTAGTAGAAGGTGCCCAGTAAGGGTAGCTATTGATATATTATTTCTGTATATGATTTACAAACTTATCAGAATGCCAAACTCTTGAGAAATATTTGAACATGCCCAATTAGTTTCCCAAAGCATATCATCAATTATTTTGATATTAGCACACACTAATATTACTAACATGAGAGCAGCAAAAAAAAAAAAGAAATAGTAAAGGAGGTCACATTTGTGTAAGGTTTTATTGCATGTGTGCTAAAATGCCCTCTGTGTGAAGGCAATACAGATATAGATATATAGAGATATATATAGATATGCTCTCAGATAATATTAGCAAGTGAAAGGTAACAGCCCAAAACATACGACACCTTTAGCCTTCTTCGAACGCACAGTCACATTTTATAAGGTTAAACCAAAGAGTTGAGGTCAAGCATTCACTCAAGACACCTGAACATTCAATAAGCCAGCACGTCAGCTCCACATCACTCACCCATAATTGCTAAAAAGGAAAACCATCTTCAGCCTCCCTCTTCAAGAAGATGTGTTGGGGATGATTTTATGCTTTTTGTATCTTCGCATTTACCTGAACGGATCATGAGAGGATTATTTCCCCGAAGTTAACGAAGCTTGAACTCGAGAACCCGTCCTTCACACAGGTGCCTTGAGGCTCTGGAAACTGTCCTTACAGTGTGTGCCTATAATCCTCTGATTGGGGAATTTTGAAACAATAATATATTTTAAGTTCAACAGGTTAAGGCCGCTCTCTTTCCGCTGCATCCTCCCTCTGGAGTACTTCAGCACTGGTGCTGAGCATGGCGTGGGGCTTTTGGGATCAGTGCAAAGGGAAGTTCAAGATCTCTTATTTCAGCCTGTTTATGCAGTTTCCATCACTTCTGTCGATAACTAAGTTATCACTCATCATCCCAAAACAATGTGTATGGTCTGCTCCAAGAACGCAGCGGGGGTCACAGAGCCCGGCGTAGGGCAGGGATGTTATGGAACGTGTTCTAAGTGCCACCCCTGAAGGGAGGTAGCAGTGGAAGAGGGAAAGGGGGTTGATATGGACAAAGCCAGATGCTAGTCTGTGAAATTCGCTTGAGGGAAGTTTTCTCAAGTATGACCACAGTGCTAAAAATATACATGACATTACCAAAACGAGTCCTCACTTCAGAATACAACTCATCCATAATAGTAATATTTCTAAAACAAGTTTGAATAAGCATTTGACTAAGAAAAGCACCAATGATCTTTCTATTCTCTCTACAAAACAATATTACAAAATCATATGCTCACATGAAAAGGTAATCAATCAGTATTCAGCCAAAGCTATAGGAAAATATATGCTACAGGTAGTGAGGGGTAAAATGACTAGGAATTTTGTTTTCATATTTTTTTCTGACATTTCTGACGATTATAGTATTTTTTCACTTTCTTAACATATGTAAGTTGTAGTGCTTTCTTATTCTAAAGAAAATATTCACTTTCAAGCAATATAATATTCACAATTTTGTCTTTTCTTATTGGCATGCCCCCCACATTATGACCTTTAAGCTTGCCAAAACCTAGATTGGCCTCTGAAAACTATTGTGACAGTTTGATATCAGGTTCCAAAGAATACAGTCCTTCCATAACAAAGAAAATCCAAGAATATTATAAAATCAAAGGCAAACACTGCCTTCTCCTTCCTGTGCATTCCATCTTGCTTCCTTCCTAGGTCCACCCACTGTAAGTTTTGCTCTGGGTTTTCTCTACTTCTGGTGGCAACTGGCTATCAGTGTCACAGGACAGATGTCTCTCACAGTTTTGACATTCGTAAAGACCAGCAGATATTGAAGTCTATCCAGTTAAAAGAAAACAACTTTGCGCCACTGTGAGCCCTCAATGATAGGAGCGCAGAGAGCTTTACCGTTTACCTAATTCAAAAATAATCATTCTAGGACATTTTTCTCAAAAATATGCACTTAAAATACTCTTCCCTCTTTCTGTTGGTTTGTTGTCTGCGCTGGGCTACGCAGAGGAAAGTAAATGGCCAGTGCTGAGGTCAAAGGAAGAGTCCAGAGTTACTGTCGATGGGAGAGTCTTAATGAAAAGACTGCAGTACTCCAACCATATGAATGATGTGCTTGATTAACTAGAATTACCCAGGAAGTCAGCTTCCAAGTGTCAATTAGAGGTGCATGTGGCTGTGAAATAGGTAGATGCCCTGATTTGCATTCAGTGACAATGTTTCGTTCTAGTTCTGTTAAAAAGAGCGTTATTTTCACACCCGTCACATAAATCCTAAAAAAATTTTACTGCATTAGTGGTATTCAAACCTCTACTGTATAGATGACTTAATTCCCAATATGATGAAGAGGGCATTAAAAAGTCAATCATGAAATGCCCATTTGGCCTGAAACCAGCTTAACTGAGGCCATTTGTGAGATTTTTACTAGCTGAACAGTGTTCGGGCAAAGTACAACCAATGGTCGTCATAATTAAACATTCATTGGCTTACTCACTTATTGATTAGATGTAATTCATGAATCACCTCGATGTTGGCTTCACTTCAAAATTACAAATTTAAAGACATCAATAAATATTCCCTATATATTAAGAAAATGGGTTTTAATCAAAATAATTGATTTTTTTCATCATACTCGTGGCCAACCACAACACAGAGTTAGAATGTCTGCTGCGTGCTATTTAAGTTATGGTTGATCAAATAAACCCATGCAATGCTTCATTAACACACATTCACGTTTTAAATTATAGCTGAGATTTATAGCCCAAGGGGAATGCCTTATTTTAGATACTAAATGGAATACTGCACGAGTGTGTTTATTTTTGTCCCTGTTAATGCAGTATTATAGAGGCGCAAAATTTAAGTCTTATCAGACAGAAAATAGAAAACCAGTATCATTAGGCCTATGATCAATTTAGGTGTACCTATCCTTGTGAAATATTCCTGAAAGGACATAAACACATTTACTATATACACACAGGCTTCTATTTCTAATGCCCAAACATGTCTCACTTTTAGAAATTGTCCTGATAAAGTCTCAAAAATGGGAAAAACTCTGTGAAATTTTAAAAATCGCTTTTTGTTATACACACATATTTATAGTTTAAGACTTTGCATTTGGTTCCTAATTTATTTGTTCTTTCACTTATTTACTCATTCATAATCCACTCTTCAACAAATACTTTCCACAGTCTTAAATATTCACGCTCAAATTGTAGGGGCAGAGTAGCCTCACATCAGGAATTTGCCAGGAATGTGGAACCTCAGATTTCACCCCAGAGGTGCTGAACCAGAATTAGTGCTTTAACAATATTCGCACCTGCTCTGTATGTGCATTCCTGTTAGAGAAGCACTGTTGGGAGTTAAGAGCTTCACGTCACACCTGTGGAAGATGAGCCGTCTCAGCCTCCTGTATCATTGCATCACATTTAAGGCAGTGCAGCTGGTTCCAGAAAAAGACACAAACAACCAGCTCAGTGGACTGACTGGCAATGGCTAGTTAGACACGCTGCAGTTCATAGCAGCCTGACACACACACCCATCACCAGCACTGCAGAATGTGGCTTGTGCATTTGACTTAGTCCAATGTGATTTAACAAATGCTATGCTTAAGAAACAACTAAAAGATCATCTTGCAACCTGTGAGAAAAATCTTCGAATTCTACAGCCTTTTTGATGTTGACAAAAGTTCTTGAACCAATCATTTCCAAACTTGTATCTGTCTGTGAGTGAAATTACCCTGAGGGGGAAAAAATGCATAAACTGATTTCCGGGGGTTTACATACCCCCTCTGCTGAATTAGCAATGTATTAAGAAGTAATAGTCCAAAGAAATATTAAAGGAAGTGATCGCTTTACACACCAGAGATTCCCCAGAAAAAGATTCTGAAACCTTGAACATAGGAAGCAAATTCAATAAAAAGCTTCCAAATGATGTACTGAAAGTTCTAGATCATCTAGAATCTAGATTTTCTAGTTCTAAAAAACTAGAACTAGAAACTAGTTCTTAAAAACCACAGAAATACATACATGGAGAAAACAAGTAGGTGGTCTAACAGCCTGTGGCAGTGGTATCACTGTGACATCAAGTTTGAATCAAGAAAATTGTGTTTGTCTATTACTTAATTCACTTTGATGCTGAGTTCTCTAATAGTATAACTGCTATCTCATAAATAACTTCATCCATATTACTAATGAAACCTGCTTCACATCCCGGACAGCAATTCTATCTGCCCACTGATCTCAAGCAACTTAATCTCTCTCTGGATCTAACTTTCCTCATTTGTTAAATGGAATTAGTGCACTGGAATTTTTCTAATGCGCCTTTCCGTGTTGTTTGTATTCATGAGAGCATCAAAATCATGGAGATCTTAAAGGATAGCCAGTATTTTTAAAGCAGGGGTCTAAATTTCAGTGAGTTGAGGATTAGTAGAAAAGGTACAGGAAGTTTCCAAAACAAAGTTCAATGATGTAGCCATTCTTTCCTCCTGAGACAATGGTCACAGCAGAGCACAACTAGCAATTTTAATTATCTTCACGTAAGGAGAGCTGTGCGTGGGACAATCAGATACTTGGGTCAGGTTTCTATTATAACCAGTCACTTCTGACAAGTGTTTCATAAATCTGATGCCATATGAGCCTCTTCTAAAACAAAACATTTCTCAAGTATCCCTGTACTGATTAGGTTTGTTTTTTTTTTAACATCTTTATTGGGGTATAATTGCTTTACAATGGTGTGTTAGTTTCTGCTTTATAACAAAGTGAATCAGTTATACATATACATATATTCCCAAATCTCTTCCCTCTTGCGTCTCCCTCCCTCCCACCCTCCCTATCCCACCCCTCCAGGCGGTCACAACTGATTAGGTTTTCATTCAAATTATGACCCTAATGTGGTATATATACACGTATGGTGGCATATTACTCAGCCATAAAAAAGAGTGAAATAATGCCATATGCAGCAACATGGATGGATCTAGAGATCATAACACTAAGTGAAGTAAATCAGACAGGGAAAGACAAATATCAAATACATGATATCACTTATATGTGGAATTAAAAAAAAAAAGACACAAATGAACTTATTTCCAAAACAGAAATAGACTCACAGACATAGAAAACAAACTTATGGTTACCAAAGGGGAAAGGGGTGGGAGGAGGATAAATTAGGAGTTTAGGATTAACACATACACACTACTGTATATGAAATTGATAACCAACACAGACCTGTATAGCATTGGGAACTGTCCTCAATATTATGTAATAGGCTATAAGGGAAAAGAATTTGAAAAAGAATATATATATATATATATATATATGTAAATGAATCACTGTGATGTATACCGGAAACACATGATATTGTAAATCTACTATACTTCAATAAAAAAGTTTAAAAAATGATGACCTTAAAATCATGCAGATATAAAACTAGGAATGCTTATAGCTTGTATACAAATATAAAATATATATAAAACAAATGCACACAAAACTGTATATATTCATATGTCTTTTCATTTTAAAAAATAACCTGTTTATAAAAATCTTCAAGAACATACATTAATATGATGAATTTTAAGTAACAATAAATTACCACTCAAAACTGTTCTGGCACAAGTCATCATCAATAATAATAATATTATTATGATTATTATTACTATTATTATATTAGTATATATATATTATATATACACATATTAGTATATATGTATATATTATACAATATTCTTTAACATGGCCATAATACTCTGATGAAGCTCTATTAAAATTATAGCAAAAATCTCTTTCATATGAAACACTCTGATATCATGTGCCTTCCTTTGGCCCAGATGTGTCATTTACATCACAAGTTCATGACTATCTTTTTCTCATTAGCCTGAGGATATTAAAGTAGTGCTACTTATAGCCTGTGGAATCTTAAACACAATACAAATAAGGCGGTCATGCTGATAATACAGTATATGGTTACATAGAGTTGCATAATCATAAAATGAAAATACAAAGTTAAAATCTAGTCACAGAGAACAGGAGGCCTCCGAGGAGGTCTTCAGATCCCATTTCAATAACGCTATTCTCACCATTTAAATGGTGCTTACAAGCAATGTTTATAGAAAAATACATTACAATCATCCTGATACCCAATTGCTCGTGGGGTAGCAGAGTTTTCTACTGGCTGGGACAGAATCGGGGCAACTGTAAGTCACAAATCCCCCCAAGCCATCCAGCTACAAGTCTATAAACATGGAAAAAGTCTACTATACATTGAGGAAACGAAGATAGTTCAGGTAAAATGGCCATAGAGGCATAAGAACAAATGCAGGGGACGCGGGTTCGTGCCCCGGTCCGGGAAGATCCCACATGCCGCGGAGCGGCTGGGCCCGTGAGCCATGGCCGCTGAGTCTGCGCGTCCGGAGCCTGTGCTCCGCAACGGGAGAGGCCACAACAGTGAGAGGCCCGTGTACCGCAAAAAATAAAAATAATTAAAAAAAAAACCTGTCAAGCTCAGAAATGATTGCTCAACCCACAGGGTTTAACAAAACAATCATTACATAATTATTATACCATTATTATAAGCTTTCCCAGGCCAGAGTATGCCTATTAATAAGATATTACCATGCAAATTATGTAGAATATTATCAAGAAAGTCTGAAATGATATTATTGATATCAGAGAAGTATGTTTTTCATATACGGATTCAGTGTTTGCTGGTGTTTTATCCTCTTTCTGAATTTCATCTCGTAGATTATTATTACTCTGTCATGGTGCCCTTTTCTTTGTGCAGGGTTCACTACTGTGTTAGCAAGTTTGGGTAATGTGTCAGGTAATAAAGTCTTTTCTACCTAGAACTTAGCCCCAACCATCTTAATGACAAGAAAACACATCAGTTACAACAGCCTGAGCAAAAGCCAGCAGGATATGGTTCATCTCTCGGACTCCGGGCTTTGCTACCTGCCAGTCCAGTCAATATTTGAGCCTCTCTGTTCATTGTTCCTTTTTATTTTAAATCTCTGAACTCCTAGGTAGTCATGTTTATGATGTAGTGACAGGCATATTATACGTGCACAGAACAATGACTGCACTATGATATACCTCCTTCGGTCATGACTTGTGTCTTTTAGATTGAACCATGTACCTGGGATACCCTATCTTTCAACTTCCCTGTCTTTCCAGGCTTGGCGTAAAGGTCACTTCCTGCAGCACTGATTTCCCCCACAGGTGTGGTATTTCATTCTGAAATTTTACATTATTTTATGACTCTTTCAGAGAATGAAATCTTCTGCCTATATTATTTTGTCTACTTTGCTCTAATATACGTTTCCCGAGAACCAGAGCTATGTTGAAGCACCATGTGTGTAACAGAAGCTGAATTATGATATAGATCCATATCATCTTTCCTTCCCAAAGAGATTCCAAGTCTTGGGAAGCGACTCTCTTCCCTTGCATTATAGCGTCATCGAATTCAGTTCTAAAAAAAGAAAAGATGCGGTGGAGACCTGCTAATTTTTTGTTATTACAATGGGCCTATGTTAGTGTTCTCAAACTTGAAAGTGTCTAAAAATGTCCTGGTGACTTAACTAAAACGCAGATTTAAAAACAGTTGTCCTGAGATTCAGCATTTCTAAGAAGCTGACTGGTGATGCCAATGCTGCCTTTATGAACCACACTTGGGAGAAGTAGGAATTAAATCAACTCAAAAGTATGTTTTGAACACCTGAAAGTAGTGCATTGCGTATATAGAATATTCTTAAACTAGCATTTGTACTGGAGACTGACTTTCTCTGCGTTTACTCTTCCACGAGCCTCTATCTACCTAAATCTCTGTGTGGGAGCTGGAGCCACTTCCTTGATATTTTGTAAGAGATTAAGAAAGAGCCCTTCCATTCAAATAATTACCAATAATAGGTAAGCGTGTTGCCACTATGTTCATATGAAAGACAATGCATCCTTTTCCATAAAATGAATTAAACTAAGAATAGAACTACCATACGACCCAGCAATCCCACTACTGGGCATATACCATGAGAAAACCATCATTCAAAAAGAGTCATGTACCACAATGTTCATTGCAGCACTATTTACAATAGCCAGGACATGGAAGCAACCTAAGTGTCCATCGACAGATTAATGGATAAAGATGTGGCACAATGGAGTATTACTCAGCCATAAAAAGAAAAGAAATTGAGTTATTTGTAGCGAGGCAGATAGACCTAGAGACTGTTACACAGAGTGAAGGAAGTCAGAAAGAGAAAAACAAATACCGTATGCTAACACATAAATATGGAATCTAAAAAAAAAAATGGTTCTGACGAACCTAGGGGCAGGACAGGAATAAAGATGCAGACGTAGAGAATGGACTTGAGGACATGGGGAAGGGGAAGGTGGGGCGAAGTGAGAGAGTGGCATGGACATATATACACTACCAAATGTAAAATAAATAGCTAGTGGGAAGCAGCTGCATAGCACAGGGAGATCAGCTCGGTGCTTTGTGTCCACCTAAAGAAGTGGGCTAGGGAGGGTGGGAGGGAGACGCAAGAGGGAGGAGATATGGGGATGTATGTATACATATAGCTGATTTACTTTGTTATAAAGCAGAAACTAACACACCATTGTAAAGCAATTATACTCCAATAAAGATGTTAAAAAAAATGAATTTTTTCACCCACTGAAATGCATATATATTTTTTTAATTGAGGTATCGTTGGTTTACAGTGTTGTGTTAATTTCTGATATATAGCAAAGTGATTGTATATATTCTTTTTCAGAAATGTATGTTTAGATTGTACTTTTTTATACATAATGAGGGGACTATATCCACTGCAGACAGAAAGACTAGTAACATCCGGCTATATGATTTTAAATCCAACAAAACAAATAGTGTTGATGACTTGCCAAAAGGTCTCTAGAGATTTTCTGAGTAACCGTAAGCAGAGGTGTGGCTTCATTAACCAGACAGTTGCTTAAAGTCACGGTAGTGGAATGGAATGCCCACCAGGGATTGGGTGGGTGGACACCTGTAACTTCCCTAAACTTAATACACTATGTATTTGCAGCTGCTGCCCAGGGATGCTCAGTATTCAGCCTTCTTCAGTCTTCCTAGGAGGGCTTTTAAAATGCAGAATTAGGGCTTCCCTGGTGGCGCAGTGGTTGAGAGTCCGCCTGCCGATGCAGGGGACACGGGTTCGTGCCCCTATCCGGGAAGGTCTCACATGCCGCGGAGCGGCTGGGCCTGTGAGCCATGGCCGCTGAGCCTGCACGTCCGGAGCCTATGCTCCGCAACGGGAGAGGCCACAGCAGCGAGAGGCCCGCGTACCGCAAAAGAAAAAAAAAAAACACAACAACGCAGAATTATGAGCCTGGACCCCAGAGTTTCTGATTCACTCTGGCTGAGCATGCTGAGAATGTGCATTTCCAACAGGCTCCATGGGGTGCTCAAGCCGCTAGATGGGGGACCACACCTTCAGGACCTCGCTGGGTGATTTCCTGTCCACATACAAATGCTCACGGATAATAGAGTCAGTCACCTCACAGCTGGATTCGGATTGTGTTACATCCTTGTCCAGAATCCTTCAGTGGGTTCCTCTCTAGTAAACTCAAACACCTTGGTCTGACTTCAAGTTCTTCTCTGACTTTGCACCCAATTTAACAACAATCACCTTATCTCTTACTGTTTACTTCCTTGTCCGCAATAGGCCAATTTATAAATGTGGTTGGTGAGCCCCAAACATGCTTTTTGATTTTTTTTTTCAAACCTGTTTCCTCACTAGATGGTTCTGTCTGGAGCAATCTTGTTTGCGTCCCCAAATCCTAAGTGTTGGGTCGCCGTGGGGCTGAGCCCCTCCCTTTCCGGGCCACAGTGCTGACTTCAGAGCTGCAGGGATTCCTCCCACACCCCTTGGAAACCCATTCAAGCATCCGTTCTACAGGGGCTGTGAGTTATTCTAAATAAATTGTAAATAGCTAATTTTATTGATTTTGGCAACAAAATGCCATGGCATAATATTAAATTGCAACATGAATCTGCTTCAAATAAAGTCAACTGTTCTTAGAAAATAGTATGAAACGTCAATTTGGGACACTAATTCAAAATCCCAAAGTGTACCTGAGTCACGTACTGCATAGTCTAGATATATCATGTGGAACATTTAACAAATTTTCACCAAACATGAGATAGGAATGCTTAATACTTTAGAAGTCTTGTTGTAAATTCTAGAAAGAAACAATTGACAAATTTTATCCAATTGGGGGGGGATAAAAAACAAGGTTATATGCAGTTTAAAAGATTGAATAAAGGGGTTTTTAGGCAAAAAAGAAGCGGTACAATAATCTCTGAAACCTTTTCAGATAAAGCAAGATTCCAGTATCAAATGAACGTAAATTATTTCTTTTCAGATTTGCAAAGTACAATTTCAACAGAAAAGTGGAAATAATTATTTGTTTTATGTGAAAAATGGCAATTAACTCGGTGGTTGGTAGCTCTTTCCCACCTCTGGAAACAGAAATACCTCCAAGAGGGAAAAATATATATGTATATATATACATACTTTATATATATTATATATATACATACTTTATATATTATATATACATGATATATAATGGGCATATGTATTTTATATAAAACATAAATGTATATGTAACGTGTATAGATGCATATATGAAGATGGACATCATTCTCATTTTGTAGTAACATAAAATATTAAGATCAAGTGCTCATATTCAATCAGCCCCAACATTAAGCCAAACATTACCCATCAGCTTACTGGTTGGAGCTGCCTATAGTACTAAGCGCCACGTATACCAGACAACTGAAGATTCTCAAACGCTTTGTAAGCGGGTCTTATATTGCCATGTGATAGATGAGGAAAATGGTTGAGAGAGGTTAAAAAGCTTCTCAAATGACATCAGCTAGTGAGAAGCCAAAATAATATTCAAATTGCAATCTCTCTGATTCCAAGTCCCTGGTTCCCAGGCACCCTGCTGTGCACAAAAATTACCTTGTGTGTTACTCTGTATATTACTTTAAGCAGCAGAAAACCTGCTGCTCAAAGTAAACCAGAAATATGATCTCATATAGCAAACGCAAAGCTGAGCCTTTGTGTTGGAAAAGAAAAAAAAAATCAGTTTTATCATACGTCTGTAAAAGAAAATGCATTCAGTCAACATATTTTAAATGCATTTTAGGACCATAATAGAACATTAAATATTATAAAACACACATTTAGTGTTTAATAAAAGTATAATTAGAAAAAATATCAAAGTTCAATCTTATGTGAATTGTATAAATGTGGAAATGTAGAATTTTCCTTGTTATTCCCTTTATGATTTCCTCCTGGTGTACTATTAGAAATAACACCAAGCTCTCATGAACACTCTAAGGTAACATGACGATGAGATTTTGCAATAGCCTTTCAAGTAGGGTGTCATACAATCATTCCGTAGATCTTTGCTTTGTTTGTAAGAAATGCCCCAGCCAAGGGTGAGGTGCCAATGGCTGTGGCTAGTGCCAGGTAAAGTTTACCATCATGAGCTAAGGCTAGCTGACAACAATGCCACCCCCTAACTTGTACTAGGAAACATAGGGGACAAGCTTTTTGTGAGAAGTGTGGACCTGGGTAAATGCCTGCCATCAGGGATGTATATGAGGGATCTCGGACCCTACCTCTGGCCAGTCAGTAGCAACTAGACTTTTAGAGTTCATTCTTTGTTATTGTTGATAAACAGCTCAAGATATGTCTTGTGTAGTCCCTCTAATTCTCAACCTTATGTTCCGGGATTCAAGTAAACAAACTTTCTTCCTCAGAGCATTGCTGGAGTTCTTGCCTCTGAGAAGAACATTTATTATTATTTTTATGGGGGTTGGGGGGCAGAAGACATGGTGATTTGCTGGGACCTGAAACGAACTTTGACATGTTCACAATCTCTCACCACTAGAACAACACCACAGGAATTTTAAGTTGTGATAGGAGATAAAATCTGACCCTCAGGGCTTCCCTGGTGGCACAGTGGTTAAGAATCCACCTGCCAATGCAGGGGACATGGGTTCAAGCTCTCGTCTGGGAAGATCCCACATGCCACGGAGCAACTAAGCCCGTGCACCACAACTGCTGAGCCTGCGCTCTAGAGCCCGCAAGCCACAACTACTGAGCCCACGTGCCACAACTACTGAGCCCGCGTGCCACAACTACTGAAGCCCGCGCGCCTAGAGCCCGTGCTCCGCACCAAGAGAAGCCACAGCAATGAGAAGCCCACACACTGCAACGAAGACCCAATGCAGCCAAAAAATGAATTAATTAATTTAAAAAAATCTGACCCTCAGATTGGGACTCAGTGGGGATCAGAGCACTCAATGTCTGTTGACTTATGGACCCCTCTGAGAATAGCAAATGAGAATCATTACAAACCTACACTTATGGACCACTGACTACATGCCAGGCTAGACGCTGAGCACATCAGTTCTCTACCTAATGTAATGTTCACAACACATTTAGCAGAATGGAGAAAACTGAGCCTTAGATGAGTTAAGAAATTTGCCCAAGGTCAAGGAAGTTGTGAGTGGAAAAGTAGAGATGGAAAAACGGTCATTCTTTCACAGCCTTGCTTTACCCACTGTGGTGGGAGATCTCCCAGCAGGAGTGATGGATGCTGAGGAATCTCTCCACAGGAATAGAGGCAGAAAAGTCTGCATGTGGTTTCTGGGTATTTGCCCTGAGCTTCTAGTAAGAACTCCTACCCTAAGGGAAACCCTTTTGTAGCAGTAAACCTCACACAACCTCTCTCTCTGTTCTGAGCCCTAAATATGCTTAAAAAAAAAAAAAACTTTGCTCAAATAAAATCATTTTCTAAAAAATTGTTCTGCTGGGCCAGTTCTAGCAGCATGAATCAACTCTGCTGAAGCAATAACCTAATAGCAGCCCAGAGGTCTCACAGATATTATTAATGTTAACTTCCAAAGGTGCCAAACTTGCTTACAGGCATTAGGAGAGATTGTGGTTCTTAGCTATTATTTGAAAGCAGTATCCACATGTGAGGACCAGCAGCTTTTAGACTTCTCAAATATCACTCATGGATGTAATATAATAATACACCTCCCTTAAGAGTTATTCCATTTATATTGCTCTGCAAAGCCTGGTAGGGAATCAGGTTCAAAGCTAATGCTATTTCAGTAGAATTGTCTGTCCTTCTTGAAAGGAAGGAAGCATCTAAGCAAGTCTCTGGGGGATTCTAGGGAACAGGTGTGCTGGGCTGGGAAGAAGTGGAGCCATATGTTTGGAGAGGCTGGAGTGGATCACGATTGGATTGTCAGGATTGTGTCAGGCCCTGGCTAAGGTGGTTGATGTCGCAGGCAAGAGAGCGGTTCTCTCAACCGTGTCCCTGCATGGGAATCCCTGTTGATCTTCTGACATATCTACATGTGGAGGCACTTTTTCTAATTATAATCTGTAATTTTTACATCATCTTCTGTGATGTTTCACTGGAGCAACACGGCTGAGAAGCACTATTCTAACTCCTGGTCGTAAATAGGAATCAAGACTAAACCCACAGGTGGAATGAGCTAAATGGTGACCAGGGCAGGACCGGGGGAAGAAGGCTGTGCAGCTGCTCCTGGGATAGAGCCAGGCTAAGGTCCAGTGTGTTGTGTTTTGTTCCATCAGCAGGATTGTTGCTGTCACTTCTCTCTGGATGAATTGACACTTGGTGGGAGTTTCCCTTTTACTGACGTGAAGTCCAGGCTCTGGTGGCCTCTTTGTGTCCAGGGACTTGTCTGTCACTGCGGGAATGGTGAAGAATCATCTGGCTATCTCATATCCCTGTGTGGACCTCAGGGTTCCTTTCCTAATTTCTTAGGGAACAACCTAACTGCTTAATTTTATCAATAAGAGCAAAGGCAGGAATCAGAAGAAGAGGCTCTTGATTCTGGAGCTGATATGGACTCTGTGGATTTGAAAAATAATTAGTAGTTTCCATTGCCATTTTTGATAGTGTTCATAATAAAAGCATCACACATATACTGTTGGAAAATAGTTGAAGGAATGCGTACAAAATAATTAAAAGACGAATCCCTGTATCAGAGCTGCATGGATGCTATTTCGATAAGAAAGACAAATAGCTTTCTGACTTCTGTGAAGACGAAGTTGGAGAGCGAGGACAGGAATGTTTGCCCAATCATTTCCTATATTTTTCTCCTAAATAGAGGCTTAACAAGGTGCTGGGAAAGGAGAACTAAATATGAAGTAAGGATAATAACAGTGTGTGTGTTAAAACTTACTTTGGACACATTAGTTATGTTGGGATAAAAAGAGGTTGATAATGCAGTCAAAAGAGTTTTCACAAATTTTCCACACATTTTCGTGTGGAGATGAAAACATGTCAGGAGTCAGCCTGATGTCCAGATGCTCAAATAGCTCATGACTATGTGAGAAAAGATGATAGAAGCTGGACCTTGCCCCTTCCTGCAAGCTGTCTGCAGCGGTATCTGAAGTATCGAGATCATTGGGTGAATTATGGGAGTGCTCTGACAGCATATCCTTGATTGCCACGAGGACTGTAAAAAGTCCTTTTGTAAAAGTCATGAAATCTCAGTTTACTAATTTCTTAATATATATTTTAAATGTGAACCCAATAAACACAATACTAATTTTACCAAGAAGTAGGATTCCAATGATACACTCAAAATGATTCAAGCAGACATTCTTAGGGATGTGTTATTGTTAGGGCTCTAAGACAGCAGAAGATGGATGATTTTAATATAAAGCTATTATGCTTAATAAGAAAACACACCGAGATTGCTAATTATATAATTTATTTTTCTCCTTTGTTATTTGGAAATGCTTTTTCAAGCCATTAGGGGTGTACAAACTTTACGATGAAATCGGTGCTGCTTTAGAGAGTGCATTGCCTTCCGCCCAGAGGACACTGTTATGAATATAAGTTGTTGTTGGAGCGTGCATGTAACAGGCTAAATCTCTCTCTAATTTCTAACTTTCTTGGAGGAAATGAATTTCAAGAGAAATAGAAAAATAAGTGTTTTCCCCATCCTGTCTGCACAATACTGTTATTTGTGTCATTGGTGATGATTGCTAGCACGTTCTTGGGCATATTACCGTAGCTATTTCAAGGCACACACACTCAGCCAAGTCCTACTTATTCAGGCTCTGCCCAGCTAGCCCTCTGGGGATATTCCAGTGTTCTAGAAATCTGAGATGACCAGGGCATCCTGTCAAGTTACCTTGGCAACAGTGGTTTACTGGACAGGATGCCAAGCTCAGGACTCAAAAGGCTCCCAGAAAATCACATCATGCAGGCATCTGCTTCCAGGCAGGTCTCTGGGGGCCAAGATGTCAGAGTCTCCCTTGAAAGCTTATTCCAGGATTAAATCACATCATTCTCAAGGTCCTTTTTCTTATGGTTAACCAAAATCTCTATTATTGTATATTCTGCTTTTTTTTTTTCCTTTCTCCTCACTAAATGGCCACATAACACCAGCTGGTCCTATTTCCAGCTTGTATCCTGTCCAATCCAATTAATAACTAGAAGTGCCTGTCGTAATCACCACTTCCACGTGGCGTTGCTTGTCTGAATAGCCATACACATTTCTAGGACTTCCATATAACCGCAAATCCTTCACCTTCATCATAGAAGTTCTCCTACCAAATCTCCCCTCATCTTTCCAGCCTCATTTCTCAATACACTGAAATTCGTACCTTTTGTCCACACTTTTATTTTGCCTGCCACAACAAACACAACATGCCATTTCTCATCTCTGACTTTTTCCCAAGACTTTCACCAGAAAAGAAAGTCCCATCTCCTTACCTCCATCACCTTTTCTCACCATCTCTTTCAGAAGGATTCTCCTCCATGTGGTTTCCCTATATGGTCATCAACATGTTACATATTCACAGAGCTTATTGGTCTGATCAAAATTTTAACGGATCACTTGCTATATATACATATATAGTAAGTGATCCCTTTAAAATGTGTATATATATATATATTCAGTATATTTTCTTTAACCACCTTTTATACTTTATTGAGACTTTTTAAACCCTAAATCAATAAAAGTAATAGACTGTCCAATTGTGTGAAATTTTTCTATTTTTACTTAATCAGATAAATGTAAATCAGACAACCTTATTCTAATTCTCTGACACACTTCTATAGGGGTATGAATCTATTGGAAAATGTCACAAAGTATGGGGAAAAAAATAAACTGAGAGTTAATATTCAATACTTTGGTAAATTATATCAAATGCAAATGCATCTGTCGTACTTCAGTCAAAATGCTTACTGAATATTTACTACGTTCATGGCCATCTTCTAGCCACTGGGGGGACAGTAAAAAACAGGACATCATAACTTCTGCTCATCGTCTGCCAGGGAAGATACAATAAACTAGAAACTATAAGGGCTCCTAGACCCTAACGTGAAACATTGGAAACTACAGGGGCCTGGGTGAGTTTATTTTGGAGATGAATAGGAAAATAGGTGGGGAGGCAGGAGGAGAAATGAAGGCATGTGGTGAAGAGAGAGTAAGAGCTCTAGACAGTGTTGACAAAGGCCTCAGGTCGGGAAAAGTAGAGCATGCTGGAGAAACCAAAAAAAGACACAAAATAGCAGGAAAACGGGATGAGAGGTCCAAGGTCAGGCTGGAGAGGTGGATGGGGGTCTGCGCTTGTAGGTTACGGGCAACATCGAGGCATTAAATGCTAATTGGTAGAAGGGTGATTTTAAAATGATCTACCCTTCAGAGTGTGAGATGGGGTCACAGGGAGGATGGTGTTAAGAGTGAGTTAAGATGGACCAGCCCGCAGCTGCAGTGGTCACACTGTTGAGAGAGCACAGTGGGCTTGGAACAGGGAGTGGCTACGGGGCTGAAGAGAAAAAACCAAACATGAGGACGATAGAGGAAACCTGATGTGCTGGTAGATATAAACAATGAGTAAGAGGGAGACTCATGACCTGGGCAACTAGGTCAACAGTGATGTCTTTGAAGACGCGCAGCAGTGGAAAACGAGCCATTTGTGTGTGTGTGTGTGTGTGTGTGTGTGCGCGCACGCATGCGCGTGATGCAATGGTCATTTAGGGTTTGGACGCGTTGATTTTTGCAGTGTCCGTGTTAATCTATGTAGAGATGCTGAGTTGAATGTTTAATACCCTTTTTGGAGGTCAGAACAGACATTAGGGTTGGAATAAACATTTGGGGATTCCTGGCACGTTGATGGTAATGGAAATCTTAGGGCTAGTTTTCTCAAGGATAGTCTGAAGACCAAACATCTTTCTACCGAGGAGAGAGGATCCAAGGCCAGTCAGGACAGAGGGAACAACCAGTAAGGGACACGAGCAACTAGAGAGGAAGAAAGAAGGTGATAGGAATGTGTCCCAGAAGTGAAGGAAAAAGAAGTGTTCAACACGGATGGAGTGATGGTGAGGCAATAAGTAATATGATGACTGAATTCCAATGCCTTTGGCAATAGACAGATCAGGGCCTCCTTAGTAAGAGTAACCCAGTGATGGAAAGCTGGAGATCGAGGCACTAAACAAGCCAGGACACACACTTTCCAAGACGTTTAAATGTAATCAGTGGGCAAGGCGGTCGCTGGTGAAGGAGTCTGGGTCAAAGGGTGATGTTAAAGCCGAGAGCAATGTGAGTCCATGTAAAGGAGTGCAGTCGGGTAGAAAGATGTTAGGAGGAGGGCCTGTACCTTCTGAAGGTAGAGCACAACGAGGCAGCACTGCCTTCCTGAGAACGTGCAGGAGGTCAGGACCCAGAGGCCCACTGAAGGTCACAGCAACGTGGATGGACGGAGGACAGGTGGGCACGGGGAGGGGGGAGTCTGGTGGAAGGAATCGGAGAAGTCCCCAATCTCACTCTCCTATCTCTACTGCGATTCATTGGGTGCCATCGCGTCTTGAGAAAGGAGGGGAATGTGTGTTACAGATAAAAAGAGCAATATTTGTAACTAAATATTACAGTAAAGTTCCCACTGTTGAAATGGAAAGTTCCTCCTGACGGTAAAGTAAGCGTAGAAAAGAGTGCCATCTGCCCTGAAGTACGGCACTGTCCTCTTTTCTCCTGAAAATCCCACTAGTGCACGAGTGAACTGAGCTGTTATGTGATGAATGTCTTTATTTTCTTATATTCCTTTTTATTTGCAGCCCCTCTGACACTTATCTGTCATCAGTTCATTCTTCATTCATGAATGATTTATTCCCTTAATAGATATTTATTGAGCATCTATGCTACCACGTGTTCCTCTGTTAGACTTTAAGTTCTTCAAAGGCACAGACCATACAGTCTTTAATTTTGGGCTGCTTCAGTCTTACAGGATAACTATTTGTTGACCTGAAAATAGCAGCAACACCTAACAATACTGCGATGCAATGTGCCCTGAGGGAGAAAAGGGCTTCATGAACACGAGAGTGTTCACGATGGTCGGATTCTGCGTTGGCATCAAGGGATGCAGACAGGAAATAACCATTGAATCGGTCCTTAGAAAATTCCTGCTAATGAGGAGAGAAGAATTCCATTAGTACTGTGGGTTCAGAAGACCAACTTCAAGCACTCCAGGAAAGGAATAAATGACAGGAAGCCAGCCGTGATTATGCCTTATCTATCATTCAATCAAATTCTAAAACAAGTCTTTATGATATAAATAATCATGTAAGTCTCAGAATATTCAATAGAATTATAACTAAAACATTTGAAAAGCTAACCATCTGATTGCATTTAATTTTAATACAACTACTGTGCTTAATAACTTATTAACATAACTGATTATGTAGAACTCCACGTTCCTTATAATTTATTGTGTGGACATTAATGTAGTTAGCAGCTTAAATTATGAACTCTCTCAATTTCTAGGTCCTAAGAATTTAACATCAGTTTTATTATATTTACCTAGCTTGCTTTTCAAGGTTTAAGATTTCATGTATCACCTTAACTAGATACTTTCATTCATTTTGAAATTAAAGTGAAATTAAACATTACATGAACGGTCTACCTGAGTTATCTGAGGCAGAATGATATGAACTGGCTTGAAAATGTAGGTAAAGGGACTGAAAGCTTTTTAGTAAAGTTCATAAGATTGACATAATGCAATTAGCTGGGAAATGTCACTGCAGACAGAAGACAAATGAGGGACATAATACTTTGCTTTTCAGAAGATCTGCTCAGGAAATGTCTTTGACCCATTGATTCTGTCAAACAAGGTAAGATGTCCATAAATTTCAATGAAAACATAATACCAAACACTCTATTCTACAAAAAATAAAGACAACAATACAATGATGAAATAGTGGCTTCCAGACATTGCCAACAAACATTTATGTAGGGCGAGGGAACCAGACACCTCAAGAGCCCACGAGACTTTCTGTAGAAAATGCCACAGAGTATCACAGACTCCTCAGAACTACCCTGGCTATTAATACCATGAATGTCATTGTTGAATATCACTCCTCTACTCATCCTGGTTAATTCCGTGAAAAAATACTCCCCAATTTCTGAAATTGTTTTTAAGACTCTATTTTTCTAATATAGTTTGGGGTTTACAACAAAACTGAGAGGGAGGTACAGAGGTGTCCCATGCACACCCTGCCCCAACACACACACAGGGTCCCCCGATATCAACACCCCCCCAGCAGATGGTGCATTTGTTACAATCGTGAACATACACTGACACATCACATCCCCCAGAGTCCACATTTTACATTAGGGGTCACTCTTGGTGTCGTACATTCTATGGGTTTGGAAAAGGTACAATAAGTATCCATCGCTGTAGTTATCACACAGAAGTATTTCACTGCCCTAAAAATCTTCTGTTTTCTGCCTATTCATACTCCCCCTTCCTCCCAGCCCACAACCCCTGGCAACCCTTGATCTTTCTACTGTCTCTATAGTTTTGCCTTTTCCAGAATGTCATATACTTGGAATCAAACAGCATGTAGCCTTTTCAGATTGGATCTTTCCCTTGGTAATACACATTAATCAGGGCTCTGACACTTTCAGATCCATTTGTGACCCTGTTGTTTCTAAAAACCCAAACTCACTTTAGTTAGTAGTTATTTCCAATGGCCATGATTCTTGAAGACATTTGGGTGTTTTCTTTCAAAGATAGCTAGATATCAGAAGATTAAAACAAATCAACTGACAAAAAAATTCACAATACTTCTGTTATATAGGCTCAGAGAAACCTTTGATAGGTTTTTGATATTATTATTGATAGGTGGCTATTGCAATGTATAATTATATTGTAATGCAGAAACATAAAAAGCACACGCTTTGTGCTTGGCTCTAGGTGTCCTAGGCATCACTGTCGTCATCTCCATCATCATCACCACACTTCTGAAGCTAAACCCAGTAGGTACACAACTTGTTTTCTGTTTTAGTTATCTAGATGTGCATTTCCTCCTAAAATGGGTTTTGCAACACAGATTCACGAGGCATATCAGAGTTCTGACCATAGATATGGATTTGTAACAAGGCAGAGGAGCCAATGCAATTTAATTGTTATGTTTTAAAATAACAGTAAGCAGTTCTCTGATACTTTCATTTAATATACTAATAATGGACCTTCAATGGTATCCTGTAAATGCTTACATTGTTATTAACCATGGCTATTGTAACATTTTTGATAAGTACTAAATAGACAAATACTAAATGCCTTACTAGAAAATTTTGAGTTTTCACTATTTTACTCTCCAAAGGATTTACTCAAAGACTAACAGAATTATTCAGCATCCCTAGTTAGATGTGCTTTATTTAGCAAATGGCTGAAAATGTGGTCTATAATTTAGACTATTAAAGTATATGCATAAACAATTGAATGGTAGTATTTCATAAACTTTATTCCATTTCCTATTAAAGTTGGCTAAATTACTTTAAAAAATAACAGCACACACTAGCAGACACATGTCACAGTATATCCCTACTTCAGGAAGAGTGTGATATATAGGTAAAATACCTTGGGATTTGAAATCAGACAACCTGGGTTTGAGTTCTCACATGATGTGTGTGATCTGTGTTTTCATTGTCTAGCCACTCACCCTTCTGAACCTCTGTTTTCTCATGTGTAAAATGGGTATGACGATAATATCTACCACAAATTGTTATTGGAAAGTTATGTTAAATAAAATTGTAAGTACATTTGTTATATGTATTTATCATGCACCCTTTACACAAATACTTAGAAGTGAGAGTGCTCTATGGATGTGAAGGTGCTTTATAAACTCTAAGTAGATCTCTAGATCTATAACTACCCCTGTAGATGTAGCTACACCTGTGTCCATATCTACTCCAGAGGGATGTGGTGGGACTGATTTCCTCTTACAAGGTCTTTGGAAGAATGGAATGAACAAGTTAATGGATGAATGAAGGAATGAAGGAATGAATGAGTGACCCTCAGGAGGGAGATGAAGCAGCTGATCTTAAAGTTCCTAGGCAGAAAGGAGACACTTTCCAAGTTTGTTTTTGGTTTCCGTCTCCAGTCGCAGCCATTTGCTTGTATGTGTACCCTCAAACCCAGGGTCTATGCTTGTATCGCAAACCTCAGCTAGGGTGGCTAAGGTGCAGACAGTGGCCTGCACTGGTCAGGGAATCTTAAGTAGCGTTCCTTCATCTCTTACACTTTTTAGCAAATTGCTAAGACAAAGTTCATCAAGAAGGGCCAAGATATTGAAGCAGCCTAAGTGCCCATTGACAGGTGAATGGATAAAGAAGATATGGTACATATGTAAAATGGAATATTACTAAGTAATAGAAAAGAATGAAATAATGCCATTTGTAACAACATGGATGAACCTAGAGGGTCTTATGGAAGTGAAATAAGTCAGAAAGAGAAGACAAGTACCATGTGATTTAATGTATATGTGAAATCTGAAAGACAAAACAAATTGTAGCAAAACAGAAACAGACACGTGCAGAGAACAAAATGGTGGTCACCAAAAGCGGGGAGAAGAAGTAGGTGAGGGAGAGTAAGAGGTACAAACTTCCCATTGCAAAATAAATGAGTCATGGGTATAAAATGTACAGTGTGGGGAGTATAGTCGATAATTATGTAATAATGTTGTATGGTGATGGACTAGTAAGAAAAAAAATTCATCAAGAAGGAAAACTGCTGTGAAGTCAATCATGTTTAAATGCAAAGCGACCTGCCTGTCTTAAAACAGTTGATCCATGTCTCTGTAATTGGTAATGATGTAACGCCACCCGGGTCCTCCTTCCTATGCATGATTTCATATCCAGCTCTCAGGAATATTTTTAAGAAAATCTTAACACTAAGTGCTGAAAGGGACTGGAGAGTCCCCCAGTGAACACACTCACCCAGTGGGTAGGCTCTTTGGCTCAATGTGTGAAGTTGAGACTGTAGCCAAATACCAGCTCTCTTTACCCTGGGGCTGAAAATCATAATTCTCAGTTCATGGTGCAAGATCATTACAAACCCCTGCAAGGGCCTCTTTTTTCCTCCTCTTTCCCACCACTACAATGCTTTGATTTTTTGTCAAAGAGAATGATCCTATCACATTTGAGCACTACTTTGTATAAAACAGGATGGTATTATCACATTCTAGAACATTCAAAGTACTAAAAAAGTACTAACATTCAAAGTATTATCACATTCTAGAACATTCAAAGTACTAAAAAGTTCTAAGTTCTGTCCTCCTAGTATAAGAGTCCCCAAGTTTCCCACACAGGGCCCATGTTTGCCTTACAGGTATAATATAGATTTCTAGTTGTCTGAAAGCTTTTGTAATAATTTGTAAACACTATTAAATTGAAATGACCAGGCTGCCTTACTTCTCCTTGGACTAAACATAATTACACAGCTGTAATTGTTGTAACAATTAAATCTTTAATTAGTACCTGGGAAATCTGTATCTTCTCATGGAGTCATGACTATTAATATTATCTTAATTGCTATTAACCTGTTATGATAAGCTGCCATGTTACTGGATTAATCATTATTTTGTTTTTCACATGAACACTTGTAAATTATTTAGAAGATTAATTGAAATTCATGGATTTCCCACAACATGTGACGATCATGGTTTTCTGCTTATTGAATTGAGTTGGAAAGTAAAGTGACAACTTGGAGCCGTTTCCTCCACAGCCTTCAGCTTTAAGGGTCTGTAAGATCTTACTTATCTTGTCAAATTGGGTATAGCTCTTTTTACAACCCAGAACCTTTTTCAAATTTTTTTTCTTCATTCTACTCAACGGAAGGATGTCCAACTCTGGACCTTTTTTCTCTTTCTAGGAGTTGGTAACCGTGTGATTACACGTCCAGTACCTTTTCCCGGTTACCTTTCCTTCTGAGCCATACTGAGTGTGCTTCAATATTCGGAACTCAGAATGAACACAGTGTTAGCGTACAGGAGGTGCTTAATAGATGTCTGTGAAATAAAAGCAGGCTTCTGACTCTGAACCTTTCCTCCCAAGCCCTCCTGCAATCTAGGTTTGACATATCACAGGCGCAGAGCTCAGCAGAGATGTACTGTAACTCCACTCAGCTCCATCCTTGCATCCTTGCAGGCCCATATGGCTACTTGTGTGTCAACACTTCTGACACTTTTCCCTTCATTCTGGCTTCTGTGACAGAATCGCTCACTGTCCCTGCTACTGCCGCTTCTCCCCGGTCTTCGTGAGTGCGTCCTCTCATACCCCCAGTTCCCGAAACGCAGCCGGAACCTCTTCTTCTCCATCCGCCATCTCCCTACGTGAGGTCGCCAAGCCCCCGGCTTTGGTTTCCTTCTGCCCGGATGACTTCTGTCTCCAGTTCCCAAATCTCCTGTGACCTCCATGCCATGCACCTATCCACCAAATGTCTCCATCTCAGCCCAGTCGGGATGACACTACGATCTCCCATGCGGCCCCGTCCCCAGACCGGGTCCCTTCAGGGTCCACCCTCGCAGTGGATAACGCTCCATCACCTAGTTGTGCAAACCAGGGGCCCGGGGATCACCCTGTCTCCACTGATTTTTACCCCTAAATGCATATCTGCTCTTCTCCATCTCTAGGGCTACCTCCCTAGTCCACCTTACACCACGTCTCGGGGGAAACTGGAACAGCTCCATCCCCAGCTGTGTGTTTCCCTCTCTTGCTGCCCAACAGTGCTTCACAGAGAAATCTTTTTGAAATTTTGATGTGATCATGACATAGCCTTCCACAATTATCTCCGCTATTTCTCAAACTCCTTACGAATAAAAAAAAAAAAAAGAGAGAGAGAGAGAGAGAGAGAGATCCTTGACATCATCTATGAGGCGTTCCACGGCCCGACCCTACGTTTTCCCAAGTTCCTGAGACATCACACGCTTTCCAGCTCTTGGCACCCAGCACCCCAGTCCTGGCTTGCAGCTGCGCTGGGTTGGCTGCTTTGTGCGCCCACCTTAAAGGCAACCCCACCCCGGCTGGAGCTCTAAGTCCTGGTCCGTCTCAGCACCTGTCAGTTCTGAGCCCCCAGGTGGCCGGCACAGCCAGTCTGTGGCTTTTACAGGTGTCTGTTACCTGCCGCATCAGCCCGTGGCCACGCAGACCTGCCCGTCTGTGCCGTCCTCGTCATCATCCAGGAGACAAATGATGGTTTGGCTGGCGCTCTGCTTACAGAGCTACACAGGATTTGAATAATCGGCCACCAGCTCCATTTTCTCCATAAGGCCAATTATTTTTAATGTGTAATTTTGCAGAGCACAAGGTTTTTCAGGAACACGTGCTCTGCCACTTCTGCACCACTGCTCCCTCACCAGCCTCCTTATCTCGTCAGAGGATGTGGAATCATCTGATAGTGGGCCACTCTCCACGAACAAGAGAGAGCAATGAATAAAGAAATAGAGCAAGCGGAAAAATGCTAAAACTTTCATCGTCAAAAATGAGGATCATTGGGATAAACACCCAGAAAGTAGACAGGTGAATGCCAGGGACTGGGGGAGTTTCTGTTCAATAAGGTTGAAGATTTAGTCACAAGAGAAAGTTCTGGAGACCTGCTGTACATCACTATGCTTGTAGTTACCCGTGCTGCACTGCACACTCAAATATTTGGTAAGAGCGTGGATCTCATTATGTGTTTTTTTTTTACCACAGTTTAGAAATAAAATCACCTGCTTCCATTAAGTCTTATCTGTGTATTACAGAAAGTCTCCTATATGTATTTTTTTTGAGGGGGGGGTTGGTACGCGGGCCTCTCACTGTTGTGGCCTCTCCCTTTGCGGAGCACAGGCTCCGGATGTGCAGGCTCAGCGGTCAAGGCTCACGGGCCCAGCTGCTCCGCGGCATGTGGGATCTTCCCGGTCCAGGGCACAAACCCGTGTCCCCTGCATCGGCAGGCAGACTCTCAACCACTGCGCCACCAGGGAAGCCCTCCTATATGTATTATATGCCATTCCTGCTGCACTGAATTAAGGTTCTTGGCTAAGAAGACACTAATTCATGGACTAATTTTTAGTTTACAATGATCATTCATGTAAAAAATTGACTTACTGAAGTTTCTTTGGGGGTATTTCCATTAAGTCAACAGTTTCATAAAAGTAGAGTTAGTATTGAAATATATAAGCTAGTAAATAATTATCCTTAATTTAAGAATGAGTGCTGAGTTGGGACTCAGATAACTTGTATTCTATCCTATACAACATTATAAATTTGCTTTTCATATGATATGAACCTCCTTAGGGCCAGATTCTTCCTCTTTTTAAGGGAAAATGATCATACGACCCCTCAGTTCTTTATGGTTCCCTAACTTTATTGTTCAAGTCATCCATATCTCCTACCAAACACTTACTAGACTGACAGAAAGACAGATTCATTGGTAGACACTCTTCAGTTGTACCTTAAAGTCAAAATGTCTTATTTTGTCGCTTCTTCCTATAACCACATATACATTTTTAATGGAATTGGTGGTTAAGATGATAGTTCTTAGCAAATGAATCTATTAAAAGTAGAGAATGAGCTTAGATGAGAAAATGTGATGGCAAAGAGTCTGTCGAACAAGAAGATCTAAGAAGTGCAGGAGAAAAATTGTAAGGACGTAAGCTTTTTAGTGGGGGACATTCACTAATATGTCTTCATCATATACTCAGCACCCTGATATCACCATCACCTTCACAGGCAACCCACCAGGACCTACACATGCCAGGGTCTGTGATGGCATTCTGACAGAACGCCAAGGGCAGAGACAGCTGGAATCATGGTTCTTCCCAAACACGTGCCATCCCCATCACGTGGTCAGCCATTTATATGTTGAGTTTCTTGACGGCGTGTGAGGCTGTGGGAGAGAGTTGACAGAGGCTGGAGCATTCTCTTTGTAAGGGAGTTGTAGTGTGCAGGGGGACAGACCGTATAACCATGTCCTCCATCGCACATCCTGATTCAGGGGCCACCACATGGCTCCGGGGCTCCACGCACCCCCTTGTCCATGTGAAGTCACCTCCCAGAGGGCACAGTTCACAGCCCATTTGGCCACACTGCAAGTTCTCATTAATTCCATATAATTCACCTCACTGAATAAAGCACACAGCACAGAGACAGGAACATCACTCAGACAATTCTAACCCGGCTAAATGAATAAAACATGAAAAAATAAATGCATGTGTGAGCATTTTACTGGTATTGCACATTCTAATTCACAGAAATGATTGGTTGTAATAATTTTTGGAATTTTGCTCCAATTAGTAACCTAGTACTTTTAGTTAAATAGTCAGAATCTTTGCCTTGTTTCACCAACTTAGGTTGTAAACTCCCAGAAGCTGCGTTCTTTGCTTCTCGGTACAGTCTGCAGTGCCATGTCTTTCATAGAATCATAACTACTTGCTGTTTTGCTTTGCTTGGACTGGATTGGATTTAAATTTCCCTTATGAAATGCTTTATTCCAAGCAGTCAAACAAAATGTCATGGCTATTTTGGGCACGAGTAGACAAATATCTTTACAGCCTCCTTTTCGAAGGCTATAATCTTATGTAAATTCCCCAGTGTTACCTACACCCTTTCCATACTCTGCGAATCTCAAAATATCCCATAAGGAGAGAAAAGTATCAAGGAAATTGTTCTGAGGAAAAGCACTAGGACCAGTTGATTGAATTACTTTCTTTTAGATGGATCTGTGTCTAAGAACATCACCAAAGAGATTAAATCGGCTTTACCTGAAAATCACCTGTACGGTATGCATCAGGTTGCCTTCTGTCTGTTGTTGACCGAAGTGGATGCTAACAGATCAGATGCTTTATTATAATCTCCAGGAGCTGGAAGCAGGTCCAGTTTGGTGTCCGTTGTAGTGACTTGTTAGATACACTTTAGTATTTGTGAATTGGATGATGGTCGTTTGGGAGTGTTCATTCCCGACACAATTCAATCTGACCACCAAAACTGGCTTAATGGAATGGTTTGTGATATTCACTTGAGGAGGTAATTTTGAAGCATTAAAGTAGTGAAATCCACTTTCCCTCGTGAGCCAGCAGAGTTTATAATGTGTACTTAAAGGGGGATAATGAAGGACTAGGCAGCATCTTGATTGTTTGCAGAGCTTCCGAAATTTTATTCTGATGAACAACTGTTATTTCAGTCTCCTCATTTGTGGAAATAGGGACTAATTGTTTAGCATCATCTGTGGTGTTTTCCGAGCAAGAAAGGACTAGACGATACTGACTTGATTAATCCTGGTGTATTTACATACGGAGATAAAAGATGCTATTGACTTTGAACCTTTGATATTTGATTTGTGCATTTAATTTTTTAGCCAGATGGTACAGGTTTATATCCTAATACCCTAATTGTTTAGTACTGAGTGGTAAGGCAAGAAGGTTCAAAATGATACAGAAAATGCTTTTCACAAAAGTAAAGCAGAGGGTTGGCAAATGCCAGCAGCATGTTTGCATTCAGACAAAAAGGAGTTTGGAAGTTAACATTCTTTTGGTTAAAAAAAAATAAATTAAGATTTCTTAGTTTTCAAGCGTTTAAAATTTGAGAAAATATAAACTCTCAAAATATTCAAGAACATCTTGAGGAACTATTTTTCTAGTTCTCTGTTAAATATACTTCAACGCATGACTACTTAAAATGTCTGGCCATTAATCCTCCTCCTGGAATAAGCATGAAGATTTAGCTCATGAGAGTTTTCAAATAACTTCAATATAATTCTGCCTTCTGCCTATGTATGCATTAGATCATCTTATTATGCCCATTTCTTCCATATTTCAAGTCATATCATGACACGCATAATCTAAAATATTAACCCTGCTCTCATCTATATTTTATTAAAATACCAACTTATTCACCAACATAATTGCTTTTGGATATTTGAGCATAATTCACTGCTAATTTGCATGGCTCATTGAGTGGGGTAATTTTAATCAAGTATGGAATGAAATCAGTGATAATATAAAAAGATTATTTGAAGACATATAAAATCCTTTAAAAAATGACAATTTGAACAATCTCTCCCCATGCTCCTAATTGGTATTCATCCACTACAGGTTTTCTGAAGCCCCTTCTCTATAGTGGGTCATGACAATTTATAGCCATGCCGCTACTTTTAAATAATGAACGTGTTTAAAAATCAATAGACGATCTGAAGCTTTGTTCCCTAGAAGCTCAATCAGGTAGATATCACTCTTGCGTTTCTTTATATGTTAGGGAATATATTGTCAGCTCTGCTTCATGTATGCTCCCAAATATTTTACCCAAAAAAATGTAATGAAAATTTTTTTTCTCTGAAAACTAGTTTTAAAGAGCTTCTTTAACATATATTACATTTGTAGGAGACAAGGAATGGTGATTTGTTATAAAAATGTTAATCCTACAATCATACTGGTGCCCAGAAAAAGTGTTGTGAATGGAAAGCATACAAGCCAAGCCTAACTGGCCCCCGGAATCAGCGTTTTTAAAGAGAATCTTCCTGATCAATAAAGTCCTGACCTACTTTTCTTACAAATGCCCACAAGCGGTGTGTTTTCTCAACCGTGGATTCAATGAGAAATCAGAAACACACAGGGCAGTCAGGAGAAAAGTGCTTGGAGTGTAAAACAAGACTCCATGATACCGATCACAAGCAATTATACTTAACCCGATTTTCAAAGATTCTGAGAAAAGGAGGGGCCTGCCTGTAAGACAAGGTCCAGAGCTGCAGGAAGCCACAGATGTAACCAGAGCAAGGACCAGGCAGGAGGATGAGGCCCAAGATGGAGCAGGACAGGGCGTCAGTGACCTCTCTGATTGCTGCACCCTCCGGGACTGGAGTCTGGGAGAGGGCTGTGGTACCTGGCACACCTGGCTGGTATGGGTGGTAATGCAGGGGGGTCGGTGACCAGAAGGACCACAAGACGGAGAGAGAGCTGTAAGGGAGGGCTTTGTAAGGACGTGGAAGTGGAACCATATCATTTAAGTGTTGTGTTTACTTTGTTTCTGGCCCTACCTCATTACAAAGTGATTTCAGGCAGCTGGTATCTGCATGTGCCCTGCTAATTAGAAAGAGGTACTGAGAGAAAGACACCCTTTCAAGTATTAACCTGCTGCAAGTCAAACTAGGGTGTGATAGCAAATGTCAGAGTAGAAAAGAGTACGGTTTATCAAGCTCTGCAGGGCAGACAGACCACCTGCCTCTCTCCAGCGCCCTCTGCCTGCATTTCTAGTGGACACTGACCCTTTTTCCCACTGGCCACAGATTGAGTCTCAAAGTCTTTCTCAAGATAATGCTTTAGGCCAGTGGTTCTCAAATTTTAGTGTTCCCTGGAGTCACCTGGAGGGCTCGCCATTTTAGGGATCCTCCCTGGGGAAGGTGATGCTGCTGGTGGGGTGAAGGTGGCAAGGAATCTCATTCTGAGAATCACTCCTCAAAGCAGTTTTCTCCTGTCGAGCAGGGCAAGCATGGAAGATGAAGCCTTTCTTCACAAGATTTTATGGTGCTCAGAGCATCCCAAATCCATCTTCACTTAGAAGAGCAGGACACCAGGAGGAAGGCTCACTTCGCTTAAAGGATATACAGGGACTGGCAAAATGTCCCAGGTGTGGAGGGCTATGAAAAAGGGTCCTTGAAAGTGTCTTGCAAGTGGCCAGTCCATTAGGAGGCACTGCTGAGCAAGCTTATTCATTCCTTCAACAAATGCTAATTAAGCACTTACTATGAGCCAAGCAGAAATCAGACAGAACCCCTGCCTTCGAGGAACTCATATTCTATAAAGGAAGACAGATTTTAAATATTAAATAATAAGCAGTGCACACACGCATATACAGATATGTATGTGTGTATAGGTGCGAACATATGTGTGCATACTACATACATATAACATGTGTGTATAGATATAAATATCTATATACAATCTATATAGCTATATCTTTATTTATGTATCTATCTATCTATCCATCTACCTAAAATCAGGTCCTGATAAGTCCCCTGGAGGAAGGTGAAGGAGAGGAGTTGGAACATGGCAGGATGTTGATACTACAATGTCATGAGATTTGACCAAAGTCCTAAAGGAGGAAAGAAAGGCAACCTTGAGAATATCTAAAATTCCAGGCAGAGGGCACAGCAGGTTCAAAGGTGCGGGTGTGTTCAAGGGAGCACGAAACCAGGGTGGCCAGAGCTAAGCATGTGATGGGGTGGGTTCCTGGGAGGACAGGGTTAGAGATGTGTCAGTCCTCACAGAACACCTTTAGATTCTAGCTTTAGTCCCAGTGAGTTTTATTCACAGATGTGATATAGTCTAATTTATGTTTAAATGATCTGGATGCTGTGATGAGAAAAGAATATAGGGGGTGACGATACAAGTAAGGAGGCCAGAAAGCATCACAGGAGAAGGTGAGGTCCATCCAGATGAGAACAGGGTACCACTGAGCTACTAAGAAATGGTCAGATAGGATCTATGTTGAGGGAATCCTAGGTTGTGCTGATGAATAGAATGTGTACAGGTGAGAAGGAGAGAGGAAGGGGGAGAATGGGAGGGGCAGATCCATATGGGAAGACCTGCCAGGCAGGGCGGTGTGTGCTCATTCTGAGATGGCTGCGGGGCCAGATGGGGGGAGGTGGCCGTGTGGGCTGGGGTCCTGGGAGAGAGGTGCAGGCTAGCATCAGTGCACAGGTGGTGCTGGAAGCCATGAGGCTGGATGAGCTCTCTGAGAGGATGAGCACGGAACGGGGAAGAGGTCCCAGGACCTGATGGGTGACAACCCTGCTACTGGCGGGATGCCGTCAACCACATGGTGGTGTCTTGTTGACTTTGGGTGGAGTAAGGAAGTAGAACAAATTTACAACGCAAGTCACATACTAGTTGAACCATATGTTTACATAGATCGTTTAGGAAATAGAACCTATTTTAGTGCCATTGTGGTGGTCCCTCCCCTAAACCCCTTATGACTGTTACTGAACCTTGACATTAATACATGTGTCTACACGAGGAAACATTCTAAGATGCCTTCTTTTAAAAGTTCTTGCTTTCCTTGTCACGATCAGGTGATATCTATTCATGACTTCAAACAGTGTCCTTTTCATGACGCTCATTGATTTGATACTTGCTTTTTTGTCCCCAACACGCGGTTGGCTTTCAGTCGATGGGCAGTACCTATTCTGATTCCCTCTTCATTCTGCCTGCTGAAAGGTCTAGAACCAAACGTGGAGATGCGGTCCTTCACAGCCTCCCTCCTGGCTCACAGTATCTTATTTTCCCTTTAAGTCTTACTTTGGCTTTAAGTCTTCCAATATTTAAGATGTATTTTTGTTTTTCACTTGTTTTCCAAAGTGTTAACAAAGCCTTTAAAAATCCCCTTTTGGACTTAAGTTTTGTGTGAATAAATGAATTCTGCTTTACAAATTGACCCTGTATCACCCCTATTGTACTGGTTAGAATAGTATGCATAAATCTTTTCACCAAAATTTGACTCTAATTAGCGGAAATCAAGATGTTATTCTTTCTAATCTGAGCGCTGGTCAAACTGACTTTCAATCGTCTCAGCTATATGTTCCATAGTTCAAAAAGGTGGGTGAAAAATCTGATATAGGTTCAGAATTGAAGAAGGTTAATGAGGCAAAAGCAGGAAAAAAATAGAATTCTGACATGTAAAGAGAGACATGCATGATTAATACTGATTCAGTCTGTGGCATTCACCTGTTTATTTATTCAGCCTCCCTGGTGCCCCATGAGCAGTGCAACAAAGCACTAACTCAGGCAGTGGGGGGGGAAGGGGCACACAGCACCTGCCTTCAAAAGTTTACCTGTTGCCTCCTGGGGAGAACACTGGCAACTAGCCATGTTACAAGACCTAAGGCAACAGGCACTCTACTAAAGTACAGGTGCTATGAGATACACAGAGATTCCATTCTGATTGAGGGAGTCTGAAAGAAATTAGAGAGAAAGTGGCCTTTGAGCCCGGTCTTGATGGATAAGAAACAGAGAAAAATAAGATTGGAAGGTAAGGTCATGAGAGGTCTTAGATGACATTCTAAGGAAGATATATACACTCTCAGGGTCTAAGAGGAAATGGACAGTGAACATTTTTAGACAAGAAGTGGCAGGACTCCATTGTACTTCAGGAAAATAGTAAAAGCACTAGGGTTAAAGATGGTTTGGGTAGAGAAGCAATTGCATGGTAAAAGAGTTAAGAGAAAACAGATGTGGGTTTCATTCACAGGCTCTTAACTAGCTTGGCAACAAATGCCTTTAAATTCACAGATCCCCATTTTTTGTATGTAAAATTAAAATAATAACCAGTGTATAGAGCAAATCTAATGTTAAGTTCTGACAAAGCATATAAAAGGAGCCAACAGTTGAATTATATTTATTCTGGGTTAACTGTTAGTTTCCATTATCATCACCATCATCGCTTTTAGAGAGTAGGAGATCAATTAAGATGTTATTGCTCTAGAGAGCACAGTGAGTGGGACACGGTGCCTGTCTCTTCTCCCCCCACAGATGAGAGAATTGAGACAACGAAATTATATGCCCTGCTTGATATAAATACAGTTGGATGTAAACTTCAGGAGGGCAAAGTACATCATCTCTCTCATTCACTCCTGTATCTTGAGCATCTAGTACTGTGCCAGGCATATGCCGTGTAGCTGGCAGGGTCTTCATGCTCCAGCCGGGTGTCAGGCCTGTGCCTCTGAGGTGGGAGAGCCGAGTTCAGGATATTGGTCCATGAGAGACCTCCCAGCTCCATGTAATATCAAATGGTGAAAGCTCTCCCAGAGATTTCCATATCAACACTAAGACCCAGCTGCATTCAATGACCAGCAAGCTACAGTGCTGGACACCCTATGCCAAACAACTAGCAAGACAGGAGCACAACACCACCTGTTAGCAGAGAGGCTGCCTAAAATCATAATAAGGTCAAAGACACCCCAAAACACACCACCGGACACGGTCCAGCCCACCAGGAAGACAAGATCCAGCCTCATCGACCAGAACACAGGCACCAGTCCCCTCCACCAAGAAACCTACAGAACCCACTGAACCAACCAGGCAAAAGGCCAGTGGTTCTCAAAGAGAACCACTAAGTGGCTAAGCTAGCCACTGGGGACAGACACCAAAAACAACGGGAATGACGAACCTGCAGCCTTTGAAAAGGAGACCCCAAACACAGTAAGTTAGGCAAAATGAAAAGACAGAGAAACACACAGCAGATGAAGGAGCAAGGCAAAAACCCACGAGACCAAACAAATGAAGAGGAAATAGGCAGTCTACCTGAAAAAGAATTCAGAATAATGATAGTAAAGATGATCCAAAATCTTGGAAATACAATGGAGAAATTACAAAAAATGTTTAACAAGGACCTAGAAGAACTAAAGAGCGAACAAACAATGATGAACAACACAATAAATGAAATTTAAAATTCTCTAGGAGGAATCAATAGCAGAATAACTGAGGCAGAAGAACGGATAAGTGACCTGGAAGATAAAATAGTGGAAATAACTACCACAGAGCAGAATAAACAAAAAAGAATGAAAAGAATTGAGGACAGTCTCAGAGACCTCTGGGACAACATTAAACGCACCAACATTCGAATTATAGGGGTCCCAGAAGAAGAAGAGAAAAACGAAGGGACTGAGAAAATATTTGAGGAGATTATAGTTGAAAACTTCCCTAATATGGGAAAGGAAATAGTCAATCAAGTCCAGGAAGCACAGAGAGTCCCATACAGAATAAATCCAAGGAGAAACACGCCAAGACCCATATTAATCAAAGTACCAAAAATTAAAGACAAAGAAAAAATATTAAAAGCAGCAAGGGAAAAACAACAAATGACATACAAGGGAATATCCATAAGGTTAACAGCTGACCTTTCAGCAGAAACTCTGCAAGCCAGAAGGGAGTGGCAGGACATATTTAAAGTGATGAAAGGGAAAAGCTTTCAACCAAGTTTACTCTACCCAGCAAGGATCTCACTCAGATTCGATGGAGAAATTAAAACCTTTACAGACAAGCAAAAGCTAAAAGAATTCAGCACCAACAAACCATCTTTCCAACAAATGCTAAAGGAACTTCTCTAGGCAGGAAACACAAGCAAAGGAAAAGACCTACGATAACAAACCCAAAACAATTAAGAAAATGGTAATAGGAACATACATATCAATAACTACCTTAAATGTAAATGAATTAAATGCTCCAACCAAAAGTCATAGACTGGCTGAATGGATACAAAAACAAGACCCATATATATGCTGTCTACAAGAGACCCACTTCAGACCTAGAGACACATACAGACTGAAAGTCAGGGGATGGATAAAGATATTCCATGCAAATGGAAATCAAAAGAAATCTGGAGCAGCAATACTCATATCAGATAAAATAGACTTTAAAATAAAGAATGTTACAAGAGACAAGGAAGGACACTACATAATGATCAAGGGATCAATCCAAGAAGAAGATATAACAATTGTAAATATTTATGTACCCAACATAGGAGCACCTCAATACATAAGGCAAATGCTAACAGCCATTAAATGGGAAATCGACAGTAACACATTCAGAGTAGGGGACTTGAACACCCCACTTTCACCAATGGACAGATCATCCAAAATGAAAATAAATAAGGAAACACAAGATTTAAATGACATTAAACAAGATGGACTTAATTGATATTTATAGGACATTCCATCCAAAAACAACAGAATAATACACTTTCTTCTCAAGTGCTCATGGAACATTCTCCAAGATAGATCATATCTTGGGTCACAAATCAAGCCTTGGTAAATTTAAGAAAATCGAAATCGTATCAAGTATCTTTTCCAACCACAATGCTATGAGACTAGATATCAATTACAGGAAAAAATCTGTAAAAAATACAAATACATGGAGGCTAGACAATACACTACTGAATAACCAAGAGATCACTGAAGAAATCATAGAGGAAATCAAAAAATATCTAGAACCAAATGACAATGAAAACATGATGACCCAAAACCTGTGGGATGCAGCAAATGCAGTTCTAAAAGGGAAGTTTATAGCATACAATCCTACCTCAAGAAACAAGAAACATCTCAAAAAAACAACCTAACCTTACACATAAAGCAATTAGAGAAAGAAGAACAAAAAAACCCCAAAGTTAGCAGAAGGAAAGAAATCATAAAGATCAGATCAGAAATAAATAAAAAAAAAATGAAGGAAATGATAGCAAATATCAATAAAATTGAAAGCTAGTTCTTTGAGAAGGTAAACAAAATTGATAAACCATTAGCCAGACTCATCAAGAAAAAAAGGGAGAAGACTCAAATCAATAGAATCAGAAATGAAAAAGGAGAAGTAACAACTGGCACTGCAGAAATACAAAGGATCATGAGAGATTACTACAAGCAACTCTATGCCAATAAAATGGACAACCTGGAAGAAATGGACAAATTCTTAGTAAAGCACAACCTTCCGAGACTGAACCAGGAAGAAATAGAAAATATAAACAGACCAATCATAAGCACTGAAATTGAGACTGAGATTAAAAACCTTCCAACAAGCAAACGTCCAGGACCAGATGGCTTCTCAGGTGAATTCTATCAGACATTTAGAGAAGACCTAACAGCTATCTTTCTCGAACTCTTCCAAAATATAGCAGAGGAAGGAACACTCCCAAACTCATTCTATGAGGCCACCATCACCCTGCTACCAAAACCAAAGATGTCACAAAGAAAGAAAACTACAGGCCAACATCACTGATAAACATAAATACAAAAATCCTCAACAAAATACTAGCAAACAGAATCCAACAGCACATTAAAAGGATCATACACCATGATCAAGTGGGATTTATCCCAGGGATGCAAGGATTCTTCAATATACGTAAATCAATCAATGTGATAAACCATATTAACAAATTGAAGAAAAACCATATGATCATCTCAATAGATGCAGAAAAAGCTTTTGACAAAATTCAACACCCATTTATGATAAAAACTCTCCAGAGGGCTTCCCTGGTGGCGCAGTGGTTGAGAGTCCGCCTGCCAATGCAGGGGACGCGGGTTCGTGCCTGGTCTGGGAAGATCCCACATGCCGCGGAGCAGCTAGGCCCGTGAGCCATGGCCACTGAGCCTGCGCATCTGGAGCCTGTGCTCCGCAACAGGAGAGGCCACAACAGTGAGAGGCCCGCATACTGCAAAAAAAAAACCTCTCCAGAAAGTGGGCATAGAGGGAACTTACCTCAACATAATAAAGGCCATATATGACAAACCCACAGCCAACATTGTTCACAATGGTGAAAAACTGAAACCATTTCCACTAAGATCAGGAACAAGACCAGGTTGCCCACTCTCACCACTATAATTCAACATAGCTTTGGAAGTTTTAGCCACAGCAATCAGAGAAGAAAAAGAAATCCAAATCAGAAAAGAAGAAGTAAAGCTGTCACTGTTTGCAGATGACATGATACTATACATAGAGAATCCTAAAGATGCTACCAGAAAACTACTACAGCTAATCAATGAATTTGGTAAAGCAGCAGGATACAAAATTAATGCACAGAAATCTCTTGCATTCCTATACACTAATGATGAAAAATCTGAAAGAGAAATTAAGGAAACACTCTCATTTACCACTGCAACAAAAAGAATAAAACCTAGGAATAAACCTACCTAAGGAGACAAAAGACCTGTAGGCAGAAATGGAAATAAAAACAAAAGTAAACAAATGGGATCTAATGAAACTTAAAAGCTTTTGCACAGCAAAGGAAACCATAAACAAGATGAAAAGACAACCCTCAGAATGGGAGAAAATTTTTGCACATGAAGCAACTGACAAAGGATTAACCTCCAAAATTTATAAGCAGCTCATGCAGCTCAATATCAAAAAAACAAACAACCCAATCCAAAAATGGGCAGAAGTCGTAAAGAGACATTTCTCCAAAGAAGATATACAGATTGCCAGCAAACACATGAAAGGATGCTCAACATCACTAATCATTAGAGAAATGCAAATCAAAACTACAATGAGGTATCACATCACACCAGTCAGAATGGCCATCATCAAAAAATCTAGAAACAATAAATGCTGGAGAGGGTGTGGAGAAAAGGGAACCCTCTTGCACTGTTGGTGGGAATGTAAATTCATACAGCCACTACGGAGAACAGTATGGAGGTTCCTTAAAACACTAAAAATAGAACTACCATACGACCCAGCAATCCCAGTACAGGGCATATACCCTGAGAAATTCAAAAAGAGTCATGTACCACAGCGTTCATTGCAGCCCTACTTACAATAGCCAGGACTTGGAAGCAACCTAAGTGTCCATCAACAGATGAATGGATAAAGAAGATGTGGTACATATATACAATGGAATATTACTCAGCCACAAAAAGAAAGGAAACTGAGTTATTTGTCATGAGGTGGATGGACCTAGAGTCTGTCATACAAAGTGAAGTAAGTCAGAAAGAGAAAAACAAATACCATGTGCTAACACATATATATACGAAATCTAAAAAAAAAAAAAAAAAAAAAAATTGGTTCTGAAGAACCTAGGTGCAGGACAGGAATAAAGATACAGACAAAGAGAATGGACTTGACACAGGGAGGGGGAAGGGTAAGCTGGGATGAAGTGAGAGAGTGGCATGGACATATATACACTACCAAATGTAAAACAGATAGCTAGTGAGAAGCAGCCGCATAGCACAGGGAGATCAGCTTGGTGCTTTGTGACCACCTAGAGGGGTGGGATAGGGAGGGTGGGAGGGAGGGAAACACAAGAGGGAGGAGATATGGGGATATATGTATATGTATAGCTGATTCACTTTGTTATAAAGCAGAAACTAACACACCATTGTAAAGCAATTATACTCCAATAAAAATGTTAAAAAAATAAAAATAAAGTAAAAAAAGAAAAAAGATGCTATTGCTCTATTCCAAAGAAATAATAAGTCCAAAATCTAATAAAACTGCAAAAAGCATTTAAATTGCGCTTATTTTATCTTTGCTAAAACACATAAGGTAAGTACTCACATCCGCAAGTTACACATGAGAAAACTGAGGCTCAGGCTAATGCACACTTTGGTGACACATTAGTCAGGATGTGACGCAGAGGAGGGGTGCAGAGTTCTGTGCAGGGCACTGTGATTAGTGGCTGTCACAGGCTCTTAGGGACCAAGTGTTCATCTGTTACTGCTGAATGAATTATAGTTTGTATGTTCTCCTTTCTAAGGATGCAAACGGAAAAGGAAACGTTCATTTACAGCTAGAGCACTTGCAGAAGAGCATCCTGATAGCAGCTGCCTAGACAGAGAGAAGAAGGAAGGAGTCGGTACAGGCATCAGCCACTCCTCTTCAAGTCCATGAAAGGAGGGAACAGATTCTCAGCAGCCTGGCACTGGATAAATGCTGTCTGTAATCACCCAATGCCAGGAGATATCACACGGCCTGTTGATTTGCCTCCTGGCTATTTTTATCCTATTCATATCTGGGTCAGATCAGGGTGGTGGCAGCTTCAGAAGTCAGCAAACAAGGGCAGGGTGAGGCCACATGAGAATATACTGAACTAATCCCTTTACTCAGAGCAAAGGGCTCCTTAGCAGAGTATTTCCTCAAAGGGAAAAAGCCGGCCAGGCTGTAATTTTAATCACTTGCTGGATGCCACTGGAGCCAGTGTGCAGCTTGCCTTTCACCTGGGGTCCTTAGGGGCCCCTCCGCTCACCCCCATCCTTGCTGAGTCCTCTGGGTATGGGGGTGGGGAGGTTAGAGGTGGCCCAGGTCTGAGGCCCGCCCCTCCCCCTCCCCCTCCCCGGGCTGCGGGGCTGTGTTTCTGCCCCATTGCTGTTGCTCAATCACCCACGTGAGCAGAAGTGTAAAAGGTCAGACCTGTTGAGTCTGGGGAAGTCTGTGAACCGGCCTGGCCCTGCTTGCATCTCCCAGCCTCACAGGAAAAAACTATGCTTTGTGAGAAAAATCTTTGCTCTGTGCAGAGCCCTTTTTATGAAAATTCTCCTTTTCAAGCTGCCGGAGTAGAGCCTGCAGCAAAGCCCCCTGGCTTTCAACGTGTTCCCCTTTGTCTAGGATCCGTGTGTGCAGCCACAGAGGAAGGACAGTTTGAAGCTGGGGAGGAGGGGGAGGCCGGGACCCTGATTCAAAGACCAGAGGTGCTCAAGGCATCCAAACACGATTGACTTTCAAACCTGGAAGAAGCTGGCCCTAAAACAGTTGGGCATTTTCTCTTTCTCCAACTGTACCAACTCATAATCAACACGTGTTGGTTGTTTTTTTTTTTCTTGTTTTCACAGTTTGGAGACAATCTCTCAAGATCCTAAGAATTCAATATCCTAGCCATCCAGTGTCCACACAGACACATATAAAATGCACACACACTGACCAAGTTAACAACCACAGGTGAAATTTCTGTGTACCTCCTGGCAGACATGGGAAATTCACTTGGCAATCTGAAAACAATGAATTTAGTCCTAAAATATTTTTGAGACTAAAACAATGAGTTATACCACGGTAGGTATCACAGTTATAGGGATGTAAGTTACAATTTTATTTATGAAACACGGATGATAAGGGCTTAGGGGTGCTCAGTCGGTAATAAGAGGGAAAGACATTCAAAACAGTTCTGCTGTTCTAAGTGTGTTAGGAGCTTCTTAATGCTTCCAAGCATTTCCCTTGTATCAAGGAAAAGACAAACGCAGACAGAGGGGACTCAAAACTAGTAAAGCATATGCCACGGCCTCAGGTAGTTATTAATCTCATGGCAGGAACAGACGTCGTAAGGACTCTGACAGGAGAAAGAACGCAGAACAACGAAATCAGAAACACGTGTGCTCAGGGCTCAGCGAAAAGGTGGCAATTGAACTGGATCTAAAATAAAGGAGCTTCACAGGATAAATTCATGAAGTAGCTTTGAAAAGATTCTTCCCAAAGCTTATTTTTTTTAAAAGAGCAATTTTTCAATATGCTTTTTAAAAAAGTCTTGAAGAAGTGCATCCCTTTTGACCCATAAATTTTACTTGTAGGAATTGATCCTAAGGCAATAAATGCACTGATTTTAAAAGTACTCATTATAATGTGGTTTATTATGAAATTCATCAAGATATCAGAAGTACGATCACTTAGCTACACGAGGGCATTGGTTAAACAAGTAATGGCATATTAATTTGATGAGATAGTACAAAATTCACAAATTATATGTATTGATGTAGAAAGAATTATAATCTTCTCTTAAAGAGAAAAAATAAGTTTCTTAAATGGTATGTAAATAGGCACACCATTTCTAATATCTACCTACACATATCTATATGGGAAAGTATTTAGAATATTAGATGCATTTTGTGACTAATTTTAATTTCCCTCATCTTTTTTCCTTATTTACTATTTACGCATTAATCATGGAAGAAAAAATAATCCAGGATGTTCTGTTGAGCTGTACCTCTCTGTAATATTCTTTTGTGCCAGTGAATGCTTTTAAATATAATATTTAGTGGATATTTTTAACCAATTTGGAACAAATGTTTTTTAACAAACTTTCAATTCTTCTTAAGGTTGTTGTAAAGACCAGTTTGGGGCTATAATTTGTTACTTACCGGGAAGGATCACAGGTGAAGATTCCAATTGATTAGAATAATTGCCTTCAAGTGATTTGTCTCACTAGCATCTCTGTAGATATTAAAAGTTCATAGAAAAATGGCAAGAGGAAAAATATAAGTATTCTTTGTTTTTTAATCTATTTAACTATGTAGTTATGAATAAGGAAAATCATAAGCGAGCAGTTGTCTAGGAAGCCACCTGGCTTTATTTACCTGGTCTGTTTATCCTCTATCAACACGTATCATATTCTTGAAAAGCAGTAATTAGTAAGCAGTCTCTCCTTGGATAATCTGATCCATATATACACATACACATACATACACACAATGGAATATTATTCAGCCCTAGAAGCCATAAAACGAAGCAATCCTGCCATTTGCAACCCCGTGGAATTCCCTTGTGGAATTCCTTCTGCTGAGCAGCCTGGCCCAGGCTCATGTTCCTCAATAGGCTTTGATAGCTAAATGGCTTAAACAAGATATTCAACCCTACCGGACAAAAGGACCATCGACCATCCGATGTGCAGGAGAGACGAAGGTCAACAGCCCTGACTTAATTCAAGGGCAGAGCAGCGTCTGCAGTTCCACTGCACAGGAGGCTGCCTCGAAGTCCTCCCGGGCTCACCAAGAGGCTCACCTGTTTTCGATTTGACCTGAGCTTCTGCATCTGTTCAGGAAGTGGCCAGGATTCACAAGTTGAGAGAAGTTCAGCTCAGGAGGCAAAGGGGTTGTAAACTAGGATGTGATTTGGCTTTCACCAGCCGCCATAGTCCTGCAGACTTGCAGTGATGTGCGTTTTCAAAATCTAAAAGGCAGTAAGTTCAAGATTCAACATTAATTAAGTGAATATACCTCTCCTGTGCTGTAGGCTGAATCTGAAAACTTACTCCATGCCTGTACGGCTTAGTTCTCTATCTGTAAAATGGGGAAAATAATATCTATTCCAAGTAAAAAACACAACAAAACAAGAAACCCAGATGGATGAATGGCCACTGCCCATCTCTCTGACCTTGAGGTGGATGGACCAAAATAGAGGACAGTATGCTAACAAAAACAAGCCAGATACAGATGAATACCTTTGATCTCACTTATAATCTAAACAAGTCGAACTCATAGAAACAGAGTAGATGGTGGTTACCAGGGGCTGAGGTTAGGGAAATGGGAAGATGTTGGGCAAAGGTACAAACCTCCCCTTTTTTTCTTTTCTTTTTTTTTTTTTGGTGGCACACGGGCCTCTCACTGTTGTGGCCTCTCCCACTGCGGAGCACAGGCTCCGGACGTGCAGGCTCAGCGGCCATGGCTCACGGGCCCAGCAGCTCCACGGCATGTGGGATCTTCCCGGACCGGGGTACGAACCCGTGTCTCCTGCGTCGGCAGGTGGACTCTCAACCACTGCGCCACCAGGGAAGCCCTCAAAAGAATTCTTTATTAAATGAAGCTATGGACAAAGCTTAGGACAAGCCTTACCATTTCTGAGTGTGCCAGTAATCTGTGACGTGCTGACAGGGTTTACGTGTGAACAGTGATGTATCTCTGCTGGAAAGGCTGGAAGTGGGCAGGGACACCCGCAAATTCTGATTCCTGGAACAAGTGAGGGTCCCCCACGGCCAATTCCTGCCTCTGTGACACTCATGTACTTGGTGGCAGGCTTCCACGTGTTCTGAGCCATTTGGACTCTCATATATCTTCCCTCATGCTGTTGTATGTTCTTGCTTATTTCACAACTGAAACTTTCAGGAAGAATGGGCTGGAACTCTATTTCCTAAATACAATATATAATCATTGAGAGAAATAAACATACACTGACCTGAGAGCACGTTTCTCCTTAACGTTTGGATGCCGTGGACTCCCCAGTCCTGGTTAGTAGGATTGGCTACCATGTGGTCAGAGTATCCATTGAGTGGGTGTCAAACCAACTGGCCTCTTCAATCACTGGTTTTCACTGGGTCATCGAACACCAAAGCACGTCTCTGCCGGGTCGGAATTGGCCCTTTGAGGTTTGAGAAACTAGCAATCATCCTTCCTGAATATTCCCTTTTCTCTTAACTTCTGGGCTGTCAATTTTCCTCTCTTGCTGCTCAGTCCCTCTCCATCACCTTGGAGGACACTTTTTTTGACTCGCCTTTAGACATCTGTATCCCCCAGGTTCACACTGAGTCTCCCCTTCTTCTATTTATTTCTTTATCCTGAGTGCTTATGCACTGCCGCCTGCAGGACGCCCTCCCTGATGTCGTGGCCCTACAGTCTGATGAGTTCCCACCTCCTGAGCAAGCAAGCTTGCTGGGGCAACATCACACAGCCCTCCTCCTGCAGCACAGTCATCGGCTTACTTATGGGACTCCTTGTTTTAGTTTAGAGCTACCAGAGGACAGTTCTACACCCTGCGGGGCTTAAACAACGGACATTGATTGTCTCACAATTCGGGAGGCTGGACGTCTGTAATCAAGGTGTCAACAGGTTTGCTTTCTTCTGACAGCCATGAGGGCAGGATGTGTTCCAGGCCTCTCTGCTTGGCATGTAGACATCCGTCTTCTCCCTGTGTCTTTGCATGGTCCTCCCTCTGTGCGTGTCTGTGTCCTAATCTCCTCTTCTTATAAGAACACCCGTCATGTGGGTCACACTCACATCCTGAGGTACTCGTGCTTAGAACTTCAACACGTGGATTTGGGGGCCACAAATCAGCCCATAACACCCTCAGTTAGATTGACTGCAAACCATGTGAAGTCACAGACAAGGACTTATTCCACTTCGTATTCCTGGCACATTGCACAAGGTTTGGCATGTGGAAGGTCATAAATACATTTGAAAAATTGAGGCAGTATTGGTCTCATCAATGTGAAATGGAAAATAGTTGACATGTTTGGAAGCTTTTTATGATGATATATAGGTAGACAGAGACCTGCATATATATTACATAATACAACAATATCACAATATATGTCATATATCACATATATAACTTGCATACATATGAGTGTGTTTTGTGAGTATATATGTATAGATAGATAGATAGGTATCCACGTATAAGTTCAGCAAGCAATCATCTTTCCCTGAATCTCATTGCTGCTAGGGTAGAAGTGGGTTTCAGAACAAAACTGAATTTTTTTAGGACGGGAAAGTAGGAAAGGGTTCTTGCGAGGCGGCCAAGAGTGTCCAGTCCGCAGTGTATGTGTGTGATTCTTCACACAGAGGAGGCTGGAGGTTCAGGTGAGTCAATCCCTGAGGTCACCCAGCTGGGAGGGGCATGAGTCCAGGCAAGGGTGGCTCCAGAGTCTGTGTTCATAATGACTATAGGTTCCCAGAGTCTGCAGGTGAGGGAGAAAGCATGGGGTGGCCTCCATGAGGCTCCAGCTGCCCCTGGGCCTCAATGCAGAGCCGTGGGTGGAGGGAGCTCACTTGCTATGATGGCACTTGTGAGATGAAGGTGACAAGCACAGATCAGACCACCTGGGAAGGAGCAGCCATAGACCAAACCCAAGGGCTGTGTGTCCCTGTGTGAAGAGTAACCAGGTTTGCAGCAGCCAGACGGCGACACAGGTGTGCCTCTGTCAGATGTGCCCCCGATTCTGATGATCTTGCATATCAGAACTGTACCTTGGGTCCCGTGCAATTAGGGACAGCTCATCTCCTACCCTCCTGCCACCAAGAATGTAGCAGCATCGGGGAGGGGGTGGATCTTACCAGCTAGTGGCATAAGACAATGTCATTATATCAAGTGAGGAAAAAAGTTTCCTAATAAAAAGAGAGACATTTCAGACCCTTGAAATGGGCTAGGATAACATTTTACCCCAAGATTAAGGGAAAAAATACTTTTGTAGTGTCTTAAATAATACATATTGCTAAAAATAACATCAAAGAGAAAATGGTGAGTGATCCAGTAATTAAATGTCATTTTGTTTTTTGGGGTTTGTTTTTTTTTTATTGACAGTCTTGGAGTATCGCCTATGTGCATTTATTATAGAAATCTGTTTGTAGATAATGTCTTTTTAATAATCAACAAATCATATGGATGTGCATCCACGCCTACAGCCAACTATTGGCTCTTTTAAAAGTCCAGGTGGTGCAGGAGGCAAAGAACCTCTTTTCCTGTTGGCAAACCTCAGATGCCTGTCTTTGCAGGTGGCACTAAAAGAACCCGCCAGAATATCAGATGGAGCCGGGGGTGAGGGACACACACTGGAGGTTTTTTCCCAAGTCACCGACTCAGATCCAGACCAGTTTGCTGCAACAGAGATATTTGGCACAGACGTGACCTCATGTCACCTGTGAACGGGGTCCCCCCCACTGTGCAGGTTTCTGGTGGGTGTGACCACCCCTCAGGCCACGAGGGAAAAGCATGCCCCTGGGCTGCAGCCACATTCCCTGCTGACCTCCTTCCTAGGTCACCGGGGTGGACGAGAGGCCCAAAGGACTTTCCACTGAGAAATACTGTCTCTTGACCGTCTATCCTATTACCATCCGTCTGGGCCATTTCCCGGGCTTCGTTCCGAGCTACTGCCTGACATTTAGTCCTTAAGCTTTAGAGGACAGGATTTGTCCCATTCTCTCCCAAATGGTTCTCTCTGCTTGACCTCTGGGTTAATGCCTAATGCCTGATTTGCTGAAGTCCTGGATGTGTCTATGACCTGCTCTCAATCCCTCCTGTCTGGGCTGGGCTCCTTTGCCCCATCTCTAATAGGGTCCATCGCGCACCACCTGCTCCTTCCTTGACACACATGGATGTTCTCGCTGGCTTCAGTGAGGCCTGTATTACTGCTCTGGACCCCTTGGATGCCATAGATGGAACAAAAAGAAGATGCCAGAGCTGATCCATTTGGCATTCACACTCGGCAGATCACGACACTGGCAGGAAATCGCCGTGCGTGAAAAGATAAGAATGGCCTTCTCTTAATGCTCTTAACTTTTTATAGTCTCAAGCCGTGCTGCTCTTTCAGGAGCAAAAACAAAAGCATAGAAACCACTTAAAATGGATTTATTGAGACTCCTGTGTATGCAAAGTACCAGGATGAGGGCAATTAACAAGGTGCCAGGTGTACCCTCAGGGGACTCACAGTTCATTCGAGGAAGCAGACATCGATATGAACGTCAAAAGTACAAGATGGACTCTTATAATTTCCATAGACATATATGGGTCAAGTGCTAAAAGATTATGAACACAGGACAGTTGGTTCTACCTGAGATAAGAAGAGAAGATTTTTGGAGGGGATATCTTTTACAAAAGCTTTGAAATCTGAGAATTTAAACAGGCAAATGTCAGCCAAAGGGCTCTGGATGGGAGAGGACAGCTCAAAGTCAGGGAAGCATGAAGGTATAAGATGATTTAGGGAGCAATTCCAGAAAGGGCACAAAGAGAGAGAAGGCAGGACATGGTCAGAGTCATACCATGAAGCATCTTCAATCCCATGCCAAGAAAGTTGATTCTTCTCAGAGTGATTTGGAGCCATTGGAGTATTTTTAGGAAAGTGCCTGTGAGTTGTGATTTGGCCTGGGTATCTCCACAAATCTGCACTTTGGAAATTGTTGCTCTCGAATTGTCGTCCCCAGTCCAGCAACTCACCTGACAAGTCACAACTCAGATGTCACATTTCCAGGAGGGTCTTCTGCCAAGAAGAGTTGGAAGCCCTATTGTGGATGTGTATCGTGACCCGTGTTCCCCATCTGGTGATGCTTACCCTACGTGTCATACCCTGAGGTCACTCTTCTCTGAGAGATTCTGGCATCTTATGTTGCTGACAGCTGTATCTTTGGTGCCTAGGATGTTTGTTTATAAATGTTGAATTGGGTTGTATTTAGGGCAGTTCATGTCAGGGTTACACCGAGTGGATTTGAGTAGGGAGGCGCAGGAAAGCAACGCACAATTAAAGAGACCTTTTCCACAGCACAATTAGAGGTGATAGGGTTTGGGCGAGAACCTGGGCAGTGCTGGGTTAGAAGAATGAACACTGCAGGGTTGAATGCCAACTTAGCAACTGGACAGATGCTGTGTGCAAACCTAAAGTTGAGGAGATGGCTATGAGGTGAGGGTGCTGCACACACGCTGATCCCTCCCTTGGATCCACTGCAATCACGCCTGTTTTGGTGCGGCCAGTGTTACCCATCTGAGAACTTGCTGCTCCCAGAAATCCACGGAACCCGGTGCAACTAGGGTCTAAACATCTACCAAAGGCCAGCCTCAGGGGTGGGTATTGAGGGCATTTCTGGGGCAGCTGAGTTGTGTCTCTGTGGGTTTCCTGAGGGTTTATTAAAGTAAGGGGAGACTGGATGTCCAGTCAGGGTTGCTGGGGCATGAAACCGGGGGAGTCCGTTCAAATCTATTCTGTGTGACCGGCCCCCTCAGAGTCGTGCATGGTTCTGTGTGGAGGCCTGGGTCCCGGGTAGATATGACACTATCGCTCTCTCCCAGCACCATTCCCCCCACCCACTCTGCTCACCTCTAATGCTATAAAGAGATCTGATTCACCCCATGAAGGCATCTTAAGTCACAAACACCCAGCCTGGCATCATAACATAAAGGATTGTACAGAGTAGCCTTCACTTTGCGAGATGGGACCTGGGTAAGGCCCCCTGGGAGTGTTTAAACTTACCTCTTCCATTTTCCCATCCTATGTATATTCAACCTCTACTAACTGCCCAGCACTTTACCGGGTGCTAGAGAGACACTGATGGTAACACAAGCTTCATGTGTCACAGGAAAGATGCCCATCCAGTAAATAACCACACAAGAGACCAGGTCGTCACTAATTTGAAATGTCTGCAAAGGATAAACTGGGGAGCGAGGAGGGGGCAGAAGGAGGGAGAAACAGCTTCACCTACGTGGTCAGGTCAGTCTTCCCTGAGAATGTGACATATCATCTGAGCTCTAAAGGACACCCAGTCTTACCAGGCAAATGGAGAGGAAGCGGGTGGTGGGGTACATGTGAGAGAACAGCGCATGTCAAGACCCTGAGCAGGGAAGGAGCAATGGCTGTACGTGTGGGCACAATGAAGTCAAGTTCATGCCAGAGTGGAAGCAACGGGAGAGTGTGAGCCTGGAAGGATGGGTGTCCCATCCTGGAGGGAGCACCAGGGGCTCCAGGACCTATAAATTATTTTTGCAAAAGGCACAGGAGGTATGAGGCACACAGAGAATGTGAAAGATGATGCTAAAGTCCTAGGGTGGATAAAATTACCAAGAGAGAAGGGTGTAGCCATGGGTGTATAATAACAATATAATGATAGAATCTTCAAAAGTGCCTGGAGGAAAAAAAGGCAGAGAGAGAGAGAGACAGAGAGACAGAGAGACAGAGAGACAGAGATTGTTGTCCAAGAGAGAAGATCTTCATGAGAGCTAACCATGAATGCCAAGAGGGTGAAAGAAAAGTCTATTAGAAAGTATCAATTTGATGAAAGGAAGAACTTTTAACGGAGAAGTCTTCCGTGGTCTGCTTTTAAATAGGCGGTGGGTGTTTTTTTGTTTTTGTTTTGTAGTCGTAGTTGTTTTTCCAAGAGAGTACATGTGTGTGTGTAAAACCTTTGGAATAACTTTCTAGAAATATCTGTATGTAAATATGTAACTATTGTGTGTGTATATTACATGCTTGTGTATCTGGTATACATATATTTGTGTATGTCCACGCACTTACATAGCTCTTTTTTTCATTGCTTTTTCTATTCTTCCAAGGTAAGGACTACCTTTTACTTCCGTTGTTATTTTCTTCAGTGCCCCAAATAAGGCTTACGGTGGCAGCATTAGAAATTCAATGTAAAATATGTATATGTATTCACAAGACAGCAGATTTCACTATTAACATGAATAACACCCAATTAGAAATACGGCATTTCAGGAAAACTTCATTTGATCAGATTACTCTAGTTAATTTTGACAAAACAGAGATAAGTGAAGCCCCACACTCGGATTAAATGTCCACAAGAGCACAGAAACAGCACAGCTTCCAGATGACTTTCTCCCCAACTTGACAAGCAATGAATCTCTTCAAAGTAACAGATTTATTAAATTCCTTAGTCTCCTTAGGGAGGCTGGGTAATTTACAGTCCGTGTTGATGGTATTAATGCTTTCCGGCTTCTTAGTCATCGCCGTTAAAGAGGTTTAACCACCAAGGAACCCCCAGAGATTTGTGTGATGATTTCCTAAAGACTTAAGAAGTCTGGCTTAATGTCAGAGGAGTGCTCAAAAAGAGCTCTCTGAGAAAACTGTAGCCTTTCCCAATGCATTTCAGAACACTATCTTGGTGACTCAAGTCTACAGCTTTCAATTTACATAAGTAAACAGATGAGTCACGGACACAGGGCGTGATGTTTGGGAAGAACAGTGTGCTGGGCCCCTTTATGTCGCAAAGGGGGAAAGAGGAGCTGATGGAGGTTAAGTGGAAAAAGACATTATGGATATATTCAAAATAGAATCACAGAATTTATGGTAAAGCTATTTGGAGAAAATGGAACAGCCTGGACGGTTCTATGTTGGCTCAAAGACGATCGTCTTAACTTTAAGGATCCCGTGAGAGATCTTCATTCATTCATTCATTCATTCATTCATTCATTTTTTGCGGTACGTGGGCTTCTCACTGTTGTGGCCTCTCCCGTTGCAGAGCACAGGCTCTGGACGCGCAGGCTCAGCGGCCATGGCTCACGGGCCCAGCCGCTCCGCAGCATGTGTGATCTTCCCCGACCGGGGCACGAACCCGTGTCCCCTGCATCCCAACCACTGAGCCACCAGGGAAGCCCCATTTATTTATTTTTAAATTTCATTTATTTATTTTTTATAGAGCAGGTTCTTATCAATTATCCATTTTATACATATTAGTGTGTACATGTCAATCCCAATCTCCCAGTTCATCACACCACCAGCCCCACCACAGCTTTCCCCCCTTGGCATTCCTACATTTGTTCTCTACATCTGTGTCTCTATTTCTGCCTTGCAAACCGGTTCATCTGTACCATTTTTCTAGGTTCCATATATATGTGTTAGCATATGGTATTTGTTTTCTCTTTCTGACTTACTTCACTCTGTATGACAGTCTCTAGGTCCATCCATGTCTCTACAAATGACCCAATTCCGTTTCTGTGGCAGGAGAAAAACCTTGTTGAATCCTTTGAAAGAAATGAATTTGCCAATGGATTAAATCGCTTAATTTGGCATTATTGAAACAAATGTTGGGAACTACTGACACCTTTAGCCATATCTGTAGGGACTGCTCAGTATCCACATTGTTGGGCTTGATGAGCTTCCTGACCCAGTTTGAGATGCTCCAGAAATGAAATACATCTACAAGTTCCTCGGAAAGACTTTTTCCCAGCTGATTGCATTGAGGTGTTCTTTTTTTCCTCACCATCCTCCTTTATTTTATAAGCCCAGAAATCTTTGATTTGCTTGATTTTACCAGGTCATTTGTTTCTATATGCTTAGGATAAAAACGTTGTCAGTATATTGTAAGCTAACAGACAAAGGTATTTGTTATGCCATCATTTCCTCTTTTCTCTTGAAAATGGTTCTGCTTTCTATCTTGTACTAACCATGTCAAGTCCACTATTGCCCCATAATTTACCTCTCACTTCCCAAACTATTTATTTATTAGAAAACCAATTCCAACAGATTTATAAGAAATACAGCTAAGAATTGTAGAGGACTTGTAGGAGATCTCACTGCAACAATGATAGACGTTAAATTGTTGATAATTACGGACAGGGTTTAAACTGCACTGGTTCTCTAAGGTTATTAACAGGTATACAGTAATGACAGTTTCTACCATATGGACTTTCTTTCAGGACTGTTTTCGAATGAAAAGTAGTATACACATATTAAAAGGCTGTAGTAGTTTTCCATTGCCGCCATAACAAATTAACACAAACCTGATGGCTGAAACCAATACAAATTTATTATCTTATGGTTCTACAGGTTATAAATCTTATACAGGTTTTGCTGCAAGGAAATCAAGGTGTCATCAGGGCTGTGTCCTTTCTGGAGGCTCTATGGGAGAATGCGCTTACTTGCCTTTTCTATCTTCTAGAGGTCACCCTCGTTCCTTGGTCCATGACCCTTTCCTCCATCATCAAGGTCAGCGACCACCTGTGGAGTTTGCACAAGCCTCACTCTGACTCGATTTCACAGATATCCCTCTGACTGTCTTATTCTGTCTCCACCTTTCACTTTTAAGGATCTTTCTGATTACATTGGGCCACCCCATCATCCAGGGTAATCTGTAACTTCATCATATCATCAAAGTACCCCTTTTCCCATGTAAGGTGACATAGACACAGACTGTGGAAATTAGGCTGTGGACACTTTGGGAGCCATTACCACAAAGGTATTCGGTTGAATTTCTTTACCTCTAGACCTTACCTGAATCATCCAGGATCTTAGTAAATCTGCCTTATCATCCACTGGCTTCCATATTAGTCAACTTTCTTTAAATTTGCTTGTAATGGAGGAATGACTGACTTTGTAATATGATCTTTCTGTTAAATGGCATCTCTAAGGTTAGCCCCTGCGCTAAGGAAGGTGAGAGAACAACTCACAGTTCCAAGGATAGGTCTTATATGGAACAATGACCTGCCCCCATATTCCCCCCAAAACAGAGGATGTGAATATTTTTTGCACTCACACAGCCAAGTCAAGAAATCCATGCATGTTAATTCACTCTGGAGTATGATTCATTTGCATGGCTTGGCTCTAACCACGGGAAATAAATTATATAATTGTTACTAAATCCTCACCTTTGATTCTATATAAAAGAAATCTGCACAGGAATTATGCATTTTTTGAATATATACACTAGTTTGATATATATCATCTAGTTATCTTCCTTACTCAATATTTTACAAACTGTCTCATATATAATAAAGCAAAAATCAGCAGACTATGGCCCACAGGTCAAATCTGGCCTATAAGCTAAGAATGGTTGTTACATTGTTCAGTGGCTGAAAAAACATCAAAAAAGAATAATATGTTGTTATGCAGAAAAATTACATGAAATGCAAGTCGTGTCCGTAAATAAAGTGTTGCTGGAACATATCACACAGGGCTGCTTTGGGGCTACAAGGGCAGAGGTGAGCAGTGGCAACAGAGACGATGTGACTCATAAACCCTAAACTATTTCTATCTGGCTCTTTATTGTTCAAGTTTGTCCACTAACACAAAGCTGACATTTTTTGGTAGGTAAGTATTTGGGAGATATGGCGGTGAAAGGGGGATTTGTTTATGTGCATTGCTAATGTTGATATGGAACTAAAATGTAACTCCACCTAGTTTTTGGAATCAGAACCACTCCAAGAGAATCTAATTAAGGATAAACAATATTTTTAAAGCAACAGCAAAATAAACGTGGATTTCAGTTATAAAAATTTTAGTAAGTAGATATAGGTGAGCTGGATCAATGTGGGTTTCTGAATCCAGAATTTACTTCTCTCTTGGCCATTGTCAGTATTAGGCAAAGAGGTATGTGACTTTTTTCTAACAGAAGTTGTAACGTAATCTCACCAGGAAAAGAAAGGTGGGGGAAGGAGCCTTCGAAAAAAATATTAGAATGATGAAATATTTTTTGGAATCAGTCGTGTCCAGCTTCACCAGTCGGTGCTACATAAATCCAAGCAAAGAGTAAGATCTGAGTAATGTATTTCCTCTTACAGAAGATTATTTCAAACAGTGACACAAACACTGTTGCAATTGGTTCCAGTTAAGGTTTGGCTTTTCACTTTGAATGGATACCGCACGTTTTTAAACCTGAGAGTTGAAACTGAGCACCCTGACATCAGGAAGCTTGCCTACATATTTCACTGGATGCAGCTTTTCCTCCAGGTAAAAGTAGGAGTAACTAGGGAAGTGCTCTACACAGCCCACCCGTGCCTAGCAAATTCCAGGCATAGAGTACGGTTTCCAGCTGTGGAAATCGCCAGCCAGCCCGCAAAGGGCCCCACCAGTTTCAGCTCCAGGGCAATTTGTGGATCCCTGACATATCATTTGCACGAATAAGCATCATTTTGAGAATAGTTTTACAGCTGAGATGCAAAATAATTATACAATGTGTAACCCCACGTAAGTAGCTTTAGGAGCATTTACACGTGCATCTGTACCATCTCTTTAAACACCTTGATCTAGGTCTTTTCAAGTCCAGTTTACAGACTGGAAAACTGAGGTTCAGAAAAGATAACCCAGGGATATAGTGCCTCAACTAGTGCAAGTGGAGCCAACACACAATCGTCTGTCTGAAGCAGCCAATCCAGTGGTACTTAGACCACTGTCCAGAATGGAATGCATCACATCATCTCTAACCATCAAGAGCTCCTCTGCCTGAGAAGGCACGCACTCCTTAGTAATGACACAAGGTTTTCAATAGTAGGAAGTAAATGACTTGCTTTTTCTGACAACCAGAGCGCACATTGTAAGTGGACTGGATATTTTCAACAGCTTAACCAGAGATTGATCCTGTCTTACTTTTGAAAGATTTAATTTTGTTTAATATACTACTTTACTCACACATGATTTTATTCCATGTTGAATCTCTTTGACAGTTCTTGTCACTAATTTCATAAACATCCCTCTTCTTCATTTGAGTAGGAAAGGCCCAGGTTGTGAATCTGCAGATGAGGCCCTGGAAACATTGGATGTTATCAGTTATCTGAGTCGACTTCAGGTGAAACCGAATTGCCAAGTGTTCAAATAGTGAAGGGCAGACTTGTATCATTTGCCTATCTTTTCCTTTTGTAATTCATTATGATCGAGGTCCTGATAAGAAGAAATAAGAGATCAAAAGAATATCTGCTCATTTAATCATCATTAATAAAGAAGAATCAAAACGTCCAATATTTGTGAAAGCCTTTATTCCATCAAGGATGAATATAGCATTCCTTTGTGGGCAAAGATGAAATTACCTGAAGTGCTTCAATGTGGAAATGCAGCTAATAAATGGCGTCTGTTTTAGGCAACTCTACATAAAGACTGTCGGCGCTCAGTTGTAAAATCGGGTTTGAGATGGGACATTTGCGCTGCTGGTTTACAAGACAGATTTTCTTCATTCTCTCTTCCAGGCTGACGGGCATGAACCTCCCTTCTCCTGTTATCAGTAGCAAGAATTGGTTACGACTCCATTTCACATCCGACAGTAACCATCGACGGAAAGGATTTAATGCTCAGTTTCAAGGTAAGAAGGCTCCATCTTATAAGAAAAAAAAATGTATTCACACTGCATAAATGCAACTACCTGATTTAGTGATTTACACATAAGGGGACCTCAAAACAGACATGGCAGATTGTTTGTAGCCGGGTAAAACAGAGAGTCTGTAGTCAATAGTATGTAGGGTTGATTCTGAAACTTTCTCTTTCTCTCTAATTTCCAGGGTTTATTCCTGGATAGTATTGTATAGTCTCCTATATGTTTCTAATAATCAATAATTGTTATCAATACTGTGAAAAGGTTGATGGAAACTATTCCACATGCATCTGCAAATAAAACTAGTATGGCGCCGTCAGAAAGCTAGATGCTGTGCCAAGCAAACTTCTCTAGCTTTCCCCAAATCATGGCCGTGAGAATGCCAGTTCAATTAAGGCAGAATTCCCTGAACACTTGCCACAGGGAAGTTGGGACCACAAAGTGAGGAAATTATGACAACCCCCATGCTCCAGAAACTAGCAGATCAGAAAGATAATTTGTAAACAGCTCCCATGAAAGATGGAACAGAAAGAGAATCACGGGAGCCACTTAAGGAGGTTTTAGTAATATTCCAACAAGTGGCTCTGAATGACTCCTATCTGAAACACATTTAAAAATCCTTAATGCCTTCACTCTGTCCTTTTGGGCAAGAAGTTAAAAAAATAAGAGTAACCTTCAGGGATTTAAATACAGATGATGCTGAGGAGGATACATGTGTTGAGTTTTATCTGCCACTGGGATCCTTGGGGCCTGTGAACCCTCATGGAACGTGCCTGAGTTGGAGTCCAGGGACAATTTTATTTCACGAAAATGCAGTTTATTCATAAGGAGCATTGTCCACGTCTCAGTTTCTTCCGATGCTGCCGGAAAGCCCTTGGATTGCAAATATACTGCCTTGAAGCTTGGTAAGAGTCACAGCAATTTGTTTTCACTTATTCTGGGACCCAGGCAAGGCCAATCTTTTTCTTCCCATACCTGCCTCTGTGTGCCTTTATCTTTCAAGGCCACATATTCTAACTGTAGTTATAGGAGAACAGGTATGGAAAGGACATATCAGTGGGGACTGGGGTCACTAGGTGATATAGTGGTCGGGCATGAGGAATACACCACTCAGTCTCGTAGGAAATTCTGAGTCTTCTCCATATTACTGCACATCAACAGATACGTCTATCCCTGATTTAAAGCCATCGTAGATCACTATTTGGAATAACAACTGACTGATCAGACAGGCAGGTAGGTAGATCTATAGCGTTATTTCTAAACTGGTGATTGATCTTCTCCAAAGGTCCTGATTAATTGATTGGTACGGAACTACAGAAAAATTTCTAGGTATCATCCTCTAAACCTGATCAGTGGATTTGGCATCTGTACCAGTGATTGGAAGAAAGGTGAAAAATAGAATATCAAGTTTGAAGATACTCTAAATTGGTAGATATAAGAAACAATTGTAATAGTTTAGACATATCAGCCATTGATGATATATATAAGCCATGATTAGAAAAATCTGTACGTAAGTCCCAAGAGATAAAAAGATGCAAAAATATAAGGAGGGGTAAACATGGCTTAACAGTGATACATGAGGAAACCTCTTCAGGCTGACTTTGAAGTTCAAGTCCAAGACTAAATGGGGGGAGGGAGCTGCCTTTTGTTTCATTCACCTCAGGCCTTGTATCACAGGAGGGGTCATGACTAAGGCTGAATCTCAGCCGACCATACGTGGAAGGTCAGATTCAGTACGGGATGTCATCCTTTTGTGACATAACAGAGAGCACATGTCAACGCCAGGAGGGAAGGCATTATGAGAATTTTTCTGGCTCCTGAGGGCAGAACTATCACCCATGAATAGAAGCTACGGGTGGTCCTTCCTGCTGATTCTAGAACAAGCCTGAGGGCAGAGGAAGGCAGGAGGCAAGTGATGGCTCAGGATGAGCCTCTCAGAGCCCCTGGCAGCTGTCCCACTGACCACCTCCTCTGGACACCACACTGCCCTGACTTTGCAGCTGAGAGGCCTCAATATTTTCACTCTGAGGACAAATGAGGGGAAAGCTTCCTGTCCTGTAGGAAAGTGTGTTATTCCTGTAAATTTTCCCTTTTTTTTCTGCCGGGATTAAACATCAGGAAGCCCCAATTTGTATTGTACTTTATTTCAACCAGACAAACTCAGGGGAAAACACGCTGTTGTTATTACCAACACAATTGCTAAAAAGAAAAGCAGAGTAAAAGAGCAATCTAGAAAACCATCAAGAACAATAATAATAGTGAAAACACACAGTGTCTACTAAAAGCTAGTTTAATATTTATGTAAATATTCTGTCAAAACCCTGGATAGCCAAAGCAATCTTGAGAAAGAAAAATGGAGCTGGAGGAATCAGGCTCCTGGACTTCAGACTATACTACAAAGTTACAGTAATCAAGACAGTATTGTACTGGCACAAAAACAGAAATATAGATCAGTGAAACAGGATAGAAAGCCCAGAGATAAACCCACGCACTATGGTCACCTTATCTTTGATAAAGGAGGCAAGAATATACAGTGGAGAAAAGACAGCCTCTTCAACAAGTGGTGCTGGGAAAACTGGAGAGCTACACGTAAAAGAATGAAATTAGAGCACTCCCTAACACCATACACAAAAATAAACTCAAAATGGATTAAAGACCTAAATGTAAGGCCAGACACTCTAAAACTCTTAGAGGAAAACATAGGCAGAACACTCTACGACATAAATCACAGCAAGATCCTTTTTGACCCACCTCCTAGAGAAATGGAAATAAACATAAATAAACAAATGGGACCTAATGAAACTTAAAAGCTTTTGCACACCAAAGGAAACCATAAACAAGATGAAAAAAACCCTCAGAATGGGAGAAAATATTTGCAAACGAAGCAACTGACAAAGGATTAATCTCCAAAATTTACAAGCAGCTCATGCAGCTCAATATCAGAAAAACAAACAACCCAATTAAAAAAATGGGCAGAAGACCTAAATAGACATTTCACCAAGGAAGACATACAGATGGCCAAGAGGCACATGAAAAGATGCCCAACATCACTCATTAGAGAAATGCAAATCAAAACTACAATGAGGTATCACATCACACCAGTCAGAATGGCCATCATCAAAAATCTACAAACAATAAATGCTGGAGAGGGTGTGGAGAAAAGGGAACCCTCTTGCACTGTTGGTGGGAATGTAAATGGATACAGCCACTACGGAGAACAGTATGGAGGTTCCTTAAAAAACTAAAAATAGAACTACCATATGACCCAGCAATCCCACTACTGGGCATATACCCTGAGAAAACCATAATTCAAAAAGAGTCATGTACTGCAGTGTTCATTGCAGATCTATTTACAATAGCCAGGACGTGGAAGCAACCTAAATGCCCATCAACAGATGAGTGGATAAAGAAGATGTGGCACATATATACAATGGAATATTACTCAGCCATAAAAAGAAACGAAACTGAGTTATTTGTAGTGAGGTGGATGGACCTAGAGACTGTCATACACAGTGAAGTAAGTCAGAGAAAAACAAATGCTGTATGCTAACACATATATATGGAATCTAAAAATAAAAATCATTCTGAAGAACCTAGGGGCAGGACAGGAATAAAGATGCAGACGTAGAGAATGGACTTGAGGACACGGGGAGGGGGAAGGGTAAGCTGGGACGAAGTGAGAGAGTGGCATGGACATATATACACTACCAAACGTAAAATAGATAGCTAGTGGGAGGCAGTGCATAGCACAGGGACATCAGCTTGGTGCTTTGTGACCACCTAGAGGGGAGGGATAGGGAGGGTGGGAGGGAGATGCAAGGGATAGGGAGGGTGGGAGGGAGATGCAAGAGGAAGGGGATATGGAGATATATGTACAGGTATAGCTGATTCACTTTGTTATACAGCAGAAAGTAACACAACAATGTAAAGCAATTATACTCCAATAAAGATGTTAAAAAAAATGTCGTATAACCACATAATGGAATATTACTCAGTAATGAAAAAGAATGGACTATTGAGAAATGCAGTGACATGGATGAATCTCAACTGCATACAGTGTGTAGTTTTAAAAGGCTACACACTACATGATTAACCTGAATGATATTCTGGGAAAAACAAAACTAAATAGAGATAGTATCAGTGGTGTCAAGGATTAAGGGTGAGGAGAGGAGCTGACTACAAAGGTGCAGGGCTGGGGAATTTTTTTTTAATATCATGGAAGCATTGTGCTTATTGTTTTCTGGTAATAGTTAATAAGTCTTTACTTTTTGTTAAATTTTGTACAACTGTATAACCAAAAGAGTGAATTTTACTGTATATAAATTTAAAAATAAAATAATGCCATGCTTCTGTATGATCACATGGTACTATCAGTATCTTATCCTTTACTCATTAAAAATGAATACTCAAAAAAAAAAAAAAAAGAAAATGTGGCTGTTTGAAACAGAGATGAGCTGTAAGCATAAAGGGCATCAGATTTCAAAGGCAGTGTGAAAAAAAATGACTATAAGACATTGTGTGTTGAAAAGATGATGTCTTTTTATCATTTTAAATATTTTTAAACTTTTTTAATGTGTCTACTAGAAAATTTTAAATTACATAAGCAGTCACATTTGTGGCCCACACTTTATTTTATTGGGCAGCTCTGGTGTAAATATTTGAGCTTCACACTGAGATTGGCCATGCCTTTTCAACAGGACCGGCTGAAGTGATTTCTGGGATGTTAGGTTTAGTATGAGGATTTCAGACATTAGTAATCAGTGGGGTAGGTCGCTTGAGAGACTATGTGAGATTCTACCTAAGTCTCGGTTTAAAATTTTCGTTTATAAAGCAAAATCTCTGTAAGAGGTCAAAGTATATGCTTTACTACCATTTATTCTTCAATCTAAATGAGTTTTTCAGCTCCTTCCTTGGATGTGAACAAGACATAGGGATTATATGAAATTTCCCAGTGATTGAAAGAGAAAGAATTATACTATGAAAGAGAAAAAGAAGAAAAGATGAAAAAAAAGAAAAAAAAAACCGTTTTTTTAAAAAGAGAACAAATAGTGAACAAATGAGGATTTTTTTTTTTTTTTCAATTCACAAGATTGCCCTGGACCAGGCTTTGACATCCTGATTAAAACCTGAGTGTAAGGGGACTTCCCTGGTGGCACAGTAGTTAAGAATCCACCTGCCAATGCAGGGAACACGAGTTCGAGCCCTGGTCTGGGAAGATCCAACGTGCTGCAGGGCAACTAAGCCCGTGTGCCACCACTACTGAGCCTGTGCTCTAGAGCCCGCGAGCCACAGCTACTGAGCCTATGCACTGCAAATACCAAGCCCACGTGCTGCAACTACTGAAGCCCGCGTGCCTAGAGCCCGTGCTCTGCAGCATGAGAAGCCACCGCAATGAGAAGCCCGCACACCGCAATGAAGACCCAATGCAGCCAAAAATAATACATAATAAAATAAAATAAAAACTTAAAAACCTGAGTGTAAGCTCCTAAGAGGCTTCTATGCTACTCAGTAGATGAGTGAGAACTACCTCTTCCTCAGTTCACTGTCTTTAGTGTCCAGGACAAGGACCAACAAAAGGTTTCAGATCTCATAGTGGTGATAAAAAGAAAGGGGACCATACCACACATGAATAGATCCCCTCCTTAGTGTGACCTTAGTGTGAAGGAAGCTAAATCAGCTTATGCTCTCCACAAATTAAATCCTGACTGCATAGTAGGTGATACCATGATTATAAGTTTTATTAGAATAATAGGTTTATTTTTTAAAACTTCCTATTTAAATATTTCTTGGAAAACCCCACTTGGATTACAATTTTCTTAACTGACAAAAATTCTCACAACCTGGATGTGAAGTAAGTGCTCTACTGAAATAATTAAAATTATCATTTAAAACTTTTGAAAAAGCAGTGACTGTGGAAAACTAAAATAATATAATATTTAAATTCAGTGAAATTAATACCTCTGTTGCATTTTCACTCTAGAAAAAGTGGTTCTATTTTTTGCAAATTCCTTTATATTTAATTGATTCATTCAGTGACACCAGAAGAGTCCAAGAGAATTTTAATTACAAGTATACTGAAGATAAAAGTGAGTTCTGGCATTAATTTTTCTCTAGTTTTTAGAGAAATGCCATTATTGGTTAAAGACTTCTGTCAGCATTGTATACCTCTTGAAGTTCTTCAACTTACTTGCTTCTCTGAATGGCCACTAAGGTAAAATGTCTGCATTATTTATTGCTAAAAAATTGAAAAAGAATAACATTATATCCCATTCTGTCTCAATTGGCTATGAATTCTATTGCTATTGTCTTGATAAATACGGATCAATAACTTAATACTTAATAATACTTTTTGCACCCTCAGAGCCCTTTCAATGTTCCTTCTTCAGCTCCTTTACATGATTTGAAATTTTCTTTGCCTAGGAAACTATTTTCAAAGTCTTTTCTTGTGAAATAAAGTTATAACCCAGATGAGTCTTTAGGGATTACTCTTAGGCTTTATTTCATTAGCTAATTTTAATCTAATTAGTGCGAGGCAGGAAGCTTATAGTTTTAAGCTTATAATGTTTAAGCTTATAATGTCCATATAATTTTCTTAGCAACAGGTACTCAAGGAATGAGTAGATGTGGTCCTTTGTGCATTTTGACTAGTTAGAGTTTAAATGATAGGTATTAAAAATTTTTTAAAAACCTAATTGAACGTTCATAAAAAGCTCACTTTTTCTAGCTCTGTTGAAGAAACCATGCTGTCTTTTTTCTTCCTCTAGAAATTGTCATGTTTTATAGATGATGAACAGGAAGTTTATTCATAGCAAATTTAAAGTCATGCTCAAAACAGATTAGCTTAAAAAATAGCTCTGGGAAAACACATCTGTAATAAATCCTATTTCAAGTAATGTCAATAAAAAATATTTCTACGCAATAAACATGAAGCCTTCTTCCTGTTCTATTAGTTGAGCCTTATACTTTATTACATTGAATCCAAGATGAGAATATTTTCACATTTTAATGTCTCCAAAAGGAGGATCATGTATTTGGCACTACTTTGCCTTGGCCCCTTCTCAGTGGTATATAATTCTGCATCCTATGATCAGTGGTATCTTAGATTTGATGAGGTACTCTAATGGTACTTGTTGATCTGATTGCAGGCACTTCTCTTCTGCCAGATGTTAAGACTCTCTTGATACGACTTTGTCTCATTTCCTGCCCATCATTCCATCCCAGGGCCCCAGTGCACATGCAGAGTTCTAGAACCTTCTCCCACCTCTGCATGTGCCTGTCCTGAGGTGAAGAGCAAAGACAATAGAAAGAAAGGGAAACAAGAAATATTGGGGTCTTGGGGGAGTTATAATTGGTATTAATTAAATTTGTAAAAATAATTTAAACAAGAAATCATCTAAAATTAATATCACACCATATGGTACAACCTCACAATACAGGAGTTTAAACATTAATGGATTTAACTATGGACTGCAAGTAATCAGCAAACATATTCATTTTGAAAGACTGAAAAATGTAAATTGGCAGAAAGTTGAGCATTCACAGACTGAATCGGCGTTTCTAAAAACAATGTCGGAACTTGGCCATATAAGTTTAAGATGACAAGGAGAGGAGACTGCCTGGAGGGAAAATGGTGAGGGAAGGGGGATAACATTCCTTACGGATCCAGCATCAGATACTTTACAAATATTTTTTTAAGACTTAAAACTGAAAAGACTTCATCACCAAGGTGGCAGGGGAGGAGGTCTCAGCCTCCGAAAGCCAATAATATCCAACTACCCATGAACAAATACAGCTCTGGGAGAGCTCAGGAGAAGCAGCAGCAGCACAGCGGAGCACAAACCCTGAGAATAACCCCACGGAGAGGGCAGGAAGAAGTTCCGTTTTTCCTGCATCATCCCATCCCCCAGGCTGGCACTGCTCGGGGTGAAGAGGAAACTCCTCCCCAGAAGGTTCCTCCAAGGCAAAGGAGAGCAGGGAGAGCCACCAGCACCCCAACCACATGAAGGACCCACAGGGGTCCCCACCCTAAGGAAACCAGTGCCAGCAGATTCACAGTGACCCCCATACAACGTTTGCCCCAAAGAGCCCTGTAGGTTTTCTTCTCTGCACACTCCAGCTGTTTGAGTCCCAACCCCTCTGTCCCAGTTGCTGGAACCCCAGCCAGTGCTGCCGTGGGGACCCCAGCCCTGGCACCCAGAGCATGCACATCACCAGTCACCACCAACACCTGCCTCTGTCCCTTTTACCGCTGGATCCGGAGGGGCTGCCGAGGACCCCAGTAGCTCTCACAGACACCACAGATGTCCTGAAGCTCCTGGCACTAAGGACCACAGGGTTGGCGACATCACAGATCACAGCTATTTGAGCTGAGTCCCTGCCCCACACACCTGAAGCTGCAGCACACCTCCACTCCACCAGGCCCAGGGGCACAGCACATTCCAGCATGGCCCCGTCCAGCAGGTGAAGGTCTTTCCTCACCAAAGCCAGTCCATAAAGTCTGGAAAAGGTGACAGCTTCTTAAATGTGCAGGCAACTGTGCAAGGCTACAGGGATCACAAAGAATCAGGGAAATATGCCACCACCAAAGGAACGCAATCAACGTCCAGTAAATGGCCCCAGTGGAATGGAGACCCATGAATTGACTGACAAAGAATTCAAAATAATTGTTCTAAAGAAGCTCAATGAGCTACAAGAAACATGGATAAATCATTTGATGAAATCAGAAAAATGATACAAGAAAAAATGAGAAGTCCAACAAAGAGATATAAAACATAAAAAAGAATCAAACAGAAATTTTGGAGCTGAGGAATGCAATGAATGAACTAAAAAACTCAATAAAGAGCTTCAACGACAGATGCAGTCAAGCAGAAGAAAGAATCAGAAGTCTCTGGAAGACACCCAAACAGCCAACAGGTATATGAAAAGGTGCTCAACTTCACTGATCACCAGGGCAATCAAATCAAAACCACAGTGAGATATCACCTCACACCTGTGCATGGTCTCGATTACATGTGGAAACTGAAAAAAAAAAAAGTGAAACTCATAGTAACAGAGAGTGGAATGGTGGTTGCCAGGGAAATGGGGAGATGTGGGTCAAAGGGTACAAACTTTGTTATAACATGAATAAGTTCTGGAGACATAATGTACAGCGTGGTGACTATAGTTAATAATAATGTGCTGTATACTTGAAATTTGCTAAATGACTACATCTCAGGTGTTCTCACCAAAAAAAAAAAAAATTAACTATTTGAGGTGACGTTAGTGTTAATTAGCGTTGATTGTGGTCATCATTTAACATTGTATGCATATATCAAAACATCCCATTGTACACCTTAAATATGTGCAATTTTTATCTGTCATCACAGCTCAATAAAGCTGGGGAAGAAAAACTTTAACTGTTATCTAAATTAAAAAGTAACTTTATAGAGTAAACCCTCACTATTCTGAGATTAAACCTATGTTAGGTGAAAAATGCATACATATACGTAGTGAAAAATATAATAAAGGAAAGACAAAGTTACATTACAGTAAAACATGCCAGTGGAAATTGTTAGTCTTAACAAGTTTTAACAGGCCTTTTGTTTATGCTTATATGTCAACTAGTCAAGGGTAGAAGAAGGATTATGGAGGCTTTACAGATTTTTAGAACCTGAAATATTAATGTGGTAAAATTTCAAGGAATAAGCGTCACTTATCAATATCTATTTTAAATAATGAGAAAATGGCATCATGCATAACAGCGTATCTGCAGGGTTTTTGAACATCCATACCATTCATATATAGTGTCGTATTTAATGCCACTTGATGAATTTGTCTTTGGAATTAGGGTTGATGACCAGACTGTCACGTCTTTTGTATCATCATTTGAATTCGGTAGGAAGACCTAGCTCTGCCGCAGTGTGGTTTTCTAGGGCTTGTTTTCTCTTAGTTAACACTGGGGGTGCTTAGTATCATTTGAGGGAGCTTTGCCATTTCCCCACGACTGGAGCTTACAGCCCCAGAAAGGGCGTGGCATGTTCACTTTTGGCTGAGGGGCCGATACTTGCATTTCTGATCATGATCCAAATTCAAATGTAAATAAAGTATTAGCCACAGGCATTAGCTTCAAGTATGATTTCCACCCACGTTTGAAAGAAATAAAATGTGTGATAGCCACCATGCATAGTTTATGAAAAGAATATAGAGTAATAGTAATTAAAGCCCAGGCCTTGTGTGTATATATTGTGAGAGGTATTGAAATATGCACAATGCATGTAAAAATACCTAACACTGTTCTCTACTTGCTAATGTGGTATTTATTTTTCTTCTTAGGGCTCTCTCTCTCTATTTTTAAAAATACTTTATTATTTTAGAGCAGTTTTAGGTTCACAGCAAAATTCCACAGAACGTACAGAGATTCCCACACACCCCCGGCCCCCATATATGCACAGCCTCCCCCATTATCAACATCCCACACCTGATGGTACACTTATTACAAGTGATGAACCCACATAGACACGTTATCATTACCCTAAGTCCGTAGTTTACATTTGGGTTCACTCTTGATGTTTTACGTTCTATGGGTTTGGACAAATGTGTAATGACTTGTCCACGGTAATGGAGTCATGCAGAGCATTTTCACTGTCCTAAAATATCCTCTGACCTCTCGTTATTTGAAACATTGTAAAACTCACAACTTCTTTGAATTTATTTCTATATTTATTGAACTTGGAGAACTAAAGAGGCAGTTTTCTTACACATATCTACGAAATGTATTTAATAAATGAATGTGTATATTAGAGTCTATATAATGATTACAGAGAGAGCCTATAGTAATTATCGACTTTAATGTTGGAAACATGTAAACACCAGCAAGGGAGACATAGTTCACTTCCCCTTCATTAGTTTGTCACAGTGTTCTTCTGCAATCTCTTGCAGGTAATTTAGTTGTTTCTTATAAAAATTTCCCGTGACAGTCATCTACCTATAGCGTTACAAAGAAAGTCAGAGTTCAAGGAAATTGTCACCCTGCAAAGATTAAGTAAAGGCTGGCTTAACATGAAATGGATTATGTTTCTGTAGTTTTAAAGACTACCATCCTGGCTATTTTTGATTTTTTCTTTGATTTCAAATGATCTCATGCAAATATAGGAATTCAAGTGAATGCTGGCAGAGAATCTTTCATTAAATATCACTGCCTAAATTTGTAGCCAGAGACCTGAAGAGACGAAGCTGTAGTCGATTTTCCTGGACAGAGCAGAGAGATTGTTGAGGCATCCAAAGTAGCTTAAGAAAAGCTCAGTAACCAATAGGGTGCTTTCTGCTGGCAGAGTTTTGATTTGTCTTAAGAGGAAAGGCACTGCCCTGCACAAGGAGGTTGGTAAAAGAGAAAACAGTGAGAGTCTAAGTAAAAGATGTCACAATCAATAAAGGGAGTTTGGCCACAGACTGAACAAAATGATTCCATTTAAAATTTTATTTTAGTACAACCCTTTAATTCTAAAACAATTTTGACTTCTGTGTTCCTAAAAGAATTCTAGAAATTAAAAAATAAAACCTGCAAGAAATGAGATTCAGAGGGTTGAACTGGAAAAATTAGGTTCATATTAAGCCGATACTTCTTTCTCATGAAAGAAAATTCATGCCAGTCTACCTTAGCATGATAACATGCGGGTCATTAGTACTAATCGGCTTATCTCCAGAGAGCAAACATCACTGCTGGTTTCTCTAGATAGCCATTGTGTGTGATGAGGACTGCAGCACACAAGGTAAAGGAAATGTGATTTTTATTAAAGCAACAGTTCTTGTTCTTATCCCGTGTAAGTTTAAAATGTAATACGTGACAACTGTAGGGGCTTCCCTGGTGGCGCAGTGGTTGGGAGTCCGCCTGCCGATGCAGGGGACACGGGTTCGTGCCCCGGTCCGGGAAGATCCCACATGCCGCGGAGCGGCTGGGCCAGTGAGCCATGGCTGCTGAGGCTGTGCGTCCGGAGCCTGTGCTCCGCAACGGGAGAGGCCTCAGCAGTGAGAGGCCCGCGTACCACAAAAAAAAAAAAAAAAAAAGTAATACGTTACAACTGTAGTTACATGATTATTTTATATAAATTAATGCAGACTTGGCTTTGGCTGAAGCACTTTGCGAGCACAATAAACATTTCACAATCAAGTGTTGAGCGCCGTCTGTGAATCAGGTCCTGGGAGGACCGGTTTGGGGTGATGATCTCACACAGAAAACACACACCCTGATAGGACTTGAGTACCTTCTACGTGTAGGAGCTGTGTTCTCCCTCGTATTTATGTAGACGCATGGAACCCTCACTGATGTCTCACGAAACAGTATGGTCACAGTGTCGCCTCTTGGTGAATGAGGACCTGGGAGGTAAAGTCAAGTGGAGATGTTCTTTCAAAGTCACCACTAAGTGCTAATGGTAAGCTGAAGCAGCCAGGATGTGGCCGATGGTGCCCGCGTCCACAGCTTCACTCTGGAGAAGCAGAGTCACAGATGCTACAAGATCTCGGGGCAGGAAGAGGGTCCCTCTGCCAGACTGGCAGTGGGTGGTCTGGAGCTGAGCAGACCCAGGGGCTGGGGTGGTGGCTGGGTAAGAAGTCGACACATTGGATGTGAAATGCTACTCAGACCTTAAGAATGAGGAGTATGTCTACAACATTAGCTTTAACTGCTGGGTAATATTCCGTTGTTTGAATTAAGCACTACTTATTCCTCCATTCCCTTCACTGAGGAAGGCTCCCAATTTTTGTTTCTTCAAAATGTTGGCTGAAAAGCAAGTTGTGTTAATACACGTAGACATGATACAGTTAAGGTAAACCATTACAACTAGTTATTTTTATGAATATGTACAGATGCAATGACATGAGAAGGTTGTTTTGAGTATTAAGATGACTTACTGTCTATAAAATGCATACGACAGTGCTTGACACACAGAGTTTGTATCATCAATTTCACACCCATTTCAGAGTAGTTCTTTGTATTTCTCTTCCCTCTATTTTTTTTTTACCCAAAAATACTATTTCTGCTGAAAACCTATGTATTTTACCCATTTACTTGTCTATTAGTTCTCTTCTTGTCCTGGAAGGAAAGCTATAAGAAGGCAGGATTTTTGTCTATTTTGTTTACAACTATATTTCCAGGACTTAGAACAATGTCAGACACAGATTAAGCCATCAACATACAGTTTCAAAATGAGTAGTGATAGAATATATCACTATAAATAATTGGCGAGAGTAGCAAGGAGCTTGCGTTTTGTGTGTAATAATATCATGAAGGATAACCATGTGCCAGTCCTTGTTCTAAATGCTCTCTGTTGTCTGTGTATTTGGACGAGCCTAGCCATGACGTAGCCCATGGGTCAGCTGTGTGGACCGGGGCACCAAGAGGTTAAAGCTTGCCCTTGGAGAGGGGTAAATAAGGAGTAGGTCAGGAACTGAAGTGGGCCACTCTGACTCACATGGAAGAAGCAGTGTAAGAATGATCTGTGATGTTTAAAGTGCAGAATTTGTTTTTACTATGTAGCTTGACAGAATTCCATACTTTTGCACACATGAACATGCTGACATAGACACAGATGCAGACTTTTAAAAACAAAACGTTTTTGTTTTGTATAATATATTTGTCAGGTCTCTCCAGAGAAACAGAACCAAAAGGAGGTAGATGATAGATAGATAGATAGGTAGATAGATAGATAGATAGATAGGTAGATAGATGGATAGATAGATAGACAGATGATAGAGAGATAGATTGATTATAGGAATTGCCTCACATGATGCTGGAGCTCCAGCAGTCCCTAGATCTGCCATTTACATGCTGGAGAACCAGGAAAACCAGGCTGGCCAGAGGCCCAAGGACCAGGAGTGCCAATGTCTGAGGGCAGGAAAAGATGGACAGAAGCTGGGCGGCTCAAGCAGAGACAGCCCTTCCTCCGCCTTTGGTTCTGTTCAGGCCCCATACAGACTGGTTGATGCGCCCACGCCCACACTGGGGACAGCCATCTTCTTTACTCGTTCTACCCATCCCAGCGCTGATCTCTTTCAAAAACACCCTCACGGGTACATCCAGAAATAACATTTTACCAGCTGTTTGGGCATCCCTCGGCCCAGACAAGTTGACAAATAAAATTAACCATCACATGTAAGTGTTTACTAAATGGATTCTAGAATCCAATTCCAAGATGACTAAGTCAATATTTACAGAATCTTCATTTTTTTTTATTTTTATTTTTTTTGCGGTACGCGGGGCTCTCACTGTTGTGGCCTCTCCCGTTGCGGAGCACAGGCTCCGGACGCGCAGGCCAAGCGGCCGTGGCTCACGGGCCCAGCCGCTCCGCGGCATGTAGGATCTTCCTGGACCGGGGCACGAACCTGTGTCCCCTGCATCGGCAGGCGGACTCCCAACCACTGTGCCACCAGCGAAGCCCCTCTTCATTTTTTTTAAAGCTCATCAGTTAATTCCAATGTATCAGTCAAGTGTGGAATCCGTGTTGAGTGATGTCACTCAATATTGTAATCAGGCAAAAAAAACATTACGGAAATCTTGGAGATGCTTCAATTAACATGTGCCCCGTTCCGGGGAACTCTGACCTGTGAATGTGTGAACTGAATGGATGCTCTTTATTGACAAGAGTTGTGCAAGTGTATTGTGTATCCACAGGTCCATGGTTGATAGCTTACCTTCCTCTCTTCCTCTCACATTCAGACCCATACCACCTATTCTAAGAAGTAAACACGTAGTTTCCCTCCTTCCCCCCATATTACACACCACTGGGGAGCAATTGCTGTTCTTAGAACAAAGACAGAGGTTATTGCGCAGGGCTCAGCAAAGCAATGGAAGAGTTATGTCTATAACTGGAAACGTAAAGCCGCCTAATATTGTCCTACTGTTACTGTAGCAGCGGCTGCTTTAGACATTTTTCATTGTGGATACCAGGGGCAATGCATCGTTGTAAATATTGTCTCCCCCCTCCCCCCCCAATTCTAGCACACTGGGAGATCTGATTACAGAAGAAGCCCCTGCAGAGGTACACAAGGTACTATGGAAAATTAATCTATTGAGCTTTTTTATTGTCAGAAACGTTCTTGTTATCTAACTTAATTTGTCTTATAATTATTTAATCAATAGCTTTCTATTAAATTTGGTAAGTAAGAAATCACAGTCCATAAGCTACTAATCTTTTATACTTATCAACACATTGTCTTTTTATATTGTCACCTGAGCAGATATGATATTTCAAATTCCATTATTTAAATTGAGCAGTATCACCGATGTTTGTAGTCAGAGGCAAACCCATTCTTATGTTATATTGTCCAAGAGCCTTTATCAATCAGTGATAAAGGTTGAGTAGCAGTGACAGAGAGAACAAAATGTAATGTAACAGGTATGTGTACACACAGGGGAGATGGTAGGAGATATGGAATTGAAGGCACCAGTTCTCATCATGAAATGCAGCCTTCAGATTACATGTATCAATGAAATGGTTTAAGTAGTATATCACTGGTGTAGTAATCTTAAATAATTAAGTATCTTTATTAAATATTAACTTAGTGCACTGGAACTCATAAATTCACTTTTAAAATCCCTCACATCTTAAAGAGCTTGTATGCATTTTTGAGCTCATTCACTATCATATGCATGTATCTGTACATATACACACACATACTCGTACATGTAGACATGCACTCACACACCTAATCAGAAATATATTTTAAAAATTCCCTTCTGGGCTTCCCTGGTGGCGCAGTGGTTGAGAATCTGCCTGCTAATGCAGGGGACACGGGTTCGAGCCCTGGTCTGGGAAGATCCCACATGCCGCGGAGCAACTAGGCCCGTGAGCCACAACTACTGAGCCTGCGCGTCTGGAGCCTGTGCTCCGCAACAAGAGAGGCCACGACAGTGAGAGGCCCGCGCACCGCGATGAAGAGTGGCCCCCGCTTGCCACAACTAGAGAAAGCCCTCGCACAGAAACGAAGACCCAACACAGCCAAAATAAAAATAAATTAAAAGAAGGCTCAATATTAAAAAAAAAAAAAATCCCTTCTACCTGAAAGAGATGGCGAATAAAAAAATAAACTCTATTATCTATCATCTATTTCTCAGTTTACAATAAATTTTCATGTAACTGTGGATCACTTTACTGACAAACATCTGAGATGAGGCAGGATGATATTGAATACATGACATCTCTTACAACCCCTGGGACTCAGAATTTCAACCATGATAGCCCAGCATTTGTCTTTTCAGTTTTTATTCCTAAAGGTTTCAGTTGATCTGGGAGGCTTTTTTATCTTTTCTTTCTGTCTTTTAAAAAAATTAACTGAGGGCTTAACTTTCCTCAAAGAAGCAAACAAACTAGAAAGATGAGCGTCTCTGAAACACTATCTTCGTGGCGGATTGCCCAAGCATAAAATCGTCGTCCTGCATGGAAGAATCTGAGAAGCTCTCCTGATGTTTAGTAAATATTTTCCACTTCTCATTTTTGGGTTTATGGTTCTCTGTTTTCTTGGTTAAACGGATATCCTGAGAAATGACTTGATCCAGTAGAACTTGTTTATTTTTAATTTCATTGATAGGTAACAGCTGAAAAGGTCCTTCAAAAGCCAACTCATCAACTTATTGATGGTGAGACCAGATTCTGCAAAGGTTAAATGACTTGCTCAAGCTTAACAGAGAGGTTTTAAGCTTTCCTACAGGGTGCAGCGTCCTATCAAGTTTTTGTCCTGCGAGGTGGCCCCGGGGGGAAACTGCTAAATTGGTAGAGTCAGTCCTCTCCTGGAAGCTCTTGTTCCCACGACAACTACTCAGATGGCCCCTACGCAGAGCGCGCCTGGGGCTCCCACCAGGAGCTCACCCCTCCCTGGCCCTCTTTCCCTGGTGGTATTCATTTTTGTTAAGTTCTTCTGGTCCCAGGAATGGAAACTCATTCAACAAGCTTAAGGAAAAAAGAGGGTTCCATGGGAACTAGTACACTTTATCCACAACAAATTGAGAAAGGGGACATTCTGCCCCTCCCATAGTATTGCTACAGCTCCGTAACCATCCACCAAACTCATTAGCAGCAAGGGTGTGGAGTCAAGTCACCTGGTTTCAAACCTCAGCTCTTATTCCTTAGAGCAAATCATCTAAGTGCTCTAAGCCTTATTTTTTTCATTTACAGAACAGGGATAATAATGGAAACCTACTCATAAGTTGTGAGAAACAAACAAAACCTTGCATGTCCAAACTATAAGCACTCAATATATCTTGTTGCTGTCATTGTTATTATTACTGATCACTTATTCAGTCTCTCTACCCAGTATACGTAAATTCTGTGCTTCATAACTGCTACCCATTCCTAATTTCTGCTTCCTCCATTTTTGCTGGCCTGGTGGTATTGATGCTAACTCCTAATTCCTTTCAGTACATCTTTAAGCTTTAGATCTTCTTCCTAAAGTTCATATTTTTAATAATCCTATATTAAATTCTGAAGTGCTAGAATCAAATCAACCCAGCCATATTAGCTGTGTTGGCTCAAGTGCTTATCCCTGATTTATTCACTTGCAGTGGGTTTGAGTTTTCTTAGTAGAGCCTATAGCTGGCGGGTGTTATTATTAATATATCTGAACTCTTACCAGGATACTCAACATTCCTTTCTATGTTGGACTGTATTTCCACTGAAATGGACTATTTCTCCATCTCCTTCCTTCAAAGGCAGGCATTCAGCAAAAATCTGTGTATGGAGATAAATCCTTAGATACGGATTGTAGGCTGGTGACGCCAGGGGCTGGGGAGAACAGTGGGGAGATGGAGAAACTCCTTAATGGGCACAAGGGGTTTTACTTGGAAATGGTGGAAATGTTTTGGAACTAGACAGAGGTGGTGATTGACAACATGGTGGATGTAATAAATGCCACTGAATTGTTCACTTCTAAGTGGCCGCTTTTACGTTATGTGAATTTCAGCTCAGTAGTTTTTTGTTTTTTTTTTTATTATAATAGGACTAGAAAGACCCTCCCATATATTCTCACCCAAAGAAAAACTATTCTTCTTCTAAGTGAAGTGATGCCCTAGAGCTGGTAGGTGTCATGATAAATGAAGGTCCTTGTAGCGGAAGAAAGACTTCCCCATCCTCTCCGATTCTGTGACTGGGCCCGAGAATAAGACTAACAGAAAACAGATTAATAGGAGAAAAGCCTACAAATTTTACTTCATATTTTTACCTGCACATGAGAGCCTCAATAAGAAAAATGAAGACCCAAAAATTGGTTATGACCAAGAACTTATATACCTTTTTTTTTTAACAAAGAACAATAATTGTGTGGAAAAGTAACAAGACAAAGGAAAAGGGATTTAATAAATTGGTAATTAAAAATAAAGAATTCCTTTTCCTTATGTTGTCACTAAAAAAAAGAAAGAAAGAAAAAGGGATTTAAGGCCATAAATTGTAGCAAAGTGATGGAAACATACAGGGGAAACTAATGGGAGATGAGGGTCATTTCAGTAGGTCTGTCTGTCCAGGTCCATTTCAAGGTTGACACCCCCTACCCCCATCTCTGGTGATAAGACTGTTCTCTCCTCTGAGGGCAGGGAGAGCACTTTTCTCAAGGGAAATTTCATGACCTGCTTTCAGGTAGGAAGGCGGAGGGAAGGGAGTTCTTCCTGCAGCTGCTGTTTCTCAGGTGTCTTCACGGTGAAAAAATCAGTATGACAAAGGAGCATATTTGGGGGTGGTGTGTTCTGAACCTCTTCATACACAAGACATCATGGCAGCCAAGCTTGATTTTGCCTTTCCTCCAGGCCAGGAACTGAGAGGAGTACTTCACATACACATAGAAGCCCTTGTTGGTGCCCACAGGTGCCCTCGGCCTGCCTCTGAGTTTCCTGCAACCATGTCAGTAGTTCCTGTGCTGATGCTTCCATTCTCAACCTCCCTCTTCCCTCTGCTTCTCCTCCTGAGGATCCCTTGCTCTGAGAGCCTGTTCAACACAGAGCAGCCTGGAGGTGCTGGGAGAGAAAGACCCCTCAACCAAGGAGACAAAGGAATTGGTGGGTAAACCTCTCCACCTTTTATCCTTTCAAAGTTTTGTTCTACACGGTTCCCTAGAAGGAACCCCAGATAGATTGAGGCCCAGGTGCCCAAAGCAGTACCTCGCTCATCAGTGAATACTTTTTCCCCTTCTCTTTCCACTTTCCTATTCCTAGGACCCTTCCCGGATAAATGGAATGCATCCAAGTCTTTCTTTCAGCATCGATTTTTGACCAAACAAAAATTAAGTGAATGCATTATCTCATAGAATCTTCATAGAAGCCTTTGGAGGTGGATGCAAATATTAGACCATTTTGCATTAGAATACTGAGAGTAATAGAAAGTGTCAGTGATTTGCCCAAGGACCTGCAGTTATTAAGTGACAGAACCCAAATTTAACATTGATCCATGTAACTCCCAAGCTCATGTTCATAAGCCCAACACTGTATTTTATATAATTGAATCAAGTTGTAATAATATCTAGCCTGGCTCGGAGGAAAGATATCATCCTTTTATAGCTCCTAATGAAATAATGGACCTAGATAACGGTCATCAATAGCTCCTGAAATCACAGAAAGGCAAACCATACATTGTGTTTCCTGTTAGAAATACAAAACGTATCTCTGAGGAATCCTTGCCAGAAGATTAAGCTTGAATCTTATCCAGGCTTTATCTGGCTGACAGTTTACAGGACAGTTAAAGGACAGAGAAGGATACAAAACACCTTCCCAGTAACATGGTTAGTAAAATCTACCATCAGGAAACTCTACAAAACACAGCTCACTGTGTTCAGCAAATAAATAGTCGAGTGAATGGGTGAGAGAAGAAACAGAAACTATAGAATTCTAAAAGAGACTTCAGAGACACGTCAACATCATAGTTGAGGCCTAAATATGGAATTAGATTCATTTTTAAAATGAGATAAGTAGGGAAATTGGAATCCTGACTGGATATCTGATATCAAGGGATTATTGTGAGTATGTTGACATATGATCATGGTATCCTGGTCATTCATTTTAATTTTTTTTTTTTTTTTTTTTTTGGCCAAGCCACGTGGCTTGTGAGATTTTAGTTCCCCGACCAGGGATTGAACCCATGCCGTCTGCAGTGAAAGCACCGAGTCCTAACCACTGGACTGCCAGGGAATTCGTTCATTCATTTTAAAAAGCATCTTAATCTTTTAGAGATGCATACTGAAATATTTATGGACTTGTGAGTTTATGATCTCAGGTTTGCTTCAAAACAACCTGGGTAGGGAGGGACATTTGTAAAGGCACAGATTTAAAAATAATAATAAATAATAATTTATTTATTACTGCAGTTGAATGATGGGAGCATGTGGATTCTGAATGCCTTTATCTGTAATTTTGTTTATGCCTGAAATACTTCTTTCACACTAAAACGTTAAAGAACACAGCAACCATTGGCAGGAAATGAGACTTTGAGGCAGTAAATCATTCAACCTATTATAATGTCTAAACACTTTGTCTTATCACCTCTAACATATTTTTTAAAAAATATCTGGCATAATATAAATTGTATTGTGTGTGAACATGTCAAATCTTGGCTTCAGAGCTTCATCTCTGAGTGAGCTCCTAGATGCTTCTATCAACCTGGAACAGTGGATGTTTCTAGGTTCATAAAATGGGATAAGGACAGTGTCCTTGAGGATAATAAATGCCAGGAAGATCAATCCCTTAGAAAGAAAACTCAACTTTTTGGTGGCGGGGGTAGCAGAAGGGTGTACTTGTAGGTACTAAGAGCATAAAATGTATAAAATTCATTGGTGGTTGCAAACTATCAAGTATAATCAATCCCTACCACTAATGTACGGCCAGAGTAGACATCAGTCAATTGAGGGAGAACAGGTCTGAAAAGCCATCATGGCTGGAGTTCTTTGCTCTGAGCACCCAGAGATTTGCTCTGTCAAACTCAGTGGTGATCAGGCCCAGGGAAACTGCATCCCACGGATTAAGCTGCCTTGGAGCCTGAGGAAACACCAGCAAAGAGAAATGACTGAGTCAGGGGCCGTGAATGCCAGGGAGTCCAAATGTTTCCCCCTCTAATCTATCCACTTTAGTAGCCAGAAATATTAGCAGGAAGCCACATTATCCACTTCTTTGGTGGAACCACTATTTCAGGGAACGGAAGTGCTAGAAGCCATCTTGGTGACCATATCGTCTCCTTCTGAGTAGATCCATTTGCAAATGGAAAAGAGTCTGATGGATAAAGGAACGATCAAAGCTTGAGGGTGAGAGAGATGGATGGTCTCAGGGCCTCGGGCTGGAAACTCTTGAGGCCCCTGGACTTTGATGGAGCAAGTGACACAAGATCCTGGGAAAAGGGTCTAGAAAAGTGTGTCTTATATTCCAATGCACCCCTTGTGTCTCTGTACTAAGATACACTAATGAACTCAAACCAGTTATCATGTGGTCTTACAGTCCTGCTGTGCTCTGGTCTCTGTCAAGTCTTTTTTTTTTTTTTTGGTGCTTATTCTACAGCTTGCTTTGCTGGGGATAACCCATTGCCCCATTTTCAAGTGTGTGAGGGTCTAGGACTTAGTAAGGATAACTGACCTTAGGGCTAGCGAGTGGTGGAAGAACTAAATTGGAAAGGTCTTGCTCTGAGGTCCACCAGAAAACACCATGTACTCCATGTTGTATGGATGCCAGCGGGTTAAAACATTCCCCCAGCGAACACTTAGTCATATGACAAAGACAGGGAAGAGTGTGCCTTAATAACCTGAAGTGGTTTTAAGACAGCAGTTACATATTGAATGTAGTAAATCCTGTCATGAGAGAGTTTGCCAGATAGTCAACAACATAATGTTCTGAAAGGTTGTCCACTTTAGCTCTCAAATTGCATTTCTCTGGTTGCTTAGACTACTTGGAGAATTATTATTACCAGATGTTGGATTAGAGGTTTTGCTGAGTGATTTGGAGCTCTCGCCCCAGGGAACAGGTGCATTATATTCCACGACAATACCGTTGCATTGTTGCGTGACATCGTGCACGAGTCATTTTAAAATTGTTCGGTCACTGAGTTATTTAGATTTTCCATATGGTTGGTGTCAATATCTAAAAATAGATATTGTATAGTATCTTTGAAATATCACATTTGTTAATATCACTACCTCCGTGCTCAGAAAAGTCTTGAAGTATTAGGAGGTTGTAAAAATCACAGAGGCAGATACACTAGTTTTCCATAATCCTGATATTTGCTTAAACACTCAAATGTCATCATCAGAAAAAATAGCATCCAATTACTTTTCCGGAAATAGCTGACTATTTTCAGGTAAGTAACAGCAAATACTGTACCTAAATGTGAAAACCTGAGTATCTGAAGATGATAAGCAGAATTCTAAGATGATCCCACCGACCCTTGACCTTGTCTGGTGTTCCTTCTTTGAGTGATATGAAGAGACGTCCATCCTATGATTTGGCTACATTATATGGTACAGTTGACTTTAAGAAAAGGACACTGTCTTCAGTGGCCTGGACCTAATCCAGTGAGCCCTGCCTAGGAGCTCTCCTTGGAAGAGAGAGTCTGTGTGTGAGAGATTCATAATGAGGGAGATTCTCCATTTCATTGAAGATGGATGGGACTACACGGCAGGGAAGGGTGGGTGGACTCCAGGAACTGAGAGTAACCCCAGGTCAACAGCCGGCAAGAAGATGCGGGCCTCAGTCCAACCACCAACAACCTGACTGAACCTGGGCGAAGACTGTATCCAGGTCCCCCAGATGAGAAGTCAGCTTGGCCAACTCCTTACATGTTAGACCCAGGCCAGAGAACCCAGTTGAGCTGTACCTGGATTTCTGACCTAAACAATCATGAGACAATACATTCTTACTGTTTTAAGTACTGTTGGTGGTACAGTTGTCCCTAGGCGTCTGTGGGGTATTGATTCAGGACCCCCTCAGATACCAAAATCTATGGATGCTCAAGTCCCTTTTATAAAATGGCTTAGTATTTGCATATAACCTATGCACATCTTCTCGTATACTTAAAATCATCTCTAGATTGCTTATAATACTTAATGTAACGTAAATGCTATGAAAATAGTTGCCAGCACATCACAAATTCAAGTTGTGCTTTTTGGAACTTTCTGGAAATTAAAAAATATATATTTTCTGTCATTGCTTGAATTCAAGGATGTGGAACCTGCAGATACAGAGAGTCAACTCTAATTTTTTGGGCAGCAATAAAAACAAGTACACTCATCATGACTGTTAGTCTTCTTTTTAAGTAAAAATGGTGCTCCATGAAAGAGCAGCTGGTTCATCTCGGAAGTCAAAGAATTGCACAAGCACTTCTCCTGAAGACCAGCATCATTCTTTGCTATGCAGCAGAAGTACGGTAAAAGTTACTTCCCATTTCATAAGCAAAACATTAAAAAGCCACGCACTAAAGGGTTTAGACTTCATAAAATTGATTATTTTCATCGCTTCTTCCTTGGCATTCTTCACTTAAGCACCATGAGTAATACAATGACTGAGGTCCTGTTGGTGCCCCTGCCTTGATTCATGCTGAGGCTCCAGCAGGTTTTTTACAGAGTGAAACAAGCAAAAATATCTTGGTATGAATGTGAAAACAGTTTCAGCCTAATAGGGCCCCCAGACAGTTTTGGGGTCCCCAGGCATATGCGGTACTCTTGGAGAACTGCTAGGGAAGTTGATCTCGTCTATTTCCAGCTTTTCAGCTGCATCTGTAGGCTGAGGATTCCCCAATGCATGTCTCTAGCCTGAGTCTTTCCCCTGCTCAGTCTCATGTAGTCAAATTCTTAGCTCCAAGTCTAATAATAGGCATATCAAACTCAGCACACCCAAAACCACGACTTACTTCCCTACACAATCTCATTCTCTCTAGACCGCCATATCTCAGTATACGCATGATGGTCTAATTAGAACACCTAACCTAAAAGAACTTCAGTTCATAATTTAGAATCCAGAAAAAAGCTATTTCAGAGCAATTTACAGAATGCTATGTTATAACACACGCATTTCGTGCCTGGACTGAATAGTTCTACTAATGGGGACTTTTCCCACTGTGTTCTTTTCTAAGGTGAGTTATCAATGGGGATATATTGGGAATATTGGCAACAGGTAAGATTTCTAGATCAAAGCTCAAATATAAGAGAGCAGATTCTCTTCATGAGAGAATGCTTTCAGATCTGTTTTAGGCCAAGGCAAACACTGTCTTATGTTTAGTCAAGATTAGTAGGTTAATCAATGTTGATTCCTTAGCTTTGAGGCTTCAAACTGTTAAAGTCACTTTCAAGTTCATCTTAACTTTTATGGAAGTTCGATGTCATTATATTTATATGTTTTTGCCTTCAAATGTCTGCCTCCCAAAGCTGAAGATATCTGCATTTTGATCTCTTACAATAACTGTTTAAGTTTCTGACTCATCCCTACATGCAAAACATACACTAAATCCGCTCCCTTTGTACCAGCTTTGTAGGGGTTTTGGCGATGGGAAGAGAGGAGGAAAGAGGAAGGTGTGATGAGTCTCTGTGATATTTAGGTTTATCAGTGTTTTCTATCAGAAATCGTCAGCCACTGAACGGCTCTTCATTCCCTATCTCCTTCATCCAGCATCTCTTGGAAAATGCCCAGTAATTAATTTCTCAAAAGTGGCTTATGACAATTCATTCAGAGAGAAATTTTATTATTCCCATGTAAAGAACTTACATTTTGTCCCTTTTTTTCAGCACATTAAGTTTGATTTAATATACCATTTAATGAAATTAATGAGGCTTTTCCAAAAGCAATGCGGAAAGTATCAATAGTACTTACAAAGTCATAATAATTGAAGTAAAAGTGGGGAAGGAGCAAATACTTTTCAACCGAAAATACCTTTCCAATTCAGAAACAAAACAATTAAAAAATATCTTTCTCTCTCCTTCCACGCGTTAGAGTGCCATAAGTTGTCTTGTTAGCAGCAGCTGAAGGGAAAATGATGAACTCAGTCTCCCGGTGGGCCAGTTAACTTTTTGGTGTTGATGGTATAAACCTGGTGAATCGTCTGACAGGACTGGTTAGGAAAAGCTGACCTACAGAAGTTCCTATTGGTCCTCACTGCCGAAAATCTACAATCCTACACCCACAGGAGCACACACCCAAGTACAAGCCCGTGCATCCCACATCTTGGGCGCAGTGCTGCTTACAGAGCAAGAAAAATGATTGGACTCAGGAGTTTCACCAATGAAACAGCGTTTGTTCCAGAATCGCGCAGAGCCAGGGAAAGAAATCAATGTTTTTAGTGCAGCCCAGTCCTCTGTTGTTCAAAGGTGCAGTCAGAGCCTCCCACCTTGTAGGGCTGCTTTGAACAGGGTCAGGGTCTGAAGGCTTTACAAATCTGCCCCCTGAAATCAGTCTCCCGGGGCTCAGTTTACATGCCTGCCACTAGATATCATTTGAGCTTCCCCAGGGGTCATGGACGAGAAATATGCTTTTATTCTTTGCGTGAAAGAATAAAGATGTGGGCCATGGAGATATGAGCTCTCTCCCACCGTGAAGTGCCACCCCTGCTGGAGAGTGTCAGGCGGGTGAATACAATACACCAGTCAGAGGCATTGAAAGGTTTATGGTGGCAGAAAAGCAATGGCTGTCCTGGGATTTACTGTCAACAGGTCCTCACCGCGGCTTACAGGACACATGTATTACATTGGAGCTTGTATTCCTTATGCAAATGTTTTAATCGAGTTAATCCTAATGAAGGCTTCTACCAACCTCATGAATAGAAGAGGCAGAGGTGGTTGCTGAAGTGATGTTCCAGTAACTTCCCTCCTTTCCTCGCCCCTCACTTTTTGTCTATAAAAGGCTAGAGTTAGGATTCTTTGATCAAGGCTCTTGATTTTTAGGAAAGCTGTACCATTTCCCCTCAGCCCTCCTATGTGAGAATAGCTTGACTATATCACCTTTCCAACATTGAATTTTAGCATATAAAAGAAAATGTTTTCTAACTTGGAAGTTGAAAAATACTATCTCATTTTTATTCGCACTTAAAATCATGTCTTTATTCATTTATTCTTTGAGGTAAATCTGACTATTATTGTCTCATGGTTTGTATATAATTTATAGGGAGTTTAATTGTTACCACAATATTTTTATTAATCTAGAAATAATTGCTGTCTCTACTAGGTTATTTCGTTGGTTTATGGATTTACTTGCTATTGGCTTACTGATGATAGGCACATGCCAATTTCTCTGTTGGAAATTAAGGTGACAGGACATGGTCCTAATTCCTCGGGGACGGACTCAGGGAGTTAACAACTTCTTCACCAAGACCAAGCTGTGATTAAAGGCTCGAAATTTTCAGCCCTACTCCACGTCCTCCAGAGAGGGGAGGGGGCTGGAAAAGGAGTTAAGTGTCCAATCATGCCTACAAGATGAAGCCTCCATAAAATCTCACTAGTACGGGGTTCAGAGCCTTAGCAAACATATCCACACTGGGAGGGTGACCCCAAGTCCACGGGTACAGAGGTCCTGTGCTCGAGACCCTCCCAGACCTCACCCTGTGTATCTCTTTATCTGACTGTTCATCTGTATCCTTTATCATATTCTTTAATTAACTGGTAACGCAAGCAGGTGTTTCCCTGAGTTCTGTGAGACACTCTAGCAAATTAATCAAACCCGAGGAGGGGGTCCTTGGAACCTCTGATCTATAGCTGTTCGTTCAGGAGCACCGGTGACAACCTGGACTTGGGACTGGCATGTGAAATGTGTGTGTGTGTGTGTGCGTGTTTGTGGCAGTCCTGCAGGACTGAACCCTTGACCTGTGGGATCTGACACTGTCTCCAGGTAGATAGTGTCAGAAATGAGTTAAATCCTAGGACACCCAGCTGCCGTCACAGAGTTCGTGACCAGAAGTGAAGAGTTTCGTGTGAGTGGTAAAGGAGACTCAGGAAGGCAGGAGCGTGGGGAAGAACTGGCAGCCATATGTATTTAATGTATAGTGTTCGTCCAGTCCGAGGACCAGAGTGTGTTCTGTGTGAATGGTCTTCAACATTCCCTAACAGTCCTGCCCAGAAGCTCACTTTTCACTATGCACGGAGCGTCTTGTGCATCCGTAGTGATACTCCTGCAAGTCATCCTTATATTCAGGAGAAAACGCTGGAGTTAATTCTCTCAAAGTCCGCCTTGTCCTAAGCCATAGAGGGAAGATTGGAACTCTGCTCTGAATTAAATACTGACTTTCCTTTATTCTGCATTATCTGCCTAGAATAAGAATGAGAAAATAGAATATCAGAAGCCTTAAAATTCAAGCCCTTTAATTAATCGATGAGACAAAAAGCAAGGCTGTGGCTCAAGATTTCAGGAAATTTCAGAAGTGAGACTGGAGCTCAGGCCTCCGGGCTTCCCGGACAGACCTCCCCCTGACCAACCCCCACTGAACCTGACCTTGTTATGAAACGGTTGTCCAGGCTGCAAGGTCAATGGATTCTGGTAGCCTGACTGGGAAAACTGGGAAACTTCAGAAGGAAATATTTTCACACATAAAATACAGATGAGAAGAGTGTGTTAAGGGAAAAAGACACAGAGTCTTTATTGGAATGTGTGGATTATCTGAGATGATTCTGTTTACAAGCCTCTAATACTTCCTGTACCTCAATAAAGGGGAGACGGTGAAGGGGAAAAGTTGCTTTGGGGGCACCTCACCCCTTTGTTCCCCTTCTCCCTTCCCCCCAATTTCTCCAGTTGGTGCCCCCCTTCTCCCCTCTCGTCTCTTGGTGCCCTCCACCCCCTATTTTGGAGGAAAGTGCCTGAAAGAAAGTGTGTGGAGTAACCCAATGAATCACTACCAAGCTAAGTAAGAAATCTTTTAATCTCAACGCGTCCCCCGTTAAATTCTGAATGTTCTTATCTCTGACAACTTAAATCACAGGGAAACATATTGTTTCATTGGAGTCCATGATTTTTTAAGCACATGGGGACAAATAAAGTTAATTGCCTTCCTTCCAATAAAGCCTGTTACTGTAATTACCCATTAAATTAGCAAAGAATGCAATAGCCAAGGGTGTGCGGGTGTCCCACACTAACCCTTCAGACTACTCAGACGTGGGTATCCATGTGTTAATCATAACTCCACGCATGGAAGTTTTCTCCTTCAATTCGATAGTGCTGTTAAGTGACATCAGACGAAAACATTCTGATAGCCAGGAACAGGGAGTTATCAACAACAAAACTGTTAATACTGTGAAGCATAATAAATACATATCCGTGACATTTCAGATGCAAAAGATCCCTTTTAACCCCAAGCTTGAAAAGAGGACGGTTTTCTCAACCAAAGAAGGGACACTGGCTGATTTAAGAATCAAAAGGAAATTTGATAATCTACTTACTAAAACTCGGTTGTCAGTTTCTCTCAAGGGTCCACGTTCCAGGACATCCGATAACCTGATGAAAAATGTAGGAATTCCTGAGCGAGGCTAAGCCTACAAGGGAGCTGCTGGCAGAGTAACCTAGCAAAGGCAAGACAACAATTATTTCTAGATTTAAAAAAAGGTTTTTTGCAGTAACAATTAAACCTCATAAAATAATGTACAACAGCGCTCCCCACCCCTGGCCCTCGGTTTCAGAGACCGGAGGGCAACCTCGGTCCCACACCACTAAGCGGAAAAACGCCAGAAGTCAACAGTTGAGAAGTTGTAAATTTCACGCTGGTCGGAGTCGCGTGAGGAAATATCGCGAGGTCAGCTGGTTCGCGCTGTGGGCGAGACTTGTCCTGTAGTGCCGCTGATCCGATCGTTCCGCCGCTCGTTTGTCAGACGGGCTGCCGCGGTACCGCGTGACCCTCGTTTTACTGAAGGACAACCCCAAAGCCCAGGAGGAGTGACGCTGGCCGCTGGAATGTGCCCAAGGGAAGCCGGGAGGCGCTTCCTTTCAGGGAAAGTTGTCGAATGAGAAGAAAAAGACTCGCCTGCTGAGGTGGCTAGGAGCTCGGGTAAGAGCGTTCTGCCGGGGACATTGTGACGGAGGAAAAAGAAGCGCGCGCTGGTTTTGCTGTCACACCTCCAAGTGCCGAAGTTACGCCACAGCGCGTGACCGGTGCGTAGTCACGACGGGCAAGGCATTGAATCCGTCGAGTCAGCTAGTGTGAGGGCGAGAGAGGCCGCAGGCGCACGACTGTTAGCGCGGCCGGTGGTTCTAGTTCTCTTGTGTGTGATGAGCTGTTGGCGCTCGTCTCTGACTCGGCCCAATTTAGGGTTTAATCTCGGTCCCAGGCGCGTGCGCAGGAGAAAACGCGGAATTTCTGGGTCCGCTCCCCTCTGCGGCTTCGGGCAGCCCCTGGGGGCGTCAGAACAGCCGTGTCCCCGCTGCATAAGGAGGGACGGCTATGTAGACCACGAGACAATATGTTATAGGAGAGTTTATCTCACAGAACGAGGGAATAAGCACCTTACTTGTTTGAAATGCGGATAAAAGTGAGGTGGCATTTTTCAGTTATCAAATTGGTAACTGTTCTCTTTTACATGCTGTATAAAATTGATAGCCAGCAAGGACCTACTTACTGTACAGCACAGGGAACTCTACTCAGTATTTTGTAATAACCTGTAAGGGAAAAGAATCTGGAAAAGAACATGTATACGTCTTATATTCTCTCTCTCTCTCTCTCTCTCTCTCTATCTCTATCTGAATCTCTTTGCTGTACACCAGAAACTAACACAACACTGTAAGTCAACTATACTTCAAAATTTTTTTTTAAATTAAAAACATAAAACAGCATTGGCAAAGGCGATAGTCAAGATATTCTTATATTCAGCTGGTGAGGGGAATGGGTACAGTTTCCTAAAAATCAGTTTAGCACTATGTGTTAAGGCCCTGAGCAAAGAATCCTAACTCTGGCCCTTTTTTTTCCTTGAAACATCAGAGTTTAATGATGTGTTGGAAGCTGTTTGGTATCATATACAACTGCAAGAAGTAAGAAAAAGGCTAATATCTAAGAGTAAAGGGATTAAATATATTGTGACCAATCCACTAAAAATGTTTTTCAAAAGTATTCAGTGACCTCAATATCTGATTAAAAATTGGGAATTCCCTGGTGGTCCAGTGGTTAGAACATGGCACTTTCACTGCCGGGGCCTGGGTTCAATCCCTGGTTGGGGAACTAAGATCCCTCAAGCCTGGGGGGGGCGGGGAAGATATATATGTATATATGCATACACACACTATCTAATGAGAAATATGTAAGAAGCAAAAATGCTCAAAACAGTCATAAAAGCAGAATAAAAATACATTACAGTCTTACTTTTATTCTGTAAATATATGTGTCTTTACCGAAATGTCCTATTAACTTATATGTGCAATATACATAGTGTTGTAAATAAATACATAAAAAATGATGATAACAGCAGTCATCTCTAGGTGATGGGTTTATTCAGTCAGTTATTTTTAGTTTTTTCTTGATAATTTTTAGGTTTTCCCAAGTTTTCTACAATGTCATACTACTACAATCATAATAAAAGAATTCAATAGAAAAGGAAAACACACTCAATGGTATGTGACTCAGTACATATTTTTTGTTATAACAGAATGAATATTAATAAATATTTAACCCATGTTTAAGCAGCTAACCTACACGTTCATTCAATGATTTGTTAGATAATGGTTTGAAGAGTCAATTAAATTCTGATTTTAAAAAATGTGGTATGATAAGACATGTTTACTAATATATAGTTACGTAAGTATTACATTGTATAATGCAATAGCAAACTGTTTACAACAAGAAAATTTTAAAACAAGTGGTATCATTTACAAAGGAGACAGCATCTCCTCCTGGTAAAGCAATCAGGTTCTAGAATCAGACCCCCAGCTCCAGGACAGCTCTTCCACCTTAAGCCCTGTAATCTAGGATAAATTATTTAACCTCTTTGTAGCTCATTTTTTCTCCATAATAAACACCATAAATCTTATAACTTTGTGGTAGAATGAAACAGGATGTATATAAAGCACCTTGCAGAGTGTCAAATACATAGTAATTTAAAAAATTACGACTCATTAATAATACTGTAATATTAATGATATTTTATTAGATGATTATAATACTTCTATTGAATGTTGGTCAAGGGAGTACATGGAAAGTTTAAAAATATGGCGATAAATACCAAAACCATCACAGGGCGATGCTCAGACTTATGAACAAGGAGTGACCATTGAATCAGAGGAGAACCGGAGCGTGTGGGGTCTGGACATGGGGGGAGGGGACCTCACATCACAGACAGAGAGGAACTGGAGAACTGACCACAAGATCTAACAACAGGGAGGTGACAGCTCACCTTGATAGGGCTGTTTTCAGGTTCAGGAGAGAATGGGAAGAGATCAAAGAAAATGATTCACTGGAGGAATTTCCTCTCCCTGTTCCCAGGAGAGGAGAGGAGAGGGCCAGGCAGCTGTGGGGAGTATGGGCAGGAAAGAGTTCTATTTGTTCGCTGCTCGCATGCTTGCCTTTTTGCTTGTTTGCTTTGTCTCGGTTCTTAAAGATGGGAAGTGAAACATGTTTGTATAATAATGGGATTGATCAAGAAGAAAAGAAAAAGTGATTGTGAGGAAGGAGGAAAATGATGGCATCATGTTATTGAGGTGATGAGCCCCAGTGCAGACAGAGGTGGAGGCTCTGGTTTTAGATGGGAATGGCTCCATCATCCACGATAACAACCATATAAGGTCATATGATTAAACTGATTTTTATCAGCATCAACATGAACTATGCGTTTATAAAATTAACAGAATAGGAAAGTGGGTCCATACTGAGATATTTAGTGATTCTTAGGGATTCTTAGAAATACTTTGATACAGTTTGAAAAAAAATTTATGTGTTAAAAATATAAAGTGATATGAATTTTGATGACTCTTCGTCAATATAAAACACATAAAATCTAATGAAATATTAAACGATTTAAGTAAGGGTTGCTATAATTGGATCTATTAATGAAGCAAATTAATATTTTGAAAGTATTTCTAAAACATTATGGTGTAAATGCTTAGAAAAAAAAGTAAGCTTTACAGTAAGTCAAAGAATGCAAACCACTGGGATTCCTCAAAATATATTATTTTCAAATCATTTATTTTTCTCTTCAAAATGAAAAAGATTAACAAAAAATCTCTGAGATAATCCAGAAGTTTAGATTTTTTCCCCCATAATAAAGGAAAACAAAAAATTTTCCAAACAACACATGAACCAAAAATATTTTTCTGAAATATTTTGTTTTCCTAGTTCAAGAATAAGGTAACATATATAATGGAGTTTGAATTATCATATCTGCTAAGGTGACAATATAAAAAGACAATGTATTGATAAATACAAAAGATTAATAGCTTATGGACTGTAATTGCTTGCCAAATTTAATAGAAAGCTATTGATTAAATAATTATAAGACAAATTAAATTAGATAACAAGAACATTTCTAACAATAAGAAAGCTCAATAGATTATGTTATACATAAATATTTTACATATTGTTTTATATATAATAACTGTAAAATATTTAAGTATACAACAATAATATATATATGATATGTAAAGTATTTAATATATAACATATATATAGTGTATAATATGTAAAAATACACAACATATAAATAAAATATAAAATAAATGTGAAAGTGTATATATGTGTGTGTGTGCATGCACCTGTATAGTAAGCTCTCGTAACTCAAAGGATTTCCAAGGATTTCACTATTATTGCTATCAATGATTGTGAATATTCTTTTCACGTGCCACTTAGAGGGAATTTTTTAGCCTGGAGAAGTATTAATAAAATCACGATAATCCTCTGAGTTAATAATAAGTCCAAAAAAAGAGCTTATGTTTTAAATTCCAAACCCTGATTTCTTCAGTTTGTCAGTAGTTGGTGTATATATGTGAAACAGTTTCCTCTGTGGTTTGTGAGGTTTCTCAATGGCTTCTGTCCCTGTATTTAGTAAATTAAGTTTGTTTGAAACAATTTTGCATTTTATTTGTTTATTTGGAATTTTCTGAGCTCCCCATTATGGGTAAACTATGGTGTTAGACATTGAATCCTATCATCTGGTATAGGAATTTCCAAGGACACCAGAGGCAGATGGTAGGATTGGGTTTCCTGAGAGAAGTCTTATGTGTGTGGAGGATCGCAGTGGACTCTGACTTCTTGCTGCTGGGGCCGGGGGAGGGAGCTGGGAGGGTCCAAGGAGCAGGCTGAGCTTAATTAGGGGTCAGTCATGGACAGAGAGGGGAAGGACATTCTCCCTGGAAAGGACAGAAAGTTGTTGTATGTAGCTGAGTGAAGCTAACATCCACCAGGGAACTTTTTTTTTTTTTTTTTTTTTTCAGTACGATGGTGCTGTACTGCTGTGGATTCTCCCCTCCTCTGAGTTCTAACTTGTTTCAAGTTAACACATCCTCTTTCTGGACAGCCCTGGTTCTTGGCAATGTTGTGAAGGAAAGGAAGGGACCCTCCTCAAAGGGTCCTTCCCCTCATCACCTCCCTGAAGCCCCTCCTGTCCTCCATCCAGAGTCCTCCTCCTTCCCTCCCCTCAGGGCTGGGCAGAGAGATTTCCATGTTCAAGGACAGATGCAGCAGATGAGGGATGGGGGGGGGTAGAAATAGTACCAGCTTGCCATTTTGTTGGTGCAATGGTTATGAAATGGCTCCGTAGCAAAGATCAGTACCTCTCTCTAATCATATCTGACCCTGAGTCTTCTTCTCAGTCCACTGGTGAACATCGGCGTCTGTCACTGTCTGGGTCCTCCCATTTTCTACACCATGCTGCAGCACCCCACCACACACACTCCTCATTCCACAGTACCCCAAGACGTCCTCTCAGGATGTTCCCCATCACAGGAGTGCTCCTTGGTCCTCTTCTCCTGGACATCCATCGAGAGGCCATCCCTCAGCTTGACCACAGGCCCCATCAGAGATGGCCCCTGCCTCACCCTCAATGCCTTGTGACCAGTTTCCAAACATCAGATGCCCTGCATCCATGGCATACCTGTAGTTGTCATGCATCTCAGCACTGGTGAATGCCACCATCTCCCCACCTGCTCCTGAACCTGCTCAAATGCCAGCACCTCCCCTTACTTCTGAAGCAACTTCCTATAATAACCTCCTTTGGGGAGGTTTTCTTCAGTGCCTCCTTTGACAAGGAAAGGAATTGTCAATACCAACGTGAGGAAATTGCTTCTTTTCTTGAATTCAAAAGCTTGGTTTTTGGGAAGAAGGTGGGAAATGGGAGAGAATCAGCTTTTATTTTGTTAGTGCAGAGAGAAAAGAAATAACAGAGTCAATAGACTATCCTGGCAGTTTAACCCTGGTGTCACTGCGATGATTTGAATTCCAGGTACAGAGCTCTTCAGCGTTTTCAGCTTCTTTCCAGGTGTCGGGATCCTACAGTCTCTACCTCCATGCCTTCCATTGTCAAGTGGGCAGAATACAGTGAAGGGTGTTGGGTTCTGAGTGGGAAGATTTGAATCCAAATCCCACATCTTACTCCCTATGTCCTCTCAACAAATCTGTGAGCCTTGATTTCCTAATATGAGTAAGGATCTTCATAATACCTACTTCAGAGGGTTGTGGAAAGAGTTAAATACCATGGTGTGTTTGAAGATGCTTCCTTAAATATAAGGTAGTGTACAAATGTCACCGTGAAGAGGCCAGATGGGAAGTGGGATGAGGGCCTTGAGAGGTAGAGCCACAGACACATGGTACCCAGAGGGTCAGAAAATTCAGTGACCAGGGGAAGGGACAGGGAGAGGGAACAAATGTCCAGTAACATCAGCGATGGAAGGACAGTCCCTCCTCTGGGGAAGCCATGTGAATGCAAGTGATCCAAAAATAGCAACAAACACTGTCGTGTATGGAGCCCACGATGTCCATGGTCTGCTCCTAAAAATGGTGCATTCATTATAGTGCAGGGAACACATATCTGTTCCCTGCATTTGATATCAGCATGCCCATTGTATTAGTCAGGGCTGTTTTGAGAACCAGAACCAATAGGATGATATATATCATACCATCCTATATGAGAAATATAAGAAGTTGTCTCTCATACTTATGGAGGCTGAGAAGTCCCAAGATTTCAGGGTGAGTCAGTAAGCTGGAGACCCAGAGGGCTAATGGTGTGGTTCTAGTTCAAAGGCTGGCAGGACCAAGACCCGGGAAAAGCCAGTGTTTCAGTTTGAATCTGAAGGCAGGAAAAAAAATTAGTATCCCACTATGAAGGCAGTCAGACAAAGATAAATACTGGATGATTTTACTTGTATGTGAATCTAAAAAACAAAACAAATGAACAAATGTAATGAAACAGAAACATTGTCAAAGACACAGAGAACAAACTGGTGGTTGCCAAAAAAGAGGGGTCGGGGGAGAGAAATAGGTGAGGGAGATTAGGAGGCACAAACTTCCAATTACAAAATGAGTCACAGGGATGAAATGTACAGTGTGGAGAATATAGTCAGTAATTATGTAGCATCTTTGTACAGTGACAGATGGTAACTAGACTTATAGTGCTGACCATTTTGAAATGTACAGAAATATCAAATCACTGTGTTGTACACCAGGAACTGACATAGTGTTTTAGGTCAGTTATACTTCAAAAAACAAGCAAAGAAAAACAAATAAACTTATAGGAAAAGAGATGAGATTTGCAGTTATCAGAGGCGAGGGGTGGAGGGAGGGGGAATTAGTTGAAGGCAGTCAAAAGGTACAAATTTACAGTTATAAAATAAATAAGTGCTAGGGATGTAATGTACAGCTTGGTAAATATAATTAACACTGCTATATGTTATATATGAAAGTTAAGAAAATAAATCCTAAGAGTTCTCATCACAAGAAAGAATTTGTTCTTTTTCTTTTATTTTGTATCAATATGAGATGATGGATGTTTACTGAACATATTGTAATTATTTGATTATACATGTAAGTCAAATCATTGTTCCATACACCTTGAACTTATGCAGTGCTGTATGTGCATTATGTCTCAATAAAATTGGAAGGAAAAAAAGCAATAAAATTGAAAAAAAATTATAACCCAGTATGAAGGTAGTCAGGCCAGAAGAATTCTCTTCTGCTCAGGAAAGTGTCAGCTTTGTGTTCTATTCCAGTCTTCAGCTGATTAGATAAGGCCCACCCACATGGAGGGGGGGCAATCTGCTCTACTCAGTCTGTGGATTTAAAACTTAATCTCATCCGAAAACAACCTTCACAGAAGCACCCAGGAAAACATTTGACAAGGTATCTAGTCACTTTGGACCCCAGTCAAGTAGACATAAAAAGTAACCATCACACTCCTTTTGCAGATAAGTTAACAGGCTCTGAGTTAAGTAACTTACACAGGCCACATAGCTAGCAAGTTGTGAGCAAAGATTTGAGCCCAGGTCTTCATGCTACTCTAGATCCGTATATGTAAATCAAATGTAAATATGTAAATCAGAAATCTTTAAATTAAAATATTTTAATTTTAATAAAGATATGATAATTTTAATATTCAATACAAAATTTTAAATTAAACTATTATTTATTTTCTTCCCACAAATGACTTCCCACTTTTTTTCCCCAGAAATGACCACAAAAGTGGAACTTCTTAAAACATTTAATGCAGAACCTAGTAAACTCAAGAAACTTAAAGCCTGAGAACTGTGACTTTAGAAACCAATGTCATACATTTTTTATATTGCCTGTAGGTTATGAGGGTCTGTAAGTACTGGTGTTCTTAGCATTTAATCATGCAAATTTAGAACATTTCCTCCTACTAGCTTCCCATCAATAGATATTTGTTAAACTTTGAGTGATTAAATGACTAGATGAGTGAACGAATGAATAAATTTCATTTTTCTTCAAAATTTTTCATGTATGTAGCAAATTTAGAAAACTCTAGTCACTGCACGTAAGTTGAGAGAGCAGCCTGCTGGGTCATTTGGCGAAATGATAATGATTTGTAGAATTTGCCATCACTGGTGGTAAGCAGCTTTGGGTATAGATGGTAATCCTACCACATACTATTTTTAGCTTCTGACACTGCTGTCATAAGATATGATCTTGCTGGTTGATGGACTTGCGTTAATTATTCACAGGCTCTTATACTTCATTTGCTTTGCATCATTCACCCCTTAGAATGCATCCCATATTCCAGGGGTTGGTAAGAAAGCAGTTATGACTGGAAATGCTGTGAAGATAAAACGCAATTTTATGATATCTCTCTGAGTCGTACCTAATAATGGTTTTATTTTGTTTCTTCCAGTGAAAAAGGCGATTGAATTGAAGTCAAGAGGAGTCAAGATGCTTCCCAGCAAGGACAGTAGCCATAAAAACTCCGTCTGTAAGTCCTCTTTCTTTCTGTATGAGGATTGATATGTCCATTAGAGGGAGCGGTTTCGGAGAGGTAATTCTATAAACTGCTTTTCCCACTTCATCTCGTTCTGCTTTCCTACCTTCAAAGTATTTGCCGGGAGAGAGAATCTACACTGTGTATTCATCTTATCTCCTAAATGCATCTCAAACCCGTCTTTGCTCTCTGCCCTCATCAATCACTGAGACTGGACCTTCCCGATTTCTCTGTTAAACAGCTGTTCCACTCTCAGGTGTTTTGATCCTAGTTTCTCTTTCCATTCTAGTATATACCACACGTACCAGATTGATCTTCGGGGCACAGGAGTCTTGTCTTGTCATTCTCCTATTAAAATGTTCTTGATCATCCGTGGACTAAAGAATAAAATAGTTCCAGGCAACATCTATATGCCTTCAAAGAAAACCAGAATATGAAGACCACATGTATAGGGTTCTATCTGGATGTGCCCAGCACATAGTAGGCACCCGGCCAATAGCTGTTGGATAAATGAAAGTGTCCCCTGGCACCTACTTTTCTGGTATCTCTTCCTTAACACCCTTCACCATAATTTAGCCAAAAGGACCAGTAGACTGTGTCATGTGTGCCTTTGCTAGAAGTGTCCTCGCCACCTTCCTTGCATGCAGAAGCCCAGGTGGTCTTAGAGCCTCACCATTGGAACCCTTTCCTGACTTCTCCAGGCACGGTTAGCTGTTTCCTCCTATTGTTCCCCCAGTCCTGTGTTCTTAACCTCTGCATTTTGTCACAGTTTCACTATGGGTTTGCCTATCCTGCTCACTGCACATTAGAAGGCTCTGTTGAGATTCTCAAGTGGGTTTATTTCCAGGGTGGTTCTTTCCCCTGCATCATGTTCTTTTTAAAATTTTCAGCCTTTTGGGGTACCTTTTCTATTCATTCCTGGTGACCTCTTCTTGTGGTGTTCCCGCTGACCTGCTCTCTTGGTGAAGAATCCCAGTGGTTGGGATCTATGTATTTTATTTGGTTTGCCACTAATAGCAGTTGGTACATGCGGGACGCTTGAGGTCACTTGGAGCACCCTCAGTTCAACCAACTCTACTTTTATCTGTGTGATATATTGGGCTTGTGTGTGAGGTTTTATCCATGACAAATATCACATTAAAACTAAAAAGCAAATACAAACAGCAATAATGATCATTTAAAAATCACATTGTAGATTAACCTACCTCTGCTTTCTTAATATCCCTATTTTATGGCTTCCTAGTGATTGCCTGTGTAATGATAGTCCATCGACTCTGTATAATGACCCTATCCTCTGGCACTTGGGGAGGACAGAGAGGTAAACCCAGACCCCTAGGGTGTAGGCTTCAGACACAGATGTGTCTTAGACATTTTGAGATAATATAGACTGGGTGATTTAAATTTATTTCTCATAGTTCAGGAGGCTGGGAAGTCCAAGATCAAGGTGCTGGTCGATTCAGTGTCTGATGAGGACTCACTTCCTAACACAGGCAGCAGTCTGTTTTCTCACTGTATCTTCATAAGGTGGTGAGAGGGAGAGATCACCTTTTCGGTATCTTATAAGGGAACTCATCCCATTCATGAGGTCTCTACCCTCATGACCTATCACCTCCCAAAGGACCCACCTCCACATACCATCACCTTGGAGGTCCGGGCTTCAAGATATGAATTTTGGGGACACACACAGTCTATTCAAGGGGGATCCTTCAGTCTCTGACTGCAGTTCAGGCCCTTAGGTCTCACACATACACACAAATCAACCTGTAAATGCACTTCCTGTTTTCATTGTACCTCTTTTTGGATAATCATGGGCAGTACTGTTCAAATTAAACTGGACTTACAAATAATGAAGGACAAAACTACTGGAGGGCAGGGAGAAAGGAGGTCATTCTTTTAAAATAAAGTTTTAATATTTTGTTCTCATTAGTTCGGAATGTTCAGAATGGGGGATGTGGTATGTATAGTTACTTTGAAATTTATATTTTATGGATTAAAAACCTTGCAGAAATGATCCACAGTAACATAGAACTACATATCAGGTGAACCCTTATATCAAATCAATATGAGGTCTGATAGCAGTCAAGTAGACATCAAATTTATCTGCTAGTGGAACATTCAGCCAGAGTTTTTTTTATGAAAAGAATGTGTCTGGGTCCTTATCTGAACACAGATTGACAAATGAGTCATAACTCACTGGTGTTAGAAAGTGTTCTGCCCTTTTTCCCAATAGTATTAAACTATTTTTTTGTTAGACTTGAAAATTAATCATTAGAGGAAATGAGGAATGCCTTCTAAGATCAGCAATGTAATAAATAGTAAAATGTTATTTATGCAGAAGATGTGGCTGAGGAAACTAAATTAATTGCTTCATAGAGAAAAGGACATAGGCTTTGAAGCTAGAGAGACAAGGATTCAATAGTTGTAAAAGTATTTATCATATTCAAGTCCAAGTTTTATCATTTATAAAAGTAAAATGGTAATGATTCTTTTTGAGTAGATGAAGCAAGGTATTTGTAAACTGCTTGTTCCAGTATACAGCATATAGTGGGCATTCCGCCAGCCATACCCGTTGGGAACTTTCCATACACAAACAGGAGACATAAAGACTGTATTCATAGTAGGTCAACCAAGGATCTAAACGGCTGGGATCTTACTTGCTGGAGGAGGAGGTAAGATCCAGAGCATTGAACTTGTTCTATAAGATCTTAGGAAATAGTTTGGTTCCTCATAGGAGGTGAGCCCAGAACACAGGCCCCTGAAGCCTCACCCAGGACACAGCCTTCACCTAGGAAGTGATAAACCCCTTACTGTTTTGATGGGGTGTGAGAGGGAACATGAAGGTGATGCATATATTTTATACATGTGGTGACACTTGCTGCAGACGTGTCAGTTACTGACACTATTATTAAATCATTTATATACAGATTAGCTAATTTATTTACATTCAGTATTTATATTAAATATGGTGCCTTTGGTATTGGCCTCGTTATTTTTCACGTCATTCAATAAACTGTAGTCTCTGTATTTCTGGTTTACCCTGAGAGCTGGGTTTCTCTTGGAGACCACAGCCTCTGCTGTTCTCGAGGTTAAATTCAAGCATACAGGCCTCTCTGACACAGGGTACGTAACTGCCCTGAACCTCAGTTCCTCCACCTGAGGGTTCGGAAAAGGATATAACAAAATACTCAAAAAATGCTTAGTGTAGGGTCTGAAGCCACTGTTAGCTATCATCCCACCTCACTTGTGTGGATCTCTATTTTGGTAGTTTTCATTGTATATAGACATTTTTTATTTATGAGCCTTCTTCCTGAGATGCCTCACAGAGTAAGAAATGTGACAGCAAAGGCTGTGTAATTATCCCTTTACCCCCTAATCTAAGACTGTGTCTGCTACCAAGCACCAGTGAGGAGCTTATTTAATTACAACCTGACAGGAATGGATGACAGTAGTAACTGTCCTCTTTTTTAAAAAAATTTTTATTTGGTATTGGTGTATAGTTGATTAGCAATGTTGTGTTAGTTTCGGGTGTGCAACAAAGTGATTAAGTTTTATGTATACATATATCTATTCTTTTTCAAATTCTTTTCCCATTTAGGTTATTACAGAGTATTGAGCAGAGTTCCCTGTGATATACAGTAGGTCCTGGTTGTTTATCTATTTTAAATATAGTAGTGTGTATGTGTCAATCCCAAACTCTCAATCTATCCCTCCCCATTGCTGTTTACAATAGCCAAGACATGGAGGCAACCTAAATGTCCATTGACAGGTGAATGGATAAAGAAGATGTGGTACATATATATACAATGGAATATTACTGGGCTGTTAAAAAGAATGAAATAATGCCATTTGCAGCAGCATGGATGGACCTGGAGGTTATCATACTACGTGAAGTAAGCCAGACAGAGAAAGACAAATATCATATGATATCACTTATATGTGGAAACTAAAAATAATAACTGTCCTCTTGTGGTTGTGGGTTGTGTTCTGCCAGTAAGAAGCCCCAGCAGACGATTGGAGGGAAGCATGATTGTGAGATCCGGGTATTTATCACTCTTGGAAAATCCCCTCAAACTGGCTGTGCTTGAAGGTGCAGAGGCCAAAGGTCACAGCTCCTCTCAAAGGGGTTGACCCTACAATGGTCTTTCCCTCTGGCTTTCAGGGCTCATTTTCTCCCCTGTTGCTTCCAGCCCAGGGGGTGATAAGAGCTTGACTGTTACCTTGTTCCAAGTGTCTACACTACCCCTGGTGGCATCTCTAGGTGTACTCGGATACAAGCAGCCCCTTTGTAAGGAATACTGGTGTACATTACTCTCCTCGAGGGTGGCATTAATTTCCTGTTCGGACCCTGTTTAAGATGATGGAAAGCAGTCAAGATTTTGGTGAACCACTGAGGGCAAACTCTACCCAAAGATCCAGATGGTTAAAAACAAAGCACTAGACCAGGCAAGGAGCCATGCCTTCCTGCAGTTTCAGGCGCAAGCCTGGTTAAGTCCTCCTGACAGTCCCCTGAGCATCAGGAGGGAATCTAGGAAGTGCTGGGAAAGAGCTGGAGGCCCCGGACAGGGGTAGGTGAGGGTTTCACAGACCACCAGAAGGAGCTTGTAGTTTAGTGACGGAAGGCTGCTAGGGTCACAGCAGTGAGGCCATTCCAGCGCTGAACTGAGGGAGCCTGTATCGTGTGTTATAACCGGGGAAAGACAGGGTTTTGTGACTAGTACATTAAAAAAAATTTATACCAATATACAGTAGCTGGTACATAGATTAAAAACAAGCTCTTGGGCTTCCCTGGTGGCACAGTGGTTGAGAGTCCGCCTGCCGATGCAGGGGACACGGGTTCGTGTCCCGGTCCGGGAGGGTCCTGCATGCCGCAGAGCGGCTGGGCCCGTGGGCCATGGCCGCTGAGCCTGCGCTCCGCAACGGGAGAGGCTGCAGCGGTGAGGGGCCCGTGTACCGCAAAAAACAAACAAACAAAAAAAACCAAGCTCTTCATTGTTCTATTTGAAGGATAGGTGGTGCCTGTATCCCACAGTCCTGGATTCCAGCCTATTCTCAGCCTGTCTCCCCATTTTCTCCCTAGATCTGCTTTGATTTTATACGTTTGGTCCACAATGAGCCGCTTGAGAGCTGAGTTCTCCTCTGGGAAGTGCTTCTTGTCTGACACCCACACTGGATTACACACTTCCTCATCCTCTGATAGCCCAGGCTAGCCAGCACTTAGCAAGTATTTACTGATTAAATAAATGAAGGAAGGAAAAATATCCATTATTGTGGAGCAAAAGCCCTACAGATTTTCTCTTTTACTCCTCTCAGTGGAATCTGATGAATCCTTTGTGAATTTTGCCCTAGAATCACTAAGTCAGTCAGTTCCTCCGTCCTGCCCTGATTTCATGTTACCAGTTAACCCTTAGCAATTCACTTTAGTCCTTAACATGCATCAACTTAACCATAGGGTGGAGTGATGTGAAAGGCTGTGGAGATATTTCAACTCATCTATACAGTGAGGGTGATTTCCTACGTTAATTCTTAGAATGAAATGACTTACAAGTTTGGTTTTTTCATCAGTCTCATTCATTACTGATTAATGATGTTTTCAGGAAAGCCCAAAGATAATTAAGGTTTTAATTCTGCGTAATGCTCTAAATTTCTCACTATTTAAAGCTTTAAAGGATTGAAGCATAATTGGGCAACATACAGCAGGAAGGGCACCTGGAATAAATTCAGTCAACATCCCCCCCCCACCATCTTTCTTTCATCACTGAGTGATGGAAGGCTTCTCTTTATTCTGGAATTGGAACCTCTCAATAACATAGGATTGTTAAATTGCCACCCTTTTTAAATGGTGGTAACTATAGATGACTTTCTTCCTCTTCTCCTTGACATTCTCCTCCACAGAATACAATGTTAGCAACCTAAGTGTGAGAGTCAGGAGGGTAGGTAATCCATTACTGCCCTTCTAACTCCAAAATATAAAAATCTGTAGGGAGAAGGGCAAGCAAAAACCTTGGTGGTTATTTTCCAGCTAGAGATTGTTCTCCCCATGTAAAATTAAAGACCAATGGCTTTACAAATTCAATATTGATTTGTTGTAACTCACTCAGATAAATTGATGGCACAGTGGTGTGTCAAGCATTTGCAGTTACAACAGCTTATACCCAAGCAGGATAGGACATGGGGTTCAGAGTCATTATTTAATGTAAAGCCAAGTTAAACATTGTGGAAAAATGGAAAAGTGTAATGCATTGCCTTATAAACCCTTGGGAAAAAACAACAACAGACCATTATGAAATAAATGACCCTAAGATTCTTCTACTTTTGACTGTAAACCATTTCTTTCATTGCCTTCTTTAACAATACATGAATTTTTTCCTACCTTTAAAAAATACGTGAAGCCCTGTTAATGAAAAGCAATTGATCAAATATTGTCTTTTATAATAACAATAGTTCCATTTTTCTCTGGTTTTTCTTTTGTCTTGGACATAATTATTTGGAAGGGCACATTTTAAAACTTTTGTAGTTCCACTTTTTGGACAACAGTGCAAAATGATACCTTAATGACTTTAAAGAGTTAAAGATGCAGTCCTAATGATATAATGTTTGATTTATCTTTTTAACATGGTGTGACTCATTAATCCACTTTCTAAAATATGCCATAATAAGTGACTTTCCCATCTGTGCTGGGTCATACTGTATTATCCACTTGTCACTAAAATTGCTGCGTTCATAGTCGTTGTTTTCTTATGTTTGAGATAATTTAAGAGCAAATGGAATACACTAGTATGTAATATTCTCTTTTTACTTATATTCCAGTGTGCTAAGAGGGAAAAAAAAAAGGTTAATCTTATGTCTTGCATAATTTCTTCCCTTCCTGTCAGCCAAAAATGGGCTCAGCCCAGGAGAAGTCTCTCCTTTCAATCCTTTCTCCATAAACAGGGATTAGTGGAAGTTAAGGAAAAGGAAAAAGGAAACCATTAATCTTTATTAATAGGGGCAGAATGAGAGATAAAAGGCAAGCCATCCCAATAATTTTCATCATTTGGAAAGTAGTTTGTGATCCACTCCCAGAACGGAAAGAGGCATGTCTGATTAATGACCCCAGACTTCTCTCTAGATTTCCAGACTGTTATATCAACCTGCCCACCCAAGATTTTCATGCCCACGTGTGATAGGCATCTCTTTCCCGTCTCAGAAAAAGGCCATTGCTTTTCCTGTTAGGGACCTAGAGCCTGGCGCCACCCCTGCCCCCAGACACCAGCCAGCCTGCTGCCTCCCAGCATATGTCAGAAGCCGACCACTTCTCTTTACCTCCAAACCACCAATGTCCTTAGGTGTATTACTGCATCATCCTCACCCTGTCTCCCTGTCTCTGCCTGTTTCCCTGCAGTCGAGATCTCCATACCTCATCCAGAGGGATCAGGAGGGAATATCTGTAGAATCACATCATTCTTCCGCTCAGAACACTTCAGCGCCGTCCCATCACAGCCAAAATGAACCCACATTCCTTACAGAGACCTACAGGACCTCCTTACCTCCCCACCCTATCCCCTTTCCCTCTGGCCCTTGTCCACTAGCTTTGGGGCTGTTTCTTAAGGATCTCAGACACACTCCCACCCCAGTCTTTTCTCCTCTATTTCCTGTCTGAAATGGTCACCCCAGTCATCCCTCCCTCCCTTCAGATCATTTCTCAAAAATTACCTTCTGCGTAAGCTCTCACTGGTCACCCTAGCTAACTTTCACACGCCTTGCCCATACATCACCTTACCCCCTCTTGTTACCTGTTCTGCTTTCCTCTGTATCACTTATCATAGTGTATCATATGTATCATGCTTATTTTTGTATGTATGTGTGCATATTAGTGTGTGCATTTAAATGAATGTGTGGGGGTGTGTATGGGGAACATTATGTGTAATATAGTGTACATGAGGTGTGCATTCTATACTATTATGTGATGTATGATGTATATGTTCAATATAATATATTGTATAACATAATACATATTATGTGTCATATAATGTATTATATAATGTGTAAATAATAATATATTAAGAGTGTATATATATATATAAATATATACTTATTTACTTCCTGTCTCTTCCACTCCCCCCACTAGAATATAGTCTCTTTGAAGGTAGATATTTTTGTCTGCCCTCTTCAGTGATATCTACCAAGGACTCAGCAGAGTCTCAGGCACACAGCAGTTGCTCAATAAACATTTATCCATTGAACGACTGAGTTTCCTAGTTATGTGGTGGCCTGAAGAAGTGTGACAAAGTGATGTCATACTTTTCTTCAGTTAGGTCTTTGTATTTCACATCTTAATCATGCATTCACCAGTCACACATTGAGGAAAGACAAATAGCTGTCATGGAGATGTTCAACATATATTCCTTCCCTAGAGGAAATTACAGTCTACTGGTATTTCAGGTTATGTAAATATTTATCAGATGAGTGCTGCAATAAAGATAGCAACCCTTATTGAGCATTGAGTAAAAATAGAAATTTATTAGCTTTCAAAAGAGTAGTAGATCAACCCATAAAAAGTCAGAATCCGCAGGGAAGATGTAAAGCAACATTAAATTAAGTCCTTTGAAAGCCAGAACACCATACTTTCTATATTACACCTCATCAGTGACTGAATTCCTTGAACCTCTCATTTATAGACATGTGCTTGGCAGTGGTTAAGAGAAAATCATGCTTATTATCAAAATTATATGTAGTATATGAACAAGGCACAAATAAATAACTGGTCGACTACAATAAAGTAATACAGTCTTAGAATCATTATGCCCACTGCATGAAAAGAAACGTTAAAACCATGAGAAATTAATCTTTTTCAAATTTCTGTCACAAGGTGACAGCATTTGGCAATAAAATTTCATTGTCAGTCTAGATTCTGTGCTCTAGTAGGTCAGAAAATATTCTACAATACACTAATTTTCCTCTCTACCACTGCTGGATGAGTCCATTTGTTACTGAATCGATGACTAGGGCATGCTGGCTTTTAGAAAGGGCATTTGAAGAACTGCAATGAAAGCCAGCCCTGCAATTCTCCAAGTGCTACCCCAGATTTGGTGCTTGAAGAGGGCTGTGGACGTGAGGGAGATGGGATGAGGGAAGGACAATGGAGGGAGGCTATTAAGAAACTTGAGTGACTCCATTAATAAGGCTTCTAAGACAGGCTATCCAGAGAACAAAAGTCATGCCACGTCCCTTAATCTCATCAGCCATCGATGATGCTTTGTGTGGTTTCCACCTCTGAAATTTTATTCCAGAAATAATTTCCAACTGGCATTTTCATCACACCATACTTTCCCAGGTAACTGGATATATTGTGGTTTCATGAATCCCCACTTGAATAATCTTCAAAAATTAACAGGATTTGCTTTACCCAGTTACAAAAAAACACACCACATTTTGTTTCATATTAATATTGTTATAGTCACTAAGGTTGTTACTAAATTGCTGGAAATGCCACCCATCATCAGGTTTTGTTTTTAGAGGACTTTATTGCTCTATTATTAATGGGTGATTTATTTGAATGGTAGTAGACTAGAGTGATTTGTAAAACTACTGCAGGAAAAGGCGTGTCTGCTATTCTCTGTGCTGGATTTCTGGCACTAAGTGCTCTAGATCTTGCTTTAGAGCAGACTTAGTGGAAAAAATATAGCCCCATTAACCTCTAACAGTTGCATCAAGGTTTAATAAAACACTAGGGATAATTGCCCCAATCTGCTTTGTTCCGTCATAAAATGTAGCAATATGAAATTTTGCAGTTGTTAAAGATCCTTGTTTTCTTAACAAAGATCCATTCCCATCTAGCATGAATATAGTAGATTGTACAAATTGCTTCATAAATCAGGTAAGTAAATTATGCTTGCAGTTTCTAAATAGGCCTTTGTCACTGCAGGAGCTAAAATATCTTTTAAAATGCTATGGAAAATCTTGCTGGGAAGGGAACTGCTGTCTAGATACATTGGGAAGAATGGCATCACTGGTAACTAGAAGCAAGGCTAGGTGGTGCATCAATGATTTATCACGCCATTTACAGATATAATTTCTTAAGTAACTAGAAAAAAAGGATTATTAAAATAAGTGAAACAAGATATAGCTTGATTGGATTATAGATGGTTCAACTGTACTGTAACCCTAGTAGGAAGTAAAATCCTTTTAAAATGGGTTCAGCATACAGTTATAGAGCATAATCGATTAACTGAAGGGACAAACTCACTTTGCAAAATGACTGGAGAATGCATTCTTTTATTACAAACAGTGAACAGAAAACAACCTACAGGTTATGGTAGACTTGGAAGAACAGTGTACATCAGCATTTCCATCACTTATTTTTTAGAAGCCCAACATATCACATACATTTTTATCAAATTTTATAAAATAACTTAATCTTCCCATATAATTGGGTGAAAATAACTCTGAAACTAGAGAATTGTGGGACTGTTGGTATTTGTGTGTTGGTACAGGTACATAATTCCAGTAGTAGTTAGAAGAAGGACTTGCTATTCCGTTGTAATTTAATTATCTTATATGGTCAAATGTTTGCTAGTGAGTAACTTCAGTCAGAAGTTCTAAGGGTTAAGCTAATTAATCATGGTAGCTCCTTTATGAATTAAATTAAAGCCCTCCATTCTATATACAAGTAAGGTAAGTTGGCCAGTTAAATTAATACGTCCTGATATAAAGATAGATGGGAGAGTTGGGAGTTAAAAATCAAGGAGTACTCAGAACATCAAGGGGAATTCAGAAAAGATACACATCTCTTAAGCCTCATCATTTTATTTAAAACACACTTTTTTTTTTTTTTTTTTTTTTGCGGTACGCGGGCCTCTCACTGTTGCGGCTTCTCCCGTTGCAGAGCACAGGCTCAAAAGCCATGGCTCACGGGCCCAGCCCTCCGTGGCACGTGGGATCTTCCCGGACCGGGGCACGAACCCGTGTCCCCTGCATCGGCAGGCGAACTCTCAACCACTGCGCCACGAGGGAAGCCCTAAAACACATTTTTAAAGGTGTAAGGAGAACACTGAAAATATTTTCAGATTAAGTCCTTTCATTGGAGTGCCTTTAGAATCACAGAATTGTAAAATTGAACTTGACTTTCAGCTTTCAGGGAGAAATCAGTTTGCCCAGATGGATAAAGCTGCCTCACTGAAGGAGAAATTCAGAGATAAATGAACTGATGTTGATCAAATAGTGATAATGCTGATAATTTATGTTGATTTTAAGGTAAGTAGTTAGTGTGTTCAGTAACAGAGAAAATGTAAGAAGCATGGGTGCCGCCTGTCTGTTTAGATTGAGGGAGGAGGGAAATGCCCATCTTCCTCCAGTTATTCAGGGAAGTCTCATCGACAAGATGCTGTTTGAAGCATTCCGATTCAGGTGAGAGGGTGGTGAACTCACATCTACCTGTATCACAGGTGACCCTCTGAAGACTGGGCACACCTGTCATGTATCCTCTACATTGTCTTTCAGAGGTTTTTACTTAGTTGGCAATTTCTCTTTTTACCAAGAACAAAAAATACCGCTTTATTTTGAAATGATCATAGATTTTCAGGAAATTGTAAAATCTACAAGGAGGTCTTGGACCTTCACCCGATCTCTCTAACTATAGCATAATCTCAAAACCGGAAAAGTGACTTTGGGACAATCCACAGAGTTTTTTAGTATTTCACCAATTTTACATGCTCTCTCGTGTGTGTGTGTGTGCATGTGTGTAGTTCTACACAATTGTATCACCTGTGTGGATTCTTAAAACCACCACCACAATCAAGACACAGAGCAGCCCCATCACCACAAGTCTCCCTGTGCTGCCCTCCTGGTAGTCGCACCACCTCCACCGGGCAAGCACTCAGCTCTTCCCCACTCTATCAGCTCGTTATTTCAAGAATATCATATGCATGGAACCTTACCCTGTGTAACCTTTGGTGATTGGCTTTTTCCTTCAGCACAACTCCTTTGTGAACCATCCAAGTGGTTGTGTATATCAGTAGTTGGTTCCTTTTCATTGCCATGGAGTTTTCCAAGGCAGGGATGTATCACTGTTCAGCTATTGGTCTGTTGAAAGAAACTGGTTTTGTTTCCAGTCTGTGGCTCTTAAGAACAAAACTGCTATCAACTTTGTGCTATGAACGGTTTTCCATGAACATGGGTTTTCATTTCTCTTGGATAAAGGCCTGGGAGAGTAACTGGTGGATCATATGATAATTGCTTGTCTAGTTTTATAAGAAACTGCCAAACAGATTTACAGAGTGGCTGTACCACCTTATGTTGCCACAAACAATATACATGTGATGCAATTTCTCAGCATCCTTTCCAGCATTTGGTGTTAAGACTTAAAAAAAAAAAAAAAAAGAGCCATTCTGATAAATAGCTGGTGATATCTCATTATGGTCTTAAGTTGCATTTCCTTAATGGCTAATGATGTTAAACATTGTTTTATGTGCTCATTTGCTATTTGTATATCTTCTCCAGTGAACTGTTAGTTTACATATTTTGCCCATTTTCTATATATATATTTTTCCTGTCGAGTTTTGAGCATTTGTTATATAGTCTAGATACTAATCTTTTGTTGGACATATGGTTTGCAAATATTTTCTGTCTGTCTGTAGCTTATCTTTTCATCCTCTTCAAAGGCCCTTTTGCAGAACGAATCTCCTTTTTAGCTGATAGACTTCCATGTAGAGAACACAGATTCTAGTTTCTTTTAAAAGCAGGAAGGCTTGGCAATACCAGGCCTGCTGCCATGCATGATATCTACAGGAACAGCTGACTGATGGCTGCCTTAAATAGAAGTGGAGTGAGCCCCATTGACCAGAACCCCATGACCTGCTTACAGCCTGTAGGCTGTTTAGGTTTACAATCCTAAATCCTAAATCTTGGCAGTTTATGTGGCCTGTATATAGAAGGCAAAGAAACTGATAAAACGTTCTCATTCATAATCCCACGATTGATAGACATTTTCAGGGGTATTCAGATGAGCTGTACAAATCGTGATATAAGGGAATTTAAATTTAAATTATGGAAATAAATTTAATTAATGCAAATGATAAAGAAACATTTTATAAATTCTTATTTATTTTTTTCAAAATTCTTAACCTTTTATTTCTGGTTTAGCCATAAAGTTTTAGGTTTATAATGGACAATTTTGTTTCCCTTACTTACTCTGCTGTCTTGAATGCAAAATGGAATAGCCTTAATATAAATCATCAGAGATACATAACAATGATTTTTTAAAATAGATCTTTATGGGAGTGTAATTGCTTCACAATACCGTGTTAGTTTTTGTTGTACACCAAAGTGAATCAGCCATATGCATACATATGTCCCCATATCCCTTCCTTCGTGAGCCTCCCTCCCATCCTCCCTATCCCACCCCTCTAGGTCATTGCAAAGCACTGAGCTGATCTCCCTGTGCTATGCTGCTGCTTCCTACTAGCTATCTATTTTACATTCGGTAGTGTATATATGTCAATGCTACTCTCGCTTCACCCCAGCTTCACCCTCCCACCCCGTGTCCTCAAGTCCATTCTCTATGCCTACATCTTTATTCCTGCCCTGCAACTAGGTTCATCAGTACCATTTTTTTTTAAGATTCCATATGTATGCTTTAGAATCTGGTATTTGTTTTTCTCTTTCTGACTTACCTCACTCTGTGTGACAGACTCTAGGTCCATCCACCTCACTGCAAATAATTCAATTTCATTTCTTTTTATGGCTGCGTAATATTCCATTGTATATATGTGCCACATCTTCTTTATGCATTCATCTGTCCATGGACACTTAGGTTGCCTCCATGTCCTGGCTATTGTAAATAGTGCTCCAGTGAACATTGTGGTACGTGTCTCTTTTTGAATTATGGTTTTCTCAGGGTATATGCCCAGTAGTGGAATTGTTGGGTCATATGGTAGTTCTATTTTTAGTTTTTTAAGGAACCTCCATACTGTTTTCCATAGTGGTTGTATCAATTTACATTCCCACTAACAGTGCAAGGGGGTTCCCTTTTCCAGCACCCTCTCCAGCATTTATTTGTTAGTAGATTTTTTGATGATGGCCATTCTGACTGGTGTGAGGTGTTACCTCATTGTAGTTTTGATTTGCATTCCTCTAATGATAAGTGATGTTGGGCATCTTTTCATGTGCCTCTTGGCCGTCTGTATGTCCTCCTTGGTGAAATGTCTATTTAGGTCTTCTACCCATTTTTTTAATTGGGTTGTTTGTTTTTTTGATATTGAACTGCATGAGCTGCTTGCATTTTTTGGAGATTAATCCTTTGTCAGTTGCTTTGTTTGCAAATATTTTCTCCCATTCTGAGGGTTGTCTTTTTGTCTTGTTTATGGTTTCCTTTGCTGTGCAAAAGCTTTTAAGTTTCATTAGGTCCCATTTGTTTATTTTTGTTTTTGTTTCCATTTCTCTAGGAGGTGGGTCAAAAAGCATCTTGCTGTGATTTATGTCATAGAGTGTCCTGCCTATGTTTTCCTCTAAGAGTTTTATAGTGTCTGGCCTTACATTTAGATATTTAATCCATTTTGAGTTTACTTTTGTGTATGGTGTTAGGGAGTGTTCTAATTTCATTGTTTTACATGTAGCTGTCCAGTTTTCCCAGCACCACTTGTTGAAGAGGCTGTCCTTTCTCCATTGTATGTTCTTGCCTCCCTTTTCGTTAATTAGGTGACCATATGTGTGTGGGTTTATCTCTGGGCATTCTGTCCTGCACCATTGATCTATATTTCTGTTTTTATGCCAGTACCATACTATCTTGATTACTGTAGCTTTGTGGTGTAGTTTGAAATCGGGGCGCATGATTCCTCCTACTCCAGTTGTCTTCCTCAAGATTGCTTTGACTATTTGTGGTCTTCCGTGTTTCCATACAAATTGTGAAATTTTTTGTTCTAATTCTGTGAAGAATGCCATTGGTAGTTTGTTAGGGATTGCATTGAATATGTAGATTGCTTTGGGTAGTATGGTTATTTTCACAGTATTGATTCTTCCAATCCAAGAACATGGTATACTTCTCCATCTGTTTACGTCATCTGTGAGTCCTTTCATCAGTATTTTACAGTTTTCTGAGTACAGGTCTTTAGCCTCCTTAGGCAGGTTTATTCCTAGGTATTTTATTCTTTTTGTTGCGATGGTAAATGGGATTGTTTCCTTAATTTCTCTTTCTGATTTTTCATTGTTGGTGTATAGGTATGCCAGAGATTTCTGTGCATTAACTTCGTATCCTGCAACCTTACCATATTCATTGATTAGTACTAGTAGTTTTCTGGTAGCATCTTTAGGATTTTCTATGTATAGTACCATGTCATCTGCAAACAGTGACAGTTTTACTTCTTCTTTTCCAATTTGGATTCCTTTTATTTCTTTTTCTTCTCTGATTTCCGTGGCTAGGACTTTCAAAACTATGTTGAATAAGAGTGGCGAGAGTAGACATCCTTGTCTTGTTCCTGATCTTAGTGGAAATGCTTCAGTTTTTCACCATTGAGTATGATGCTTGCTGTAGGTTTCTCATATATGGCCTTTATTATGTTGAGGTAATTTCTCTCTTTGCCCATTTTCTGGAGAGTTTTTATCATAAATGGGTGTTGAATTTTGTCAAAAGCTTTTTCTGCATCTACTGAGATGATCATATGGTTTTTATTCCTTAATTTGTTAATGTGGTGTATCACGTTGATTTGCATATATTGAAGAATCCTTGCATCCCTGTGATAAATCCCATTTCATCATGGTGTATGATCCTTTTAAAGAGTTGTTGGATTCTGTTCGCTAGTTTTTTGTTCAGGATTTTTGCATCTATGTTCATCAGGGATATTGGTCTGTAATTTTCTTTTTTTGTGATATCTTTTTCTTATTTTGGTATCAGGGTGATGGTGGCTTCATAGAATGAATTTGGGAGTGTTTCTCCCTCTGCAATTTTTTGGAAGAGTTTGAGAAGCATCTGTGTTAGCTCTTTTCTAAATGTTTGATAGAATTTGCCTGTGAAGCCATCTGGTCCTGGACTATTGTTTGTTGGAAGATTTTAAATTATGGTTTCAATTTCATTACTTGTGATAGGTCTGTTTATATTTTCTAATTCTTCCTGGTCAGTCTTGGAAGATTGTACCTTTCCAAGAATTTGTCCATTTCTTTGTGGTTGTCCATCTTATTGGCATATAGTTGTTTGTAGTAGTCTCTTATAATCCTTTGTATTGCTGAGGGTGTCAATTGTGAGTTCTCCTTTTTCATTTCTTTTCATTTCATTTATTGATTTGCATCCTCTCCCTTTTTTTCTTGATGAGTCTGGCTAAGGGTTTATCAATTTGGTTTATCTTCTCAAAGAACCAGCTTTTAGTTTTATCGATCTTTGCTATTGTTTTCTTCATTTCTGTTTCATTTATTTCTACTCTGATTTTTATGATTTCTTTCCTTCTACTGACTTCGGGTTTTCTTTGTTCTTCTTTCTCTAGTTGTTTTAATCGTAGGGTTAGATTGTTTATTTGAGATTTTCTTGTTTCTTGAGGTGAGATTGAATTGCTGTACAGTTTCCTCTTAGAACTGCTTTTGCTGCATCCCATAGGTTTTGGGTCATCATGTTTTTGTTGTCATTTGTTTCTATGTATTTTTTATTTCTTCTTCGATTTCTTCAGTGATCTCTTGGTTATTTAATAGCACACTGTTTAGCCTCCATGTATTTGTGTTTTTTACAGTTTTTCTCCTGTAATTGATTTCCAGCCTCATAGTGTTGTGTTCAGAAAAGATGCTTGATACGATTTCAATTTTCTTAAATTTTCCGAGGCTTGATTTGTGACCCAAAATGTGATCTTTCCTGGAGAATGTTCCATGTGCACTTGAGAAGAGAGTGTATTCTGCCACTTTTGGGTGGAGTGTTCTATAAATATTAATTAAATCTATCTGGTCTGTTGTGTCATTTAAAGCTTGTGTTTCCTTATTTATTTTCTGTTTGGATGATCTGTCCATTGGTGTAAGTGGCGTTTTAAAGTTCCCTACTGTTATTGTGTTACTGTCGATTTCTCCTTTCATGGTTGTTAGCATTTGCCTTATGTACTGAGGTGCTCCTATGTTGGGTGCATAAACATTTATAATTGTTATATCTTCTTCTTGGATTGATCGTTGATCATTATGTAGTGTCCTTCTTTGTCTCTTGTAATAGTCTTTATTTTAAAGTATATGTTATCTGATACGAGTATTGCTGCTCCCACTTTCTTTGGATTTCCATTTGCATGGAATATCTTTTTCCATCCCCTCACCTTCAGTCTGTATGTGTCCTTAGGTCTGAAGTGGGTCTCTTGTAGACAGCATATATATGGGCCTTGTTTTTGTGTCCATTCAGCCAGGCTGTGTCTTTTGGTTGGGGCATTTAATCCATTTACATTGAAGGTTATTATCGATATGTATTTTCCTATTACCATTTTCTTAATTGTTTTGGGTTTGTTTTTCTGGGTCTTTTCCTTCTCTTGTGTTTCCCACCTAGAGAAGTTTCTGTAGCATTTGTTGTAAAGCTGGTTTGGTGGTGCTGTATTCTCTTAGCTTTTGCTTTTCTGAAAAGCTTTTGATTTCTCCATCAAATCTGAATGAGATCCTTGCTGGGTAGAATAATCTTGGTTGTAGGTTTTTCTCTTTTATCATTTCAGGTGTATCCTGCCACTCCCTTCTGGCCTGCAGAGTTTCTGCTGAAAAATCAGCTGATAACCTTATGGGGATTCCTTTATATGTTATTTTTTGTTTTTTCCCTTGCTGATTTTAATATTTTTTCTTTGAATTTAACTTTTGTTAGCTTGATTGATATGTGTCTTGGTGTTTTTCCTAGGGTTTATTCTGTATGGGACTCGCTGTGCTTCCTGGACTTGGCTGACTATTCCCTTTCCCATGTTAGGGAAGTTTTCAACTGTAATCTCTTCAATTATTTTCTCAGACCCTCTCTTTTTCTCTTCTTCTTCTGGGACCCCTATAATTCGAATGTTGGTGCATTTAGTGTTATCCCAGAGTTTTATGAGATTGTCTTCAATTCTTTTCATTCTTTTTTTCTTTATTCTGCTCCTTGGCATTTTTATCCACCATTTTTTCTTCCAGCTCACTTATTTGTTCTTCTGCCTCAGTTATTCTGTTATTGATTCCTTCTGGGGTATTTTTCATTTCAGTTATGTTGTTCATCTCTGTTTGTTCTTTAGTTCTTCTAGATCTTTGTTAAACATTCCTTGTATTTTCTCAATCTGTGCCTCCATTCTATTTCTGAGATTCTGGATCATCTTTACTATCATTACTCTGAATTCTTTTTCAGTTAGATTGCCTGTTTCTTCTTCATTTATTTGGTCTTGTAGGTTTTTACGTTGCTCCTTCATCTGTGGCATTTTTTTTGGCCATCTCATTTTCTTTCTTTTTTTTTTATGAGTGGTATTGTGTTCCTGTCTTACTGGTTGTTTGGCCTGAGGCTTCCAACACTGGAGTTTGTAGGCTGTTGAGTAGAGCTGGGTCTTGGTGCTGAGATGAAGACCTCTGTGAGACCTCACTCCAATGAATATTCCCTGGGGTCTGAGGTTCTATGTTAGTCCAGTGGTTCTGACATGGACCTCCCACCACAGGAGCTTCGGCCCAACCCTCGGCTCGTGAACCAAGATCCCGCAAGCCATGTGGGGTGGCAAAAAAAAATAAAAGGGAACAATAACAAAGCAAAAAATAAAATTAGACTAGGAAAGTAACAGATATTAGAAAGAATATAAAAATAAAAATATAGATGAATCAACAACCGGAAGATACATCAGTACCACACTAGTAAAAAAGAGGAGGAGGGACAAGAGAAAAAAAAGAAAGAAAAAAACAATGGGGAAAAGGCCTTGCCTGTGGAGGGCAGGGCCTAAGCAGTGGTGAGGTTTGGGTGGTGGGCGGGGCCTATGCTTAGGACCCACAGGGCTGGAAAAGGCCCCTGTGGGCTGTGGGCAGTGGGGCTTAAGCTCAAGGAACAAAGGGGCCCAGGCATGCCCCCCATACCTGGTCTCAGAGGGCAGGGGACCTCACCTGGGAGCCCAGCAGGCTTCCTGGCCTCCAGTGGGTGGGGCAAATGCCCTCCTCTCCTCTCCTGCTCCTCCAGTCTGGGAGGGCCCCTTCCGCTTGCCTCTCCTGTTCTCGCCTCCACCTCCTTCCTGTGCCCCCAGGACCCACGCAGCCTGGAGGGGGCTTTGGAGGACAGGGGGACTGTCCTGGAAGCTCAGCAGGCTCCCCAGGCCCAAGTGGGTGGGACAAATGCCCTCCACTCCTCACCTGTTCCTCCTGGAGGGCCCCTCCTGCCTGCCTCTCCTGAACTGCCCTCAGCCTCCTTCCTATGCCCCCAGGACCAATGTGGCCCAGGGGAGGGGGTGCCTGGGAGCTCAGCAGGCTGCCTGGGCCCAAGTGGGTGGGGCAGACATCCTCTGCTCCTCTCCCGCCCCTCCCGGCTGGCTCCTCCCTCCTGGCTCTCCTGATCTCCCCAGCCTCCCTCCTATGCTCCCAAGGACCCACGCGGCCTGGAGGGGGCTTTGGAGGGCAGGGGACCAGCTTGGGAGCTCAGCAGGCTCCCCATGTCCGAGTGGCTGGGGCAGTCACCCTCCTCTCCTCTCCTGCTCCTCCTGGAGGGCACTTCCTGCCTATATCTCCTGATCTCCCTGGCCTCAGGGGCTTTGATCCTGTCTGGCCTCCACTTCTCCTCCCCGTTCTGTCCCCCCACATCCTACCAGTTCACTTGGGGGTTCCTCCCATCTTCTTGGGCATCAGGGTCCCCCACCAGCAGCCAGCAGGTTCCCTAGTTGTGGGGAGATGCTGATACAGTGTATTCTCACGCCGCCGTCTTCAACAGTGATATTTTAACTTCAGAAGTGTTCACCAGTTTTCTTACTAATCTATCCAAATTAATTGCTGCACTAATTGGATTAAATTAGATAATTTAATTACAGCAAATGATTTTATATTTGGTATAGTACTTATTTGGTCATATCCCTTGGGTTCAATGAATTTACATTATTTTCATAAAGAGGAAGCAGATGGAGAGAATTTCTAGGTAGTAGTTTATGTTAGAAAAGAAGAAGAAGTTATGTTTTAAGATATGTGAAAATATGTGGAAAGTCAAGGAGATAAGCTAAGATTAACAAATTGGATAATTAGTAAAGTGCTTTGGAAATGGAAAGCAACATATTTTGTGAGCACTGTGTATTGCAATTATTATTAGAATACTTTGGAGGGAATTCAATTTGCTTGTTTAAATAACCTGTTTCATAGGTTGAACTGTCAGTTTGAAAGGCATATAAAGTAGTATGAACCATGTGACATCCAAGCAAGATACTTTCATTATATATCTGGAAAGTCATAGCTTTAAGTAAAAATCCAAGTTTACTAATGACTATGTAAGAAATTCTCCACCCCCCAAACCCAAGAAAATCTTTACAGCTTTTTTGTGCAGATGTACATATGAAAAGTATTCCACAAGACTTTGTAGGTTTCTGACATTGGAAAAAATGATCCCATATAGTTAGGCGTACTTTTTTGTAAGGGCTAATTCATGTGTTATTCTTTAAAAGACAGGAAAGAATTAGAAGAATATTAATTGCATTAGGTGAAAGTATCATGTAAAGAATACAGTGGTAATTTCTGTGAACGGAAAAGAGAATCCTATTATGAATTGTAGAAGTATTTGCTGATTGATCTATCATTTGCATCCAGTTTATCAGGTATCGTGTATGCTAAGAATGAGGTTTAGCTGTCTGTAATCTCTCATTCCAGTGAACCAAACTGCCATCTTACTTTCAGGCACAGTTTTCTAGAATCCATATAAAAGTCATTTATGACATGTTTTGACCCAATATTAGTTTTACATTACATGCTATTTACATCACAGTGACATATTTAAACTTGCTTTAGTTGAAGGAATAACTTCATTCCTGTTTTTTGCTCCTTTTAGCAATGAAAATGACAAACTAAAAATCTCTTCTCTGGTTGTTCTTGTAAAATATATGATCATTTTTCTCCAATACTATCATCATTCAAAATAATAATTTTCCTTTATCTGCTGGAAAACAAATGAGTAGATACCATATTAATGTTCGCTTCTGTATCTGTGGTAAACTCTAATTACCATAATACAAAGCCCAACTTGTGTTTCTCTTGATTTTTATATTAATATTCACTTTATTAAGAGGATTAATTGGAATGTATTTTGTTAAAATGAAGCTTAGCATATGAGACAATTTGAGTGATTCCTTTTTTTTTGGTTAACTCAGCATTTCTTATCGGGCATCAAGTGTTTTTGGTAAAGGACATTAATTTGCAGATTCTGCATTACAGCACTACAATTTTCATTGCGTTAGGCTTTTGCCCATGTTTTAAAGCCTTCAAAGGTTTGTTGCACCTGTAAGTCTACTTTTTGACAATGTCCTAAAGGCTCTCTGTGATCCAGTCCCTCTCTGCTTCTGCAGTATCATCACCCTACACTTCAGCAACAACCACATACACATGCAGGCACACACACACACACACACACACACGCTTGCATGCATACACAGACATGCATGCACACATATAAGCACACGTGCACACATGTGCATGCATACAAGCACACACGTACGCATCCGTGCATGCATACCAACACACACATGCAGCTGCGTACATGCATGTACACGCAAGCGCGCACACACACACTTTCTGATCCCCTTCGTGTTTTTTCTCTTTATCTCTTTTCATTATTTAATAACTATGTATATAGTTATTATGTATACATATATATTATTTCATTTATTGTTTCTTTCACAAAAATGAGAATGAGGATGGAGGCTTTAATGTTATGTTCATGTAAACTGTGCTGGGGACTTACTGGTTAGTCAGTATATATGTTGAGCGAATAAATGAATGAATGAAACTTCATGAAGCTGCCTTCTTCTCAGCATTCAGCTGATAATTACAATGTCAAGTCCTCAAAAGTCCCTTCCCTAAACACCCTCGCTGAGTTAGCTCACTTCACAATCTTAAGAAAAATAATGTTCCACATTATCCTGGTCTTATCATTTATATATCTTCTGGCAATAATTTGAAAACATTTACTTAACTGTTTTTCTCCTAGAATATAAGCTCTTTGATAAGAGGCCTTACCTTGTACTTGGCTGTATACCCAGAACATAATATGCCTGTCACATAATAAACATTTGTTAAGTAGTATTGATTTCTTGACTGCCTGCCCAATTTTACTCATCATAGCATGGTACCTGGCACAGAGTGGGTTACTATATCTATCAATATCTATTATCTATATATATCTCATTTATCTGTCTATCTGCTATCTACTGTCATGTATCTCTATGTCATCTATCATCTATCTATAGGTCATCTACCTATCTATTGATATGTCATCTATTTATCTACCTATCATAGTTTACATATACAATAAATGGGTATTTGATCATCGAGAATTTTAATATTGTAAACCTTCTTTAGAGTTTATCAATATTAATATTTATTATACTTTTATTGATAAAGAAGGTATATTCAAGTTAATCACATGGAAAACGAGAGCACATAGTTTAAGATATAAAAACCACAACACCATCAGAATATTCAAATTTTTCCAAAGAAAAGATACTAATATCTAGCTGCATTATTTTTGCGATACATATTTGGGTCCACAGGGATCAGAGTATCTGACAGTAGAAGGCATATGGACATCAGTCAGACTCCCCATGTTTTCCTTGAGAAAGTTCATTCTAAGGAATCTTTATTCGAGTGTAAATGTCGGGCAGCTCTGGGTCAAATTAGGTATATTTGAGCTGACAAGCTCCATAAAGAGCATTTGATCTGAATCTCTCCCTTCGGGGATGTGGGAGCCCGTGCCTAGAGGTGAGTGAGGATGTAAAATCACGGTGATGTTGGTGAAGTCTCAGGCAGGCTGTGCGGAATTTTGCCCCTGGGCATTGAAATGTAAAGGGTGTAAACATTTAAAGTAAGGAGAAACAATTTAGTACAATGTTCAGATAATAAATAGCTAAAATGGGAGCCACCGTATGTAGCAATTACTCATCATACCTCTCTCAGCGAGTAGCATAATGAATTGCAAAGTTGATTTGAGGTCTGATGAAAATTGTAAGTTACGCCTCTGCTAATAATGAGATTGGAACCCAGGCATCCCATCTCATAAACTTAGTGAAGATGACTATCCCAGAGAAATGAAAGAACAATGAATTGAAGATAACCTCAGAGTGTGTTTCCACAATGGAAAGTGCTTTGCTTGATCTTGAAGCCACATAAGTTATAGATTCAAATTCCTTCTGACAGTGTTCAAGTTACATACTCTCTTTAGTCTTTTTTTAAATCACTATAACTGCCTCATACCTATTTTAAACCAAGTGATCATCTCTTAACAAAACCAAATAAAGTAATATTTTGAGAGTGGCAGTGATGTTATCATGGGATAACCTTAAATCAAGTCTAGTTAATATTGAATGTTGCAAATGGTAGTTAACTTACAGGTGTTTGATTACAAAAAACCTATTTGGAACATGTCCCCTCGCTGACTTAGACAGCCACTGGGCTGCTCCCCTAGTGGAAAACCCCTCAACACAATTGTAATGATTTACCCACATGCAGTGCAAAGTGCTTTCCAGTATTTTGTCCAAAGCTAGCAAATTTGAGATTTGTGTTCTAAGTTTATTATCATTTTGTTTCCTAATGCAAGAACTCCATTTAGCCACAGCCCCACAATGTAAAATATTATGTATAGTGTGGGTCAGTACCTACTGTTGACATTTTATAGCATCCTCATTACTTTTAAGTTTTCATAATTATGAATAAAGCTGCTATAAACATCCATGTGCAGGTTTTTGTGTGGACATAAGCTTTCAGCTCCTTTGGGTAAACACCAAGGATCATGACTGCTGGGTCATATGATAAAAGTATGTTTAGTTTTTTTAAGAAACCACCAAACTGTCTCCCAAAGTGGCTGCACCTTTTGCATTCCCACCAGCAGTGATGAGAGTTCCCGTTGCTCCACACCCTCGCCAGCATTTGGTGTTGTCAGTGTTTTGGATTTTTACCATTTTAATAGGTGTATAGTGGTATCTTGTTTAATTTGCATTCCCCCGATGACTTATGATGTGGAGCATCTTTCCATATGCCTGTTTGTCCTCTGTATATTTTCTTTGGTGAGGTGTCTGTCTAGGTCTTTCACGCATTTCACTTGAGTCTTTTGTTTTCTTATAGTTGAGTTTTAAGAGTTCTTTGTATGTTTTGATAATAGTTCTTTATCAGATGTGCCATTTGCAAATATTTTCTTCCCATATGTGGCTCCGTTTCTTATGCTCTTGACATGTCACAGAGCAGAACTTTTTAATTTTAATGAAGTCCAACTTCTCAATTTTTTACATATTATTCTTTTGCTGCTGTATTTAAAAATTTCATTGCCAAACTCAAGGTCATTTAGATTGTTTCCTGTTACCTTCTAAGAGTTGTATAGTTTTGCACTTTACAGTGAGGTCTGTGGTCCATTTTAAGTAAATTTTGTGAAGAATGTGAAATCTGTTTAGATTAATTATTTTGCATGTGGGTGTCCATTTATTCCAGCACCCTCTGTGGAAAAGTCAGTCTTTCTCCATTGTATTGCCTTTGCTTCTTTGTCAAACAAAGATCAGTTGACTGTAATATTTGTTTGGGTCTATTTCTAGGCTTTCTATTCTGTTCTATTCCTCTATTTGTCTATTTTAGCAGTATCACAATGGCTTGATGACTGTAGCCTTATAGTAATATTCATTCTTTACAGCATGTCAGAATTTGCATCATGCTACAGTTTCACCCAGAACTTTTAAAATGTAATTTTTTTTTATTAAATTGAAGAGGAAAGAGAAATTCTGAGTGGCCTAGAGAAATCTTGCAGGAGTGTACACTAGTTTTCGGTTCACTGGGAAATCCAGAATTAATTTTTCTCAAGCAGTTTTTTTTAACCAATATTTCATTTTGCATATAATAATTATAAATAGGTGCTAATATTTATTAGTCACATGCATTGTAAGGAAGCTTTACACATATTACAAAGAGTAATTTTTACAGTCCTTCTAAGCAGGGATTACTATACCCATTTTACATTAAAGAACTAAGGCTGGTAACGTACTCAGGTTCCTGTAGTAGATCCCAGGTCTGATATCTGAATGCCAAATACCTCTCTACAATACATTATCCCTTTTTTATAAATATCACTGGATGATCAGTCTTTCTAATGGCATTTTAAAAAATGAATTTTAAGGCTTACCACATTTAAAATTAGTGCTTTACATTTCTGTTATATTCCATTTCAAAATAAAAGAGACAATATTTGTGATTTTGGATAAAAATGTACTATTGTGTTCACCGACTTATTCATATAACAAGTATTTATTGTGCTCAATTTATGCCTGGCATTTTCATGTCCTTTTATTATATCTCAATATAAAGGTGCTGTAAATACTTCAAAACAGTTCAACGGATTCAATGTTCAGTGGTTCCAGCACACTGAACATCTTTATAAACAGCAAGAAGCAGATTCAGTGAGCAAGGAAATCCATTTGGGTTATACTAAAAGTTTTGAGATATAAAAGGTAGAAGTTTTAAAGTTTAGATAAGCAAGGAGAACAAACAGAAAAGGAGCAACAGGGATTAGTAGAAGGTGGGGAATGAAACTGACTCCAGGGTGCAGTGATCTCTCATCACCATGGTAATGGAAACCCCAGTCCTGGCGGATGGAGGACCAAGATGGACTTCCAAAACCACGCCATCTCTTCCTCTCTGGGAGAGTCTTAAGTGAAGCAGAGGTCAAGTGTTTTTACAGGTTGGACTTTACCGTAACTCAGGGCCCTGCCGTTTTCCAAATAGCTGTTTGTTTCCAAAGGCCATCAGCCATTAATTAGAGTGGCAGGGCTGAAGGTGCCACCAGCCCAGCATGTGGCTTTCACAGCAAACTAGCAGGTAAACAATTCTGCGTACTGGCTGAACTCCTCAAAGGGTTACCTAAGAAACCAGTCTGTTTAAGCCAGAAGAAAAATAGCGTTTACACAGAGAATATCTGCAAGAAAATAAAAACGGAAACAATTGCCTATTATAAATAAGCCTCAGTTTTTATAGCTTTCTCAATAATGTCCCTACTTTCATAATTTATTTGAAAGGTAAATTAAGCTTCATAGACTTAAATTAGAAACAGAATTGATTTCCCTTTAGATATGGCTACCCTGTGATAGTAGAGAAGTAGACATTTGCTCTCTCCAGTCTTATCCAGCCTATGAACAGGTGACAGCTGGTGACAGTTTCTTCATCTGCCATATACAGGGTAACCATATACTTGATTGTCCAAACTGGGACTCTTTTTGGTCTGGTATAAATGCTAAGCTAGACACAACAACAGGAGGTCTAAATTGGGACAATTCCCGGGCACACCAGGATGTAAGGTCCCCAACACTGCACAGGTACTTCAAGGAGAGAAGCATGATTAGGTCGCATTTGCAGTCATAGCTTTAAATATGAATGGGATCCTGTATTTTATTAGATTCATAATGGATGTTTTATATTGTAATGTGCTTCATTATAATTCTTTATCCCCTCACTCACATTTCAACAATTACACTCCTCTTCATACATTTGAATAAATTTATACAAGGATATGGAAAAGACACTTCCTTTAGAAATTCCTCGCTAGACCACCAAATAGAAGGAACCAGGCCAGAAGCTGATCTAGTAATTTATGTGGTCTCACCTCCCATTTTGCAAAAGTAAAACCAAGTTTAGGGACTTTGAGGCCCTTCCCTGAGGTCACACTGCTACTTGTGAAAGACAGATCTTCTACTAGTGCTTTTCCAGAGAGTATTCCAAGCCACTGTCATTATCCATGAAACCCAGAACTCAGATGGATGAGCCACACCCTGATTTTATAGAAACAAGCCCAAGCTTAGCATCAAATGATAATGTAATGATGTGTAAAACAGTTTTAAGGGATTTCTACTGTGGAAAGGACAATTAGACTGCTGAGTCATTAAATTCAACATAGTGAGTGAAACTGGCCCTGAGACAACTTTATTTTGTAGCCACTCTTTTAGGTAGAAAATAAGAATAATGGCTTCACTTAGCAAGCTTGGAATCAGATTTTATCAGTCAACTTAAATGTCCCTGTAAAAAATGTCATCAAGATACTGGCTTCCAAAATCCACCCACATAGTTTCTATAATGAACCTAGTAAATTAATTTATAATGAATAGGTCTCTTGTTTTTACTTCAAAAAGCAGGCTTGAATTATGTTGATCCTTCTCTTTTTCCCAGATTTATTGAGATGTAATTGACACATAATGTTGTATAAGTTTAAAGTGTGCGAGGTGATGATTTGATGCAAGCGTTTATTGCAAAATGATTCCCACAATAATGTTAGTTAACACCTCCATCACCTCACAAAATTACCACTATTTTTGTGATGAGAACTTTAAAGATCTACTCTCTTAGCAACTTTCAAATATACAATACAGTGTTATTAACTACAGTCACCATGCTGCACATTACATCCTCACATTTTCTTTATCCATTCATTTCCATGTCTTGGTTCTTGTGAATAATGCTGCAGTGAACATGGGAGTGCAGATTTATTCAAGGTAGCGATTTTATTTCCTTTGGATATGAACCCAGAATTGGGATTGCTGGATCATGTGGCTCTATTTTTATATTTTTGAGGAACCTCCATACTGTTTTTTTCTGTTGCAGCTGCACCAATTTACATTCCCACGATGTTGATCTTTTTAAGTGAAGTTTTGTCCAAATCTAGAATTGTTGGTTCCAAAATGACCTTGCTTACTGCACTTTATCCAAAGATAGTTTAAGGGTAAAATTTGGCCAAGTTCTTCTCCACATTGCTATGAATCCAAATAAAGAATATGGGACTGCATAAAATATGTAGCAAGGATGAATATAATAAATGCTTTGATGGGAATCCTAGAGCCAGTTTGGAATATGATCTGTGTCATTCAGAATGAGGGTGAGTCTGCCCAGCTGCAGTAATGTTCTGACTATATTTACCTTATATGTCATTATCTGAAACTGGGTTCAAAAGAGATCAAAATAAAGGAATAGGATAGTGCAGTCTTGATTTCAGATAGCATGTAAAGAAGCTAGAATATATGCACATCATTTGGCAAGAAAGGAAAAATTCCAAAATCTACATCTAAATAAGAATGTTAAGTATTAGTCATTCCGAAGAAAAATATATAAAGTTGCTTATTTCCATATTTATAATAAGCCATCATTAAATTTAAATAGAATAAACTTTATACATGTGGCTTTAACCTATTAATTTGAATGTGTCCACATGAGATTAGGTCATGGTTTTTGCTTATGTGAAGCCAAAACTGTACATTTTTCTAAATTTTCTAAAACATAGTATCCTAATACTGTCACATTTTAAGTAAGTAAATAGCATCAAATAAAAATAAGCAAACTGCTAGCTTAAAATTAATGAATATCCTTTACATCTTAAAATTTGGGGCAAAATATTTTGATATCAAGCTAATAAGCACAGCAGATATAATTTATTTGAAAAAAAAAATTGGAAGTCTGAAGTCCTGGGTGTGAATCTAATTTACTAGTTGTAGGGCCTTGGTAAATTATTAAACTTCTTTGTCTCAGTTTCCACATGAGGAAAAAGGATGACAACCTCATAAAATAATTATAGGTATTAAAGTATGAAAATGTTTTCAGTAGAAGAAAGACAAGGCACAAAAACGATATTCAAGAAAGTGCTTTAAAAATATTTTATTTTTCTTTCAACTTAAAATAACCCCTGACACCATGTTGAAATGCCCCCCAGTTTAGAAGAATGCTGACATGCACATATGAGCACCGCCACAGAAAAGGCGGTGTTGATTATGGAAATGGAGTGGGAGCTTTCTCTAGATCTCTTTCTCTAGATCAGCTCAGTGGTGTGCTGATAAATGGTTCACAACCAGTCCTCTGGGGGGAACAGCTCAATTTATAGCATTTTCTAATCTATTTGGTCTAAACTTTTCCGTGTTGACCAATTCCTGGCTATCCACATAGTGTCACTGGACATGGCATTGGGAAGAGATGTGCAGTAGTCCTCTCTTGTTTAATATTTCCACCAGACAGATACCTCATGAGTGCAGAGAAATGCCAAATACAGTAAAATAATTAGGAATTTATGTGATCTGAGTAGTTACTACCTCTATTTTTAATATAATTGTTTTAATTTTGTTTACATAATTTAATCACTTATAATGACTATATTTAGCAATTGTCTTGTGAATTTCCTGAGTATTTAACATTGGTCTCCCAAACTGAAGTTTTCTTATTCCTTGTGAGATGTGGTAACCAGATGTAGGAGCATATTCTAAGTGTTGACACACATGACATTTAAAATGGGGAAGATAATTATTGGTCAGTCCTTAGGTCCAAGAGCTATTGGGAAGACCTTAAGATTCTCCGTCTGTTTCTTGAGTTACGGTTTGGAATCCTTTGGTTTATATATAAAGTTTGGATTTTTAAAATCTTACGAACGTTATGAAAATCTTATGAACACATCAGGCTCTTTTCTGCCAGTTTCTACAAACATTGTAAGAAACCTTGTCCTTAGAAAAATTTTATTCTAGATTACAAGATTTGAAAAAAAAAGATATTTGAATAGCCTCTAAAGCTACCTCAACCCTTTTGGAATAATATGCTTAGAAAGTAATGAAAAAGTTTTCTTTCTTTTTTTTTCTTCAGGTTTTATTTAACCAATTGTGTTTTTGTTGTTGAATTATTATAGTTTCATTCTCATTGAAAATACAATGAAACTAAAAATGTATCATCATAAACTTTCTGGTGTGATTGGTACCATAAGAAAAGGATGAAATCATTTATACAAGCTGAAAACTTCGTTGAATATATATAAAACAAAACTTTACGATTTCAAAAACACCAGAAAATAATAGTCGGAATGCTTTGTGAATGCCCAAGGTTGGAATACAGCATCCTGTACAAACTAGCAGTGTGTCACAGCAACCCATTTAAAATGGCAAGCTTCATCTTCTGAGGTGCAGGAGATCAATCCAACATTGTTAGACAATGGTGTGTATATGGTGAGGTTTGGACAAAGGCTGATGCAGCAAATGGTCTATTCTCTACTGCTCTTACTTTGTTAAAACCATGGTTTAAAATCTAGTCCTCTGTGTAAAGCTATTTATCTTCCCAAGCCCCATCTTTTAGGTTGAAATGCAAAAAAAAAAAAAAAAAAAAAACAGTAATAATAATAATAATGCTTACTGTCGTCACTGCATTAATTTCAGTTCATTTATGAGCAGGTTATTGTTCCTGACAGGAAGGGCCATGGTTCGCTAAGAAATGAGAATAAACTAAAAAGGGCATATAGAGGACAACAGGTTGCCTGTGCTATTTTCACAGCCTTCAGCACTTGACCTGGGCCTGGCCTGATTGAAACACATTCCTTTTAAGTAAAGCACCTGATACAATTTTAGGAAAATGTGAGTGAGTCAGTTTTTGCTTTAAAAAAAAAATCAGTACCTTACTATGTCTTAAAAAAATACTAGATACAAACAAAGGATCATAAAACTAGAATTTTATAAAATTTTGAACTATTCAATCTGATGAAATAAAAATCCTGAGAGTTTTAAAAGCTGATTATTACTGCCAATTATGATCCCTAAAATGTTCATGGAGTAACTAGATCATACCTGAGATTTTACAAAAAGTTTTCATGCCTACACCTCCTTGGCATCACAGAAAATTTGCCATGAGGTAGGGAGGGTGCTGTTGTTACTTCCATTTTCCCTAGAGGAAACTGGCGGCTTAGAATTTCCAGTAAGTTTATTCACCTGGACATCTATTCATTCTCTCAACAGATATTCTATTGAATATGCACTTTATTTTTGTTGAAATATATTTGACAAAAATATCGAATGCTTCGTGAATTTGCAAGTCATCCTTCTGCGGGCTACCTGCTAACCTTCTCTGTCATTTGAATTTCAGTGTCTGCATTACTGAAGGAGCACCAACATGTACTTTTAAATAGACAGATATTCACATTGACATCATTTAATGGGTTTTGAGGCATATCCTTCACATCAGTTTTCATGAGCTTGAGAGAGAGGGGTGAATAGAATGATGCTAAAGAAAGAAGCATAAGGAATAGAAGCAGGAGCGCTTTCCAGTATGTTGGATAAAACAAAGACAAAAAAACAAACCCTCGGAAACCTAACACTGAATTCATAAATGAGTGAGAAGCAGAATCTCTGTCTAATCTTCAAACAATTTCTAGGGTTGCTCTGAGGGACATTTCAGATTTCACGCTGCTGCCTTAGATAAATACCTCGCTGTACTTTAGAGCTTACTTTAATTCATTTTAGGTAAGATCTGTAGCCTTGGTTCTACACACCCTGAGACTTGACTTTGTGTTTATCCTACTTAAGTGCATTTTTTCAGTATTTTACCCAGGCGTTATTTAGAACCCCGTTGAGTCAATTATTTGATTACAATTAAGTTGGATAGGGCTTCCCTGGTGGCGCAGTGGTTGAGAGTCCACCTGCCGATGCAGGGGACACGGGTTCGTGCCCCGGTCCGGGAAGATCCCACATGCCGCGGAGCGGCTGGGCCCGTGACCCATGGCCGCTGAGCCTGCGCGTCCGGAGCCTGTGCTCCGCAACGGAAGAGGCCACAACAGTGAGAGGCCCGTGTACCGCAAAAAAAAAAAAAAAAAATTGAATTCTTTGATGCATAGATAGCCAAAATCCTGATAAAATAAAATATTTTTGTGGAAATTTAGTCTTCAGAGCGTATGGTGTGTTGCCTTCATGACGCACTCTTGCCAGCTTTAATCCTGACTCTCTCCGTAGCTTTGTGGATATTTCTAATGGTGCTAGAATGTGCTCCCTATTTTCAGTGTGAATCTGGACATCTTAATTAGAAATCTGTACTCAACACTGTGATGAGCTGAAGATTCAGCCATTCTTCATATAATGGCAAAGAGAGAACATGGTCCTGATTTTTCCGTTTTCATTGAAATGGTATAGTGGCCAATAAAATAATACAAGGCAGGTGAAAATCCATATTTCTTACCCTACTTGATTTTTCCTCATAGGAAAAAGTCAGTGCTGTTGACCCACCATCAACATGATTCCCATAAGATATTTTACAAATCCTACACATGAGTAATACTAAGTCATCTGTGCTTTCTTACCAGTTTCCATTTTGTCCAAACTAACAGGGTTTGGGAGGAGAATTGATTATGTGATTGACGTGGAACTGGAGCGGAAAACCTTTCTTTGTATAAAGACAAACATTTTAATTTTGAGATATAAACTTTGATTCGCTGACCCATCTGATTGCTGGAGACTTAACAATCAGCGTCAGTGAAGTTTAAACCAAGCTTTTGTCTCAATGGCTATGAAAGACATGTCTGAATCCCATCCTGTCTGTGGAGTCTTAGCCACATGTCCCATAACTGCTTCCAGAAAACATCTGCTTAAGGGTCTCATAGTAAAGTCAGACTTGGCTTCTCCCAGACTGAATGTCTGAGCCTCACCTTTGACAAATATGTTCTCTTCTCCGAATTTCCTGTGTCTGCCGATAGTGTCAACACTTATGCTCTTGGAGAAAGCCTTCTTTATTCTTTTTAAAGATCTTTGTCACTTACCCCTTTCTCCGTGTTTAGGGTACAAGGTTGTCGGCTGATCTAGCTCAGCTCCCCTCCCCCTCCTCTCCCAAGGGCGCTGCTGGCTCTGGCCCTCGCCACCCACAGTCCTGTGGACACTAGGCCTTCTCACGTCTACTCTTTCCTTAATTCCTGCTGCCAGACAAATAAAGTGGACTCTTGACATTTATACGTATATTTAAGTTCGAGAGAGATGGAGAGGAAAAGAGAGAGAGAATAAATAGTGCATTTATTTTAAAGATTTAAATAACACGAACATTTTACTCTGAGCATACGCCCTAGTGAGCCTGAGAAGGAAAATGCAGAGCTCCCATGCTCCTCATTGATCATGTTGTATTTCACTGTCTCGCTGTCGATTCCAGGCTGATTTTGACTAGACACAAGTTTGAGTTCATGAACTATCTTAGAGCCTGCCTCTTGTGTGTAGATAAAGAGTCACTGCATTTCCAAAAGGTCACTGTAAGCGTTTTGCTCCCCTGTGCACACAACTGCAAAACAGCCGTCTTTGAACATCTTTCATCACATGGAATAAAAACCTTCCACTTGTTTCTCTCAAGGTCTGCTTCATGGCCCCTCTCTCCTCCAGCCCCTGGATGCACTGTTCTCATTTGTTCTGTTCTCCCATCATGTTGTACTTCCTTGCCACGAATCTGCCGTCTTCTCCCCACTGTGTGTACACACGTATGACTGAAGTGTTGCTCATTTTGTGAAGCCTATCGCTCTTCCATCCTTTGTTTTCTCCTCTCCAAGCATCTCCAGCCACACTGATCAGCACAAGACACAGGTGTTGCAAACTGCTAACTATGCCAAGTTTGGGTCCTTACTTCTGCTTCACGTGTGTTAGTGTTGTCTGCACTGCCTCAAGGAATTTCTGTAGGTCAGAAGCAGCCTTGTGTACAGAAAAGCCTGTCCTAGAGTCTTAACAAATGAACGACAACAACGAGTCCACATTCATGGAGTCCTTGCTCCATGCCGGGCACCGTGCTGATTACTGATACTTTTAATCCTCTCAGTAATCCCATGAGGTGGACATGAGAACCATCCCCGTCCTACAGATGAGGTAACAGAGAACGTACACAACCTCCCATGGCTCATATGTATCCAAGGGGGATTTGATCTTAAATATCCTGGGTCCAGACCCCAAACTGTAAACTGCTACCTTAGACCAGTCTCGCATTATCAAATCAAACGGTGCCGATGAAAGTATTTACAGATAAACTGTAAAATGTCAGGCATGTATGTCCATAATATATCTTATTTCTGTGGGCACATTGATGCGCATACACTCAGTGCTGAATAAAACTTGATGATTAGAGGTGTATTGTTCAAAATGAGCACTGTGACTTGGTTTTGCTCTTACGAGTTTGGAATTATGGCTGTTCTTTTAGATTACACAATCAAGACAGGCTCCTACTTGGAAATTTTATTTTCATATTTTAGATTCATATGACATCGTTTCTCTAAAGAAGTTAACATTTTATGGCCCATCTGGGAATGTTATTTTATGCTGTGTGATTTTACTCCCTAGTTCTACTGCATATTGGGAACTCAAGATATTTAATGATACTTTTTCATAAGGATGTTAAGAGGATTAATCTAATAAAGTTTGCAGTTATTTGCACTTGTTTGAAAAACCCACACTGTTAAAAAAAAAACAGCACTGTTTTTCCCTTATTATCCGCCTTACCACATCAGCACTGCCTTCTTTTCTTACAGTGGGAGATTCCAAAGGGACTGATTCATGATTTATTCTTCTTTGCAAAGAAGGAAAAATACGGTTACCCGGGGGTGGTTGGTAAAGAGAATACCTGCTGTTTGTGCGTTTCAAAGGTTTGAAAACTAAATGAGTTTCAGATAACCATAGAAGGATTCCAAATACTGAGGCAACTTACCTGTGTCCCAAGTAAAAAAAAAAAAAAATTGTCGGGGCAGTGAGTAGGTAACCAGAGCCCAATATCATATTATTTTTGTCCCAGCACTGACATCATTAATCAGTGAAGGGGAGCATCTCTCTAATAGTCTTCATTACCCGTTTTTTCTCAAAATAGAAATGATGTTGTTTCCCTGAGCCTCCCTGACACACAACAAGAAGCAGTTTGCTTTTAGCATTGAGTTCCTGGAACAAGTTACATTTTATTTCAAGAATTTATGTGCAATTTATGTAAATTGTTCTTAAATACTTGTATTAGCATTTAGGAAACTAGACGAATTTAAAGTAGATGTAACCACTCCATGTTCAATTTAATGACAATGTTCTAAAGACCTAAAATTAAGAGAATACACTATTAATATTAGGTTATCTACCATATGAAGTTTATGCTTTTAATATGCATCATTTCATAGATCTAGAATGGAATTATTCAAAGAGCAAAACAAGTGGCACACGAAACAATACCCCAAGAATTGGCAGGAAATCCTTAAAGTTACAGGCAAGAATTCAAATAAATTTGTTGAAAAGCTTTCATTTTTTTCTTAAAAAAAGCTATAATGAAAACATGCTCATTTAAACATTACTGAAATTCACTTTTAAGATCAGAATGATGTAAACATAAACAGAACAATTGTTTCTAAGGAAATTTATGTAAATTAGCTAGTTATGGCATTAAATCTATGAAAAAGGTCAGCCTTTCATACAGTGAAATGCAATCATCGATAGGACAAAAATTCATTCCACTCCAGTATTTCACATATTACCATTTGTTTTTAATTAAATAAATGTCATCTTCGAACTAAGCTTAAAAAGAAATTGGTTTTGGTGTAATACTGTGAGGGAGATAACCTAGTAAAGGTTTTGAGTCCCCCTTTTATTTTAATAACAAAAAGGTTGTTTGTGTTGTAATAGTCACTATTACATGCCTTTGTGCTGGCTCTGTGTTACTTTTGATCTGGGTATTTCAAAGTGAAAGAGTCATTATTGTTGTTCCTAATCCAAAATTTCTCTTTATAAAGTGTATGATGTATATGATATATTTACCATTAGTTAACAATTGAATATTGTTTCTCCCCAACAGACAGAAAGAAAGAAAGAAAGAAAGAAAGAAAGAAAGAAAGAAAGAAAGAAAGAAAAAGAAAGAAGGAAAGAAAGAGAAAGGGAGGGAGGGAGAAGGAAGGAAGGAAGCAGCAGGGGTAAAGAAGGAAAATTTCCAAAGAAAACCCCAAATGAGTGTAAAGGAAATTTTGTTTATGGTTTGTACTGTCTTTCTACACGTTAGCATCCCCAGGTGACCTGTTCCTATTGACGTTTGTTAAATAGTGTCATTCTTGTCACATCAAGATGATTTGTTACAGTTCCTAAAGACAGCATACAAAAAGTTTCTCTGATGCTTTTTAAATGCTCCTGACTTTCTCTAGCCTCAGGGCCTTAGAACAGGATGTACCTCCAACCTGGCAGCTCCGGCTCTGCCCACACCCTCGGCACTCTGGGGGGCTCAGTGTCCCTTAACAGCACCTCCGTGGTGTCCCCCAGCTCCCCACCACTCTGTCCTCTGCCTCTGAGCCCTGCTGTTGTGACCATAAGTCCTTCCATGAACAAATCTCCCACTGCACTTTCACCACATGCCCCTGTGCCTGACATCGCGTAGGACCTCAATTTTTGGTTATAAACGAATAAGTGGCTGCATTAGGGGTTGAGGTAGGTGACCCACTGGAGGGGTTATCAAAACATCACCCACTTGAAATTCCCTTCCTGTGCCTGGCAATTTCCTAAATCCACGATTCTAAGCCAGTTTCTTTGGTGTTTAAAGATGTTTCTGTCCTTATTAAATGCTCAGTAAATATATTAAATGAATGGGTGATTTTTACAAAGTACTCATGGAACTTACCCTTTTAAAAAGACTGTGCTATTTTTAACTTAATTTAATTTTTATTTTATTTTTAATATCTTTATTGGGGTATAATTGCTTTACAATGTTGTTAGTTTCTGCTGTATAACAAACTGAATCAGCTGTACATATACATATATCCCCATATCTCCTCCCTCTTGCGTCTCCCTCCCACCCTCCCTATCTCACCCCTCTAGGTGGTCACAAAGCACCGAGCTGATCTCCCTGTGCTATGCGTCTGCTTCCCACTAGCTATCTATTTTCCATTTGGTAGTGTATATATGTCCGTGCCACTCTGTCACTTCATCTCAGCCTACCCTTCCCCCTCCCCATGTCCTCAGGTCCATTCTCTACGTCTGCGTCTTTTTTCCTGTCCTGCCCCTAGGTTCGTCAGAACCATTTTCTTTTTTTTTAGATTCCATATATATGTGTTAGCATACGGTGTTTGTTTTTCTGATAAGACTGCTATTTTATATCCAACGTGCTTTTCAGTGTATTGAATGACAGTGAACCAGGCTCATAAAATTAGAGTTTATTCTACCTAGTAGGATAAACTAGTCAAAATATTTTAAGATGTCATAAGTAGACTTAGTATATCTTTGTGGTACCTTTTAAGAATATAATACTCTTCTGGGGGACCATTTTGCATTAAGCATTTCATTTTTAATTTCACTCTGATGTTTTCTTATTTATTCATTTAAACTTCTAAGGAGCCTTTTCAGAGAACATACTGCATATCCATTTGTGAGCCCAAAAATGTTTTCATGTGTTTTATGATGTATACATAGGAAAAATGTTAACAGTATTTGTAGTTCTTAATCCCATTCATCCAAAGTAGTAGTATTATTGTTATTACACAGCTTGTTTCTTAAAGTGAAATAGAAGTTTGGACAATTTTTAATGTCCTTTTGTTGCATAACACAGTGTTTTTGTAGGCAGCCAGAAACGTGTGGCTCAGAGGGCGTGCAGAGGTGGAGAGGAGAGATTGGGGGCTGTGGTCACATCATCTCAAATAACACCTGCACAGGTCGTATGTTCATGAATTATATTATCCAGGGAGGGCCAAGGAACTAAGAGAAAGGATGAAATGCAGAAAAGAATAAGATGGGATGCCGGAAAATCATATCAAAAGCTTCAAGGAAGGAGGGAAAGGAACAGGGGATGTGTTAAATGTGCCAAGTGCCAGAGGGTCAGTTGTGTCCTTTGAAAAGAGGACACAGATTTGGTATCAGTGAGAAAAGGGCAAATGTGAACTCTGAGCCAAAATAACATTTCTCCTTAAAACCCCTCCTTCTCACGCTTCACTGTTCTTTTAGTCTCTTCACTGGAGGAAAGTACTTCTTGATGTTCCAAACTTTTTTTTTTTGCTCGCAAGTGGATTTAAGCTGCATCTGTTTTATAAGGACTTGGCATTAAAATTCTGAGCCTGTAAGATCCCAGTTAATATGCCTGCTTTCCAAATTAATATTGAAGGGAATATCCAGTTTCCAGAAGGACCTCACTCTTTGTTTATAAAAGGTTATCACAAGTGAAGTGTTTAAATAGTTACCTAAATATTCTCAAATATGTTAGTTTTTAAAAAATTGTTGGTCATACACATATTTAGTCTTGTGTAGACCTTTCCTGGATGTGAATGATTTTGCCATTTATAATCAATTTTAATGCAACCATTGTGAGTGAGAGCGTAAGAGAAAAAGTCAGTAAATGAAAATACGACCACAGTGTAGTTGGTGATGTTATCACCTGCCAGCAGCTAGACCAGTTTGGAAACTGGGTTACATTCAAGCGACCTCAGGGCACATTACTGCAAGAAGGGGTCGCCTGCAGCCCAGAATACACGTTTGCAAGGCCAAGTGGAAAACATGAGGTTTATAACAGGAAAGCAAACACACACACAATAATCACAATAATCGTGTAGCACCAGAAAGTGGGCTGCTATGTTTATTTGACCTACTTAAACTTCTTTTCCCTTCTTTTGTTAGTTAAATATCCTAAGGCATAATGGGACTAATATGCCCAAAGCAGGAGCTTCCTACACAAATTACATTTATGTTTTGGTAGTCAAACACTAGGGTTAGAATTGTCTGTTCTTATAAAATCACATCTTCAGAAAGTGTTGTAAAAGCCTGAAGGCCAACTTTTCCCCTCAGTACACAAATGCTGAATGGTTTTATTCTAGCCTGTGGCAGACTTATGCTTATTTTACTTAATTATATCTTTTTCTTTTTTTCGGAAGATTTATTTATTTACTTTATACAGGTTCATATGATATATATAGATTTCAGTATTTTTACATAAGAATAAAACAAAATGAAACAAAGAAACAACATTAGACTCCAAGAAGATGAAAATATGAGAAGAAGAAAAGGAAGAAGCAAAAAACTTAAACCTTTAAGCATTTTCTCTAAAAGTAATCATACTTAGTGCCAGTTTGAGGAGGGTGCCTCCAGATCTGGAATTTGCCGCTGCTTCTCTTTCCCGAATGGTTCCTCTGGACTGTGGGAGGGTTAGGCCCAGAAGATAGGGTCTTTGACTCCGCCTCAAGGCGACGCCCACCTGGCTCCAGCCCCCTCAGTATCCTCACGCAAAGGAGCAGGTCATCCTGCTGGCTAGCAAGCCAACAGGGGCATCGTAATGTCCAGGTGGTGAGTGAGTCTTCCTGAAAACAGCTGGAGACATCTGCAAAACACTAGGGTTTAACTCGGCCACTGGCATGGAATAGGCCCGGCCTTAGTTATCAGGAATTACGTGACCATCTACGTAACATGGCAACTCCAGCCCTACCCTGCAAATTCCCTGTCCTCTGTACCCAGATTTTTTTTTCCATAGCACTTACCAGGATCTGGCAAATTATATCTTGTTTATTTGAGTGTCACCCGTCACTCTCCAGCAGATTGTGAACTTCAAGGAGGCAGGCACTGTGTATTGTGGTCACTTGAAGTACCAGCCCCAGGCCAGCACCAGCCCAGCCTTTCAGTAAGGGTGTTATCTGGTAGATTCATGATTTTATAGCTGAAAGCTCCTTGCCCTGCATTTGTGTTCTGGATTTGAACTTTATATAAACAGAGAAATCTTTTCCACCAGGCTTCTCTGGGGTGTTCAAGAGGCTGACCTGTTTCTGATGTCTGATTTTCAATATATTCAAATGCTAATTCATTCCTCTTCATCAAACGATTATTCATGATGGAACACAAATGCTTCCAAATCTGAGCAGTGATATTCTAGTACACATTTTACAGACATGTCTTTTTTATTACCTGTTATCTCCTCATTCACAATAAAGACACTAAGATTAAACACTGACAAAACTAATTAAGTGGTATTTCAGTATTTCCCCCCTATTATATCTGCATATATGTTCAGGAGTATGCATTATGGTACTTTCTATAACCCTATACCAAATCCAGCATTACTGTAAAATCACATAGGTTTACATAATGTATATAAAAAGAATGTTTCATTATATAAAGTATTGACAGAAAACACATTACTCTTTTTAAAATCGTAATATGTAATGTCTTATTTGCCTCATTTTTAACTAAATATGGCATAAAGCATTTAAACCATAATGTAATAGCAGCATACCTTGATCTTACTCATTAAATATATTTTGATCAGGTTATCAACACAAAAGATCACAGAATAAGCAGGCTTATAGACAAAAAATTTCTTTCTGAGGCAAGAAAAATAACCACATCATATACACCATACTCCACAAAATTTCTGCTATTGTCAGCAAAAGTATGCAAAAGCTCAAATTCTTGGCAATATTTGAAACAAAAATGTCACCTTGATCTCAAGGCTAGAAGTTCTAAAGAGTGGAAAAAGTTAGTCTAAAAATTAACACACTTAGCCAGTATTCACTAAATTTAGTTTTTAAAATTTATTTTAAATTGTCAGAGAAAATGTTTTCATCCATAAATTTTAATTGCAGAAAAGCAAAAAATATATTTTCTCTGCAGTATTTCTAGACAGTATATATACGTTGTTTCAACGTGGGGACTTTTGATATGGGGTGATAATAAGTGATGCCCTCAAGGGTTTTTGCGTCATAAAGCTTGTTTTTCCTAACCTAAATATTACACATTGCTGTAATGGTAGGATCCTTCCACATCCCTCCAGAATCCTCTAACCCTCTCTCTATATGAACCTGCCATCATGTGTATTACCTGCAGCTTTAATCATTTTCTTTTGTGTCCTCCCTACACTCCCAGGTGTGACCTGGGCTCTTTGCGGGCGGGGCAGTGCTTATTTGTGTTCAACTGCAGCTGGGGCAGAGTTGGTGTGAGTACACGTTGTTCAGGTTAATTGATTGCGTTTTATGTTTTAGATTTTCCTCCTAGTGACCACTCTCCTTTGCTCACACAGGGCCCTCATTACGGTGCTGCACACATTTATACGTGTCCTCGCGATGTGCAGTTTTAGGATTAATTCTAAATATTAGGATAGTCACAGATATGCTCTTGGGGGTAAAGTGCGTGAGGCGCTTATATGGCTTCTGTGCTTCCACTCATAGGCCAGTCTAGTTTAGCCTGTCTGCTAAGCTTATAGCTGTCTTCTGACTGTCCTTGTTCTCCCAGGGCAATGAATGCCCAAATGCAGTAAGAGACGGGTGGGGACTTGTCGAGTGGAATGTCTGTCTCAGAAATGCCCCACAGACTTTCCCCCATGTCTTATTGGCCATGATTAGGTTATACACCCAAACCTAAACATTGCCCGCTGGCTGGTAAAGTCAATCTCCAATGCTTAAAGTCCTTCTTATGAAAAAAGAGCTGTACCAGCAACGAAGAAAGGAGAGAAAAAAGGCTCCATGGAGCAACCCAAACTCTCTGCCCACTGCCCCTGCTTGAGCTTATAAGATTATTTTGGGGGATTAGGAGACTGAAGCTTTCACTGTTGCCTAGTAAACGCTCCCAGTGCAGATTTTTCTCCACCAAAGACTGCCTTTTACTCTCATGGAGATCTCAATCGTTGTGTATAAGTCATCCACAGAGAGGAAAAATAACAAGGAAGAGCACGGATCACCTGTAAAATGAAAACTACTGCTTAGAAAGGTTTTCTGAGAAAGTAGTGTTATACCTTTGTGCCTGAAGCCTCATGATTCTTGGCCAGTTGGGGGAATGTTTTGGGTTGAGTGCACTCACTTTGGCTTTTCTGTTTCCCTTCCTGTTCTCAGTGGTGCCCCCATGTTCTCTCCTGCAGCAGCCCCCTCTTAACTGTGGGAGGAAACATTCCCATTGTGCTCAGACATCACCTTCCTCAAGAGACCTTCTCCCCTCTCTCTGTACTGAGTCTACCCACCCCACAGTCTTCTGGGAGCAGCTTTGTGCATGCCAGGGGGATTTGGACATGGGTTGAAATATCTCACATTCATATTTCCCAGGGGGATTTCCAATTTAAATTTTAGTTTTAGTGGTGAAATAAAAGCTGTTTCACCAACCCTCTGCAGGGAAAGGGGTTCTGGGATTCGTGGAATAAATTTGAGAGAGCTTTGGGACACCTGGTCCTTCCTCTTGTTCCTGGCCTCACAGAGAGAAGATTATGCCTGTCTGTTCTCTTGTGAAATGAAGTCTGGTGCATCTGCCATGAGTCTCTCTTGGTTCAGTCTTAAAAATGTTTGAAGACTTTGTCTTTTTTTGTGCTTTTAGAGCCAGCCTCTCTTGTTTTCTTACATAATACCTAACTGCCTGATTGCAAGTCTGTGCTAAGTTATAAATGATTTAGAATGGGCATATATACAGGAGAAGTGTTTGTGTGTGGTGTGTGCTTCCACAAAATCCACTTCACTTGCAGGATTAACTGGCTCCTTTAATGCTTCTTGCTGGAGGCACCTGGCTGGCTGAATGGTCGTTACTAGGGGAGGAACTAGGTTCCTCCTAGTACTTCGTTTGGCTGGGTTTCTCAGAAGATATGGTGTGGGCTCATTCAGAATCTGGTTTTGCATTTGTGCCAAAACTATTTCTGTCAGTGTCATTTGTCATCATGATTATGTAATTTAATAAAATCTCAGATAAACCAATGATATATGAGGTTTTAAAAAGGGAGTTATTCTGTCCATAGAAAAATAGCTAAAAATGAAAATTACTGGCAAATTAGCTGTAGGCAAGATGACTGCAAAAAAATTGTGGGGGAAAACACTTTTTAAAGAATAGAAGGGTTGGGCTTCCCTGGTGGCGCAGTGGTTGAGAGTCCGCCTGCCGATGCAGGGGACACAGGTTCGTGCCCCGGTCCGGGAAGATCCCACATGCCGTGGAGCGGCTGGGCCTGTGAGCCATGGCCGCTGAGCCTGCGCGTCCGGAGCCTGTGCTCCGCAAGGGGAGAGGCCACAGCGGTGAGAGGCCCACGTACCGCAAAAAAAAAAAAAAAAAAAAAAAAAGAATAGAAGGGTTATGCATTCTGGTAGCCTTCAGGGGTCTTAAGTTCTCACTTCACTTTATAGTCACTAAAAACTGAAAGTTTTAGATGGTCATTGATGAATTGGTTTTGCAAAAATCTGTGTTGCCTGTGGACCTATACTCAAAAGAAAGTGTGTTAGCTCTAGAGCTGAAGTTTGGAAAATCAATGTACATCTTCATGTTTGGAATTAAAATAAACTAGTAAAAAGAAGCACAGGCACTTAAAAAAAATACTTTCCCTCTTTAACTGATTGTTTCAATTAAAGAAAAATGAGAAGATAAGAGAGCTTTTGCTGTATCGCCCCTCACACACATGGCATTTTGTTCCAGGGAAGCATCAAGACCAACAAGGCAGCAAATGCCAGACAAAGTGCTCAGGGCTGGACTGTGTGGAGGCTAGTGCCTGTCTCCTGGTCCAGTGGGTGGGTGGGAAGCAGGTGATGAGGCATCTAGTGGGGCCCTATGGATTCTGGTCCCCATGACAGCACTGGGCTAATTGGTAGACCCAGTGGGGACGACGTTTGTTGAGTCTGTTCAGGTTGGCTCCAGGCCTGGAGTTCTGTCTCCTGCAGAGATGCCCAGAGCCCCCTCTGCTCTGACCTGAGACTCAGTCAGTTTTGACCAAGTTTCCTCAGTCTCTCATACCTAGCAAAAGAAAGGCCAACTCATTTTGAAAATGATGTGCGGGCTCTCTGAGTTTATGCAGAAATTTAATTCCTCTCCTAAACTCTCCATATATACATGGCTAATTCCTATTTTTAAATTTAATTTCTCTTAACCTTTCAGATTTAGACTTTTGTTTTCTCTTGATTTTTTGAATGCTGTGTACCATTTTCTGTATTTTTTCCCCTAAACATAAATGCGTTCATACACCCACACACACAGCTGACATTTGCACTTGGTCTAAGACAAAAAAATGTCAACTGGACACCAAATATTTATCTTTACAAACTCCACCATAAGTTCTTACATAATTTCATAAAGCTTTATATCTTTATTATATCTAAATTCTGGCTAACAATGTTATTTTCAATCAGTCCCTACAAAGTACCACGCACAGTTCAGTCAAGCCGGAGGTAAGTACTAAAATATCCTTGAGAAGTATGCTGTGTTCAGTGATGTGTGTGTGTGTGTGTGTGTGTACCTGTGTGGCTCCTGGTATAAAGAGAAACCTGAGTGGGTGGTAACATTGTTTCCTGCAAACACCCACCAGTCTAACACAAATGAGACATAATTATAGCGATTTCTGCCTAACTGGATGCTGTGTACTCAGTGTGGTGGTTTGACTTTTCACATCAATAATCCAATTTCAAATCATACTTTTTATATGACAACTGTAGCCTCTCATGGGTGAAATGAAACGGTCAGTTGCAGACATGAGAGCAAGTGTTGATTTTTAAAACTGATGCTGTCAGGACTGAGACTGTCATTTCTGGGTATGAGAATGCAAAGACATATATAATCACATCTATGAAATATGTGTTGGTTATTAAACATGTGTTACTCCTTAGAGACAAGCATTTTCAGGACCCTTGTGGGACACCAGTGAGGTGTGGCCAGACACTCACTGGGGTCTTTAGTCTTCCAGCTGGGCTTCTGCCAATCACTGCCTTGGAGATGGTGGAGAGCTGGCTGTTACAGGCCAGGGTCAAATAGAGGAAGGACTGGAATCACTACACCTCACTCCTTTTAAATCATTTCTAATGTAGCTCCCTTATATCTATGTGAGACAACATCTGAATAAGGAGGATAAATTTTAAAAAAATATATATTCTTAAACTTTGAAATATATGAGTTTACAGTGTTTTCAGTCGATAAAGTACATGTGTAGAGAGGTGAAGCTTTCCATTGATGAATGTGTCTTAATGAAGTGCTGTTTTCTGATGGCATTTTTAAGTGGCTTTTATTGGGTTTTAATCGAACTTGAGTTTTACTAATAGTGCCAAGAATGCTAATGATTGATTTTATGTAGTTAAAATACAGGGGACTTCAGTCTTCAGTGGTGTTAATTTATCCCTTCAGTGAATGTTTATTGAGTTCTAACTATGTACCGCACTGTTCTAGGTTCTGGGAATGCAGCAGTGAACAAAACAGATAAATCCACTGCCCTCAGAGAGTTTATAGTCCAGTGCAGGGAGCGGGGGAAGGGACAGAAAGCGAACAAGGAAAGATATAGTGTATCAGATAGTCTTCAGTGCTCTGGAGTAGAATAAAGCTGCACATGGGGATTGCTAGTGGTCAGCAAAGACTACATTATTAAGGTGACGTTAGAGGAGAGACCTGAATGAAGTAAGGGGCCAGCTATGCACATCAGTGGAGGAAGAATGTTCCAGAAAGAGGGGACAGAATGTGCAAAGGCCCTGAGGCATTAAGTCCTTGGCAAGTTCAAGGTACACCAAGAAGGGCAAAGACTTTCTACAGCATAACCCACATTTGTATACTGGAAGTGATGGTGGGTCTTCTCATTGAGCTCTTGATGCTCTGTCTGTGTGAGGCTGACCTTGGTGATTCATCACTCTGAAGTGTTAGTAGGGTTTTCCCTTGCACATCCATAGTCAGCAGACCAAGCCATTAGTCATAAGCCTATAGATATTTAGAATAACTAAGAGTGTACAACCTGTGAGAATGGAATCAAGGCCAGGAGCCTGGGCAGGGGGGCAGCTTCATGACCCTCTCGTTCTAACCAGCTCAGCTGAATTTAGCCCCGAACACAGTCAGTTCTTTTTTTTGTCTGTTCATTTTGCCACATCAGCATAGTTTGCTTCAATTAAAGCACATTGAGTGCTTGTAAATAAAGGTATAATCACTTTTTTATTATAATACGTGGCTTGTTTATCCTTTTCTAGTATCTCTTATCATTTAAGATAATTCATAAAAATTAGTGTAATATCTGACTACATGTACCATGGAGGAAGGATCCAGCTAAATAGCTGTGGATAAAATGTGTATGTACTTAAAAAATGGATAAAACATCTAGCAAGATACTCCCAAATTTAACAACTTATACAGTGTGTGATAAGGGCCACAGTTTGGTACTAGTGAATTTAATATCATTGATAAATTTTAACATCAGTTTTAACAGTAGACATTTAGATTTCCTCTGACATTTAATTAAATGCAGGTAGATTTGTAGGAGTTGTTGTTTTTGCTCCAAGATTAATATTAAGTTTGAGGTCCAGATTCAAGTAGCAGAAGATACATAAAGCAGATAAAATATTGCATGACTTTTGGTGTCTAGCACATCTTAATTCATTTGAAAAGTAGCATGCTACATTAAAAATACCTACATAATGGTAATAGTTATATACATAGCCCTCCTTAGTAGTAGGCATATTTACCCTCTAATACGTTTACCTTTCATCTTTTCAGAATAAATGATTATTTTAGCCCAATTCTATAAAAACATTTCAGTGTATTGTGATAAAAAAGATTGTTACATGCCTCTAGTGCAAACAGGCAGTATTCAGTATGCTCTAATCAACAGCCATCAATGAGATGGACCACAACTGCACACCATAAGGAAGAAAAGCATAACAATTTTTAAAGGGGGGCGGACATTTGCATTGTTAAGTAGCCGACACATGCAGATGTTGTGTGGGTTTAGGGTACATGACGGGTGAGCGTCAGTGTTCGTCACGGGCAGAAGCTCAGTCGCAGTTCCCAAGCTAAGGTCACATAAGGACATCTGTATAATATCAGAAATTGTAATGAAGCTCACAGGACATCAGCTACGTTGGCAGATTGCATTCACACAGGACACCTCAGGTCCTCAGGACACGTAAGCAAGCTTGTCAACATTATTAACACAGTCTCTTTTTTTTTTTTTTTAAGAAGATGTTGGGGGTAGGAGTTTATTAATTAATTTATTTTGCTGTGTTGGGTCTTCGTTTCTGTGTGAGGGCTTTCTCTAGTTATGGCAAGCAGGGGCCACCCTTCATCGCGGTGCACGGGCCTCTCTTGTTGCGGAGCACAGGCCCCAGACACGCAGGCTCAGCAGTTGTGGCTCACGGGCCCAGTCGCCCCACGGCATGTGGGATCCTCCCAGACCAGGGCTCGAACCCGTGTCCCCTGCATTAGCAGGCAGACTCTCAACCACTGCGCCACCAGGAAAGCCCAACACAGTCTCTTTAATAGAGCCTAAGTTGTAAAACACCAGTAACTGAGCTTTGTCAGGATGACCAACACTGTGGATTGGTTGCTGAACAACCTCAGGAGACATCCTTCATGGGCAGAAGCTCACACACCCCAAGACCGCTCTCACTAGGCTTCTGGGTAGGATTGGGTTCCTTTGTTGGGATGACTCAGGTTGGGAGCCGAGTCACTGCTGTGACGGGCAGGGCGTAGATGGTGCGTTTTTGTGGCAGGCTGTGCCACTGCCTCCCGTAGTATCAGCCCCCAGCCTGGCACTGGCTGCCTGGTCTCGGCGTCACTGTGTGGGTCTGGACTGGTTGCCGTGTGGGTCTGGAGTGGCCGCCGCGACAGTGCTTCCTGAACTTGCCGCTTCCTCATTGTCTTCTTACCCATGAGTCTGCTGTGAGTGGACCCTGGAAGGAGGGAGGGAGGGGTGGCAGGGGAAGAGAAAAGGACAATGGAATGAGACACAGTGAGCAAAGGAAGAGACTGGTAATGCGCCACGCTGACTTACGTTAGCAGGGATGATGGCACTTGGCTGGTGCACAGGGTGTCATGTTGGAGACGTGAGGTCGTGGAGATTGAAAGGGGAGTCGTAAATGGTGAGTTTTGAACAGTAAGAAAGAGTTCAGAGAGGTTGTAGAATGCTTTAGACTGAGCTTCATGTAAGCAATTTTTGAAGCAGGCGAATTTGGGGTGCAACCCTTGCTCTGCCCTTACTGACCTATATGCAGGGACCACTCTTTTGCAGTGTCTCAATCTCTACCTCCTTATCCGTGTCACACCCGTACACAAATATCAATTCCCTCACCCTTGACAATGCCATTTTGGGGTGGGATAATTCTGGTGGGAGGTGCAGGGGGTGGGTGAGTGGGGGACTGTCATGTGCACTGTGGGATGTTTAAGGACCCTACCCTCCACCCACTAAATGCCAGTAGTAATCTCCCAGTTGTGACAGCCAGAGGTCCCCTCTAGGGCAAGACAGCCCCTGGTTAAGAACCACTGGTCTAACCTTTGCAAAAGTTTGCAGTGAACTGGTTCTGTCCCTCTCTCCAGTCACATGGTTTTGTAATCCAGCGAAGTCCCTCCCCAGTACTATTTTTTTTCCTTTTTATTAAGAATCTCTTAAACTGATACCAAAAATAAACAACTTGAATTGTACAGTTCTAACCTTATTTGGCATTTGATTTTCTTTTTAATGATAAATCTTTGAAACAAGACACCTGACGTGAAGGGAAAACTGTACAGATTCACTTTGTTTAGAATACGTTACCCCATTTAAAGAAAGATGTTCCTATAATACATAACTAAATACAAAATATTATAAAAATTATAAATAAAAATATTATAAAATCATTTTATAATTACACGTGTAAAAGCTTGAATCTCGTCAGTCAAGGTATGTAGATTTTTTTAAAGTAAAAGAATAAATGAGTAGAATATAAAATTAAAAGTTGAATGAGCATGTCACCAGTGGAGAAAGGATGTATTCACAGAATCCGTTTCTATTTGATGTCAGTTAAAATGTACCATTGACCACCTTATAAAAGAGGCAAATGAAATGCAGTGCCTGTGCACTCACCCCACTTAATTCATGAGCAATAAAGGAAAGTAGACAGGGAATGGAAACAACAGAGAAAGACAAGTTGTAGTAGTCAGGAACCAAATCAGTTTCCAGGGGTGGGAGCAGAGTCCCAGAGCAAATTAGCGGGTCCTCTTCTTGGTAGAAACCTCCACCTGCAGCTGGAAATTCTCAGTTATACCTTTGTCCTCCGTCTCTAGCCACTCGGTATGTGTGGTTCATTGATTGGCTGCCCAAACCCTGGAGGATGTTCTGCCTCCTTGCAAACCCCCACTGTTTACAGTAGGTTTCAGTGCTTCATGAAGAGATACACTTTTCTACAAACAAACCAAGTGTAACAGTTACTTTGAAATAATTCCCAGCTTACAGAATAGTTACAAGACTAGTGCAAACTAAGTACTCTTCTCTCAGATTCACCAGCCTTATACATTTTGCCACATACGTTCTTTCTATGTTCTCTCTCTCCCCCTGTCTCTCTCTCTCTTCCCCCCAACCAATACTTCAATATTTATTTCCTAAGAACAAAATCAGTATCTTACAATAACAACCCTATAATTTTCAAATTCAGGAAATTTAATTTAATACTTTCATAAAATAGCATTGTACCAAATTTCAAATATTGCCAGCGGTTCCAGAAGGGAGCTTTATGCTGTATTTCCTTCCTGACCTCAGATCCATCCCAGGCTCAGACATGGCATTGGGTGGTCTCCTTTAATCTGGAATAGTTCCTTCTCCTTTCTTTGTCTGTCACAGCACAGATGTTTTCCAAGAGTACAGGCCGTCATATGCCCCTGTCTGCAGTCGCACCACAGAATGGTCCTGCCCCACTAGCTTACATGAACAGGGTTATTGCTGTCAGCTCCTAACTCAGTTGGTGTTACCACGTCAAGGGCTGAACTTGCCTTCCACTACACAGAAGATGCCAGGTTTGCTCCCCGAGGACATCAAAGCTTCTCCAGAAGAGGCAGGACAGAGCTGCTGAAACATTGTGAAAACTCACACCTCCTGGCTCTTTCAGTTGGGAATTATTATAGAGCATGATGTATAGTTATAGAGGTATGAATATGTTTTCTATCTGCCGTACCCACTCCACCCCCAAGGCAGGGACACACACAAAATTAAGTCCGAGCGGAATGAGGCCAGCCCGTGGGAAAGGGCAAGGGAAGGATGGAAGGGCTGGATCAATAAAAGATTGATGATGGTGGTTGTTATCCATGGAAAACATCCTCTCCCGCCTGCCAGGTTGAAAGCTCTGTTTAAAAGAAGTGCTAATGAGGTGTGAAAACTAGGCAAATCAGGGCCCTTTGAGTATGCTTTTGGCAGGAACCTAGAAAGTTACTCATTTTTAGTGGTTTCCTAACTGCTGTTTTGGGCAGTTCTATTGACTATCAGGGAAACAAATTCGTACATTATGAAATGTTACTTCTCCCCTGAATCCCGGCTACTAAACCACCAGATTTTTATTTACATTTCAAAAGGAAATGATTATTTTCTTACTAGATGCATTTTTCCCTTATTTTCAAACAATGTACTTAATTTTTTTAAATTGAGGTAGACTTTTGATTTCTTATTACAAAGCAATGCAAGCATAGAAGAAATAGGAAAATGCAAATAAAAAACAAGCTGTTTAATAAACATCTCTATTTTTAAATGCAAAAATTTGCAGTTAACATCTGGGTAATAACCTTGCTTTTTCTATGTATATGTGCATGTAATAATTTTTTCCAGTATGACAAAATACTCCATAACTGCTTTTGTTGTTTGTTTTTCATTTCATGTATTATAAGTATTTTTCTATGTTGATAAACGTTCTGCCAAATATATTTTACTGGCTGAAGAGTTTTCCATTTTGAAGCTATGCCACAATTAATTTAGTCCATTTCCTTTTGTTGTGAATTTAGGATGTTGCCAGCACTTTTACTATACTGAAATTGTTATAAATATCATTCATTATTGCTAGTATTTTTTAAACAAGTTTTCCTTAGGATACATTTTGATACATAGAATTTACAAGTCAAGAAGTAAAGGAAGACATATTTTGACGATAATAGTATTCATACCCAAATTGCCCAATACATGCTTAAACATCCACTAAATATTGGAGTTAATCTTCTCTTGGAGTAACATCATTTTAATGGACCTCTTTCTTTCAGTATGTATTTCATTTTATTTTTTTCTTAAAACAACATAACTTTGTGTCTATAATCAGATGTGAGAAGAAGCCTCCATCTCTTTTGCAAAGTAAAATAAACTCTCAAAATCCAGTCACATGGCTGGCCTGTGGCTGTCTGAGGTCTCCCTGCTGTGTTTGCAAACGCAGGAGGCTCCCCTCCTCAAGGTGGCCTCTGTCCTCCCCCTGGGACCATCCTCCTCCCCCATTAGCGGCCAGCCAAGGTCTCCCTTTGTCTCTTGCCAGCCATTCCCTTCCTCTGAGAGCAGAAGGCAGAGACACTTGAAGCTCAGCTTCTACCAGCCTGGCTGTCAAAGCCTTTTCCTCATATGGGAAGATGTTCCCTCCAAGGCTTTCACTCCTCCTTCTGAAAGAATGCCTGCATGTTCGTCTGTGTTCATTGTGTTGCAACTTCCAGAGGCAGATGCGTTGACGCTGATCCATTGTTGCTCTGGGCAGGCTTCTGATTCTTGCTGCCATTGATTTTGTGGGAGTAGGGACTAAGCAGAGTAGGGAGTTGACTCTGGAAATTTCACCTCACGTTACTGATATCCCGATTCAGACTGGTCCACAGCTTCAGGACAGAAGCTTTACAGTTCAACATTGTAACAAGTTGCTGGGTTTTCCCGTCACATGAAGAGCTGAGGAAGAAAAAACACAGGTGGGGAGAGGATAAGTGATTTGTCTTTTCCTTTAGAGATTGAGCATCAGAAAACCTGGAGTTCCCAGGGAAACAGCGATTCTACGGATGCTTTTCTCCAACCATCCACATCTTTTCTCCTTTGTTCCTCTCTCACCCTTGCGATCTTTCAGTTCAATCCTAACCGCTCATTTTTAACTTCTCACCCTCTCTCCAACCTCTTTTCACTGACAAGAGGAGAAGTGTGGTCGTCCAAAGGAACATTGCCTGGTTTCTCTTGTCTTCTTACTGCCCTATTTTAAGGTGAAGAAACTGCAGCTGCAGTTATCAGACCCTCATCTTCCTCTCATCTCAGCTGTCCAAGGCCTCATACCTGTACATTTTACAGCTCTCAACAAAATTCAAAGCTGGGGGCTTCACAACCTGCACTTTCAGCAACACTCATCACAGACGAGTGCTGTTGATACTGTTGTTTAAATTCCCCAAGAGCAACGGTGCTGGAATTTTAGCTGCATCAGATCCACCTGGAGAGTTTACTAGAACACAGGCTGCTGGACCCACCCCCAGAGTTTCTGGTGAAGTAGGTCTGGCGTGGGGTCAGAACTTTAGAAAATCTGTATTTCTAAGTTCCCAGGTGACGCTGATGCTGCTGGTTTAGAGCTCGTCCTTAGAGGCAAAAATCAGATGCTCTGATGCCACTTGTCTCAAATGTGTTTCCAGTTGTTTTTGAAACAAGGGCCATTAGACATGCCCATCTCCTCTGTCAGGAGTGTCACTGCTGCCACCTTCCAACTAACCAAATCCATAGTCCTTTGGGGCTTGCCAATCCCGTTCCCAGCTATCAAACCCGATCAAGCTGGTTAACTGAACCGCTATCCAATTGAAATTAATTAATTAGGTTGATTGACCTAGTGATGAATTTAATTCTGTTAATGATGCAGTGGTTGGATTGCTCTCTTCCTCTTTGTGGCTGGTGGGTGAGCAATGCAGGAAAAGGCAAAGTGGTGCTTCTGCTAACTGGCGTGAAAGCACCTGAAGGCTCTGCAGGGGTGTCCTCAGCTGGTGGGCCCATCCCCAGTGCCCTGGCCTCCCCACTATTGCTCCCCTCCCTTCCAGACCCTTTAGCTGCTAAGATCCTCTCCTGTCTTTGCTGTTCTGCTGATCATCCTGAGCTGCCCTGATCTGGATCTCACACATCATAGCTTTAAGCATCGCCTCTTCCTGATTTTTAAATCATCTTCTGAGACTTCAAGAAGTCATATGCAGAACTTCTCACTCTCTCCCTTGTACCGCTGAACTTTCACATTCACAGCTGTTATTTTTTTAAACTCTGTGCTACATTCTGAATAATTTCTTAAGGGTCTGTTTTTGTGTGCATTAATCTTGATTTCTGCCATTTGTAATCTGTTTTTTTTTTCAGCTATTACATTTTTTAATCTATAGAAACATACAGTGTGTTTTTAATTTATGTGTTTCGTTTCCAGAGGCTCTACTGGGTTAGTTTAAAGCCTCTTGGAAAATGTTACTTCTTGTTCCTTGGTCACACTGTTGGCCTTTCTCATAGTCATATGTACACACTGAACAGGCATCTACTACTGAGGTCCCTGTAGGCCCACTTCCTGGGAATCTGGACTCTCACTCCTGGCCTTGTCTTCACTAAGTCCTTGTCTGATGGTGTGGGTTACTTTTCTTTTATACAGTGAACTCATGTTCCTTGGATCACTGGGGGTTCTTTGAGGCTCTGATGGAAGCCGTGTTTCCCCAAAGAGGACTTGGTTTGCTTCTGCCAGTTTCCTACGGTCACTACTAAAGAATATCCTTGAATTCTGGTTTCACCTTGAGATTTGTAGGGACACATGGGTTCCTTGAATTTAGGTTGTGAACCCATATAAATGCTGACTTAGAGTTATGAATTCTTGGCAATGATTTCTTCTTCTTTCACACAGAACCAAGGCTGAAAAGGGCAAGTTTTGTTTTCAAAAAAATTTTTCCAGATCGTTTTCATGGTGGGTTTGTTCCTTGTCAAATCTTTTACTGTGAGTGATTCTCTGGGGGGGGGGGTGTCTCATATAGTTATATCTATACCTACATCTATAACTATATTATGTATAAAGAATATAAAATATACTTAAATAGAAATGTATAATATATCAGTCTTTCGATCTGTCTGTGTAGGTTGAGAAGTTCCACGCTGGGGGGCCCCAGGCTTCCTCTACTGTCTCCTGCGTCCTGAGTATGGTTACAAGAGGGAAGTTCTGGGCAGCCAGGCTTTCCAGCTCCTGTTAGTGAGATTCCCATCTTCTGGGACTGCTTACCTCCCAGGATTTCTAGTCTCTGATTATGTCAGGAATTCATTCAGTGTTTATGTTTCTTACTTACCTTAATGTGAACTTGTTTGCACACATTGCTTATGTCCTGAAACCTGACTGAGGTGAGCTCTACCCAGAACAGAACAGTCAGGGCTGTTTGGAGGGAGAGATTAGCAGAGGTGCACGCCTGCCTGGATTGTCACACAGGTGGTGGTTGTGCAGCAGTGGTGGCCAGAGCCCTGGCTGGTCTGGTGGGAAGGAAAATGCTGACCTCAAGGGTTTCAGATGATCGCAGAGTCTGTTCCCAGGACCTGCCTCCCTTTTACAAGTAGAAGATGTATTTGGAATTCTTATATGAGTGTAGAGACTTGTATCCTCTCAGAAGCTGTCAGACAGCTTCTGGTGACATAAGAAGCATTTCATAACAGAGATAAAATCGTGATTTAAAAAAAAGATTTCCTCCCTGTTCTATGCTTCTTTATTTTGTACTGAGATAAAAATGTTTACCCAAATGACCAAGTTATCCTTTACTCTAAGGACTGTCTACACATCCTGCCAGATAAAGGCAGTCACATGAAGCCACTTAATAATAAAGGAGGGGATCTGTGTGTTCGAGAAGCACCAGGTTTGTACCTCTGCTTCTGAGATCTGCTCAGTTTGAAGCCCTTACAGGAGGTAGTGAGTGAAGTGCCCCTGCTGGGGGTTTGGGGTTACGTGTTAGCAGCTCGCTGCTCGCCACCTGGAGGAGAGAGCTAGTGGTTGCTGACACTTCCTACCCTGCATTTGCGTAGGGATTAATGGCGCACACGGAAGAAGCCAATGGAAAGTCTGAAAGAGGCAATTTACTCCAGCAAAGTGATTGCCCATTTCGTGTTAAATGTGCGTTTCTGAGAGGCAGTCTGTTTGAGAGCCTTCTGCAGTAAGGAATCCACAGGCCTGGGGAGGCCGATTAATGACAACTTTTAAGGCCACGATTCACACACACACACAACTGAAGGTACACGAAAACAAAACAGGGAATTTAAAAAGGTGATACAAATTACACAAAGTTTATTTAACATTTGATGGTGTTGCCTTTCTTTTTTCTTCACAAACAAGGATGAATCCAGCAAACCATGGTTAATATGAAGCATCAAATACTGAAAACATATACATCTCTTAAAAAAATCAGCAACATAAAATGTCCATGAATTAACCCCTTTTCTGTGCCTCCCCCTCCCCTGAGACCACCTCTCCCCGCAGATGGGCTGTGGGTCCTCGGCTTCGGCTTCAGGTCATGACCACATACTCTTTGCTCTGACCAAGAGCCTTTTCCTGTCTACTGACTTCCTATTCCAGAGAGAAATATTCTTTCTAGACACAGACTGTGTGTGTTTCTTCTGCTCCTGTAAGTTACCACGTAAGAGAAACCCGTAGGGTCTTGACCCTTTCCAGAAGCCACATTGGAAGGAAGTATTTCTTCCATAATTCTTTCTAGTCCAGTATATTTGTAGATCCGTGTGTTGGGAGATGCATGGGGTCCTGTCATCACACCATCATGTCTCCAGGGCTCAGAATTTCCAGACCAGCTTGAGATGTGGGGGCAGGCGAAGAGCAGCACTTTTCTCTCAACACAAAGCCGGTGTTGACGTTCTTGCTCTGATTCCCCAGAGAAAACTCGTACTGCGGTCGGACAACTGGCTCAAATGGATAACATATTCTTCTCTGTGTGTTGTTTGTGGTATACGTGTGATTGATTGAGTGGACTTGGTCTACTGATGTTTAAAAGCCCAGTTCTAAAAACCAAGATTTGCAACAATGGGGTCTTGAAGTCCGGTGATATGTGGGGAGGGAGACAGCAGTCAGTGTCAGGAAGGTACTGAGAAGCCCTGCTGTGCTTGGGTTTAAGTCCTAGCTCCTTGGTTCACCAGTTGTGTGTCCTCAGGAAAGTTACTTAACATCCTTGCGCCAAAGATCACTCTTCTGTCATCCGATTTCACAGGAGTGTTGGGAGGATTAAATCATAGATTCAGAAAGTGCTTACAGTGGTACCCAGTCCATAATAAGTAATCAAATATTAGACATTATTGACTAAAGTATTATCCTGATATAGAAGAATGCAAACCATTTGATGTATTCTTCCTATCAGATACCTTTATGTATTTCATTATGTTAAGATCAGGGGAACAATTCTGAAGTTATGGCAAGTAACATTAACTTTACGAATAAAACATTCATAGAGATAATGTAATTTATTCGGGTTAGGAAGTGTGTTGACATTTGGATTAAGACCTTTAAGTTGCCAAAACTCACAACAACCCTCCAAAGTATGTATAATCGCCATCCTCACATTACAGATGAGGAATCTCAGATGTACATTGTTTACGAAAATTCCCCATGAAGCTCGGGTAGCAAGTGGGGCAACCAGTTTTCAGTTAGGATGCTTCTGACTGCAGAGCATCACATGGCTTAACATAAGATAAATCACAGAACTCAAAACTAGCTTCAGCACTAAAGAAAATGTGTCACCACATGGATGTAGAAGTGTACAAGGAGGGTATTTTTTAGGTCTATTATTGAGGGACCCAATCACATTGTCAGTGGACCCTCTCTGCCACCCTCACTGAGTGAGCTAATCCCATCACAAGCTGCAAGACGGCCATTCCAGGCTTCACCTCTCTGTTTGCACCAGTGACCAAGACTAGGAAGAATGCCCCTGTATCATGCTTCTTTTTGAGAGAAAGAACACTTCCGCCAAAGACTTCTCTCACATTTTATGGCCAATGTTAAGTCACATGTACTTTCCTCAAGTACAGCTGATTATGTAAATAAGATGGCTTTGATTGCCTTACGCAGACTCCTAAAGATTTTCCTCGCAGACTTGGAGAGACAGGGAAAAAAGCGGGTAGGGAGTCAATTGAGTGGTGTGTGCCTTAGATCAGGGTGTGAACCAGGCAGTCTGATTAAGCAGAGTGGTTATCATGCCTGTTATTTTCTTAGTTGGGAATGTGGTTTGGGAGTCCCCAAGACAGCCCTCAGGTCCGACAGTTCCCTGGAAGGACTTACAGAACTCAGAAAAGCCATTATACTTTTACGGTTTATTCCAGCAAACAGAACAGGCTAAGGTCAGAGAAGGGAAGGAACTCCCAGGGCAGAGTCCAGGAGAGACCAGGAGCCAGCCTGCAGGTGTCCTCTCCCCGTGGAACTGTGTTCTCCAAGCAATGTCCTACAATGACATGCCTGCAGTATCGCCAGCCGGGGGAGCTCACGAGCCTCGGAGTCCAGGGTTTTGATTGGCGTCAGTCACAGAGGCATGACTGACCCCCCACGCGGCTCCCCTTAGTCTCCAGCCCCTGCAGAAGTCACGCTGCTCCCACTACGTGACCCGAGGCTCCCACCATAATCACACTGAGGCATAGATGCCCTGCTGTGGCCCAAGGCTTCCAGGTCAACAAAGGCACTCTTATCAGGCAGGACATTCCAAGGGCTTAGAGGTTACAGGTCAAGGACAGACTTTTTAATGTGCAGGTAGGGACACCCCAGACCTGCTGACTTCCACTGTACTGGTGATAAAGCCAGATGAAAACTATGCAGAGATGTTTTTGATAAGGGACACACATATTCATCTTCATATTTTATACCAAATCGTCTTGAGATGGAATGATTCAATTCTATGTATTTTAAATATGCAGATAGATCTGAGTGAATATATCTGTTTCCTTTGTTTCTGTGATCTTCACTGCGCGGTATTTTAGTACGTGTAGCTGTTTGCATGCTGTGCATCAAGTAGGTCCTTAAGAAATAGTATCTGGTGATTATACTGTGATGCACACATGGTTGCTGAAAGCAGAGTAAATGTTTTCACAACGTTTTCATGTTTAATTTAAGGGTAATTGAATGTTTTCAGATGGACATACAATATTTTTATCTCTTAATTTTGGAAAATTTGTACCTTTAAAACATTTATATTTCTTAATTAGGAAATATCTATATACCTTTTCAAAATTAGAATGGCTATTAGTGGCTAAGGATGAAATATGATTTTTGTGTGAATGTACAACCAGTGCAATTCTCCACTATATTTTGATCCCATTGCATTGGTTTTTGATTCTGAATTGGGAATAGGCTTAGATTTACACGTCAGATTTTATTTGCTTCATGTGAGGGGAAGAAACATCCATTAACTGTCAAATCTCACCGAGTTTTCCAACTTGTCCATCTGAAAGAAAATGTGGCATTCCCAATAATACCATTTTTTAAAAATTAAAAAAAAATTTTAATACATCTTTATTGGAGTATAATTGCTTCACAATACCGTGTTAGTTTCTGTTGTACAACAAAGTGAATCAGCCATATGCATACACATGTCCCCATATCCCCTCCCTCTTGAGCCTCCCTCCCACCCTCCCCATCCCACCCCTCTAGGTCGTCGCAAAGCACCGAGCTGATTTCCCTGTGCTATACCACTGCTTCCCACTAGCTATCTGTTTTACATTTGGTAGTGTATATATGTGGATGCTACTCTCACTTCCCCCCAGCTTCCCCCTCCTCCAAATACCGTATGCTAACGCATATATATGGAACCAACAATACTTTTTACACAATGCGTCTTGAGTCTCTCCACCTGCTGGACCTCCAGGCTATAGATTATAAACATACTTTTGGGTGGTATTTTTCACTGTCACTGTAATTTATATCATACTCTACATAGACATTTTAAGTCATGTTTTATGAGAAAAGAAGTGTTCATTATATACTGTTCTCAAGGATTTATTAGTCTGTAATTTCTTGAGTAATAGAAAATTAGAGGAAGATGAAAAAAAAAACATGTCAGCGACTATTAAATAGAAGAGTGATTGGGTACAACAGGGCACATAGTTTAAAACTAAAAGTACCAGATAACAGGATATTCACTAAGGAAACATAGCTCTTGGGTTTGAAAGAACCCACTTATCAAAGTGTTTTTGTTTTTCTTTTCAGAGTGGAATTTGTACTTCTGAAATGATAATTATAATTTTTAAAGCCTCTGGCTTCATTTCGTCATCTGCCCCTCTCTGAGAGCTTCTGTCTTAAAGCAGATGACTGAGGAGAAACGCAGCCTCTAAAGAAGGAGTGATATTAGACAGCGCCCTCTTTGTACCTGGAAAGGGAAAGCAAAGGGAGATGGACAGGAATGAAACACAGCACGTATAGGAGACTTGATCACACATGTATGCTCTCACCTTTTTAATTGAAGTCATTTCCCGGCTTAAGTATTACGGAAATGAATTACTTGCATTACAGTCATTTTAAGTAGTTATTTTTAAAAGAAATTCCAGGAGATTCAGAGTCAGCTGAATGTTTCATGCATTGAAAAGAGGCATCCTGCTTGCCCTAACCCATCTACAACCCCCATCACAGTCTAAGAGTTGATCACTACAGATTAACTGAGATTTATCTAGAAGCTTTTGGTACTTCTCTCTCACTAAAAGTAATCTCTTATTAAGATGGAAATACCCCAGGGACAGTCTTTAGTTTGTGTTCAATAACTCATTGAGGGCAAATGGGGATGAGGCAGTTAGGAATGAAGATCCAAGGAGCAAAATAGGGCTCTAACTGATGAGATGAAAGCTGCCTCTAACCAGCACTGTTGAACACCTAAGACTTGACCTTTCGATAATAAAATGGTTACATCACCACACATGTAAAAGCTAGCACTACACATCGTGGCCTTTTAAAATTGCCTAAGTACTTTTAATCTTGCTGTATCTTTTTGCATTTTTATTAGGTTAGTTTTCTCTACTGAGAACTTTAAGGAAAAATCTTGCTAATTTTCTCCTGGTAATGATGAAAACAATAATAACAAAATCTGAAGGAAAAATACTTGCATTCTTATATAAATAATGAGAAATGAATGGTGAATTTACCCGTGGTTATAGAATCAGTATTCTCTCTCTACGTGTGCAATTTGTAACTTAAGGGCTACTGAGCTGCAGTTTGGAAGGACAGGAAGAGGCATCTCTCCATGAGTGGTTATGTTTTTGGTGTCCCATAGATGAAGCCAGGTTATCTTTGGAGCAGGGGAGAATTCAAGTTTTAAAGATAGGTTAAGTATTTCAGGACATTTGTTTACCTGATAGCGCCTAAGGCAGAAAAATCTCTTTGGGAGTCTTTTATTTACTCAAGAGCTGTACCTAGAACATTTCCTTTGAACAGTTAAATTCCCTCCGTCCACCTGAGGGCTTCAATCTCTCATTATTCCGAACTTGCTGAGATCACCAATAATGTCCAGTGTTGCCAAACCAGTGGATATGTTTTAATCTTCTATTTACTTGGCTTCCTAGCATTGTTTCAAACAATTTTCATCCTGGAAAATTCTCTTATCTTACCTCCCCCGACACTACAGGCTGCTGCCCTGAGTTCTCCTTCTCAGTTCCCTGGCTGTTTTATCTGCTTGTTCTTGACCTCAAGATGTTCAAACCACTCCAGACTCAACTGTTGTTTCTCAAATCAGTCATCAGCTAAGCTATATTGTTTTCCAGCTGTGTGCTGGTCTCTGTACAGATTCTGGGGATAGAATAATGAACAAGACAGAAAATTCTGTACCACAAGGGACTTACATTATGTAAGGGGCTTACATTATGTCCCAAATAAATAACTAATATAATTTCTGATCGTGTTAAGTGCTTTCAAGAAAATAAAATGACCACTGAGAGAGAGAACGGTGTGGAGAGGCTGCTGCTTTAGCTAGGGTGCTCATGGAAGGCTTCTCAGGGGAGGTGACCTTGCACTGATCTCCTTGTGCTGAGAAGGCAGGAATATGAAGATGTGGCTGAAGGGTATTTCAGGCAGAAGGAGCAGCACATGCCAAGAAGCGTGCTTGGGTTGTTCAAGGGTGAGACAGAGTGATGGAATTGCATTCTAGATCCCATCGATGGTTTCCTTGATTTTAAATATCACCTGTATAAAAACAAGTCCCATGCTTCTGTAATACATCACTTTTCCTTATCCAGCAGACAAGCTGACCTGTCCCTTGGGCTGTCTGTTGGCATCTTCAATGTAACAGATCAAAAATGGAATGTTTCCCCTTCCGAGCTTAATCTGTTCTCCTTTTGCATTCCACACCACTGTAAATGATGGGTCCCTTCAGACAGATAACTCCCTTTTCCCCAGGCCTTATGACCTAACCAATCACAAAGTCATTTCCTTTTTATCTCCAACAGTGAAAATTGGTATGCCGCTCTCCATCTCCCAGTCACCTGCCCGTCCAAGCCGCCACCATTGTTTGTGTGGATTACATCAAAGCTTCCTCCCTCTGTCTGCCCAGTCCTCTGGGAGGAGCCAAGCGAAGTATTTAACATAAGTCAGATCTTCTCACCTAAGCGTCTTCAGTGGTTTCCCGCTTGGTTGCTACTTCCTCTCAAGCTGCAGTGAGATGGGCAGCTTGGCCTTCTTTTTTCGGTTCTTTGAATGGCCCTATATCTTCCCATCCTAAGGAGCTTAACTTTTGCAGTTGACTGGTCAAGAGGGATATTATGTTCACTCTGCCCTTAGCTAACTCCAGTCATGCTTTAATAAAGTTCCAGCTTAAGCATCATTCGCCTTCAGGGGCCAGCCCGTACCCTGTCCTAAGTCTGATCCTCTCTCCCCTCTCTCCATTACTCTCTCTAATGCTATTCAGTTCTTTTCTCCATAGCACCTTTCCAGTGTGTAACAGTGAGTACTACTTTGGGGTTTTATTGTTTTGTGCTTTCTCTGTGAGGTCTTTCTGTTAAACCTCCCAGAGGCTAACACAGAGACTCCCTGCCCTGGGTGTTCAGTCAGTATGTTGCTGAGTGGATGGTGAATAACTAAATGGAATTGGCCACAATTAACTTGTTATTTCTATTTCCAAGTGTTATTTCCATGGTGATTTTGATTACTCTAACATATCAAAAAACCCAATCATTTGAATTGTTTGCTTCTTATGAATGAAAATACAGAGTTTGTTCAAAAAATATGTTAACATCTCTTGCTGGCTTTTAAACGTAACACAATAGCACTGTAAGAAACAAGTATAAATACTGTGAAAACAAAATTTCAAATCCACTTATTTCTAAGTCGAAAGGCACGATTTCCAATGTAACTGGCTTTGTTTGAGTTATGAGACGCTAAACGCTGTGTTTTTGAATGACAGTTCCAAATTTATATCTCTTAGCCTTTGCTTACACTATGCAAGTCATCTTTCTTTTTTTACTTTATGAAAAGTGCATGTTGCTTTCAGGTATAATATCATTTTACCTGTATCCTTTCTGTGTCTATCAGCGGTATTTTCCATTTCCCTAGTCTTTTATAAACTAAACTTGTGTAATAACTAACATACCTCAATGAAATTTCCCTGAGGATGGGAACATAGAGACAGACTCATGAAACATTAGAGCTGAAAGAAAACCCGGAAATAATTTAGCCCAAGGTATTTACAGCAGAAAGAGGAGAGGAACAAATACTGGTAGAAACAATCTTCTTTATTGAGGATTGCTTGGCGTATTGCAAAGCTAAGACACTAAATCTTCACAACGATATTACATGGGAGATATTTCAGGTGAGAAGGTGGAGGTTCATAAAGGCTCAACAGCAAGCTTGCCCAAGGTCCCACAGGCATTGAGAGCATCTCTGTTTAATCCCAGTTCTGCCACCCACCACACCTTGAAAGTCACTTAACCTTTCTGGATTTCACTCTCCAGAACTAAAAAATACAGGACTTGGACTGCATTATTTAATTTTCTCATCAATAAATTTCTGTGATTTTTCTAACACGAGCCTTCTATCTTATTTTTCAGTTTGTATCCTCTAATAATGATACCTGACTGTTTTCCCTTTATCACAAATTATGTTGTGTCCTTTCAGCATGAAAGATGTTGCCAAATTAGCCTAAATACTATTCTTTTCACCATTTACCGAAGTTTGATTTTGTAAGGAAACATAAAAATGTTAAGTGTACTCTAATAGTATTTACCATTTAAGAAAGTGAAAAATCCAGTTTAAAGAAAATAGTTTAAAATAAATATTTTTGACCATATATATATATATATATATATATATATATATATATATATGTATGTATCTTCCTTGACTTACAGTGGGGTTATGTCCTGATAAACCCATCACAAGTTGAAAATATGGTTAAGCAGAAATGCATTTGATGCACCTAACCTACTGAACATCATGGCTTAACCCAGCCTACCTTCAACATGCTCAGAACACTAGCCTTGGGCAAAACCATCCAACAGAAAGCCTATTTTACAGAAAAGTATTGAATATCTCATGTCATTTGTTGAATAAGGTACTGAAAGTGAAAAACAGAACAGATGTCTGGGTCTAGAATGGTTCTAAGTACGTGGGCAGTTGACCCTCGTGATTGCATGGCTGACTGGGAGCTGAGGCTGCTGCCACTGACCAGCATCATGAGAGGTGATCTGCCCACCTATCACTAGCCCAGAAAAGATCAAAATTCAAAGTATGGTTTCTACTGAATGTGTATCTCTATCACACCATTGTAAGGTCAAAAAATTGTCAGACTGTTGCCGAACCCAGGTCTGGTTGCTGCTCGCCACTTGAAAGTCAGTTTTCAATAGACAAGTGTTGGTAGGAAAGGAAAGGTTGCTTTATTTCAGAGCCCGGCAACCTCGGGAGAGGGTGGACTCCTGTCTGAGAACCAACTCCCGATTACTGCTCAGGGGATAGGGGCTTTTTTTAAAGGGGAGTTTCAGGGTTGTATAGGTGGAGGGTGGGAGCAGAACAGCATAGTTGTTTTAAGTACAGTTAATCTTTAGTTCCATTTCTTTGAGTCCAGTTCTCAGAACTATATGAAGTGGAGTAGCTTATGTCATGGCTTCAATTTGGTCATCATGTAGTCATCCTCCTCCACCTGGTGGAGGCTTCAGTATCTGTAAAACAGCTCGCAGGATATGGCTCAGAATATTATCTGTAGCCCTTAAGGAGGAACTAAAGGTTCTTGACTATGCTTAATGACTAAACTATTATCATTTGGTCTCCTTTGACTGTTTTCCTTTGTTTCTTCATTCTCTCACTTCTCTGATTAAACTTATTCTTTGGCTAAAGGTTTTCCACAGACAGAAGGCAGGCTGAGGACATGGCAGGGCAAGGACCATAGGGTCCTGCTCCGTTTCAAAACCGGTTGTAAGTTGGGGACCATCTGTAGTGTATATTTTAAGTTTCAGATTATAACTACATGTAACTAAACACATGCACATGTACATACACAAAATGAAGAAGAAGATATCTGAATGTCCTGTGAAATGCGTATGTGAGAGAAGTGAGACTACTTCTCATTAAGAATCTATAATGGAAAAGAATCTGAAAAAGTATATATATATATATATACTATATATATATAATTGAATATATATATAATTAAATATATATAATTGAATCACTTTACACAACATTGTAAATCAACTATATGTCAATTTAAAAAAAGAGGAATCTCAGTCAAAAGCACCTTCATGGTTTGACATCTGCCTCAGTTCCTGACTTGGGTTCTCTGTATTTCTCAGTATAACTCCTTCCCCTTTAGAGCACTTTCTACTGTGTTCTGTGAACGCTCCATATCCACTCTGACCTCCATGCCTTTGCTCACACAGTTCCCTTGCCTGGGGTGCCCCCTCTCCACCAGCCCGTCAACTCCTCTCTACGTACCAGAATTCACCTATCCCTTGAGACTTTCAAGTCCTTCAAGAAAAGTTTAGAGTTATTATCTTCTTTCCTTTACTTCCCCCTCCTTAATCCCTCCATCATTCTCTTCCTTTTCCTCCTTTCCTTGCAGTCCCTCCCCCTTTTCTTCTTCCTCCTTCTTTTATTTATTTCTTTTATCTTTTATTTTATCTTCTTTACTTCCCTCTCCTTAATCCCTCCATCATTCTCTTCCTTTTCCTCCTTTCCTTGCAGTCCCTCCTCCTTTTCTTCTTCCTCCTTCTTTTATTTATTTCGTTTATCTTTTCTTTTCTTTTTTAAAGACCATCTTTAGAGCAGTTTTACAACTAAACTGAGAGGGAGGTACAGAGATTTTTCACATATTCCCTGTCCCCATACATGCACAGCCTCCCGCATTATCAACGCCCCCACCAGATGGTGCATTTGTTACCAAGGGTGAACCTATCTGGACACGTCGTCATTACCCAAAGTCTGTAGTTTACATTGGGGTTCACTCTTGGTGTTGTACATTCTGTGGGTTTGGAAAAATGTATAATGACATGTATCCAGCATTATAGCATCATACAGAGTAGTTTCACTGCCCTAAAAGCTGTCTGTGCTCTGCCCATTCATCTCTTCTCTAACCCCCCGAACCCTGGCAACCACTGATCTTTCACTGTCTCCATAGTTTTGTGTCTTCCAGAATGTCATATAGGTGGAAGTGTATAGTACATTTGTCCCTTGGTATCCATGGGGGATTGGTTCCAGGACCCACCATGTATGCTAAAATCTGTTCATGCTCAAGTCCCATAGTTGGCCCTCTGATATCCACAGATCCTGCATGTGCAGATTCAACCAACCTCAGATTGTGTATTAAATTTGCCATCTGAGGTTGGTTGAAAGTACAGATGTGGAACCCACAGATTCGAAGGGATAACTGTATATTTATTCAAAAAAAACTTCCACATACAGGTGGACCCCTAAAAGTGGACCTACACAGTTCAAACCCATGTTGTTCAAGGGTCAACTGTATGTAGTAGACTTTTCAGATTGGCTTTTGTCATTAGTCATATGCATTTAAGTTCCCTCCACATCTTTTTTTTTTTTTTTTTTCAGTATGCGGGCCTCTCACTGTTGTGGCCTCTCCTGTTGCGGAGCACAGGCTCTAGACGTGCAGGCTCAGCGGCCATGGCTCACGGGCCCAGCCGCTCCGCGGCATGTGGGATCTTCCCGGACTGGGGCACGAACCCGTGTCCCCTGCATTGGCAGGCGGACTCTCAACCAGACGTGCCCCTCCACGTCTTTTCATGGCTTTTTAAATTCATGAATAATATTCCATTCTTTGGAGTACTACAGTTAATTTATCTATTTACTTACTGAAGGGCATCTTGGTGGCTTCCAAGTTTTGGCAATTATGAATAAAGTTATCATACATATATGTGTGCAGGTTTTTGTGTGGACGTAAGTTTTCAGCTCCTTTGGGTAAATACCAAGGAGCACAGTTGCTGGATCATATGGTAAGAGTGTGTTTATTTTTATAAGAAACCACAAATTTTCATCCTAAGTGATTGCACCATCCTGCATCCCCACCAGCAATGATGAGAGTTTCTGTTGCTCCACATCCTCACTAGCGTTTGATGTTGTCAGTGTTCAGGATGTTGGCTACTTTTCTTTATTTTTGATAACTTAAAAAAATTAGATTCTTTTGGTTACCAGAATCATTTAAGGAAGAGAGTGTCCTTGTTAGGACAAACATGTACTAAAATTAGGGAGCCATGATTATTGGGACTGGTTACTTTCTTAGTGTTTCCCTCAAGAGCTAAGACATGATGGACAGAGGTGTGTGGGCTCCTTTCTGAAAGGCTGCTCCATCTCCTCTCAGTACTGGAAGGCCTGCGAGCCCACCCCTGCATGTCCAGCTGCTCCCCCTCTGAGCCTCTGCTCCTCCGGCTGTCCTTGGCTGGCTGTGTCACCTAACGCCTGCAGACTACGTAGTGGTACCCTTTCAAACACAGCTTTCTCCACTAACTGCCTCCTGTCTTTTATACATCAGAGCTACAGCTCTCAAAAAAGTCAATGGTAAGGGCCCAGATATATATTTTTAAAATGCAAATCCATAAGTTATTTTCACAGGAAGCATGGCCTGATTTGGGCCAGATACCCACTGTTGGCCCACACTGGTAGACAAGGAAGGCGAGAAAGGTCGTAGCTGGACTTTGGGCTGGGAGGTTTCCCAGAGGAAGGCATGTGGGCAGGAGGACATGGAAAAGAAGATCTCTGTTTCACTTTCACATGTGCTTTTTTGTGTTTAAAGAACCTATTTTCATTGTAGAGCAGTATGATAAAACAAAACACAAATACAACCACTACTTATACCTTACAGTTTTACAATTTGTCACTTACAACTTCCTTGAAAGACCCCCTCTTGGCTGAGAGTAAAAAAGTGGATTAATGTAGTAAGAATGATATGGGCCCTGAAGATTTATCAGCTAAATAAATAGGATATGCAAACTAACCTTCCAACTCCACTTTCCTCCTTTCTCAAACAGAAAAAGTAACAGTTCCCTCACAGAGATTTTGTGAGGATTCAATTATGTAACAAATATGAAAAGACCTGCCATAATACATCACATGCCATGATTCCCCTTTTTCTTTTATTAATATTGCATAATTCCTTATACAAACTAAATTTTACACATTTTTGTAGAAATGAATAGAAAATTAATATTAGATTCTTACTCTTTTAATATTTGCAGATCTACAGCTCGGTGCTTTGTGTCCACCTAGAGAGGTGGGATAGGGAGGGTGGGAGGGAGACGCAAGAGGGAGTGGATATGGGGGTATATGTATACGTATAGCTGATTCACTTTGTTATATAGCAGAAACTAACACACCATTGTAAAGCAATTATACTCCAATAAAGATGTTAAAAAAATATATTTGCAGATCTATAATAATGAGGAACAAAGGAAAAGCAGTGTGATATATTCAGTTGAGACCATATAAATAAAAATTATAGCATGACTTTAAGTAATTTATAGTTTTTTCAGTGATTTTTAATATCTATGATCTCAGTACTGGAGGTGATATGCCATTATGTCTTTAAAGAGCTATAATTAATAATTTACAATGTGTAAAATTGAAACATTATGCACATATTATATCATTGTGTACTAATTATTATTTCTCCCAAATACCTTGCAGCTGTGTGTTTTCAAAATGGCCATTAGCATTCTGCAAGAATTGTTCTATAATAGTCAAAAAATCATTTCTGTTTCTTAATTACACATTTGCAAAACATATGAATAAGGTACAGAGTGAGATTACAAACACAGATTTTGATTTAATGAGAATTTTAGGAGTGACCATATCAATTTAATTTACTGATATATTATTAATTTTAAACTATGGGTATCACAAAAATTCTCAATCAGAGAATTTAACATTTCTGCCCTGCTAGAATACATAAAGAAGAACTAAGCATTCTCTTATTGTATAGTATCCCTGTAAACAAATATTAATAAATGTTGTATGTTATAAAAATATATATGATAGACAAATCATTCATATTAAATATCATTAATTTAATAATGTAAATATTTATATATTTTAACCATTTTGTGTAAGCAAATAATAGTTATTAATTTAATAATGTTAATATTTATATATTTTAACTATCCTGTATAAGCAAATAATAGTTATTAATATATATTTGGTTGAATATTTATATATATTTAATATTTATTTAAATTAATTTAAATTTTAAAAATTATTTAATAACATGAATATATATGTAATGTGTGTATAAGTGAAAAAATAAATATATACATAAAGTATATGATACATGCTGACATCATTTATATTTACTGTATTAGAATGTACTTAAATACAAGCTTCTGAAATCACTTATAAACTATTATGATAAAAACTTTCTATGGGTACTCATTACTTAGATAATTAATATTTCCTATTTTTTAAATCTACTAATTGACAAATAAGGTTTTAGAATTTAAATGTATTACCTCTAAAATAAAATACTTAAATATCTGATATTTAAATATAAAGTAATTATATATATATGTGTAATCCTGAAATCAATTATACTGTACACTGACTTTGAGATTTTTTTTTCCCCTTTTCTCTCATGTTTCAAGGTTATTAGACTAGTCCTTTAGATCCTATGCAAAGTAGTAATATAAATTGACCTGGTCAAATGCTATCTTTACTGTTAGAAGACCATGAATAATTAGGTATCCTGCAAGACATCTCTGAGTAGGCCCTAAAAATTATTCATGAATCCTAAGTCCAGAGTCCTTAAATTCTCACAAAGAGACTAGAGCAGAAGTGACAGGCTGTGAGACCTCAAGCTAAGGCAGCTTAGTCCCTGGGTGACGGTCACTCTGCATTTGTGGGGGCCAGTGGAGGTCCGAGACATCTCTTTTGGGTTTTTGGGTGCTGCCAGGATACATCCAAGTAAACATCTTCAAGTACGGTATGGAATCGGACAGCCATAAGGACAACTCTCAGGGATCTTGTAAAAATTTCAGTGCTGTGAATTTATACTGATTTTGTACTAACATATTCTTATATTTTATTTGGGTACCAAATAAACATCTTGGTTTAACTTGAAGATACATAAAGAAAATAATTCCTCTTTGAATATTTGCTGCCATGGTGATTTTAGCAGTTGGAGGATAATTATTAATGTTATAGCCCTTATAAGAAATCTACTTGTTTTTTGCCTCTGTCAGAAAAAAAAAAAAAAATCAATAAGAGGCAATGTTAAAGAAAAGTAAAAGCTTAATAGTGAGAGAATTTGGAGTATTTAAAATTACCTGGACCATAAGATCCCTGCAGGTAGTAGTTGAAATAATGTTAGAAAGACAGGTTTTGAATGCCGGCCAAATAGTCTTCATTTGTTGTAGAGTAGGGAATCATTAATAATTTCTTGAAAGAGTTTCTCAATAATGCATTTATTACATTAGTATAGTTTATTACATTAGAAGCTAAAATATGAGTTAAAAATAAATTACTGTAAACTAAGAGATAGTTTAAGACTATGGCCTTAGAATTGGAAATAAGAGAACATGGATAAAATCAAGATATGAAAATTATTATAGTAGGCATTCAATTTCTAGTGTTTTAAAAGTCAGAGAATTAAAATATGTAATGATAAAAGAGAGAGAGTCCAGACAAAAATGTCTGGCATTGTATTAAATTAAACACTTGGGAAAATCCAGCCTAGACTCTCACACACAAGGCCAGTTGTTTGTGGGCTGTTTCACTGTCCATCCATTAATCTGAGGTCCAAACAATGCAGATCAAAGCAATGTGTTTTTAACAACTTATTTCTATGTAAACTATCCATTTTAAACCCTAATGTTGCGATGAGAATTTATTATCAAAACGTCAACAGTTCTTGCTAACCTGTTTCTGTAAAGCTTGTCTATATGTGCAAAAACAAAAACAAAACCAGTGACTGGTAAAGACTGCAAATATTCAGTAGAAAGAGAAAAGTACCCAAAATTCTGTTACGCATGTAAAAATGTCCCATGCGATGCCCTTTAAGTGAAAATAATCCTGTTATAGCTAAATGAAAGAAATTACTACAATATCAAAATGTTGTTGAAATGAACATTTAATCAAGTTACTAGTTTTTGAGGAAGGAGTAATACGGATGCTTCATCCTTGCAGAGATAAAACCTCTTGCAAATCAAAAAAGGGAAATGTATTAAAAAGTAGGTGTTGCTTTTCATTTCAGTACAGCCTCAGTCCACTAAATGTTGAAGGAACAAATGTCAGTGTTGACTTATTTCAAACTGATTATAGCAGAAAAGCCTGAAGTTTACAGTATCCCCCAAACACATGCCTAGCATGGGTGTCTGTCATCTAAAGGTCATTGATAGAGTGGAGATATTGATATCAAGGAATTTCACCCAGAATGTGTTTTGTGTAACAACCTTCCTGACTGTTATGCAACTAGAAGCATATGTCACCTCTCTGAAGGTTTAAAATGATAAGAATTAGTCTCAAAAATTGATACAGTTGAAACGTATCTTTAGGTCTCTAAAGAAATAAATATCAACAGTAAAAATATGTTTTAATACAGCACAGGAGCAGTTTCACCAAAAAATGTGTGTCTTTAAATGGTTTCTATTTTGGATTATTATTTCAAAGGTATATAAACTAAATTTTATCATAAAAGAATGGCATCTTACATGGAAGATTTAATATTCAAGTCAATTCATTGTTCTAGTGCTCTGGAGGTGGCTCATGGCATTGTGTGGAAAGCCTGTGAATCTGGTCTTTTTACTGCAGGAAAACTACCACCAGATGGTATTTGAACTAAAGCCTTATGGTTAGGACCATATATTATATTCATTTTTAATATAAAATGAATTTTATTATTAAGAATTTTAAAAAGTTATTTTTAAAAGCCTCACTTCAATTTACAAGCCCTTTAATATAAAATGTCTCATCAGCTTACTGCAGGAAATGTAAGCAAAGGAACCTGGACTTTGTAATCAATTGAATGGTAACTCTGTCCCCAGTTTCCTTTCCTGGAAAATGGGTTTAACATTATCTCCTCATGGGATGGTTGTATGGATTCAGTTTAGAACGTGTGTAAGTGATACTTGGAGTTTCTAGCCAAGAGTAAACGTTTAATTTTACATTCTCTTCATCATCATCATCACTATTCTTAGCACTTCATTTACAGTGATTTCTGATTGTTTCACTAATGTAAATGTTGTCTCCACTAACTTGTTTATGGTCTCCTTTACCATAGAAGTAGTTGTTTATACTTCTTTTGTGTTAGTTGCTTCCTTTGCTAGGTCACTAGTCTAGCTATATAATTCCTTAAAGCAAAAGCTCATTTTGAATTTGAATTGACAGTCACAAGACATGTCCTCGAAGAACAGGATACTTTTGTTACTGAACCACATTTGGGTCCACTCACCTGCACGCAGTAAAGCCAATCTACTGACACCGGGTTGTGGTGAAGGAAAATGCAGCGTTTATTGCAGGGCACCAAGCAAGGAGTCCAGGCAGCTAGTGCTTAAAAGGCCCGAACTCCCTGAAGTCTTTCATGGAAAGGTTTTTAAAAACGGGGTGAGGGGAGGTGGGTTGTGGGATCCATGATCAGCTCGTGGACATTCTTCTGATTGGTTGGTGGTGAGGTAATCGGGAGTCAACATCATCAATCTTCTGGTTCCAACTGGTCTGGGGTCTATGTGCTTATGGGCAGCATGCAGTTAATTTCTCCCACCTGGTGGGGGTTTCGGTATCTGCAAAACAGCTCAAAGGACGTGGCTCAGAATATTTTTTATAACTCTTGAGGAGGAACTAAAAGTCCTTGACTTTGTTTAATGACTAAAGTGTTACTAGTTTGTCTTGCTTGACCATTTTCCTTTCTTCCTGTGTTTTCTCACTTCTCTGATTAAATTTATTATTTGGAACTTGGGGAAGGTCTCAGAGGCTAAAGTTTTCTACAGACAAGAAGAAGGCAGAGGACACGGGGGGATCTGTCCAGGGAAGGCCCCATAGGCTCCTGCTTGGTTACAATTTGATGGGAGAAGCATGTTCCTTACTGCTCTACATATCTCATAAGAAACTTGTGAGGGTCTAATGAGATAGTGTGAATCAGCATGCTTTGAAAAAGTCACTTGATTATATATACATTAATATAATTTACACGTTTTAAATCTAAATTCGTTCGAAATCTTCTACAAACGGTCTAATTTATATCTGTTCATCCACTTGCATAATTTTACACCTTGCTTTACTGTCAATGATGGGTCATTAATCTACCTATGGAATACTCCAGTTTTGATTTTAAACTCTAAGGTTTTGACTGCAGTTTCATATATTTATTAATATCTATGACATATGTCCTGTGAGATTTGATATATAATTCCATAAAATTAGAGTTAAAATGATAAGCCCAGTGATTCTTCTCTTGAAAATGTTTCTCTGAGGCATTGGGATCCTGCTTGAAACAGATGGATCTCCATGATTCTTTGCAACTTTAAAGCTTCAGTTTTCAGAGAAGTTAATTGTTCATGATGCTGTTGGAATAGGTAGTTGGGATTTGTGGAGCTCATTGTTTACTTGTGCATAACCTGTTTGTCACCATATTTTTGCTATCATCCCATTATAAGCCTATCTCTGTTTCAGAAAATCAGCCATATTTTACATACATCTCTCATCACTTTTTTTTATCTTCTGCCATCTGCAAGCTGTTCAGACTTATCTGTTTCATTCTGTGCTCTCAAAGAATTCCAACTAAGTACCCTTTTTTGAATAAGTAGGCAACTTTGACATTACTTTAAGAAAGATCCAGAGTGTTTTGAGCTGATTTGCATGGGTACCTCCAATTTGTCATTTATTTTTAACTACTATTCCATGTGAGAAAAACAGTAAAGCAGAATAGAAATAGACCTTCCTAAGCCTTTAAGTTGTTTTTTAGACCAGCTTGGTACTCTAAAATAGTGTAGCGAGAACCACACTAGTGTGGGCTACGTCTGATAGAAACAGTGATGGCCATTCAGCTTGAAGAAAATGGCTTCATTTGACACAGCAATGACTATTTTGCTTGAGGGAATGTGGGAGTCACATAATTGATGGGGGCAGAAAAAATACGGTGGAAGTAAGATTCTGCATTGGGGTTTGAACTTTTATTAAAACTAGAATCTTTTTAGAAAATAAATTTTAGAGACCTTTTAGTAGACCGCTGAGTGCAGGTTGAGAAACCTGCTCTAGCACATGATACAGACTGTGAAACTATGGAGTTGGAGAAAAAAGCAGTAGAAATATCAGACTGATGGCAGTTGATTTGGTGGTAGGTCATTACTATCTATCTTTGCATTCAGCTAATTTTTTTTTAATTGGAGTATAGTTGCTTTACACAGTTGTGTTAGTTTCTACTGTACAGCAAAGTGAATCAGCTATACATATATCACCTTTTTTTTGGATTTCCTTCCCACTTAGGTCACCACAGAGCACTGAGTAGAGTTCCCTGTGCTATACAGTAGGTTCTCATTAGTTATCTGTCTTGTACATATTAGTGTATATATGTCAATCCCAATCTCCCAATTCATCCCACCCCCGCCTTCCCTCTTGGCATCCATATGTCTGTTCTCTACATCTGTGTCTGTATTTCTGCTTTGGAAATAAGATCGTCTATACCATTTTTCTAGATTCCACATATGTGCATTAATATATGATATTTCTTTTTCTTTCTGACTTATTTCACGCTGTATGACAGTCTCTAGGTCCATCCATGTCTCTGCAAATGGCACAATTTCATTCCTTTTTATGGCTGACAGTTAATTTTTTATAGTGACACGTGACTCCCTCTCATTTCCTTTGGTGTTTATTCTATACATATTTTCTTTGTTGTGACCATGAAGATTACACATAAGATCCTAAATTTATGACAGTGTGTCTTAAATTGATACCAACTTAACCTTAATCACACACAAAAATCTACTCCTTTACAGTTTTTCCCAACTGCTATTTGTCACAATTATGTTCTCTATATTGTGTACCTATTAACATAGATTTGTAATTATTTTATGTATTTTTCTTTTAAATCCTATAAAAATTAAGAAGTGGAGCTGTAAATCAAAATTACAATAATAGTTTGGTTTTTTTTTACTTTTTTCCCATATTTGCCTTTACCAAAGAACTTTGTATTTTTATGTGGCTTTGAATTATTGTCCAGTGCCCCTTCATTTCAAGTTGAAAATGGACTCCTTTTAGAATTTTTTAATAGGACAAGTCTAGTAGTAATTCACTCCTCAGCTTTTGTTTTTCTGGGAATGTTTTAATGTTTCTCTCATTTTTGAAAGATAGTTTTGCTGGCTATAGAATTCTTGGTTGACAGTGTTGTTTCTTTCAGCACTTAAGTGTATCACCCCACTGCCTTCTGGCCTAAAAGATTTCTGCTGAGAAATCAACTGATAGTTTTATTGAGGATCTCTTGTTTGTGATGAGTTGCTTTTCTCCTTCTGCTTTCAAGATTCTTTCCTTGTCTTTTGGTAGTTTGATTATGTGTCTCACTGTGAGTCTCTGAGTTTTTTCTACTTGGAGTTTATTGAGCTCCCTGGAAGTGTATATCTATGTCTTTTCTGAAATTTGAGAGGTGTACAACCATTATTTACTCAGATTCATATTTAAGATAGTTTTTAAAAAATCTTTGTCTAATAAGTCCAATTTGTGTATTTCTTCAGGGACTAGTGCCAGGATTAATTTTGTTTCTTTGAATAGGCCATGTTCCCATACATTATTGCATGCCTTGTGATGTTTGTTAAAAAGTTGGCATTTCCAAGAAAGAGCCACCTTTCCCAGTCTTGCAGAGTGGTGTGGGAGACTTCCACAAATGAGTGGGCCACTGAGCCTCGAGATCAACCTGTGGTGAAGAAGTTAAGGTCTTCTCAGGTCTTTACTGCTCACATGTTCTCTCTGGGTCTGGGTATATGTTTGTGTGTTTCTCCCCCAGCTGCTTTAAAATATCCTGATTCCCCAAAGAGCCTCATTGGAGCCTCTTCTCAGGGTCTTTTGTGTTCTGCAGTATTGCTCTGCCTGTATCTCTTGCCCACACCTGCCTGCTTTTCTGTAGTCCCCACGTAGTTTTTATAGCCAAGTGTCCACTGTTGTCTTATTGGCCTCCAGCTGCCATTCCCCAGCCTATGCCTGACTCAGGCAAGGCAGGAACTAGTCCTTCAACACTGGGCTCACAGACAGGCCAGAACACTGTAAACAAGTTCCTCTTTCGTCCTCCTTCTCCGGTAGGGAACCAGGAAATGGGCCCCTTCCTCTCACCAGTGCCATGTCAGGGAAGGTGTGGGACAAAAGCATGTAAAAATTCCCTGAAATTTACCACTATTATGAACGTGGCTTTTTCTTCATTGGACATTTACCACTTGCTGTAGATCTTTGATTAGTTTTCAGGGTTCCTACAAAGTTATTTAGCCCGTAGTTATTTATCTGATGTTTCAATGGGGGAAGGAGGCCTGGAGCTTCTATTCCACCATCTTCTCATTTCACTGCCGAACTTGCTGGATTATTTTTTTCAATTGAGAACATTAAATACTTAGGAAAGAAAATTTTATATTGTGGTAAGATTGGTATTTAATGAAGGGTTATATCCATATCACAGTTTCATCCTAATTTAGCAATAAAAACTAAATCTTGCTATAATTATTAGTGCATTTTTTATGCATAATTTTAATTAAATGCTTAAGGATTTCAATATCTACCCAGACTCTTTTTTCCTTCTTATGGTATATTATTCAAAATATATGTGAACATATTTATATTTGTAAGAATGCTTTTCAGGTGCAAATAATAAAATCATGTATTCAAATGAGTTTGAACTGTAGGAAATATATGAATCATCCAACAGGATATTCAGAGCTAGTGTAGGTTTCTGAGTTGGTCAATGTTTCTGTCTCAACTATGATATCAGGGGCCCTGGTTCTTGCTCAGTCTCTTCTATTCATGCTGTTGCCTCCATCTTTGAACTGTAGCAAGATGGTACCAACAGTTACACATTTGAAATTCAAACATGGTAAGGTCCAGAGTGAAAAAGAGATGATCTCTATGAGCTAACAGGAACATCTCCCCAGAAACACTCCTGCTGGCTTCCTCTCAAGCATCATTGAACTGAATTGAGTCACAACCACCGTTGAACAAATTTCTGGAAAGAAAGAGGGAATTGCCTTGATTGGATTACACTAATTAGATAGAGTGGGATAGTTATTGGAGTAGCAGCCACTCTAACAAGCAAATGAATCCTTTAAAAACTATTCTGACTGTGCAACATCCCAGCAGGTGGGAAGGCTCTTTATAAAACAGATTAAAAAAAAAAAAATCACATCTGCACAAGAAGACCATCACTTTTTTTACTTCAATGATAAGCACGCTTGAGGTTTAAAATATAATAGGTAATTTTATTTAAAATATCTCTTGTACAGATCTTTTTTTTTGAATTTTTGAGTTTTATTTATTTATATATATATATTTTTTATACAGCAGATTCTTGTATAGATCTTAATAGATAATTAACGTCTCCATTTCACCATGGGAATGAATGAAAGCTTTCTTCTATATAAGCTACGGTATTTATGGCATGGTGCTCTTTTTTCCCATCATGCTATTAATTGTAACGTGTCATAAAGGTGATCATAATGAGAAAATGTTTTAAAATTAAATTTAGACTTCTTTAGTAGAGGAAAGAGTTTCAACCAAAGGCTGTTGGCATCCTGGGTAAGAAGTCTGTTTTTCAGGAGTAAGAATAGGTTTATCTTAATCTAGCTAAATTATCTTAATTCTTAAAGAAATCACATGTTAAGGCATCAGCATTTAAGAAACAAATCTACCTAATGTAAATTTATTATCTGGATATTTTCTGAACAGCTACATGAAAATGTAATAATGTTTCTTTCTATTACAGTAACTCAAGGAGGTGTTGCTTTGGTCTCTGACATGTGTCCGGATCCTGGGATTCCAGAAAACGGCAGAAGAACGGGTTCGGACTTCAGGTAGGAGATAACAATAACAATAAACGTGTTATTTTCTAGCACATATATAATTTCATCTTGTAGTTTTAATTCTTTTTCCTTTTGATTTAAAGATACAATTTTTCAATTTTTATGCATCTATAACATCTGTAGAATTCTAAAACATATTGTGCTGAAAAATTCCAGTTACTCCAGAGTTTGTACCTTTCAGTATATAAGCCATTATTAAAAATTTAACTCTATATGGATATGATCAAAATTTGTCTCCAGGGGTTTTATTCTGTTTTTAATTTGCTACCTTCCCATATTCGAATGCATTTTTGTTAGTGTTTAAAAAATAGATGGTACAAAAATTTAACTGTAGCCTCATAATTATTTCATTAAATAAACTTTTATAATAATGAAGGTGAGTGGCAGTCAATGCAATTTATGACAGAAGATGTTATGATTCATTTTACTAGATTATGATTACTAGAGAATGCTTTATAGTTGTTACATTATGAATGTAGTAGTGATTATAATAGTGATTTTTTTTTCTAGATTTTTGCATTCCTTTCAATTAGTTCAAGAAATTGAACATTTTCCAACTTACAAGATGGATACTAATATTAGGAGTAATCTGCAAAATCAAAGAGTAAAGGGGAGCAAGAAATATGCTTTTCTTTCTTATAATCTCACTATTTTTGAGAAAGAAACAAGAAAAGATGTTTGTAGAGTTTAGCCTACTAAAGTGAGCTGAAAATTGAAAGAAAGTAGTGATACTATTAGAGAAGGAAGAAGAAATGTTAGTGAAATTGGAGTAGCAGTGTTTTTTTTTAAAGGATAGAAAAATAAAATTATCTGTAGGGTGGCTGTAATGAAGTAGGTAAAATGATATATAATTTTTTTACATGGAAAGGAAACAAAAGTGTATAGCTGTGCTACTGAAATACTTTTGACTTCATAGTAGTGTCTGTCATGTTGCAGATGGAATAGACAATTGGAATGTTTGCAGTGTAAATATCACAAACTTTGAGTGTACATTAAGGTGTTAGTATCTTAGCTCAAGTTCCTTTGGAGCAGAGCCTGAGATGGGGACTCTTATTCAAGTGGTTTTCGGAAAAGTGACCTCTGGTTATGGGGAGCAAAGCAGGGTAGAATCAGAGTAGAAAGCTGAGCAGGAAGTTGATTTTAACTGGAGATTAGCTTCAGTCTCAATCTATGGGGAATTTCAGGGAACAAATAGTTTACATTTTGGACCCACCACCCTTGCCTTTCATCATTGACCTCCTCCATTGGGCTCAAGGAAGTTCCCCAGGGCAAGAGTGATTATGAGTAGTTATTAGCACCCCAGGGGGTTTGTTGCGTCCAGGGGGTGTGGTGGTCAGCTAAGAAAGAAAACTACTGATTTCAAATGTAAAGTAGCTGTCAGTTGAAGGCATTCAAGAATTTGATCTCCTTTAAAATGATGCAAATAGATGAAATTTACACATTCTTGGCTAGAACCCATGGAGCTTTCTGTCCTATGTATTCCTTTCTTATCTCAAAAGTCAGCTCCTACCAGAAAGTGTTCTTCAAACCTTGCTTCCCAAAAGCCTTACATATCCCTCCATTAGAGTTACAGCAGTGACTCTGCATTATGCATTTTACACATCCATTTCTTCCACCCAACTTAAGCTTCTGCAGGACAGGGATAGTATCTTATTGTCTCTGCCTCATCAGTGACTGGAATAGTGCCTGGTGCAAAGGAACTCAAAGGGTGTTTGTCAAAGGCACTTGTGTATGAGGGGATTGCCCATCCAGCACTCTGTCATCCCTGAAACTCAGAAACCTCCTTGGTCTATGTGGCAGAGCTCTGTTTTAAAACAAAGCAAATTAAATTTTGTCTGACTATGCAAACTGTTCAAATTGCATCGTATGGTAAAGAGAGCCAGAGAAACTGTTTAATCTTCAAAAGTTAGCAAGGAGTTCAGAAACATTCAGGGCCAGGATCTGTTTAGCACGAGGGCAAGAAAAGAAGATTTTATTAGTATCTGAGGTGAATATGCTGGCCTTTACTCTATCTCATTCTTATAACAGCCTTATTCCTGCAGCTGTTTAACTCAGGATAAGCATTGGCCATTGGGGCTGTGTTGATGTGTCTGGGGGGAAAGCCAGCTGGGTGTGTGCATGACGAGTCAAGAAAGGGACAGAGTATCTCAGCTGAGACTTTCAATCTTTCACTTTCTAAGTTTTCTGGGGAATCTCTATGCTGTTTACGTGTCTCCAAGTTTATGGCAATTGAATAATATAATATAAAGATCAAATTTTCTATAAAATTACATTAAAATGTAAATATTATTATTTTGCCATCTATGAGTGTACAGTGTGTGTATACCTATATGTATATATACAGAACTGTGATAAGCTAGTTTTAGGAACTTTTTTTATAGTTCCTACAACTTTTTTTTCATAGGACTTTCTTCCTAGATGATCCTGTCAACTGCACATAAAGACAGTTTTATTTTTTCTTTTCAATCTGAATGTATTTTATTTATTTTTCTTTCCTGGAGGAACTGTCTAGGACCTATATTACAAGGTTGAATAGAATTGGTGAGACATTCTTGACTTATTCGTGATCTTAGCGGGAGAGCATTCTGATTTTCATCATTATGGAAAGGTATCTTAGGCCCATTAGTTGAAATGACATGTGAATGTGCCTAGCATATGATAAGCTCACTGTAAACGTTCATGTTTTAAACAGAGAAAGGGGATGTTCTTAACTGTTTAAAGTCTTTTTGAGACTGGTTTTAATGAAAGGCAATTCAGTTCTTTCTAAATTCTTATAATCAAAATGAATGACTAACATATAATCCAAACTAATAACCAACATTGTCCAGATGAGTGGATGGAATTCATTTGTAGTTAGCACTGTAATTATGTGTAATTTGGGGCAGTTTTTGTTTGAAAAGAGTATACTTTATTAGGTTGGTAAAATATTCCTCATCTGATTTTATTTATACTATTATTCTTGTTTCTTTGGAAATCTTTTGTTTTCCCTAGAAAATCTAAATATTCATTCCAGTATTATCTATAAAGAATTCTAAATAAATGAAGCCTAAAATACAAAGCTTTCTTATTTGAATTTAGATCAATCCATGGACAATTTTCTGACAATTTTCTTCACCATCAGTTGCTCTCTTAAAGACAGAGTGTATTCATTAGAACTGAATATTAATGAATAGATTGATGGAGCAATTCAAATACAAATATATAAGGGATGGAGTTGGAGTAGAGATGGAGAGTTTATGGATGGATACTGGCATTTATTATTCATCTGTTTCCTGTGCTAGTAGGATATATAGCCTATGTACAGGCAGATATAATTATTCCCATTTTGCAAATACAGCTGTTGAAATTCACAATTTCAACATAATAAGGTATCCAATCATGGTTAGAGCTGAGATTTGAAACTAGATCTTATTGACCTCAAACTTTATAATAAGGTTTGACTTTAGTGGTTTGTAATAAGGAAAATGACAATGACTAAATGGTTTCACACCTATCATGCAGGACCCCTGGAGAGAGGTGTGCAGTGTGTGGACATCACAAAGCAGCCAAGTGAGGAGTCAAGATACAGTTGAAATCCGACCTTGAGGCCCAGTGTTCAAAGCCATGCCTTTCAGCCTGGGGTTGCCTCTGCTCAGCACAAGGGATAATTTGTCCTAACTGATTACTGAGAGGGGTGTCTCATTCTGATTGGCTAGCAGCAGCCATGCTACTCACTGCGAGACCTTACAGTTTTCTTCATATATATTAGATAAATATTATATATTTATATAAACACTACATACATTCACATGTTACAGATTCTTTATGTACATTTAGAATCCTAAGATATATCATTAAAATATTTTATCATATGTAATATGTAATAGGGACCTCCCTGATGTCTCTCCTTTTCTTTCATATGAACTTCCCTCAGTAACCTTCATAGCCAGCCCCCATTTAGCAGCAACCCTAGACTTAGATGAGCTGCAGTACCTATCCTAAAACTCCCTCTTCTTCAGACTAGCCACTGTACCCTCAGGGTCTGTCTTCCTGCTTTCCATCCCCAGTCACATTCTTCACCAAGGATGGTTTTCCTTCCTGCCCCACCTACACCACCCATGATGTTTATTCTCAGTTGTTCTCATGATGGTTGTTCTCAGAGACACAAGTAGGGTAGGGCAGGCTAGTACAGAACAGATGAGCAGCCTGGAGAGGCCAACTTGGGAAGTACTGGCAGATGCTCCATGGTCCTCCCTAGGATTTATTTTTTATTAGGTGGTGTGTGTCCCAGTCTTCTCTGCTGTTCTCCACCTGCACAGGTGGCTTCTATTTGCAGGACACTCCCGCCTTGCTTCATCCCATTATTTCAACTTTTCCCAGCACTTTTGTGTTTGTGACACCCATTTATGTTTCTATCATCTTAGACTCATCTTAGAATGATAGAAACATATATTTATGTTAGATGTGTGTTTCTGTCATGTTAGATCATGAGGTCCTGAAGGAAAGAGGAAGGATTATTTCTCATTACTGTGCCCACCACAGGGTAGACACTATTTTTTTGTTGAATTGCATTAAATCGAAGCTAACAAGCCTATTCCTAGGGATGTACCATCATAGCCTCATTAGTACTCCGCTAAACCAATTAAGCTTTAACACCCTTGGTCAGAGAATAGATCAGTGACATTTTCTTAAAACATGACCTGTGCTCAAAATGGAATTTGGGAGTTGAAAGAGTGATAGTTATGACTTCATAACTAAATATTTAACTTATATTATTGACATTTGTATATCGTCATTCAAGTTAATAACTTTTGTTGCTATGTCTTAGCCCCCCTTTTTTCCCCAAGGCATCTTACATAATACACTTTATGAAGTTAAGAGGTGCCAGGTGGAAGGAGAAACTGAGGTACATAATGGAAAACTACACAATCAGTGAGAAACAGAAAAAAATCTATAACCCAAGTCTCTTGATAAACTGATGCTCATTTCTGCCAATTCCCACCTTCAACTGTATTCTTTTTCTTGTGACACAATGATGATTTTATGTACATCTATTAAAATATTGCTGTGGTGCGTTTTATTACTTCTCTGTTGTAGTTCAGTCTCAGTGACAGCAGAGCTACCTGCCTCTTCTTACGTGAAAATACTTAAGAACTGTACTTAGAGATTGTGTATAAACCAGGAAATAAGTATGATGTTATTTTCCTTAAGAATTGATTTTAAGTTCTTTCATTGAATTATTTTTTAAATGATGGAGGAATGAGGGAAACACGGGTAAATTGTAAGCTACTGAAGGCTTTATTGTTGCTACGTTCAGGGTGTCAGTGAGAGAACATAGTCTTCTCCGTGGATGGGGAGAATGGTGGAGAGGTATCTGGGTGGGGAGGGGGCTCTCCTTCCCTCCATCATGTACATACACCTGCTTTCTTGGCTTGTTGGAATGTTTTTCTTGCTTTCTATTTTTTTCCTCTTGCTATAATGGAAAAATTGAATTATACTTTAAAGTTGGAGCAGATGTATCAATTGAAATTCTGATATTATATTTAATATCAGTTCTCCCCTTTAGCTCTTTATTTCTATGATTCTATTTATTTATGTTTTCCATGATGTGTTGATACTGTCCATCCTCACAATATATAATAATAGCATAAGACATATTTTACTAAATGCTGATCGTGGATGACCCAGATCTTATAATGATCCAGCCTTCCCTTCCTTCCAGTCTTGGCGCCAGTGCCTCTTCCTGAACATAGTCTCTGAAACACGCTTTTCATTCACACCCCTCACTCCCTCTATGCTTTCCTTGCTTTACTTTTGCTTCCCAGCACTGAGCAGGACCCAAGATAATCTACCTGCCTGTGTTTACAATGTTAACTCACTACACATAACACAGGTTTATGCTCTTTCTCCCACAGGCATGTAAGCTCTGTAAGGAGTGGACTTGGTTCTGTTCATTGTTTCATTCCCAGTGCCCAGCGTAGTTCTCAGCTCATAGCGAGTGTTCAGTAAATATTTCTTAAGTCATTTCCTTCTATTTTATATAAGAAATGCATGTATATTTACATATTGTAAGGCAATGGTAAGTGTTGTTTTGATATGCAAAATTTTGATTTACAGGTAAATTTTCAGGAATATAATTATTACAGAGAAATAAGCTACTACTTTTTTCTTCTATATTCTGTATTAGGCACTGAATCCCTACTATTTGCTAGATAGTTTGTGTACATCATTGCTAATCATAATAACAGGAGGAAAATATAGGTTTCATTATTACTGTTATTAAGAGATTATTGTATTATTTAGCCTGATTTTTTCCCCATCAAATAAAGAAATAATCAGTTTACTAATAAAAGGAACCAAGTTTTGGGGTCTAGCATATGGCATGGTAATGATACTAACAATGTTTTATTGTATACTTGACAGTTGTGAGAGGGTAGATCTTAAAACTTCTCACCGCATACAAAAAATGGTAACTATGTAAGGTGATGGATACATTAGCTAACATTATTATACATAACATTATTATAGTGATTATTTCACAATATATACATGTATCAAATCATCATACTATATACCTTAAACTTACACAATGTTATAAGTCAATTATATCTCAATTATATCTCAACAGAGCTAGAAAAAAATAAATGAAACAAGTTAAATGAAATAATAAATAAATAAACAAGTTAAAAATGTTTTAAAGTTCGAATTAAGTCCATATTTTGTTAATAAGCAAACTTTGGGAACTATAATGGGAGCAACAGGAAATTTTAAAAACACTCAAGCTAGTTTCCTGTTGGAAAAGATTCACCTCCTATGACATAATCCCTTTGCACTCAGTGTTGCCAGGGGAACAGTCAAAGAACTAACTGTCTTTTATTTTTTGGAACCCAAGCATTAGCTTATTTCTGGATGCAGGGTTGGGTCTGTAAATGATTTCTTTACTCACGTGCACAAGTGGAAAAAACAAGGTGAGGGCGACAGAACATCCCTGCTAGGGTCTCCATATCAATAAAACAGGTTGGTGAGTGTAGACCTTTCCTAACACCCTGCATTTGGATTTTCAGCACCAAAGTCCCCTGACAGGCTCCAAAGTGTTTTTAGAATTTGAAAAATATTTAAGGAACATAATGCTTTTCTGTGCCTTTTACTGAATGCAAGCACTTCACTTTCACTATTACTAGGAAACTGAAGTAGTCTAGAAAAGATATTTGCCGGTGACTACTGCTCTTTCAAGGAGCATGGACTGTATTTTTAAGAACTACTTAATGAAGTACCACAACCAGTATTTTTCTGTTCACACTATTTGAAACCTTTGCGTCCCTTTGAAAAAGGGCACACTGGGAAGGTTTCAGATCTCATTTATGTGGCTAAAGCTGTTTCTGACAAAGAATCCACCGAGTACAATTCATGGAATATTCTTCCTCTCTCTCCCAGTCTTTAAAGTATCTGTAATAGTAAATTAATTTTTGTCAAAATATAATATCTGTTCTCTCTGGGAGAATTGTTCATCGATATTGAAGCATACATCAGTTTCTTAATTTCAAAATGCAATAGTTGATTTTTTTCAATAACCCATATTATCATGACCATCAGAAATGGGATTTTAGGGATCCTTTAAATATTAACACTCTTTAAAATGACCTTCTTTAACACAGTTTGTTTCTCTGTTTCTTGGCTTCCTCATCTGTAAAAGAATGGGCAGAAATAGATGATGATGATTTCTGTGGTCCATCAGAGCTATAAAGCTCTGTGTCTCTTGGTCATGTTTTTGCCGTAGTCTAATAAGATTTTACACAACTTCTATGAGGCTCCCTTTCAGTTCTGATGCACTTGACCCTTGCTGAGAATTGCTGGTTTAGAGACTTTCTATGTTTCCATATTTATATTCTATGGTAGCTAGTTAGTTAGTAGAGAGGGTAATTTGTTAGGTAGTTTTTGGATTTGACTAAGGTCAGTATATTGATAAAACCAGTCTGCGCCCTTTACCTGTCAGTTGCATTCTTTTTGCACCACCTTCCTAAATTCCATCTGGAGTGGAATCTTCCTATTTGTAAAAGCGGGGGGGAGAAAGTCAGGTGGCACGGATGTGGGAAGATGAGGAAATGAGGATTTGTCAGTTCTTAGCTTACTGATGCCATCTACAGTTTTTTTATGTGTGTTTTTAAATTAATTCCTCAGCTCTCTTTACAGAGCAGACTTCTGTTAAGAGTTCAGTAAGAACTAGAACCAACACTGCCCTTTGTGGGAAGCAGAGAGGGTGCCCTCAGGGTGGAGCTCCCGCGGCTTTGCTGTGGAGGGATCCTAGGGACCAAGACTTTGCTTTGCAGCTTCCTGCTCTGATGAAGTGGACTCCCTCTGGGAGGGCAAGGCATCACCATCGGGTCCCATTGCATAGTCTGGTGTAGGGACAGTTCATCAGATCTTGCTCAGAGCAGACTTGGATAACAGACAAGAGAAAAGGAGCAGGAGATTCTTGGGCCAGTGGGAAGGACCACCTTGTAGAGAGCAGCAGGGCACATGCTGGGAAGGCTGGTTCCAGGGCATTGATGGAGCACGGCAGTAAGTGAGGGCAGCCACACAGCTGTGCTTCTCTGCTTGTAGTCTTTGTTCCCAAAGGAAGAGGGGAAGAGAAAACGCAGATCACTACCTGGGGCCATGGGTAGGGAGATTGAGGAACCCATCCTTGTATCTACTAATTCATTGGTTTCCTTAACCAAAATGAGCCGAGCCCTTAGAACTGTGAGGTGCTCCTGAGATAAAAGGAGAAACAAAGAAGGATCAGGAAAGGGATTCCTCTGTTGTAGACAGAATAGCAGGGAAAGGCTCTGGGGAGATAACTTCAGAGCTGAGCTCAAAAGATGAGAAGGACTGCCCCCATCCCACCATGCAAAATAGTGGGGTGGGGGCAGTCCAGGCAGACGGAAGCACATGCAGAGACCCTGAGGTGGAAGAACCCTTCCTGCCTCTCTTCCGTAGAGGTGAAAATAAACATTAAGGGCTGAGTCTAAACGAAAGGAAGTTAAAGCAAACGCACCAACCAGCAAACCCATAGCTGCACAGAGAAAATGGTATGAGAGGAAGCGAGGCACATCCATCTGTGCAGGTGGTGTTTACGGTTTGATTCTATACACCTACACGGCTTGGTGTGATTTTAGCATCACCTGCCCCGAGACACCTTTTCTGCTTTTCCCAGGATCCCTGATCTGCCCTTTTCTCAGATTGGCTTGGTCCTACTTACAGTGCTAAATGTGTTAGGTAATATGAGACGTCATTTCTGGGAATGACCCAGTATTAATGTGAGACGGAAGAGAAGAAATTGTAATAAGAAGACATTTCCTTGTTGGGTTGAAGTGGGGCAGATGATAGAGAGAGGAGGTATGCTGAGAAACAGAGGAGGTGTATTTAGGACTTTGAGGAGCATGAGAGGAGAAGAGGAGAAATCAGGAAGAACACAGGCTCCTGTTCTAGCTGAGCTGTGTTTTACTGACAGCGATTTAAACATCTGGCCTACCAGGTGCAGATACTTTCTCTAGGTCTTGGGGCTTGGCTGGAGGCTGATCATCGACTCAGGTTCCCCACTTTATTTGGAATTCCCTAGAAATCAGCCCAAGGTAAGAAGTGTTAGGGGCAGTTCAATCCCAGGGAAGCAGGAGGGAGGGAAACGGCAGTAAGCCCAGAAGGTAGGGATGGCGAATAGGAGGGAAGCCGTGCACACTTAGTAACCAGCCTGCTGGCTCAGTCTCACAGGTGCCTTAACAGCCTGGGGGCACTGCTGGGGCCTCGCTGTTCACTGCAACCCCTCCAGCGCTGTTTCCCACTGGGCAGGAATGTCCCCAAAGCGTCTCCATATTTCAGGACCATAGTCACCACGTTTCCAGGCAGCTGCTATGGAACCCAGAGCACTGACATGCTCGGCCCAGCCAGCACCTGGGCGAGGGGGCTCCTTTCTGTCAGGAGCCCCCAGACCCATCTCTGTGGTCAACAGCAGCACCTGGGATGTGGCTGCATGGCCACAGGAGCAGAACAAGGCCCAGATGGGGAGACAGGGAGGGTGCGTGCAAGCCTGGAACACCCCATGTGTCCAGCACCTGCTACACACGCACCAGCCCTGGCTCGGGTTGCCTTGTCTGTCCTGGATCTTTCCATTGTCAGTCCATCAGTTTGTTGTAACAAGGAGGGCAGGATGATTCAGAATATTGGAAGGCTTTGCACAGAGTAGATACAAGCCTAGAGGAAAATCGTTGCTGTGCAGCCTCTCTGTATTTGCAGTTGTTTTCTGCTCAATCACAAGTATAGGTGATAAGTTTCAGAGTAAGAAAAAAAGACAGTTTGAATCCATGTATTGCATGATCTGGAGCAGTTGACCCTCTGAGTCTTGTTTTTCTCAAAGTGGGGTTGAGGCACCTCCAGTGATGACTCATCCCGGGGCTCTGGATGAATGCCTGTCACGAGCACGTGGTTAATGCTACTGTTTCCCTCCCTGCCTGGCTAGCTCCTGCCACTCCCGCCACTCCCCGGGCCTGTTCACCATAGAAAACAAACAGTCGTTGCTGGTGTGTCCTGCCCTCCAGCCCTGCTCGCCCTCCTGGCGGAGGCTGGAGCTGTCCACAGGCTGCAGGCGCTCTCCCCTCCCTCCATCCGAGAACCTCCCAGGCTTTCTCACTGGAGCTGCAGAGGAAAGAGAACAGCCCATAAAACAGCTCAAGGCCCAGAGTCTGCGGGGTCCTCTTTGGCTTCCAAATGTCAAGTGAAAGAAAGGTGTAGAGGCCACTGTTCCCAGGGCATCAGGAGATTGTCAGGCAGGGGCTGAGGGGCCACAGAGAGATGAACTGAGATGGGAGAAGGGAGTGCTGGATCAGCTTCTCCTAGAGCCTTGATGCGGGTCCAGGCTTACTTGAATCCCCTCTCCCTGCCCACCTGTTCCTTCCAGAAATAGTGCAGTAGTGGCTTCTGCCTCTGTATGAATGGGTGAGTGTGAATCTGAGGATTTAGTATTTCTACTTGGTCAGACAGAAACACCCCTCTTGTTTTGCTAAATAGTGGATCCCCATGAACTTATGGTATACTCAGAAGATGCAAATTAAATTTCCTCGTGGGAAAATTCACACATTCTTCTAAATGCTGCACATCTGAGTGCTCTCAGAGTCTGAAGATTGCTGGTCATTTGAAGCCGCATTCACGGCGTTAATGTTGCTTGTATTCTGATCGCGGTTAGGGGTCTTTGTTGTGCTATTATTAAAGTACAATATCTAAAAATCCTATGAAATATTAGATTATTTCCTTAGGCTAAAGAGATCCATCTAATGCATTCTTAGTGGTACTAAATTGCCTTCAGGCTTGAGGAGATGAGTCTAAAAATTGTCACTATAAAAAGAAAAAATGACCCAGAAACGACACATTATGTGTGAAAATCAAAAGGGGGGTAATAGGCATTGTGATATTCACAGCAACTGCACATGCATCTCTCTGGTGATGCCATTGTCTGGAAGGCTGTGCAAACTGTACAATCTGACGATGTCTTAGGAGTGAGGGGCCAGTTTACTCGGACCGTCTTTGTAGCCTGAAATCAATCGAATGTATTAGGACCAGTCTTGCCATTAGTGGAGAACATACGGTTCAGTATCAAAGTTCCCTTCCCGAGTGGAGTACGACTCATTTCTCAGAGAATCAGTGAGGTTATCTAAAACAGCTTCTTTTGAAATAGAGTCACGTAATAACAGACACGCACTTGCAAGGTGGCTGCAGAGATGGGTTTCACATGCTGCTGTTGGGATTTACTCCCTGCAGCCTTGCACTCTGGTGGCCGGTTGCACATTTAGGAGATGATCTGAATTCATGCCTTTGTCTCCTGTTTGTCCTGTGCAGTCATTCTACAAACATCTATCTCAGGGATATCATAAGCGCAATAAACTCTGCTGGAGGCTGTGAGAGATTTCAAGGTGAGTGAAACATGGTGCTTTCCCTCAGGGAGCCTTGCTCCTGGGAACTGCCTCTCTGTGTGGCCTTTTCCAAGCCTCATACCCTTCCTACTTCTGGGCTTTAGGTTAATATTTCTCAAAAGAAACATTGTTTGGAGTAGTAAAAGAGCTAAGCTATACCTCAGAGAGAGGGAAAGGAGAAGGGGTGAATCAGGAGAGGACCCCAAATCCCCAAGCCTAAAGGGGAAAAACTCTGGAGCAGGAAGGAATGGGCCCCTCTTTGGAACAGCAATTGGAAAATACTGTTCTGGACAAACCAGGCTACTTGCAGTTCCCTGAACAGATCACCAACGGGGCTTTCTATGGTGGGTTTCACTCTAGAACACAGATACTTATTTTGACAAAAGTAAGTAAGTTATATGGATCTTTTAAGACCCAACCCAAATTTCAGTTTCTGGCATTATCATTGTTTTACCTTTTCACTGAGGGCAGAATCATTTTTCCCATAGTAATTTATATTTCTTTACCTCATTGCCCAGTGGTTGTTGGATGAAGTATTTCCTGCCCCCAGTAGTTCATCAGTACATCCTTATGACTAGCAGGGCACCTCGTGCTTAAAAGCCTGACCATAACCAGTTGTGAACCAATGCAGGTGAGCTGTAATAAAGGCCGGTAAAGAGGATGGAGAGTAGATGGATTTCTCTGCTACCGTTATTTCTCAGGCCCATTTTACTGACAGATTGACACATGTAGCCTCAGGAAAGTGACTTGTCTTTCTCCACTTGTTCAGCATGTATTTTCAAGTGCCTGTGATATGCCAGGCACTGTTTAAGGCAGTGGGGATATTTTATTTGTAGGAGGAGGACTTGAGTCTAAATGTACTAAAGATGTTGAAGAACATTGGAAGTGTTCCTGACAGTTTTCTTCTCATTTCTTTTCTTGTATCAAGTGTCATTTCTTTTCTTCCAAAGTTACAAAAATACCTTCGAATTCTTCCTACTACAGTTTTCTGGAAGCTTTAACATCTACTTCCGGAAGCTACCTGTATAACTGATTTTATTGATGGGAAGTAAATATTTTTTAATGAGAAAGAAGTAAGAAGGAGGAAGAGGAAGAGAGAGACAGATGAGAGAGGGAGGGAGAAGGAGGAGGAGGGAGCGGCAGAGATGGGGAGGGTGGGGGGGCTTGTATATGCTAAGAAGAGTGATTATTGTTTGCAGAGTCAGCTTCAGTGCTTGTGAGCGGTTTAATTACAGGCCCATGAATTCAGAGGTGCAAAACATAATCTTCTTTGTACTGGGGCTGTAATTAATGTCTTTTTCAATATCCCCATTTAGTCTGAGTCAGAAAATTGTATTTATTCACTCTTAAAAGTTTTTGAAATCCGTGATTTCTTAGTCTATCAGGTTTAGTCAGCTGTTCACTTCCCGTCCCCCTCTGCTGATGACGTCATGCCAGGGCTTACGGAAAGGCCCTCATTTCAATGGTGGGGAGTGGGCGTGGCTTCCCCGCCTTATCCCTGCCCCTTGGATCCCTGTCCTGATCGTCCCCGGCCCCTGGCTGGGCGCACGTCCTCTTCCTGGAGAGGAGATGTTTCTGAGTCTGGGGCTTCCTTTCCACCAGCCACAGCCAACATTCAAGAGGCATGAGCACCCTGGGGACGACCTGCTGTGTCACTCGAGGGCCCAGGGGCTCCACCTCCTGGTCTTAGGCTCCCATGCTGCCTTTTCTTCTTTAGAGAGGCTGTGCCGTAAGACACAGACTTGTCCATAGGGTCACAGCTGGGAAAGGGGAACGGGTCAGTGTTAGCCCTGGGGGCCCACACACTGCCCTGGGCGGGGCCCTATCTTGTTCCACTGCCTCACCCAACTTGCTTCCTGGTCCAGGGTGCAGCAGATACCAGGGCACTGCATTCCACAGCCCTGACACCACCTGTCACATCTCTGCCTGCTCTTGCTCTCCATGTTCTCCTCCCCTGCCTCAGCTTGGCCTTGTGTTTTGCTTTACTTTTATGTTTCATAGTGAGGAATGAGGAATGGGGAACAATGTATTATCACTGCTCCTTTAAACATATTTCACACACCTGGAGGACACTTCTGGATTTAGACACCTATAATTTTACTTCGTGCTATGCCAGTATCAGCATCCTCAGGGTGTAAGTAAAATACAGGAGAAAAATCACAGGTATGAATCCTTGTGCCTGTACACACACACACGCACACACACACAGACACACACACACACACCCTTTACCACTTCACATATTATCCTGCCACATGGCTCCAGTTCTTCTCAAAAAATAGTTAAGCAAGAGGGAGGAGATATGGGGATATATGTATATGTATAGCTGATTTGCTTTGTTATAAAGCAGAAACTAACACACCACTGTAAAGCAATTATACTCCAATAAAGATGTTAAAAAAAAAAAAAATCTGGTGAGGAAGCCTAGGTGACCTTTGTGTCTTGGGTTTCCAGGGATTCTAAATTCTCTTGATGACCCACACAAAATCTTTGAAAATTTATTAAAATTTCAGTTGTTGCCTTTTTATACATAAAAAAAATAGTTAAGCAAGATATCTATACCTTTGGTACAGTGTAGTTCCAGATATAATTTCCCCATGTCATTTGTGTTCATTTTACAAAGAGAAATACAGCAAATCCTGACTTCAGCTTAGTTCTAAAGAAAGTTTTTTGCTCTAATTTTTGTGCTTTCTGTTGCTTAAATGTGAAAACAGTATAATATAATGTGTTTCTCCTTTTTGCTGCAGATGCAAAATGTGTAAATGCCTACCCCTGATGCTTAAAAATAGTATCTAGTTTTTTGTATTTATGAATCTTTAAGTATGTTGTTTGAGCTGGATTTTTTTTTAACCAAGAGACAGATATCTATCTATGTATCTATATCAATCTATCAGTCTATTTATCCATTTAGAAAATTCTAAATGGGGGGAAACTAGTTGCTTCAATAGATTCAATCAACACCAGCCAACATGGATTGAGGTAACAGGTGGGATCTGCCCATCTAGCCACTCAGGTAGGTCAGAGTCATCTCTGAATTAATGGATAGTTACACATCACAGCTAAATCATTCCACATCCTATTTTGGATTCTAGTTTAATCTTTAAGTAACTTTGTGTGTGGGGTTTTTTAGAAATAATTATACTACCAATCTTAAATAAATGCACAAATAGCCATTCTCTAGGAAACCCATATTTAGAAATAGTTCATTCACCTAGAAAGTCTCTTCAAACTATAGGTAAAGTCAAGTAGATGGTGACAAATGGAATGTCTTCATAATTCAAACTTTGAATGACGAGCCTTTCGGAAGTGTTAAGCACTGAAGAAGTGAAAAGTGTTTTTTTCTATTCTGTTCTATTATATTTAAAACACCAAATTATTCTGCTTCAACTATTTAACTTAAAATTTGCCATTTGGATATTTATTATCAATATACAATTTATCTTGATCTTACACAAAATCAGTTTTCTGTTATTTTTGACAATTTCCAGCTACTAACAATTGTCAAAATTGTATGACAAAATAATTCTTAGGTGTTCTAAATTTAATTGCCAATGGGAAGATACTAATTTCTTTTTTTCTGTTATTTTCTTCTGAGTGCTTTCCAGAAAACCAAATTAATCTTCCTAATGTTATACATGTGCCTTCAAACATAGTAATCATAAAATCAAATCATAAATAAAAGCTTAGTTTATTATATATTTGAAGCTGACAGTGTGCATGGATTTTAAATTGAACTGATTCAAGTGCTAGATAAAACCAAAGCAAAAGTTTGAAATAATAAATTAGAAGTTGGATCATCATCAATTTCAAGCTCAACCCTGTTCATCTCAATGCAGAGACTACTCCTCATCTTCACTCTTGGGAATGAGTTTACCCATCAGTGGCTCTGTTTTCCAAACTGCTGTCAAGCTAAGAGGTTGCTCTTGTTAATAATTTTAATGCTTTGAAAGTAGAGAAGCCTCACTATTTTATCAATTGTTATTTCCAGTCATTTGTCAAAAGGTTTCAGGACACAAATTAAGGAATGAGTTCCATATCAGACTCTGTCCATACTGAGGACAGACTCTGTCCATACTGAGGATTTCCCCAGAACCAGATGGAGATTTCTGGACTAGATCTTCTGTGATACACTACAGTGATTATGGAACATTAGGAAGAGTCTTCTACCTTCTGCAGTAGAAGAGGCTTCTGTAGTTTTTGTCTGCTGGAAATCTGAGGAGAGTGTGAACTCTGTTAGGTGTGAGAGAGTTCTGTCTCAATGAGTGAGAGCAAATGGGGCAATCTAATAGTAGGATTTTAAAATATTTAAAAATTTAACTTTTAATAAAATCAGAAGTACTACGATTATTGCAGTACAGAAACAAAAGTGTACTTGTGATTCTGTTACCATTCTAAAAATAGTTTTATGCCTAATTTTCCTGAGATACAGATTCAGATACTTATATAGATAACTGTTATCTGGGGTAACAATTTTGTATCAAGCTTTTTTCTTCTCTATATCGCTATATATTTTGCTCATTTTTGTAGAAATGTATTCATTCAAATATATATGAGATAATATAGTCATTCATATTTCTCATGGTTTCCAAAAAACAACACTGCCCATATTTTCTCCAATTTTGGATGATAAATCTATAATATATTGCCAGAAATGAGATAGAGTAGTCAAAGTTAACACAGTTCACTAAGAATACCTAAAGGAAGTTGATCGGATGTATGAAAAGCATGTATGAAAAAGATAGACATTTTGTTGGAATGGAGTACACTCCATCAAAACTATGAATGATAGGCTTTGGTAACTGAAGTAAGTGGTTGCCAAAGGGAAGCAATAATCTCATTTTCCTTCCTTTATGTTTGACCATGCCTAGAAATTATGTGAGATACTAGCACCTTAGTTTGAGAGGATCATAAAAAATGCTGAAGCACTCTTAAATCCCGACTCTCCCTAACCCGTTATTAATCGCATCATTTGGTGTATTTTGTTCACAGTACTTAACAACACTTTCATTTTCTTCTTATTTGATTTGTTTGTGTTTTTGTCCTCCCTTAACTAGAATGTTATCTCCATGAGATTGGGACTTTGTCGGTCTTATGAATTTCTGATATTTAGTACCTGGAGTAGAGTGTGGTACACAGTGGATATTCAATAAAAATATATTGAAAGAATGATGAAAAGTATGAAAAATGAAATTTAGGTAAACAAAGAGAACTGAAGATTGGGGCCTGGAATAGAGAACACGGAGATATAGTAGTTGTTTTCAAACCAAATATTCAGATTTACTTCATTTATTCAACGTGGCTCCAGAAATTTAAACAAAGACCAAAGGCCAATGAAATTATGATGTATATGTCTAAAAAGTATAGCTGTTTTAAATAACTGCTATGACTAACAATGAAAATTAGCATTATGTTTACATTTTGGTTTTTCCACTTTTCCCTTTCAAAAATAATACATATTATGTCTTTATAACACAGTGTTTCTCAAAATTACTTCCATAGAATTTTTTAACTTTCTATTTTATATTGGAGTATAGCCAATTAACGATGTTGTGATAGTTTCAGGTGCACGGCAAAGTGACTCAGCCATACATATACACGTATCCATTCTCCCCCAAAGTCCCCTCCCATCCAGGCTGCCACATAACATTGAGCAGAGTTCCCTGTGCTATATATAGAGTAGGTCCTTGTTTGGTTATCCATGTTAAATACAGCAGTGTGTACATGTCAGTCCCCACCTCCCTAACCATCCCTTCCCCCACCCTTCCCCAATGGTAACTGTAAGTTCAGTCTCGAAGTCCATGAGTCTGTTTCTGTTTTGTAAATAAGTTCATTTGTATCATTTCTTTTTAGATCTGCATATAAGCTATATCATATGATATTTCTCTTTCTCTGTCTGACTGACTTCACTCGGTATGACAATCCATGTTGCTGCAAATGGCATTATTTCTTTCTTTTTAATGGCTGAGTAATACTCCATTTTATGTATGTACCACATCTTCTTTATCCGTTCCTCTGTCAATGGACATCTAGGTTGCTTCCATGTCTTGGCTATTGTAAACAGTGCTGCAATGGACATTGGAGTGCATGTATCTTTTCGGACCATGTTTTTCTCCAGATATATGCCCAGGAGTCATATAGTAGCTCTATTTTTAGTTTTTAAGAAACCTCCGTGCTGTTCTCCATAGTGGCTGTACCAATTTACATTCCTACCAACAGTGTAGGAGGGTCCCCTTCTCTCTACACCCTCTCCAGCATTTATTGTTGTGGATTTTTTGATGATACCCATTTTGACTGGTGTGAGGTGATACCTCATTGTAGTTTTGATTTGGATTTCTCTAGTAATTAGTGATGTTGAACATCTTTTCATGTGCCTTTTGGTCATCTGTATGTCTTCTTTGGAGAAATGTCTATTTAGAGCTTCTGCCCATTTTTTGATTGGGTTGTTTGTTTTGATGACATTAAGCCGCATGAGCTGTTTGTAAATTTTGGAGGCTAATCCCTTGTTGGTCACATCATTTGCAAATATTTTCAACACTCATTTATGATAAAAACTCTCCAGAAAGTGGGCATAAAGGGAACATACCTCAACATAATAAAGGACATATACCACAAACCTACAGCTAACATCATACTAAACAGTGAAAAGCTGAAAGCATTTCCTGTAAGATCAGGAACAAGACAAGGATGTCCACTCTCGCCACTTCTTTCAACATAGTTTTGGAAGTCCTAGCTATGGCAATCAGAGAAGAAAAAGAAATAAAAGGAATCCAAATTCGAAAAGAAGTTAAACTGTCACTGTTTGCAGATGACATGATACTATACATAGAAAATCCTAAAGACACCACCAGAAAACTACTAGAGCTCATCAGTGAATTTGGTAAAGTTGCAGGTTACTTTCATAGAATTCTAGTTGCCCTGGATACTTAGTGCAAAAGGGCTTCCTGACCAGATAAATTTGGAAAATTCTACATACTTTACATTCTCTTAAGTAGGTGAAACACATTTTGCATATTAAATTTTAGTAAACTGAAAGTCCCCTTTAGAAAAGAAAGATGCTTAATTTTGTTTAATCCAGAATTTTTCAAATTGATTCCATGATTTTTATAGACATCTGTGATGATCCTCTGAGAGTGTTATACAGAAGAGTGGGAAATGCTGCTGTAATGTTACTGGAATAATGTTCACTGTGATATTGCAGGTTAGACTTTTTCAATAAGCAGGAAAGGAAAGCATTTGTTTATTTTTTTCCTTATCTTTTATCTATTAATAACTTTACACATAACATGGGCAACTATGCATATTTTCTCTCAAAGACTCTCTTTCATTCCCATTTTTGTCAACATCAACGTCAGGATTTGTCAAATGGAAGACACAGGTAGAATTTCCTCTTGTAACAATAGGCTTGTCAGATAATAAAATAATGCTGCACTCAACTCAGTGCCAGACAACAGGCTTAGAAGGAAGCGATTGGGTGTGCTCAGACCTGATGTATGCCTCTCACATCTTCTCATGCACCTGTTGGTTTGTGATTCTGCAATCACGTTTCGTTACTGCTTACAACCTTAGGGCTTCATGTTTTCAGAGGCAGCTCTGGAGCCAAAGCAGTTTTTCATCTAACTCTAGGCTGGATGGATTGCTTTTTTCTAAATCAAATTATTCTTTTCCTATAAGATGTATTTCTGAAATATAGTAGCACTGGCCTCTGTCTGAATATAATTAATATAATTAATGTTTGCAATGATAAATTCTTTACTGAGACATTTTTTTCCTTGTTTTTCATTGCAAGCAAGTTTGATGATGATGATAACACTTAACGTGAGATTTATCTCTTTAAAATTTTTTTTTTTTTTTGCGGTACGCGGGCCTCTCACTGTTGTGGCCTCTCCCGTTGCGGAGCACAGGCTCCAGACGCGCAGGCTCAGCAGCCATGGCTCACGGGCCCAGCCGCTCTGTGGCATGTGGGATCTTCCCGGACCGGGGCACGAACCCGTGTCCCCTGCATCGGCAGGCGGACTCTCAACCACTGCGCCACCAGGGAAGCCCTCTTTAAATTTTTTAAGTGTACATTACTGTTGACTATAGGTACAATGATGTATAGCAGATCTCTAGAAATTATTTATATTACTTAACTTAAACTTTATACCTTTGAATTAATAATTTCCCATTTCCCCCCTTCCTCCCTTCCCCCCTTCCCCCCAGCCCCTGGCAACCACCATTCCAGTCTTTGATTTTATAAATTTGACTGTTTTTGATACCTCATATAAGTGGAATCATACAGCACTTGTCTTTCTGTGTACTGAGACATTTTCTTAACCCAGACTTTTTCAGTCTTTTTTTTGGTAAGATATTTATCCATGTGGAATGACATCCAACTTTGTTTTGTTTCCAGGGTTCACTTCTTTCACATGCATTTTCTTACTTAATCCACAACACATGGTCCTGCCACCTTTGTCATTGTCTTAATTTTAGAGAGGATACCTTAAGGATCATATATTTATTTAGCAGAAGTTGGCAGAACGGAAATTTGAATCCAGGTCTTGTGCTGCGTTAGAGGGTTGTATCTGTGAATAATTACTAATGGATCACTTAATGTTTAATATCGTTTTGACGGCATAACACAGTAGCAGCACTGTGATGATGTTTTTTAAGAAGTCTTCCATGAATAATTCGGGTTGTTTTTGGTTTTGTAATTGCTCAGGGTTGGTGCAAATGTACAGTTCTCCTGTGAGGACAATTACGTGCTCCAGGGATCCAAGAGCATAACGTGTCAGAGAGTCACGGAGACTCTGGCTGCGTGGAGTGACCACCGGCCCATTTGCCGAGGTAAGGCCTGTATGATTGCGTCTGCCCAGGTTCTCTCTTTCCTCAGATTTGGCATGCTTTTCTGAACGATTTAAGTGCAAAGCACTGTGTATAGGCAGAGCAAAACGTGGTGATGATTTATGCTTTCATAGTGATGTAGGTAAACAAGAAATATTTTTTGAAATTTTTTAGCAGGCAAACATTTCCAGAGATATTTGTGGTTTTTAAATTTCAGGAAATACATGAGCAAATCTAATCATTCAAACACACACACATACTCGATATAACTTGGTATCTATCTATCTGTATACACAGTTTGCATATGTATGAAAATATGTTACATAACCAGATGCTTTGGAAAACTTTATGCATGTCCCTGCATATCTAAAAATTCTCACTTTGCAATAGTAGTGAAGTTGAGTTCTTGGGTTTTGATAGTATCAGTGATAAAGGGAGTTTGTTAACATGATCTGAAGCCATCGTTTTATTATTAAATCATATTAAACTAATCTTGGACATAGAAGGTCAAAATATTGCATTATCACCATCTTCTTCAGTGAGGCCAAAGTATGTATTTGTTGCTTCTGTGAAGTACATGAAGAATTCTACCAGAAGTATAGAAGCCATAGTGATCCCAGCAGAAAACTGTTGGCTATTTTACTAAGGAAGAATCAATAAAAGTAAAAGAAAAACTAGGTATTTTGTTTTGTTTGCATTTTGGCCATAAAAAAATTTATGCAAATTGGTAGTTTTAAAGGAAGAAGAAAAAAAGTACTAAGTTGAGGGCTTCCCTGGTGGCGCAGTGGTTGAGAGTCCACCTGCCGATGCAGGGGACTCGGGTCCGTGCCCTGGTCCAGGAAGATCCCACATGCCGCGGAGCGGCTGGGCCCGTGAGCCATGGCCGCTGAGCCTGCGCGTCCGGAGCCTGTGCTCTGCGGCGGGAGAGGCCACAACGGTGAGAGGCCCGCGTACCGCAAAAAAAAAAAGTACTAAGTTGAACAAGGAATAAAAAGTATATTCTTATATACTTTCATATATAAGAATATCTTATCCCTCCTTATAGTCTTTTTCAAGTGAATGGATTCATAAATTTTTATTTTAAAATGTTCCAGTTGTAAAAAGGTACAGTACAAGATGAACAGTGTTAACTTATATCCTGTGAAATGAAGTAGTTGCAAAATACATTGCTAGTTTCATCAAAGCTAAAATACTAGATTGCAGGCTTTAGTATAGTGTACCTTTACCTATAACAACTTGGTGGCTTTTTACATGTAGAAAACACAGCTTTGTAGCATCTATTCATCCCGAGGGCAGAGTGGGCGTGTGGTCTGGTTGCAGGTGGCCCTTTCCCATGAAAAGTTTCCCTTCTTGGAGAAGCACCCATCTCTGGTCAGGAAATGTGTATGGCTGCGCCCCTCCCCTTTTGGTCACTAGACTATTTGTACACTAATACTAAAGTGACATCATTAGGCTTTCAAAGGAACTGTAGCAAAATCCATATTCCCATGAAAGGATGGTAATGTTCATGCCCCAGTTACAAATGAGGACTAAGCCACAGGTATTATCTTTGCCCTAAGGAAAAAATATGCTTTCATTTTTAAATGTTTTTCTTGCTCTTCTATACCAGGAACATATGTCATTATTTAAAAGCCCACACTAGACAAAACTAGTAAATGTGCATCTGCTTTAAATTGATATTTTAGAGTAACATAAAGGAACTATTGAGTAGGATATTATTTGATTCTTACCTTATTTATTAATCCAGAAGTTTTCCTTTTTTTTTCCCTTTGGCCCAAATCTCATCTACACTCATAACAATATTTCCTAGCACATTGGCCCCAGCTTATATGCTGATTTGGTGTCAAACACGCAGGTGCTTGCTCCATCCAGGCTAATGGTGGGACACTTCCCTCCATCCCCCTGGACCACCATCTGCTCACTTTTAGAGGTAATTAGAGGAGGAGTCCTCTGGCTTCCTGTTCCCATAGACTCTAATGCCCTGCTTCATCATTTTAGAAGAGAAAGCTCTCCCACAGGGTCTTTGTCTGTTGTGTGATTCTGGCCAGGTTTCCCTGGAAGCCTCCTCACCTCTCTCCACACCCACTTCTGTTTGTCACACTCAACTTTATTCATCTCTTCTTTTTTCCTCCCAGCTGTTAACTCAGCTGTTTTGCTTTAATTAGATGTACCTTCATTTTCATGGACTAATCCTTTAGCTCTTTTTCAATTTATTACTTTTAACTTCCTGAAATAATGAGCTATAGCAGCAAGAAATAATTAAGGAAGAGTTTTCTTATAGGATGTATATTTTAGATCTGCATAATAGAACGAAAGCAGACTGTGTCTAGAGAACAGTAAAAAATATCTTTAAAAACACAGTTTTAAAGAAATAAGTATTTTAGAGCATTTGGAGTAGTATGACATTAAACAAAAAAAATTAAAGTCCTGAAATCTCCTAAATAGGAGAATTTGAGATAAACTGTTTAGAATTAGGTGATAACAATTAGGTGACAGAAAACCAAACCCAAGAGAAGCTTAAAACAAATGGAAGTGGATTTCTCTCTTATACAGAAGTTAAGAGCTAGGCAGTACAGGACAAGAACGGCAGGTCTGTTTCAGATATGAAAATGTCCTCAAGACTCACTCTGTCCTCACTATGGTCACGCCTCCATCCTCAGAGTCCACGGTGGTATCCAAACTCCAGGTGACTGGATGGAGGAGGTTAGAAGAAGCAGGGTTAGCAGAAGTATGCTAACGAGAGTCTGCAGGAACCATCATATGCATTTCTGCTCATTCTCATTGGCCAAAATCCAGCCAGATATTCTCACCTTGTTGTGAGACTTAGAAACATATATATTTTCTATTGTGTGTTTAAATATATGCCAAACAATTATATTTCTATGAAAGAAAAGGAGAATAGATACTAAGGGAATCTTTGCCATGGGGGTATATTTTTATAAGGAGAGGTGGGATAAATCACTGAATAAATGACACTTTTTTTTTTTTGCTTCCCCGTATCATCTGCAGCTTTTCATGAGTGGAGAGTGCAGATAAATTAGAGAATCATTCATCCCTCTCTCATGTCCCTTGGCATTTTTGTATCAGTGCAGGACTATATGTGTAAGCTATATGGATGAAAAAAAGGGTGGAGCTGTGTGTATATGAATATCCCACTTTCTGGACTGGAAAGGGCTCATCTGTAAGTATCACGGTTAAGCAAGGAACCTGTCCTCCCCTTCAACACCCAACTCTCTTTCTCTGCCCTGTACTCACCTCCTGGCCACATTGCCCTCTCACAAGAGGCAGTTTCCTCCAGCAAAGCCAGCAGGAACACCCTTCCCTCTAGTCTGCGTGACAGAGTCTTATATAACATAAGTAATCACCATATACCATGACCTGATCGATTACATATACAGATGGATGGTCAAACGTCTTAGTGCCTCTGTAGGCTGACCCAATAGAGGATCACTTCGAGCAGTCTCTAGAGCAGGGCTCTCCACTAGAAATAAAATGCAAGCCACAGATGTAATTTTAAAACATCTGGTAGCCAGATTTGAAAAGGAAAAGAAGCAGGTGCAGTTAATTTTAATAACATATCGCTAATTTATTTAACCAAAATATTACAAATATAATTTTAATGTACAGTCAAAAAAATTATAGGGAGATGCTTTACTTTTTTCTCTTTCTTTTATTCATACTATGTCTTGGAAATCCAGTGTGCATTTTATGCTCAGAGCACATCTCAGCTCAGACCAGCGGCATTTCAAGTGCCCAATAGTCAGATGTGCTAGTGGCTACCATGGACAGCGCCACTCCGGCTGTGTAGCTCAGCCCAGTTCCAGTTTTCTCAGCACTCAACAGGCTTGTGGGGAAGCAGTGATCTCCATGAGTCATGGGTGGTTTCCTGGCAGGCATCCCTCAGTGTAGAACATACTTTCTTCTATTAAAGCCCATACATTTTCCAGGTTGGCAACATTTAGGAGCCCTGAGTCTGTCATCATTCCCTCCTTTAAATAGTGTCTCTACTGGAAATAGTGTCTGTACTGGCTTTTAATGACTGATTCCTCAATTAAAGAAGAGCTGAAAAAAACCTTTCTTTAGTTGGAACTTTTATGGCTATTTCTATAAAGATAGCTTTAGCTGTCTAAAGTGTAGGGGGAAATGGATAACATGAAACATAATGATGTTTCAAATGCTACCCAAAACACAACATAGGGATATTTACTTAGCTGTCAGTAGGTTCCAGACACCAAGTGCAATTTTTCAAGTTCATCTTCTCCTCTGTGCTACCCCTTAATACATTGTATGTAAGAGGCGAGCACCATGGCTTAGGTTTTCCTGATGCACCCTGAGCCTTTAAAGCAGCCCTTATATTGATCATCTCAGCCACATGTTCTAAATTCAACTATCTATCAAATGCAATAAAATGCCTCTGGTCTGAGCATTGCACGCATTATGAGATTTCAGCTCAGTCAGTTAAGGAAGGACTGATTCTCGAGGCTCCCTTCTTCATGAAGGGTCTCTAACTCTTAAGTAATTATCATGCCTTCTCCACAGAAGGAATATCTGGTAGAGGCATTCGATAAATTGCGGTGAGTCAGGAGTGATCTTTCACACCTGGACACTGGGTCCTAAGCCAATGCTTACTTACCTTAGCTAATTAGCTCTGAGAATGGGAGATGTTACCTTTTCTTCCTGTTACCACAGGGATGAATGGTTGCCATAGCTCAGTAATTACACAAGTGATTTTGTTTGAAATTATGCTTACTTCATTTAGGGATATGAAAACAACCATTATGAGTTTTCACAGGGTAAAATATGAGCTGTTTGGAACTGTATAAGTATCTTTAACTAGCAGTAGATGTTTTAAATAAGCGAACAAAAAAGAGAAGAAGAGGATATACTTCTTTTTAAGTAAAATGTTCCAGCTGGCATTTCATTCCATCAGTATTTAGGGGGGATATATAGAGAGAATTTCTTTTAATGCTAATGCACTTTGATCTGTGGAATTAATATTTTTAGTTGCTCTCTGAGTTGAAAGGCCACATAAGAAAAGTGAAGTGTTTTTTGCAATTTTAACTGTGGTTACATGGAAGCCAATTAGAGCTACCAAGGGTCACAGAATAAAGTTATTATTATCTTGGGATTCCAGGTCAGGTTAGCTCAGAATTACACTTAGCTTATTAACTTTTCACTTACCAAGAACTTTACAGTTTATTCTTCCCTACTCATAGTTTCTGTCCATACAGAAATGACCTTTTAAATGGTAGTGAAAAGACCATTTATACCTGAAAGATGACTTCATTCTACCAGATTAAAGGTCCAGAGCCAATTGTAAGATATTTTAATACTAATTATTATATCAGGTACCCGTGAGCTCAGAGATTTAAAGAAGCATACACACGTTTTAAAGAAAAAATATTTCCTTGTGATAGATATAAAAATATTGAGAACTCTCAGGGTTTGCTCTCTTAGGAATGTTCATATGTAAGAGACATTAGTATTAAGTGTATTTATCACGCTGCACATCACACCCCTGGTACTTATTTATCTTATAACTGGAAGTTTGTGCCTTTTGACCACCTTCCTCCCTCACACCATTCTCCCCCTTTGTAGCCACACATCTGATCTCTTTTTCTATGAGTTTGTTTGTTCATTTGTTTGTTTTTGAAGTATAATCGCCTACAACACCATGTTAGTTCCTATTACACACCTTAGTGATTCAGTATTTCTGTACATTACAAGATGATCACCATGATAAGTCTGCTTACAAGATGTCACTATAAAAAGTTATTAAAGTATTACTGACTATATTCCCTATGCTGTGACTCATTTATTTCATGACTGCAAGTTTGTACCTCTTAATTTCTCACACTTTTAACTTTTACTTCCAGTGAATTTGGATAAATTTCTGGTTTCACTTCTAGACTTCTAAGGATTTATACTCTTTACTTGAATGTCACTTGGGAGAAAAACATGTTTTTCTCTATTTTTTATTGTTACTGGAAATAACAAAGCCATGTATTTTTATACCTCTCCTCTCAAATTCTACTGACATAAAATGACCTGAAAGCTAATGTTAATTTGGTGCTAATTATGTTCCTAGAACCTGCCTGGGAAGTTTTGACAGTTCCCTTGCATTTGTTTTCCTTCTGCTTGGAACACTTCTGCCCCAGGTGTCCATATGGGTCTCCATCCTACACTGGTCATCAGATGTTGTCTCATCCAAACCCTTCCATGCCCACCCTCTTCCAGATATGCTTTGAACCCCGACCCTGCTTTTCTGTAAAGGTCAAATATCCTCCTGAATTAGATGGTCATGTGTATAATTGCCTGAGGAAGTCAAGGAACTTAATTTTATTCTCTCTCTGCTGTATCCTCTATGCCTGAAACAGTGCCCAACTCTTACAAAGCATTTACTGTTTATTTCCTTACTCCCTATGCTATGGTGTGTCGGAAAATGCGCTGAAGGCTTTACTCGAGTTCTTTCCTTCAGTCCTTACAGCTATCATAGATGAAGTTATGATTGTTATGTGGATAACCTGAGAGGCTTAAAATGAAATAATTTAAGATAGGACATCTAGTAACTTCATAAACCAGGCCTAGAACTCAGGTGTGATTAAGAAAAGCAAACTCTTAACCTGTGACATACTTTCCCCATTTTGGTTGACATTCTGGTTAAAGACATAAAGTCTGTGGTTTTCTTCTAAATCATACAAGATATACACTATCCAGTATAATTCTTAATGTGCTTGAAAAAACCTTCAGATGTGAGTCCAGATATCCTATTAATTTAAGTTTGGTCAATTAGAATATTATTCTCTTCAACTATTTTGATTAATTAAGTAGTTACTATAGAACAGTAAAGATTCCTGGAACTGATTATACATAAATAGATAAATTACTACTTCAAATTATATAAGATAAATTGTGTGAAACAAATGTTTTATACATAATAAATATTCAGTGATTAAATGGATAAATGGCACAGATTGACATTCAGAATTGGTTAGTTTTTTTTTTTTCTTTGCTGTGGTACGCGGGCCTCTCACTGTTGTGGCCTCTCCCGTTTGCGGAGCACAGGCTCCGGACGCGCAGGCTCAGTGGCCATGGCTCACGGGCCCAGCTGCTCCGCGGCACGTGGGATCTTCCCGGACCAGGGCACGAACCCGTGTCCCCTGCATGAGCAGGCGGACTCTGAACCACTGCGCCACCAGGGAAGCCCCAGAATTGGTTAGTTTTATACTCCCTTTCCACTTTCCTTCTTGATCTGTATTTCCAATGATCATTTTGTGAATTCTGCTTTTATCTTAAAAACATGTAAGATATAAGCAAAATTTGAGTTTACAAATTTAGAACACTGTCACATGAGTGATATTAGCTATACATTAATTAGGTCGTGGTTATTATCAAAGAACATTTATTAAGCATTTTTAAGATTTAAGTGTAAATTACTTTACGTTAGGTGTTATATTTCCAAAAAGGTTTTGACAAGGGGGAAAGCCTTTGCAGGAGCAGAAAGTGATATTCAACTGTAATACGTATAAATGTGTATATACATTTCCATTATGGGAATGCATTTAAATTTTGCTATAAACACTTGCTTGGCACTAGTATATTGTAATTACCTAATTATTTGCTTAATTAAATACTTTGTTGACTAATCCAATGTGTGTTTAATCCAGAAGCAACTGTGTGGGAAGTAGTTCCCCGTCTGCAAGGACACAGTGAGATTGCTCATCATAATCAGAGCAGGCCGCTAAGCTTTCTCTGTGTCTGAGCAGCTATAGGGGAAGGAGTAGAGTTCACTCTGCTCTCTCCACTGTACAATTCAGAGAAATTGCAGCTTGGTATGACCCTTCCCGCAGCAGAACCAGAGAGCAGAGAAAAAACCCCAGGCAGTAGATCATCTGCAGGAGACATAGAAGATAATGTCCAGTCTGTGCTTCATCCGCCATGTGGATTTGGACAATGGCACACAGCAATCATGATAACTCAAGAAACATTATTATTATCTGATAGCGACTCTACACATAGGTGGTTGAACTTTGAGTTGTGGCCAATAGAAAATCTGAGAATTGTCTCTGACTAGTAGGAAAGCCTTGATGTAAGAAACTAGAACCTAATGAATTGCAATTGGTGTGATGATGGTAGGATGGTCACATGATGAAGAGGCAGATGGTTAGAAAGGCAAAGACCGAGGGACTAGCTAAAATTTTCAACAGTTTCCCAAGAAAGAGGATTAGAAGTAAATAATTAGAGTTAAATCATATTATTTAAGGCTATCAACCTACTCAAAAAATACATCAACAAGTATCTATGGGGTAACTATTGAATGCCAGGAATTGTTCTAATTGTTGAGGTTATACAGGGAGGAAAACAAAACAAACAAACAAAATCCCTGCCCTGAATATTCCCACATACTTCATTTCAGCTGATTATTTTGATGGCTTGATTAAAAGTATGGGTAGAAAAAGGAGTTAAAAAGCTAATTTATTAGGAAAATGTACTGCAAAAATAGGGACATAGTTGTAAGAAAACGAAAAAATATTTTATGTATTAATTTGACAAGTTTTGGTGAGAAATACTTCTGAAGGGACTGGATTCATAACTTGTTCTATGTGAAACACAGTACCATGTATGCAGGAAAATGTGCTGGTTTCCTATGTAAATTTTACTAATAGTTATCTCACTAAAAATATAATCACTAAAAATCCTATCTCCCCAAACAGTGGGTAAGATGAATTTCATGAAGAGCTGGGAACCAATTTCAATAAGTCAAGTTGAGGTCAAGCTTCAAAGCAAAGAACTAAGACCTAGGGCCATTGACAGGCTGTCAGATTTGGTGAACTTTCTAGCAGAGTGACAGCTGGGGCTAACGATTGGATGAGTACAAATTGTCCATGGTAATATAACACATTAGTTCCCCACTGCACACATTCTTCACATGTCTTTTTTCGAAGTTTGAAATGCTTAGGATGGCACTTTGATAATATTAGTTTAAAACTAGTCAACAGATATTTATTGAGTAACACTATGTTTCTTTCAGCTCTTCAGTGTGAAATTTCACAAAGTAGGGTAACACAAAGGTATGATAACTCAAATTTTATTGATAACTTTTATTCTAAGTTTCTGTAATTAATACCCATATTATTGGAAGGCTTTAAGAAAATTTCAGATCTGAAGTTCATGATCCTCTCGAGAACATGTTCCTAAAAGCAAACTCACTGGAGAGGGAAATCATACAGCACAGGTGTATGTGCTTGTGGGCTCTGCTCTGTTCAATGACCTTTGGAGCCAAGACACGCCTACTGGGGTTTGAAAACCAGGCGACACTATTTATTAAAAAGTGTTCATTTGGAAAGCAAATGCCAATATTTTAAAAGTTAACTTTCATATGTTTTTATTAATCAATGTATAGTAGATTAATTCTTAGCTAATTATTTTCATAGTAAGTATCCAGTACCTGAAATGTTGTGTAAGGTCAGCTTCCCACAGTTTTTATGTCAGTAACTATCAACATTAGATATGGTGCTGAGGGTATACAGATAAGTGAGGGAAGGATGCTTTCCCAAGGTCAAGGGAACCACAACCTTGTTGGAAAGAGAGATCTGTACATTGACAATTACAATACTAGGAGTAGGCATAATTGATATTATTGCTGTATCAATGTAAATGGAAGAGAGAGATATATTCCTGGAGGGCAGTTAGGGATTTCCCCATTAAAAGGTTTCTGTGACTTCTCCCCTACAGCCTGGCCCTTGGGGGTCAGAATCCTGTTCTCTTGTAGCTCAGTCTCTTAGGACAATACCTGACCTGCTCAGCCAACAAAAGGAAGGAAGGAAGGGTGGGTTATGAATAAAATCTACTCTTCAGTGGACAGCAGTTTAATCAGTTCGTGTGATATTGTATCTTAGGAAAATGAACCTGAGATTCTCTTCTATTAGTTCTTATTTGTGAAATTAGTTTCTTCTGCTCTTTTCCCAAACCCAGTTTAAATTATTAATGTTGAGAGTGGAGTTCAGGCTGACATGTGATTTACAAAATTGTGTACTGATTTTTTAAAGGCTTCTTTCTTAAAGTGGAGGTCAGTTGAAATATTTTTATATTCAAAACTTAGTCATTCTTATCGGGTTATGTTACTTCCGTGATTTACTTGGTCTTTCATTTTTAAGGTATTTTCTTTTTCCTTTTAGAGCCACCGTTTCTATTTTCTTTCTTCACAAATTCAACTTATTTTAAGTTCTTATTTGCATTGTGCTATAAGGAAATGGGTACAGTTTGTTACAGAATACAATGATACAGTGTAAAACTTGAGAGGAAATTTAAATATCATCTGTTCCTCCTTGTTTAAAATTAAAAGGATGAAGCTGTGGGGGGTCGGGGTTACTGGTTCAAGGTCATATCGTTTAGGGCATAGTTGAGACACTAACTCTGGTCTCCTGAATTCTTATTGCATTGGGTGCAACCAAAGGTCTAAACAGACGGTCTCTGAGTCAGAATGGTGCTTGAAATGGACTAATTTGATTTGACATTGTCCATGGTGCTATTGTAATTAAGTCATTCTGTGAATGGCAGTGCCTTGGGAAACATAATAAAGAGTTCCAGGTTACCGTTGCAGATACCAAGCAAGGGTCCTGAAGGCTGAGCGAAATCTACTTGCCAGCTTGAGTTCACAGATAGCTTTTCATTGCAATAAATGCTGGACACATAACTTGAAGTTCCATGTATGTCTTGTGTCTTCATCACACAGATGAAATCCTGTGGAAAATAATATCATCTCTATGTACTTCTAGCTAGAACGTGTGGATCAAATCTGCGTGGGCCCAGTGGTGTCATTACCTCCCCTAATTACCCAGTTCAGTACGAAGACAATGCACACTGTGTGTGGGTCATCACTACAACAGATCCAGACAAGGTAAGGCTCTCATCTTCCCCCTCTGCGTACCTGATGAAATCAGCACTCTGCCTGGGCAACTATTTACAACGAACAACCTGGTGAATGTCATGCACCCTTACATTTTGTTGTTTTAATTAAAAATCTTCTGCTGCATTGTGTGTGCATCTGTCTACATTTGTTGCAGAGCCAGTTTTAGATTCAGTTAATTCTTAGTGAGTATTCTCAGTGTGCTTGCTCCCTACTGGTTCTGGAGATTATGTTTATGCTCTCTTTTTTCCAGTTTTATTGTGATGTGATAGTTGACATATAACACTGTATTAGTTTAAGGTGTACAACAGAATGATTTGGTACGTGTACAACAGAATGATTTGGTACGTGTACAACAGAATGATTTGGTACGTGTACAACAGAATGATTTGGTACGTGTTTTTAAATGATTACCACAATAAGTTTAGTTAACATCCATCACCTCACATAGTTACACATATTTTTTCTTGTGATGAGAACTTTTAATATCTACTCAGCAAAACTTGATGACTGATGGGTGGAGGGTGGGGAGTGAGGGGGGGGTGGTGAGGAGCCATGGGCAGGTGGTTTTGATTCTCCTGCTTAACACGGTGTCCACCTGGCTTCAAGTGCAGGTGCTGTAAGCGGGAGGAGGAGTCAAGAAGGGCTTCGGGGCGTGTGGTGAAGCCCTGACCAGGACGGGCACAGGGTCTAGCTTCCTGGGGAGTCCTGGTGGGCGTCCGCTGTCCTTGCGTAGTTACTGATGATGATGCCCTTCTTTACTCTCCTAATTATTCCAGATTGGAGCAATAGATTCGAAGTTCTCGCTACCTCGAACCAGGGAAAGGGCCTCAGAAACCAGTCTTTTATGGGAAGAGATAATGAGTTTGGCTCTAGGCATAGTGAGAGTGAGGCGCCTGCTGTGTCTCCAAGTGGGTCTCCCTGGTAGAGGTCAATTCGGAATTCCCGGGTGTTTCCTTAGCTGCTGAAACCTGGGATGTGTGTGACATCATGCAGAGGAGACAAAGAGCCAAAGAGAGTCCTGATGGTGGCATCATCTTTCTCTCAGGGCCAGCCGGAGGGTGGACTGGGCTCCAGTGTCATGAATGGTAGTGATCTTGCAACTACAAGTGCCACGTAGAGTTTAAAAATACTAAACTGTTGTATGGATGAAGCGGGATACCCTGGTGTTCCAACAGGGAAAGTAGTGGCTCCAAACTAAATCGTCAGGGGATTTGTTTAACTCCCTTCCAGTATTTTAAAAATTCATTTAAATCCAGATTACATATGGAATAATCATAAATATTTTCCTATACGGAAGATATGCCTGTATATCTGTGTTTCTGTTTCTTTCCAATTGTCAACTGAAAAAAAGCACAGCCTAAAAGTTGAGGATTAGTTTTATTTGGCAGACGTACTGAAGACATAAGCCCAGGAGACAGCCTCTCAGATCTCAGGGACTGCTCTGAAGAGGTACAGGAGGATCCAGGATATAAAGGAGGTTTTGGAAAAAAACAGGCAGTCGAACATCAAAAGATCACTGTTAATAAGAGAAAACCAGACCTCTCAAGTTCAGGAATTTAGCGCTTTTCTGTGTGTGGGAAGATGCAAGGGTCTGGGCTCAATGAAATCATTCCTTTGATATGCAGCACCTCAACTGTCTAGGGCCAGTATCCTGTTTTTCTCCAACCTGAATCCCCTCAGGGTGCAGAGGCTGGTGGCTTGATGGCCACGACACCCTTTGTTTACTGATGCGGCAGGCGACATTCTTCATCCACACTGTATATACTGAAATAATTGATATCTCTGTGCAAATAAAGGAAGCTTAGAGTTCCCATTGTCTAAACCCTTTACCTGACAGAGAGGAAGCTGAGACCCAGGGAAGGTAAGATTGCACAGCTCCTTACTCTTATTGCAGGATAAAAACACACGTGCTCTTTGCACTGCACTGTGATAGCCTCTTCCTTAGCTTTCTTCCTCCCTAAAGAAGAGTTATTTCTTTTGTAGCTATCTATTCCATTATCACTTTGACGAGAACCACAAGGAAGTGAAATAATAGGTTATTCAGTGCGTCAATAGGATATTTTTGGCTGTAGATAATAGAAGAGCTGACTAAAAGCCAGAAGTTTTAGGGAAAAGCTATTTCATGCAGAGCCAGGGAGATTCCAGGTTTAATTCAGGAGCTCAGTAACTTTGCTGAGGGCTCAAGTGTTTGCCTTTCTTTTTTGCTCGGGTCTCCAGAGCAGTGATAACATCCCCCTCAGGTCACAAGATGCTGCCACACCATCACATTCAGTGTTCAATGAAGAAATGTGGCATGTCTTTCTTAGAAATGGTAGGAATTGTCTAGAAATTCCCAGAGGCTTCCCTTCTGGTCCAACTGAGTAAAATGTCCACAATCCAGATCATGGACAGCCTGAGGAAGCCAGAGAAAGGGCCAATGGTTATGGATAACCAGTCATGTCTACCACATGCAGACAAGCAAAAGGTCAAAGGAAGAGATTTCGGTTATCACCAGATTGATCTTTTGCTTTTCAAATGTTTCAAATCCCATTATAATCCTGTTTTACCCGACACCAGTAGACTAAAATTAGTTAAAACTCATTAAATATGTACTTTGATGTTTTGAAGTTGATTTTTAAACTTGGCCAAACTGCAAAGTGACAAATGAAATAATGAATTTATGCAGTTTGGGTTTATACATTTTTCTCATTATACAAGTTCACTTTTCTCTCTCATGTTTTTGTACATTTACGTAGATTTTTCTAAAGACTTCACATATATTTTATTGACTCTGAACACGTAACAATTAACAAGTTAAATTTCAGGAATTTTGTGTTATACTGCTTCAGAAAATTCTTTGCCTTCCTTTATTTATTTTGGTGAAATGTTCAGAGAAGAACCAAGGCTTCCAGTTGATAGACTAACAAACTGATCTTCTTACAAGAGCACTACTTAGTCACCTGAAGGCATCTCAATTAAGCAGAATTACCATACAAATTGAGCAGCAGCCATTGCCATTAAGTATAATTAGGCTTAATTTGATTCCTTGGGAGACAGTCCGCATAAGGGGGTTTCCCGATGAAGCGCATGGTGATGAAGGTATATTACATATTGAGCATAAGAGAAAAGAACAGTTATGTAAAGGTTTCCAGACAGTGACTCCTGCTAGAAGCATTAACAGAATTCTAGATAAGAAGAGTTGTTGGTATACCTTAATTTGTTGTTTGACATGCTTTGTAAACTTTAAGAAATAAGATCGAATAGAAATCTAAAATCAGTTTCCAAATTGATGAGTCAATGAGAGATTAGTTAGTAAACTCCTCTTCTTTTGAAAGATTAACCCTCTCATGATGATCTGTACTCTTTCCTGGTCTTAGATCTGCTTTGACCATTATATAACCAAGTTCCCTGTGTCAGTTTATACCAAGTGTTAACATAAAATGGCTGATAGCGAGCAATTATTGTGGGAAGTTCATTGTGTCTCTTAGTAACGTATGTTACAATTTATAATACTGAGGGATGTCAAGTTAAAAGGAATACTAGAAGTCTGTTCACTTACATATGTTTATTTATATACATATATAATTATCCTAATGTATATTATATTAAAACACATTATATATAATGCATATTAGAATTATATGTATTAATATAATGTGTATCATAATGTGTATTATATTAATATGCATATATTAGGAGAACCTGATATGTAGGCAGAAAGTTGGAAAAAAAAAAAACAAAAAAGTTCCTCAAGAAGATTCAATTTAGTGGAGAAGCAGTTTTCTAAGACAATTGTTCTTGCCGAACTAGTCTAGTAGAAATTCAGTAGAAACGAACACAAGTAATAAGATATTTATTAATATATTTTATTGTAAACACATTCAACAATACGTATTTTCTCAGGTAAAACTCTTGAGGAGTCCTGTGACCAAATTCCCTAAAAGTAATAGGTGGTTAGTGAACCACAGATTATGGGAATTATTAGCAAATGCTCACCAACATTTATCCCTGGGGTTTTCATTGAAAGGATTAAACATGGAAGACAGCTTTCCTTGGAATCCTTTGATGTATGGATATATGTGTGTGTGAGTGTTTATTTTTTTCTCAAATACATTTTGTGCTGGCATAATTTTAGTACCTAATTTTAATTTGAGCTCCTCAGAGAGTAGTATTCTTTTGGTATTAAACTCAGGATTGAAGTGATTTAAGACGTTTGAACGTTGTCTTATGTAGTTCATCCAGGCTGCTATAACAAAATATCACAGACTAGGTGGCATACAGAAAACAACCATTTAACGCCTAATGGCTTTGAGCCCCAGTATTTCCTTATGGTGTTAACAGCACCCACCTCTGAAGGTTGTTGTGAAGAGGATAAAGTCAGTGTAAAGCACCTAAAACGTTGTCTTCCAAATACTAAGACAAATGCCTCCTTCCTGCTCTTCTTCCCCTTGCTCCTCCCTCTTTCTCCATCCCTTCCTTCTCTTCACTATTATTATTAATAATAATAAAGCTAGATTCAAAAAGACATAAATGGAACCCTGAATGGCAGGTAAAGGGTTTAAATGTGATGCTAAGGACCCAGGTTGTCAGTGTAGGGCACCGCATGGAGGGAAGGAAGGACATTATAATGCACATTATGTCTTAGAGACCATTCTGCCCACAGTCAGATGGACAGATTTGAAGGGCACAAGATCGGAAGCAGGAAACCTCAGGACTTTATTTTAATTATGAGACAATATGAACCTAAATCAGCACAACGGCATCAGACTTGGAGAGAAGAAAATGGATTTGAGAGATATTTAAGAGATGGGTAACCAGTCACAGCAATTTATACATTTATATTGCACCTTTGATTTAATGAATAACTCGACATCTAAAGACAAATAAGAAAATTTGCTTTATGTTCAGTGCTTTTAAGAAAATACAGCTGTTTATCAGAGTCCCTTTGGGGGAAGGAGCATTGACTTATTATTCAGTGGATTTTGTACATAATTTCAAGTAACAAATTCATGCAGATACAGAAAAGGCATTCATTTCCATTTACAACATTTTAAGCTGTTTTGAAATGGAATTTGAATAGATATAGTTCAGTAGACTTTCTTTTCCCATTAGGGGAGTCACAGATTGGTGGAGAAGCAGAGACTAGACACCACTGTCAGCTATAACACTGCACTAAGCATCCTTGTGTTTCCCTCACAGACACCCTTCCAGCCCAAATGCCACGATGGGGTCTGTCTGCTTTTCTTGTATGTCACTAATGTCTGCCGGGAAAGTTGGCTTCCTTGCCAGCTTCCCTTCACTGCACATTAGGGGCTCCCTTGTATTCTTCTGGGCCGTCATCCTTCATCTTGTGTTATTGATTCATTACTTCGTCCTTGTCAACTCTCCAATATATTCCCCTCTCTGTACCAGCCCTCTTGTTGTCAATGTCCTCCCCATCATCACTGTTTAATATTTGCAGCCTCTTTCATGAACTGAGTTAGGGTCATGTGACTTTCCTTCTCCGGTCTCTGGACTTGCCCTTCCCAATATCCTTTCTTCTCTGTCACAGGGACACCTGCACTCTTTTCATTGGGCTCAGCTCTGACTCTTGACTTCTTTACCCAAATTTACTTATATCTCTTCTTGGCACTCAAAACACAATAGAAAACAAGGTGTGTGCTTTTGATTTGCTTGCATTTTAAGCCCAAACCTGAATTACACACACATGCACACTCACATACACACATGTGCACACATGTGTATGTGTACACACACGCACACATGATGGAGACAGCATCAGTAGTGTGCAGACTGCAGTACAGATGTGAAAAATGACTGTGGAGAGTTAGACACAGGCTTTGTGTGTAGCAATAATTGTATGTCCCCATGTGCCCAGAAGAATGACTCTTGGTCCTCAGGAAGGAAGGGTGGAGAAGGTTTTATATTGTTTTGTTTCTCTTCTGTTTTCTGTAAGTGGTGTGTGTGTGCTTTATGATAAACGGAGACAGGAATATCCATTTTCTTTGAGGCTCTGAGGTTCCCTAGTTAATTCTTCTGTTCCTGGTTAACTTTACACATCTTAAAAGTGGTCACCTTTTATTTTTCTTTTAATATGTATCACCTACTCACGCTTTGCATTTATATACATTTCCTTTCTTCTTTTCAGTGCTCTTCTTATTTAACACAATAGTAATTATTACAAGTAGCAAAACAAAACCTATTCATTCAGCAGATTTTTGAGCCACACACTCTTTTTTTTAACATCTTTATTGGAGTATAATTGCTTTACAATGTTGTGTTAGTTTCTTCTGTACAACAGAGTGAATCAGCTATACGTATACATATATCCCCATATCCCCTCTTTCTTGCATCTCCCTCCCACCCTCCCTATCCCACCCCTCTAGGTGGTCACAAAGCACCAAGCTGATCTCCCTCTGCTATGCGGCTGTTTCCCACTAGCTATCTGTTTTACATTTGGTAGTGTATATATGTCCGTGCCATTCTCTCACTTCGTCCCAGCTTACCCTTCCCCCTCCCTGTGTCCTCAAGTCCATTCTCTACGTCTGCGTCTTTATTCCTGTCCTGCCCTAGGTTCTTCAGAACCATTTTTTTGTTTGTTTTCTAGATTCCGTGTATATGTGTTAGCATACGGTATTTGTTTTTCTCTTTCTGACTTCTCTCTGTATGACAGACTCTAGGTCCATCTACCTCATTACAGATAACTCAATTTCATTCCTTTTTATGGCTGAGTAATATTCCATTGTATATATGTGCCACATCTTCTTTATCCATTCATCTGTCGATGGACACTTAGGCTGCTTCCATGTCCTGGCTATTGTAAATAGTGCTGCAGTGAACATTGTGGTACATGTCTCTTTTTGAATTATGGTTTTCTCAGGGTATATGCCCAGTAGTGGGATTTCTGGGTCATATGGTAGTTCTATTTTTAGTAGTTTAAGGAACCTCCATACCGTTCTCCATAGTGAGCCACACACTCTTGTAGATAATTGGGAAAGAGTGATGAACAGAGAGCTAAGGTCTGCTCTCTGTGGAGATGCCACAGCAGAAGGAAGAGGGAGAGAATCAGCCAACAGCCCAACTCAGTAAAATATATTCAACTGGTGACCGGGAATCTCATGACAATGAAACAGGATGGAGAAATCATATATTGAGGATATTAGATATTATAAAATAAAGTTAAACTTTGTATAATGCTTACCACCTGGACGTAACCCAGACGTATATTTTTGTTTTAATATATGGTCTTTTGTTTTTTAATGTACACACATCGTGATTTAGCAAAAAATGAGGTCACACTCTAAAAACTTTTATGTCACCCTATTAAAGGACAAAGGGAAAAGTGTCCACAAGTAAAGTGGAGGAGGCTGTGTGTTTTTTTCTTTTTCTTTTTTTATGATTAGGTTGGTGAAAAATTTCCTTTGGTTTTCAAGTAAAAATAAAAGACACATTTTTCATTTTCACCAAGAACTTTATTGAACAAACGTATTCACCCTTGTGTTCCACTACCTTCTGCCATCTTTCAGGAAACTTCGTAATCCCATCTTCCCAAAACTTCTTATCTTTTTGAGCAAAGAACTGTTCCAGGTGCCTTTTACAGTCTTCCAGGGAATGGAAATTTTTCCATTAAGAGAATTTTGTAAAGACCGAAATAAATGGAAATCTGAAGGTGCAATGTCTGGTGAATACAGTGGATGAATCAGAACTTCCCAGCCAAGCTGTAACAGTTTTTGCCTGGTCATCACAGAAACACGCTATCTTGCGTTATCCTGATGGAAGATTATGCATTTTCTGTTGACTAATTCCGGATGCTTCATTGAGTCCTGATTTCTGTTGCTCTAACTGGGAGCAGTACTTGTTGGAATTAATACTTTGGTTTTCCGGAAGGAGCTCATAATAGAACTCCCTTCCAATCCCACCATATACACAACATCACCTTCTTTGGATGAAGACTGGCCTTTGGTGTGGTGGTGGTGGTTCACTTCACTTGCCCCACGATCTTTTCCATTCCACGTTATTGCACCGTATCCACTTTTCATCGCCCGTCACAGTTTGTTTGAAAAATGGAACGTTTTGGTTATGTTTAAGTAGAGAATCACATGTGGAAATACGGTGAAGAAGGTTTTTTTCACTTAACTTATGTAGAACCCAAACATCAAAGCGATTAACAGAACCAAGCTTGTGCAAATGATCTTCAAAGCTTGATTTGGATCTTTTGAGTATGTCGGCTATCTCCTGCGTGGTATAACGTTGATTGTTTGATTTGATCACTATCAACTTCAGCTGGTCTACCTGCCCATGGAGCGTCATCCAGCATGAAATCTCCAGCATGAAACTTCACAAACCACTTTTCACACGTTCAGTCAGTCACAGCATCTTCTCCATACATGGCACAAATCTTTTTTTGCGTTTCAGTTGCATTTTTACCTTTCTTGAAATAATAAAGCATAATATGCTGAAACTGTTGCTTTTTTCTTCCATCTTCAATATTAAAATGCTACACAAAAATTCACCAATTTTGATAAGTTTTTTTTTAAATGCACGCTGATATGACAGCTGTCACATACAATCTAACAAAATTGTTTTGAATGAAGTTAAAGAGAACTAAGCGCTACTAGAGCCATCGTACAGAAAAAAACAAACGAACCTTTTGGCCAACCCAATATCTTAAATTGGAAATAGCTTACCTTCATACTCTAAGCATTTCAACTGAAGGCAGGAGAAATGGTTAGATCTCCCAAAATAGAGGAAAAAAATTCCGCAAACAGTAATAGATTTGTGTGACCAGTTCATGACTTGCTCAGAGTTAAAATTAAACTTTGTATCTTATTTTTAAGAGTTTTTAAATTTTGTTTGCTTATTTTTTAATGGCACAAAGCATAGTGGTGCATCTTAGGAATCTTGACTTGAATGAAATAAGTTTTCATCTTTTGCAAGCAAGCCTCTTTCTACAGCATCTTTGAATTTCTAGTCTCTTGCATAGTGGATGACGTACAGTGAGGACCATTTGATGTTAATAAGTAGGTACGACAATGGCCAGGAGCATGTTGTTTTCTGTCACTAAGGACGCGGAGAAAATAGTGCCATAATTCTTAGGGATATAGTTATCTCCAAGCCACCAGTCCCACAAATCTACATGTTATTTAGGTCTTAAATATGGCCAAATATAATATACTAATATGTTTCCATACAAAGAAAACATTATTCTCTTAGCAACATCTGTTGCATGTAACACAAAAGGTGCATTTGTTGGGATTAAGCTTGGTTGTGGGTAATACTTTGCAAGCAGTTGGCTTTCCCATATTTTGTTGCTTTCATTACGCTTGTATTTTTGTTTTGTTAGGTTTTTATTTTGTTAGGTTTTGTATTTTTGATGATGCCTGTTAGCCAGCGGTTCCCACCAATATTCAGACTTAAAAAGAGAATATTCCAGAGGTCTGGATACTGTGTTCTGCCATCTCACAATCCTCCAAGTGATGCTTTGATGTGTGCTTTTGAAAGACTGTGTTTTGACCTGGGAATTGCTTTCACGGGTTTGCACTGCAGTGTGAAGCACGCTGAGGGCTGTCTGCACTGCAGAGTGGGCCCCTGGCGGGTGATGGGGGTGCGGAGGGAGGGAGCCACACCCATTATACCCTCTGGTCGTCTCTCTGTGGTCACATGCTGAGAAGTTGTACTTGAAACTGAATAAACCTCCCAGGTAGCAGAAGTGGACTAAATCACACCTTTCTTTTAAAGGTGCTCACAATGGAGAAATGGAATTATTATTATTTTTATTAACAGCAGGCATATGCAGCACCTGCTTCACTGTTTTTGTGGCTTCCTTGAAGTCAATGGAGTGATTTTGAATTTTTCTATTTGTAACATTTGTTTTGCTGTTGTTGAGAAAAAGACATTTTATTTGACACATTTTACTAGAGGACTGAACCAATTATATCATCTCACAGGATCCCTTCTAAATTCTAACATGATGAATAAGAGCTCGTAATTAAATATTTCATGTTTATAAAATCCATTTAGGACACTTATGATTCTGAATCATTCCAGTGTCTGGTGGGTATTGTAAATAGTCTTATGTACAATGTATATTTGGAATAATACAGATTTTGAAATATCTAGAGCATAACTTTGTTAGCTACATTCACATCTTACATGCGTTGTCTTTAGTCTGGATTAAAATCACCAGTTTTAATATTCTCCCATTTAACATTGGGAGAACATGATCCATTCAAATATTTGCTTTATAGAAACAGTTTTAGTGTCACATTTGACTGACTTGCAGAGTCCTATACAGATACAGTATGATTAAAATGCTCAACTATTACCTATTTCATAGAAAAATGGCTGGCATGTGTATATAGATAATTAAATGAATGGAAAATAAAGAGAAAATTTAAATTATGATTGGCACATATTTGAAAAAAAACCCCTCACATTTGAATTAAAATTTTCCAGAAGCAAATGTATATATACATATATATATATATATATATATATATATATATATATTTTTTTTTTTTTGTGGTATGCAGGCCTCTCACTGTTGTGGCCTCTCCCGTTGCGGAGCACAGGCTCCAGACACGCAGGCTCAGCGGCCATGGCTCACGGGCCCAGCCGCTCCGCGGCATGTGGGATCTTCCCGGACCGGGGCACGAACCCATGTCCCCTGCATCGGCAGGCGGACTCTCAACCACTGCGCCACCAGGGAAGCCCCCATATATATATTTTTAATGTATATGTAAAACAAGTTTATCTTGATGTAGGATTAAAGTAAATGAGCTACAGTTATGTACAGTCTTCAGTGAGGCAGGCTTTTAGTAAGTCCCTTCAGATGTGGAATTTTCCAGGTGGAGGTCAGGTATACAACTTAAATCTGAGGCACTGGCCTCTGCCTTCCAGCCTCACCAGAGCTCCCCCTGCCCCCACCAGCCATCAACAGAGATGGGCCCTTTGGGAGAATTGGCTGAATCCTCAGGCAACATTGGGCTGTAGATCACACCGGGTACACCCTGGTTACATCTCGAGAACAGAATGAAAACCTCCATGTTGCTCTGCCTTGAAGCATCTCCCTAGTTCTGTCACTTGCTTCTGGGCCCCCAGCCACACACTGTATCCCAGTTAAGCAGCACCCTTCCTGTTCTCCTCCACCTGCTCTGAAGCATCTCCCTCTACTCTGCTGTGATCTGACTCAGGTTGTGTAAGCTGATCTGATTTTTTAAAAAAATTATGCCATATTGACAATAGATAATTCAGTCATTTTTCAAACTTCCTGTGTCACTGCCTTTTTTAAGTTTCCAATAATTCCCTCCGTCTTTCCTTCCAAATCATAGCACAGTTTTCCCCACAGATAGCCCTCCCCTGCCACAGGAAATCACATCTCTGTCTCTTAGAGGTTAGGAAGGATTCAGTTCCTCCATGTAGAGAAGCTCTTTGTCACTCATTGCTCTAAGATTTTTGCCATGTCATTCAGTAATTCAGAACGCAAGTCAGTGAAATCTCTGTTTTGTCCAAACGTGTGCCATAAATCTTTTCCATTTGAGACTTGTCATGTCACTGCCTCTGTGGGATTTGGGAAGCCTGTCCTCAGGTCCAACAAGGATGAGCCTCACTCTTCAGTATCTCAAGTCTGGAATTTGCAGAGTGGGATGACCAGGAGGCCTAGGCCACCGTCAATGTACTCGTATTACAGAGAATGTCCTGTCTGTGCCGGTCACTGACTTCAGCATAGAAGTGCTGTGACACACGGCCCTGAGTGCTTCTTATCAGTCACGTCTGTATCACACATAATAAAATACCATCCTGTGGTTTATTATCAGTCCTGAGCTATGAGGAGCATAATGTGTCATCAAGAAAAACTTCTATATCTTTACTTAAAAAAGTCTGAAAACAGCTCTCCCAATATAGTAGTAATGATTAGAGAAGTAAAGGATATTAACAGACTTGGTTATAATAAAAAGCATATATTCAGTAAAATCTTTTTGTTCCCCCGAGTTCCCACAGGGTAGATTAGCTTCTTTCATTCACGGCGTCCTGAAGCATTTACCCACCACATCTACCCAAAGACTAACAGCCAATGTGTATTGGCTTTCATAATTTATTCATTTATTGGAATTTCCAAATATCTCAAGGATGGGAGCGGGTAGGGGATGCTACAATACAGAAAAAAAGTGCCAGAAGATATTAGCTAATATTTACCGAGAAATTAACTTGTTCTAGAAACTGGAAGAAACTGTGTTCATTATTTTACTAAATTCTTAAGACATGTGCCACAGGCTCTATTATTATTTCCTTTTCAAAGATAAGAAAACTGAATCACAGAGAGGTTAAGTCCATTTTTTTTTTTTTTTTTTTGCGGTACACGGGCCTCTCACTGTTGTGGCCTCTCCCGTTGAGGAGCACAGGCTCCCGACGCGCAGGCTCAGCGGCCATGGCTCACGGGCCCAGCTGCTCCGCGGCATGTGGGATCTTCCCGGACCGGGGCACGAACCCGTGTCCCCTGCATCGGCAGGCGGACTCTCAACCACTGCGCCACCAGGGAAGCCCAAGTCTAGGTTTTTAACCACTTACCCTAAGCAGCATCAGCTCTGAAAACATGATGAGAATGGTGATTAAAGTTAGATGAGTTTTATCCTGACAGATAGGCAGCCGGAGACCTTTGAGAAACCCTCCTGTGTGATCTGAAGGAGTCACGTGAGATGCCATACTCCAGTTTTCACAAAAGAAGCGGAGACTGAAGCATCTAATGCAGGCTGCATGTGCCTGATGATTTGGTTTATTTACTCATTTAGAATGAGTGTTCATAGGGTGTCTGTGTGTGACCGGTCTAGCGCCCAGGACAGAGCATGTTTGGCCCCTCATGGGACTTACTTCTACATGAAACGAGAGGCAAAGAGGTAACATGATTTTGGGTGGTGACAGGTGCCTTGTGAAGCAAACAAACAAGTAAATAAGTCGGTAAAACTGAGCAAAGAGGTGAAGACTGATGGGGTCCAGGTGGTGGATTTTCGGTGTGGTGTATGTACAGGGTCGAATGCTGGGCTCATGTGATGGGGGTCACTGCAGTGACACTCATTTCTGCAGCTCTTCTCTGCCCTTCACAATCTTCTTCATCTAGGTGTCCACAGAGTCCTTAAATATTCTTAAGTTTGTCTTTATTTTATGCAGTTAATCATTTTGTAGCATTTCTCCCAAGCTTTCACAATAGTCCCTTCCTGTAAGTGAACCATGTGTTGTGACAACATGAGGATTTTCTTTTGTAAACAAGAGTCAAACCTCCCTTGAGGTCAACAATTGGGCATCATCTGTATAGTTGCCAGCACAGTTTCTCTAACGTCTTTTATTTCAGGATAGGAGTACAAACCTTTAAATACATCTTGGTCTTTGCTTATTTAAAGTACCTGTTACAGCAGAAAACATGTTCTTGAATTTTACCACCGTTTACATTTGTTAGTGAGATCTGTTGACTAGTAACCTGTTGGACAGGCTGTTTCTCTAGTCTCTTGTAGAAGTCCTCCTCAGCATCACGTGCCGCGCCATCAGTGTGTCAAGCGGAGGTACCATTTTAACATTTGGGAGAAGTCTCCTTCCCGATTCTCCCACTGCATCTTATCCTGGAATCCCACTCTGCACTTACTGTAATTCTTCATGCTGAGTTATTAAGGTTTCACCAACTGTTTGACTTTGTCCTTTCTGGTCAATAAATTCTGCTATTAAATAACTTGCTTCCTGAGCCTTTTCACCAATGTGACTTTTTTTCCACCAAAGTGTTCCTCTATTTGAGATTCCAATAGCCGTTTAAAATAATCAGCACCATTACCTGTCAAATGGCTGTGATTTGCAGTTAAGGATCTTCAAGTTTGCTAAAGTCAGTGCTGTGTTTGTAAGTTGTTTCCATGTACAATGCACAGTGAATAGGACAGCTTGGATGCCCTGTGTAAAATGATGACAAGTGGCTTTCATTATAAAGACAAAATTCTTTTGTATCCCATGTTGCATTGAGTGTAGGGAATTGATACAAAAGAAGGTAGTTCTTTATCACTGACCTTCTCAGAATTGTCTGTAGGGTTAGCAAGCTCCTCTTCTATTTCACACCTCATCTTTAGAAATCATCACATCAGGCCATCGGATATGTGTGTATGACATAAATGGTAGTAACATATAAAACACAAATGAGCAGATTGTGAAAATATAACAACTTCACAGTGCTGTTTACTTGTAAACCTACCCAGTCCACATTTGACAACATATATAGCATCAGCAAAGGGTAGTTGGGTGATGGAGCATAAAAATTCCTTCTTTGGGTCTTCCCTGACGGACCAGTGGTTAAGACTCTGCGCTTCCACTGCAGGGGGCATGGGTTTGATCTCTGGTCAGGGAACTAAGATCCCGCATGCCATGTGGCACAGCCAAAAAAAAAAAAAGAAAGAAAAACAAAAACCCATCCTTAAAATGAAAATTCTGTTTCATATTTATTTGCAAAGTAGAGTTTACTTAATTTGTGAGCTGTTTGGCAACACATTAAGGGAAGTTCTGGCAGGTAATTCAGGGAGGAAGGGAATATATACCTGTGTGGCTCTCACCATGTATCAGCAGCCTCCCCAGGCTCGAGTCAGAAAACATGAGAAGATTCAACCAAAACAGCAATGTCTTACTGTGCATGGATCCGGGTGCTTCCAGTCCACGGACAAAATTCCTCACAAGCTTTCCAGTCATACCATCACCATCAACATCAGCACTGTGTGCTGAGGAAAGGTCAAAGCACAATGCTCATTTATCTTCTGTCACACTCTCACTGTGGATGCCAGTTTAAGAAACCCAGGTATTAAATTGTGCCATGCAAGGTACTCTGATCATTCAGATGGATTCAGTGAAAATAGAAAGGAAGATACAGATTTGAGAGTTATTCAGGAGTTAAAATTAATAAGGTGTCACAGGCAGGAGTCAGGGAGAGAGATCATGTCTTTAGAAATTCCTTCGACAGTGTATACCTGAGTGCCTTACTGAAAAAAAAAAAGATTTAGAGACCCTGAAATATAGTCATTCTCTAGGTTTCTCACATCCTCCCCAGTCCATGTTCCTTGTGGGTCAGTTCTACCATCTTGGTGACCACAAAGTAAAACTTCTCCTCCTCCTGGATCTGGGACATCCAGCCACAGATTTCAGAACCCAGCCAGGCTTTCATTTCCCAAACTACTGTGCCCATCCCAAAGAGGGGAATGCCCTTACTCATACGTGAGCAAGGGCATAAATGGAAGGAGTTTGTCTTGCTTAGTGGGGTTAAAATTTCTTGCGATATTTCCAGTTAGAAATGGGGAATATATTTTCCAGGAGAAGCAAGCATGCACTACAGAAAGCACGGTAGGGAATACTGTCTGGTTCTAGTACACACCGGTAAGTTGTGTATGAATTACAGTAACCTACGAGGACTTGCCTGGACCATAGCCGTAATTGAGTATTGAGTCCATGAAAAATTAATTCCAACTTTCCAGGGCCCAATTACAGTCACATATTGGATTGCAAACCATTAAAATCTGAGAATATCTGTATTTTAGTCAGACAAGAAGCTTACCTAATAAGTGAATTTTTTGATCCAAATGTGTAAGACTATAACCTATTGAGATGATAAATTAAACCAGTATTTGTATGATATCTATCTTCCATTCTAAATTACTTTCCATTGTTAAATAAGTTAAATTGTTTTACAAAAATAAAGACTATAGCTATGTAGTCTAACCTTTCAGAAGAATTTAAATATTACATTGTTAAATGTGAGACTAGTTCATTTTAGTCTATAAATTCTTGAGGATATTTTCTTTCTTATAGAAATGGCTATTTAGGTTTCACAGATTTTTCCTTATATAAAAATACGTTAAGTACTGGGAGAAGACTACTATTTTATTTAATAGAATTCTAGAGACAATGGAACCTTGGAAATTATTATAACCACCTACATCTTTAAAATAAAAGAACATATGTATATAAATACACATACACACCTATATACATGCACACACACAATAGTTTTACTTCCTATTATGTGCTAGATATGAGGCCATTCACTGCACTAGATTGTAAGAAACTAGTGAGAGGTAAGATCTACTAGGGTTTGTCCTGTGTTAAGGTCATAGACAAAGATCATTTTCACAGAATAATATATTTTAAAATTAGCTTTATACTACCCTGATAAATTTCCCTGAGGGAGGAAAAGCAAAGAAATAAGGAAGGATCAAGGTGACATATGAGGGAACAGAGAAGTAATATATTTTAATTACTTTCAGATTAAACTTCTAGTATTGATTTACAGAACTATCCATATTTACACTTTACTGACGAGAGTCCTAGGGCATCTTGGACTATTACATTTCTGCATATCTCCTTCTTAAAATTGTTCCTCTTTAGGAAAAAAATCTCTTCTAAAGTTTGGCTGTATTCCCTGTCTCAGGACCCTCTCCTGGTCTCCCTGGAGCCCAGCCCAGCCAAACTCTTGCCCCTCCCACCGGACCAGAGAGCTGCAGGCAGGTCTGCAGTGGCCGCCCTGCTGTCAGGGCTGATGGCCAGTTCTCAGTCCTCCTCCTCCCTGACCTGCTGTCCACGCTGGACCCTCCGCTCGGGAACACTTCCTTCACTGCCCACCTGGACCCAGGTTCTCCTGTCTTACTCTGCCTGCCTCCACCGTCCCTCTGTGATGCCACTTGGTGTCCCTCACCTGTAACTGTCATTGTTCTCAGCATCCTTTTGGTCCTCTCCTCTCTCCATCTCTACTCACTCTATCCCCGTACTTGACATACTATAATCGGCATGTTGACCTCTTCCACGTCTCTCTGTAGTCAGATTTCTCCTCTGAACCCCAGATACATACATATAATTGTCTCCCTCTCCATTTACATGTTCAGTAGACATCGCAAACATAACATGTCCCAAAACAAAACTCTGGATTTTCTCTCCAAAAATTGTTCCCACCATCTTCTTCTTAGAAAATGGCAGTTGCTTCTTTCAGCTGCTTAGGATAAAATACTTTCGAGTCATTTTTTAAAAAATAATTACTGTTTTTTATTTGTTTATTTATTTTTGGCTGCGTTGGGTCTTTGTTGCTGTGCATGGGCTTTCTCTAGTTGCGGCAAGCGGGGGCTGTTCTTCCTTGCGGTGCACGGGCTTCTCGTTGTGGTGGCATCTCTTTGTTGTGGCTCACGGGCTCTAGAGCGCAGGCTCAGTAGTTGAGGCGCACGGGCTTAGCTGCTCTGCAGCATGTGGGATCTGCCCAGACCAGAGCTCGAACCCATGTCCCCTGCATTGGCAGGCGGATTCTTAACCACTGCTCCACCAGGGAAGGCCCTCCAGAATCATTTTAAACATTCATCAGCAAGCCTGGATATATATATGATTCCAAATGAATGTCTTGCCTTAAACCCTCTATTTCCTAAAATAGTGTTCCTAAGTGGTATTTTCAAGTGTAATACTGTGAGAACACTATTTCAGTATTTGATGTGTGTGCTGCACAGGAATTCTGGAAGAATTTGAACAGGATATTTTAGATTGTGGCTACTTTAAAATGCAGTAAACATCTCAGTATTTGAAATATATATGTGTGTGTGTGTGTGTGTGTGTATAAAACCTCTGCCCATCATATCCAATACCCAACACTCCACCATCTCTGCTGTTAATTGTAAGAAAGGTCTCAGCAGCCACATGTCTTGCTTCGCCTGGGTTACTGAAATTCTCTCCTGCCTGATTTCCATACCTCTGTTCTTGCCCTTGTTCATTCTGTTCTCCACACAGAAACTACAGTGATTCTTTTAAAAGTCAGTTTGTATCACTCTGCTCAGACCCTCCAGTGGCTTGTCATCTCACTCCGTGCAAAAGCAGACGTCCTAATGATGGTCCCCAGGCCCTTGCACGGATGCCCCTACCTCTCCTCGACCTCACTCCGCGCTGCTCCCACCTCACACTCTGCTCCCGCTCACCGCTTGCCTCCAAGTTCCTCAAGCACATCAAGCAGCGGCTTCTGCCTTTGCCCTTCTCTCTGTCTGAAATGATCTCCTCTTAGACGTGTGCAGGCTTGCTGGCCATGCCCTGCAGATCTCCATGCAGCAAAGCCTGCTCACAGCAGGCACACCCATTACCCCAATCAGTGTTCCTCCCTGGACCCTGCCACCACGGACATACACATAGTCACTGGGTTGTTTACTGCCTCTGTCCCTGCACTAGAAGGGCAGGGACTGTGTCTGTTCTATTCACTGTTGTAGAGCCATCCTTGGACGGTACCTGGAATATAGCAGATGCTCGAAAGTATTTGTGGAATGAAATCATGATTGGATACTGATCTTCAGAGTTGTGAGGGGGAAAAAGGAAACAAAATAATAAGGAACTTATGCTCACTTATTTCACTTAGCACAGTGTCTTTCAGGTCTATCTGTGTTGTCACAGATGGCAGGATTTCCTTCTCTTTTTAGGTGGAATGATATTCCGTTGTACGGCTGGACCATGTTTTCTTTATTCATTGTCTGTCAGTGGACCTTCAGGTTGCTTCCACATCTTGGCTGTTGTGAATAATGCATGATTCATGTAACATGAGGATTCTGAAATAGTCAAAGGTACAGAAGTAGACTGTATCTTTGATTGTTACAATGGTTTAGGGAATTCTTGTTCAATGGGTTACGGTTCTCCAAGATGAGTAAGCTTCAGAGAACTGCTGGATGACATTATGCCTCTCGTTACCAATAAGGTATAGGGCATTTAAAAAACAAAACAGGGCTTCCCTGGTGGCGCAGTGGTTGAGAGTCCGCCTGCCGATGCAGGGGACGTGGGTTCGTGCCCCGGTCCAGGAAGATCCCACATGCTGCGGAACGGCTGGGCCCGTGAGCCATGGCTGCTGAGCCTGTGCGTCCGGAGCTTGTGCTCCGCAACGGGAGAGGCCACAACAGCGAGAGGCCTGCGTAGCGCAAAACAAACAAACAAACAAAAAACAACAAAACAAAACAAAATGTGTTAAGGAGGTATATCTCATGTTGTGTTCTTACTGCCAAAAAGAGGGGACATGAGAAAACTTTTGGAGGTGAAGGATATGTTTATTACCTTGATTTTGTGATGATACTGGTGATGATAACACCAGTATATACCTATAACCAAAGTCACTAAATCATCTAAATTAATTATGTGCAGTTTTTTTGTACCAATTGTACTTCAATAAAGCTGGAGAAAAACAATTTTTAAATAAGAAACTTAGGACAGTATCTGAGACGTATTAGTTGATTAATAAGGCCTGAGTATCAATGTCAAGGTCAATTAGAACCCTTAGGATTGAAATGTTTCCTAATAGCACAACTTTAAAGGAATTTCCATAGGAAATAAAAGAATATGTGCTGATTTTTTGTAGGATGTGTGGCAAAGTAAAATGAATAGTATGTGTGCCTATATGCAGAAGTAGGTGATTAGGAATAAATTTCAACTTTAAAAAATGGTATTAAGCTATATGTGAAAATAAAGCCTTTATTTTTTAAGGATGTGGCACTGTTCAGTATCCGGCACCAGTGTGGTGCAAAACCTCTAGTTATTTATAACAAAAACTGTTAGCATCTAATTTAATTAACTCCCTTTGCTGTGTTGCCAAATGAGAACATTGCTTTGTATAGAAGTTAAGTCGCGAGATGTTGGTTAAAATTCAGAGTTTAATAAGCCCAAAGCATTGGAGTAAGGCATTTTTTCCAAGGTTAAACGGTCCTTTTTTAATTTAGTTTAGTTTGGCTTAATTTCCAAGTGTGAAAACTCTGAATGCGGCAAATAAGTTCGCAAACAAGTCTAACCAGAGACAAATCCAGTTAGGAGGAAACACCATGTAGCACAGAACTGCAATCACCAGGGTACAAACACTATTTCATCTTAGAGGCATGTATAAGAAAGCTTTAGAAGGTTGATTCTAGGAACAATTTATGAGAAACAGAAGTTGCCGTCTATGCATGATGGGACTGTATCTGAATTATACGAGGTCATTTTCTAAGTCCATTTGTTTGAGGAAAATTATCCACTGGATGTCCAAGTTCATTCAACATACCTTCCGTTTTCCACCATTTTCTAAAGGTGTCTTCTCTGCTTTTATTTTCATTTGTATTAAAGAAATGGCCAGAGTTTCTTCCTTTCAGAGTGTTAACATATTTTTAGTTTTAACTGTCACAGTCCCACACTTTATCTGGTGTTATAAGTGTGCATCAAGATCACCCGATGGTAAAAAGAGCCGCTTTGGAGATTTGGAGTTAGGCAGAGCTGTGTTTGAATTCAAGTCCTGACCAAGTTCCATCGCCTCAGGTCATGCTTTCATGGGCGTGTCCAAATGAGAATCTTTGCGGGTGTCATCCATATAAGGATGTGTCTAGCACTCCTGCTATATGCCCTGCACTGTTTTAGGAAATAAAGATTTGGACATACACAAAATATACATATGCACTGTCATCATAACTTATAATCCAGTGGATGAAGTCATAAACCTGGAAACAAATAACAAATACATTTTGGCAAGGAGATAAAACCTGGGACAGAGAAAAGCCTTGGGGGAGGGAGCCAACTCCATCTAAGTTAGTCAAGGAGGCTCTCTAGGATAAAGTGAGGGGAAGGGCCATTACATACACAGGGCAGCCTAGCGGAGGTGGGGGCAGGCAGAGACAAAGTAAGTGCAAAGGCCCTGTGGCCAGCAGAGCTGGGAATGTTAGGGGGAAGGAAAAATGGACGTTGTTGTCCAAGGTGTAGGATGATGGGTTGGGGCAGGAGTGATGGAGGAAGGGGCAGCTCTGTTGGCCTTTGGGCTAAGGGGTTTGCGCTTTATCCTAATTGCAAAGGGAAGCTGCTGTATTAATTTTAGAACGGGTGTACTCTGATTAGATAGGAGCCTTACACAGATTTCTCTGACTGTTATGTGCAGAACCGAGTGTGGGTGAGACAAGAATGGAGGGAGGGAGGACAAGAGGAAGACTGTTTTACTCCAGGGGAGGGGCAGACAGGTTCTTAGTGCAGGTGGATTCGTGCAGAGGCCTTGTGACCAGCATAAGAGCTGGCAGGACTGCTGAGGAGCTGGATGTGGGTGTGAGGGAGAGAGCAATCAAAGTTGGCAGGATTTCCACGTTGATAGAGGGGACAGAGCCAGGCTAACAATGTACAGATGGAGCTGTGGACCTCTGCTGGGTGATGGGCACTGGGGTGAACTTGAGTGCAGGTGCCTTCTCAGGTGAGCCCTTGCTGCTCGGGTCCAGCTGGTGGCTGCCCTGTGGGAATGCAGTGATGGCTCTGGCTAACCTGTCTCCTAACTTTTCAAGGAAGTTGTAAATCTAGGAATTCATGTGTAATCCTCATTTTCAGGTGTTCTTTTAGAAACCTGAAACACTCTGCTTTTAAGACTGTGCAGGTAGGATCGGGCCATATGGACACGGCTTTTGCACGCGTAGCATTAAAAAGTGCTGAGCACAGTATCTTATATGAGCGTTCAATTCTGTTTTTCTTACAAGGATACAATAAATGTCAGACTACATCATTACCCTTAGTGAACAAACAGCTTTAACAGAAGACATACTCATTAATCCATATCCAAGAAAAACAAAAGGAACGTCAATGATGAAATATGGGAGAGGAAGCTGATGCATTAACCAGAAAGTATTTATTGAATCTATAACATCTGACCAAGTTTGAGCCAAGTGGTAAGGGAGGAGACATCTTAAATTGGTTAAATGTTCTTTATGTCTCGTCCTAAATTTCCAGCTACTGTGGAATAGTTAAAACATTTTTAGAATGTGTGAAGTGATATATAACTTGCAAATATAAAGTAGTGCAAATCAATCTGGAATCTGCCTGAAACAGAAGTTGTTCCATGGATGTCATTAAAGGAAATGCAATTCCCATCATTACATTATCACCATGGCACAACTATCTAAAACAACAAGAAGATGTTCTTTTTTTTTGCGGTACGCGGGCCTCTCACTGTTGTGGCCTCTCCCGTTGTGGAGCACAGGCTCCAGACGCGCAGGCTCAGCGGCCATGGCTCACGGGCCCAGCCGCTCCGCGGCATGCGGGACCCTCCCAGACCGGGGCATGAACCCATGTCCCCCACATCGGCAGGCGGGACTCTCAACCACTGCGCCACCAGGAAAGCCCGAAGATGTTCATTTAAAAAAAAAAGATTAGTAAGTAGGGGCTTTTCCACACGTTTATGAACCATTGCCTCAAATTCCTGAGGAAATAATTTAAAATATTTTTATCTACGTTTCTGTTAGCTAGCATACCACGCAAGGTCAGTTTCTGGAATGCAGTGGGTGTCATAAACGGTATCATTACCTGACACCTGATGTTGTGTAAAACAAGCACGGAGGAACAATAAAATCTCACACAGGTGTGATGGGAAGATTAGTCACATAAGAAGGAAAGGACTTGACTCACTGTTCCACAGTACGGCAGTGCAAAGCTTCTCAGTAAATCCTGACCAGGGCTAAATCAGACTTTTGTTTTTTCCACGTGGGTTTCTGGTCTGAACCACAAAACACTCACGATGACCTGGATGACTATCCCTCGCCTCCCCCATGGATGGCACATAACTAGTACCGTTCTAGATGCTGAAGAGGGCAGCTGATCCGTTAATACGGTGGACGCCTTGGGACATCGGGGCTCAAGTCTCACATGTAAGATGGGATGAGAAACTGCTCTGAGGGTGAAGATTTCCTTTCTCCTACTTAGTGACAACATTTCTGACCACTAGATGGTGGTGACAGTTCACACTTCTGATTTATAGTTTTTATTTGCACTAGGCTTGTGAAGATTATAACCACCATTTATTGAGTTTCTACTATGAACCAGGCTCGTCGTGACTTTGATGCTTATCCCATTGGGGAAATCACGTAACCCCCAGTAATCAAAGAGGAAACCTTTGCTCAGTGTCACTCAGCCCACAGATGACATGTCTTCTGACTCTAAGCCCACTCACTCTTCCAGTTACACATGGCAGACTCAACAGTGATGGAATTTCAGCAGCCTCCCTTATGTGTTTACATTAATTAAAACCAGAAGCTGCCATTTGAAATACGTCTCAAAGAAACTAATTGGAAAACTTAAGAACAGGTATACATCATACACACAGACTGATTAACTCAATTCATTTAAGGTTTACATCGATGCTTCCAAATATGGGAAGCATACCTGCCCTTCCCTGGTTCTCTGTGTGTGTCTGCTGGAAGTCATGAGCTTTGTTATTTAAGTATGGCTTCAGGCTCTCAACATTAGAGCTTTATATAACAATGACAACAGCAATACTAATATCTAACATTCATTGAATGTTCATGACATGGCAGACCATTTATATATATAAATTATCTCATTTATCTCTCACAGGAATCCTCACGAACTCTAATAATTCCCTTTTACACATAGGCACAATGAGAAGTAGAGAGAGTAAGTTTGCCAGGATCTCACACACTCTAAGAAAGGGTTGTGGGATTCAAACCTACATTAACTTATTCTAAAGCCATTGCACTGGATTATAAAACTGGATGTTGCACACAATCCCACCGCCATGAATTCCTGTCTCTATTGTCTGGATCAAGCCCATTGCTGGGTCCCCCGAGAGGGGTAAAGACACTGAAACCAAAATGTCCTTCTGCCAACTGATCTTTGCTCCATTAACAAACACCCATCTCATGAGAGGATGTGCAGTCGGATTAATATCTGGAGCTTTATAGCTGGACAAGCCTGAGTTCAAATCCTAGATGCAGTTACTTTCTACCTCTGATGGTCCGGGTTCCCCTCACCTCTCTTTGATTTCAGAAAGAAGGATGTTAATAATGAGTTCTACTTTATAGGGCAATTGTAAGAATTGAAAATAATATGCAAACCACAGAGCACAGCCCGTGGCACATAGTAGGAGGTCATGCTGATATTTCTGTTACTACTATTGCTATGAATTTTACATTGGAAAAATCGATCTACTAGGATACTTTGGGGGAGGAGCCCTGTATTTGGAAGAATACTTCGAGCAATTTAAGTTAGAAACTGAAGCCCTATGTGCAGGATGTCTCCAAAATTCCAGCAAAGGGAGAGACACTGATTTGCCTTCAAGAAAGAAAGAGCATTTTGGTGGCTTCCGTCAAGGGGCTTGTAGAGAGAGGTAGGTGAGGAGGTGGGGAGGAGGGTACAAGGGTCGTCCCAAAGGTCCTTAAAATCTCCAGGTAAGTTACACTGTGTGTGTTGAAGGAGTTTGTTTTGCAAAAACTGAGAGGGAAATTCCCACCCAAATTAGTGTATGGCCAGCGTTCATTTTCTATTGCTATCTAACAAGTTAGTGCACACTTGGCATTATAACACCGCCGTCTATCAGCTCAACTTCTGTAGATCAGAAGTCTGACTTGGGGAGGCTGGGCTCTCTGCCCAGAGTCTCTCAACTCTGAAATTAAGGTGATGGCCAAGCCACGCTCTCACTGGGAGCTTGGTGCTCTCTTGGGGACTCGTTGAGGTTGTTGGAAAAAATCAGCTCCTTGCGTTTGTAGGACTGAGGTCCACATTTTCTTGCTGGCTCTTGGCCTGCGGTCACTCTCAGCTACGTGGGGGCACCTTCAGGTCCTAGCCAGGTGGCCCTCTCGTAATATGGCAGCCTACTCCTTCAAAGCCAGAAGAGAATCCCTCTCCAAGTGGCTGCAATGGAATTGTATATCATAGGGTAATCAAAGGATGTCAACTTTGCCTTATAGAGTAATCTAAATGCTCACAGATCCTGATCAGACTCAGGTAGAGAAGATTATATAGGCTGTATAAGGGTCACAGGGGGCATGAACCTTAGGAGCATCAGAATTCTGTGTACAACACAACTGAAGACCACATACGCAGATGCAAAACCTGGAGACAGAGGAAACCATGAGGAGTTCCACCCTTACAATTTTTTTTAAATTATGGAAGATTTGAACCGCTATAGACTATATAATTGAAGATCCAAACCAAGTTTATTTAGATTTACAAGAAAAGCAATGAGGCCACCATCTGATATGCACTTTTATTATTTTTGTCCTCCAGACTCAGTTTCTTTCTATAGTGACTTGGCATGGTATATAGAAGACCCACAGAACATCCAAAGTTTGAATAGCCATTTCAGTACCTTTGTCACAGTCTTCTCACAGTGACCCTGGCTGTGTTTTATTTAAGTTCTAGAGTAAATAATTTGTAGCAGGTAGCTTCCAGATAGTCAATGAATAAATTCAGGCAACAGAGCAGCATTACTTAAAATGTGACCCACAGAAACCTTCTTGTGAGGCATTCATAGAAAGGAAATAAAGTAAATTCAGCTTCAAAAAACGAGTCTGCGTGCTCTCACCTTGGATGCTCATTTCCTGGTTTATGAAAGGCTCTGGAAACTGTCAGGGTTGGAAGGTCATCTACACAAGCATCTCCTAAAGTCTCTGGGCTATGAAACCTGCATCCCCAGGAACCATCTGACATCCAGCAGAAAACTCCTTGTATCAATCACAGAAAGTAATTGATAGTATACTGATTTTTGAAAAGGTTTTCTTCTAATTGACAAAGCCAAAGATATCTATTTATTCCTGAGCCTTAGAGAGGATGTTATTAATGCTACCCTTCAGTGTGTGGTAGACAATTTGTACAAAGCAGAGCAGGAGAGAATCAAAGAGAGCTACACTGAAGGCGTAAAGCAAAATATTTAAAGAGAACTAAGGATTGAAAACAGGTCCTCTTGGAATTTAATTTCAAGTTAAAAATGAAGGAAATGAATGAATTGGCAAGAAAAGATGAATTAACATGTTAGATCACTGAATGCAGAGCTTCTGGATCATGTAGGAAACACTGTAGCGTCATGGGGGCAACTAGGTGATGAAACGTCCAGAGGGGATGTGATCCCTTTAAGGGTGCTTATTATTTGAGAATGTGTGTGAGTGAGAGGAGGGATATGAGCTCTAATATCCTACAATTCTAAAATAATTATTTGAGGGGAAGTTGAAACTGAGAACTGGAAACCATGATATTGACCCATAGAATAGCTTTTCTTGGCAAATATGAGTTTGAAATATAAATGTTGCAAAACCAAAACATTTCATTTGCACTCTCGTCTGAGAGCTGTTCTTGCTCTTGGTGAACCGAAGGTGCTCTTAGCAGGTGAAGAGCTCTCTTGATAAATCTGGAAGATGTGGATGGGAGGTATCTTCTGTCTGGTATCTCTAAGTATATAAAGACTCATGAAAGAAAGTGAACTTCTGATATTTCCCCGGTTGTATGATGGATAAGGGAAATAAACACCTCAAGTGCCTTTGAGCTTAGTTGGGGGAGGCTGACACGTTGATGGAAAATTACCAGGTGATGTAATAATAAGCGTCATGTTAGAACAAAGTTCATGGGACTCTGGGAGGCTGTGGGGAGATTGCACCATCCACATGGGGGGCTCAGGGAAGCCTGCTGGGAGCAGTGCTTGCTTGAGACGCATCTTTGGCAGCAGCATGCTAACCTCCAGTATAGAAATATTACTAAAATATGTCTTTGGATCATTAAGGAAATATCAGACGGAAGACATCTGGATCTGATACATGAAACTACTTTTAAAATATGCCTGCTACATTATGCTATTATATTTGGAAATGATTATCATTGATTACATAAATACACCCTTTATATAAGGCACTGTGTTTAACAATTTCAAGTATCAGTCAGATATTAATCACGTGTCCAGAAGTTTGCAGTCTTTTTCATTATTATTGTGTGTATATATATGTATATATCACTGTTGTGCTATAAATAAATTTTTTAGAATAATAGTGAGAATATTATTTTTTATAATTATAACTGCTGACTATTTTCACAGTAATATACTGTAAATCTCTGGGACATTGATCTAATGCAACACAGAAACATATTCAAGGCAATTGCTTGTCAGTCTTCTTCCCAAAATATCTTTTGAAAACCATTTGTTTTGCAGTCCACCCAACAAGAGCAAACTACACTTTTTCTGTCTCAAGGGCATGTGAAACATTCTCCAGGCTAGACCATGTTTTAGGCCACAAAACAAGTCTTAATGAATTTTAAAAGTTTGAAATCATAAAAAGTATCTTTTCCAATCACAATGGAATGAAACTAGAAATCAGTAGCAGAAGAAAAACATTAAAAAATCATGAATATGTGGCTTAAACAATCAGTTTGTCAAAGGAGAAATCACAAGGAAAGCTAGAAAATATCTTGAGGTAACTGAAAATAAAAATACAACACATCTAAACTTACAGGATGCAGCAAAAGCACTGCTAAGAGGGAAATTTATAGCTTCAACAATCTTTAAGAAGATCTCAAATCAACAACCTAACTTTATACCTTAAGGAACTAGAAAAAATAAGAACCAACTAAATCCAAAGCTAACAACAGAAGGAAGTGATTAATATATATTAGAGAGAGATAAAGTAGATAGCAGAAAACAATAGAGAAAATCAGTGGGGAAAAAAGATCAGCAAAATTGACAAACATTTAGCAAGATTGAATATGAAAATCATTCGTTTTGGAGTTGAACATTCAAACTGTGTGATTGTGTCCCATTCTTGTTATTGTCACTGTTAAAGTTAAAATGTTATGGTAAAACAAACAAAAAATATATAGGACGTGTCATTATTAGGTGTGCAAATTTATCATGAACATATTTGCAAATGTTATTTCTCTGACCAGAGAGAGATTTTTCACAAGCAATAATCCCTGCTCCTCCATCTACTATAACTGATTTACTGCTCACAGGAGCAGACACTGAAAATGGGAAAATCCAAGGACAGGATTGCTTAGAAAGGGAAAGAAAATACATACATGCATTGTGCAGGATTAATTTCAATTTTATGTGGGTGAAACAACCACAACACAGTTTTCCAAGATGTGTTTATAAACACAAATGTGTCAATGAATGCCTCTGAGGAATTGGTATTTTTCCCCAACACAAGCACTGTACTTTGACAGCTCATGAACAAAGATTCAGAAAGATGTGTGTTCTTGTCCTGGTCCTGCCATTACATCACAAGGTTTTGGAAAATACTGTTAAATTATTTAAGCTTCAAAGTCCTCCTTTGTACAATTTGAGTCTGGATCACATGTCCTCTATTTCTTCTCCTAACCCCCATTTATTATCGTATTTTATAAGAATTCCTGCTGTATTCTTCAGTTACTGTTTCCTTCCCCTTCGTTGTAAAGATGCAATTACTTTAAGAGTGAACTATTTTTTCTTGAATTAATTTGGTACAGTTGGATGGTCTTTTAAGTGTGTAGGTCACATGCAACTTGAAAACTCTTTATTTTGCATTCTTATAATTAGCGTCAAAGACTATGAAAAAGAACTTGCCTTGAAAGAGGAACTAGTGCCATTTTGCATTTTAGTAACACAACTCTTTTTTAAATTAAAAAAAAATTTAAACTTTTATTGGGGTATAGTTTATTTACAATGTTGAGTAACACATTACTGCTCTTGGCACAAGTAGTCTAGTTCAAATGAGTAAACCTGAATCAATACTATATGTATTACCTTAACCACACAATTTAATATTTTAGTGAAATAGTAAGTCTAGTACTCAAAGAAGTCAGTATTACATCCTACTGAAAGTGTCTGGGTTACAGCTTTTATTAAAGTGAGCATTATCCATCAGTTCTTTCAGGAGTGATAATACTTGAGATGCCTGAAGACAGGTCAGTATGACTGTACATTAATTGCCATACTTTTCCCTGACATGCAGTTATCTAAGGCTTATATTATTTATTATATTTTTGTAGATAAATGCAAATCAAATGCACATTTATAATACACAAATAGTATTAAAACTTTAATTAGGCAGCATCCTTATATTTAAACAGAGAACTATTTCCAGAAATAATTTTATCCAGGTGTTTTCTGTCTATCAACTATCAGTTTAGGGGGAAGAAAGTTTACATCCACTATTTCAGTCCCTCAAGTTTCCCAGCTGCAAGGATCTATTTGTCTCAGGTGCAGCTACCCTGCCCTAGAAGATATTTAAATAGTCAATTGATATAAACTTGTATTTTGAAGCTCAAATGATATGTTTTATAGTTTACTGAACATCACTCTCTGATATATTTTATGGGAATGGAATGGAGATTGTAAGGAAGACTGGCCCATAAAGTCCCTTAGGAAATGCCTGTTCCCCAAGCCTCAGAGGCTGGAGAGGGTGTTGTAAAAATAGGCATGTCTGCTCTTATGTCCATAACAATCTTCTGTTCGCATGAGTTCTACCTGCCCTGCTCTCAAAAATTTTATGGTCTCTCGCTATTCTCTTGTGAAAATTAGGAGAGGAGCATTTTGTCACCCAGCTTTGACAGAACACCTCAACAGTATAGAAAAACCTAGTTATTTAAAATTCATCTGTGTATATCACATTTCACAATAGATAGTTCAGAATTCAGCACTTGGTTTGAATGTTTGTGCAGCAAATCAGATTTTCCTTCCACTAGAGGGCTTAGCCACGTGAAAGACTTTTTTTTTTCTTTTGCGGTATCCGGGCCTCTCACTGTTGTGGCCTCTCCCGTTGCGGAGCACAGGCTCCACACGCGCAGGCTCAGCGGCCATGGCTCACGGGCCCAGCTGCTCCGTGGCATGTGGGATCTTCCCAGACCGGGGCACGAACCCGTGTCCCCTGCATCGGCAGGCGGACTCTTAACCACTGCGCCACCAGGGAAGCCCGTGAAAGACATTTATATCAACACCCTTTGTAAAATGAGGAGTCATTTTTCATTCTACTTTATTCTAAATCAGCAGTTCTCAAACAGGGACGTGGCAATGTCTGGAGACACTTTGAGTTGTTACAGGCTAGGGTAGAAGTACTCCTAGAGCCTAGTGGACAGAAGCCAGAGAGGCCACTGTGCCCTGGAGGCCACAAGGCACAGGCCAGCCCCCAGCCACAGGGAATATATGGCCAGGATGTCAGTCGTGCTCACTTTGAGGAACCCAGTCCTAAGTATATCTACTTTTCAAGTTAATGTATGTGTATCAACTGTTATCGAATAGGACATTGTGTAACTTTTCATGTTGAAGTAATTATAAATTCAACAGGAAGTTTAAAAAGTACAGAAAGAGCCTGTGTACCCGTCACTCAGCTTTCCCAAGACGATAATGACTTAGGTGCTTATAGGACAACATCAAGACCAGAAACTGACAGTGACATCATCTACAGATTTCACCAGGTTTCACATGTACTTTGTGTGTGTGTGTTTCTGTGAAATCTTTTCACCCGTATTTTACCACCACCATCAAAATGCAGAGCTGTTTCATTACTACCGAGACCTCCCTCGGAGAACTGCTAGGTAGTTGCACCATCACCCTCACTGGCTCTAATTTTTATCAGCCTCTACTCTATCTTCCATCTCTGTAATTTTGTCATTTCCAGAATGTTATATAAATGAAAGCATACCCTTTGTAACCTTTGGAGATTGGCTTTTTGAAAGGGTACGAGTACTTTTGAAAATAGGAAATGAATATTATGTCAGACACTTGACCTGAATTTTCCCATTAAAATTTCACTAAGGCTCCCTATATGAATTAGGAATTGTTTTTGACTCTGAGTCATGAAGAACAGAAAACAGTGGCTTATAAAACTAAGGATTTTTTTATGTGATGAAAAATGTGGATATAGATGTTTTAAGATTAAGTTGTCTTCACATGATTTCTGGGTTCTTTCTGGCATTTTTCTCTGCTTGCCTAACAGTTGGCTTTCAATCTGACCTGTATGAGAAAGCTGCCACCGCAGCTACGTTCTCTCGGAAGGAAGAGGGAGACAGAGTGGGGCAGTCTTGCCCCTGTAGAAGGCTTTCTGAGAAGCCTCACCCAAGTTCCACCTACCTGTCTTTGACAAAGATCACCCCCAGTTGAGAGAGGTCCTTGGAAATGTGGCTGTTTAGCATGTTGCCACTCGAAAGCAGGGATCAGGTAATTAAGGAACACAAGGTAACAGCATTATGTAGACAACTAGAGTTGTCTGCCACAAACCCTATAAATCAGTTTTACAGGTGAAGAAACTGAGTGTGAGAAAGGTTGACATTGAAGGTGATCCAGTTACTAAGGGGTAATTTGTCTTTGAAGCCAGCTCTGAATAATTCCCAACCCATACTTTCAGCCACTCTGCTGCACAGTTTTCCATTGGTCTGGGGTGGGGAGTTCCCCGCTGAGAAGTGGTTGAGATTAGATAGTGGAAACTGGAAGATAAGGGACCTATATTAGCCTGGTTTCCGGATAAACAGAACCAGTAAGATGTGTGCATGTGCACGCGCACACACGTGTGTGTGAGAGAGAGATGAGATGAGATTTATTACAGCAATTGGCTCATGCATCTATGGAAACTAACATGTCCCACAATTTGCTGACTGCAACCCAGGAAAGCCAGTGACACGAGGTCAGGAGACCAGCGTCACATCTCAAGCTGTCAGGCAGAGAGGGAATTCAACCTTCCCCCACCTTTTTGTTCCACTTGGTCCCTCAAAAGGTTGGATACTGCTGCTACATTGGGGAGGGCAGTCGGCTTTCCTCAGTCTACCTATTCAGATGCCAGAGACACCCTCACAAACACACCCAGGAAAAATGTCTAACCAGATACCTGGGCACCCTGTGGGCCAGTCAAGTTGAAAGGTAAAACTACCCACCATAGGGCCGATTTCCAGGGCCAGAAAAGCAGTCTCCTTGGAGGTGCCTAGGGGCCTCTTTCTAACAAAGGAAAACATAATGCAAGAGGCGTGGAAAGCAGTAAAAGTGCACATTAATCTTCAAGGTCCACCTGGATGAAGTCACATATATGTAGACATGTAGTTCACTACTCAGGGCAAGAATCACTTGCCTTCTCACCTCATTTCTGCTTCCTTTTAGGTGAGGGTGGTCTGGACCTACTGTGTGCTCCAAAAACTTCTTACTGACTAGTGAATAATGTTTGGTCCTCATGAGGTAGAAGCTCACGGGCACTCTGAATGTGCCTGCACCAGGCAGAAGACACAAAATATTGATGGGAGGCCCCTTGGAAGAATTAAGTCTGTCATCTGTGAGATAGCATACTGCTTTAGAATGAGCACAGGACGGTGATTCATTGGTGGCACTCTGGGGCCCTTACTGTTCATAGGAGTTTAGTTTGAGTGTCTTATGTCTGACACTTTGTCCAGAGAGCAAAGTCTACAGAATAACCAGTCTTTAGCAATATATTTGATGTATATAAACTGTGTGGGAAGCTTAACCACTTATAATTTAAAATATACTTACTATTGGAGAGGGCTTTATTTCTCTCGACTCACACAAAATTTGGAGTGTCCATTTACACAAAAATTATACTTTAGACATTTTCCCTCTCTGAAAGAATATGCCTCTTTCTATTTGCTTTTACTGTGATAGCTTTACATTATAAGACAATACATATTCTATCGAGAATTTAGGATGGGAAAACTATTTATTCTTATGATTGATAGAGAAATGTCAAAAATCCTGCACAGGACTATTATCTATAAGTTAAATACCAACGTGCTGCTTTCAATTTCCAAAGTGAGACTGTAGGTTATTTTCTTAACCTGAATCGATGAGTCAGCATTTTGATGGCTCCTTGAAGCTATATACCCACGTTACTAATTGTTTGATTTGGGGTAAGTTATTTAAGCTGTATAATGTGTTTGTACATCCATAGAGATGGGCTGATTCTACCATTTTGAAAGAATTGTTGTCAAGTTTAAAACAATATATGTGAAGTGACTGGGATGTGCCCCATGTGTTTGTTCTGTTACGGAAACCAAGATGGTGGCACTTCCTATTGGAGGGTCTGTGACCTAGGGCACTGCTGATGCAATCTCTGCATTAACTTAGTGGTAAACAGCCAAGGATCACATTAGAAATTCTTGTAGTGTATTTTTCCCATTCATTTCCTCTAAAAAGTATATTTTAACATATAGATGTTAAAATCCTTATGGGTCCTAGGGAACTGAGTAAATAGAGCATCATTTAATTCCATTGAATGCTGCCATGATAAGATTGATAGAATGTCAGGAAGGAGGCTTGGAGGTTACAATGCGCACCCCAGTGACAGGCTTCTTCCTCTGCTGCCTGAACTGTCAAGAAAGGCAATGGCTTCCACCAGGATTTTCAGAGTAAAATCAGTGGCATGATACAGCATGTCTTATCACCAAGGATAGCCCTCCATATCCCACTGTCAGGTACAATATAGCTCAGCTTGTAAATTTTTGTGAACTCAGTGCATGGGATATTACTATGGTTACCTTGAAATTAAATCCACTGTAGAATCATTATCCTTATCCTACTTCCCAGAGTGCTTTTGAAATGCTGCCCTTCTCACTGAAAATGCTAATTCCCTTTTAACCTGATCTGCTGCTTTGAAAGTTCCTGAGTGCTCTTCAGGCTCTCAGCATACAGGAACTCAGTCTCGCCCAAAGAAGGTCAAGTTCTGGATGGTTTCTGACAGGCGGAGTCCCAGGCAGACCAGAAAACCGTACTACTACAGGACTGAAGACTCACTGTAAATAGCTTGTGATTTATATGTATGTGATGCTGTAAATTTGGGCTTAAAAGTGAGATATTCAGAAACAGTGAGATACTACTGCACACCTATTAGAATGGCTAAAATCCAGAATCTTGATAACACCAAATGCCAGTGAGGTTGTGGAGCAGAGGAAACTCTCGTTCCTTGTTGGCGTGGGTGCAGAACTGTGCGGCCACTTCGGAAGATAGCTGGGCAGTCTCTTATAAAACTAAATGTACTCTTACCATATAATCCAGGAGTCACCCTTGTTGGATTTACCCAAAGAAGTGGAGCACTTACATCCACGCACAAACATGCACACAGATGTTTATAGCAGCTATGTTCATAGCTGCCAAAACTTAGAAGCAACCAAGATGCCCTTCTGTAGGTGGATGGATAAGTAAATTGTGGTACATCTGGACAATGAAATATTATTTAGCACTAAAAAGAAATGAGCGAAAAGGAAGGAAAAAAAAAAGCTATTAAGTCATGAAAAGACACAGAGGAAACTAAAATGCATAATACTAAGTGAAAAAGCCAATCTGAAAAGGCTACATACTGTATGATTCTAACTGTGTGACATTCTTGAAAAGTAATGCTAGAGACAATATAAAAATGAGTGGCCGTCGGGGTTGGGGGAGGGGAGGAGGGGTGACCAGGTGGAGCACAGAGGATTTTAAGGGCAGCGAAGGGACTCTGTGGGATGCTGTAATGGTGGACGCATGTTAGTATCCATTTGTCCAAACCCATAGGATGTGCAACGCCAAGAGGGAACCTTAGTGTAAACCGTGGACTGTCAGTGATAATGATGCGTCAGTTGGTCCATCACCTGGGACATGTGTACCATCCGGTGGGGATGTTGATAAGGTGGGAGGCCGTGCACAGGTGGGGGTAGGGAGTGTATGGGAGCTCTCTAAAGAGAATAAAGTCTTATTAAAAATAAATAAATGAAAAGGAGAATATTTCATAACACATGAACATTATATGAAAATCAAGTTTCAATATCTATAAATAAAATTTTATTAGAAATCAAAAAAATGATATTCACTGTAGTTAGCTTTTTAGTTAGAGTTCTATGCAGCATGGAGCAAGCAGAAACATTCACAGGTTGGAGCAGAAATAAAATCCTCACTGACACTCACACATTGTCATTTCCCTAGAGCACCCAATGAGCACACAGCTATGTATTTTTAGGAACTTTTTTGCATTAAGTAATACTGAGTTTACTAATTTTTTTATCTCTATCAAAAATTAGTTTATAAACACAATAATATTTTATTTAGTAATTTTTTATTTAAGTTGATTTATTATACTGTGTTAGTTTCAGGTGTACAGCTTTAGATTCTTTTACATTATAGGATATCTGTTACATATATATTACAAGATATTGAATACAGTTCCCTGTGCTAGACAGTAAATCCTTGTTGTTTATCTATTAAATACAATGATATTGAAATTAAAATGAAGTTGCAAAGGTTAAGCAAAATAATAGCATTCATTAAGAGATATCTGAACACTGGTGACTTGGCTTTCACCTTAGAAATCATGTGTTTTGTATGTGCATGTGTGTCTGTGTGTGTTTGTGTGTGTATTACACTGCCTTTCTGAGCTCCCTTCCACAACTGGGCAATTTGGACTGTAAGTGACTTACTCTCTCTGAGGCTTAAGTTCTATATCGGGGGTGTAAGCATGTGGATTTCTAATCAAAAGGTCTCTTTCACCCCAAAATTCTACACCATGTACTCTCTAAGTGAGAATGTGGTGTTACAGGACAGAATAATTTTGGTAAAGCAAAAGTAATTATAGGAATATGTTACTACTAACCAGGATTTATTTCAGATACTGTATGGTAGACATTTTTTATCTCATTTAAATCTATAATATGCAGGAAAATTATGGACACACTTATATTTGGTTATAAGTAGCCCATACTCTATTTTGAGGTCAGCCAAGGAAGATAATTCTCTCCATGTTTAGAAAGAATTTATAGAGATGACTATAATATTGGATGTAGAGTCAGAGACTTGAATTCACTTTTTCTTTCTCATTATGAAGATCAAAGACTGTCTTACTCAAAGGGTTGTAGCAAAAATTAAATAACATGCACTTGAAGAGCCTGTGAGCAGCTGTTTATGTGATGAAAATATGAAGTGTTCACTATAACAAACTTCTCTTGTGTCCTAGGATGGGTAGTACCACAAGTGCTATGGAGTTTTCTGGAGAGATGTAACCTCACTGTGGACTCTCTATAGCCTAAGGGTTATGTATGAAAACATTTAGTTGGATAGATGTGGCATTATTGAATATGCAGCACCCTTGAATACAAATACCCAAGACACAAAATATGTTTAGATCCCTGAAACTTTTTTCCTCTCTAAGGCATGTAGTTAATTTCTTAGAAGACATTCTGAAAATGAACTTAAAACAAAAACAAAAATGAAAAAAATAATACTGAGTTAGTTTGACTATTTGGAAGCATTAATGTTTATTATTTAGTTGAGACAGGAGTTCATTACTCATGTACTATATTGCTAATAGCTGGTTATATATGTGTGTGTGTGTGTGTGTGTGTGTGTGTGTGTGTATTGTTCATTTTACCATTCAAGAACTAACTAGGGCATTTATAGGGCTTCCCTGGTGGCGCAGTGGTTGAGAGTCTGCCTGCCGATGCAGGGGACACGGGTTCATGACCCGGTCCGAGAGGATCCCACATGCCGTGGAGCGGCTGGGCCCGTGAGCCATGGCCGCTGGGACTGCGCGTCCGGAGCCTGTGCTCCGCAACGGGAGAGGCCACAACAGTGAAAGGCCCGCGTACTGCAAGGAAGAAAAGAAAAAGAAAAAAGGAACTAACGGGGGCATTTATGTCTTCAACTTGATCCAGATGCTATTGATATTTAAAATAAGGATGATATTTACATCAATCTGCACACTTATCTGTACCATATAACTCAGGTTCTTATGCAACACAGACATTTAAGGAACCCTGCATATTTAAACTTCCAGTGTTGTTTTTTTTGTCACTTTCTGGGAAGAGCCCTTACTTTCCTATCATTATCAAGGTCACATCTTTGAAGACTATTCACATGACTTTGAAGGATATAATAGAATATCATTAAAGCATTAAAATAGATTCTAGGGCTTCCCTTGTGGCGCAGTGGTTGGGAGTCCGCCTGCCGATGCAGGGGACACGGGTTCGTGCCCCGGTCCGGGAAGATCCCATATGCCGCGGAGCCGCTGGGCCCATGAGCCATGGCCGCTGAGCCTGCAAGTCCGGAGCCTGTGCTCCCCGACGAGAGAGGCCACAACAGTGGGAGGCCCACACACCGCAAAAAAAAAAAAAAAAAAAAAGATTCTAGTTGTTCAACTTCCTTTTCTGAAATTTTTGTGACACTAAAGTGGATGAAAAACTTTGAAATTTAAGCCTGAGTTTCCCTTCATCTTTTCGACTTTTTCTCTTTCAGTATACTTTCACAGGACTGTAGATTTTATTTTTCAATAAATTAGAGGGTCATTGTAAAAACTTCCAAAAATCCTGTTAGTACAAATAATATATTACAGATATAAATAAGATGTGGTCTTATTTATAGGAAGATAAGCCCTTCTCAGGATAGGAAATAATCATAATTTAGGACAATACTATACTTGCAAAACTTAGAATAGAAATGCATTGAAGAGAATTATTGCTTGCTGAGCACCTACTGTGTGTTATATGTCTTACTTATATTTCCACATTTTTTCTCTGTTAACAATCCTACATTTCACAGATGAGGAACTTGTGAAGATTAGAGATCTTTTAGTCATTCTTTTAGTTCAGCCTAACTTTAATATATAAATATCAAAGTAGAATCATGCCGTTCTGGGTTACATGTCAGCTGTGTGTTAGGTGGACACCCAGCCAGCTGACAAGGGGTGATAAAGTCCATTGATGTTGTTTAAGCAGAGAATAACTTTGCAACTATTTGTGAAAAACTAAGATGGCTAAAGATGGTAGCTTGCATACGAAGTGTGGTCAAGAAATAAATTTACTTATTCGAGAGAAGCTATAAATCATGCTTACTTGTAGATTAATGACTTTGGTTCTGATTTACTTTCCCTGGGCTGTTGCATTCAAGTGCTTTTGTGTCTTGCTCATCCCCTAGCTATTAAATTATCACAGAAGGTATCCTACGAAATAATCATTGAGTTTAAAATTAAGGAACGTTTAGCTTGTTAAACATATATATATATATATATATATATATTTTTTTTTTTTTGTGGTACGTGGGCCTCTCACCGCTGTGGCCTCTCCCGTTGCGGAGCACAGGTTCTGGACGCACAGGCTCAGCGGCCATGGCTCACGGGCCCAGCTGCTCCGCAGCATGTGGGATCTTCCTGGACCGGGGCATGAACCCGTGTCCCCTGCATCAGCAGGCGGACTCTCAACCACTGCGCCACCAGGGAAGCCCAACATATATGTTTTTATTTTTAATTTTGTTACCCAAATATTTGTGCAGGGCACAGTAAAGCACAGTTTGGTTTTAAAAGCATTCTTTACATGTTGCAATAGAAACAAAGGTTAGCCTGCAAATGGTTTAAAAACAAATAGTTTATCTTTCAATTTAAAAATGTTATATTCTCAGTTTGAAACAAAATAAAGGAAAAATGTGAGGAAATGCAATAGCTCTTCCCATAAGTGTTTTATGGATTCATTGTAAGTGTTACAGCTGTATTGTTCCTAGCAGGAGTGGACATGTAAATGACATTTATCAGGTTGATTTATCTAAAATGTTCATGGTGTCTGTTTCTATCCAATAATTAAGTCTAGCAAACAGAACACGTAATGAAGTGCTCAGTTCCAGAGCCCTCACAGGAGTTTGAGAATCACACCAACAGCTTATTTAAATTATTCTTTGGGGCATGATTAGTTGTTTCTCATTTGTTTCATTTGTGTCTTCCTTTCATTTCTGATATCCTACGTTAACTCCAAATTCTGAATTATTTTGAAATATTTTACTGTTGCCTTCTAATTGACTCTTACATGGAATATTGCATTTTACTTTTTGGAAATCATTGATCCTTACCTTTTTAGTCATTTTTCAGAGTTCTTTCTTGAATCTATCAATGACATTTAACAAAGACAATATTGTTTCCACATGCTGTCATTATATATACACGTGCGCGTGCACGCACACACACACACACACACTTGTGTATCTTCCGTCTACTGTCTAATAGCGTCTGAAATGTCTATGATTAAATGGTCATTTCCTACATGTTGCTGATCTGCAGCCCCACATTTTAAGCTCCAGAAGAATTTACAACTACCCTCAGCTGTTGGCTGAATTAAATAATTTTATTTTAAATGGTTTTTCTTTTATTTAAAAAGGATATATACATACATTTACAAAAATTGAAAGAGTACGAAAAAGTAGAAAAAAAGGAGTCAGTCATCGGTCCATAATCCACTGATAACCATGCAGCATTTTGGTGTATTTTTATCCTTTTTCTCCCTAGAAATAGGTAAGTTCATATTGTTTTATAGTATGAGCTATAGTTATCTTGTTTTATAGTTATAATCACGATCTCTAAACATTTCTAAACATTTGAGTCTGGTGGTAAACCTTGTTGAGGTAAAGAATTTTCTAGATTTGGTCCTTCCATTCACCTGCCTATGTATGTGTTCATAAATTGTGGAAGGAGTATCAACCTGTCCATATTATTTTATATTTGTTGATAATGTTAGGTGTGTGGTTTCTCTTTAGAACATCTTGGATGGCAAAAGATTTTCGTTCTCAAAGTTCTACAAGGAATTTTACCCATTATTTTATATTTCAAATTCCCTACTCTTGAATTCTTAATTCTGATTAATCTTTCAACTTTAGTTATATCATAAAAAATTCTGTAATTTCTTTTAATTATCACATTGTTCCTCTGAGCCTTTATAAGGGAATGCCTTTATTTTTACAAGTAGGAAATTACCTTGGCTAGCTTAAAATTATTTTCAGAAAAGCACTTTCCCTAAAAACATGTATGTAATATTACTTTCATAGTCTAAGTTTAGTATTGCAGAGTGCCTGACATTTATGAGAACTCAATAAATATAAACGACTGGTGAATAAATCTTATGTTTTGCAAATGTTGCAGATTGTCCCTTTCCAGAAGAGTTAAATTCAAGTTTGTAGGCAATGTTAATGGTTGAGAACATGGACTTTGAGGTCAAAATGCCTAGATTCAAATTCTTGTCCCTTCCCTTGCTAGCTATGAGACCTTTTGAATGTAAATAGACCCTCTATAATGTAGTTTACTCCCTGTAAAGTGGGAGATTCTAATAGGATCTTCTTCATGGGCTTGTTGAGAAGACTGAATACATTACTAATTTTAAGCATGTATAATAGAACAGTGAATGTTACCCTGTAGGCATGGCTCCATTGCTTGCTATTGTTTATTACTATAATTTTATTCTTCCATTAAAACCAAACATTAATTATTTCAGAGTGTGCCCTGAGATGTTCATCTTCTCCACAATTTAGTCTACTTTTGTTTTCCTGTGTACAATAAGCCTTTTCAATACCAAGGGTAATGACACACTTAACATATGTGTTAAAAATATTTGCAAAGTGAGCTGGGGGAAAACATACACATGGATTAGTGAATACTTAATAAAATTCTTATTTTGTCTCAGAGTCCCAAGTTAGCCAGGTCGGTCCATACTCCCCCAGCAGCCTGCCAAGTTCATGGGCCACAGTAACATGTTTAAAATTGGAAACATTCTAAATGCCTTAAACCAATCATGGAAGAGCATGATCTGCTTTTTCTCCCTCCACACATATTGTGCACCAGTGTCTTTCTCTTTCAGTGATATTTCTGAGCAAAGCTGAAAATAATTGTCTATTCCTCTCCTGCAAGTTTCTATTTAACTAATACATGGCGAAGTTCTAAACCCCACCAGAATTACAGAAGCCATAATGAGTTTTAGTTTTCCTTAATCTTGCACAGTGTTGATCTGTAGCTGCTGAAAATGGACTGAACAGAGTCCCAGAATCAGCTCATGTACTGTTACTTACACCCCTTATTCCAGGAAAACCCAGACATGTTAATCTTATTTATATTAAGAACAAATAGGATCGTCAAATGTACTTGACATTTAGTTTCCTCAAATCTTTAAAATCACATAAGAAATAGGATTTTCACAACTCCTTGATTCTTGACATCTATTAAAATGGATGTAACATTGAAGGCATTAATTTTTTTAAATGTGTAAAACTTTTATTTATTAGCTATATTATTATTTTGGAAAGGTAGATGTTGAATATAATTGGTATTTAACAAATTCAGCTAAATCTTAGGTATCAATTTTAGGATAAAATTGTATCTTAAAAGGTGATTTTATATATTCAAATAGTGTTTATCAATTTAGATGAATTTATTTGGTCGATGTATAGCATAGGCAAATAAACAACCAAAAAAACCACGATAATAAAACCCCATAATGTGTTTCTCTTATTTTTTTCAAAAGGTATTAGAAATTGCCAGGACTGTGTTGTTTATAATACAGTACATTCCTAGTGTAAGTTACAGTTTAATCGCAAAAGGATCGTGTGTGACATATATTAATAGAAGACAATAATTTTAGCTAAAAAATATATGTGTTCAACTACTAGATGATACTAACAAAAGAGAATTAGACACATGAGAAAATAAATGATATGAAAGCTAGCTGGTGATATGTATGACTAGTCATGAAAAAAGTAATGAATCAAATGAAAAGAAACACATTTAAACAGAATATGAGGCTTTTCCTCCAACTGTGCCATGTGATTTATTCATGAAACATTACTTTTAAGTGATTATCATTTACGCCACTTGTGTTAATCAATTTCAGAAAAAGTTCAGATGTTTATTTGAATATATTTGTCCATTTCAATTATCTTACAATTACAATAGTCATGAAGTTTACTACCTACGCAGTTCAGTAAGTAACTGATATATTGATAGAAGTAGAAGAAAGTTTCTCATGTATTAGGTGGGTAAAGCAGTGACATTTAAGAAAATATTTTCTGTGTTATAATTTTACATTTTCCAGAACACAGAGATCTCCTACATACGATTCCTAACCTAGGGCTGGAAACGAGTGGGTTGAATTTCAGTGGCCATAGGTTTTGAGGTACATATTATTTTTTGCCTATTCTCCTTAAACTGCTTCAGTAAATTTCTAATCATTTCTCAAAATTCTATGGTGTGTGTCACCCAGTGTTACGCTAGTAAGCAGGCAGATTTGCAGCGTTTGCCAAGTCCATGGCCTAAATATTCACACCATAGATGATTTCAACTATTAATGGTTTAAAACCTACCTTGCAAAATTTCTGAATTTAATAATTGGCTCTCAAAAGTTGATACAAGCCAACTCTAGTACACCCCTGAAATTTTAATATTTTCTTAGGTAGGTGGGCTAACTTTATTATTTATTTTTAAAGATTTATCTTTTTAAAAATTTACAGTGTAAAGTGAATTTCACATTATCAGTTTGTCTTGAGTGGTTTATATATTTTATTGATCAATTCCTATCCTTTTAAAAATGTATATTTTATTTGCAATAATACATATACATATATTTTATAAATTCCTGCCCCTGCTTATTTACATTGTCATTTTCCACCCCTCAGAGGCAACTACTTTTAATTCAGTTAGCTCTTCTTTTTTTGGTTTATACTTCACATTTTATTGGGGTATAGTTGATTTACAATATTATATTAGTTTCAGGTGTACAACACAGTGATTCAAAACGTTTATATAGATTATACTCCATTCTAGTTATTATAAAATATTGGCTCTATTCCCTGTGCTGTACAATGTATTCTTGTAGCTTATTTATTTTATACATAGTAGTTTGTCCCTCTCAATCCCCTACCCTACTTTACCCCTCCCCGCCTCCCTCTCCCCACTGGTAACCACTAGTTTGTTCTTTGTATCTGTTAATCTATTTACTTTTTGCTATATTCACTAGTTTGTTTTAATTTTTGGATTCCATATGTAAGTGATAACATACAATATTTGTCTTTCTCTGACTCATTTCATATAATACCTTCAGCTCCATCTGTGTGGCTGCAGTCAGCAAAATTTCATTCTTTTTGTGGCTGAGTAATATTTCATTGTATATATATGTACCACATCTTCTTTATCCATCTATCTGTTGATGGAAACTTAGGTTGCTTCCATACTTTGGCTATTGTAAATAATGATGCTCTGAACGTTAGGGTACATGTATCTTTTCACATTTGTGGGGTTTTTTTCTTCACATATATGCCCAGGAGTGGAATTGTTGGATTATATGGTAGTTTAATTTTGTTTGTTTGTTTGTTTTTGAAGGAACCTCCATACGGTTTTTCTTAGTGGCTGCATCAATTTACATTCAAAGTGGGCTAACTTTAATACTTGCCTAGATTACTGTCCAATTTAGCCCAGGCAAGTTAAAATGATTCCAGAATTATTCAGTTGCTGAGTGGTTTTCTCCAATGAGATCTGTCCTAGGGTGAGAATGTGTGGGAAAACTCTAACAGGGAAAAAATTCTGTTTCTCCAAGTGTTAGAATCCTATCCCTGAACTAACCCTGTGATAGGTTGACCTGAGTCTGATCCTGCAGTATCACACATACCATTACGATTGTGGTGATGAAAAGGGTATTGGTAGGAAGGATTTAACTCTGACAAAATGATATGGAATCATGTTGGGATTTTGGTTTTATTTAGCTAAACTTAGGTAATAATTCTCTTGATGCCATTGCTTTCTATGATCATGCTGTAAACAGAGTGTAAGTTTCTTGGGTTGATTTATTCCTGCCCTTATCTACTGTTTGGTCAGAATGAAGTACGTTTTCCACATTATTTTATAATGTGTTTTCACACGAACTTAAATGACAAGGCTGAGAATGAAGATGGTCTAGATATTTCAGGCATTGGATCGCAGGGATGTGTAGCTACAGTCGAGACCAACCACTTTGCCCTTCCCATGTTGATTATGGTGGCCATAAGGAAAATCCTCAAATTCTTCAACTTGCAACATAGGTGAACAAAAACCTTTGATCCAGTATGAGTTCCTTAACAGTTACTTTTGCATGTTGACTAAACGTTATAGAATTGATGCTGAGGATAGAATGAGAAGACCCTGGAAGCACTGTCACTATGGCCTCTCCTCTCTCTATTGATGACGGAAGGGTGTTCCATCAGGATCATTCAGTGGGAGCTGTCTGTGAGTGCATGGCTGAAGGCAAGGGGGGCATGGCATGGGTACATGTTTGCCAGATACCCCAGGCTGTCCAAGAGGGGATGCATGATTTATCAGCTGGTGTGCAGCACCTGAAGAGTAGCAATAGCAGGAGAGAGATCATGCATCGGCCAAAAACATACAGTAGCTGCAACGCGCTGAGAATGTCTTCATCCTGCTCATGGCTTGATTAGAAACAGAAAGAGGACCTAAGAAAGCCATTGTCGCTTCGGTTCCTTCCAACGAGAGAATGTCCTCAGGAAGGTGCTGAGGAGATTGAGGTGGGCCTCCTGTCTACTGAGGAGACTGAGTGATTATCTCCAGGAACTAAGGAATAGGAGCCTCACTGGGAGAAATGTGTATGATTATAAGGAAATTACTTTCTGTACCATAAAAAGAAGGCATGGATTAGAATCTGCTCCCTGATCAGCACACTTATTCATGTCATTTACTCTTACCCTCTCATTATCTCTTATTTTCTGGCCTGAATTATTCTGTAGTTACAACCTTTGTGTGTTTTTCCATATTTTTATACTCCAGGGTTTTCTCATTAAATCTGTGATGCTGTTCTCTTGTTTTGTAATTTATTCTTATAATTGAAATCTTGTCCTCTGTGTCCCTTGTGTGCTTGGGGAAGTTATGATCTGTCAGGAGAACCAACACATGAAATGTGGAAGCAGTCCATGTAGGCATCCAAGTTTCTGTATTCTGTGGTCATTGTGACATACTGACAGGTAGACTGTCTTAGATGAGGGTGACCCAGCAGTACATCTTACCCTGTGTTTTCTAGGACACTGGATATGGTCAGGAACATCACTTCCAGTCCCAATATATTCATAAATTCATGACCAGATGTAGGATCCAAAAAGAAGTGAAATTGGATAAGTCTATAACCAAGAGAACTGTCCTGTCACCAATATCACAATCCGTTTCCTGTGCAAATTCTATTAACTTTATGTTTGATTAACATGTGGTGTTTAATGCTAAGGCAAGGTTGTCAAGGATGGATTTCGTTACTGCAATTGCCTCAGCAACATAAAGAAGATCTTTTCCTGAATCAGCCTCCAAATGCCAAAATAAGGCTCTGACCTGCATCAAATTTACTACTAGAGCATCTGAGAGGAAACTATCCAAAGTTTCTTCATCCACTTGATCAAAAATAACTGTAATGAGTAATTTATCTTCATGGAATTCATGTTTTTGTTGGAAAGTCTTAACTTTGAAAAAAAAGCATGGAATGAATGTTTGTTATATCAACATTTTGGGGTATGTTCCCCCCGTGCCATTATCCTGTGTTATTCTGCCAGAAGGGCAACTGACATGTTTGAGGCATTGTTCTGTGTTGGGTAAGTGCTAAGCACCCAACAAATGTTGCTTCATTTGATATTTTCAAGGACCCTCGAAGATATTTGTTTTAAGGTTGAGGACCCTCAACTCAAGGTTACCCCCCCGCCAGCGCCATACTAAATAAGTAGTAGGGTCTGCCTTCAAAACATGTCTGACTTCAAAGATGAGTTTTCTTTCTATTCTGTTCTCTCCCTATCTTCAAATGTATTTCTCTTTTTTGTGAATGGGGAGGGACAGGGGAAAGGCAGCAGTGGGTAAGGCCCTAGGTGTGCAGGCAGAGGAAGAAGGAAACGGGAGGTGGGACTTGGCCTCTGCTCTGGGTGAACCCGCTGGCATCCACCCCCACCAGCAGGCACACCATGTCAACCAGCCTTCTCTTTCAGGGGAAAATATGCTCTCTCCTAATTAATTCACTTTCTTAATCCTCACCAATATTTAAATAACTTAGAGGGGGGAAATGGACACATAACTTGTATTTGCTCATTAGAAAGATGCATTTGTAATTCTTTTTCACACACTTAAGGTGTCTGTGTGTTGGAGAGTGTGGAACTCTGACCATTGAATGAATTCTTGAGAAGCTGGTAGCTGTGTACTTGAAGACAATCCATATGTTTTCTTTCATTAAATTGCAACCTTCTAGATTCTAATAGTGCCTTCCCCAACTTAGATAAATAATACCCACCGCACATCTTTGAACATACAGGCAGAATTCATAAGAAAAAATGACAACTAGTAGATAAACCCAGAGACAGTCTTAGTATCACCAAAATGTTTCTCTGAGAAAATGGTCTTGAATTTTGTTCAATAACAGTGGGTTACTTTTCTTATGATAATATTGACTTGGCTAATAAAACTTAATCGTGGATTGTAAAATGCTTTAGTTTAACTCTAGGTGGGGGAAAGGCTTAAAAAATAATATGCAGTCACCAAAAATGTTTTAATCACCGTGTGTTTCCATAAACAAGCCCAGATTGTATTTTTCACCTAATTGTCCTGATTTTCTTAACAATCAATTATTTCTTGATGTAGAAACTTTTGAGATTAGTTTGTTTACTGAACACTTACAATGAATTCTTTTTTAAAATATTTATTTATTTATTTGTCTGTATCGGGTCTTAGTTGTGGTGCGTGGGATCTTTCGTTGCAGTGCGCAGGCTTCTCACTAGTTGTGGCGCACGGGCTCCAGAGCATGCGGGCTTAGTAGCTGTGGTGCGTGGGCTTAGTTGCCCTGCAGCATGTAGGATGTAGTTCCCTGGCCAGGGATCAAACTTGCATCCCCCTACATTGGAAGGCGGATTCTTAACCACTGGACCACCAGGGAAGTTTCACAATAAATTCTTATAAGAACCCTGTTAGGCAGGAGTTATTTTTACCCCCATTTAAAGATGAGGAACGTGTCTTGCAGAGGTGAGGTGACAGCTTGCTCAATGGCCAAGAGGTCGTGAGAGACAGAGCTGGGATTTGCATCTGGACATCCGCACTCAAGTCTGAGCTCCTGAGTACTACGGGTGGGAGTGCTTTGAGTTCTGAGAAATCTTTATCTTTTCTTGAACAAATGCCCTAAATTGTTCTTCACTAATCGTTGTTACTGGCCTGTGTTGTAGGTGCACACAGCAGGGGTGATGATTGATGTACCTGCTTTCCATGGAGGGGGAAGGGTTGGAGGGAAGACAGCCTGTAGAGGTTCACAGTCGAGTTTTCTTCTCTCTTTGCTCCAGATATAATACTGATTTTATTTGTTTTTAATATTAGTGGAAGATATTTACAACATCATAAAACTGGCAGAAATTTTTCTATAAAAGCTAAGCTGGAAATACAGTAAAACCTACTAAATAAGTGAATGAATAAATTAATAAATATAAAATTTTCTCAAACATCACATGATATATTTGTGTCTCATTTCACTGATCTGAGTCCCTTCATGCTTAGTTTTAACTTTAATAGTACTTTTAAAAAAGTTCTTAGTAATTAAATGAGTAAGGAAAGAACTGTCCATTTTACTTCGAAGGAAAAATAGACTGTATAGGTTTGCTAATTTTTCCAAGATTTTGCAAACAGATTTCATGATGCTTTGTGACTGAGTTTGCTCTAAACAACTTCAATAGTCATTTTTAACTGTATAAATTCTGTTTATTCAATTTCTGTTCTTTTTCATGATAATATAATAATTATCATTCATGAAACTTTAATCGCCTGCCGAGTTCTGTGGGCATTTGGCATATATCGTGTTTTTAAACAATCCTTACAGTATCCTAAGATGAAAGTATTTGTTATTAACCCTATATTATAGGTAAGCAAAGTTATGTAAATTAATTAATGTCAACACGCATCACAATGGTGATGCCAAAATTTAAATTTAAATTAGTATCAAATATTTAATTGCTTGTTTATGTTTATTTTAGCTTTATATTTGTTATAGAATACTTAAGAAATTAACAGGTCATGAAGCATAATAAGCAGTCATGTATCAAAATAAGTAAATCACAGCCAAACATTATCAATAGTGTTGAATTTCCTTGGGTACTCCTTCATTGCCATAGTCTCCTTCCTCTTACCCTCGAGACATCATCCATTTGCAGTTTACTTGGTCCAGGATCTTACTGCACGTGTGTTTTCCTGAGCAATAGATTAGTATGGTTCTGCAGGTTTTGTTGTATAAAATCTTCAAGAACTGGGCAGCGGTAAGTGTAAAGGATTCATAGGTACTTCGATGCTTCAGCAGGTAGAAAATAGATGTAACTATATGTTAGGATGAAGGAAAACAAGAGCAAAATCACAAAGAGGGTGATAAGTATGAGGGTTTATACAGCTCATTATAAAGGAACACACTGTTCTGAATCACAGCTAACCTGGTAACCAGCTGAATGCGTGGTAATGCCAGCGCACCCCTGTCACAGGGCTCCCACGGCACCATCACCAACCTGGCAGGGCATCTGGGTTGAATGGCACTGAGTTATCACCCTGGGGTGACAGCTTCACCTCGTGCAGCCCTGTCTGCTCCATCAGCACCAATAACAGTGATGCAGACCTTCTTTCTATCTCATCACCTGAGGGCTTGCACAGTCACTACCAAACACCCAGTTAATCTCATGAAGCTGACCTCTTTCATCTTTCCTTTTTCCTCCTCCCACTCCCCCTCCCCACTTCTTTCCTGTCCTCTCTTTTCCCCCTCTCCGTCCTCCCTCTCTTTCATTTCTTCCTGCCCCACACCTCCTGGCCTCTGAGTAATCACCCTCTCCTGTAAAACGCAGATCCTCCTTTTTTACACTTCTATTGTAATGGCAAATAGCACAGTACACATGAAAGAGCTAGCTCAGGACCAGACCAAGAGTGTCACTCACGGAACTATCTTTGTTGTTGTTGTTATTACTTCTTGGTCTTTTAGATTTCTCGTTTTTGAGTCACAATGATGGCTTTTCTGATTGCACGTACTGGGGGGCCTGGCAGCGGTGTTAAATTCTTCCTTCTTCATGTGATCAAGCAACACCTACTTTTTTTCTTTCACCTTTAAATATCTGACACCTGCTGAGTACTTATCCAGAAAAGGCCCAATTGTGTAGGCTTTGAAAGTCATTTTAAATGCTCCATTTTACAGTTTTAAGTCATACAGACAGGCTCAACTACAAACCTTCCATCCCTGACACCTTTGATTAATTTTTCTTCACATGGAACAATTGTTTTGGAACAGAAGCCGTGTAATGGGGTCTCTATAACCATGGTGGCAATTAGAGCCTCCTGGGACCTGAGGGTGTGGACACACACCCTGTGTGGTCAGTGCAGAGCTGACTCAGTGCCATGGGGGAGAGGATGTACATGTCAGTTTAAGGCAGTTTCCCCAAACTTCATTATGCAAAAGAATCACAGAGGGAGCACATTAAAATGCACCTTTCCTGCCCTCCATCCCCGAGAAATTCTGGTGTAGTGGGTTCTTGGCAATGTCTAAGAATCTGCATTTTTAATAATAATTACGAATTAATAATCACACAGAAGTTATTGATGTAGGTGGTCTATGGACTGTGTTTTGAGAAATGTGCTACAAGATAATTTAAACTTTATGGATATAGTAGAGAGATAGTGCAGATTTTCAAGAAAAGAACAGTGTGTTCAAATTTGTTTAAAGAAAAAATTATAATGGATTGTTAAGGATGCATATGATGGGTAAATTGAGTGAAAGGAGAGTGAACAATTAGCAGACTGTTGACAGAGCCCAACCCAAGGCATGTGTTTGAATTAGAAGAAATAACTGGCACTCACTGAATGTGTAGTGTGTGTCATGTGCTATTTTATGTGTTCTATGCATAGTCATTCCTTTATTCCCTACAATAATCCTATAAGTGATATTATTCTGCCTGTCACACACATGAGGAAAGGGAAACATATAGAATTGAATTTACTTATGCAAATCATACAGCTAGTAGATTGCAAAGCCAACATTCAAAGCCAGATGAGGTTCAAGACCTCCAGTGACCACCAGTGTGCCTCTTACTACATCATTTGCTATACCTAGAATACATATTTTGTCAGAATCCCAATAAAATTACCATTCATGTATGACCACAGAAATGAACTTTATGGTTCTCAATTAGTGTCCTTTGGTATGGGTAGCTATAGGCCAAACAATGGGTAAGCATTGTGCAGAATATTTTCCGAAATAAATGTGTACAGGTCCAGGATGTTTGAGTAGATTTTTCCCTGCATGTTTGGTAGCTAGAACAAACTGTTGTCCAAGTTTTGAGGTCCAGGATGTTTGAGTAGATTTTTCCCTGCATGTTTGGTAGCTAGAACAAACTGTTGTCCAAGTTTTGCTCTAGCAAAAAATGTCAGAAGGAATCCTTGTGTATCAGGATTAAAAGGAGCCTTTATTCTACTAATTTGAAAAGTGACATAACAAGAACATTTCTTTTGTTTGTTTTTTTTTCAGTAAAACTAAGAAGTTGAACCACTGATGAAATCCTATGAGTTTAATGAATAAAAACTAATTCATGAATAAGTAGTTTACTAGTTAGCAGTTCTTAGGTCTGGAGTAGGTGAGGGTAAGTATACCCATAAAATAACTCACTCTTACCCAACTTCTAAAATCCTCTAGCATGCAGGAGTGTTACAAGATATTTGTGAGTAAAATTTTTATCCCTTATTTAGGAGGGCATCAACTTGGTTTTGCTTTGTACAACTTCAGTGCTATTTTGGTTTATGCTAATGTGAGGCCATCAATCTTTGACTAGCATAAGAGACCAAACTGTATATACATGATAGTCCCAGGTTCTTTAAGTTAAATGGTACACAAGGGAAAGATAGGTTTATTGATTCAGCAAATATTTATGCAGCACTTAATACGTAGCACATACGGTACCGGACCCAGTAGTGAAAAAAAGAAAACAAAAATGACTCCTGTTTTCTTAGATTTTACATTCTAGTGAGAAAGACAGAAAATAGGCAGACACATGGCAGATAGATAGATATAGATAGATACATACATACATAAGTACATAGATACATAGATAGATACAAAGATAGATGCATAGATACATAGATGGATACATAGATGGATACATAGATGGATACATAGGCAGATGGTGATTGATTGATAGAAAAATCTCAGCTAATGTTAAGAGACTTCGGGGGGAATAAAACTAGGTAATAAGCAGGACTGCTAGTGGATAGAGTAAGGATGATATTCACAGGGTCAAAGAAGACCCTTGAGAAAAAGGTACTCAAATTGGGACCCAGTCGGAGGGGCAGCCATGCCCAGGACTCAAGAGAGAACTTTCTGCTGAGAGGCAAACTAAGTACAGTCCAGGGCTTAGAAGAGAACAATTCTGTCTTGTCCACCAAGGCAAAAATTTGGGGTCAAATAATAGATTACTCCTAAAAATCATAGTTTGAAGCATTAATTAATATTCATCATTAGCTATTTCTACTTGATCTGTTTCTTTCTTGATGGAAAATTTGATATTTCTAGAGATTTCCTGCTAAAATGGGAGAGACTTATGAATAAAAAATGAGTGAATGAACCATGTAAAATGTCTGTGTAACCGCCACTTTGTAGGGCGTGATCTGGAGCAGGTCTGTAGGTCTTTCATTCCCCCGTCCCATACACTGAGAGTGTCAGTATTTTCCTGTCCTGCGCCTTCTCCTCTCTACACAGGGGTAGACCCCTGCACCTCCTGTACACCTCTAGACCCCGAGCTCTCCTAAGCTCCCTTCTTCAGGAGGCAGAGGTGGGTGGCAGCTGTAGTGGAGGCACGTGAATGGCCTCACCAAAGCAGCTGTTGCTGGCATCCTTGACAGATAAGCTATCACATTAGAACCAGGTCCACTGACGTCCAGATGGCAGCATCTCCCTGCAGGCTTACCATGGGGTTCCGTGGCTGCCTCATTTCCACCTTTTGTATCATTACACATCACCCAACCGTGACCCTCAGGCCTGAATGCATTATCATTGCTTCACTGCAGGCTGTTACACAAGTCAAGACAGTAAATGTGTCAAAAAAGGTGATGGGGACCTCCAGGTCATGTGATTCTTTAGTCTGTTTATTCCTTCTTGTGGGACCATGGACATTTATAAATCTTCCCATGAGAAAGACAAAAATTGAAATAAAACCATCCTCCGGTGCTGGGCTTCAGTTGCAATGTCGATACTGGTTTGCAGCAGTGATCAACCTCTACGTAGATTGCTAAAATAATGTATTCAGACAAACACTGAAGTTTGAAGGAGTAGATTTTAAAAATAAATTATAATGGCTGTATCACTAACGAGCCACCTTAGGAGGCCACCTCTGAGATCCAGGGCTCAATCCCAGAAGTGAATATGTTGCCTGATTCTTTGTTTAACTACATTACTTAATATGTAGAAGTAAATGTACATATTTTTATTTTATCAACTCAGCCCTTTCCTTTCTAGTCTGTATAACTTCCTTTAGATCATTCTTTTCATATTTAAACAAAATGCCATTTAGGTAACTCTTTAAAATGAATCCTGTTGTTTGAAGTATCTTTCAGCCAAGTTGGAGATAAAGAGTGTGTTAGTAAAATACCAGAGACATTTAAAAATCTGCAAAATATTTTCTCTTCCCCTCCCACATAAAGTAACCTCTTCACTGAATAAACATGCTAAAAGGACATATTTTTTCTTTATATCTGAGACTCATAATCTTGTTGATTCATCATCTCTAAGGTTTTATTGTATCATAGAAAAACAAAACTAACTCTGATTTGCATTTCTTTAAATTCTTCTGTGTTTGTGTATGGAACTCTTTTGGGTTTCTTAGAGTTAAACAGTTCTATGTGATGATCTATTCCTATTTTTCTATGGTTGCTTTATTTTAAGTGGGGCCATAATCAACCATTTTAAGGTCTGTTCTAAAAACGGTAATCAGCTGTAAAAAAAGTGCCTTACATTATTTTTCTAATTATTAATTCTGCACCCTTCATTCCAGTTATGTTCCACAAACTTCAATTTCTTCTGCTTTTATCTATAAATCTATAATTTTCTGTTGCAATCCTTTCATCTTTTAGGCCTTCAGATTTCCAGCTAAGTTGCTCCACATATCCTAGGTTGATAGATTTCAGTGTTCTGTAAATGTTAATTCTGCATTTTACCCCATCTAATAGTGCTCTGATTTATTCTTTAGTGGTTATTGTATTGTGACTCTCAAATTCCCAGTCCCCCATTTTTAACAAATATGCTACTTTCTTTCATCCATCTGAGAATGTATTTCAGTAATTTTCCAAACAATGTTTGTGATTGATTCTTTGGTTGCTTCATTTCAGGGATTAATGAAATTCTTTTGGAGATCTCACTGGTTTATTCTCTTATTTTACACGGTAAACCATTTTTAATGTTCCTCCATCACCGCCTTTGAGTTTGCTTACTTTCCCAGTGAGCTAGTTAGTCTTTGTTGTACTGTAAATGTTCTATGTCCCTGACAGTTTTATTGGCATTTTGATGATTTTTGCTTGAGGGATTTTCTTTATAATGTTAGTCTCTGTTATCTTCACCCAACACCCCACTTGCTTCTTTCCTCAGATTTTTGTGGATCTTACTTTAATCCTTGAGAATCCATAGTATCATATCTAAGTATTTTGCCAAGACAAGCTTCTTACGAGAAGCACAATTCTACTGATATAAAGAAGGAGGTGTGTAGATGGAAAAGTTTATCTGGAAATTAAAGGATAAAAAAAAATTTCTTTTAAAATAAAGGATAAAGGATTCCTTTCTGGATAAAATTGGAGTTAGAAATTGATGTGCCAGAAGGAAGAGAGACAGGATTTTCCTTGGTTTTAAAGATTTGTGAGGTTTGAAATAATAGAATCCCTCAGGTTGGTGACAGAATGTGGCCTGGCCTGGTAGCAGTGAAGAGTTTGCTATGAAAGGTAGCGATAACGGTGGTGCTGAACACAGCACCGCTAACCCAGTGCCTGCTGGACTCTTGCAAGATGCACGCACTTGACCTGCATCCTCCCATTAATCCTCAACCCCCGTTGGGAAATGATGTCACTCTGGTTTTACAGATGAGGAGGCTGTAGGAGGGGGATGCAAGTCCTTCAGGCCCCCGCGGGGTGGGCAGCAGGGCCAGGATCCCCTCTCACTTCGGTGGGCTTGGACTTGCTCGCTCTGTGCTGCTTTCCAGCAGCAGTGTGGGCCTGGAGGAGGGAGCTGGAGAAGCAGATCTGGGTCCTTTCCATGCCTTGCACATGGCACGCACCTGCATTCTTAGGAGTCTTGATCTCAGAGACAAAGGGTCCATGTAAGGGCAGCACAGAGAGAATTACGGTAATTTATGTTCCAGTTACTGTTGAGAGAAGGGACTTGGCAGAAGCCTTCAGGATGGACATCAGCAAAGTTCTAGAGAGCCATGTGGGAGAGTCCACGATCCGGACACCAAGCTCCTCGTTTTTTGTGTTGTGGTGACATGACCAAACGGCTGCCGTTGGATAAATTACATGTTGTTCTGCCTGTTTGAGTGTTTTCTATTTTCTTCCACTGATTACCTGTTTAATTTGACTCTTGGTAGCACAAGGTTAATAACATTGCAGCTACATTTGAAATAATATATGTCCCCTTTTTGTTAATGGTGCATTGAACTCTAGTTTTAAAAGACATTTAGAGTTTATATCGGGGGCTAAATATAAGTCAAGGCTACCCTAGAAATAATAATATATTTTTCCTAAATTGTTCCTTTCGAAGTACTGTTCTCTCTAGGTTGGAGCCAAATCTTGGTAATTTCATATTACATATCATTGGCCGTTTGTATATGTAATTTACAGATGTGAAACATTATATGTATTTTTCTGTGGGAAGCACCGATGTGCATTACCCAGGCTATGTGGTGCATGCATTTGGAGAGAACATCTCTTTATAATTAATTATACTTTTTCAGTTGTTTCATGGTTGGTCCTTAGAACCTCAGGCTAAAACACTTAAAATTTATCAGAAATCATTTCATAATTGTTGGTTCATAGAAAGTGTGAATTTTCCTTTCAGATGTGAGGTATAGAGTTGTTATGTCCTTTTGGAGGAAATTCACAGTTTGAAAAGTCTTTATTCTGAAAAATAATGTGAAATTGAATGGATCAGGTTATTAAGGCTTCTTTTTATCAGTTTCTGTCCCCTTGTGTTTCAAGTCCTTATTCCCTACCCTGTTGATTTCAACGCTACCGTCATTCATTAAGGCATTTATGAGTTAGCTTTTTCCAGGATGTAGGGGCTTTATACTTATTTATTTTGTGCTGTCAGTTCTACATCTTGGAAAATTGTAAAATCTTCCTCTTATTCTGTATCTCTTCCTACCATCACAATTTTGGGTAGAAACATGTCATCCAAAAGAACCCCAAATGTAGTTTAAAGATAACACTGAAACAAAAAGCATATTAGAAATAAAACTTTTGATGAGGAAGCCCAGTGATCCGTATGGGGTGTCTGTGTGAGTGTGTGTGTGTGTGTGTGTGTGTATGAATTGATAAATCTGGATTCCTCTGGCTTAATTGAGTCAGGTGAGATGGGCTCCTTATTTGATTGGGCCTATAGTGACTGGCTTTTTTTCCCCTAATGAATTGTGACTATGTAGTGTACTTCCATTTTGTTTTTCAGAGCAATGTTTTCATATTTGTTTTAAAGTAATACTTAAAAATTCAGTATTATATCAATTCTACCACTCTGTCATCGTATATTTCTCTTTTCTCTATTTAGAAAATTGAGTGTCTCAAAACAAAAATTAAAAAAAAGCTCTTCTGACAATATAACATTCTTTTTTAAAATAATTAATTAATTTTTGGCTGCATTGAGTCTCCGCTGCTGCGTGCGGGCTTTCTTTAGTTGTGGGAAGCTGGGGCTACTCTTCGTTGCGGTGTGCAGGCTTCTTATTGCAGTGGCTTCTCTTGTTGTGGAGCAAGGGCTCTAGGCGCCCAGGCTTCAGTAGTTGTGGCATGCGGGCTCAGTAGTTGTGGCTTGTGGGCTCTAAAGCACATGCTCAGTAGTTGTGGCGCACGGGCTTAGTTGCTCCGTGGCATGTGGGATCTTCCCGGACCAGGGATCGAACCCATGTCCCCTGCATTGGCAGGCAGATTCTTAACCACTGTGCCACCAGGGAAGTCCCAATATAACATTCTTAATTGCCAAGGCTCTTGCAGTCTTTATGTAATCACAATTAAATAGCTAAATTCTGTTTTCTTTTTCATACTTACACCCCGCAAAATTGCCCAATTTATTTTTCTCTCATTTAAGATTATTGTGTGCTTTTTCCCCTTAACCTTTCTGTCCGAAAAATTAGCATCTTTGCACCATTAAAAAAATAAACAAAAAACTGAGAAGGAATTCAACTAATTTGTATTACACTTACTTTAAGCACAATCAATTTTTTGGCTACTTTCTACTATGTAAGGATAATAGTCAACAGAAGTTGGTTAGATGCTGAAGAAAAATAGTTGAATATCCACTGAAAATGTTTGTAAAGTGAACAAACCAATTTTGCACAAATTAGGGAGTGAAATTAGATGAGACATAAGATTGGGCTGTTGTTTTTCCTGGAATCTAGCGATTGGCCTCACTCTTCGAGGTACTCCTGGGGCAGGTTTCAGGACCCCCAGCAGCTGGGTTCAGCCCACTGTTTGGATATTTTAGCTCCTAGATGCCACCTCCTCTGGAAGATGTCCCTTATCTTCCGCATCTGAGGTTCCTTCCCTGGGCACCCGCCGCACCCTGAGAACGGCCTGTCCTGCACCTTCCTCTCGCTGGCCTGCGGTGTCTTTCACTGGACCACCTGTCATCACACAGCAGAGTCTTCCTAGAGATGCTTAATTACCAGAGACCAACTTGGCGTGTAGGAAATGACTGCCACATTGCTATAGTACTAAGGCATATTAGATTGGGATCAGAGAAAGAAAACAGGACTACAGTAGCTAAAACTTTCGAAGAAATACTTTAAAATGAGTAGTTTGTAAGAAAGAAAGAAGTTTGAAAATAGAATTAAGTTTTATAACCTCTACTCTTATCTTCTTCATTTATATTTGAACTTGTGGGAAACAATCTAAAAACTACGTCGAGACTCAGGATTTCCCAGTTTGAGATCTAAACCTCTCACTGATAACTGCAGAATAAGGCCCTCATCTTCCCTGGCTTTCATTTTCCTCCTGTGAAAACAGAGGTGTCAGAATATCAAGTAATTTTAAGCCTGCTTAGATTCTGTATTCCACATTTGGTCACACTAAACTGTTGACCCTCGTCATCCTCTAGTAAGAAAATATAAGCAAATGTAATTTAACTCCATTACTTCCCTGCCACCATATGTACTTTATGTATAAAAGAATATTATTCAGCCATGAAAAGGGATGAATCCCACCACAACACAGATGGGACTGGAGGGCATTATACTAAGTGAAATAAGTCAAAGACAGAGACAAATACCATCTCATCTCTCTTACATGTGGAATCTAAAAAACAACAAACAAGCTGTAGGTACAGAGAATAGATTGGTGGTTGCCAGAAGCAGGGGGTAGGGAAAGGAGAAATGGTTCAAACTTTCCGAGTCTTTTTAGTTTAAATAGGAGAAAAGAACATATTACAAAATACCAAGAATGTATTTTAAAAATTACACCAGAGTCTAGACTGAACAGCATCTTTTTCTCACAGTTCTGAGATTCTGTTTGGAAGTTGAAAAAGTAAAGGATTTCATCAGTTGTCATTAAGAAGCCTTAATCTGTATGTTAAATTCTATAATTGTTTTGTGTTTATCAAACTACTCCCTGTGAGTCTTAAGCTTTTAGAATTCTAGAACTTTGTCCTTCTTTCATTTTCCTTCCTATTTGATTTGTTGTCATTAAGGAATATTTGTCTGGAAAAGTTAAAAATTCTATAATTACTTTGTGTTTATCATGATACCCCTTGTAACTCTAAGTTTTTTGAAGGCTAGAACTTGGTGCATCTTCTCTTTGGACCTGGGCAGAGTAGGTATTCAGTACATCCTGAAAAATGAGTCAGTTGTCCTCAGCAGATGGAGGGCGTAGCACCTGCCCTCAGGGCACGTACCATGAAGGAGGTGAGGCAGAGGGTACGGGCAAACCAGCAAGAAATTTCAAAAAGTGCAACATCATGAAGGGAGTAGCCTGGATGTTGACAAAGAGACTGACGTCTTGGACAGAATGGGCAGGGGAGACACCACCAAGAACAGACTTCATGCAGAGACTTGAAGGATGTGGAGCAGCATGTACAAGGCCAACTGCAGGGACCAGTCAAGACATGGAAGAGCACGTGTGTGTGTGTGTGTGTGTGTGTGCGTGTGTGCGTGCATGCGCGCACATGTGGAGCTAAAGGGACCATTGAGACTAAATGCCACTGAATCATTCACACTTTAAAAACATAAGGCAGAACTATTCACAATACCCATGACGTGGATGCAACCTGAGTGTCCATCAATGGATGAATGGATAAAGAAGATGTGATGTATATACATGTAATGGAATATCATTCAGCCTTAATAACAAAGGAGATCCTACCATTTGCAACAACATGGATGCACTGGGATGACATTATATTAAGTGAGACAAGACAGACACAGAAAGGAAAAAACTGCATGATCTCACTTATGTGTGGAATCTAAAAAAGTCAAATACACAGAAGCAGAGAGTCGAACAGTGGTGACCAGGGATGAGAAGGTGGGGAAATGGAGAGATATTAGTCAAAGGGCACAAAGTTACAATTATGAAGAATGGATAAATCTGAAGATCTAATGGGCAGCATGGCGACTATGGTTAATAATACTGTATTGATTACTAGAAATTTGCTAAGAGAATGGATTTAAGGGGCTTTCACTATATACACAAAGGGTGACTGTGTGAGGAGACAGGTTTAGCTTGACTGTAGTAATCATTTCACTATGTATATGTACATCAAATCATCATGCTATACTCCTTATATACAGTTTTTATTAAAAAATGAATTCTCCGATCAACATCACTTGTCACTGAGAAATGACAGCAACTTTCATTCCAGATGTGTATTTCTGTTTTACTACCAGGTATATTTATAGAATGCCATATTTTCTGACAAACGAGAGGTTCTTTACACAAGATTGGGTCCACCTTTTCTCTTTTTATGGGGCATTAATAGCATAAAGATCGTCCTTTGACTATCAGCAGAGGCTGATTGTTGAGTCTGAACCCTGACAAACACCTCTCCGACACCCTTTGCTTTGGCTTGAAAGAATTACAGAATGGTTATTTTTACACCCATAATGAAAACACATTTATGAAGTGAGACCCCCTATCTGTGACTCATTACAAATCTGCCAACCGTGACCCTCAGGCCTGAATGGATTATCATTGCTTCACTGCAGGCTGTTACCCAAGTCAAGACAGAGTAAATGTGTCAAAAAAGGTGATGGGAACCTCCAGGTTGCATGATTCTTTAGTCCTTTTATTCTTTCTTGTACCACCATGGACATTTATAAATCGGCCCATGGGAAACACAGAAATTGAAATAAAACCATCCTCGGGTGTTGGGCTTCATATGCAATGTTGATACTGGTCTGCAACAGTCATGAACCTCTACACCTGTTTCAAATTAGATTGCTAAAATAATGTATTCAGACAAACGCTGAAATTTGAAAGAGTAGATTTTTTAAGTAAATCATAACAGCTATACCACTAATTTTAGTAAGAATTTCCAATAGCAGAATTAATGCATCCCATATTAGCACTGCTTGGGAAAGCACCTGGTTAGAGCCTGCTCGGCATTGTACACATCAAATTGGATATTAATCAGAAGCCTGCCTTCCCCCTGGTACCACTTAAGTCTTTCTTTCAGGTTTAATGAACAGGCGTTTAATGTTTTCTACAGGATTCCAGAGTTTCAGATTTACTCTGAAGTAGATCCCATTAAAATGTATTTCCAATATTATGGTTTCTGTACTTCCTGTTCTCTCTCTCTCCCCCTCTGTCATTTACCTACCTATCTCATCTATCCATCATATCTGTCTGTCCATCTATCCATCTGTCTCTTTCATCTGTCTGTGATAGCCTCTACCTCTCTCTCTTCTTCATGTTACAGATATCTATCTATTATCTATATATATATTTCTCCTTGTCACCTAGGGTTCCAGCCTAACTTTGTGACACCTCAGACTCTCTTCCCCCTTTATCACAATATTGGTCAACAAAGGAAGCGTTTCTTTTATGAGAAGAAAGAAGTTCATAGTATTCTAATATATCCATGTGTCAGACACAAACTGGTCTTATCTAAATGGTGTTGAACACCTAGACAAAGTGTTCTTTATTAAAAAAAAAAGCCAAAAAGAGACAAGACTTTGCAAAGTTAAATGTAGAGGACAACTTTCTAGCCTCAGAAGGTCTTTTTCGTATGTTAATATTGGTACATACATGAAATCTGCAGACATCACACTAAAAATATCTATTCCTTGGTGTTCTAGGTATCCTCAAAATATATCTCATTAACTGCAGTCCCCATTTATTTTGCTTATACTGATTTACCTTTTGGTCATTCCGAACACTATGTGACAATAAATATTTGATAGATATTTGATTTAAAGTATCAATACAATATGGGTTAATTTCATTTCTAGAGCTGATGATAAATATCTTTGGAGTAATAGCAATTTTGAATTCCATAAAATTCTATGATCGAGGGCTCTCAAATATATACAATTATTATTTTTAAAAGCAACTTTAAATCATTTGAAATAACAGTGAAATTATGGAGCAAAATTAATACTACAACTGGATATTTGCATTATGTGAGGTCCCAGAAATTTCCTGTTATGCTAAGTAATTCTCTCTTGTGTTTGATTTAGGTCATCAAGCTTGCCTTTGAGGAGTTTGAGCTGGAAAGAGGCTACGACACTCTAACCGTGGGCGATGCTGGGAAAGTGGGTGATACCAGAACCGTCTTGTATGTGTAAGTGTATCTTCCCTTGTTTCTTCTTTCCCAGAACAGGAAGTTATCTGTGCAAACACGGATGTGTCCGTGAGATCCTGGTGCAGACTTTCCATTCCCACTCAGAGGTTTAATAAATGCCACGTATGGCTAAATTAGTAGTTTCTAAATCTGATTTCAGATAAGGACTAATTTAGGATTGCATTCTATCTGTGGCAGTGTTTTTTATTTTAAATCATTGAAAAATATGGCAAAAGATTAGACTATATGGAAAAGCAGAAAGTAGAGGTGATAAGTTTCTCAACTCAACTGCTCCTTGTCCGCCCCTCTCTTCCTACTTATTATGTTGTCAGTGTTCGGGGAAGTACAAGTATCTTCTAGAATAAGGCCATATATCTTCTGAAAGCCTTGCGCTCTGTAGAGCTGCATACTAAAAGTAGCAGAGAGCGTGGGGAAAACAGTGTGGTAGCGCCCTTTATATCTGTGGACTTCCGTACCCAGAGTCCTGGCAAATACAGTAGCAGCCCCACTGTGAACATCAGCACACAGATCCCTACGCTGGTCCATTGGCAACTGGACTCATGAGAGAGTCTGCACCACTTCGCCCTGGACACTGTCAGCCTCTTCCAGATGCAGGGCCATGAGGATAGTCTGGACAGTTTTTTTTTTTTTCTTTTTTAAAATATTTATTTACTTATTTATTTTGGCTTCTCTGGGTCTTAGTCACAGATCTTCGTTGTGGCGTGCAGGATCTTTAGTTGTGGCATGTGGACTTCTTAGTTGAGGCTGAGGAGTGAATATACCCCCGGGTCGTGGTTTTAATATTGATAGGACAGTTTTTAGGAGACTTGTTCTAGCAATATTAAAACCATGACCCAGGGGTATCTTCATTCCTCAGTGTTTTCAGTGCAGAAGGCAATGTCTTTGCAGCCTCTTCCTCTGCGTTCGCACCTTGCACAGCCAGCTTCCTGTAGGGGCTCCCGAAACTACTTTCACTAATGGAAGTCATTCTGCAGGATTTTCACCTTTTTTCTCTTAGTCTGCTTATACGTGGCTGAGATTTTCTCTTTATTTGTGAGAAAGCTTGCCCTGGACAACTTCAAAGTATTATTCTGCTAGGGAAAAACAACAACAAGAAGAGGTGTGGCCATTATACCCACTCATTCTCTTACTTAGCAGTTACTTATGAGGTAGTTCACGTTGTAAAAAGTTCTGCAGTGAACATCTGTCTGTGCCTTTAAAATTGGTGGACCCGCACTCTGATGGCATTGGGGACATTCTCTTTTCCTTTATTGTATCTTGGATGTAGTTCCCTATCAGTATATATCTTTATCTCATGTTTTATAGCTACTACTACTAATAATTAAAATCATGTTACTGGCCCATGACTTAGGATAATAATTATAATAGTAGCAGTAGTAATCTCATAGCATTTATTGAGTACCTCTTATATACCATGCACTGTGCTAGATGCCTAATACATATTATCTTGTTTGGTCTTCACCTAAATCCTGTGAGTTAGGGGTTAATACTGTCTTCATCATATAAATGATGAAACTGAGGCTTAGATAGATTTACCCGCATTCACAAACCTAGCGTTTGTTCTAGCAGGAGTTCAGACTCCGTGATCCTCCTCCAGTGTCTGTATTCCTTATCATTACATGTGGATGTGCCATGTTTTTTAACTGATTCTCATTGATAGCCTTTGTCTTCTCTCTATCCCCCTGTAATCTTGCATTTCTAAGCAGCTACGCAGTAAACTACTTTGTACACATTGTCATACTTGTTTCATATGCCTTCAGGAAAATTTCCAGCAGAGGAATTTCAGGAGTTAGGAGCATCTTCATTTACATCATTAGGCTTTTCTAATAATACCCCCAAACGTTTATATCAATTTTCTCTTCCACCACAGTATGTAAAGGTCCCTGTTTCCCCACACTCTTACCAAATGGTTATTCTTTTTTTGCCCAATTACTAGCTTTAAATTGCATTTATTTATAAAAATACGGATTCCTGCAGGGTGGGGACAGATATCTGTATTGTTTGCAATCTTCCATGTCAGTTGTGTGCACACAGCCTGGCATTGGTCTGGAGCGGTACTTGTAGTCACTGATACAGTGGACAGCAGTGAGCCAGGATGCCAGAGGTGGAATTTCTGGCTCTAGCTTTGCTCTTAACTATCTGTGACCCTCTCTGTACCTCTGTTTTTATGGCTATGAAATATGTATAATAAACTTTTCCTGCTTGTGGTAAGGAGCAAAATGAAATAGTGCATGTGAATGCACTGGAGAGCCAAGAAATACAAACCACACATGAAATAGCTTTATTATTACCATAACATCTAATTTAAGAAGGGATATCATTAAAACAAATGAGAGAAATTTTCAAATAAATGCAAAATGTAGAACATAAATGTAGAAAAGTAGTGCCATATAAAATCCCTTAGGTCACTATTAAAGATCTGAAGTCATACACCCATTTTTTAATGCTATTTGTTGTTAAGAGAGCAATAGCAAACTATGTATATTACCTTGACATAAGTATTATTAGAACCTCCTCTCAATAGCTCACATCTATAAAGGAAAAACTAAACAGTCAACTGAATCAAAGTGAGATGCCCTTTGGGAAACATAATGTAACAAAGATCAGTTGGGCATTTAATCATCTTCAGTAGAGAAAAGCAAAGCCACTGATACATTTCCTTAGTATACAAAATTACAGAGAAAGAAGACAAGAGAATCACAGTTGGTGTCTTTGGATAAACAGGCAATTTTAGAGAATACGGCAACAAATATTTTTGAGTACTTACATGTCAGACGTGAGTCTCAGCATGGAGTTTAAAATCTAATTGGAGAAATGGCAGATGAGCTGAGATGGTTATATACTAGACAGTGTATAGAATCATTGACTATCATGATACATATTTCAGATAAAATTTGAGTTAAGAAACTTATTTGTGGGTAGCTGATATTTACTACCTCAAGCTCAATATTTTATAGGTTCCCCTTTTTAGGGGGCCTGTGGAATTCTATTCAGATCTTAATTTTCAGGAGAAATTTAGAAAGTGAGATAGCCTAACTGGCTCATCCTAAATATGCTTTTAAAAATTCTGATTTCTGTTAATGGCTTTTTATTTTCTTAACTTTCTTGGCGCAAAAAGAGAACAACTGAATGTTAGGGGGACTCTTTCAATAGCCGAGTCTTCCCAAGAGATGGATGAATTTATTCAGGTTACTTTTACAGAATGACAGACTTAAAACAAAATTAAATAACTCACTTAGCAAATCTCTATTGAGATCTCTCCAAGAATATATGTTGGTAATTTTCTCAAGTTTAACTTTCAGAAAAACTGCATCCAGAGACATTGTTCTTCACGACTTTCCTCTGGCCTTTGCAGTTACTAGCAGTGGTGACCAGGACATGGCATTAATTTCAGGATGTCCTGGGGATTGCAGGCACCAGTGGCAGGTTTTAAGTGCCCATCTCTGTAAGGGATGAATAGTCAGTATCAGGGAAATCTGTGAACGAGTAGTATTGCCTCTGCCTGACTACACTTGTCTATTAACCAATAAGGATACTAGTTGTTTCCTATGGCTGGTTGATCCACTGTTCTTAAATTGTTTCTTGGGCTTAGAAGTGGCTCCAGCCCTCATATGGTAGCCCTCCACCTACCTCTGCTATTGTCTGCGGGTGCTGAGCGAAGGGGCATCATTCTTTTTTTATTAAAAGACTACACAACAGCCGTAACAAAGCAGACACTGAAAACTGATGTGTATGTCTATGTATTCTTTGGACATTATCAGAGGAGTTGATCACAGTACATCTCAGTGCTTTGGAGAAAGCTTGAGCAATTTATGTTAGGAATAAGCACATAAAGGTAGCTACCTAGGCGTTCTCTAGGCAAAAACCCATTTTTCAAAATTAGAAAGCAAGTACACTCCTTAGATTCTTAGAATTCTGGAGCCACATGATCAGAATTCTTTTTCCTCATATAATCATTCTCATAATGACATTGCCTGTGAGCACGGACACATATGAGAGTGCAGATCAGACTCAAATCCTAAAAGCTCTATTCTTGAAGTTCATCCATTGCTAGGTTTCCCTCCTTTGTCTCTTTATGGGGAAATGTTCTTCCTTGATTCTTTGAAGAAACATTTATTGAAATTCAGACACTGCAGGACTCAGAGGTGGGTAACAGTAGGCTTTGAGGGGATGGTCTGCAAGTGGAGAAGGCAGAGGCTTCCTGACCTTCATTATCACGCTGGGGCTGGTTAGCAGAGGCTGCTGCTCTCTGGACACTCCGTGGTGCCTAAGTTCTCTATTCCAGCAGCCCTATCAGAGGAGAGATAGCCGGACCACTGGACACACACATTTTAGGTTTGGGATTCCATCTATTCTGGGGTGTCTGGGAAAGCAAACTGACCTGCGGCCTGGGGGGCCGCTGGAAGTGGTCTCTGGGGAACCTTCCTGCAGAGGAGAAGAATGCATAGGTCCCAAGGAAGCGCAGCCCAGCGGCAGCGCCTGATGGAGACTCGGGGAGACTAGTTCCAGCTAATTTGCAGTCCAGACAGCCTGAGTCATTTTCCAGCTGTTCTGCCACTTACATCCCCAGTGTTGACTCAATGTGGCAGTTTTCTCTAAGGAGCCAGGAAATGCACGTCTTGCTTGCTACACTGTTAACCTGGAGAGCTAAGGATCTCTCGTCCACGATTCATCAGTCAAAAGCATTTAAAGTGTGTATTTTGTGTTTTTGATATTGAATTAACCTCAAAGGCGCAGTCATTCTCTTTTGGGGGGCTTAGTGCATTTAAAACAGTAAGGGGTACGCAAGACCTCCAGGGCAGCAAGACCAGCTCCCCATCTCATGCCAACTTTGCAAGCCGGAAGCATTGTTGTAAGTGTGAAGTGAGACGGCTAATGAAACATTGTTTGAAAAAGGTGAAAAGTATGATGCAAAGAGAAGATAGTATTGTATTACTGTAGTTATTATCTCTGCCTTAATATAATGAAATATGTGGTGCTCAGAATTGTCTTTGGAAATGGAATATACTAGAAAGGAAGAAGGAAGAGGAGTTGAACTGCCATTCACTGAATCTGTCTGGACCCGCATTGTCTCCTGACAAACTTTTGACAAAGGTATTGCTTCCCTCTGCTAGAGGAAGACAAAGGGAACCTGACTTATGGCCGTGGAGACAGCAGGCTGCCTAACTGGTTTCTGGGCTGTTTTCAAGATTTTGTTCCTTGTCTTTAGTTTTCAAAAGTTTAATTAGGTGGATTTGTTTAATTAACATGGATTTGTTTGAGTTTATCCTGTTTGAGGTTCACTTGGTATCTTAGAACTGTAGGTTATGTGTTTCCCCAAATTTGAGTTTTCAGCAATTATTTCTTTAAACCCCCTTTCAGCCTCACTCTCTTTCTCTCCTTCTGGGATTCGAATGATAAGATGTTGGGCCCTTTGTTTTTGACCCACAGGTCCCTGAGGTTTTGTTCACTTTTTTTCCATTGTGTTTTCTCTCTGCTGTTCAGTGTGGGCGAATTCTAGACCTCTTCTCAGGTTAACCTGTCATCGTGCATCTCCGCTGTGCTTACTATAAGCCGATCTAGTTACTTTTAATTTCTGTTATTGTATTTTTGCTCCTGTAATTTCCATTTGGTTCTTTTTTGTAACTTCTCTTTCTTTGCTGGGATCATCTGTTTGTTTGTTTTTTTATTTGATTGCAGAGAATTTGTAAATGATTGAAACATTTACACAATGGCTGCTTTAAAATCCTTGTCAGGTAATTTCAACATCTGATTCATTTTAGGTATTGTCAGTTGGTTGTCTTTTCTTGTTGAAGTTGTGATTTTCTTGGTTCTTGGTATGATAATCGGACCCAGGCTGTTTTGTCTATCATGTTAGGATGTACTGGGAATTATATAAACCTCTTATTTTAGCAGACAGTCACCCTGGCTAGACTTAACACGCAGTTCTCGGCCAACTTGTGTCAGCTGGGGTTCCAGTGACAGGCTCACTGTCAGAGCATGTACAGCATTGTCTGGGTCTGCTTGGTTGATTGGTGCCCGTGGGACTCACACTTGTCCTTGCTGGTGGGGAGAGGTTGGTGGGAACCCCCATCACTGCTTCCCTCCTGCATCTCACCCCTTGTCCCCTCACCCCTCCCTCTGCCCCTATCTCTGGGAGGGAAGGGGCATCTCAGTCTCAGATTGGCAGAGACAGAGTCTTCCTGGATTGGGTCACTGGTGTGGCTGGTCTCTCTCACAGGTTCTGCTGCCTCCGTTTCTTTACTCAGAAAAGGGAGGCTCGGGCCCCGGGGAAGGTGAAGGCTTGCCCTGGACACCTGTGGTTACCAAGGTCCCTTCATCCGTCCCCCATGCTGGTGGTGCTGGTCTTCCTTATGTTGTTTGAGGGATACCCCTTGCATCCCCGTGAGGATGGAGCTTACCTGGAGCCTTCTGTTGCCCGGTCAGGGTTCAGGAAGCACCAGGTCTGGTGGTCCTCTGTTTTGAGGGGGGTGGGCACACAGACAGCCTGCACTGTGTTGGTTCTCTGACCCTGGAGTCTCAAACCAGCTTGCCTTCAGAGTCCTCTCCTGGTTGTGTCTTGTGCCATTTTGAGGGTTCATATCTGAGCTTATCAAGGAAGAGAATGGAAAAAAATGTGTCCGTGTCCATATACTTTTAAATCGTCTGGGCTGCACTCAGTAACAGAAGTCTGTAAAATAACTTCATTATGGGCCTTAGTAAACTTTTTTTCTTTGAAGTGAAAGAAGTTTGGATTAGATATTTTGTCTACAGCTCCACATAGAAAGGCTTAACAATTCTGATACTGTTTAGTGGATTTAACCTGGTGATGGCAGACCATTGATGTAACTAACGTCATCTTCTATGCCACCTGGCTAGAATGGATTCCAGCACGGTGAATAAAAGCTGTCGCATTTGAATGAAATGTGTGCAGGAGTCACACTCACTGAAAAGCTTGCTCTAATTTCACGTTGGTGCCAGTGGGGAAATTCTATCAGCTTCAGTGTATGTACTGTTGATCTCCAGGTTTATTTAACTTTATATGTAATAATATGATCATTAATTCTATAAAACCACTGCCTTGAGTGATTTTTCAAAGTCAGCTTGAGGTAAAAGAGTTCTCTTCCTCTTCACCTGTTCAGCATTCTGTTCCGGTACATGTCGTGTAAATAGCCGTGTTGCCTGGAAGTCCCCTGCACGAGGAGCCAGCTGGATGCTGGTGGATCGAGAACCTTTAACTCTGATCTGGGCTGCCTTCAGGCGGATTTGCTCTCCGGGTCTGGTCAATATCGCACATAAAGATGTGCAAAACCTCAGATTACAAGCATATCCTTCCAAGACCAGAATTTAAATCCCTTCTGCCTCGGTATGTTTAATGATGAAGTCCACTTATGACTCTGCCACCTTTTACCAAGGTTTGTATCAGGGCATCTCTGACTCTTCCTAAAGGCGTTTTACTCCATCCCTGGGGGGGCATGGTTCTCGTCACGTGCTGCACACAGATCACACACTGTGTCTTAACCTCTCCTTATTAGTCTCCGGCACACACTGTGTTAACCCAATCAAGGCAAACAGCCAACTAACATTTATATTTTAAATAACTCTGCATTTCCTATACTTTCTCAGAATTTATGAAATTTATTGATATTAAAAAAATGCAAAGACTTCAAAATAGGTCAATTTTAGGTCAGGTTTTTTTTTTTAGTTTATTTTTAAAAAAAATTTTTTTTTTTTACATCTTTATTGGAGTATAATTGCTTTACAATGGTGTGTTAGTTTCTGCTTTATAACAAAGTGAATCAGTTATGCATATACATATGTTCCCATATCTCTTCCCTCTTGCGTCTCCCTCCCTCCCATCCTCCCTATCCCAGGGCTCCAAGGCGGTCACAAAGCTAGGTCAGGTTTTAACTTGTAAGTAACATTTACTTTCTAACTGCCCAATTTACAATTGAAAGGTGTGCTTTAAAGGTTCCCACACCACTTTCCTTTCAGGTACCTGCCAATAGGATGCAGGTCTGATGTGCTCCAGGTGTTACTTTGCATCAAATTCATACTTTGTGGCATACTCAAGAGTTTTGTTTTTTTTTAAATCTCCAGGTTTGAACAAATTAGATCTGTAAGTATTAATACATGTATAGGTTTGTATAACGACCAGCAAAATCAGGATACAGAAGTTTGTCACCCCTCAGAACTGTGCTTTCTCTTTGTAGTGATACCCTCTCCCACCTTAAACCGTGAAGCACTGATCTGTTATCCATCATTATAGTTTGTCTTTCTGAGAATATCACATAAATAGAATTGTACACTGTGTATTCTTTAGGACTGCAAGTGGGAATGTAAAATGGTACAGCCATTCTGGAAAACAGTTAGGCAGTTTCATACGAAGTTAAGTACTTATTTATCATGTAATCTGGCAATCCCATTCCTAGGTATTTACCCTAAAGAAATAAAATTTGCCCTACATGAATAGAGTTAACTCTATTCATAATTGCCAAACAACTGGAAACAGCGTAAATGTCCTTGGACAGGTGAATAGATAGACACACCTTGGTATATTCATACAAGGAAGTTCTGTTCATCAGTACCAAGGAACAAACTACTGACACACACAGCAGTGTGGGAATTGCATGGTGCTGTGCTGAGTGAAAGCACCCAGTTTGATTTCACAATCCCTTTCCAGCAGATGTATTTCATGTATGTGAGGATAGAACTGTTGAATCATTTAACAAGGGCCAAAAAGAAGACCTGTCCAGAAATGAGATGGCTTTCGTATACGATGTAATATTAGTAGCAACCAAAGCATCATGAAGTTACTGCCTCACATGGATGCAGTTAAGCTTTAAAGAACAATGACCATTTTCACGTGAAAGACTTTAGCTGTTCTCTCGATGCAGCATGCCCTGGTTGCAGGGAAGGAACAAACACGTGATCAAAAGCCATTTCCTTCCTTTTGGGTTAATGATTCAATACGCTGGAACATACAGTCAAAGATACTGCTGATTTCAGTTCAACACTGATCCTGATTGCAAGGAGGCATATCAAACCACTGAGGTTAAGACAGCTCGACCATGGTTGAACTCTATCAAAAAGATAAGAGAATTTTAGGTCTGAATGATTCCTTGAAGGTAATTTAATACAGTTATTTCCCAGATGAAGAAACTGACATAGATGTAAAATAATTTAGCTAAAACCACAGGGTAAATTAAAGGCAGAGCTTCAACAGAGCCTCAAATACCAAGTCCTTGGTATGCTAAGATCAAACAAAAATTTAAATCATTAGTTGCAGATATTCCTATGAAATTTAAACATGTAGATATTTAATGAATTTTAATGGGGATTAATTTACATTTTCATTTATGCATTTGTTCAAAGAAATGGTGCATTTTATACACAAGAGTCTGGGGATTAAAGGCCAAGTGACATCAGCTTGCACTCAAGAAGGTTTAGAAATTGGTAGGAGAAGGAGGAAGTAGATGCCTGTGAATGTTTGTCTTCGGTGAGGTGTATGCAGGTTCTCCAGTGACCTAGAGAAGAAAAATACCTGCATCACCTAAGGGAGTTAAGAAATGCCAGGTGAGGGGCTTCCCTGGTGGTGCAGTGGTTGAGAGTCCGCCTGCTGATGCAGGGGACACGGGTTCGTGCCCCGGTCCGGGAAGATCCCACATGCCGTGGAGCGGCTGGGCCCGTGAGCCATGGCCGCTGAGTCTGCGCGTCCGGAGCCTGTGCTCCACAACGGGAGAGGCCACAACAGTGAGAGGCCTGCATACCGCAAAAACAAAAACAAAAAAACAAAAAACAAACAAAAAAGAAATGCCAAGTGAGAATCCTCAAATACTGTAAGAACTCCTTATCCAGGGAGCATAGGCATTCCAGGCAGTGATTTCAGGATTTGCCAAAAACCTGGAGGCAGAGAAGTGCCAATATTTTTGGAGAATGGTTAAAAACGCCAGCATGGTTGGAGCAACAGGTTGAGCAATGGGAGGGGAGGGCAGTGGGGAGCTGGCACCTCCAATATGATGGCTCTGTTTCCCAAAGGCATTTTTATTATCGTTTTCTAACAAGTCAAATTTCTTAGCGATTCATTGGAGTAATTTTATTTTTAAGTTTAATTTAAAACACTATGTACTAGAAAGTCATTTTGGGAGAAAATAAAACTGCTTTAAAGAAAGCAATTATAGCTTATGTGTTATGATGGCTGTTAAAGTATTTTACCAAAACTAGCATTTATTTTATTTTTCAGTTATGGAAACAAAAAATCCTGTTTCCAACAGATAAACAGTTGCACAGGGTTAACAATATTTGCTTCATTATTTTAAGCATTTTTTTTCCATTGGTGCTAGCAAACTAAAATACTTCTGGAAAAAAGAACCAAAAGGGAAATATTTTCTTTTCTTTTAAATAATTCTAAAATAATTTTGTAAGATATTAAAAAATTAACACAAAAATACTTTTTAAATGTTCAAGTAATTTTTTAAACATGTTAAATAATTAATTGTACCAAGCTGTCTTACAGTCATTTTCATAAATATATCAGTCACTTAAATATCAGGCTTAAATTCTAAAACTTGAGTCATGCAAGTCATCTTTATTTTTATTATTTTCTTAATTAAAAAACAAAATTGGCCACTCTGTGCAGCATGCAGGATCTTAGTTCGCAGGCCAGTGTTCAAACCTGTACCCACTGCAGTGGAAGCACGGAAATTTAATCACTGGACCACCAGGGAAGTCCTACAAATCATCTTAATTTGACTTCGATTGAAGGAACTTTGTAGTGTAGCCAAGTACCTGCTCATTTAGTTTTATGTGAATCAATAGACTAACATAAGACTGTATTAAAATAAAGTCCAGTGCAGAAATAAAATAAATTCAAATATTTACACTCAGAGGTATTTCTGAAATAGTTAACTTGACAGTATAAATCTTTTCAGTGTGTGAAAAATTTCTACATGATAAGTTTTTAACAACTTAAAATTAAATCAAAGGTAGGGGGGAAGTGATATAAGAATCAGGAGGATAAATTAGGAGGCTACTTCAGTGATGTTGCTATGAGACACTCAAACTGAGAAAGTGGAGACAGAAAGAAATGGTGAAAGGAATGTGGAAGAGGTAAAATTATATGGCTTGTTGATGAATGATGAAATGTATAAATGCATATATTTATAGTCTGTGGACTGTGACATAAGAAGGGGTAAGCACTGAGAAATCAACAACCTTGAAATGAAGTCTGGAATCCTTCTAAAGACTGATTGAATCAAGGTGGTCACTCGCACTGCCAGAAGAAAATTAAATCCTCCAAGAAGGAAGATAACAACACACATAGCTTCTATGATGGCGTAACACAAAGTCTAGCATTCAACCAAAATGTCTAGAAATAACACCCAATGATCCAAAACCAAGAGACAGACAATACAAAAGGAAAAGGACATCTAGATACTATAGTTATCACTAAGGGACTTTGATAATTAACTATGATTTATATATTTCAGAATATAAATGATCAAGAATTTTGCCAGAAAACCGGAATTCATAACAAACCAAATGAAAGTTTTAAGAATTAAAAAATACAACATCTGAAATAAAGAACTCAATAGATGTGGCTTGAACTGGAAGATAGATTAGTAGAAAATATTCAATCTGAAGCAGAAAAAAAATGTACAGAAAATATGTGTGTAATTGGCATTGAAGAAGAGAAAGAGAGAGAAAATAGGACATAACTAATCTTTGAAGACATTATCACCAAGAATTTTCCAGTATTGACAACAGACATCTGGATAGAGATTCAAGAAATTCTACAAGACAGTAGGCATAATACAAGAAAAACCTCAGCCTGGCACATTATAATAAATCTTCTGAAAAACAGGACAAGGAAAGATCTTACAAGTAGTATAAACAAAGAAATGTTATTTTCAAAACGGCAAATATAAGTTCAATGGAAGTTTTCTCAATATAAAGTAAAAAGAAGTAAAAAGACAACAGAATGATATCTTTGAAGTCTTGGGGGAAAGAAACACGCTGTTAGCTTAAAGGGACAATTTTAAAAATTGACTAATCAAAAGAGAAAAAAAGAAAAATGAACTTTTATTAGTAATTATATTCTAAATAAAAGGATAAAATCTCTGATTAGATAAAAATAATATAAATAAAATAAGTAAATCAACAATAATGTAAAATAAGTATTTGATGCTTACATATACAAACATGAAATATTTATATACATAAAACAGTTGAAAGCAAAAGGCTAGAAAAAGATACTCCTTCTAAGGACTAACCAACAGAAGAAAGAATGGTATAGCTTTATAATTATAAGTCAAAGAAGACATTAATGCCAGACATTCATGCTTTGTGCCCTTTTTGGTATGTTACACTTCAATAAAATCTATGCATAGGGAAAAAAAAATCTCTCTTCAAACAAACAAATAGAACAACCAAACATAAGGGAACAGTCTTTCCAATGAAGACAAATCTTCAGAAAGAAGTACATTTTCATATTTCATGAGTGCACATCACTCACTGAAATACTTCCTTTTTTTCAATTTGTATGTAATACTGTGTGAGTTCCTTAACGTGTATTAGGCGTTGTTCATCTTCCTCTGAAGAATCGTGTACATTGTAGCGCCTCAGGTGAGAAGGTTGTGTTGATTCACAAATGATGTGATTGATAGGGCAAATCATGTGCTCATATCCCTGAAACAACTTTGCTGAAAGCAAAGCTTCCTCTTTGATTAGAGGCATTTGTTTTGGTTGAATTGATTTTTTTCTTACACTTTTTCTCTTTCAACATGCTTTTCTGTCAGCACATTGACTTCAGTCAATGAATTGAGTGTTTCTTCTCACTGGCTGACAGCAGCCGCTGTGTGACTGGTTTTTTTTATTTTTAAACATCTTTATTGGAGTATAATTGCTTTACAATGATGTGTTAGTTTCTGCTGTATAACAAAGTGAATCAGCTATACATATACATATATCCCCATATCTCCTCCCTCTTGTGTTTCCCTCCCTCCCACCCTCCATATCCCACCGCTCTAGGTGGACACAAAGCACCGAGCTGATCTCCCTGTGCTATGTGGCTGCTTCCCACTAGCTATCTGTTTTACATTTGGTAGTGTATATATGTCCATGCCACTCTCTCACTTCATCCCAGCTTACCCTTCCCCCTCCCCGTGTCCTCAAGTCCATTCTCTACGTCTGCGTCTTTATTCCTGTCCTGCCCATAGGTTCTTCAGAGCCTTTTTTTTTTTTAGATTCCATATATATGTGTTAGCATATGGTATTTGTTTTTCTCTTTCTGACTTATTTCACTCTGTCTGACAGACTCTAGGTCCAGCCATCTCACTACAAATAACTCAATTTCGTTTCTTTTTATGGCTGAGTAATATTCCATTGTATGTATGTGTCACATCTTTATCCATTCATCTGTCAATGGACACTTAGGTTGCTTCCATGTCCTGGCTACTGTAAATAGAGCTGCAGTCAACATTGTGGAACATGCTTCTTTTTGAATTATGGTTTTCTCAGGGTATATGCCCAGTAGTGGGATTGCTGGGTCATATGGTAGTTCTATTTTTAGTTTTTTAAGGAAACTCCACACTGTTTTCCATAGTGGCTGTATCCATTTACATTCCGATGAACAGTGCAAGAGGGTTCCCTTTTCTCTACACCCTCTCCAGCATTTATTATTTGTAGATTTTTTGATGATGGCCATTCTGACTGGTATGAGGTGATACTTCATTGTAGTTTTGATTTGCATTTCTCTAATGATTAGTTATGTTGAGCCTCTTTTCATGTGCCTCTTGGCCAGCTGTATATCTTCCTTGGTGAAATGTCTTGTTTAGATTTTCTGCCCATTTTTTTAATTGAGTTGTTTTTTTTTTTTGATATTGAGCTGCATGAGCTGCTTGTATATTTTGGAGATGAATCCTTTGTCAGTTTCTTCATTTGCAAATATTTTCTCCCATTCTGAGGGTTGTCTTTTCATCTTGTTTATGGTTTCCTTTGCTTTGCAAAAGCTTTGAAGTTTCATTAGCTCCCATTTGTTTATTTTTTTTTTATCTCCATTTCTCTAGGAGGTGGGTCAAAAAGGATCTTGCTGTGATTTATGTCATAGAGTGTTCTGCCTATGTTTTCCTCTAAGAGTTTTATAGTGTCTGGCCTTACATTTATGTCTCTAATCCATTTTGAATTTATTCTTGTTTATGGTGTGAGGGAGTTTTCTAATTTCATTCTTTTACATGTAGCTGTCCAGTTTTCCCAGCACCACTTATTGAAGAGGCTGTCTTTTCTCCATTGTATATTCTTGCCTCCTTTATCGAAGATAAGGTGACCATATGTGTGTGGGTTTGTCTCTGGGCTTTCTATCCTGTTCCATTGATCTGTATTTCTTTTTTTGTGCCAGTACCATACTGTCTTGATTACTGTAGCTTTGTGGTATAGTCAGAAGTCAGGGAGCCTGATTCCTCCAGCTCTGTTTTTCTTTCTTAAGATGGCTTTGGCTATTCGGGGCCTTTTATGTTTCCATACAAATTGTGAAATTTTTGTTCTAGTTCTGTGGAGAGTGTTATTGGTAGTTTGATAGGGATTGCATTGAATCTGAGGACTGCTTTGAGTAGTATAGTCATTTTCACAATATTGATTCTTCCAATCCAACTACATGGTATATCTCTCCAACTGTTTGTATCATGTTTAGTTTCTTTCATCAGTGTCTTATAGTTTTCTGCATACAGGTCTTTTGTCTCCCTAGGTAGGTTTATTCCTAGGTATTGTATTCTTTTTGTTGCAGTGGTAAATGGGGGTGTTTCTTTAATTTCTCTTTCAGATTTTTCATCATTAGTGTATAGGAATGCAAGAGATTTCTGTGCATTAATTTTGTATCCTGCTGCTTTACCAAATTCATTGATTAGCTCTAGTAGTTTTCTGGTGGCATCTTTAGGATTCTCTATGTGAAGTATCATGTCATCTGCAAACAGTGACAGTTTTACTTCTTCTTTTCCAATTTGGATTCCTTTTATTTCTTTTTCTTCTCTGATTGCTGTGGCTAAAACTTCCAAAACTATGTTGAATAAGAGTGGTGAGAGTGGGCAACCTTGTCTTGTTCCTGATCTTAGTGGAAATGGTTTCAGTTTTTCACCAGTGAGAATGATGTTGGCTGTGGTTTGTCATATATGGCCTTTATTATGTTGAGGTAAGTTCCCTCTGTGCCCACTTTCTGACGGGTTTTTATCATAAATGCATGCAGAATTTTGTCAAAAGCTTTTTCTGCATCTATTGAGGTGATCATATTGTTTTTATCCTTCAATTTGTTAATATGGTTTATCACATTGATTGCATATACCCCACTTGATCATGGTGTATGAACCTTTTAATGTGCTGTTGAATTCTGTTTGCTATTATTTTGTTCAGATTTTGCATCTATGTTCATCAGTAATATTGGCCTGTAGTTTTCGTTTTTTGTGACATCTTTGTCTGGTTTTGGTATCAGAGTGATGGTGGCCTCATAGAATGAGTTTGAGAGTGTTCCTCCCTCTGCATAATTTTGGAAGTGTTTGAGAAGGATAGGTGTTAGCTCTTCTCTAAACTTTTTTTTTTTTTGCGGTATGCAGGCGTCTCACTGCCGTGGCCTCTCCCGCTGTGGAGCACAGGCTCCAGACGCGCAGGCCCAGCAACCATGGCTCATGGGCCCAGCCGCTCTGCGGTATGTGGGATCCCCCTGGACTGGGGCAAAAACCCACGTCCCATGCATCGGCAGGCAGACTCCCAACCACTGGGTCGCCAGGGAAGCCCTTCTTCTCTAAACTTTTGATAGAATTCGCCTGTGAAGCCATCAGGTCCTGGGCTTTTGTTTGTTGGAAGATTTTAAATCACAGTTTCAATTTCAGTGCTTGTGGTTGGTCTGTTTATATTTTCTATTTCTTCTTGGTTCAGTCTTGGAAGGTTGTGCTTTTCTAAGAATTTGTCCATTTCTTCCAGGTTGTCCATTTTATTGCCATATAGTTGCTTATAGTAATCTCTCATGATCCCTTGTATTTCTGCAGTGTAAGTTGCTACTTTTTCATTTCTAATTCTATTGATTTTAGTCTTCTCCCTTTTTTTCTTGATGAGTCTGGCTAATGGTTTATCAATTTTGTTTATCTTCTCAAATAACCAGCTTTTAATTTTTTTTTTTTTTCTTTTTGCGGTACACGGGCCTCTCACTGCTGTGGCCTCTCCCGTTGCGGAGCACAGGCTCCGGACACGCAGGCTTAGCAGCCATGGCTCACGGGCCCAGCTGCTGCACGGCATGTGGGATCTTCCCGGTCCGGGGCACGAACCCGTGTCCCCTGAATCGGCAGGCGGACTCTCAACCACTGCGCCACCAGGGAAGCCCAACCAGCTTTTAATTTTATTGATCTCTGCTATTGTTTCCTTCATTTCTTTTTCATTTATTTCTGTTCTGATTTTATGATTTCTTTCCTTCTGCTAAGCTTGGTTTTTTTTGTTCTTTCTCTGATTGCTTTAGTTGTAAGTTTAGGTTGTTTATTTGAGATGTTTCTTGTTTCCTGAGGTAGGATCGTATTGCTATAAACTTCCCTTTTAGAACTGCTTTTGCTACATCCCATAGGTTTTGGGTTGTTGTGTTTTCATTGTCATTTGCTTGCAGGTAGTTTTTGATTTCCTGTTTGATTTCTTCAGTGATCCCTCGGTTGTTTAGTAGTGTATTGTTTAGCCTCCACACGTTTGCATTTTTTATAGATTTTTCCCTGTAATTGATATCTAGTCTCATAGTGCTGTGGTTGGAAAAGATACTTGATACAATTTCAATATTCTTAAATTTACCAAAGCTTGATTTGTGACCCAAGATATGATCTATCCTGGAGAATGTTCCACGAGCACTTGAGAAGAAAGTGTATTCTGTTGTTTTTGGATGGAATGTCCTATAAATATCAACTAAGTCCATCTTGTTTAATGTCATTTAAATCTTGTGTTTCCTTATTTATTTTCATTTTGGATGATTTGTCCATTGATGAAAGTGGGGTGTTAAAGTCCCCTACTATTTTTGTGTTACTGTCAATTTCCCCTTTTATGGCTGTTAGCATTTGCCTTATGTATTGAGGTGCTCCTATGTTGGATGCATAAATATTTACAATTGTTATATCTTTTTCTTTGATCAATCCCTTGATCATTATGTAGTGTCCTTCGTCTCTTGTAATAGTCTTTCTTTTAAAGTCTGTTTTGTCTGATACGAGAATTGCTACTCCAGCCTTCTTTTGATTTCCATTTGCATGGAATATCTTTTTCCATCCTCTCGTTTTCAGTCTGTATGTGTCCCTAGGTCTGAAGTGGGTCTCTTGTAGACAGCATATATACGGGTCTTGTTTTTGTATCCATTCAGCTATTCTATGTCTTTTGGTTGGAGCATTTAATCCATTTACATTTAAGGTAGTTATTGATATGTATGTTCCTATTACCATTTTCTTAATTGTTTTGGGTTTGTTATTGTAGGTCTTTTCCTTCTCTTGTGTTTCGTGCCTAGAGAAGTCACGTTAGCATTTGTTGTAAAGCTGGTTTGGTGGCACTGAATTCCTTTAGCTTTTGCTTGTCTGTAAAGGTTTTAATTTCTCTGTCAAATCTGAATGAGATCCTTGCTGGGTAGAGTAATCTTGGTTGTAGGTTTTTCCCTTTCATCACTCTAAATATGTCCTGCCACTCCCTTCTGGCTTGCAATGTTTCTGCTGAAGGATCAGCTGTTAACCTTATGGGGATTCCCTTGTATGTTATTTGTTGCTTTTCCCTTGCTGCTTTTAATATTTTTATTTTGTATTTAATTTTTGATAGTTTGATTAGTATGTGTCTTGGCGTGTTTGTCCTTGGATTTATCCTGTATGGGACTCTCTGTGCTTCCTGGACTTGATTGACTATTTCCTTTCCCATATTAGGGAAGTTTTCAACTATAATCTCTTCAAATATTTTCTCAGTCCCTTTCTTTTTCTTTTTGTCTCTGGGACCCCTATAATATGAGTGTTGGTGCACTTAATGTTTTCCCAGAGGTCTCTGAGACTATCCTCAATTCTTTTCATTCTTTTTTGTTTATTCTGCTCTGTGGTAGTTATTTCCACTATTTTATCTTCCAGGTCACTTATCCGTTCTTCTGCCTCAGTTATTCTGCTATTGATTCCTTTAGAGTATTGCTAATTCGATTTATTGTGTTGTTCATCATTGTTTGTTTGCTCTTTAGTTCTTCTAGGTCCTTGTTAAACATTTCTTGTAACTTTTCCATTCTATTTCCAAGGTTTTGGATTCTCTTTACTATCATTACTCTGAATTCTTTTTCATGTAGACTGTTTCCTCTTCACTTGTTTGGTGTGGTGGGTTTTTACCTTGACCTTCATCTGCTGTGTGTTTTTGTCTTCTCATTTTGCTTAACTTACTGTGTTTAGGGTCTCCTTTTCACAGGCTGCAGGTTCTTATTTCCCATTGCTTTTGGTGTCTGCCCGCAGTGGGTAAGGTTGGTTCAGTGGGTTGTGTAGGCTTCCTAGTGGAGGGGACTGATGCCTGGGTTCTGGTGGATGAGACTGGATCTTGTCTTTCTGGTGGGCTGGACTGCATCCGGTGGTGTGTTTTGGGATATCTGTGATCTTATTATGATTTTAGCCAGCCTCTCTGCTAATGGGTAGGGTTGTGTTCCTCCCTTGCTAGTTGTTTGGCATAGGGTGTCCAGCAGTGTAGCTTGCTGTTCATTGAGTGGAACTGGGTCTTAGTGTTGAGATGGAGATCTCTGGATGAGCTTTTGCCATTTGTTAATATGTGGAGCTGTGAGGTCTCTGGTAGACCAATGTCCTGAACTTGGCTCTCCCACCTCAGAGGCTCAGGCCTGACACCCGGCCGGAGCACCAAGACCCTGTCAGCCATGCGGCTTAGAAGAAAAGGGAGAAAATAAATAAATAAATTAATTAAATTAAATAGTTATTAAAGTAAAAAATAAAACAATTATTAAAAATAGAAAAATTTAAAAGTAATTTTAAAAAGAAAGAGGGAAAGAAGAGAGCAACCAAACCAAAAAAAGCAAATCCAATGATAACAAGCACTAAAAACTATACATAAAACAAAACATGGACAGACCGAAACCTAGGACAAATGGTAAAGTAAAGCTATACTGACAAAATCACACAAAGAAGCATACACATACACACTCACAAAAAAGAGAAAAAAAGGAAAAAATAACACACACATATATATATATATAAAAAAAGGAAGAGAGCAACCAAATAAATAAACAAATCTGCCAATGATAATAAGCTCTAAATATTAAACTAAGATAAGCATAAAACCAGAAACAAATTACATGCAGAAAGCAAACCCCAAGTCTGCAGTTGTTCCCAAAGTCCACCACCTCACTTCTGGGATGATTTGTTTTCTATTTAGGTATTCCAGTGATGCAGGGTGCATCAAGTTGATTGTAGAGATTTAATGCACTGCTCCTGAGGCTTCTGGGAGAGATTTCCCTTTCTCTTCTTTGTTCGTGCAGCTCCTGGGGTTCAGCTTTGGATTTGGCCCCGCCTCTGCATGTAGGTCACCGGAGGGTGTCTGTTCTTTGTCTAGACAGGACGGGGTTAAAGGAGCAGCTCATTAGGGGGCTCTGACTCACTCAGGCTAGGGGGAACGAGGGGTATGGGATGCGGGGTGAGCCTGCGGCTGCAGATCCTGGTGTAACGTTACACCAGCCTGAGGCACACCGTGCGTTCTCCCGGGGAAGTTGTCCCTGGATCACGGGACCCTGGCAATGGCGGGCTGCACAAGCTCCCAGGAGGGGAGGTGTGGACAGTGACTTGTGCTCGCACACAGGCTACTTGGTGGCTGCAGCAGCAGCCTTAGTGTTTTGTGCCCGTCTCTGGGGTCCGTGCTGATAGCCGCGGCTCGTGCCCGTCTCTGTAGCTCCTTTAAGCAGCACTCTTAATCCTCTCTCCTCGTGCACCCAAAACAATGGTTTCTTGCCTCTTCGGCAGCTCCATGCTTTTTCCAGGACCCCCTCCTGGCTAGCTGTGGGCACTAGCCCCCTTCAGGCTGTGTTCATGCAGCCAACCCCAGTCCTCTCTGTGGGAGCTGACCTCTGAAGCCCGATCCTCCGCTCCCAGCCCCGCCCGCCCCGGCGTGTGAGCAGACAAGCCTCTCGGGCTGGTGAGTGCTGGTTGGCACCGATCCTCTGTGCGGGAATCTCTCCGCTTTGCCCTCCGCACCCCTGTGGCTGCGCTCTCCTCCGTGGCTACGAAGCTCCCCCCCTCCGCCACCTGCAGTCTCCGCCCGTGAAGGGGCTTCCTAGTGTGTGGAAACCTTTCCTCCTTCATGGCTCCCTCCCACTGGTGCAGGTCCTGTCCCTGTTGTTTTGTCTCTGTTTATTCTTTTTTCTTTTGCCCTACCCAGGTACGTGGGGAGTTTCTTGCCTTTTGGGAGGTCTGAGGTCTTCTGCCAGCGTTCAGTAGGTGTTCTGTAGGAGTTGTTCCACATGTAGATGTATTTTTGATGTATTTGTGGGGAGGAAGGTGACCTCCATGTCTTACTCCTCCGCCATCTTGAAGGCCCCCCTGACTGTTTTGTTAATACACAATGAATGCTTCACTGAAAATTCCATTCGCTGTGACCTGGACTTTAATATGCAGCTGGAAAGTTCCATACATTTGCCAAATCTGTCTCTGCTGTGCATGCAGTTCTCCTTGTCAATATTCTTGTAATGTGTGCTTAACTTTGTTTTCCTATGTGTGTGTGTGTGTGTATTTACATCCAAACTTCATTTAGAGTAGTTTTATATTCGGAGCAAAACTAAGAGGGAGGTACAGAGATATACCCCCTGCCTGCACACATGCACAGCCTCCCCATTATTAATATCCCCCACCAAATGGTGCAACTTTTTCCCAAGGATGAACCTGTGTGGACGCCTCATCATCACCCAAAGTTTGTGGTTTACATTAGGGTTCACTGTTGATGTTGCAGTCTGTGGGTTTGGACAAATGTATAATGACATGTATCCATCATTACAGTATCATACAAAGTATTTTCATTGCCCTAAAAATCCTCTGTGCTCCACCTATTCATCCCTCCTACTTCCCAACCCGTCAACCACTGATCTTTTTGCTGTTTCCATAGTTTCACCTTTTCTAGAATGTCCTAGGGTTGGAATCATCCTGTAGTGGCCTTTTCAGATTGGTTTCTTTCACTTAGTGCATTTACGTTTCCTCCATGTCATTTCATGGCCTGATAGCTCATTTCCTTTCAGTGCTAAAGAAGATTCCATCCTATGATATAATTTTTGTGGTAAAGGGACATGATAATTCCACAGTGTGTAACCCAAGCATTACGTGAATGAACCAGAACTTTTCTTAGCTTAGACATGCTTTCCTATTAATGATGTGATGTTATATCACCACACAGCAGTAAGGCACATAGGGTGACCAACCCTCCCAGTTTGTCCAGTGCTGCCCCAGTTTTAGCACTGACAGTCCTGCACCCAGAGAAGAACTTCAGTGTCAGATACATGGGAGGGTTGCTCACCCCAAGTCGATTTTTAAAATCAAAGATACAAATTCACAGTTATAATATAGAATAATTACTGTAAAAGGCCAAGATATTATGATTCAAATATGAATATGAATTACAAATGGCTATAGATTCTTTAAAGGAGGGTCTTGCTATCTTTATATATCTATATGGCTTGTCTGTTTAAGCAGCAGGATTCCCCCCATGCCTTGAAGGTAAAAGTGGAGATATTTGGTGCCTTAAACAATGGTTTTGATATTTCTTTTCTCTGCAGACTCACTGGATCCAGTGTTCCTGACCTTATTGTGAGTATGAGCAACCAGATGTGGCTACATCTACAGTCTGATGACAGCATTGCCTCGCCTGGATTTAAAGCTGTTTACCAAGGTATGGCCCGAACACACTTAGCAGCGTTTAAAACCAGCTTTCCTGCAGAGGGCCAGGACCATTTTCTATGTGTTAGGTGTAAATAAAACTGACAAGTCAGAACAATGTTTAAAAATAAGGACTAATTATTTGCAACTTTTGTAATTAAAGTTCTACTTATAGTTTGTTTTTGCAAGGGAGAAATGTTAACTTCTCAAAAGCTTGGCTCGCCATTACTGTGGCAAAACGAAGATTGAGATTAAGTATAAAATGTAAGCCAGGAAATGTGTTCACACTTGTCGATCTTGGCATTTTAGCTCTTCCTGAGGGAAGTTGTTATGCTTATAACTAAGGGAAGCATTTTGAACAAAGTATGAATTTGAGTGGCATCAACTCGATGGAGTTTATTGTATACATCCGCAGGAACAAATGTGTGGGTTTCTAATGGAAGACAGGGAAATCTAGACAGAGTTGGAAAAAATCTACTAAGTACTTGTGTAGGAGAAAAATAACCTTGCTTTGAGAGTTATGAGTATGCTTGCTCTGGAGATGAGAATGCTCCTTCAGGGAGGCTGGCTTCGTCTCTGAGTCACGAGATGATGAGGAGCCGCCACCGCAGTGAACCGTTTGCCGTGGTGAAGTATCTGCTGTGCGGTGACCAGGGCCCCGGGCTCTGTGTCCTGCCTCTTTAAACAGCCTCACCGGACTGTTCCACCTATATTGTTTCCTCTGGAGCTCCTAGGAAACACATCTCTTAACCGGAGTATATTGATTGGTATTTCTTAAAACATTTTTTAATTATGAAAAACTTCAAAATGCAAACAGAAGTAGAAAGAATAATATAATGAACCTGAGATAACCTACATTTACAAACTTTTTGCAAGACTCCCAGATAGTCTGCTGTTGACTCGAGTATTGACTGTACATGCGGGACACAGCTACCCCATCCATGTGTTCCTCTAGATGGCCAGCCTCTGCTCAGCCCTGCCCTTCCTCAAGTGTCCTACATCTTTTGGGAAATCAATGATACTTCCTTCTATTAGACATTCCCAAAAGGTTCCAGGCTTACAGGCAAACCTTTATAAAATGACTACATCTTAAAAAAAATTAACTTCTCTCTTCCTATTCCCACCAAAAAAAAAGAAAACCCTGTCCCACTGCCACCCTCACAAAAACAAAATCAACAAACCGCTTACTACTTCCACGTGTTCAGAGGTTTAGTTCACATAACCCCCTTCTTGTGCACTTTGGTTCTGAAGGTGACAGTGCAGCAGCCAGGCTAGCCCTCACCTGTCTTTCGGGGCACACCATGATCCATGGGTCAGTGTCTCTTGATCGCTAGAAACGGTAAAGAACTGAGAATGAAACAAGGTAGAAGGGGAATCTGAGACTGGAATATGAAGAATAAAAATGACCTTCATGATCTTCCATCCTCAGGGCACCTAGAATAGCTGTCAGGAAGCACATCTGTTTTAACTGGCAAAAACACACACACATAAGAACACACAGACCATTTAACTTTCGATCTGTGCTTTCATGTTCTCTATGTCAGTAATTAAATAGTTTTGACTCAAGAAACATTTAAGAAGGCTTGTGAGCATGCTAAATTCTTCTTTTGGGTTACGCAAAAGCAGAATGGTGATGGATCACTGCTTGTATTTTCAGCTTAGACCCTTCGTATATTTGACTAAAAGAAGTAAATTGTTCTCCTGTGCCCAAAGATGAAATGTGTCCCCAGATATGATACAATGAACTTACTAACACTAACAATGTTTTGTAAATTATTATATAAAACTACTTATATATGAAACTTAAAATATATATTTAAGCTGCCATTTTACACATACTGGCATACTTTCATTAAACCACAACTAATTTGAAGTGAATTTCAGTAAGATTGAAAGGAACATATTCGCATCTTGAATTCAAGTTACAGTCATGAGAAGTCTTTTCAGAATCATTTTATACTATCTTACAAATACCTTTGCTCTGATAGTTGATCAGAATTACCAGGACAATTTTAAACAGACAATTTTTTTTTTCACACACACACACTGTATTTTATTTTTACAAGAGATAAATAAACTGACACCAAGCATTGTAAGTGGATGACCACAACAAAAGCAACAATGACTGCAATTACCACACACGAAACACACTCATACTATGTCATAATATTGACATTCAGTCCAGTAATCCTCCACTGTAACAGCTCCTTTACTTTTCAGTGAAAATTGATTCGTATATTTTTTGCCTCTGAGTCCTTGTGGGATTTTTTTTTTTAATTCAAACACAAAGTCATAAAAGTTATAATCATCCTCATCAGTTCACTCCGTCCCATGTAGTTAATTTTTTTTCATCTTGATCTTTTGTTAGCACTTTTACGAATTCATCAGTTTTCCATTAGTGTTCTGAAAATGCTTATTCATTCAGTTCAGCAGTATAGTCAGTTACCAGAAAAATGTACTTGTCCGAGACTTTTCCGTGAATTCCTTGAAGATGAAACCCTTTTATAGGAACGTTTTTGCAAAAGCATCAGAGTACACCCAGAACTGTCTGTAAATGACAAAAGACTTAAAAATGACCACGGTTAAAGATGTGATGAAAGTTCATAATAATGCAATTGACAAGGAAATTTAGTTATTTCTGAGATATACATTTTACGGTAATAACTAGAATTATGACTTATAACATTATACCAGAACATATAAGATTTTTAGAAATTTCATGTTATGTCTGAAACATTTATATTAACATATTTCCATACAAATAACCCAAAGAAAGTTTAGTATTAGCTGTTTTGTTTGTTTGTGTACTGCAGGTTCTTATTAGTCATCAATTTTATACACATCAGTGTATACATGTCAATCCCAATCGCCCAATTCAGCACACCACCATCCCCACTGCTCTGCAGTTTCCCCCCCTTGGTGCCCATACGTTTGTTCTCTACATCTGTGTCTCAACTTCTACCCTGCAAACTGGTTCGTCTGTACCATTTTTCTAGGTTCCACATACATGCGTTAATATACGGTATTTGTTTTTCTCTTTCTGACTTACTTCACTCTGTATGACAGTCTCTAGGTCCATCCACGTCTCAACAAATGACCCAATTTCGTTCCTTTTTATGGCTGAGTAATATTCCATTATATATATGTACTACATCTACTTTATCCATTCATCTGTCGATGGGCATTTAGGTTGCTTCCATGACCTGGCTATTGTAAATAGTGCTGCAGTGAACATTGGGGTGCATGTGTCTTTTTGAATTATGGTTTTCTCTGGGTATATGCCCAGTAGTGGGATTGCTGGATCATATGGTAGTTCTATTTGTAGTTTTTTAAGGAACCTCCATACTGTTCCCCATTGTGGCTGTATCAATTTACAATCCCACCAACAGTGCAAGAGGGTTCCCTTTTCTCCACACCCTCTCCAGCATTTGTTGTTTGTAGATTTTCTGATGATGCCCATTCTAACTGGTGTGAGGTGATACTTCATTGAAGTTTTGATTTGCATTTCTCTAATGATTAGTGATATTGAGCAGCTTTTCATGTGCTTCTTGGCCATCTGTATGTCTTCTTTGGAGAAATGTCTATTTAGGTCTTCTGCCCATTTTTGGATTGGGTTGTTTGTTTTTTTTAATTTAGAGCTGCATGAGCTGTTTATATATTTTGGAGATTAATCCTTTGTCCGTTGATTTGCTTGCAAATATTTTCTCCCATTCTGAGGGTTGTTTTTTCGTCTTGTTAATGGTTTCCTTTGCTGTGCGAAAGCTTTGAAGTTTCATTAGGTCCCACTTGTTTATTTTTGTTTTTATTTCCATTACTCTAGGAGGTGGATCAAAAAAGATCTTGCTGTGATTTATGTCACACAGTGTTCTTCCTATGTTTTACTCTAAGAGTTTTATAGTGTCCGGTCTTACATTTAGGTCTCGAATACTTTTTGAGTTTATTTTTGTGTATGGTGTTAGGGAGTGTTCTAATTTCATTCTTTTACATGTAGCTGTCCAGTTTCCCCAGCACCACTTATTGAAGAGATTGTCTTTTCTCCATTGTATATCTTTGCTTCCTTTGTCATAGATTAGCTGACCATAGGTGCATAGGTTTATCTCTGGGCTTTCTATCTTGTTCCATTGATCTGTATTTCTGTTTTTGTGCCAGTACCATATTGTCTTGATTACTGTAGCTTTGTAGTATAGTCTGAAGTCAGGGAGTCTGATTCCTCCAGCTCCGTTTTTTTCCCTGAAGACTGCTTTGGCTATTTGGGTTCTTTTGTGTCTCCATACAAATTTTAAGATGATTTGTTCTAGTTCAGTAAAAAATGCCATTGGTAACTTGATAGGGATTGCATTGAATCTGTAGATTGCTTTGTGTAGTATAGTCATTTTCACAATATTGATTCTTCCAATCCAAGAACGTGGTATATCTCTCCATCTGTTGGTATCATCTTTAATTTCTTTCATCAGTGTCTTATAGTTTTCTGCATAAAGGTCTTTTGTCTCCCTAGGTAGATTTATTCCTAGATATTTTATTCTTTTTGTTGCAATGGTAAATGGGAGTGTTTCCATAATTTCTCTTTCAGATTTTTCATCATTACTGTATAAGAATGCAAGAGATTTCTGTGCATTAACTTTGTTTGGTAAATCCTGCAGCTTTACCAAATTCATTGATTAGCTCTAGTAGTTTTCTGGTGGCATTTTTAGGATTCTCTATGTATACTATCATGTCATCTGCAAACAGTGACAATTTTACTTCTTCTTTTCCAATTCGGTTCCTTTTATTTCTTTTTCTTCTCTGATTGCCATGGCTAGGACTTCCAAAACTATGTTGAATAATACTGGTGAGAGTGGACATCCTTGTTTCGTTCCTGATCTTAGAGGAAATGCTTTCAGTTTTTCACCATTGAGAATGATGTTTGCTGTGGGTTTGTCGTATATGGCCTTTATTATGTTGAAGTAGGTTCCCTCTATGCCCACTTTCTGGAGAGTTTTCATCATAAATGGGTGTTGAATTTTGTCAAAAGCTTTTTCTGCATCTATTGAGATGATCATATGGTTTTTATTCTTCTATTTGTTAATATGGTGTATCACATTGATTGATTTGCATATATTGAAGAATCCTTGCATCCCTGGGATAAATCCCACTTGATCATGGTGTATGATCCTTTTAATGTGTTGTTGGATTCTGTTTGCTAGTATTTTGTTGAGGATTTTTGCTTCTATATTCATCAGTGATATTGGTCTGTAGTTTTCTTTTTTTGTAGTATCTTTGTCTGGTTTTGGCATCAGGGTGATGGTGGCCTCATAGAATGAGTTTGAGAGTGTTCCTTCCTCTGCAATTTTTTGGAAGAGTTTGAGAAGGATGGGTGTTAGCTCTTCTCTAAATGTTTGAGAGAATTCACCTGTGAAGCCATCTGGTCCTAGACTTTTGTTTGTTGGAAGATTTTTAATCACAGTTTCAATTTCATTACTTGTGATTGGTCTGTTCATATTTTCTGTTTCTTCCTGGTTCAGTCTTGGAAGGTTATACCTTTCTAAGAATTTGTCCATTTCTTCCAGGTTGTCCATTTTATTGGCATAGAGTTGCTTGTAGTAGGCTCTTAGGATGCTTTGTATTTCTGCGGTGTCTGTTGTAACTTCTCCTTTTTCATTCCTAATTTTACTGATTTGAGTCCTCTCCCTCTTTTTCTTGATGAGTCTGGCTAATGGTTTATCAATTTTGTTTATCTTCTCAAAGAACCAGCTTTTAGTTTTATTGATCTTTGCTATTGTTTTCTTTGTTTCTATTTCATTTATTTCTGCTCTGATCTTTATGATTTCTTTCCTTTTTCTAACTTTGGGTTTCATTTGTTCTTCTTTCTCTAGTTCCTTTAGGTTTAAGGTTAGATTGTTTACTTGAGATTTTTCTTGTTTCTTGAGGTAGGCTTGTATAGCTATAAGCTTCCCTCTTAGAACTGCTTTTGCTGCATCCCATAGGTTTTGGATTGTCGTGTTCTCATTGTAATTTGGTTGTAGGTATTTTTTGATTTCCTCTTTGATTTCTTCAGTGATCTCTTGGTTATTTAGTAACGTATTGTTTAGCCTCCATGTGTTTGTGTTTTTTATGGTTTTTTCCCTGTAATTCATTTCTAATTTCATAGCGTTGTGGTCAGAAAAGATGCTTGATATGATTTCAGTTTTCTTAAATTTACTGAGGCTTGATTTGTGACCCAAGATGTGATCTATCCTGGAGAATGTTCTGTGTGCACTTGAGAAGAAAGTGTAACCTGCTGTTTTGGATGGAATGTCCTATAAATATCAATTAAATCTTTCTGGTCTGTTGTGTCATTTAAAGCTTCTGTTTCCTTATTTATTTTCATTTTGGATGATCTGTCTAGTGGTGTAAGTGAGGTGTTAAAGTCCCCCACTATTATTGTGTTATTGTTGATTTCCTCTTTTATAGCTGTTAGCAGTTGCCTTATGTATTGGGGTGCTCCTATGTTGGGTGCATATGTATTTATAATTGTTATATCTTCTTCTTGGATTGATCCCTTGATCATTATGTAGTGTCCTTCCTTGTCTCTTGTAACATTCTTTATTTTAAAGTCTATTTTATCTGATATGAGTATAGCTACTCCATCTTTCTTTTGATTTCCATTTGCATGGAATATCTTTTTCCATCCCCTTACTTTCAGTCTGTATGTGTCCCTAGGTCTGAAGTGGGTCTCTTGTAGACAGCATATATATGGGTCTTGTTTTTGTATCCATTCAGCAAGCCTGTGTCTTTTGGTTGGAGCATTTAATCTATTCACGTTTAAGGTAATTATCGATATGTATGTTCCTATGACAGTTTTCTTAATTTTTTGGGTTTGTTTTTGTAGATCCTTTTCTTCTCTTGTGTTTCCCACTTAGAGAAGTTCCTTTAGCATTTGTTATAGAGCTGGTTTGGTGGTGCTGAATTCTCTTAGCTTTTGCTTGTCTTTAAAGCTTTTGATTTCTCCATCGAATCTGAATGAGATCCTTGCCTGGTAGAGTAATCTTGGTTGTAGATTCTTCCCTTTGATCAATTTAAGTATATCATGCTACTCCTTTCTGGCTTGTAGAGTTTCTGCTGAGAAATCAGCTGTTAACCTTATGGGAGTTCCCTTGTATGTTATTTTTCGTTTTTTCCTTGCTGCTTTCAATAATTTTTCTTTGTCTTTAGTTTTTGCCAATTTGATTACTATGTGTCTTGGCGTGTTTCTCCTTGCGTTTATCCTGTATGGGACTCACTGTGCTTCCTAGACTTGGGTGGCTGTTTCCTTTCCCATGTTAGAGAACTTTTTGACTATAATGTCTTCAGGTATTTCCTCGGGTCCTTTCTCTCTCTCTTCTCCTTCTGGGACCCCTATAATGTGAATGTTGTTGGGTTTAATGTTGTCCCAGAGGTCTCTTAGGCTGTGTTCATTTCTTTTCATTCTTTTTTCTTTATTCTGTTCCGCAGCAGTGAATTCCACCATTCTGTCTTCCAGGTCACTTATCCATTCTTCTGCCTCAGTTATTCTGTCTTCACTATCATTATTCTGAATTCTTTTTCTGGAAGGTTGCCTGTCTCCACTTCATTTAGTTGTTTTTCTGGGGTTTTATCTTGTTCCTTCATCTGCTACATAGTCCTCTGCCTTTTCACGTTGTCTATCTTCTGTGAATGTGGTTTTTGTTCAACAGCCTGCAGGATTGTAGTTCTTCTTGCTTTTTCTGTCTGCCCTCTGGTGGATGAGGCTATCTAAGAGGCTTGTGTAAGTTTCCTGTTGGGAGGGACTGGTAAACAGACAATTTTTAAACAGAGAATTTTTACTGACACACACAAGATCTATTATTTGAAAGAAATGGCTCATGATAAACTATAATCTAAGAAAATATACAATAAGAATTCAGAATAAAACATTAATATATGTTCCACATAACTTTTTTTTTTAATCAATTAATTCATTTTTATTTTTGGCTGCTTTGGGTCTTTGTTGCTGTGCACAGGCTTTCTCTAGTTGTGGTGAATGGTGGCTACTCTTTGTTGTGGTGCACGGGCTTCTCATTGAGGTGGCTTCTCTTGTTGCGGAGCACGGACCCTAGGCGCACAGGCTTCATTAGTTGTGGTATGCAGGCTCAGTAGTTGTGGCGCATGGGCTTCATTGCTCTGTGGCAAGTGGGATCTTCCTGGACCAGGAATCGGACCCATGTCCCCTGCATTGGCAGGCGGATTCTTAACCACTGTGCCACTAGGGAAGTCCCCACATAACTACTTAAATTGTCAAAACTTTAGATACTTTCCTTAAGTTTCAAAATTCTAAGGAAGTAACAAATTTAAAAGAACAGTAATACAATAAAATTGGTGGTTTTTTTTTTGGATTATTTTACTGTAGGGGATCTGTTACAAAGAAAGAAATAATTTGTAAGTTATTGTCGGGAAAAATTAGGAAAGTGACATGGGAGGAGATGCAGTTGATTATTACCCTGTGGATATTGAAGACTTCTGCATCTATTAGCAATTTTGTTTCCGTGTTGCTAATGGTCTATATATGCATTTTCTTTGAATTCTCCTTCAGAGCAGTTTGTTAAATAACTTACTAATTTCTTCATTAATTACAGAGTTCATTGAAATCTTTGACATGACAGATGTTTGCATACATAAGTGAAAATGAAAGAAACATTAATCTGGAGAGCTGGGATTTTATTTTCTTCAGTTTTACTTTGTGAATTTGAATAACGAAACAGTATGCTCTTGTCTTCCAAGTTTCCACTGTAGGGTAGTCAGGAGCTGGAAAAAAAGCAGCTAGTGGTTACTGCATACCAAGCCAATGAGGCAGGTAATTAAAAGCGTCTCCCAATGTCAAAACAATAAAGATGGTAGGTGATGGTGTCATGAGTCCAACAGTGAAGACAGCATAACAGGGCTACACCCTTGCCTTGTGGGATGAAGGATAATAGTCACAGCATTGAAAAGTCCTGTGGTGACGAGGGGGCTCCACAGGAGTGTCCTTATATACAAAGTGTGAAAGACTCCTCCTTGCTGGAGACATGGGCTGTGATGGGGACTTCATGACTCTTTTTTAATAAGAAATGCTACAAGAAAAAATGGTATTTACATCCCATGCAAAGGTTAGGACTTGAATGCACAGATAATTGCTGAATACTTCTGACATTTGGGTTTTTAGAGTTGACCTTTAATTGAACTTCTACATGACTGTGCCTTACTTAAGAAAGCACAGCAGAGATATAATCCTTTCCACATGACCTGCACTGGCTACTGCTTTTGGTAGAATCTAAATGCATCCGTGAAATACCAGACACTTCCCAACAGGGCAAATGACAGTAAATTAAGTCATGCAGTTTGAAGACACATATCATACAGACTAGGATAAAGACTCGAGAGAGGAGCATCTTTCCTGGATTGAGGATCCTTAACTACTAAGGGATGTCAGTCTTCTCAATTACAATACAAATGTTCTTCCAACTGTCCTGTTTCAGTTCGAATGACCATACAACATTCATTATAATCACATTTACTTCTAATTAGTAACTGTCTGTTAACAGTGTTGATAGCCTATTAGTGGCTACAACCTAAAATGTCATGGAAATGTGGATGGCTGTCAATCCTTGAGAAACTGCCAGTTCAAAGCCATTTATTATTTTTGACAGAACAATATTCTGTAGTTAAAAAGATAATTAAAACGAGGACTAATATAAGATTTGAGAACTTTAAAAATTGAGAGAATATTTCAAAAGAAGACATCCTATGGACCTAGAGATTATCATACTAAGTGAAGTAAGCCAGAGAAAGACAAATATCATATGATATCACCTATATGTGGAATCTAACTTATTTACAAAACAGAAGTAGAGTCACAGATGTGGAAAACAAACTTATGGTTACCAAAAGGGAAAGGGGGAGGGAGAGATAAATTAGGAGATTGGGATTAACATATACACACTACTATGTACAAAATAGATAAACAACAAAGACCGACTGCATAGCACATGGAACTATACTCAATATTTTATATATTATATACATACATATAACTGAGTCAGTGTGCTGTACACCTGAAACTAACATGACATTTTAAATCAACTATATGTCAATAAAGAAATAAAGTAAAATAAATAAATTAATTAATTTTAAAAAAGAAGACATTCTCGAAACTGTTATTTCCAGAGTGCTATATTAAGCTATCAATTGGAGATAAAATAAAAACCATTTGTAAAGGTGAGCATCAAATACATAAATAATTACACTATTTGATTGAAAATATTGTTGTGTATTGTATTATCAGAAAATATATACAGCTGATACTTACACACAGTTTCACTTTCTAGGTTTTGATATTGCGTGATTTTAACTAACACCACTGTGATAGTTTAGCATACAGGCTCTGAAGCCACAGTACCCAAGGTCCTCACTCTGCCACTTAGCTGGGCAAGCTGTTTAAACTCTCTGTGTGTCAGACTCCTCATTTTTTTAAAAAGGGAGAAAATAATAATGACACCAATTTCATTAGTATGTTGTAAAAATCAATTGACCTAAAATGTGGAAAGCACGTAGCGTGAGAAATGCTATTATTTGCATATGCATTTTCCTCTTTTAATTTTGAGTTTATTCTACAAGTAAGAATTTTTTATTGCTTATAGTAAAATATGTAAGAATTGTAAGTGCCCTTTCCAGGTTACTTCCTCCAGGCAACAGCTCTCAATATTTCCTTGTGTGTCCTTCCAGAATTTTCAATACATACAACACCAAGCCTGAAGTCATGCTTTGTCTCTTGGCTTATAAACTCTAGACGAACTTTGATGGACAAGAAATGTCACACCATCTTATTTTAAAATCAATTTTAATTTCTTTCAGAGGCTCCATCCTAACCACGAGGCAGTAAATTTAACCTTGGTTGTGACCGGAGGGGCCCCACGTCAGCCCTTTCCTTCCTGTCCACCCCTATCTCACCAAGATGTTGAAAATTCCTGAGCATTGTGGGGATACAGAACGTTTGGGGGTCCTCAAAGCTTTGAGTCATGCTTGTTACTCTGACACTTTGGGCACGGTCGTGTCTCACAGAAGCTCCCCAGTGAGCCTTGCACTGGCAGCCTCCCCTCCCCAGGGGCACAGTGGTGTTGAAGCAGCCTCTTGGGGATGATGGGTCGGGAGAACTCTGGGTCCACGCCACCCACCTGTGGACCTGCATCACCAGGCTCTCAGTCTTGGGTGCCTCTGGGTTTCTCCATTTGCTCCCACCTCTGTCAGCTCCCCCCAGGTTGCCTAGGGAGCATATGTACTCACTCAACTTAGTCTTTTAAGGAAGAGTTCATGATAGAGTAGCTGGGGCAAAGAAGCACAGAGGAAGGCTTGGCTGTGCTTGGTAATCACAGGGTGTGGAAGGGTGAGCAGAGAAAAACTCAGAAGCTAAAATACAAATGTAATCACTGTGGAGAGCTCAAGGCCAGCGGAAGGAAAATAAACATAAATTACCTTGCTAGACTTGTGTTTGTATGTGTATATGTAATTTATATATGTTTACATATACATATATACATACATCTGTGTATATAAATATATGGAGGGAGAGAATATGCTGATAATTAAGAAAATTATTGGCAAATATTTTGCAAAGTTTAAAAAATGAGAATTCTTTAGGGAGATATGTCATACATCTAAGAAAGCGATCAAAGAGAGGTGGGTTTTGGGCTTCCCTGGTGGCGCAGTGGTTGAGAGTCCGCCTGCCGATGCAGGGGACACGGGTTCGTGCCCCGGTCCGGGAAGATCCCACATGCCTTGGAGCAGCTGGGCCCGTGAGCCATGGCCGCTGAACCTGCGTGTCCGGAGCCTATGCTCCGTAACAGGAGAGGCCACAACAGTGAGAGGCCTGTGTACCGCAAAAGAAAAAAAAGAAAGGTGGGTTTTATTCGTTTAAAACCTTTTTACATATGAAAATATTTAATTCAAAATAATCTACTCAAAAACCCAAAAGGTAAAAAATATGATGTAAATAATTATAATATAGCTGTATAAGCAATACTACTCATCTATTAAATAAACTGTGTAAAACCTAAGGTGTATATAATATACAATTGTTATATATTATATAATTGCATATAATATATATAATTCATAAACACATAAATCATATATAATTCATACGTATATAAGTCATATATATGTAACTCACATATATGTATAATTAATATATGTGTAATAGAATAATATATATAGAAAGCTAACCCGCTTAGTGCATAGTTTTTCTACTTTATATTTCAAAATTCCTATCGTATATAAGGTAAACACTGAGGATCAAAAACAAATTTTGTAAACCAATCTTACATTTAGTAATACAGAAGGATTCTTGTTAAAATATTATAATAATGTAATAGAGCTTGAGATTATATACTTTTTTTTTTTTTTTTTTGGGGGGGTACGTGGACCTCTCACTGTTGTGGCCTCTCCTGTTGGGAGCACAGGCTCCGGATGCACAGGCTCAGCGGCCATGGCTCACGTGCCCAGCTGCTCCGCGGCACGTGGGATCTTCCCGGACCGGGGCACGAACCCGTGTCCCCTGCATCAGCAGGCGGACTCTCAACCACTGTGCCACCAAGGAAGCCGGAGATTATATAAATTTAAAATAACATACATTATATATTACAGCAGATTGTTTTTATTCAATAGAAGAGAAAGGAAAACAAAATCTCAATTCAGGGGTGGGCTTTCCACGACCACTGTCTCTTCTAGCACTGAGGAAGGTTGACAAGAAGCAAGCACATAACGTCTGGATAATCAAAGAAATACGAGTTTGCAATGCTGGTGGCCCTGCCTTTTTATGGCTTCACTCTCTATAGTTAAGTGGGTTAACTTTGGATCATTTTTCATCACAAAAATAATGTTCAGTTAGACTTCATTACACATGTGGATGAACTGATTTCCACAAATCATGTTTTATATAATTTACCATAGCTATTTAAATTTTAGCAGGGGGTAAATTAAAGGAAATGTTCCCTGTGATGTGCTGCTGTGTGGTAAAACAAGACCTATTTTAGGCTCATGCTAAGAATTGTTTCAATAAAAGTTGAGCTCAACAATACTGTTTGATACCAGAAACAGAATTGTCTCCTAGGTCCTGTGAACACACTGATAAAGGAGTGGTAAAGATCAGTTTAGGTGTCTCAGTCTGTAATCTGTGATCCCAGGTGTTCGTGATGCACTGAAGAGGGGGAAATATTATCTAGTTCAGAGAACAGCATCTCTTCTCCATTCTTTTTTTTTTTTTTTTGGCCGTACGCAGGCCTCTCACTGCTGTGGCCTCTCCCGTTGAGGAGCACAGGCTCCGATGTGCAGGCTCAGCAGCCATGGCTCACGGGCCCAGCCGCTCTGCGGCATGTGGGATCTTCCCAGACCGGGGCACGAACCCGTGTCCCCTGCATCGGCAGGCGGACTCTTAACCACTGCACCGCCAGGGAAGCCCTCTTCATTCTTAGTGGACAGCATTGCTGTTATAGTATCAAGGTTGTTTAATCTTTGAGATACTTGTGATGGTTAATTTTATGGGTCAGCTTGACTGGCCACAGGGTGCCCAAACATTTTGTCAAACATTATTCTGGGTGTGTCTGCAGGGCTGTTTCTGGATGAGGTGAACATTTGAAAGGGTGGACTGAGTAAAACAGATCAGCCTCCCCAGTGTGGGTAGGCCTCATCCAGTCAGTTGAAGGTCTGAATAGAACCACAGGCTGAATGAAGAAAAGTTGCTCTCTCTGCCTGTCTCTGAGCTAGAACATTGGGCATCTCCTGCCTTTGATCTCAGATTTGGACTGGAACTTACACCACTGGCTCTCTTGGGTCTGGACACCTCAGTTGCCATAATCATATAAGCCAATTCCTTATAATAAATTAATTTCAATAGGTACTAGATAGATAGATAGAGTTGGAGGTGGATGTGGGGATAGAGACAGAGATAAAGATAGAAATATCCTATTCGTTCTGTTTCTCTGAAGAACCCTGACCAACACACTGTTTCTCTACTTGAATGGTTGGATTTGCTCCAGCTGCTAGGCACAGACCCTTCCTGGCCCTCTGTGTGAGTAATTGCACATTTAAAAGGGGTCCAAGTGGAGTTGAAGGTGCAGTCTGTGTGTGACCACTGAACAGAGGAAATCCCGCTGGTCCACACAGAAAGTGAGCCCATGGCCCTGGCCTTGTAGCCTGAAGCTGATACTCAGACAAGGTCAGGCAGGAACATGCCTGCCAATAACAGAGTGACGCCTAAAACCCTAAAGACGAAGTAGAGTCATGTGAAATAGCTTCATGTAAACTTTTGTTTTAATTTTGAGCAAAATCCAAGTTGAACCCACCAAGGATTTATAATGTGTATTTCCTTTTTCACAACCAATATGGTCTTGTATCTAAAGTGTATTTAAAAATGTTTTCAAAGACCTGATTTAAATCTATTACAAATTAACCTTTGTGCTGGATGCCGACTCTGAGCTGGATTTGTTTGGGAGGGTGTATGAGGGGAGCACTTTGAAATACCTGCAAGGAAGAGAAGGAAACAGAATGGGGCAGAGGGAGAAGCTGAGCAGTGTGTAGGTACGCCTGGTACCCTGGCCAAACCCAGGGAAACCTTGGGAGCTGGGACAGCCCTTCAGCGTTTTCCCAAACTGAAGCAAGAGGGCGGAGCTGGTACCATTAGCCATTGATGAGGGCTGCCCCCAGGGAGCGGGCACAACCCTGTTTGACGTGATTCCTGGAGAGGGATGCAGCTGTGAGCTCCAGCAGCTGAGAGGCTGAGTGCCTTGATTCTGAAGCAGGGACGTGGGTGGTACCCAGAGGTCCACTGCCCCACACACCGTCACTTCTCCCAACCTGGGCACGACTTCTCTAGGATTCTAACTGGCCTCATGTCCTAGAAAAACGTACAATACATACTCATGGCCATTTTTTGGCTTCCGCCTCTGCTGGTCTAGGTGGCTCCCCTAATGCCAGAAGGATGATTTCTGCACAAATTCCCAAGGTGCCTGCGGTTAGACCTTTCATGGGTATCATCTGCTTCTCACTGTGTGTGGGTTCAGGTCAGCTGGGGCCCTTGGTAGTGTACAAGACAGTGGGGTGTGTAAGGTCTGTGGGTCTGTGATGCTGAGGCTGCATCGCAGGGATGTTTCTGTGAGAAGGAGCGGTATACAAATCCTGGAAAGTCCGTCACAGGATCTGTGCCCCACCAGTGCCAGCAGACGGAGTGTGTTAACACCTTTCTCCTGTCTTCCCATTCCGTTCTCTGCCTGGTGACTGAATGGCCTCCTGTACCTGCACCTGGCCTGCCCTCCACATGGCCCAAGCACAGCAGATGAGATAAAATCCTCATCCTCTCCAGACGGCTGCCTCTGCACTACGCTGAGGCCACGCTTCTACCTTGCATGCCACGCCCTTTCTCCCATCAGTGCTTGTGTGATTCTCTTCCTTGAGGGTCCCCAAACACTCTCTCCACCCAGGAATGTCCTCGCTGTCCATTAAGACCCATCTTGAGTGTGGTCCATGGGCAGAGGCTTTTCCCTGGACATTAGTTTGTTTTCATTTTTACTATTGCAAAAGGAGTCATGTGTAAGTGGGTATTTGGGGAATGGTTAATTTTGAACATTTACTGTGTAATGTTTATATATGTTATATATATACATTATATATGTAATGTTTATGTTTGTATATGTATATACAGTATCTGAAAATGTTGAGACTAAACTATTATTTGCTAGGAATAAGTAGTGATTCATTGAATTTTTTCTAGTAGGTATTTTTTTCTCCAGGAATATGAGTTAGAGCGTGACTGGGTTTATGTTGAGCATATAAGTGAACTTCTCGATCAGAGGCTCACTAGACGGCTGACAGTGGAATCAGCAGTCAGCTTGCGTGGAACTGGCCCTGTTGAGAGTTGCCCAGTTTTATTAGTCAGTTTTGAACTATGTAGTATTTTTGTGTGTGTGCTAAAAACAGGAGTTGTAAGAGAAATTCTTACGGTTTGTAGAAACTACTCCATGGATGCGTGCTGCTTCTAACAACCCTGGTTGCCTCCTTTGGGTTGTTAATTCTGTAGTTTATACATTTAACTGCAAAAAACCAAAACCTCATTTTAAGACATTGTTTTATAGACAGTGAGAGTCATATAAAGATCTTAGAACAGAGTGAGTTTAAAGAAGGAAAAGAAAACCATGATTATATTGTGACTTTACCTTTGCAAAGCTCTTCTAGAGAATATTTATATATTATTCTTATAAATGAGCAGCAAAGTAATGTGTGTAAAAACTAATGTAGCAAAATTAGAAAAATGGCATCTCAGCTAAAAGATCTCTCATTTCAACATTATTAGAAGCCTCTTCATCAGATGGCTCTCTTTCATTTTACCAAGATTACTAGTAGAGGTGAATATAAAAATTAAATCTGTATAATAACTCTTGGGCATGAATTTTCTCAGAGCTGTGGTTAATGAAATTAAAAAATTATATAAGCTGTATTATAATAGAGAAGTTATGTTTAGAAAGCAAAACATACTGATAATTTGGTTAGACATTTAAATTTAAACCATTTAATAGCCTGACATATTAATAATTGAGTGTTTGAGGCTGAAATCATCTGGTTCTGTTTGTTTGCTGTTTTCTTCCGTTTGCTTCTGAATCTTCCAAACTGACCCAACCCATGTTCAGTTGTTCTACCTACAGACTAATAGTATTAACATAGGATATTATTAACACAAAATAAAAAAAACCAAACACATGACAGCAACAAAACTACCTACTAGAATAGTGTTGAGTTTAAGATAATTCCTCGTTCTTTTGTTGGATGGGTTAGTGTTGTTAAGATATGCGAACACTCACGACCGGCCGTGTTGTATCAGGAGCACCATTTACTCCAAAATTCTGTTTTTTTTCCTGAGTTCCATGTCATGAGTGAATTATAAATACCGTCTCCTTTTCATACCGTGGGATCAGCCATTATTAAATATTTAAATACATCTGCATGGAGGAGCTGGTAGAGCAGGTGGTGCAGCGTGAGCGCATGAAAGGCTAATGTAGAAATTTGACTTTTAAATTCTAGGTTTAGGGGCCCCTCAGCTGCAGCTGCATCCCACTCTCCCTTCTTAACATTGATCCTCACAGATTAGGCTTCACTCTCACAGTAACCTGAGTTAGGGCATCGTGGAAGTGATCTGGGGTTCAGGGCTCTCTGAGGCCATTACTGTAGACTTGCTGGGAGACACTTCCCATCTGTGTCTTCATGTTGGGAGAATGACATGCTGTGAGTGGTGTTTCTCATGGACAAAAGAGGGTGAGGAGTAACTGAAACTAAGGGGGACCTCTAGGTGACATGTTTAGCTCTCTAGGTAAAATGAAGTGGCTATATTTTTTTTCTAGCCACCTTTGCTGCCTTCCTGCTTCTCCTGTGTCCTGAATGTTTGACTGACAACATACCCTGACCTCCCCACCACTTGGATTCTAGAGTCAGATGCAATGGGACTTCCCTGGCAGTCCAGTGGTTAAGACTTTGCGTTTCCACTGCAGAGGGTACGGGTTCAATCCCTGGTCCGGGAACTAAGATCCCACATGCTGTGTGGTGCGGCCAAAAGATAAAAAAAAATTTTTTTAATTAAAAAAAAAAGATACAATGGGATCCATGGGCCACAAAGTCATATATGCCTTTGTTCTTCAATTTCCCCACAATCTGTGTTTTTTTTTTTTCTTCCATATTCCTGCTTCCTTTAGAATTTTAATGACCTCAGAAAGTCTACTTTTGGAGTCCTAGGTGGAATTACTAAAGTGTGTTGATTTGAAAATGGATCACATTTTGCATGACTGATTTAAAATTAGCAATGGACCCACTCTTTTCTCTCCTTACATCCTGCATTGTTTAATCCACATACATTTGCTCATGTTTCTAAGCCAGGCTGGGCCTTTCATCACAGAAGGGTTTTTATGGTTCAGCTCAAACGTATTTTCTTTTAGATATATTTCTTAACCTGGCAGCATGTATAGCTCTATGTTTTTTGGCTTTTCTATTGGGAATTCAGAGTGAGCAGAAAGGAAGTTAGTACAAAGAGAGACTGATGGAGAGAAAAACTAGCCGAGGAGCCAGGCTGCTCTATACTTGGGCCAGAAAGGTCTGGAAGGAGTGGCAGGACCACATATGGAACAAGCTAGTGGATGGAGCTGTAGCCAAGAGACCTGGGCTTCAGTTTTAGTCTTGCTAGACTTTCCTTGACTTTCCCTGGCCTTTAAGACCCTCCTCTATGATGAGTGGTAGGAACAGAGCATCTGCGGGCTTTCCTCCCAGCTCTGAAAAAGATATAAAGCAACAGTTCTATGAATATTTGGTTTCTATGGGAAACTGACTCCAGGAACAATTAGCAAGACAAACGGCATGTGAGCATTGTCTTCTTGAATTAAAATCCTCCACTGGGAATATTTCAATGCCAAGGTGGAAATAAGGAGAGAACATAGCTGCATTTTCAATATAGTAGAGGACAATTCAGTAGCACCTAGTATAAAATTGAACCAAACTAGATAACACAAAAGCTTGTGGTGAAGCTTCTCAGACACCCTTAAATGCTGAGCAGTCCCTACATTTATCAGAGCATAGGAGAGGCATGTTTGTAACCATATACTCAGGTGGGAAGAAAATTGTTCTGAAGGATCACAGTTAGGTCATGATGGAGGTTGATCACGAGGCCAGGCGGGCAGTGGAGGGCTGAGCCGCGTGGTCTCCCCAGAGCTGGACGGGGGCTGATGGGCACACGCCTGCAGTTACTTTCTGTCATTGGAGTAAGTGCTGACATGCAGGACGTGTGGAGGAAAATGAAAATCCGATGGTTTTCTGAAGGTCATATACTCACAACAAGGTTAGGCTCCTGACCACTGTGTAGACAATGAAGAACTGATTCCCCGGCCAGCCAGCACCGGGCGCCTCCTCTCCGTTAGAAGCATTCCTAGGGGCCACAGCAGTCCTAGACCAGGGCAGTGGGGATTTCATAAAGTTCTGAATATTGGAGATGATTTGAAACTTTCCAACTTAAAATATGATTTGCTCTGTTCTCACATGAATCCTTTTGCTTATTTATTCTTTGCTATAGAGAAAAGATAGAATAAAAAATAAAAGTTTCACTTTCCCAACCCTTTATATACTTAGGTGTTGAAGAATCTTGGGGTGGTGTGTGACTTGGGTAAAACCAACCAATTGTACATGAGAGCATAATATAAAAGTATAGAAACAAGAAAATGGGAGAAAGGTAAAAATGTAGAGCTTGCTGATTAGAATTCAGTGTTTTAAAAGCGAAGGCACTGAATTCAGTTTCTCAAGTTATTTCTCAAAATAAGCCCATTTAATTTCAACTTTCCTCTAAAATTATTCAGATTTATAGCATTTCAATGCAAATAATCTAGAAACGGATTCACTTTCCTAATTTCATGAAGCAATCCCAAAGGCTAATTCCATTATGAGTTCTTCCAACACTGCCTCACGCTGTGTAGCCCTCGAGTGTGTCTGTGACCCTTTCCCGTTTCTGTTGAAGGAAACTCTTCCACTCTTCTCCTAACATGTCTTTGATTTCTGTTTACATACAGTTGTTCAAGTTCATTGTGATTGGTTCCCACCCCATTTCCTGCATTTTCTCTTTGGGGAAGGTGGTTTATTAATGTTAGCAGAGGATCTTCTTTTGGAATAAAAATTATGTCTGAATGATGTTTCCAAAGTTAGTGGACAGTTGAGAAAGTCATCCCCCAAACTCTATTTTGTAAAAATAAGACTCAGGAAGTTGGTAATTATTGCTTGAAGCATCTACGTATAATCTCCACCATAACTCCCTTTGCTGTGGGTGTGCAGCTGGGGCTCTGCCTGGGAGAGGTGCTTTGGGCACTATGGTCCTGACCACCCTCTGGTCCTCTTGCTGCTACCCCACCTGACTCACCATCTCTAGGGCATGAAGTCCTTCTACTTAGAACCTATGGACTCAGAGCAGCTACTGCAAACCTTCGCTTTCCTTCAAACCTTCACTAATGAGATCTACAGCAACCCGTTTCTCCTACATGTCAGGGGGGATGTCTCTTGTTTTAAGAAATTTTTCAGCTTTCCTCTTCCACAGACATCTTCATCTGCTCCAACCTTTCCTCCTTCCTGTCGGCCTCGGGGAGAGGTGAGTGGACAACTCTCGTCCCAGGAGAGTCTCACGTTCAATCTACTTATCCCTTTTGAGAGGCAGCTCCATCAACAGACACTAATATGTTTTTCTTGTTTTTTTTTCTGTCCTTATGATCTACCCTTCCAATTCAGGTTCCCATAACCTCTCACGTAGACTAAGGCGGTGTCATTCTAATTGCTCTCTTAGCCTTCAATCTTATTTTTTGAAATTATTCCATCTCTATTATTTAAAAAAAAGAAACAAACTCTGTTGGTTACAATGGAGAGACTCATCCCTAACCTACTTCAGGATTATCCAAGGGCATCATCAGGACCTTTTCGGTTTCTTAGCTCTGCTTTGCTTGCATATGGCTTCATTCTCAGGAAGCTCAGGCTTCATGTCTCTGTATGTGACAGAAAAAAATAAAACAAACATGGCTTTCAGCTCCTCTGAGCTTGTATTGTTCTTATAATTCATGGTCTCAGAAAACCAAGAGTGAAGATTCTTTCTATGGCATCCATCTCAATCCCCAAAATGATGGAGTGGTGCTGCCTGGGTTATGTGTCCAAAGGCATGAAGCATCTGATTGTCTGTTCTGAGCTGCCTGTGGTCACTGACTTGGGGATGGTAGGCGAGGCTGCACAGTTGGTGGTGCTGGTGAGTCAGGGATGGTAGGTGAAGATGCACAGTTGATGGTACCACCAAAATCATAGGGACTGAGCAAAGAGCAGTTTCCAAAGGAGAACCTGAGCAGCAAAGAAAAAACACATTTTAAAAAGAGGCCAAAAGATAAGATATTCAGTATATGATCCCACAGAAACCCCTGACCTTTTCACTCCGTTATAGATGTCTGTTCTCCATTGCCTACAGTGCTACAAACAAACCCTTTACCATGGATTTCCAAGCCCTCCTGACATGAACCCCTCTTACAAGAATACTTTGCTTACCACTTCTTCCTCAAACACCACCTGATGTAGTTTATCTTTGCATGAAACCTAAGCCATCCTCCTCTTTTTTTTCCCTCTTTGGTTCACTCATTTTTTTTTTTTTTCTGGGACTCAACTATTCATCTACAGTGCTAAAATTAGCATTCTTCTTTCATTGAAATATTTAATTCTATTGAAATTGTGTCATGAGAAAAAAAACATGCTACTGTTTTTCACGAATTTGTGTTTGATAGACTCAGAGCGACTTTTGTACATCAATTTTTTTTTCTCCTCCATGGAGATCCTTTCATTTTTTTTGTCACTGCCTGCGGTTCTTTGATCATTTCTATTGCTCTTTTGATGTTTTCTAAATCCGTTTAGTAATGAGGTACTCAAAATATAACAGCTGATGTAATTCAGCATTGTAACTTTATTAAGAATATTCTACCTTCCTGAAAATGAGCTCACATTTCATCAATTTTTTTATTCTTTACATCTTCAACTGTTTTACTAACAAGTCATTATGTGCAGACAGCAGATTAATTATTTCCTTGTTTCCTCCACCGCAGTTGGTGCTGTGATTTTTCCACATGTTCTTAAAGTTAGAAGAAAGATCATTAAGGATACCAGCTAGAATTCAAAATTCATAACTTAAGCACAACTAACACAGGTATTTTTTTTTTTTTTTTTTTTTTTTGCGGTACGCGGGTCTCTCACTGTTGTGGCCTGTCCCGTTGCGGAGCACAGGCTCTGGATGCGCAGGCTCAGCGGCCATGGCTCACGGGCCCAGCCGCTCCGCGGCATGTGGGATCTTCCCGGACCAGGGCACGAACCCATGTCCCTTGCGTCGGCAGGCAGACTCTCAACCACTGCGCCACCAGGGGAGCCCTAACACAGTTTTATATTTCCAGCAAGTTCTATCCAATAGATATCAGAATTCCAAAGTCCTGATTCATCACGTGTATTTTTGTACATTATAAGTAAAACAGTTTCAAAAATGGCATATCTTCCTGTTTCTTTTTTTTTTTAACTTTTTACAATGTATATATTTTTCTAACTAGATTTCCTAAACAGCTTTCCTTGTATTTATACAGTGTGAAACCTTCGTTAGAACACTTGGTTTGCATGTGCAGTTTAAACTACGACTACCAGCATTTTAACCTAGACGTTGCTTTTCGTTTCCAGCATGGCCATGAGCTAATCACTAATCATCTGAGTAACAGTTTGATTATCTGTGAAGTGGGGATAATCATAACTGGGATTTTGTCTGGATAAATTGCATAAATAGATACAAAAGCACTTGAAAGTCTATAAAAGGGTCCTCAGTTGGAAGCTGTGTTTTACAAACAGCCTAGTTAAACAGTTTACTTCAAGGGGTATTCTCTAGAAAGGAAAGGAGAACTAATTTTATAATAGCTCGTGCAACATGATTTATAAGTGTTTTTTATTTCGGGTAGTCTCTCTTTTTTCTGTGGTTTAATAATGCTTTAAAATTCACATTGACAGTTTTCTCCCCCCTCCTCCTCTTTTCTTTTCCTCCCTAAGGCTGTGGCTGTTCCCTTTCTTGAAGTCAATTCTATTACAACAAACTTTTCAAAGTAGTTTTTTTAGTCCATTTCAACTTTAATGTTATCTTTCCAAACTGTTCACTTCTTGTCAAAAATGTAATTATCAATCCAGGTCTGGGACAGTATTTCTGACTTTCCATTACATTGCTTGTTCCCACTGGTGTGCTCAGAACAAGAAGTGGTTTCATTGTTTCCTCCACCTGCAACCTCCTTTAGAGGCAAAATGATGGATCTAAATTTTATGCTTTTTCTTTTTCTATAGCATACCCAGTTGAATTGTACTCTTTTGTTCAAGGATATGATCCCTCAGTTGCCACTGGTGTTATTTTTTTGGTGTTTCCTCAGAGTTTATTCCTTTACTATTTACATTGCTTTGCTCTTATTCTCGCGGATTTTATTAAAATAAATCAGAAACCGTCCCTTGCTACATGGCCTTGTTTCTCCCGTCCTCACCATTTGCCATGTATTTCCACCTAGGTTATGGCAACTATCTCCCAACTGGTATTCTTTTCTCCAGGCTTTCTCTTTTATTGTCTGTGATGAACAGATTCATCATCCTTGTTTCATGAAGTCTCTGCTCTGTTAAAAAAAAAAGAAAAATTGTGTATAAAAAAGCTATGAACACGGGAGCTACAGAGACTTGGCTGCACCTGCTTTGAACTATGTGTTTAAGTTACTCTCTGTGGTAACTTACTTCCTCTTTCCGAGAAATTTCTGTGAAATTTTACGGAACCAAACTGAGGTCAGCTCACCCATACCCAGTTAAGTGCATCTACTGTCTCCAGGTTGTGGTGAAGGAAAGTGTGGCCAAGCAAGAAGAATGGGCAGCTCGTGTTCAAAAGACCCACCAGGGAAGGATTTTAAAAATCAGGGTGAGGGAGAGGTCGCAGGGTGTGTGACCAGCTTGTGCACAATTCTCTGCTTGGTTGGTGGTGAGGTAATAGGGTGGCGTTTCTGGAGTAAACATCACCAACCTTTTGGTTCCAACTGGTCTGGGGTCTCTGTGCTTTTGGTTAGCAAATTCTATTTGATGAGAGTCTGCTTTCTTTAAAAGCACTTAGGAATATGCGTCAGACACTATTATCTATATCCTTCCGGGGGAACTAACGATTCTATGACTCACGCCCCTTATATAGTGAAAGAACACACACAAACACACCATTTACAATCACTCAAAACAATGAAATACTTAGGTGTAATCTAACCAAACCTGTATAGGATTGTATGCTGAAAACCACACAATGCTGTTGAAAGCAAGCAAAGATCAAAATAATGGCGAGAAATTGTGTTCAAGAATTGGAAGACTCAGACTAAAGATGCCAGTTGTCCCCAAATTGATATACAGGTTTAACACAATTGCTATCAAAATATCAGCAAGATTTTTCATAAGTCCAGGCAAAATTATTTTAAAATTTATATGGAAAGGCAGAGGAACTAGAATAGCTAAAAAAGTTTTGGAAGAGAATAAAGCAGGAGAAACAGTCCCCCCAGTTTGAAGGCTTAGTATGAAGCTACAGTAATGCAGACTCTGTGGTGTTGATGGAAGGGTAGACACGTAAATGAAATGGAATGGAAAGCCCAGAAATAGACCCTTTGAATGTTGACAAAGGTGCAGATGCAGTTCAGTGGAGGAAGAACAGTTCTTCAGCAAATAGCACTGGAGCAACTGGATGTAAATACACACGTAAAAGGACATTCACCTATGCCTCATACGTTATACAAAAATTAACTCAAGTGGATAAAACAGTTAAATATAAAATGTAAAGCTATAAAACTATCAGAGAAAGATTGGAGGTAGTTTTTACAATTTGAGACTAGGCAAGTTATTAAACTTGGCACCAAAATGCAATCCATAAATGGAAAAATTGATTAAATAGATCTCATCAAAAGTAAAAACTTTTGTTCTGCGAAAGAACATATTAAGGAGATGGAAAGACAAGCTACAGAGTGGAAGATAATATTTTCAAGCCATGTATCTGGTAAAGGACGAGTGTCTAGAATATATAAAATGTCTAGAATACGTGAAGAGCTTTCAAAACTCAACAATAAAACACACACAATTAACAAATGGACGAAATATATGAACAGACCTTTCACCAAAGGAGGTATATAGATGGCAGATAAGCCCATGAAAAGATGTCCAACATCAGTAGCCATCAGGAGAATGGAAATTAAAACAAAAATGAGATAGTACACACCTATCAGAATATCTGTGATTAAAAAGAAATCGTGACACCACCAGTGCTGTCAAGGATGTGGAGAAACTAGATCATTCAAACATTGCTGGTGGGAACGTAAAACGGTGCAGCCATTCTGGAAAACAGTTCGGCAATTTCTTTTAAAAAGCTAAACATACAACTAACGTATGACAACAATTGCACACCTGGGCATTTATCCCAGAGAAATGAAAACTTATGTTCATACAACATAATAATATAATAATAAAAACAGGAATATTTATAAAAGCTTCATTCATAATAGTGAAAAACTGGAAATTACTTAGAAGTCCTTAAACATGCAAATGATCAAACACATTATGGTACATCCATGTCTTGGAATACTACTCAGCAATAAAAAAGGAATAAACTATTGATACATATAACCAGTAGATGAATCTCCAGAAGACTATGCTGACTAGAAAAGAAAACAACCCCCAAAGGTAACATACTATAACATGTCTATGACATTCTTAAATGACAAAATCATAGGAAAAGAGAACAAATTAGTAGTAGTCAGGGTTTAAGGAGGGGTCAGGGCTGGGGAGAAGTGAGTGCAGCCATAAAAGGTCAACGGTGGGGATCCTTGTGTTGATGAAAATATTGCCTGTTTCAATATCAAAGGATAGTTTGGCAAGAGGTTACCATGGGGGAGACTGGATAAAGTTTACACGGGATCTTTCTGTATTACTTCTCACAGCTGGATGTGAATCCTAAAATACGAAGTTCAGTTTTAAAATAATGGAATCCCACAGTAATTTTTTACCAAATCACAGGTGGAAAAACTAAATATTCACACATTTTCCATTTTCACCTCTCTAACCTTTCTATTTAGTAAGTTCTACTGATACTTAATTCTTATGTGTATATAAGCCTTACTTTGTTCTGGAAATAAGTATCAGTTAGCTGGTGGCAGAAAGTGGCAGTTTTGGAAGATATTCTTTCCTTGTTTTCCATTTTACTGTTATTATAAAAGGAAAACATTAATGCTGTCAATAAAATTTAATTATTGTAATAGCATATGTAATAGTATATATTATATTCTGAATATAATCTATGTAAGAACTATGTAATCTTGGTAAATTATGTAAGAACGTAATCTATGCCAAAGGATAAATAACTTTCATTGAGGACCAATTGCTTCAATCCAGCCTTTTACTGGGATTTTTTTGAGCAGGGCTTTAGAATCTGCTAGGCTGTTATTATTACTCCATTGCGCCATGGAAATAAATGTTTGTTAACCCTTTTTACAAGCCATACAGCCTATCTAATTCAGCCCTAGGAAACTGTATAAATTGTCAAAGAGTATGTTTTCTGTGAAAGCAAACTGCCTCACAGATGAAATTTTCTGAGTTGAGACCAGCAAGAACGCAACGAGGCTGACACGTGAGGACCGGCTCTGTCATCCGGGATGCTTATCTTGTCTTCAGTAAATGATGGTATTAGACAAGGATACTTCAGACCAAGAGAGCAACCGATAGGATTTTTATGAGTTTTTCCCTTGAACAATATGATGATAAATTCATACAATAGCATTTGATTTTTTTCCCCTCCCTACCAGGAGGATCAAGCAAAGCAAAGGAGTTTGCATTTCAGTCTTAGAATCTTTTTGATGCATGACAGCATAATAAGAATTAAGCTCTACACTTTAAATGAGGAACAAGCCAGTTTTTCAAGCTGTCTCCTTCAGTGTTCCTGTCTGCTTCTCCTGTTATTTTTTTTTCCTTTCTCATTTTTAGCTTCACGTTATTTTTTTGAGGCACAATAGAAAAAGTGGCTAATAAAATAGTAATAGGCATAACCTCCGAGTTTCCATTTATAACCGTCCCTTCATCATAACATATGAGCATACTGGAAAAATTCTAAAGCCACTGACAATCCTTCTTTTGAGAAGGAAAGGAAGCACCTTTTAGACTTATTTCTAAAAATGCTTACCGTCAATGTATTGAAAGCAAAATCTTATACTCTGAAACCATTTCTAAGGCATCATGTGTATAGAACTATACACAGCATCACAGTTTTTTTGCTTTGAAAAATATAAAATCAATGCTTCTATAATTTTGTTATTATCAATAATAAAACATATAGAAGATACAGAAAAGTAAAATAAGGAAATGAGACAACCACATAGCTAAAATCACTAAATGTTAGACTAAATTTAAATAGTTAATTTTATTAATATTCACTGAGTATTTGTTTTGTGCCAGGCACTGTCTTGGCTACGGATGTAGAAGTTACAAATGGACGAGTGCTCAGAGATTTTACATTCTAATCAACCAGGAGGGTAGGGGTGCTCTCCCCAACTTTGTCCAAAGCTCCACTTCGTGTTAGGGTCTGGCATAGAGGCAAGGTTTCCTTCCTGCCTTGTTAATAATAATGAATTATTTCACATTCTAATGATAATAACATAATTCATTGCTCCCAAGGCATGGATTTTTTTCACATTCATGTTTTAATACCTCTGATTTGGGATGTGTCTTACAGTCACTAATAAGAGGACCTTATGCCACTTTTTCATTTTCTTTTTCAGTGTTGCAGGAAATAGTGCATCTTATAATCGAGGGTATCTGAGACTTGCTGTTCTTCCAGGTTGCGTTGAGGACAATGAGGAAAGGGTCAGCAGTGGGCAGAGGGCTGGGTGTGTTGGGGCTTCAGGGTGGAGTGACAGGACCTGTCTCCACGGAGAGCAGAGCTGGGTGACATGAGGACAAGCCCTGGGCTGTCTGGGAGCTCCTCCAACGGGCAGTAGCAGCCAGAGCACCGTTGCTGAGCAGGGTGGTGCAGGTGAACGGCCGGAAGACCAGGGTGCGCTCGGGAGGGAGCCATGGCGGATGAGTTCTGCTGAATCAGGCAGGAGTGAGATCAGGACTGTTGAACACGTGAGCATCGTGCTTCGTCGCGGTGCCCTGAGGAACAGCTGGAGGTTCTGTGCAGGCTATGGCCTGAGCTGACACACATCTTAAAGGACAGTGTGAGTGGCGTGTGGAGTGTAGACTGTTGGATGGGCTGGAGGCCGGTGTGAAGGCAGGGGTGGGACAGGAGGAGAGAGGAGCTTCCACTAGATCAGTGAGGACTCGTCAGATCTGAGTATGTACTTTGAAGGTAGAGCTGACCAGGTATGTTGACTGGACGTCTGCACGCAGGTGAGATGGACAGACTGTTGCTTTAGGAAGAGTGACTGAACGGATGCCACAGAACCAGGTGGTCTGAGGGTGGGACGCCTTAAGTCAAGTATCTGCTGCTGGTGGGCTTCTCGTGCACACGAGGTCTTTAAATAACTGGGAGCAGGCGGCTGAGTTGGGAGAGGAACTGGGCCTGGAATCACCTGTTGGCCGCTCGGACCCACTTTCCGTCCCTCTCCCCGGACTCCGAGTCTGTGCCCTGAGGACCAGGCCCATCAACAGGCGCCTTCACCCTCTGACCTCGTGTGGTTTCACCACTGAGGGAGCTGGAGAGATGGGGCAGAGTGAGGAAGGGGTGTTGAATCCCCGCTCCCCCTCCTACGGGGTCGAAGCAGGGGCTTCTCCCGGGTGATCTTTCCTCTCTGGGAACAGCCCTCGCCCAGTGGTGGTAAGCTGGCCCCCAGACACTGGACTCACTGGTCCTTGTGGTTCACTTCAACCCAATCACAAGTGCACCCAGTATTCCCGCCGTGAAACTGCCCTTCACTGATACTTTCGAGTGTGTGGCTTCCTCCCAGGATCCTGGCTGATACAGGGGAGGTGAGAAAGTTAAGAAACCAGTGTCCAGGGAGTGAATAGAGTATGAGAGCAGATTTGTCTGCAGACGTTAAGTTAGGTATTTTATTCGGCAGCAAGATAAGGGCAACTGGCTAGGGATGCAGGGGATACAGGTAAAAAGTTCAGAGACCAGATCAAACAGTTACATGGAGAATTTACATGAATGAAAAGAAATTGTTTTTCTCATTTTTTTAGGCTTAGAGAAATGATATAATCCCAATTATAAATATTCACCACTTAAAAGACATATTTGTACTTCATATTCAAGGAAGGAAAAATTTTGAAATGTCTACACCACAGTGTGGTGAAATCACAATTCAAGTGTCAGGGAATATTATTTTCTTTGATATAGGCTTATTTGGAATAAGCAATATTGAAATAACTAGATCTCTTTCTAAACACTGTGAAGACGTTAAACAGAACAATCATCAACTCATTTTGATATTTAATTTTGCCAGTAAGTATATGAACTTCTACAAGTAATTCGATGAATTTTGCATTAGGGATTATATCAACCTGAAATGAAATGAACCCTTTAAAAAAATCTGTTTAATCATACCCTATAGATGTAACATTCTGAAAGTATATTGCACGTAAATTGGAAAGGCTCTGAGGAATATTTCCTGACATGATTTTGTCTTAAAATTTACCACCAAAAACCTCAAAGGCATTCTTAAATATTTCTAAGGTGATTCTGAAAACATCAGCATGCTATTCAGACCTCAGATCCTGTCACCAGTATTCTCCTAGGGGTGCCAAGAGTGACTTTCAGATTCTTTTAGTTTATGGGAAAACAGAGGAACAGCTCAGTGTTCTGCTACCTAAAGAATAATTTAGCTCTCCAGAGGGAATGTTTTACCTGGGAATATTGAGATCTCCAGTGGGAATGTTTTACCTGGGAATATTTAGCTCTCCAGAGGGAATGTTTTACCTGGGAATATTTAGATCTCCAGAGGGAATGTTTTACCTGGGAATATTTAGATCTCCAGTGGGAATGTTTTACCTGGGAATATTCAGATCTCCAGAGGGAATGTTTTAGCTGGGAATATTTAGGTCTCCAGGGGGAGTGTTTTACCTGGGAATATTTAGGTCTCCGGAGGGAATGTTTAGCCTGGGAAGCACGTGAAGTGGTGAAGAGCCCTAGTGCACAGGGAATCTAAATAGTTGATGTAACCAGGAAACAGAGCATGAAGGAATTCGCAGTCCAAGAGGGACTGACTGAGCCACCACCAGCAGCCCTCTTTTTTTTTCTGGGGAATTGGACAGTGAAGAATTTGCTCTTATCTCTTTTAAGTGGGAGAATTAAAAGCTAATGCAAACTTGAATTTAGCTTCAGATCAGAAGAAAAGAAAAGCAGGGAGGCAGACGTTCTGTCATTCCTACTGAAAGAAAAAAACCTTAACGACTTGGATGCTAACTGGCCGGTTGATAGGCTGGCAGAGCAGGAGGATGCCCTGTCAGTGTGAGATCCCGGGGCCCATGCCTGGCTTTGTAAGACGGTGATTAGGCTGCTCAACAAGAGCTCCCACCGAGGAGGCACAGGACACGTACTAATTATGTAACAGGGAGACCTTGAGAAATGAAGCCCGAAGAAAACCGCGCACACCACGTGCCACCACCACCAACAGAAAAGAAAATCTTCAATTTAGGAACAGAGGGAAAATTAAGAAAACACGTTGTTTACTTAATTCCCAACTTGAAAAGCAGAAGCAATTCTCATAGGAAATGGTTGTAGGAAAAATGTTGTACAATGGAAGGCCCTATGGAGGAAACCAAAATGAAGCTAAAAGGAGGGAAAACAGAGAAACAAAAGAGAAGAATTTTGAGGAAATAGAAAAGTAACAGCACTGTTATCAGCACTGTTATATCAGAAGTCATCGACTTAAGTTTCTTCCTGTCTTTCATTGTTTCTTTAATTCTTTCATATTTTATCAGAATGACTTCTAACCTTCTAAACTACAGATAAAATGTATTTTTTAGATTACAGTTTAAAAAAAAAAACAAGGTTACTCTTGTAGCATTTTTAAATAAACTTATTTTTTAGCCATTTGTTCCCACATCTTAAAATGAATCTTAGAGGCCAATATGCTTTTGGGAGAGGCTGACAACATCTGTTCTTTATTGATAATGTATATTCTTCAGTTATTAACTGGACTAACTGGTTTGCTCTGTGTGTATGTGTGTGTTTAGTCGTTATGCTGAGAAATAAATTTATTTCACATAAACAGTGTAGAATACACATAGAATTTCATTTTGAAAATGATTACTAACTTTCAATAATAAAACGTTATATACTTGCAATAATACTAACTTTCAGTAATAAAGAAGTACTGACAGTCTTTCTAAAGGTTTCCATTCATATATGTGTGCCAAAGGACCTGGCAATAACTCTCTACAAAAGTGAATTCCAGTGCTGTAAATATATTTTCATTACTTGACATTCCTTAAGAATAAATTCTTGACTTGGTTGTTCCTGTAACCATCTATATTCAATTTGCATACATTCTCCACCTCAAATATTATATTTAAATTTTTTTCTTAAAATTGATTCCATTTTTGTACAGTCATATTCATATTTCTCCTTATGCCTCTTCACTACCACAATATCTATAATAAAAAGATACAAACAATCTAATAAGTTAGTTTTCTGGTGATTTGTTGATTGATAACTACCGGTTGGGCACTGAAACTCTTTCTTAACCACAGAATAGGCAATGGCAAGAATCAAACAGAAAAAGGAATTCACCTAAAGAGCTTTGATATAATCACATTAATCTTTGATAGCATTAAGCATCTATTTACATATGAAAAATGATTACATAAAATGTGCATTCCAGTAACTAACAGACAGCGCCAAAACAACAGTGGATATTTTCTCTCTCTCCTTAGGCATGCTCATCACCAGACTGGTAGGAAAAGCCAGTTATACACTACAAAAAATTATTTTTCCAATATTATAGATAAACGGGAAGAAACTCTAGAAAAGTCATCGAACATGTTATCATTTTGCACAGAGGAAAGGTAGAGTGAGAGATGCAGTGTGTTTTATCTTAATTTCAGCAGGCCTCTGGGTATCATTCTACCTGAAACACAAAGGGAGAAACCCAGTAAGCAAGTCTGGACAGTAGTTTAGTGGTGGGAATGAAGTAAATCAAATAAAAACAGGAGAAAGTTCATGCAAATGCAGTTTAACCCTCATACTGGGGAGGGGTCCATGCCCTAATGAAAAACGGCATAGAATTGGGGTGGGCAGAGAGGGGGCAAGATGAGTACAGGTTAAATAACTTCTTTAAAACTCAGAGTGCTAGCCTGACTAGCAGATAAAGACAGACGCGATTTTCTGATAAAAGTAATGGACACACAGACTGGAATATAAAAGTGGTGGATTTCAGAAACTGACTAGTGGAACAGGGGATGGGGAAATTCTGAGTATCCAAGGTTACTGCATTTCTGTAGGGGGAAGAATGGTCATCAGGGTCCCGCAGGGTCGGCAGCAGCCCAGATATTACATCTGTAAATAGATGTGGAAACTAAGGGGCACTGATTTTTAGCTGTTATAACAAACTGTGGGATTATGAAATATCTAGAGCTCCTCTGTCCTGTGGGGAGGGCCAGAGAGGCAGCTCCGTTGGCATCTCAACACCATTCCCATACTTTTATCATCTCTATCCTGTATCATCAGGTCCAAAAGCCTGGAAACTAATTCCCAGGACCCCTCGCCAGCAGGAGGAACTAAAACAAGAAGAGAGGATTAAAAGTTCCAGTAATGCAGTCAGAAAACCCTGAATTTAAACCTTATCTTCACCCTTTATGATCGAGACTGTTCAATGTTTGGAATATTACTTAATTTTCTTCAAGTTTCAGTTCTTTTATCTGTAAAGTGAGTTAAATGATAGAATCTATCTCATTGTATTTGCAAAAATTTTGTGAACTGGTGCAAAGATGAAAGAAGCTGCATAAACAGTATCCCCATGATAAATACTAATTAAGTAGTTGCTGTGTGCCAGCCACTGTGCTCAGCATTAAAAAAAAAGGAAAAGTAAGAAAAACAAAGCAGATACAGCCTCTGCTTATAAACTAGTTTAAAATTTATATAACATGTATTGAGTAATTTACATGGTTCTCAGCACATAGTAAGCAGTTACTAAATATTATCTGTTGTTATTAACATTGGTAATAATAATGCTATAACATCTTCCTTACAGCAGATATACCTAGATCTCCATAGAAGATGTATCATGGAGGAAATATGAAACATATATCTGTGTGTATTTTTATGTATACGTATGTATATATGTATACATATATATTATATATATATATTTAGTAACTATATTTTATCTCAGATTTCTCCTTTATAATTCCAGTATATAAATACATATACTTATACATGCATACCCACACAGATATCAGTTGGTGGATACAGATATAGACAAATAAGAAGTAGTCAGTGACCACCACCCCTGGAACACTTCATTGCACAGCCTGTGGGACCAGACACAGCAGCTCTGGCCATGGGCGTGAATGTTTTGGGGCAGTAGGGGATGGGGCGCTATTGGTTACTCATTATAGGTAAGATAAAAATTATAAACTATAGAGGAACGGGGCTTCCTTGGTGGCGCAGTGGTTAAGAATCCGCCTGCCAATGCAGGGGACATGGGTTCGAGCTCTGGTCCAGGAAGATCCCACATGCCGCGGAGCAACTAAGCCCATGAGCCACAACTACTGAAGCCCGTGCGCCTAGAGCCTGTGCTCCGCAACAAGAGAAGCCACCGCAGTGAGAAACCTGCACACTGCAACGAAGAGTAGCCCCTGCTCGCCACAGCTAGAGAAAGCCCGCGTGCAGCAACCAAGACCCAATGCAGGCAAAAATAAATACATTCATAAAATAAATCTAAAAAAAAAATAAATTACAGGAACGAATAATTAATACCCAGCATACTTTATTTCATATCAAATTTCATACTGAATAGCTATTTTAACAATTTTATGAAGGTATATTGTATGTGCATTTAAAAAATGTATAATTTGATGAGTTTCGAGCAATGTAGCCACTTGTTTTCAAGGCTCCCACAGTCAGGATAACAGCCCTGAAAGTTTCCTTTTGCCTCTGTGCCCTCGTTGGGGCTGTTACGGAGACAGTTCCTATCAAGAACTGTGTACAAGTCTTTGTATGTATGTTTTCATTCCTCCAGAGTACCTGCCTGCGTGTGGATGGTCAAGTTGCACTGTTTAACTTTTTAAGAAGCTACCAAACTGTCTCCCCACGTGGTTGTAGCATTTGTATTCCCACAAGCCATTCATGAGGGTTTCAGTTTCTTTAAATTCTTGCCAGCATTGGTGTGGTCAGTCTTTTAAAGTTTAGCCTTTCTACTGAGTGTGTATGAAAATCTTTTCTCCCCCATCATTTGAATTTGAATAGTTTCTTTGGGAACCTCACTCAGTATACACATTTTGGAGGGATATTTAAGATCCTCTATGTTGTTTGCTTTCTGGTGTCATGTTTTTTGAAGCCCAGCTTCTGTCAGGATCTTTGCTACAGTCTGAAAGTTTGCAGAAGCTCCAGGAGGTCTGCTTCTCTGTGCTTCTCCAGGACGCTCTTCCCCTTGGAAGTTCCATCCGGAATCGGTTCTGGCTGCAGAGCTGTTTCTTTCTTTGTTTGCTTTGAATGCTGATTAAACATTCCTTGTGTGTGGTGTGAATGTTGCTTTTAGGCCCCCAAACAGTCCAGCAGAAATTGTTTGGGACTTTTGAAAACTATGTAGTATTTTAAAAATCTACTTAATGTTAAACGTCAGGCTCTGGGAGAAGAATACCTGTTTACTCATGGAGTTCAGGGATAAGAAACGGTGGAGGCTGTTATGAGATAATGTGATTTGACAAAGAAGGCTTGGTTCTTGACTGAGTTAACCTTAATTTCACTTCTAGGTGTTACAGCTCATTTACTTTCTTACTTCAGACCTCTCCAAGGGCACTTGCCAGCCCTGGGGTTTCCCAGCTCAGCTCATCAACAGATGCTAACATCATACCCTGACAGCAATTGATTTGACATGAAAACACCTCCTCTGAGGCAATTGGTCCCCTAGAGAGGGTTTTGAAAGAGCTCTTGTTTTATTTCTGAATTTGATTAAAATAGCTTATTAGTTGGTTGAGAAAATTAGATACTTGCCTTTACATTACCATGGAATTTGGAGAAAACCTTATAAAAGAGATCAATGTAGTGCACAGAAGTTTTATGAACACCATTATTTTGCAGGACTTGTTATGAATATTGGATTTGCAGACTCTGGCCTAATAAATTGTTCTGTACCTAATGGATCTGAAATATGAATATCTTCTCATAAATAGTATTGATGGGAAAAGGCTCCCATGGAGTGTAAAATAATCTCCATATTCAGGAGTCATTTAGTACAGAGTCATTTCTTTTCCTTTCATCTTTATTAAACATTTTGACCATTTGACTACGGAAGTCTTCATTTTAAGTTTTTCAAAAATATATCTGTAGGAGTTGATGAATAGTTAAATATTATTAGCAATACTTAATTGTTACGATTGCTTCTAATTATTACTAAATAGGGCACGGGGTCATCTACTTATTAGTATCTTTGGCTTTAAAGAAAGCGAGACTGTTTCTGTCTTCATTTTTGGGTATTCAGCTTGTTTTTCTGTCCAGTTTTATTTGTGGCATTTTATGATTTGGAATGAAGTACGGTGGCCTTAAATTTTCAAAGCACAGTAAAGTCTGAGCATTTTTTGTTAAGTTTACCCAGTGTTTCCAAAGTAACATAACTAGTAACAGACCAGCAAATGCAGCTTCACACCAACTACCGGGTACCCTGTTTATGTGAACTGCAAAGCTTAGTGCGGGCAGCTGAGGGAGTGTTTCTGCCATTTAAAAAAGAATGTAAGTTTATACATTAAAAAAAACTGATTAGAGTGTCTCACCTTGAAATAGGCAGAGACAAGGGAAAGAACAGTGTATTTTTGCCTTGTGTCATCACCTGTCCTATTGTTTAATAAGGAGAAGCCACTTCACGTGACACTGAAGAATGAGATGCAGGAATCGTCTGGGAGAGCCAGTAGGGATGCATGCCAAGCTTACCTCTCCACTGATTGACTTTAAACGTGATCGTCCTCATTAAAATGAGTCAGAGCAGTCAAGGGATGTTCTCAAACATCTACGAGTCTGCTGTTGACCATGTGATGTTTAACCTACGGGACAGAATAGCTTCTTATATTAAAAAACATGATGATGAAGAAATCATTTAAGTCTTGTGACTTGTGGGATGGAATTCTTGGGAGCAGTGTGAACCTCACAGAGAATAAAATCCTAGGTATTCTAGAGGCATCAACTTTCTAGAAGCAGCAAGTGCCCTTCCCTTATATTCACTGTTATTTAATGGAAACTGTGAGAGGCAGGAAAATACAAAATTTGAAAATGTCAATTAGTTTTAGTTTCATGCAATAACCTGCTTTGATTCTTTATTTTTTCACAAATTATTAAAGATATTTTCAGAGCAGTTCCAGTTCACTGTTTCTTATCCTATATAGACCCAAGTGTGAGGTTGGTAGTGACTCAGTTCTACTGGAGATAAAATTCCTTTTGTTCTGAGTGGCCAGCACAATGCAGATTCCATTACTCAGCACTGTTGGTCTCTACATGCTAAATCTTCTGGGTTTTCTTTGACCAGTTCAATATTAATAGATCATAGTGATCCAAACTCATCACAAGTGCACGTATGCAGGTGCTGTGGTCTTACCTTGGTTACATGTACATCTTTTAGACAGAAAGACAGAAAGAGAGCAGCTGAATCTAGTCACTTTTTCTTCAGTGTTTTGAGGGCAGAAGTGCTGAACAACTACAGGCACAACAGGAAAATGGAAGCTCGCTGCTCCCCCATGCAGGACAGGGCATTTTCAACACGTAACTGTAATTACCGCCAAAGGCATTTATGACGCAGGAAGTCTACCCTTGTCACTGTCAGGGCAGCACATCTTCCTGGGAGTTTACAGCAACAGGCATCTTCCTTTATGCTACTGTTATTTGAATGGCAGATGACATATTTCTTTTAATGTATTTATTTTATATTTTTTGACTAATATGAACCCTTCTGTCCTAATAGGAATGGCAAAGGAAGTGATGTCATTTTATATCACAAGAACACATAAATTTTTCTTTTTATCAGTGATGAGAATCATTTTGTGTCCAAATTATGATATTCGTGTGGTATTTTAGGTATCATCTTTATTACATCACTAAGTATAATTATAAAAACTACAAGAACAACAGCAAAAGAGTCTTTTTACTTTTTTTCCACTCTGCATGACCTATGGCAGAATCACAAAGCTACACATATTCATATACAACTGTGAATGTGGACACAAACTAGGTATGTGACTTTTTGATACGTTTTTCCTTGATGTACTCTCAGTGAATGCAGTAATAGGCACCGTGGCCAACTATTCAGCAGTTTCCCAAACTTTTAATCTCAGCAAATTGCATTCTGCATAAATAGACTGAACTAGGCAATATCTGCCTTTTTAAAACAAACAAAATAAACTTTATTTAAATTGTGATATATTTACAATTTGCCCTTGCATGAAAATTAGCTCCCTATATTGATAAAAGTGTGTGCGTCCCTATTTGTAGTTGAAGAATGAGTATATTAAAAACAGAAATTACTTTTTAAAAAGAAGCAAATTATAATTTTATTTTCTCAAAGACCATTGGAGAGTCTGCCTTTTTAAGTGATAGCATGAGAAGATCTTCCTGATTTTGTAAGTATCTGAAAATAGTTAAGTAATTGAGGTGTTTGTTTCTTTCCGGGTCTGAATCAGTTGATTTAAACAAAAGGGCTGGTGCATGGGGCTAGTGGAGATGATCCTCTGTTATCTAAGTGGTAAGGAGAGACAAGGAGTCTGGGAGAAGCATATGTTTATTACATGACCTACCAGTTTCACTCCTAGGTATCCCCCCAGGAGAAAGGAAAACACGTGTCCACACAAGATTTGTGCTTCAGTGTTCATAACACTTGATTCATAGGAAATGGGGACAGCTCAAACTGGAAGCAACGCAAAGGTCCGTCAGCTGTTAATCAGATAAACACATGTGGTATATCCATACAATGGAGTACTATTCAGCAATAAAAAATTGTAACTACTGATATCCAAGACAGCGTGAATGAATCCCAAAATCATTATGCTAAGTGAAAGAAGCCAGACACAAAAATGTAGGTAATGCATGATTCTATTTATGTGAATCTCTAGAAGAGGAAGAACTGTGGTGACAGAAATCACATTACTTGTGTGACTTCCTCAGGAGCCCTCCAGAGAGGCCTTCCTACCATGTATCCACCCATCACCCTCTGGGAAGTTCCTGGCCAGTCACTGGGTCCAGTCTGTAAAGACCATTACAGACTTCTTATAGTGATGCATTTTCCTCTAGAGTTAGCTTTTCAATATCTTGCATTATCACTTTAACAACAAGAACCAAAAAACCCTACTCATTCCGTAAATTCTTAAAAATATGTTTCATTATTCCACCCTGAAAGTGAGCATAGAACCAACCAAATACAGTTTTATTGTTTTCAAATACTGTAGTAAAAAGACCACCACCACAATAAAAGTTCACACAGGTTTTTAAATGAACAGCCCAGAAGAACACTATCAATATGCAGTGTCAGTCTTTTTAATGTAACATAAAACCTGATTATTAGACAATGGGACAACAAGAATCAGGAAATATTAGCGATTATTCTCAATCACGGAAAGCATTTTACTTATCAGTTATATATCGGTGTGCAAATGGGTAATATCTTTAGATGTTTTTAAAGAATCCTTTCAACCCATGAACATGATGGTGGCTGTAATAGAAAGTTTAAACTGTTAATACTCTATGACCTATGCCTAAAAGTATAATTGAAAGCATGACAACGGGATAGAGGGAGGCCCCAAATTTCAGCCTTTGGCTAGCTTTTCAACTAAATTAGTAGGGGCACATTTTTAATAATGCTTATATGTGTTTGCTTCAAAATATATATTTTAAAATTTTAGAACAGTTTTAGATTTAGTGAAAAGTTTCAAGGATAGTAGAGTTCCCATATACCCCACACACAATTTCTCCCCTCGTTAGAGTCTTATATTGTAGTATGCTGCATTTGTCACGTTGAGACGTTATTAACTGAAGTCTGCACTTCATTCAGATTTCCGTAGTTTTTACCTAGCGGCCTCTTTCTGTTCCAGGATCCCATTCAAGATCCAAGGTTACATTTACTCAACGTGCCTCCTTAGGCTATAACCGTTTCTCAGACTTTCTTTGTTTTTGATAACCTTGACAGTTTTGTGGAGAACCTGCTGGTGCCCGGTGATTTTGATGCATGTTTCTCTTGCTCTCATGAAGTAGCATCAGAAGACAGGACCCCATGATGTTGCAGGCTGCAGGGCCAACCCTCTGCACTGAGACAGGTAGCACTACTGGGTCTCAATCTTCAGCTTAAAGTCAGCTTTTAGGTCTCAAATCAGGTTCCTGGGTCAGCAGGGAGATCAGAGAATTTGGCCAAGTAAATGTGGCTCTCCTAGAGTCCCTGATCAGTATCTTGAATAAAATCGTCATTTTCCGCGTAAGTGCTCTCTGAGGCCCTGTCCCTTAGTTTGGACAGTACTGACCCTGAGTTTGGGGACTGATAGTCCAGTAGCTTCTGTGAGACAAGAGAGGAAGAGCTAGAAGAGTTTATGTCTGTGGTTATGTGTCTTCTGGATTTCTAGGATCCTGTAATTCAGGATGGGGGCCCCGAGGGGAAAGAGAAACAGAGCAACATCATTCCTGACTCATCTTAGCTGTTGATAACATCTTTGAGAGCGTCTCATTTTTGTTTTAGCCAAACAAAGCACATTTTCCTGAAAAGCAAATACAGTATTTTATGCACACAACAGAATTTCCCCTGAACACCCTAATTAAGCATGATTACACATAATTTTAACAAGCACAGGCCACTGTAATAGCAATCTGCTACGTTTTGGGGTCATGTTGTTGATTGTGATGGAGAGGAGATAGTCATGGGAGACCTCAGTTCTCTCCAGGTGCCTGGTTATGCTATGTCCACACGGTTGTCTGAAATGCAGGGAGCCTACGCCTGCCTACCAGTGGGGAGAAGCCCAGGCACCATCTGCAAAGGGCATGATTGGTTGATGGCTATTCATATGCTGCAGTCTTGTTTTCTAAAGGTGATGGAAGGAAATCAATTATTTTAGAGATTCCTGCGTCAAAGCCCCAGAAAAATGAGAATTAATCTAAGAGCAGGTTCTGTGTGGACATTTGCACAAAAAAAACTATACTTCCAGCAGCTCTTCGCTCAGCCAGAAATAGGAACATTTACTGATCTTGAGAGCTGTCCTTGGGTTAATAACTCCCACTGCACAACGGTCATCTGGTAGCCATCGATTATTCTGGTTTCTGTTTTTTTAATCCCAAATTCAGATTAGAGATGACAGTCAAGTAGCAAATGAGAAAAAGGTGAACATACAAGCTCTGCAGAATTTCTTTTATCACAAGCGTCAAAGTCTAAGAAGCTGTGTTCAGACCTCACATAATCTGTAAAAGGTTTGACCTGAGCTTATGAGAGAGAACAGCTTTAGTTTTCTAAAATCTAAATGTTTCTAACACATTTAAAGAGATATTACCTGAATAGCTGGAGCAATGTGTGTTCTGAAGAAATTAATTAATTTTAATCCTGTGAGAAACCATATGGAGTTTAAAGGAATATTTTATTTATCTTATTTGTATAAGTTTCTTATATTTTTTGGATATTAACTCCTTATCAGATAGATGATTTGCAAATATTTTCTCTCTTTTCATGGGTTACCTTTTCATTTTCTTAATCGTTTCTTTTGCTGTGAGAAGTCATCCCACTTGTTGATTTTTGCTTTTGTTGCTTGTGTTTTGGGTATCACACCAAAAAAATCATTGCCAAGACCAATGGCAAGGAGCTTTTTCCCTGTGTTTTCTTCTAGGAATTTTATGCCTTCAGGTCTTATGTTTAAGATGTTAACACATTTGAAGTTAGTTTTTGTGGGTGGTATAAGGGGTCCAGTTGCCTTCTTTTGAATGTAGATATCTGGTTTTCCCAGCACTGTTTATTGAAGAGACTATCATTTTCTCATTGAGTATTCTTGGCTCCTTTGTCAAATATTAGTTGACTATGTATGAGCGGGTTTCTTTCTGGACTCTTCCCTCTCTTCCATGGGTCTGTATTTCTGCTTTTATGACAGTGCCTTCCTGTTTTGTTTGCTGTAACTTTGTAGTATAATTTGAAATCAGGAAGTGTGATGCCTCCAACATTGTTCATCTTCAAGATTGCTTTGGCTAGGGGTCTTTTGTGCCTCCATTCAAGTTTTAGGATTTTTTTTTTTCTATTTCTGTGAAAAAATGAAGTTCCTCTCAGTCTGGGGGTGATCCAGGGGCTGCTTCCACCTCACCCCTGTGTTCTGGGATTTTCACAGTGGTGTCTTGTCTGTGGATGGTTGCTAGCTGGTCTTCTTGTGGGAGGGGGGAGTAAGTCAGGAAGGACCTATGTCACTATCTTGATGACATCACTCTCGGTCAATTTTGTGATAATTTGGAAGATCAAATAATACAAGTAATACATTATTAGTGTATTTCACATGTCAAACAGAACTGGTATCACCTTGTTGGGAATAGTTTAGTGAGACAATGCACAGCAACTGGTCCAGAACATGGTATGTTTTAAAAGTTTAATAAATCATTCTCACTAAAAGGGATATTAGCTCATGTAATCCAATATTATCTACTGAAATTTATAGAAATGCTGTCTGTATGTATGACTGTGAGTGAATATAATTTTAGGATTCAGTTTTAATCACTGAGTACTTTTTTATAAAGAACTTCCCTGAGTACCTTTGGGATGGAAGAGAAGGAGCCTGCTAAAGCTGTTGGTGAGTCTCTCATCTGTGTGTGGACACAGATCCCAGAGACCAAAGGATGGTCAGCGATGCCTGTCCTGCATTTCCAGCTGTCCCACACACAGCCTTGCCCAAGCTTGCTGCTGACAGTGGAAACGGGCAGTCTCCCCGGGCACTTTCCAGCATATCAATTGGGACAACCCACGGTTGGTTATACAAAGCCAACCAAACAATCATGCTGATGTTTCTGATAGGATAATTATATTTTGTCTCATCCTACCTTCTTTTCGGACTTTTTGAAATTCAAGTGGACAACAAATACTTCTGTAAATGGAAATGGATGTTTGGAAATCCACCATAGTTCTACACTGACCGATTTATAATTTAAGAGTTGCTTTCTGTTTCTCTGGTAGTAGTTTACCCTCTGTTATTTAAAAAAAATACTGATTTCCTGAAGTACAGCTAAAGAACATTTATATTAAAAAAGAGTTCACAAGTATAATAAGTCCTTGATGCTAGTGGCCAATCATTTTTAGGGCTGAGAATTAAATATTATATCCAACCCAAATTCTTATTTGGCAAAATATTATTTTATCTAACTCATTATCATGAAAACATTTTCAAACAAAATAGATGCATTTTATCAGTAAAGAAAATGTATTTTCATTTTCCATTGATTACTTCTATATTTTTCAGTTTCCCTAGATCTCAGCCTACAACAAGAGCTAAGAAGTGACTGGGCTTCATTAAATTCTCCAGAGTAATTCAAACATTTTTTATAAACACAGTTTTTACTTATTCATAAAATACACCATTATTATATTTAATAGAATTTTTTTTTCCTTTTCAGATAATAAAAGATACACCTTTTTCCTAAATTCATCTACCCCACCTTGGATCCTAGGTGAATTAGGAGTTGGATAAACATTTCAAGAATGAGTCAGTGCATCATAAGTGTGATGGGTAGCAAACAATAGTAAAGCATGAAAGATAAATAAAATTCACAGTGACAAGTCTTACAACAGAGAAGAGACAGGTGAAGTCAGAGCATGGGATCAAGGCTATCCCAGAGCAAGTGCAGTTGAAGTTAGAATATGGACAGTGGATTGAATGGATCAGATGAAAGACAAGAGTAGACAAAATGTTTACAGCAGGCTTGAAGGCTGAAAGGAGGAGATACTGTCAGGTACTAAAGGAAGTTGCAGCAGCTGGATTGTGGTCGCAAGGACGGGGTGGTGAAAGATGACCCAGGGGAGTTAGTGATGGCGGGCTTTCTGAATCAGGCGAAAGCACTTGGATTAGGAAGGAAGGGGCTCACCAGAGGCATTTCAAGCAAGGTAGGGCCATAATGAGATCTGGGGCTCAGAAAGAGTATTTTGGCTGCAGCCTCAAAAGTGGAATGAGGAGGCAAAATGGGGAGCAGAGAAATAAAATTCAAATGACAGCAGTGACGATGAAAGACTGTGGACAGCGAACAGCAAAACCCTGGGGCAGTGCAGAATATTCGGGAATTCAGCCAAAACTATAAACACGTTTGTGTGTGGTGTATCTTTGGGTTTAGGAGGCTGGGTGACAGTAACCATCATAAATGGACTGTGTCAGTTCTTTGGGATAGTCCTAAAACAGTATTTTTAGTAAAAATTATGAATCATGGGAAAATGAAGATTGATGGTTCATAGTTTTGTTGGTAGGTTCTACACCTAAGATTTCAGGGTGTCATAAAAATACAAAACTGGAAGAGATATCAGCAATTATCTAGTCCCATCCCATTTTGTTTATTAATAAGGTGAAATAAAGTAGTTTGGGTTTTAGAGCCTGTTGGTGCCAAAACTGAAATGAGAATCTTCGTCAGTAAAAAATAGTGTATTTAAAAGTAGTTGTAGAATTCCCTTTAATTCAAAACAGGAGAAGAAATCTTGCAGATACTTTTAAATATTCATCGACATCTTTGAGAAATATAAAGTAATATGGGGAAATGTGGAAGGAAATGGCATTAGAGATAGTTCTGAGAAATAAACTGAACTTCTGGAATGCTTATTATAAATGTTTTGAGCACAGTGTACCCTTGATAAAAACAATGAGAAAATTATAATAATGTGGCCTTCACCTAAACCTCTCAATATAAAATCATGCCAAAGTGAATTCTTCCAAATCTATGAAAAGAATAGAGCAGGCTTCTGACTAAAGGTAGAGGAATAACATTACTCTGCTCACAATTCATCTCTGAACCGAACTAAGTAACAAGGAAAATGAGAAATGTGAAGGAAAAGAGGGAGCTATTCCTTCTTTGATGGAACCATCTATAACCTGAAAGAGCGGTGTCAGCCGAGGATGGAAACACTCAGTGAAGAGGAGGACCAGGTCAGGGAGACCAGCAGGAAGGCGTAGGGCTCTGTGCTTCTCTCCAAAGGAGTTTGTGCAGTTGACCCTCAGTATCCTCAGGGGACTGGTTCCAGGACTCCCTCACCTTGAGGATGCCAAAATCGGAGGATGCTCAAGTCCCTTATATGAAGTGGCGTAGTATTTACATATAATGCACATCCTTCTGCATATTTTAATTGTCTCTAGAATACTTATAATGCTATCTAATAGTTGCTGGTGTGCAGCAAATTCAAGTTTTTCTTTTTGGAACTTTCTGGAATTTTTTTTACTGAATATTTTTCATCTGTGGTTGGTTGAATCTGCAGATACGAGGGCAAATCGGTAACAGCTGATTAGAGCTGAAGGGTCAGGATCTATGGGCAGGCTGCAGGACCTTCTCTAAGTGGCATCACAGGGTAGAGAACCGGGAATTCTGAGCAGGGAACATACACGTATGTCATCCTCATCAACTACATACTTTGAGTGTGAGAGCCTAGAGGAGAAATTGGGGGAAAGTAGCCCCTTCGTAGCTGTGACAGACCCCCAGGCTTCACGATGCTTCGCAGGAAAACAGATGCACTTCTGCTTCTCAACATGGAGTTGACCATTTGAGCAACAGGACTGTGAACCATCATCTTCACTTTCTCATGATTAATGGCCTGTGACCCTCTAGGCTGAATGTTGGTGAAAGTCTTATAAACAACAGACCAAATGCAGGTTCCTTTTACCCAACTTAAGCACCAGCACCTCTTCCTTTTAGCAAATTGCTCATCCAGGAAAAGCTTCCCACTTAAAAGATGAGAAAGTTAAAGACCAAGCATGAGCCCTTCACAGAGCAGAAAGGACCAGAGATACTACAGCCTCCAGATAGCTAGCATCTTGGCCAGTCACTCCTGTGGTCCTGTAGAAGATCTCATCATCACCATGAACTTTGATGCTCTAGATACTCAATTCCCACCCTCTTGTGTGCTCACTGTTGTTCCTTCTGGTCCCCCGACACCAACAGCTCTCACCCCGAGACCTTCACGCCATTATCCCTACCATCTTTCCTCATCAGTGTCTTTTCTTCACATAATCATAAAGTTGATAGAATAAAAATAAACCAGTTTCCCAATAATTAGCCTACTAACATCAGAGAATAATGTTTCCCTTTGGGCTTCATAGAAATAATATTTCAGTAAAATGTAAACAGTATTCTCAGTAGTATTTTAAAGAAGTATTTATCAACAGGAATAAAGAGCAACAGACTCTTTCAACAACTCTTGATATATGCCAGTGACATGATTCTGAAGTTTAAGTCAATAAGAAAAAGTATGTCAAAAAAAAAAAAAAAAAGTATGTCAAGGGAATGTAAAAGTGGCCCTGTCTTGACCTAATGAAAGACTTAACCTATTCTAGAAGAGTAAACTGACTGCATGGGCATAGCTTCATGCAGTTTTCCATAAGTAGTGTGTCTTTCATTTAAACTGAATTAGTTTGCTGGAGTTGGCAGAACAAAGTACCACAGACTGGGTGGCTGAAACAACAACAATTTATTTGCTCACATTTCTGGAGACCGGATGTCCAAGATCCAAATGTTGCCAGTTTGATTTCTCCTGAGACCTCTCTTCTTGGCTTGTGTGTAACTGTCTTCTGGCTGTGTGCAAATCCCTGGTGCCTCTTCTTAAAGGAACATCAGTCCTATTGGATTAGAGCCCAGTCATTATGACCTCATTTAACCTTAGTTACCTCCCTAAAGACCCTACCTCCAAATGTAGCCATGTTGGGGCTTAGAGTTTCAGGGTATGAATTATGAGGTGACAAAATTCTGTCCATAGCATCTCTGAATAATAATTGATTAGCAGTTAATTCAATATTGTATTCCCAGATAAGTACTTGATATGCAGATATCCTGGTTTGCCAAATTAGGACAGAGCCATATGCTTGGATAAAATGACATTATCATATAAGATGAAATGCTTAACAAGAACACATGACTGAGTAGATGTGATGCCAACTCTTTAGAAGTGACCTAATGAAGTACTGTGGGCAAAGCCAAGATGCTTTTCCAGAAGCAATTTTGGGCTCGCTCTAATGCACAGATAATTGGATAATCAAGTGCCCAAATGTTGTGCCTAACTGTAGAGCAAAGTTGACAAAATTAGCCTAGAAAAATGTTTAAATTATGCATAGCTAAATGCCCATTTCAGTCCAAAAATAACCTCTGTAAAGTAGGCACAAGACATCTGTCTTAGCAGATACAGTAAATCCAGAATGTTTATCTTTAGTTTTATATAGTAAATGTTATTTAGTAACACTTAGTAGAGAAAGTAAACATACAATATCTGTCCCAGTAAAGCAGATATAGGATAGTCATCTCTCAGCAGTGTGACTTCCTATCTGTGAGAAAAACTGGCTGTAAAACACTTGGAGGAAACAGTGAGTTGATGTTCTAGGGCTGCTAACTAAAAGCATGTGAAATGCTATCAAAAGTAGCTTCATTTTGGTACAGTTAATGCCTCCTTAGGAAAAAAAAAAAGCTAATGGAGCAGATAATTTATTAACAGGCTCCCTAGTTTCTAAAATTAAAATTCACTTCTTTTTTTCTTGATTATGCACCTTTTTCTCTTCTTTATGACTGGCCATCCAAATGTGTTTTCCAGCCATGACAGTACAAATCAATCGGAAGTCAGCAAATTGAAGAGTCCTCGTAAATTGTCATCTAGTCCAGTAAAAGATACCTCACACCTACCTGATCTTTATGGCAGAATTAAGAAAGAATAACGAATCACAAAACGGCTTTGACTCATGATACTCTCAGGCATTTTCTTATTTTTTACCTAATCTGTTATTTTTCTACCTCTGTGACAATTGTTCGGGTAATACATTTTTTCTAGAATGACATGACATTTCCTTTTATTTACCTTTAACTCCCAACTTATTCCCAAAAGAATTTACAGAAACGTATTTGTACTTTTTTCCTGAACACAAAATAACAAGATTTTTAAACACTGTACCAGCTAACATTGCCAAACATATTAAAAAGGATTTTATGTTTGAGAGGGGCTTTCCTTTCCATTGACATGGTATTTTTGGCAGGAGTTAAATTCAATTTCTAATTTTTCTAGCATTTTGTGGTAGATATCGTGGATGGGCTATGCAGATGCCAGTTTAGAAAACACTATTTTCCTTTGTCTTCCTCCATGAGAGAGTCTGGGAAGTGCTAGTATTACATTTCCAAGATCCTTCAGAGGTAGAAATGGTCAGATGAGCAGTAAGACACAAAGAGATGTAGCAGAAGTCACTAGACAGGGCCTCTGGAAAAGTTGTTGTTTTTTTTTTTTTAAAGAAAGAACCCCACTGGCTGCCCTTGTGCGGGACTTTGACTCTCTGCTTTCTTCCTACCTTGAGATCCAGCAGCCACTTTGGGCCATGAGACCACAGCCCTCAAGATGTCAGCCAGCACATTCAGGGTGATGGAAAATAAAAATGAAGAGCGTGGGTTCTTACTGACCTGACCCATTGGTCTGTTTTGCACTCCCTACATCCATTATTCTTGTTATATGAGGAAAATAAAATGCTCATTAATTTAAGCCTAAGTTCCTTGAACTTTTTGGTTACTAGCAGCCAAATGCAATCCTGACACCATATGAAACACAATTCATACTATTTAATGACATTCATACTGTGCCCTGTGAAAAAGAGGACAGTTTAGCTTGTGAGATTACTTAGCTGTTTTTGCACTACTTTAATTTATTGGTGGATTTATTGCACACATTGAACCGTTTCTATGTGATTATTTTAAAGTAGGCATATACAATAAATCCACTTTGCGGTCTCTCTTTATACACAAATCTTTGTTTTAGTCCAAATTAGGGACCGTAATTGGGAAACTACTCCAATTTTCCCTTTGATAGCACACATGGTTACATATTTACTTATGGAATATTTATTACTAGAGGTTATGAATGGTCTAAATCAGTAATTTTTGGGGGGGGGATGTTATCTCTATACCTGCATTCCAGTGCTGACACAGCCTAGGAAAATGTGTGTTTGTTGGGAGAAGAGGGGGTTAAATTCTGGATGTTCTTTTGTTCAAACCCTTGTCGTCCACTAGAAAGTAGCCCTTGCCAGGCTCTGCACCTAAGTGGGTTCAAGGTTCCTCATCATGAAAGCTATAGCTTCTCATCCCTTCCCACCCCCCAACCAGGGAATGCCTCAAGTCCTGAGGTACATACTGTCCTGTTTGACGTCTGTTTCTTCCCTTCTCTCCCAATCAGTGTAGCTAAATGGCCCATGGGGAAATACTAGAATTTGTGATTGGAAGGGGTGGGGCTCCCGGGGTGACTCTGATGTGTAGGCAAGTTTGGGAACCACTGACGGAGACAGAAGACAGAGGCCCAGGCAAAAGAGGGGTCTGTTTAACTTTACTTGAATCAGGGATGCCTCATTCTCCACAAGCACAGTAGTTAATCTCTCAGTCTCAAAGCTTCCGATCAACAGGAAAGACAAAAATAAGACAGAGGCATCTCAGACATTCTCAGGTCTTGCATTCTGTCATGCTAATGCTTGAAGGGCCAACTTCAATTGAATTTCTAAAGTTGAAGGGCTTATTCCTTTCCTTTTTGACTTGTTTCCTCCTGAAATCAGGGGACCAGGAATGCTGGGTCTTTGTTAAGAGGATGGAAATTAAAGTGGAAAAGAAGTAGAGGAGCCCGGAGAAGACCACCGCATGAAGGAGCAGGGGTGGGGTGCAGGGTGGGCGACAGCAGCCACCGGCCTCTGGAGCCAGTCTAGCTGCTGTGTGACCATAACTCCTACAGCGCCAGAGCAAACCACTTCTACATGGCCTACGGGGTAAGAGCTCTGGGCTGGACAGCAAGGATGTCAAAGTTCAGAGTCTATTTTCCCTTTGACTGTTTATTTTTATTTTAAGGACATTTGATGTTTAATATTCACTTCCGAGTATCTTTGATGAGACAGGGGTCTCACCAAGTGCCCTGTGATGGTCAGCCATCACAGTCTCTTCGAATCACTAGACTGTAGACTTCCTGAAGATAATAAATCATTCCTGGTCCTAGTACCCTAGCACATAAGGCATGTTCCACAATTTTTTAAAAAATCAAAGGGAATAATAAAGTTCCCTTGGTTATTACGTGAAAGATCTGTGAATTGAACCTATATTCCCAGTCTGATACCCCTTCCTGTAGTCCATGCTACCCACCAAGCATATATAAATGGGTCAATAGAAGGTAAGTCTTCATAATAACTTAGGATTGGTGTTCCTGGCAGCAGAGAAGCTAAAATCAATACAGCTGATAACCCTAACGTAAGTCTTGTCTTATGGTGGCATTTAGGTGTCTTCTCTCCAATCTTTATTATGGGACGATGTTTCACAATAATTAGGAAACAGTTTGATAGATTATCCGGTTTCTGTAGCTCTTATGGCATGATTGTAATAAAGCACAATGGAAGAATACAATCCGCATAAAAGTCTAGAGACTTTGCATAGCCTGGTCCTCAGTCAGTCCTGTGTTTTCGTGTCCTCCCCATCTCTGCCTTTATCCCCAGAACATGATCACTCGTGGCCTTCTTGCTCTTCCGCCTGCCTGCCAGGAGCACCCCTCCCTCAGCCCTGAGCTCTACCTGCTGCTCACTGCCTGTGGGACAGCCTTCTCCCTTACCCATCTGACTGTCCCCCACTTCAAGTCTCTGCTCACAGGTTCACTTTTCAGAGACCTTCTCTGACTGTCCCACCTGAAAAGACCCTCTCACTACCCTCTACTTCCTCCTAACTGCTTTCTTTCTCCAGTGCATTTGTCCCTGTCTGGCATACTTTAGACTATTTGTGTATTTTCTGCTGACTGCCCTAAGCCACACGCTCCACAAGACCAGCTGCTTGGTCTGCTCACTTGTTTGTTAGACCTACAGCTAGAACAGTGAATGGTGCTCAAAAGTATCTGTCACAGACTAAGCAATTAGGCAACGGTGAGTAACTCTTCATAGAGAAAAAAAAATAAAAACCTACGCAGGCTGTGTTACAGCTAAAAACTACCCAAGCCTGGGCAGACATTTCAGAAGTTCCTTTTAAATAACAATACAATGCCAAGTGTCCACTTTTTTCGGGCACTATTTAAGTACTAGGAAGTCCAGAGAGAGATAAGGCTTATCATTCTGGAAAAATTAACAGCGTAATGGTATAGAAAGACAGGTCCACATCTCAATCAGTCTAGATGTGACTATTTCTTAAACCTCTACAGGAGAGCTACCTGTAAACCCTAGAGTAGGGAGCAAAAGTAATCTGGATTATAGGGCTTTGAAGGGACTTTAACCAAGAGGGATATTATAAAAAGGGAGAGGGTAGTATCTTTGACGGGAGGACCAGCGTGGAAGCATGAAGTGTCCTGGAACACTCAGGATGCCTCTGCCGCTGGAATGAGAGAGCCCTGGATGGGTTGGGAGACCCTGAGGTCGAAGAGGTGTCAAGTGTGTGGAAAATGTACCCTGATTGACCTGAATGGTCTCTACAATTCACAGGCACCTGGCAGGTGGGTCCACCTGCAGGTGCGCTCCTGTGGGCGGGTTTGGAGAAGGCAGGGCAATTCCTTGGAGTGTGGAGAAGATGAAGAAGTGAGAGCCAGAAACAGGGAGTCCCCGATGCATGGAAAAGTCACGTGGAGAGAGTCAGATAAGGGACACCAAGCCAGGATATTTAGCTGTGCAGAGGAGTCCAGGGGAACTTGGTTATTACTCAAACCAGCGTTCATTCATCTGCAGCAGTTCTGCTGGGTCATGACAGGTGCAAAGATGGTACAAAAAGAGGAGCAATAATGGTTCTCAATTAGCAGGCAGCCTTACAGGGAAGCTGTGTACTGTACCATGAGGTAAATATAAGAGAGCAGCTATGGCATTTTGGATTAAGGATTGGATTTAATTAAATGACTTTTGTAGATCAAAAATGGTCACATAATTGGCAAGTGGATATGGCTCACCTTAATAGTTTTAATATCCTTTCTCAGAAATGCGGCTGATAAGTTCTCTGCCATAGCAGACTCAGTTGTCAGTCTCAGTATTTTGGTTTACATGTCAATGAATACTGATATGCCAGGAAAAAAGAAAGAGCTCAGATACATTACAAAGTAGTGAATCCAATTATTATATAAACATAGGCATAGTATAAACTATCAAATAAAAATCAAATGTATTAGAGATGAATGTTAAATATGTAATGTCAATGTAACATAAATGTTTAAGTCAATTATAAAAATAACATTCAAAAATAAATACTTCATAAGATTTAGAAAAATTAATCAACATGAAAAAGTGAAAATGAATAACATTAATATGTACTTTTAAAGGTCATTGTCAAAGAAGAACACATCAGTAGGAACTCCATTGAGTCCCCAGTAGACTTTTGTACAAATATCCCCAACTGCTAAAAAAGCAGCATCAGAGAAGGAGTGAGGAAATAATTACAACCTAATATTTTCTTTAGGCTCCTCGTTACCAAATCCCATTTCTAGTGATAATTTAGAAGAGATATTTGACCAGCTTTTTTTTTTCCTCTAGGGGTTTCAATCTTTTCACTGATAACAAACAATGGTGTTTGTTTCCAGGAAAGCACGTCAAGGTCATCTTTGACATCTTGCATTTTGTTGCGCATAGAAAGGAGGTTTGATGAAGTTACTGTATCAACGTCAACCCAGTCTTATTCTTACTTTACTTGTTCTGCTTGTTCAGAAAACACATGAGGTAGATGCAGATTCTCAAGTGTAGGCAGTGTGACCTCCAAGGGAAATATCTGAATCTGTGTGGATTTTGTCACAATTACTTAGGGCTCGTGTGTAGGGGTCACGAATGCAGAATGTCCAAAAAAGCTGCCCGAATGAAGCTTCACTGGCCTAATTGTGGGACACGTTCATATTCTCTGGGTGATGAGTAGGTCCGGCTCACACACGCGGACCTACTGATACTGATACATCTCTCACTAGTCCATGCCGAACTCCTAATAACAGACGTGCCAGACAACAGGTTCTGCTCAGCCAGCCCTGGCCTTGCATCAGGGAAAACCAGCATCTTTAGTGGAGATGAAGGACCACTGGATGCTCTAGACCCTCAGCATGGGAAGCGGAAAGACCCTCGTCCACATCCACCCTGTGTGTCTACAACCAGTTTATTTCAGAGCACTCTGCAAAGTCAGGAGTTCCCTGACTCAATTAATGTAGAAAACAGTATTCCCCAAAATGCCGTAATGTATTTCATTATAAAAAGTTATGAACTTTAGCATCACAGAGGCAAAAAGAAACTTCTAGAAGTCTAAGGTTTGCTAATAATCATAGTAGTGGTTAATATTTTGAGCCCTATATGCCAGGGACTAATGTGAATTATACAGTTTAGCTCTCATAGTCGCCCTGTGAGGTAGAAAACAGTAAACTGAGGGAGTGAAAATGGAAACTTTTCAAGACTGAATTGCACCTGGTGGTCCAGCAGAGCCTGGGAATGTCAAAACCAAGTCTGGTGTTCCCATTCCTGCCCTCAAAGCTGTGTCCTTGGTTGGGACCCTGGACTCCTGCCCCCCTACCCAACTGACAGGCCACACCAAATGCAAGGTCTTTTCTGTTATAAGCCATTGGCCTGAATTGCCTTTGTTTATTTCAGTCAAAGAAATTTGGTTCAAGGCATCCCAAGTGTTAAATTCAAGTAGATACATTCCCAGCTCTGTTCAACTCAAGTTCAACAACTTGAACTCCAAGGCCCGTCCTTAAGGAAGAGTGTTCTCTGAGGCTTTCTTGGGCCTGTGTTGCATCTGGGAACATTTTAGCTCCTGTATAAATGTTACTGTTAGGGTTGTCTTCTTTATTTGATACCTGAGCCATCAGGAGAGCGCGATGAACCTGTCTGTACACAGTACCTGGTTTTGTTTTGTGTTTCATTTGCTAGTTTGCTAAGAAAGCAGAAGTGGTAATATCCTACATGTTGAAGGTTCAGCACCATTATATTACAAGCTGATATCACTTTGAAATTCCTGAACACTCGAAAGTAAAGTTTCTCCTCTTGAGGAGAATAAGCTATCTCTGGGTCAATCTCTGGGCTCGTATAGGTTCCCCACATGGCAGGCACGTGCCTGAAAACCACCCGGAAATTCAGCTCATAGTCACTTCCACAGACATTCCAAAAAATGAGAACTTGATCAGAAAGCGTTTAGGTTGCTAATAAAACCGACGTTTGAATTTGCTCTTGGTCGCGGCAAATGATGAGGTGCAAACCTGTGAAGAATCTGGGAAGGATGACCGAGACACACCTCTGTGAGCCGTGCGCAGAGAAACCGTCCTGAACTGTGGACACTCACTCTTCTGCGTCTGCTCCCCAGCCCTGCGGAGGGTCTTCTGAACTTGTACCACATCATGTATCGGATCACATCATGTATCACCTGAAACACCTGCAACATCTGCTTCCCAAAAAAAAAACCCCACAGGCTGCTCTGGACCAGTCCCTCCCTTCCTCTGCAAGCCACCTCTTCCCTCCCATCTCCCTGCAGGTCCTGAGCACAGCGGCCGTGTTTCCTTCTCCACCCAACCCTTCAGCCTCCTGCATTTCACTTCAAACTACCCTTCATCATCTCAAAAATTGTTACTGTTTCCCTCCATATAATGTAAGCCCCATGCCTGCAGGAATTTAGTCTTGTTTGTCCACTAACCTCCTTACGTAGAACAGAGCCTGACTCACAGTTGGCCCTCAAAGAATATTTTTTGTATGAATAAATGAATAACATATTTTAGTTAATACATTCTGTGTCGTTAACATGACAGAGCAAAGTTGAAATGTATCTATAATTTTGGTGTATTTGTATCCACATTTCATTACAGTCATGTTATAATGAAAAGAGGCTTGATGCTGCATATTTTCTTTTCACCTGAAGACCATGAATATACTTGTTTTGTTTCATAAATGAGTTTTAACATCAATTGAAGGGAAAGAATACTCAAATGGATATATAGACTTAAATATTCAGTAGGAAATGAACTATCTTTTATGGCTTATATTAAAAAACACATCAATTAAAACAATTGGTGTTTACATTTTAATGGTAGCAATTGTAGATAACATGCAGGAAGGGTGTAGACCAGGAAGAAACATCTATTAATTGTAACATTTGCATTGTCAACACATCTGTGTAGCCTTGTGTATCCCTTAAAAAACAATAAGTTAAATACCTTTCTCTTAAATTTAAAGTACACGTTTTTCTCGCTTTTGTAAATAAATGTTAGATGAATTGAGTATCCTTTTGAAACTGTTTACAGAAACAATGCAAAAATAAACCACTGTTCATTTTCGAAATTGTTAAAAAATGTTAATTGTGTACCTTTTTAATGGTCCATTTGTCTTTCCTATTTTCAGAAATTGAGAAGGGAGGATGTGGGGACCCAGGTATCCCTGCCTATGGGAAGCGGACAGGCAGCAGTTTTCTCCACGGAGACTCGCTCACCTTCGAATGCCAGGCAGCCTTCGAGCTGGTGGGGGAGAGAGTTATCACGTGTCAGCAGAACAACCAGTGGTCTGGCAACAAGCCCAGCTGTGTATGTGAGTACTGAGCCTGGTCCCAGGTCTATTCCGAGGCTGCCTTGAGAGGGGGAGAGAAGCAGGGCGAGTGCTGAGGGCGGGCAGCTCTCAGCATCGCTTGGGAGCATGGCATTGACCAGAAACAGCCAGGGCTTCTCAGACACTAGCTCTCATGCTTTCTTCACTTACTTAAAACCAATCAGTGATGTTCTTACTACTAGATAGATTAACTCACTGAGAGCTTTCCACTAGAAAGATCCTAACAGAGCATCACTTCCATCCAGAGGGGCTGATGCCAGACTGTTTGAGCCATCAGTAGAGCCCGGGGTCTTTACAACCCAATAATGTCCTGTGACACTTAAGACAAGTGTGAGCATGGGCCATGCTGTCACTTTGCATTTCAATGGAAGAACTGCCTGCTTCCTCATAAGTGTTTCAACAAGTAGAAAAGAAGGACTTAATAGCCAATTGAAAAGCAGGATTGTTTTGTAACTAAATATAGCAATGACTGGGAACACATATGAAATTATGTGGAATAGTAAGCATATCCACACCCTAGAAATAAGTCCAATAGATGTTCCCTCCAAAAACTGAAGAATATGTATTCATATATGTGTAAAATATACATATATATAAATACTTTATATATATATATTCACATATATAATGTATATATGTGAATATATATTACTGACTTTTGAGTACACATTAAGTATTCCAACAGATTTTTATATTATCCACCCAGGACACGGTCTGATTTTCCAAGTTATCATTTAATCATTGTTACCCTATAAATAATTTAAAAATTAATTTGAAAAAATGCACTTTAAAGGCAAACGCAAAATTTAAAATGAAAAGTTATCGTAGAAAACTGACTAGAACCAGTATTGTTTTCTGGAAATTGTTCTTATGACACAGGCATACTTTTTCATATTAATATTTGCTCTTCTGAAGGCAGAAAGTTGCAACTAGAAATTTTAATATTTGCCACAAATTTCAGTCAACTTGATAGGATCATTTTTGAATCAAGCTTGCACTTTATTATGTATAGGCTCTAGTTGTTCTATATATTGAACGTATTCTACTGACACTTGGGAAAGAGAAAATGTTATGGTCCAGGATCACCCATTTAAAAACAGTTGGACGATCCTAGGTAACTGTAGGTATGGATTTTCCCCAAGTCCTTCGCATGTAGCCAGTCCTTTGGATGTGGGCAAAATTGTTTGAAAATTTATCTGTGTCTTCACAGTTTCCTGTTTCTTCAACTTTACGGCATCATCAGGAATTATCCTCTCACCAAATTATCCAGAGGAGTATGGTAACAACATGAACTGCGTCTGGTTGATTATCTCTGAGCCTGGCAGCAGAATTCACCTCATCTTTAATGACTTCGATGTGGAGCCTCAGTTTGACTTCCTTGCAGTCAAAGATGACGGGATTTCGGATATAACTGTGCTGGGCACTTTCTCTGGCAACGAGGTGCCCTCCCAGCTGGCCAGCAGTGGGCACGTCGTTCGCCTAGAGTTCCAGTCGGATCACTCTACCACCGGCAGAGGCTTCAACATCACCTACACCAGTAAGTGTGCCCGCACCTGCCCCATGTCCACTTCTCCCCTGGTTCTCACGTGTGTGAAGCCCAATGTCAAGGCTGATACTCCAGGGGTTTTATAATTACAGTTTGTAAAATTATATAGCATTATCCTGAGAACCTAGAAAATACCTCACTCCGTTTAGGTTAGTGTCCTGCTCACCCCTATAGTGAGAACTGGATCACAGGTCTTCTCTCTCTCTGGTTTTCCATCCATCCATCCATCCATCTACCCATGTGTCCTCCATGCAACGAAATAGAATAGTAAAAAGGACTGAGGCATTTGGGGTCAGGAGCCATGGATTAGAACACCTGCACTTGTATATACTTAGTTAATTTTGATAAGATGGCTAACTTTTCTTTGCCTCAGATTTCTCATTTGCATTAGAGATTATATTTAAGAACATCTGCTTAAATTGCATTGTTGAGGGAATAAAGTAACATAATAATGTTAAATAGGAGTTATAAGTTATAATTTACTGACTGCCTACTTCTCTTAGGTGCTGTGCTTATGATTTGACAGGAATTATTTCATTTAACATTGCTGGAACTCTGGAATATAAGCTTCATATTCCTCATTCTGTAAATAAAGATAACTAGGCTCAGATCACGAGAGTAATCTGCCCAGGGGCAGGTAGTAAACACAAGACCCAGGATGCTAATCTAGATATGTCAGAACCAAGAACCTTTTTTATCACCTACGTATCTCATCTCTGCTTTTCTTAGTGAAAAAGTGCTTTCAAGCTGTGAAATGCTGTGTAGATGATAGTGATATCTCTCTACACGTCTCTTTCTCTCTGTCTCTCTAGTCATCAGTATTCTGTTTATTGAATATGTTTATTTATCTATGAAGATATAAGTGAAATTTAGGAAAATAAATTGCTTTATAAGTGGTTTTGTTTTCTTCTGTTTTACTACTCATAATTAACATTGAAGTATTTTTTATTCTAGTCTTTTTTCTTTTTCTTTTCAGCATTTGGTCAAAACGAGTGCCACGATCCGGGCATTCCCATAAATGGACGGCGTTTTGGTGACAGGTTCCTGCTTGGGAGTTCGGTCTCTTTCCACTGTGATGATGGCTTTGTCAAAACCCAGGGGTCGGAGTCCATCACCTGCATCCTGCAGGATGGGAATGTAGTCTGGAGCTCCACCGTCCCCCGCTGTGAAGGTGCGGGTCCCCTATTGTTTGCCAGTTATTTTCCTTTGAAATGGTACATTTAATTTAAAAAACAGACAAGCAAACAAACAATCAACAGTATTGGTTTCCTAGGGCTGCCGTACCAAGTACCACAAACTGGTGGCTTTAACAACAGAAATTTATTCTATCCCAGCTCTAGAGGCCGGAAGTCCAAGATCAAGGTGTCAGAAGGACTGGTTCCTTCTGAGGCTGTAAGGGAGAGCTGTGTTCCAGGCCCCTCTCCCAGCTTCTGGTGGGTTTGCTGGCAGTCTTCAGAGTTTCTTGGCTTATAGAATCATCATCCCCGTTTTCTTCATGTGAGAATGTATCTGTGTCCAAATTTCCCCTCTTTCTAAGGACACCACTCATATTGGACTAGGGCCCAGTCTAATGATCTCATCTTAACTGATTATGTCTGCAGTACCCTTATTTCCAAATAAGGTCACATTCTGAGGTGCTGGGATTAGGAATCCAGAATATCGTGGGGGAGTGCATAATTCAACCTATAACAACAACGTAGTTTTTAGTTAACTATTTTGTTGCCCTTAGTGTAGCTGACATAAATACTGCCTAACTAATTTTCTTCTTGACATTTCCACTCTGGTTACGTATGTAAGGAAACCAAAAGGGAAAAAATTAAGGAGGATATTACCTTTGATGTTTACTCAGGTAAAAAAAAAAATTTACTTAGAATGTAAACTCATACCCTCCCTATCAGAATGGTCCAAGTGTAATGAGCTAAGAAAGGCCTTTTAAAAAAGTATCTCTAGTAAGTGCCAAAGAAATACAGACACTTTTAAAAAAGTAGACATTTTTTAGAGCAGTTTTAGGTTTACAACAAAATTGAGTGGAAGGTACAGAGATTTCCCACACACCCCCGCCCCCCATATATGCACAGCTGCCCCTATTATCAACATCCCACACCAGATGGTACGCTTGTTACAACCGATAGACATATAGTGACACGTCACCATTACCCTGAGTCCGCAGTTTACATTAGGACTCCCTCTTGGGATTGGCCATTCTTTGGGCTTGGGCAAATGTACGTGACATGTATCCACCATTACAGTGTCACACTGGGTGTTTTCACAGCCCTAAAATCCCCTGTGCTCCACCTATTCATCCCTCCCTCCTCCTTCCCTGCTTGCTAACCCACACGGGCAGTGGGGCTCTGCCTCACCTCCTTGTTCTGCCCTCAGCTCTACCTCCAAAGTTATTCCTCATTAGTTCAAGGATCAGCATTATTTTAAATCATCATTGGCTGATGCTGCTAAATTTACAGAACGATGTTTCTCATTTCCACAGTTTCATAAATTGTTGAAAATGATTTGCTGGACTCTGGGCACCACCCGGGAGTGGAACCTTGATAAATTGAAGGGCAAGAGCACAGCAGTAGGACTTTCCTTTTTTAATTTATTCTGATCACATTCTAAATGTATGCTTCTGTATATTTTACATTTTATCAATGTTAATAAATGGCTAGGTTATTATCCTTTATAAATAAGTAAACAATACAATCAGGGTTCTCAGATAAATGGTACTAATAACAGGGCAGGAATAAATATGTTTGCAGATACTGCTTCAGCCAAGCGTTTCGCTTCTGACTTTGAAGCGTGAATAATTTTACAAGAAAGAAGCTCAAAACAAGCAATACTGTCTAGTCTCTGTTCTGTCTGCCACAGTTCTCGCTGCCACTGGTGTGCTTACCTGCAGTGGGCTGTGTGCAGATAGGTGTAAGCTGCAGGGCAGGTAGGTTTCTCTGCGCAGTTGGGGAAAGAAAGGGCACCGGGAGGTGGCAGGTGAGGGTTCCCGTAGAGTCAGACAAAAGGAGAAAGTACCACATTAAATGGGAGCAGGCAGTTCTCTCACTGTTTGGAAGAGACCTTCAGATGAATTTCAAGGCAAACCACAGCTATGGGTTGTTAACAGCAAAACAAACCCTTAGCACAAGGACGAGTTAATGGTGAATTCGATTGTTGAAGTTTACTTGTACTTAGAAAATCAATTACTGAGGGAAAGATTTTTCTCTCTTTATTTGTTCTGCATTTAACCTGCCTCTATGCTTCAGCATAGCTCAGTGTCATTAAAAAACACAAGTTATCTTGAGGGAAAAATTACTGTACAAGAATACATCTCTATGGCAGCAAATTTTAAAGTTCAAAGAAAATTGGTGATTTCCTAGCAAAATATAAATTACCCAAAGTGATGCAATAAAAAGTACAAAATGTGAATAAACAAAGTACCATAAAAAGAAATTAGAAAGAAGATTAAAGACTGAAAAAGACACAGGCACCAGAGGCATGCACAAGGAAGTTGTCTGTCTTTCAAGTTCAGAGAATTTTAGAATTGGGAACATGGTCCCAGATAATGGAAAAGAGGCACCAACTCCTATATCACATTTTATAAAGCCAGTTTCAGTGTGATATACCCAAGCCAGATAATTGCATTAAAAATAAAGCTATAGACAAAATGTATATTCAAGAAGGACTTATTTTAGGGCTTCCCTGGTGGCTCGGTGGTTAAGAATCCACCTGCCAATGCAGGGGACACGGGTTCGAGGTCCAGGAAGATCCCACATGCCGCAGAGCAGCTAAGCCCGTACGCCACAACTACTGAGCCTGCGCTCTAGAGCCCGCGAGCCACAGCTACTGAGCCCGCACGCCACAACTACTGAAGCTCGTGTGCCTAGAGTCCGTGCTCCACAACAAGAGATGCTGCCGCAATGAGAAGCCCACGCACCACAACGAAGAGTAGCCCCCGCTTGCCACAACTAGAGAAGGCATGCGTGCAGCAACAAAGACCCAACACAGCCAAAAATAATAATAAATAAATAAATAATAAATTTAACAAAAAAAAAAAAAAGAAGGACTTATTTTAGAAATGCAGTGTCAGGTAACTCGCCGAAGTAAATGGTCGAAACATCAAAGGAGAATCTGCCTTCTAAAGACCTCATTCCCGTACTTTTTTTTTTTTTTTAATCACCCAAGCGAATTTGAAGGTCATCAGTGCTGTTCACCAGATATTCTGGATCTCTACCGAGTCTGGCTTATCTTCTTGGCCCCTGTGGTTTGATGAAACTTCGTGAGGGGTCTGGCTAATTAGGTGCGAGTGGAAGTGACATAACCACCTTCTGGCTCAGAGGCTGTAATTGCCACTGCAGGACCCATGTCCAGGTGCCACAGCTCAGCTCGTGGAAGAAAGGAATTGGGGGCAGAGCCCTAGACAAGCACCGTGTGGGAAATACACCTCCCTTATTATAGCTGCTATTGCATAACCTAATCTAAGTTGACCAGTGCAGCAAACTTGAGATCATCATGTAACATTTACTGTTCAATGTGGTTAATCTGCAGTATAAAGATTAGCATGTCTATTTCATCAGGATAAAGGGATACAAGTTCTAACACACTCAGTTATAAAGTGATATGTAAAAGATAATATATTAAGAAAGTAATAGTAATGTGTGACAATTCAGGTATATTCCAAGAAATATGACAACTCAAAATTTAGGAACAAAGCTTTACTAAACTAAAGGGAACATATGTTTGTTTTTATATGGAAAATAAGACTTTTAGGAAATAATCAGATTTATAAATGTCTTACGTATCATAATTTTTGAAAAATCTCTATTTGCTATATGTCTTTCTATATAGTAGCTTTGTATAGTTAGTTAAACATAAAATAAGTAAAATTAACATTCTGTGTTTTGCTTATGCTGTACTCTAAAAGGATTTGCTGTATCACGTCAATAAGCATAGGAATTAAATTCTATGTGATACTGATCTAAATGGATATATGATTTCATAGAATGTAAATGTGAATGTAAGGACTTAGCTAGGAAAAAACCCTAATGTTAATTAGTAAATATAACTTGTTTTTAAAATTATGATTACATGAAGTAGTGAAAGTTTTCTTCAGGAACTCACGTTCATAAAAATGGCTCTGATTTCTTATTATGTATTTTGAACTATGGAAATAGCACATATTTATTGCAGCTTACTTGGAAAAGAAGCTATATCAAGAAAAACATGTGATCTACACAGCAGTCACTTGGTCTTATCCACTATTAACATATTGATATTTTTGAATTTCCATCTCCTGTTTTCTCTGAATAAAATTTTTCTTTTGTGAAATTTGGATTGTACTATAGGTACGATTTTGTATCCTGCTTTAAAAAATATAATATTCGGGCTTCCCTGGTGGCACAGTGGTTGAGAGTCTGCCTGCCGATGCAGGGGACATGGGTTTGTGCCCCGGTCCGGGAAGATCCCACACGCCGCGGAGCAGCTGGGCCCGTGAGCCATGGCCGCTGAGCCTGTGCGTCTGGAGCCTGTGCTCTGCAACGGGAGAGGCCACAGCAGTGAGAGGCCTGCACACCGCCAAAAAAAAAAAAAAAAAAAAAAATTCTATTGCAAAGATTTTATCATTTTAACAACATTTCCAAATATCACTTCACACGTATGTGTGACATTCTAAATATGTAGTCATGTTCTTTTCATAAATTTTTTACTTTTCTTTTTTCGTTTCTTTTTTTCTATTACAAATGAAGCTACTATAATTATTTCTATAGATTCCTCTGTGTCAGTTTTTTTTCTAACATCAAAATTTGGGTAAAATTTTATAAATTTTTCCAGCATTTTAATGCATATTGCTATTTTCTCCATAAAAGGATATTTTTCCAAAAATATTTTTTTAACTAGGAACATTTTCATGTTTTATTTGGTATCTGTAGATTCACAAAAGTGATTACAAAGATGGCAAAGAACTTTGAGAAAAAAATAAATAAAATCTGAAAAATGTATGTGGCTAGGCAGAAACATGTTAAATATGTTATTATTTTAAATTTTCTCTAGATTTTACAGAAATGCATACTCACTTTTACTGAGCACCAGGCACATACTTTCCTCAAACTCCCTTTTGTCTATATAATTATGGATGACTGTTACCCAACACTTCAAAAGGATTGATGCAGACTAGTTCACGTTTATCGAATTTTATTTATTTTTTTGTTTTCTAACAATCACCAGCAATTTAGTAAGATGTGTGTGGCAAATTATTTTAATAAAATGAACACAGCCCAAAGTGAATAAACACGTACACATATTTTAAAACACACCCACAATCACACATCACAGAGTATTTTAATTTTAGATGTGAGGTAATTTTAAGTTCGTGTATCAATAGACATTTGTTGACATCTGAATACACATAAAATGTGGGTATCAGTGGAATTCGCACCTCGTGACTTTGTTGTGATGATTGAACGTGATAATTCCTGGAAGTCGTCTGGCAGACACCACTCACTTAGACTGTGCCATTATTACCATTATTAGATGGGAAGAACTTCACTGCAGGTTGATGATAAATGCCCAGGTGTGGAATATATGTGCTCTGCTTTCAATATTGTTAATTTACTTGGGAATAACTTTTGCTTGAATACTAGAAACCATTAAGTCCATGAACACAGAAGCGAATTCCTGAAGTAACTGAGGTGCTGCCGTGGTACATATACATAATTTGACCTGTTTATACCCTGCATCATCTTTCAGCCCCGTGTGGTGGACATCTGACAGCTTCAAGTGGAGTCATTTTGCCCCCAGGATGGCCAGGGTATTACAAAGATTCCTTAAATTGTGAATGGATAATTGAAGCAAAACCAGGACACTCTATCAAAATAACTTTTGATAGGTAAGAAAAAACTTTGTTTTCCTTAATTTGGACCTGATGACCCATGCATGCCCAATGTTTTTATTTAATAAATCTTAGAAAGATGACAGTTTTTCATTGGTTCCCCCAAAGGAGTTCACTTAAAAGGAAATAGGCACTTGCTTGATGAATTCTGTTCTTCTGGAATTTTATCGCCTAAGCCCACAGCTACAGCCCCTCTGCAGACATGGCTGAGGGCATGGTGGCCCAGACAAGCATTCCCAGAACTCACAGTCGCCAGCCCTTGAGTCAACCTCTGGATTTTTGACCTGAGGCTAGAATAAATTCTGCTTGGTGTTTGATTGCAAGTAGAGCCTTTTGATCCCTTACGTATTTCTAGAAAGCACAGGAAAAGAGTTCTCCCACTCTGGGGGTGGCTCTGGGGACTGAAGGGCGGTTTGGGGTTGCAGAGCTGGCAACAGCCTGTGTGCAGCAGATTCATTACCTGTTAATTAGCTACGAGTGGTTCCGTCACTGCCATGGTATTTGGCTTAGCTGTTTGATAATGTATTTGATAATCTAAGAAAAAAGAAGCATGCTATTTGAATTCTCCATGATCAAATATTGTCCAGATTGTCTCAACAATCAGTTTGAAGATTAAGAACCAAAAGTACTTTGGAAGGGACCCACATGCTTTAAACTCCAAGGAAGCATCTTTGTTTAGTGTTTCAAGGTTAATTAATATCTGAGCAAATTGGGCTTTCTCTAACAATGACCTTCTTAACTAGACTGAGTTTGGGGTTCTAGTATTCAGAATATTATAATGTCTCAAGACAGATGTACATTATTATATTATTTTTTAACTAATTTTCTGATTCTCAATGACAACATCCATACAGGAAAGGTCTTTAGCAGGAATTATGTTATCACTTAGTGATTATTTGTATTTGAAGTTATTGATATTATTATATCTGATAGGATAATTATAACTCCAGTAGGATAATCTCAGAAGAAAAGAAAATATTGGTTTATGTATTCATTATATTGGCAAATGGATTCTTGCATATAATCTTAGTCACTGGGAAAAAAAACCTTTATAAATATTAAGTAAATTGTTTGGTTTCTTATTAATTTTTACACTTTCTAGTATTGAGAGGGAAAAAAGAAGAAACACTTCCTGATTTCCAGCAGCACAACAAATTTAAATCATTTAGTAAAAATAGTGATTTTACATTCTGGTTTGGCAGAAGTTATTAGCATTCCATTTTCAGTTGCCTGAACAAAAATACTCAATTTTTCTCAATCTTGTCTTTTCGATACTATTGAACTGCGGTATTTGCTAAATTCCATTTGTAAGTACCAACATTTCTGATATTTTCAGACACTAGTGATTATTACCCTGGACATAGTACACTGCCCTTCAATAGTGCATTGGTTTATACCTTGAGCTGTGAGCTGACATCCTAATAAAGGATGTGTTTGCACAAACAAATTCTAATTCCATACTGATGTTATTGTTACACATTGTGTGCTAGGTTGCCAAATGATGAAAAGCATTATATTTTTCTTTCTGAAGTTACCCTGGAAATCGTCCAGCTCTTGAGGCATGCCCTCGGTCAGTCCTGGCTGTCTCTAAAGATGAAAGATGTGAAAACTTCAGTGCAGATACTTCAAATGAGATTTATTCCATGCTTATCTAGACTTCTTGAATGTGCACTGAGATAACTGTGAAGTCATAGCATCTTTAGAGAACATTTTTAATAGTAAAAGACAAAGCTGCCCTATCCCACCCCAAATGTCCAGCCTGTGGCTGTATTCTGACCTAGCCACACGCTACACCAGTTGTTTGAATTCCTCTTTACGGAAGATAGAGGGTCAGGGACCATTCTAAGTTGCAAGAATATATCATTATTGTGCATTTGCACTAAGAGGAGTATGTGATTTAATGATAAACAGGGCAGGGCCCTTTGATTTCAGCATCTTTTTTCATTGCTCTGTGCCGGGAATCTAAGACAGCCACTCTGTCCCTTCCTCTTCCTCCCCATCAGCAGCATACGTTGCAGACCCTGGAGACCCACAGCACAGGCTACCCTGGAATTCTCTGTCTGAGAGTCACTGATGGATCAGAGGCTCCAGTCAGTTGAGCTGCTGTCTGAGAGCCACGCCAGACACTTGGAAACTGGGTTAGCTCTTTGAGGACGAGATGGGCCCATTTACAAAGTTATCTCAGTGCCTGGAATGGTACCTCCATTTCATCAAAGAGCACCCAAGTAGCTGCAACTGTATATAAATATAATATCAGACCAGATGATCTGGAAGCATAAGTCCTTCTTGGAAGAAAAGTTAAGCACTTTTTGGAAGCTGTTCTAACCTTTTCAGATCATTGAAGTAGTATTTCGTTTCTGAAGCAGTAATGTGCCCAGTGCTCTCCCACTGTCACACAAGAGTTAATGCAGCTTGAAAAGGCACAGAATTTTTTGTTTCAGGAAAGGTATTTAAAGTTTTGTCATGTATTTTGGTTTACCCTTTTCCTTTAGGAGATCATGTCACTTCAATATGCTCATTTTAAGAAATCCATAATCATGTTACACTTGGGATCATGAAAAACAGTTTGAAAATGTGCCGTGATTGACTTACACTAACTGGCGCTTCTCTATCTACTGGCTCACAGTATTTCTATTTTAGAGCTGAGTCACTACCCCCGTTTCTGTCTGTGATGCTACTGGATGGTGTATTGAGTCAGAGGGAGGGATGTGGGGGTGAGTCTTCCCCCCAGAAATAAGTACTGTCCTCAAATACTACATGTGCTCAAGTCTTCAAAACATATATACGTGTCTCTGTATCTATTTTATGTCCCTTGCTGTACGTGGGTTTTTAGTAAGTGAATGATATTACAGGATGTCTGTACGTTAATGCAGCTCTGCATCTCTCTTCTGACTGGATACGCTTGCCCACAGATTCCAGACAGAAGTTAATTATGACACCCTGGAGGTCAGAGACGGGCCAGCCAGCTCGTCCCCGCTGATCGGGGAGTACCACGGCACACAGGCGCCTCAGTTCCTCACCAGCACAGGGAACTTCATGTACCTCCTCTTCACCACAGACAATAGCCGGTCCAGCGTGGGCTTCCTCATCCGCTACGAGAGTAAGTGGTCCTCCCTCGCCAGGGCTGTGCCCGATTGTCGGGTTGAGTTCCACACACGTGGTCTCATTGTGGCACGTAGCAGGAGATGTGCTGGGAATGCATTTCTAATGCTAGTCAATGTAAAAAACAGCAGTTCTTCCCGCCTCTGTCCGCACTGCACTGTGCCAGCGTCAAGACTTTCTCTTATTAAGGACAGAGAGCCGTGGGGATTTTTACTTTAGACTCAAAAAGAAGACGTATTCGTTTATTATAAAGTAAAATAATAAACTAATGAAAACAGTGAAACGTGTTCATTTACTGCACGATGTAATAATAAATTTCTACTATTAGAAAATATACCTGTTGGCCAAAAGAGCTACAGGGCATGTCACTAAAATGATATCTCCTGAGCAATATATTTTGTTAGAAATATGGTTAGGGCAGTTGTGGTACTTATTTGTGAGTATACATGTACCTGTTTCAGTCAGCAGAGAGACTGTAACTAAGAGAGAAGGAATTAAAACTCGGTTGAACTTTTACTGAATGACAAATACCTGTTGTTATTATTAACAACTGTTAAAAATGTTTAAGAACAGTTATTAGACATATTTAAACACAATTGCTAAAATATCATAATGCAGTGTATTTTGCAAAGCAATCCCAATTCCTTCCCATTTTTGTTTCCATCCGTCCAAATTTGGCTCTTAGCTTTAGCTTCTGAAATTAGGAGATCGAGGGATTATATCATTTGATAGTAATATTTATGCAAGGGTGCTTCTGGAATGGAGTAGAGTGCAGTTCAGCCTGGGAATGCATTTCTAATGCTAGTTAATTTAAAAAACAGTAATTCTTCCGTTCACTGAAAATTCTTCGCTTCCAGGGTGGAATGAAAGAAGATGCATCAGAGTAGCTCAATATGGAATCTGAAGGAATAAATCCTTTATTTTTTTAGGATTTTTAAGGTTGTTCTTTTTCAGAATCTTTCCTAAAATAAACTAAACAAAGTTTTAATGTTGTTGTAAAAATACATATAATCTTATAAATGCATGAATGGGGCCATATCTAGCATGCTGAATTTTTCATCTTTTTTTTCTTTTTCTTTCCTTCCTTTCCCCACATTGCCCACTGCTACTCATGTTAATCTTGCCCAAACCCTATCCAACAACTAAAATTAATAACCTGTTGTGTATATTTCTCTTTTTTACTTGCTTATCTATATAATTATATGCAAACATATATATGCAAATACACATATAAGGTTATGTGTACTTTTTGATTAAAAATGGAATTATATTAGACTTGTATTCTGATAACAAGAAAATTGATTATTAATGATTTAAAGATTAATTTCAGATTTAATTCAAAGTTATTATGCTTCATATATATACATCATTTATTTCAAAGTTACATATTTTTAAACTTGTACATTTTAAGAAGCAGAAACTTCTGTATTTCATTCCTTTCTTAACATTCCTTTAAGTTATCACTTCTCTTTGGAGTGAAGACGTGTACACATTAAGTCATCTGAATTTGTACAACTCCTCAGCATTGATCTGCTAAGATGTATTCTCTCCACCCCATCCTGCACATTTTTCTTAAAGCTACATACAATAGGTTGGCCTTTGGATATAGAGTTGGGTGGAACTTAAGAGAATAGATAGTTTTAGGTGCTAACAAACACTAGAACAGAGTATTCTATGTTCTCTCTCTCTTATTTGCATACCATAGATTATTTTGCCTATTTCTAGTCCCTTTTGAAGAAACAAGTTCTAAAGCCCATATGTAGTTAGTAGAAACTAATGTCATTTGCTTCTCTGCCTCATTTATATAAGTGGGTTGTTCTTATTCATGATTTCTGGAAAATCAGGGAAAGTCAGTCACAAGTTCCTATTTAGATTGTCAGCATTATATAATATAATATATAATATAAATTTATTGAGTAGATAATTCTAACAATAATCATTATAAGCTGAAAAGACTGACTGCATTATGTTTCAGGGTTCTTTTTATTTATCCTATATTTGAAAATGGACATGAGTCTGAGTAAGACATGGTATAACCCAGTGATCCTCAGAGGACAGTGCTTTTTGCCATTTTCCCTTCTTTTCATCAGTGAAAGGAGGCAAAAACAAACCCCCAGCTGGTGTGTTTGGAGGATAACTGTGCGAGTGTCTTAAATGTCTGATCCCTTGGAGCCTGGAATTCTTCTCCCTCCTTCTTTACTGGAAAAGCTGGGGCTGGCTCTGTAGTTCTGGATGAGGGCAGAGGACAAGATGGGCGAGGTTCCTACAGCATCAGACTGTCCACAGCTCTGCCTTAGAGGGGACCTTGTTCTGGACATTCATCCACTCTCATTTGTGGACACCCGGTGACCCTTTCAGAAGACCCAGGCCCCAGACATTCCTGATGCAGTCTGTGGGTGAGAGCATTGACAGGATATTGGGGAACGATCACCAGGAAGGAAGGCACACTGAAGCCTTACTTGTTATCACCTCAATTTACTTATCTCTGGTGAAGATTTCGAGGAGAAATGGGAAGTGAGCAGAAGCCAGTGCAATGCAGGACCTGGCACTTTAATGGGAAGCAGAGCCCGACAGTGGCTGTCGGGGCTGTTGCCAAAGGCACCTGCGGGGTTTGCAGCTGACCAGGGCCCAGGCTGCTAGCCCGGCGTCCTAGGGCGTGCCTGCCGCTGCTGGGGCAGGCACTTTACTGGAGCCCCGTGCCCAACTCACACCCACGTCCTGGGTACGAAGCCTGCCGAAGGAGCAGTTTTTCTCAAACACTGCTGTGCGCTAGTCTTCACCTGGGGGTCCTAGTGAAATGGAGATTCCTAAGCTCGAATTCCAGGTATTAAAGTTGAGCACGTCAGAATTCTGGACCTTTGAGTGAGTCCTCAAGGTGATCCTGAGGGCGGTGGCGTGTAGGTGGCAGTGGGTGTCTGAGGCAGCCCAGGCAGGCCATGGCAGGTGCTGCCTGCCGCACGGGCTCCAGGTGGAGGGGACCTGCAGGCAGGTGCAGAGGGACAACAGAGGTAATGGAAGAGTAAAGGACCAGGAGAGAAGCACAGAGAGAGACAGAGAGAGAGAGAGAGGAGAAAAACATGGGAACGACACACCTTACACACCCTTACACACCCTTTGTCATTTTGACCATTTCTAGTACCCTTTGAGGAAATGTGTTCAGAACCCAATATGCAGACACTAGAAAAATAATTACACCTGCTCATCTGACACATTTTTAAAGAGTGGGTTGCCCATGACCTAAGAATGGTTTACATCAAATTTTTATGCCATTTAAAAATCATAAAATAGCCCATCTCCCTTTTATCTTTCATCAAGAATGGCTGACACTGTAAACCTTTCTTGCTTTAAAAAAATGTTAATGACCCCACCTCATGTCCAGATGGGCACATGGCAATCTACTCTACAGACAGAGAGCCTTGCAGGGGTGACCACACTCTGCTCAAGTTTTGCTTATTTTTGTAGTGGTTTCATAAAATAATGTGAGCCGCTGTAAACGACATTCATTTCAGCTCTTTCTGAACTGTAGGGCAGAAGGGTTGAGCCAGTTTTTCAAGGTTTATTCCTAAAAGCATACCCAGGGTTGTAGTTCTACTCTTGTACTAAGTTTTAGGAATCGTTGCTCTCGTAAATATAATGTCCATTTACAGTCTGAGCTTTCATTACTTATAAGGAATTCCTTATAAGGAATGTGACACAGTATATTCATATAATAGTAATTGCATTATCCCCCAGAATAATCATTTGTTCTGTTTGTTTGTAGAGACAGCTTTGAACCACACTTTAAAATCATCATAATTGTATAGGGAATTGAAAAATAAAATGCTAAAAAATGAAAAATAAATGGATATCTCAAGTACATGGAGATTTTCCATTTAATTTTAGCACACTTCTTAGAAATGCTTTTTAATAATGTTTCTAGAAAGAAGCAAGATTTACTAAATGTAAAAATATATATCCTACTATGCAATTCATATACTGTGCAATTTTTAAAAAAATTTAAAAAAATTTGTGATAAGCAGTGTGTGTTTTGTGGTGTGTGTGTGTAGATTAGTTTTCTTTGATTCAGTGACCTTGACCAGGGAGACTGGTCAAGATGTAATGGTAATAAATGCAATACAACTGCAAATTAGATACAGCACACACACACACACACAGACACACACGTGCACATACACACACAGGAGACAGGAAGAGAGAAAAACAGTCAAGGACTTAGGTTTGAATTTCAGTCAATAATTAACTTGACAAATTTACTTAATTTCTTAGCCAGTTTCTTCATCTGTAAAGTAGGGAGTGTAACCACTATTTCAAAGCCTTCAGCAGGCTGTGAAAAGTGCCTGCACTAAAGCGTGGCAGGTAAAAGATACCCAGAGACTACGCGTTCTCTTCCTTGGACTCGGACTTTGAGGAAACAGAGAGCTGAGCGGCACTTTACCGACATCAAATGTGTAAATGTGATCTGACATGGACAGTTTCACAGCAGCCGTCTTCCTTCATTCAGCAAGCAGCAAATTTGTTCAGTCACTTATTTGACAAAAGCCAAATGAAAGGAAGTATATTTATATCGTGTATGTCAAAAAATTCAGAGCTGCGTTAAGTTTCAAGAAAGAAACAGTTGGTACAGAGTGTAAATATATTCACAGCTCCCATAGGATCCACTGACCCAAATGTTCCTTTGTGTTGTCTGGGCTGGAGACCAGAAGGGCAAACACGCTCTGAGCGAAACTCCGAAGCGCATTGTTTACTTTTCCTTCAGAGCAACCTGTCTGCCTGTCCTCACCCCTGGATGTAAGTTTATTTAAAGTTCCCATCCCCTGAGTCACATCACCTCCTTTGCTGTTTCACTCATTCTTCCCCAGCATCGTCTTGTTTTGGAATTCCTGTACATGGCAGGTTCCAGGTGAACTAGTAGTCCAGTCTATGGCAAGTCCACACTCAGGAGTCATCCCCACGGGGACTTTCCTGTCTAAAAAATGGGAGGGCCAAGGATCACAATGTCTGCTCGTTTCCAAACTCAATATTTGCACCCATTATATTGTAAAAATAAATGAATGAATAAATAATGGCGTGTAGTTGGTACGAACAAGAGGTTATGACTTTAATGATTTTACTTATTTATTCAGTTTTACATGTAAAGAATTCTAAATTTAAATTTGTACGCTTTGGTTTCCTCTGATATGTTTCTCTATTTTCCCCACACATTTTGTATTTCCTTACAATTTATGAATTTCATTATGGACACTAATTAATACAGCATTTGCACATTGTCTAAAATAGTAATTCCTTTTATTGTTATTCACTGCAGTGCAGTGACTGTACCGTCTAGTGATCACAGGACGTCATTTGATGAAATGGAATAATTTAGTTGGCTGGTTTTTCAGGACCCTGGATACCAATTCATTTCTTTGTTAGAGATTCTTCTTCTTAGGAAATTCTGCTATTGATCTTGAGGCTTCAAAACTAATCAGCCTGTTATTATGTACCCGCTGTGTTCAGGGCATTGCTGTGTACAAGCTCTGGGCGTGTTGTGAAAACTCATAAACACTCCCTTAGAAGGTGAATGTGGTGTGTGTGTGTGTGTGTGTGTGTGTGTGTGTGCGCGCACGCACAGAGAGGGAGGAGCAGGGTAGGTGTTGGATCTTGGGGCAAACGATGGCCATGCTGCTTTTGGTATATCTGCAGCTCAGGAAGGGGTGTAAGGCATGCATGCATTTGTTGGCATACTTTGCAAGAAGTCAGGACAGTTATATCCTGTTGTTAAGGTAATAGGTGTGTGTTAGTTTTACGATATTAGAATGACTAATTTTTAAGAAAAAATTCTTGGGAAAAATGATGCTATATTTTTTATTCACTTTGCCTCTTTCTCTTTTCATTGTTTTATTTATTTTTTCCTTTGGAAAACTTCACTATGATAGTCTTTTCTGCTGTCTGTTAACCTGTGAGGTTAAGAGCACAGGCCTACAAAGTGCGAAGTTTGCTCTTTCTGCCAATTCTGAAACCAGATGCAAGTTCTAGGAGTTCCCAAAATGACCCTCAGGTTTGATAATTCGACAGAAGGACTCAATGAGCTCACTGAAAGCTGCTATACTCACAGTCACATTTGTCACTGGAAAGGATACAAATGAGAACCAGCTGAAGGAAGAGGCACAGAGGGGAGACCCTGAGATTGGTCTGAACTCAGAGCTTCCAGGCGTCTTGTCCTCGTTGAGTCATGGACAGTGTCACCTCCTCCCACCCATGACTTGTGACATATGCACAGCTTACTGCCAACCTGGGAAGCTCATCTGAGCCTCTGTGTCCAGAGATTTTATCGACATTTCATTACATAAGCATCATGGATTGAATCATTGCCCCACATGGTTGAACTAAGTCTTTACCTGACCCTGTCCCTGTAGGTTAGACTGAAACCGTGTTGCCTCAAGGCACCCCACTTGAGCAACCTGCTGAATATAAACGATTAGGTGTGGTCCCAGGGGCCCACGGTGAATAACAGACACTCACACCACTCAGCAAATCCCAAGAGTTTAAAGGTCACCTCCTAGGAGCTATACTAGTCTTGGAAATCACATTTCTTACTGAATATTTTTGAATGTGGCTCAGCCATCCTACTTGTGTTTCTGTCCTATTGGATCACATGTTGCTGCACTAAAGAGGAAATCACATCACTTCTTATTTAAGAAACTCACCCCTCCGCCTGCCGATGCAGGGGACACGGGTTCATGCCCCGGTCCGGGAAGATCCCACATGCCGTGGAGTGGCTAGGCCTGTGAGCCATGGCCGCTGAGCCTGTGTGTCCAGAGCCTGTGCTCCGCAACGGGAGAGGCCACAACAGTGAGAGGCCCGTGTACCGCAAAAAAAAAAAAAAAAAAAAAAAGGAAATCACCCCTTAGTTGTACTTCATGTATTTGGCTTAATGAGGGAAGGTATATTCATAAGATACATCACTCAAACTTTGGTAAAACATATACAGTGATCAGAAATATTATCCCAAATATCATTTTAGGGGAGTAAACAGTCTGAATATTGGTAATACTTTAATATTTTTGCTTAATACTTCAAGTCATAATTGCAGTGTTTTGAATCTGGGAGAGTTATGTATAGCATAACTGGGAGAGTTATGTATAGCAACAGCAAGTCTTTTTTTTAATCTGTTTGCATTTCTAAACATCACAATGATATTCTCTTCCCTTATTCCCATTTTTCCTCATCTTTTAAAATATATATTATTCTAAAAATAAAGAGAAATGTTAGAGACAGAGAAAAGAAACTCTTGTAATGACATGATCGTCATTACTTGACTTTATATAGCACTTTACTTTTTAACATCTTTTAGCAAAGGCTAATTGTAGCCATCTTGAAAGTGGCTGACTTAAGTACAAATCTAAAAGAAAAAAGAAATGTGGAAATGCAATTTTAGAAAATTAACTCCAGTGTAGTTTTAATTTGCATTATGTGTATGGGCTTGTGTGGATGTATGCAAATATATGAAAGTTGAAGTATGACTGCCAAAATCTATTTGGTATATCAAATATAAAAGGAAAGGGGAGGGGGAGGGGTGGAGATAGAAAACAGAAAAACTTCGACTTTATTTAGTACAGTTCATTGCTTTTCAAATGAAAAAAGGTAAAATTCAGGGAGGTCAGCAAATTATTCAAGATTGGCACTACTTAGCTATCATCTGTAGCTAAGTGTAATGATATACATCTTTCTACAAAAAAAACAGGGCCCAGTACTTGAAAATGTATTGGTTTTCACATGAATGGATTATCGACTCACTGGCATGATTTTCCAGGTCTGATGATGTCTGGGGATATTTTGTATGTATTATGGCCCAAATATTTTTTTTCTATAATCCAGGAAGATCCGTGTCTGATGGTTTTTTCTGTGCATCCAGGTGTGACTCTGGAGTCGGACTCTTGCCTTGACCCGGGGATCCCTGTGAATGGGCATCGGCACGGCAGTCACTTTGGCATCCAGTCCACAGTGACCTTCAGCTGCAATCCAGGCTATACACTGAGTGACGACGAGCCCCTGGTCTGTGAGCGGAACCACCAGTGGAGCCATGCATTACCCAGCTGTGACGGTAGGTGGAGCTCAGCACAGCAGCAAACCCGGAAGACGTGCATAGCAATTCTTTAAACAGTCTGGGTGGCATGTGTTTCGTGGGGTGGTAGGATATGACTGAAGTGGGCCTTCTATTTGAAAGCTTGTACACCTTAAAAATACGGCCATTTAGCATGTGAAGTTTACCTGGCAAATCTTCTCTATGAAGCAGAGCTTCTGTTTAGAAATGAAGAACATAAATTATGGGCTGGCCTTCAGTTTCATCCCCAGACACTCAAGCTTGTAGAGCTTAGTGATGCACACATCCTTACCCACGGTGTTTATTGAAGACTACGTGAGACAGCATCATGAGTATGCATGTTCCACCCTGTCAGACCTGATTTTCCTGTGAACCGGTCCAGGCATCAGACAACTTGCTCCAGCTCTGCACACCTGGACTGTGTTGCCTCTGACTCTTCCCTATGGCAGAGCTCTTCCCCAGGGGTGTGGGAAGTCTTTCCTCTGGAGATCCCCCCGAGTGGTTTTGTGTGTGTGTATGTGTGTGTGTGAGATACCACCCACTTCCCCTGTCTGCACAGATCTGCTTTTGGAAATCTCAAAATGAATAACATTCTTGCTGATTGTGTGTTACTATATTATGCAGCTTTACACTATGCAGTTTATAGTTATAATAGCAAGATGGACGAATATGTTACTTGTGATCATTTGCGACAGTGTCGGGATTTTGCCTTTGGCCATGAATGTAACCATGTGGTTATATTCATGACCAAAGGCCATGAAGAATATACATATATAAATATATATAAAATATATCTGTTTTATATATATAATAGATATACATTCTTATATATATTTCCATATAAATATTATATATATTTCCATTTCCATTACTTTTTATAGACTTTAGGCATTTCCACTCAAAGATGATATATTGATATATTCATGAAAAACCTTGACTTCTTCAAAATGATTCACCAAAAATAACAGGGTTTAATGGGACAATTATGCTTGGCTACAGACCACTCAAGACCTTTGACCTTTGTCACCAGAGTATTAACCCAAACAATAACTGGTACTTTGGGAGAAAGACTGCCAAGTGCAGGTGGACAGCACACAGTGGTTGGAGGGTGTCTCAAGAAGAATGAAGAATCCACAAAACCAGGAGAGTGGAACACTGCCCTCTGGGCAGAAGCAGATGCAGGTTGAGCTCTCCATCTATGGGGCCAGCATATCAGAAGCCACAGAAAGAGATGCAACCTGACGTGAAGCATTAGCTATGCGAGGCAAGGGGTGAGCCCTGCTGGGGAGGGACCCCTAGGTGCATGTGCCTACTTTTACTTTCCTTAATAGGGATCTGAAAGAGTTCCAGTTTTGTGCAGAAGATAAGCTGAGACATTTTTCTTTTCCTGCCATAGGTTATAACTCTACTGTATCAACTCCAGTATTTGCCTAGGGAAAATGTTGTAAGAACCCAAATAATTGTCATATTATGTTGACACCGCTTTTCTATTTACCAATCTCAAATGAGCTGTTAATATAGAAATATGTATTGTAGCAGGGCAGCCTGTAGAAATGTAGAGGATTGTCAAAAGGTATATTCCTTACTACTCAGCCATAAAAAAGAGTGCAATATTGCCATTTGCAGCAACATCGGTGGATCTAGAGACTGTCATACTAAGTGAAGCAAGTCAGGCAGAGAAAGAAAATATCATATCACTTATATGTGGAATCTTAAAAATTGATACAAATCAACTTTACAAAACAGAAACAGACTCACAGACATAGAAAACAAACTTATAGTTACCAAAGGGAAAAGGGGAGGGGCAAGGGATAAATTAGGAGTATGGGATTAACAGATACACACTACTGTATATAAAATAGATAAAAAACAAGGGGAAGGATTTACTGTATAGCATAGAGAACTATATTCAATATCTTGCAATAAATCATAATGGAAAAAGAATCTGAAGCTATACACCTGAACACAGTATTGTAAATCAACTATAGTTAAATCAAAAAATATTTTAAAAGGTATATTCCTAATTCCCCTTATATTCAATTCAATATTTCAATGAAAGAAAGTGGCAGAAATTGCCCAGGTGTACATAGGTGCATAACTACAGCATGGACCACAAGCACCTTGGCCCCGCGTTTGCCGTACAGGAGGATGTATCAGAGCCAACTGCTTCCTTCAAAGCAGGTGAAAAGGGATGAAGACTTGCAGACAGTAGTTATGAGTAAATTATTCTAGGAAGATGTGTCTCCTTATTTGCATTCTTTTTTATATTAGACCTTAAATAAACTCTAAAATAATATATCACCTTAACAAATATATAGAGAACCATAATATAAATGAATCTACCTATAGAAAATATCATACTTAATAGTAAACTATTACAAAAAGTCCCATGAAATTCAAGAACAGAACAACTTCCTCAGTATCAGAAATGTTATTTGACATTGCCCAGAAGATCTTAACTAAGACAATAATTTAAGAAAATTATATGAATGATAAATGTTAGAAAGAGAATATAACCATTAGCAATAATAAGGGTTCAGTATGTAACTGCATTCAGGATAAACATAAATCAGTAGATTTCCACAAAGAACATAACATATTAGAAGTATAATAAAATACATATATAGAAAATAAAACCCTAAAAACTGCCAGGAATATATCTAACAAGAAATATGAAGGCATATATTTTTTAAAAATTAGAAAGTTACAATATAATACAAAAGAATAACCTAGAAATGGAAATACATATTATGTTTCTACATGGGAAGAATGAAATTTAAATGTACAGATTTTCTACAAATAGAGTTTAAAGTTCAATCAAATCTAATTAAAATTAATTTGGGTTTTTTGTAGAAATTTATAGACATTTAAAAATTAATCCAGAAGGGTAAAGGCTGCAAACAGCTAAGAAATACATATTTTTAAGAAAGATAAGGAAGGGCTACACCACCTAGTATCAAAGAATACTGAAAATTAATGATTGATTAAAACAATATGAAATCAGTGCAGAAATACAGAAACAGATTAATGATACAGCATAGGGATCCTAGTAACGTATCTGTGCCCGTATAGGAACTTAATTTATGAAAATTATTCCAAATCAGCGAGAGGGGATGACATATTTAATAAATAATGTTGGTCAAATGGGATATCTGAGTGGGGTTTAAAATGTTAAAAAAGTAAATCAAAGTTACACATTAAAGATAGAAACAAAGATTCAAAACTTCAAATCATTATGTGACAATTAGTCAAATATTATTAAGACAACCTTTTATTGAATATTTATTTATTTACACAAATATAAGCTCAGTGAGTTTTCCCACAAGAAACACATCTGTATAAGATCAAGACCACACAGATCAGTAGATGAACGTGACCAGCACCCCAGGAGTCCCCTCCCAGTCACTGCCCTACAAAGGCTACTGCTCCCTTGATCCTCTAAAGATTCTATGTAAAGGAAATCATACAGGATGTGTACTTTGCTGTGTCCCGCTTCTTCCACTCAGTCATACACTTGTGACATCATCCAAGTCATGACATTTAGCTGCACTTCCTTCATTCTCGTCATCTATGTTTTATTGTATAAATATACCACCATGTTTTATTCCATGATACTCTGTATGAAATTTGAGTTATTTTGAGCACCCTTTCATGCTTTTTTGGCCAAGGGTATATCCTCCTCCGCGAAACACTTGTTTTTTTCTCCTATTTATACTGGGTCACATACCTTTTTCTTATTGAATTGTAAGCATTGTTTGTATATTTGGAGACCACTCCTTTGTTGGATCGACGCATTGTGAATGTTTTCTCTCACTCTGTCTCTGTCTTCCTCCTCTTCTTGATCTCTGTTTTTAAATTTTTAAAATCTTTTTATTGGGGTGTGGTTGCTTTACAATGTTGTGTTAGTTTCTGCTGTACAGCAAAGTGAATCAGTTATATGTATACACGTGTCCCGTCTTTTTTGGATTTCCTTCCCATTTAGGTCACCACAGAGCATTAAGTAGAGTTCCCTGTGCTATATATAGCAGGTTCTCATTAGTTATCTATTTTATATGTATTACTGTATATATGTCAATCCCTATCTCCCAGTTTATCCCACCTCCCCTTTCCCCCCTTGGTGTCCATACATTTGTTCTCTATGTCTGTGTCTCTATTTCTGCCTTGCAAACAGGTTCATCTGTACCGTTTTTCTAGATTACACATATATGCATTAATATACGATATTTGTTTTTCTCTCTCTGACTTACTTCCCTCTGTATGACAGTCTCTAAGTTATGACCCAGCAATCCCACTACTGGGCATATAACCTGAGAAAACCATAATTCAAAAAGACACATGTGCCCGAATGTTCATTGCAACACTATTTGCAGTATAGCCAGGTCATGGAAGCAACCTAAATGTCCACTGACAGATGAATGGATAAAGAAGATATGGTACATATATACAATGGAATATTAGCCATAAAAAGGAATGAAATTGGGTCATTGGTAGAGACGTAGATGGATCTTGGTCTCTTTTTGATGAATAGAATGTTTTCAGTTTAAAGTAGTCTAATTGTTCAGTGAATTCATTGGTGGTTGGTGCTTTACAGGTAGTGTTTAAGAAGCCTTGCTACCTGCAGCGTCATAATGATATTCTATTGTTTTCTTTCAGAAAACTTTAAAACTTTTAAAGCTTTATTGAGATATAATTAAAATTCTATAAACTGCCTGTTTAATGTTAAAAATTTAATATGTTCTGAGGTATGTATACATCCATGAAACCATCACTGTGATTAAGAACGTTTTCATCACCCCTGAAAGCAAACACTAATTTATTTTAAATTTCAAATATATACTTCAAATCCGTCTAATTTTTTGTTAAGTTAATACTTAGTGTCTAGATCCATTTTTTTTCCCCAGTAGGGCTTTCCAGTTGAGACAGTGTTATTTATTGGAAAGATCATACTGTCTCTTCTCTGATGCACTATTTTGTCACACAAGTGACTATATCTAAGCATGAGTCATTGGTTTTGTCCTTTTGTTTGTTCCTTGAGAAATTTTACTTTTTAATTCTTGGAAAACCTTCTAAAGAAATATAGAAATAATAAAAAACATTTACATTTCACTATATACAAATTAAAAGTTCCATTAAAAATTTTAAAAGGTAAAAGAAAAGGGTCAGATTACAGAAAATAATTGCACTGTCCATGTAATATGATTCTAAATAACTGTGTCCTGTAAATGAATGGGAGAAGAACAACAACACAAACAAAGCAAGAGGTCTGTGGGGGAAACACACACATAGGCGATTCACAGAAGTACACAAAAGGTCAAAAAATGGTTTAAAATATGCCCATTCTGACTAGGAATCAGGAAAATGCAAATAAAACACAATAGTTTTCCTCCCTTGTTGCATTTGCAAAAAAAGTAGAAAGGTCATATTACTCTATTACTATATCATTGTGGGATTAGGGATCTGCATGTTCATTATACACTATTACTAGGAAACTTAAATAATAACACTCTTTGAAGGAAAGAAAAAGCAAGTCACAGAACAATGTGTGTCATGTATATGAGCATGTACACATAGGTAATTACAGACACACTCACAGTATATGCATAGAAAGTGACTGGAAATAGATATTCTAAAGTTATAGCTAAAATGCTTTACTTTGGGGAGATTAGTAGGCTATCGGGGAGAATGAAGAGAGACTTTTTTAGCTCTCCATTTTATGGTGTTATTTGAATTCTTATTACCTGTTTTATTTTTGTATTAGAACTCTAATAATAAAAAAGTAAATGCAATTCATGCTTATGACTACTAGAGAGTGTCCGAAGGCTACTAGCTACTGGACTAATGAAAAATTTGTAAAACTCGAGAATGTCATAAATATCAGTACTATACCAAAATATTTACTCCTTATTTAGACTTCTTTATTAACAACAGTTGTACTAAGAACACTAAGTATGGTAAGGGCCTAACCCTTAAAATACTTCAGTGTTATTCACACATAACTGAACATCAATCAATATATCACTTAATCCAAAATTTGTGATAAGTTAATCATATGAGTAATTCTATTGAAATATTTGCATTATATACAAACGCACGGCTTCATTGGATGTTATTGTGCAGTTTTAATTGTTCTTTTTGGACTAGAGCTAAAAATGGAATTTAGAAGTAGAGCACGTATCAGCTGCTCTCTTTTTTACAACTTGAATTTGAGGTAGGCCAGTTGAGCGTCTACTAAAATGAGGCTTCTCCAGTGATTTTCATTGCAAACTTTTCAGCCTGAGCTGGAGAGATTGAAAATGTAAAGTCCTCTGATCATGACTCCACCACTCTACAGAGGTGGGAAATGGCACCTAGTTCATCATAGAAGACACACCAGTCATCAAATTAGCTAGATTCTTGATTTGGTGAAGAAAACTGACAGGTAAAGTGAGAGTCTTATCCTGATCCTGACCCATCTGAGATTTTTCATTTTGACTTTGAATGGATTCTTCTCAAAAGAGATCAACATATACATGTTAAAATACTCTCTGTGTATTCTTGATTTAACACTGGCAACTTACTTTGTTTAAACATTTTAATAGCTATCCAAGATTATTTTCTACTTCTGTCTAGCCAGCAACCTGGGCGTTTCATTACCTGAGTCATCCTTATCCGCCAAGGCCAGGTTGCCCTCAGCCTTCAGCAGAATTCTTCTGGAATTGCTCCAAGTCGCCAGCACTACTAACTTTCCTGACATCCATTTCTCCTTATTTGCAGTTCCATAAAGTTTAACTTTAAAATGTATAATATAATCTAATCATATATAGTCTTAGTTCATTTGGACTGCTATAACCACATGCTACAGACTGAGAGGCTTATAAACAACAGAATTTATCTCTCACTGTTGTGGATGGTGGTACTCCAAGTTCAGGGTGCCAGCATGATTGACTTTTTGGGAGGGCCCTTCTTGGGTTGCAGACAGCCATCTTCTCAGTGAGTCATCTCATGGTGGAAGGGGCAGGGAAGCTCTGTGGGGCCTCTTTTATCAGGGTACTGATCCCATTAATGAGAGTTCAGCCCTCATGACCTGATCACATCAGAGGCCCCACCCCTGATACCATCACATCAGGCTTTTTGATTTCAATGTGAGTTTCGAGGATAAAAGCATTCAGACCATAGTATATACATATATACACATGCACATTTAATCATTTAATACAGTCTTCTCAGTTTAAATTCAAGCTCCTAGAGAATAGGAATTGAAGAACTCATCTAAAATACAGCCCTTGGGCTGGGATTCCAGTGATGAGTAGAAGTTCCCAAAGTAGCCAACATGCGAAGAAGCATTCTAGGCAGAGGAAATGAGCAAACTCACCTGAGTTGATTGACATGGAACATTCTGCAAACTCCTGCAGGGTTAGTGAAGGAGAGTGAATGGAAAATGAAAAGAATGATCAGAAGGAAATTATCTAGGAGAAATGGTGTGGCAACAGACTGCAAAGGGCCTTCTGTGCTTTGCAGATATCTGAGATGCTGTTTGTTTTCCATAGAAAATGCATTTTATCTTGTGCATTTTATCTGTTGTTGTCTCCCAGTTTAAATTTATGTAAATTTGGAGTTTAACCTCTCTAATGAGATTGGTAACATAAACTATTTGCTTTGCTTATGCTTCATTGGAACCTATCTCAGCTAATAATAAATGTTTGATAAAAAGCTATTAATAAATCTGCAAACTTTGGGAGATTTTAGAGTTTGATACGAGAGTTTTAGTCAGTCACGGTTGACGTTTTCATTTCGCCTTAAGAACTGTTATTGTTGCCTTTGCAAATCGTAAGCAATCTCTTAAACCCCATGGGTTTTTATTGTGACAAATGATACATCAATAGCATATTTAAACCTTTAAAAATTCATAGCTCTCAGAAAGGAAAGAAGAAATCAGAATTATAATATTTCATATCACCCTGGAAAAAGGTAAACTCTATCAATAGCTCTCACATCATAGCATTGCTGCATTTTTTTCTATTTATGCTTTAGATACTCAGGGTTTGAAGAAGCAAAGTGAACATTGCAATAAATTGACCTCCTTTTATTTGGTGAAAGACAAATGCAAGGAAAACTTTGGAAAAATTTCTTCATTAAATAAATATTTTTGTAAACTCTTTACCCTTTCCACAAGTATTTATTGGAAAACTACTGTATTTGTAGGCACACAGTTGACAAGTTCATAATCTATTAGAATAGACAGAGGAAAGACTTATTTTTTAAGTCATCCAATGAAGTAAATGCTTTATTAGACTCAGGAAAAATGATTGAGAATAAAGATAAAAAATTTGGAATCTTGAAAGGCTTTGAAGGCAGCTTTCCTGATGCATCTCTAATGGTAAGGTTGAGAGGAAAGAAAAGATTGAAAGTGAAGAAATAGTAAGAATCAGGCATAAAGGCATAAAGAGGGCCTGGAGGATTTGGAGGATAGAAATGTATTTGCTGAGAGTAGATGCTGATCAAAGGTAGTTCAGAGGCCTTTCATGCTAGTCCTGTGAGCACGGCCCCAATTCTGTGGGTGAGAGATTTGAGACTGCCCTGTTCTGTGTTCCTACAGGGGGGCCCCAGGGGTTTCTTTGAGGTGGAACTGAGGACAGTGGCAGGGCTGCTTCAACTGAACAGCTCTGATTATCCCCGTCTGTTATTGTAGGGTTCCCTGTAAGAGTTCTTTTGAGGAAAGGATTCCAGTATAAATGAATGAATGAATAAAATCAATGACTTCTGTAGGGCATGGGGAGTCCACGAATAATTTGAAATGTAAAGTAACCCCATTAAGTTTTTGCTTTAAGTAGAACTTTATAGTAGTTTAAGGAAGTAATGGGGAAAGAGAAAAGAAACAAATCCGACAGTGTACCGACCGTATGCTTTCTCGTGTCAATCTCTTCAAGGAAGAGACAAGAGTAAGGGAGCAGGAAATCAGACAAAAATGACCCGAAACACGCCAGTTACAGGGCGTTCCACAAGTGGGGAGCGGATGGAGGCGTCATCGTGGAGATGCGGCTGGTGGCAGGGGGAAGGGACCCAAGGGTGTCATTCTGAGATACTTAGCCAGCTGTCTGTAATTCCGCTGCGTTTGAGAAGGAAGTCAGGGCCGGAAACGTGAGTCTGCAAGCCGCCAGGTGTCCGGTTAGAGCAGGTGGCGCAGGGCAGCCAGTGTTTTCCAGGGAGAGAAGAGTCCGCCACGCCTGGGCCCTCCGCCCGCACCGCCGCCTCCGCGTGCAGGAGCCTCAGCTCCTGCCTCCTCCAGTCCAGGCGGCGCGGACGCTTACAAACAAGCATTAAAGCCACGTTGTTGGTTCTTTGAAGCAATGACTGCCTTGTTTGCAGACTTGAATTCATTGGAAGACTTTGTGCAGGATCCGAGACGGTGCCGGGGCAGGATGGGAATGATAGAAGTTGATAACTACAGAATCCATAGTGCGAGGGCTCTACTTAACAGATCACTAGGAACCCAAGGACCTTACAGTAAATTGGCAGCCACTGCCCTGTCACAGAGCAAACTGTTAACACTGGGCTGACCCTGACCGTCTACCTTCCCTCCATCCTTTCATGGCTTACTCAGTGTTCATCATCCTGGGAGTGAACAACTGCGGGGTCGTGTGTCCATCACTTTGCTGCTTCGCCAGCCTCACCGTACTCTCATCACCTAGACTGCCTTTGAGTTTAGAGAACAAGATTCTTGTTCTTAGAATAAGTCATCCTTCGCTATATTTTTATAAATTATTTGCCTTGCCCACTAGAAAGTAAACTTTTGAAAAACAGGACTTGTTTGTCTTTCATAAGAATATCCCAGGTTTTAGTCTTTTTATCTACACCTGCATTCACAGTGTTGAGATGATGTCATCTTTCTACCCCTCGGTCAGACCTCTCTCATGGGATTGAGACTTGTGTATCCAATTGCAACACCAACCATTCTACATGGATGTCTAGTAGGCCTCGAGCTCGTGTATCCAAAACTGAACTGATTTACTTTCAAAACCTGATTCTCCCAAAGTTTTTCTGCATCTTCAGTTTTTCACACTTAGCCTTAAAACCTCACAATCATCCCCAAATCTTCCTTTTTCTTCATGGCACCCACATCTCACTGACAAGAAAATCCTATTGGCTCTACCTTCCAAATATGGCCAGGTTCTGACCACTTCCCACCACCTCTGCTGCTGACGTTCTGGTCCAGAATCTTGTCTGTTGCACTCTCTGCCGCCCAACCACATCCTCACACAGCGGCCTAGCGCTCAGGCTGAAGTCCGAGTTGGCCCGAGTCATCCTCTGTGCAGGAGCCTCGGGTGGTCCTTCATCTCACTGAGACACATGCCAAGGCCTGGACGGGATCTGCCCCTTTAAACCTGGCTCCCCTGAGCCCTCCATCCTTACCCTCCCAGACCCGTCGCCCTTCCCCCAACCCAGCAGCCCACTCTAGCTCTGGGCCTTTGTCTTTGCTGTTTCCTCTCCCCCCAAGTTTTTCCCCAGATTATCAAGTACTTCCTTCTTCTGTCTCAAGTCCTTCTTCACAGGCCACTTCCTCAGTAAGGCTTCCCCCCGACCACGTTTATGCTGCCCCCAACTCCACACCCATCTTAGAATATCCCGTTCTTTCCTTCTTAGATTTCTTCTCTGACATGCATCATCTTCCAACATGGTATAGACTCAGCTCTTCATATCATATTCTCTCTTCTTCAACTGGGATGTATACTCTGCCAGGGCAGAGACTTTTGTCCATTTTGCTCATAAATAGTGGGTGCTCAGTAACTATTTGTGAATAAACTAATTTTAAATGCTATATTAATTTTCATAAGAAGATGAATCAATGTAATTTTAAGATGTGAACACTTTAAACTGTTAAATTATTCTAGAGCTCATTTTAAAAGTTTCTATTTTGCTAATTTTTACCTAGCTCTTCCCATTTGGTTTGCATATTCAAAGATATTATGTTTCCTTAAAATTCCACACTGACTGAGGATGATGAGAAAAATCACGTCTTCTACAAATTAGCTAATTCTTTTGCAAGTATTATTCGTGGACCTAGCTTTTATGACACACGGTTCAGGATGTTCATATTGCAGCAGACCCTTGAACGATGCAGGGATTAGGGGCCCAGAGGACCTGGAGACTGAATCACAGCTGAACCTGAGTCACCTTTCCTACCCCCAGCCTCCCCCTGTACTGATTCCATCAGCTTTGATTCCTTTTTCAGTTCAGCTCTAACGTTCTGAAAAGCTTGATAGGACTTAAGATATGAAAGAAAAGACAAACATCCACTATTCAAATGTTTGCAAAATTAAGGCATATAGAATTTATTCAAATTTTAAATTATTGATATATTAAAGCTCTAAGAATAATTATCATTAGCTAACGCCTTGGGTATTTGATACATATGGGGCCCTGTAAATTGTGTTCTACAAAGGCAATCATTATAAACACCTACCCTAAGAGATGGCTTTTAACACTATTTTCACTTTCAAGATAAGACACCTGTAAAGGAGGGAGGGCAAGCCACTTGCCAAAGATCACAGAGCCAGAGACGCATCAGCATCTGAACACATTGCTTTCCGACATCAGGGTCTGAGCGCTTAAACCTCCATATTGCACTGATTCCCTAAATGTCGTGACTTTCCCCTTCGAGTGATTATGTATAACTTTCTTTTTCTTCCTTCAAAAATGAGTCTCTGAGGCATATTGGAAAGGGCATATATTGATGTGAAGGATTTAAACTTAATGAAGTGCTACTGAGAAGACCAGCAGCTCTAGAGAAATGGAATCAATAAGGTATAGATAGAGATGCAGATATAGATATAGGTATATAGATAGCTTTATTATAAGGAAGTGGCTCACGTGATTATAGAGGCTTTCAAGTCCCAAGATCTGTAGTCAGCCAGTTGGGGCCCAGGGAGGCCAATGGTGTAAATTCCAGTTTGAAGTCCAGCAGCCTCAAGACTCAGAATGAGCTGATGCTTCAATTCTAGTCTGAAGATAGGAATGAAGATGATGTCCCAGTTTGAAAGCCATCAGGCAAGATGTGTTCCATCTCAGTTTTGAGATGTTCAGCCTTTCTGACCTCTTCAGGCCCTCAGCCTGTTGGACGAGGCCCACCCCCACTGGGGAGGGCAACCTGCTCTACTCAGTCCACCTTTTCCAGTGTTCATCTCATCCAGGAGCATCCTCACAGACATACCCAGAATAATGTCGGATCAAACGTCTGGGCATCCTGTGGCCCAGTCAAGTTGACACATAAAATTAACTGCCACAGGAGGGTTCTTCTTCAGCTGTTTTACCTTAGCCTGTCTGATTTTTCCAGGTTTTGTACTGTTTAGGACACTGTATATCAACTGGCATATTTCAAGTAAAATAAAGTTGTTGTTCCATTTTATTTTACATGGAGGTGATCTTAAATATTCTTTTAGTCTTTGTGTAAATTAAATGGCACTTTAAAAGTATTTTGTGTAGCAATCATTGTGAAACTTTAATACTACAATGATATTTCCTTATTATTTTAAGCCCTCTGTGGAGGATACATCCATGGAAAGAGTGGAACAGTTCTTTCTCCTGGGTTTCCAGATTTTTACCCAAACTCTCTAAACTGTACATGGACCATTGAGGTGTCTCATGGAAAGGGTAAGGATATTACGTAGATTTCAAATATACAAAATAACTAGATACAAACATGGGAAGAAAGAAAAAAATATTCATGTGTGAACAAATAAGATAACTAATTTCCTCATGTATATTTTGATTGCTAATTTTGATTTTTAATAAGATTTTAGAAGAAAAATCGTCTTTAAATTATTGGTGCTTTCAAGCAGAAGTAGATTTCTTGTCTTATTCTGTATTGATCAGATGACTTGAATTTATGCTTGTGAACATAAGCTTGAAAATTAGGTGTAATGGTAAGGAAAAGAGGCATGCATTAAATAAAATATGACTAGTGCTTAAATAAAGGGAAATAAGAAATTATCTAAGCGTCTCATTTCTATGATAAATCTAGGATACATTTTTATACTTGGCTTGTGTTCTAAGTGTACCCAGTATTATTACATATAATGAATAATTTATCTTCACATAATCCAGTGTTGATTTATGGAGTAGATTTCATTATCCTCATTTTATAAACAAGTGGAGTGAAAACCAGAAACATTTGAATTTTGTGTAAGAAATACAGTTTATAGACATTGGATTTGGGACTATACTCTGAGTCTTTTTCGTATGAGTAAACTTGTCATTTTCAAGAAGATAATTTGGAATTTTTCTCACATAAACATTATGTAGATTTTGTGTTTCCGCTTAAATTTGAGCTCAACTTAATGTTAAATTGACATGTTTTATTATATACGCTATCTTACACTCCGCCATCATGAATACATGTTAAGAAAAACTTGGCCTTGAAGGAAATTAAGAATGAACAAATAATGAGCAACCAAGGTTTTGTCATCATGAAAATAAGTATTCGTGTTAAAAAGGCCCTAGTCATGGTTAAATTTATTCACTATGTATAGGAATTCAGAAATAATACTTTGCGGGCATAGCTACAATGAGAACACATGCACAAGGGATCACATAAAATATCATTTCAAAATGGTCTTTGCTCACTTGTGTAAGTTTCAGTATTAGACCTCCAAGCCTAGATTTTCTAAAGGACACGTGTTTACTATAAATGGGAAAGTGATCTTGTCCTTCGCTCCTCAGGGGCAAATGCTTTCCCTAAGGGGCTGCACACAGTCCACTGTGACCCTCCTGCTGAGTTTTATTATGCATTTATATCTGGACCTGTTGATACAGCTGTCTCTATATCCCTGTGTCTAACCTTTATCTGTATCTGTACTTACATATGTTGAAGCATTTGTTTTTTCTGTTTATTCCTTCTTCTACCCATTCTCTGTATTTTTCTTTCAAACCTCAAAATTAAGGTTGCATTTTAAGATTTTCTTTTGATTCAAGACTTTTATGTCTCTAAGCCCAGAAGAAATTCTTTTCCCCAACTGTTAACTCTGCCAATGTCCCCCTTTGCCCCCCTCTCTCCCTCTCTCTGTCTCTCTCTCATCTCTCTCTTTCTGTCTCTCTGTCTGTGTCTCTCTCACTACCTCCATCTCTCTGTCTCTCAGGGGTTCAGATGATCTTCCACACCTTCCACCTGGAGAGCTCCCACGACTACTTACTCATCACAGAGGACGGGAGTTTCTCGGAGCCAGTGGCCAGGCTCACAGGGTCGGTGCTGCCCCACACCATTAAGGCAGGTTTGTTTGGAAACTTCACTGCCCAGCTTCGGTTTATATCAGACTTTTCGATTTCCTACGAGGGCTTCAATATCACATTTTCAGGTATGTTGGAGTCTTCTCTGGCAATACTTGTACTGTTTGTGTGAGCGAGTGTGTGTGTGTGTGTGTGTGTGTGTGTGTGTTTACACGTAAACGGCCAACCATTGAGAAGCTCTAGCTGGGTGGAGGAGGAGTTGAGATGCAAGGGCAGCAGCCTGGCGTCCACAAGACACCATGCCTCACATTGACTGTAAATTCTCATCCCCCCAAATTTGCTAATATCACTATTAGTCTATTAGCAAACTGTTAGTCTCTCTTGTTATCAGTTCTATCAAAATCTCTGAGGAAGCTGTCCTTGTTGGGAGACATACTCAGAATTAGCTGTGGTCTGATTATTTTGAATCCTACCTTCCAGGAGATGCCATACTTGTACTGAGAACCACCTTTAGAGTGAAAAAAAGTATGAACACATGCAGTCGAGGATGAGCTTCTTATTGACTTTAATGCCATCATACATGGCAGCAAAATGATACTCCAAAATTAAGAAACATTTTCACTTTTAATTATAAAACATAGATAATATTTGTGAGGGATTTATGTTGTTTCAGGCATTATTTGTATGGGTTAAATTGTTTAATTTGAATGATGTTAAGAATGGTATTAAGATATTTCTTTCTTAATTCCATGACTCCCAGCACACAGCTACAAGCTACACAGCTACAAGGAGTCTTTTGATTACAAAAGTCAGAGTGCAACTCTGAAGCTGACTCCTTTCGTAAACTCCCTAAAAAACAAGCAAGCAAACAACAGAAACAACAAAACACACTTTTCTGGGTCTTTGTAGCTCTTTGGGGCAGTTTTAAAATATTTTTAAATATTAAGACTAAACTGGCATCACTTTTTGAACATGCAGAACAATTCATTTGGTCAAAACCAGTAGAAGACAATCTATAAATCTTACACAAGGAATGGCTTTCATCAAGACTGTGTCACACACATGCTCAGACAGTCTTTTTAAAGACAAAATACACCTTTGATTGCAAAGCTGATTCTAAAGGAAACGTATTCTTTAGATATGCTAAAGGAATCATTTCATCTGCAGGCACGTTGCCTTGAAACTGGGCTGTGAACAATTGCCAGTGACGCTAACACAATGGAGTTTATTCTTTGTGCCCAAATAAGTAACCACTTTATTATGCAACTGAAGCATTTGCCCTTTTGGAGACTGTTCTCATATCTGTACAAAATCAGTATGCTGTTATATCCGGATTTTTTTCCTTGTTAGTCCAGTTTATTTCTGTCTTTTCTGGAAGGTTTATTAAAGGGTCATTTCTCAGTTATGTCTCCCAGTCAGTGTCGCCGTAGATACTAATGGAAATATGGGGGGAAAGGGCTCCTTATTCAAGTATGTTTAGGTCGAGCCGTCCACCCTCCCTGGTCTATCTTGAGTGTCTGCTACTGACTGCTCTCTGTGCACACTTACTATTCCAGCCTTCCTTCTCCATGCCTCCTATGATACTACTTTTTGTTTTTGTTTTTGTTTTTGTTTTTGTGGTATGCGGGCCTCTCACTGTTGTGGCCTCTCCCGTTGCGGAGCACAGGCTCCGGACGCGCAGGCTCAGTGGCCACGGCTCACGGGCCCAGCCGCTCCGCGGCATGTGGGATCTTCCCGGACCCGGGCACGAACCCGTGTCGCCTGCATCGGCAGGTGGACTCTCAACCATTGCGCCACTGGGGAAGCCCTGATACTACTTTTTGAATGCCAACTTTCTGTGAATTCACATAGTTTCCTGGTCATTCTCTTCAAAAGATGAGAATCTGGACAACTTAGTGCCTTTACAGATGTGGTTTCCTCTTCATTCAACACCCTTCTTCAGGGACTTCCCTGGTGGCATAGTGGATAAGGCTCCACGCTCCCAATGCAGGGGGCCCAAGTTTGATCCCTGGTCAGGGAACTAGATCCCACATGCATGCTGCAACTAAGAGTTCACATGCCACAACTAAGGAGCCCGCCTGCCGCAACTAAGACCCCACGCAACCAAATAAATAAATAAAATATTAAAAACACGAACCCTTTTTCATTCCTCACCAGGCAAAACTGCATGCAGATCAAGCACTGTCTGTTGCTCGCAGTCATCTCCTCTTCCTTGAGCAGAATTGTGTTCCTCCTGCCTTCCCGTAACACTGTTTATATACCAAAATGGTGTGTCTTTCAACATTATCTTTCCATATTTGTATCCTTCACTGTACAGTGAAGATCTATTCATGTGTCTTCTCCCGTTGTTGCACCATCAGTGCCTGGGAAAGAGTACAGAGTGCTCATTCTTTTATTTAGTTATTTATTTTTAATTCAGTGAGTGTTTGCTGAGCACCTACAAGGTACCAAGAATTATTCTAGGCCCTGGAGACACAGTAGGGAATAAAACAAAGGGCCTGCCTTCATAGAGCCTGTAATCCAGTAGGGGAGATAGTAACAGGGGATGCTATCAGAAAGAATAAAACAGTGAAGGAGTTAAAAGATGCTGACGTGTAGAGAATTGCCACGGTAGGTCTATCTGATAAGCTGACGCTTGATTTCAAAAAAGTCAAAGAGCAGGCCAGGCTGCTATAGGGGACGTGGTCCTCAGAAGAAGCAAGAGCAGCAGTGGGAGTGTGCGGGCAAGTTTAGGGTTAAAGAATGAGGTCGCTGTGGTCAGAGCCCGGTAATTGAGAAGGTCATATAAGTACCTTGGCTGTGAATTGTGTTATGCAAAGCCATTGGAGGGATTTGAACAGGGATGGACATGATCTGACCATTTTCAAAACTCATTCTAAGTAACATCCAACGTTAACACAGGATCTTAGGTAAGATGCTGTTACACAGTAAGCCCCACAGGAGACAGCAGAAGCTGAGGCTGCGGGGTTGGTGCTGGAGTGAAGTGGACCAGGTCAGCTGGGATCGAATGTGTCTGAAATACAGACAGGGGTCAAGGTCTTCGTCTCTGTGAATGAGGATGCCATGCTTCACGTGGCAAACACAGGGACTGAAGCAGGTTTGGGAGGAAAAATATAAAATTTTGCTTTGGGAAATTGTAGGTATATATCCAAGAGGGGTTGTCAAGAGTCTTGAGTTCACAGAGAGGGTCAAGTCAGGAAAAAAATAATTGAAGTTCATCAATAAATACACAAAATTTAAAGACGTGGGGCTGGGTAAGCTGGGAAATGAGTGTAGCTGCACAGAAAGAAGGTACTAGGTTTTAGTTGGGGCAGGACATTTTGGTGCAAAGATGAGGACTATTCAAATCATGGACTGAGAAGGTGGGACTCTGAGCTAGGAGGAGAGAAGGGATAACCCTCCAAGGAGGAAGAGGGCTTCCACTGTGTAAGTAGGAGGAGGCAAGGCTTGGTGAGCGGGCTCACAGTGGGAGGCCGCGGTGGCTCTGGTCTGGAAGCGAGCCCGCTGGTGGGTGGAGAGGGACCGGGAAGAGGTGCCGTGGAAATAGAACGTGGAGCGCCTCTGAGGAGCTGGTGCCGGAGGTGCCCCACTAGGTGTGGTGGCTGTGGTCGTCGTGAGGTCATGAGAGTGGTTTTTATTCGGTGGATTGCTGTGTTGCATTCTTATAATGGGCCCTGGAACACATGTCTGTGTGCTCATGGGAATGAGACTAGAGAATTGATGAAGGAAAATAGAGTAAGTTCTAAGAACAAAATCTTTGAGTCAGGGAACTTGGAATCCTGAGGGCAATACATTTTTCTTCTGCTGGATGCCTAACTGGAAACGTATGCTGTGCAAATACACACTGTGTAATAGCCCATAAGTGACAGTTGACACAAGAGGACCTTTATGTGACCTTGTGTGGGAGGGTGGAACTAATCCACACCTCTAATCTCACGGTGTTGGGTCAGGCTTCCTATTTCAGTAGGTATTTTTCAGAGGACATCAGTCAAAATATGAAATAAAAATATACACAAAGAACCATACGATTACAGTGTTTTTCTCTATAATACAATAGATCTAGCACAAGTAATAGCAAACTGTTCTCTTATTTGGCAAGAGTTTTCAATTGCTTTTAAAGAAATGACAGCAAAGATGTGATTCGAGTTGAGAGTATATAGTCTATTAGGAGGAGAATGACTTCTGTCAGATGAAGATAAAGTTCCCTGGATTGTGACAGCTTTATTTTACTATTATTTCCTAGAAAGTCTACCATTATGTTTTGGTATGACAAATAAATATTTGTTGAGTTGAATTGAATGATATTACCTTTTTTTTTTTCCTTGCTGGATCATACTAAAGATAGGTCAAATTAATGAGTATATCTCCACAGTGGTGAGAGTAGTTTGAATATGTTAGGGATCCAGAATAGAGTTTTTACCTAAATGAAAAACAGGATAAAGACAATGTAGAAAGCGTGGAGCTCAGATGTTGACCAATAAGTTGGGTGAGATGAGGGAAAAACTGGAGCAGAGATTTCCTCTTCATACGGGGTTGGGATGCCAGTGATGAAACTTGTGGATGATGGGAATAGAAAAGATGGATTAAAATGGAGAAATATTGGGGGAGATGATGGTTTGGATTTAATATGTTCCTTGAGAATACAGAATCCACACTTTAGAGTCAGAACTTGAAAGATAGTAGTTGGAAATCAGAAAGCAAAGGCAATATCTTTTCAGATGAAATAGCACAGTTTCCCCACCACCATAGGAAAAACTTTCGTCTCCCACTCATTGCAATAATGCTCATCCTTTAATTGACGCTTTAACCTCTTTGAAGCTCTTTCCACCATTCAGACCCCTAATGGTGGCCCACTGTTTGATCCTGTTTGAGTAAACACTGGGCATTACACGCTGAGAACACAGCAAGAAGGATCAACAACACACTGAATGATGGCCCATGAGACCCATGACAACCAGAGTGCAGTTGTACCCATATATAGAGATTTGAAAGAGTTGGTACTAAAGAATGAGACAAATACAAAATGCTGTTATTAGTACTGTTATTTTGGACATTTAATCCCCAAATGCAGCAATACACCAGACATTATTCTTTTTTTTCTTTTTAACTAAATTTAGCACTTTCTTCCTGGGTAGTTTACAGAAATTTCTAGCAGGATCCAGAATATTTTTCATTACGCATCAATAAAACATGGTTTATAAATTGAAAAATAGACGGGAAAAGGTTTTGCTATTCCATACTGAGGTGTATTTTAGGGGTGAAATTGGTTATGATAATCTTTCCGCCCTGTGAAAAAACCCTGTGATACTGCTTTTAGTTTGTTCTCCATTGGGTCTTGTTTATCCAAAGCACCTTTAAGAGGACAGTAACTGATTTTAGCAATTAGGCGTATCACTAAAATAATTTCATACTGTTAAAGTGACAGTTTTGAGTGGATCATGTTATTATAATGTTATACATTTATTTTTAAAAATACTATATTCCATTTGTCAGAAAACTCACAGTACAAAGGAAGACAACCCGTATGACAGTTACAGCAGAGCCTGGGGGGGAAATATATATATATGTTTATTTTTTAAGTAATAGCACCTTTTTATTCTTGCTAAATAATTTTTGAGTATTTAGCCGGGTTCCCACGAGTGCACTCTGTCTCTTCATGTCTCAGAATATGACCTCGAGCCTTGTGACGATCCTGGCGTCCCTGCCTTCAGCAGGAGAATCGGTTTTCACTTCGGAGTTGGAGACTTTCTGACGTTTTCGTGCTTCCCAGGTTATCGCTTAGAAGGCGCAACCAAGCTCACGTGCCTGGGCGGGGGTCGTCGTGTATGGAGCGCATCTCTGCCAAGGTGTGTGGGTAGGTGGTCACGTGCTTTCATTTCATTCCCCCGGGGGGCAGGGCGGTGCGGTCAGCGGTCAGCGTGAAGGAACCTGCCAGCAAGGGAGGACAGGAGGCCTGCACTGGGCGGGCGCTCCGCTCCCCGGGGAAGCGGAGGAGGGGCCTCTCTGGGCTGTGGTTACCTCATCGGTGAAGCCAGCCCCTTTCAGCCCCAAGACGCCCTGGCTGAAGAGGAGTGAAACTGAAGCATGTGTCAAGGATATTTATGGAGAAAAAAAAAAAAAAAAAAAAAATATATATATATATATATATATACACACACACACACACACACACACTATACCTGGGACAAAAGACAAAATAAAAGCTAGAAGCCATGCTGTATTAACACAACCTTTGACAATTCTGTTGCTTAAAAGCAGTGGTATCACCTGGTATAATGATGGGGACAATTTAAAATACTCGTTTTGTTGTTTTTTTACACTTTAACTCTGATTAGATGATCGTGCATACTCTCGCAAAGTGGGCGTTGTAGACATTTTAATGCTGAATTAGCTTTTTCACAGTGTTCTTGAAGAATTCAAGAGGTCATTCCAGAGAGTAATAGGAATCTTTATTTAGGTACTTGAAACTAGGCACTGTGCTAAGATGGAATTAAGATGCCCATTCAGTGGGGTGTATTTATTGTTAATCTGAACCTGTGCTGCTGTAGGGAGTTCCTCAAATCGTGGTGGCTCAGTTTAACTATGGAATCTTGGCCGCAGGTCTAGAGGGTCTGGTCATCAGCCCCAGAGGCAATATCTGGTAACTGTCACTTGGCCACGTTGCTCAGCATGTAAAGGGCGTACAAGCTGTCCTTTAAAGTCACAGAAACTGGCTAATGTAGCATTATGACATTTGTCTAGTGATGAACCATGGACCCCCTTAATTGTGAGCCGTCTGAGTCCTTGAGGCACCTGTGATCTTACCAGCTGATAAACTAGAGGCAGGTGGGAAAGTTGTGAAAATAAGATTTCATAACCCATAAAAATGCTAAGCTGTTAACTTAGTAAACCAGATTTTTCTAATGCACAGAATCTCTTCAGTTATTTAGGAATATTATGTGGTTCAAAAGTTAATATACTGTCTTTTTGTGTTCCAGTGTGCCATAGATAGTAGGATAGTGAGGCCTTCATTATAGAAAAATTACACAAGTGAACATGAATCAAATCATCTTTATCTCTTGCCAGGGCACATATCTGATCTTTCTATGATGTGGTTTTCTCCTAAAACAGTAGTTCTCACTTTTTTTTTTTTTAGTTATGATTTTTATTTGAGATTTGGATGCCAATTTTGAACACTATCTCAAGAAAAAAAGATACAATATTTTCTAGATGATCCTAGATGTTCCCAGAGTTGCCTAGAATCCATATGCCCCAAATTGGAAACTACTGAGCAAGATAGTTTAAAATCTGGGGGAAAAAAACTCCCAACTGAATGAAGTCAAAGCCTTAATCCACATATGTAACATTGTCTATTGATTATAATATTCCATTTGCATTCTTCTATTATTTTGTCTAGATTCATTATCTTTACACTCTTAATCTTGTTATTTGGGGTTTTACACTGTTGCCTAAAGTATAAAATGAGGAGTAACTGGGGTTGAAATAATGTTTATTGAGCACTGATTCTAGACCAGCACTGCTCTGAGCTCTCTCCATGTGTTATCTTATTTAATCCCCCAGACACCTCTATGAAGTAAGCGCTATTATTGTCAGTTCCATTCTACAGATGGGAACACTGAGGCACAAAGAACTTAAGGCCTTTGCCCACCGGCACACAGCCAGCAAGATTCCAACACAGGGCACCTAAAACCAGGCCTTTCAGCCCTGCTTTGCACTGAGAGAATGGCCTGGCGGGGCCGTTCTGTATTTCACCTCTTTTATTTCACCTCTTGTATTTTACCTACTGCTTCCTGACTTTCCTTCCAGCCCATCTGGCCACGAGAGACCTTTAAATAAACATGTTAGTAAAGCACTAAAATCCACCAGGTGACCCACGTGGCACCTGGGAGTTCTCATTTCTCCCTTTCTCTCATTCTCCACATCGGATTAGTTGCTAGTTCTGAAGATTCTGCCTCTCCCCAGCTCTCCAGGGAGGCTCCCCGCCCATCCTCTCTGCCCAGCCTTGCAAAGGCTTCACATCCTTGCAAAGCTTCACAGCCTTGCAAAGCTTCACATCCCGAAGATGCTTCCCACCTCCAGGACAGCGCCAACCACTGTTGCCGCAGTCCCCAGAGTGATCTGTCCGAATTCAGAACCTCACAGATTCATCCCCCTTAACAGAACCCATGAATCAGCTCCCATAATGTGCAGAACAAACCCTCCACTCGCCGGGGACGCAGGCCCCTTATTCACTGGCCAGACTCTCCGACGTCTTGCCCAGCTCACTCGACCTGAAACTGCCCTGGTTCTCTCTTATGCTCAAGCCTCTCCCTACACTGCTCCCTCATTTACAACGTGCACCCCCTTTTCTGCCAGGCTGACTTTCTCATTTTGGAACTCACCTCCCATGTAAACTCTTTCTACCCGCTTACCCACCGGCTGGAGAGGGACCCTCCAGGATAACCACTGTACTCCAGTAAACTTGTCTTCCTATTTCTGTCTCTCCCGTTAGGCTGACCTTTCCTTACAGTGGAGGCTGCCTTAGCCCTAAATCCAGCTCTGTGCCTTATTCAATACATGTTTGTCAAACAAATAAACATTATTTCTCTTGGAAGCTCCTATCTTGATCTCAAAGTTTGATTCATTAGGACGCTGTGTCTGTCTTTCTTCCTGTAAAACCATAGAAATAAGAATAATCTATCCCTAGACCAAAGTTGCAAATCCAATCCAAAGATCACAGGTGACCCTGGAGGAGTGCCAAGTGGATTATGAGAATGCTCCTTTCCCTTTTTCTAATAAACATCTGGTGGTAAATAGAAGTTCTAGTGAACACCTGGGCTGAGAAGCGGCCCTGTGAGATGAGGGGCATTGCAAAGCCTCGGTAGTATTTAGGGGGGTAAGTTCTTCAGCAACAGAATTGGAATCCAGATTAGCATGATGAGTAAGCAGATTGAGAGAGTATAGATTTTCATCTACTGTGTTACTATCAAATAGTAAATTAATATCCCCAATAAAATATTTATTGATATTGAATATTTATTATTGCTTACAAATAATATGGTTAGTGCTGTGGATGTGGACTTCCAGCTTCCAGAGCTGTGAGAAATAAATGTTATTTTATTTATTTATTTTTTTTTTTTGCGGTACACGGGCCTCTCACTGTTGTGGCCTCTCCTGTGTGGAGCACAGGCTCCGGACGCGCAGGCTCAGCAGCCATGGCTCACGGGCCCAGCCGCTCCGCGGCATGTGGGATCTTCCCGGACCGGGGCACGAACCCATGTCCCCTGCATCAGCAGGCAGACTCTCAACCACTGCACCACCAGGGAAGCCCTAAATGTTATTCTTTAAGCCTCTTGTCTGTGTTCTGTTACATCACCCAGAGCTGCTAAGACCATCTCATGGGTTGATGCTTTTGTACAGAAGAATTAACTGAAAAATCAATTGACTCCTTTCTATTTTGTTCATTTAATTTTAATAAGTTTAGTTCCATTACAAAACTCTCAATGACAATTCAATTTTAATTGCAGTTTCAGGAGGTCCTTTATAAAAAAGAGCAAATGATTCATTTTAAGGGAAATTATATTCATTCATCTTAAAATCACTTTAAATGGATTTTGGGAAGAACTGAAAATTGATCCATTTAATTGCTCTAGGAATGGAGATTTGCAATGGATGTCTGAAATCAAGTTCAAAGAATTTCTGAAATTCTGATGATTTACATTTTGTAACTTTCTGAGCATCTGCTCTTTACCATTTGTTGTGTTTCACTTAGTTATCTCCTGTGGGACAGCGTCTCAGGCTTTAGTGCACCTTCCTCAGTCTTCTTGACACGTTTCAATTCTTGCATTTGGAAATGTGTTGCATTCGTCTTTGTGCACTAGTTGATTTAATTCGAAATAAATTTAAGTCAGTGGCCTGCCTCAGAAACAGGATCCCAATGCAGGCATTCCTGTTCCACGGCAGGACATTCTGTGAGACATTGGATTAAGACGTTCGGAAGTTGTGTTTCCCACAACAGCCTCATGTTCCTACTCTTTTGGAGTCATACATTCATACATGTTCCTCGTGGGTTACTTAACATCTATAAATGTAATTAATTATCACTATTGTATTTTGACAAACATAATGTGGTTATTACCAGACCAGCTGGAGTTCAGATCACAGCTCCACCAACGCCCCCCTCCATGTGATCTTAAGCAAGTTAATTATTAACCTAACACTATCTCAGTTTCTTCATCTGTAAAATGGATTTAGTGTTGATACTGACCTCATGGAATTGTTATATTTATTCAATGATATAATAGTTATAAAAATGCACTCTGTGCAAGTGACAAATAGACCAAAAGAAAAACAGATGGCTGTACCCAGCTGGGCAAAGTGTTAGTACATTTTATAGGCTCTACAATTACTTGTTTGATGATCTTCCAGTGTGTTCCTCTGGACTGGGAATTCTAGAATTTGTTGACATGTCCATTTTCACACTACAACACTCTGTGTTTTCCTTTAAAGTGTTTAGGATTCACTGTTTTCTTTTAGTGCATCTCCTCTTTTCCAAACAGATGTTTATCAGGACACCTCTGCGCTCCAAACCCTCCAGGGATCCTGATTCAGTGACACCCATACACCCACTGCCATCTGGTTCAGTCTCTCTTTACAGCCAGATCCCCTAAGTCCTCTCAAATGTTCCCCTGCTTTGTCGCGCCCGTAAGGCCACCTGAACACCCACGTGTCTCACACCTGAGACTTTGCCATGTGCCATAGCTCCAGGTCCCCGACCCGCATTTCTCACCAGACCTTTGATGTTGCCAGCCTGCTATGGAACCAAGTCAGAATGAACCAAGACCCTCAAGACCAAATGGCTGATCACGTTCAGCCTGTAAAAGGTCATATTTTCTTATTGGTCTTCACATAAAATCAGAAAACAACTCCAGCAGCAGCCACGCATGTTCATCGGAATAGTGTCAAACACAAATAACTGCCTAAAACCGAGGAAAGTAACAATTTAAAAAAATAAAAGTAATTACATGATGATCTACATGAAAATCTTTGAAGAATATAAAGTGATACAGATATAAATCAAATAGTAATAATGCATATTATATGTCTATATTAAATAAAACACTATAGTAAAATAGGCTTTTTAAATTGATGTTTGTATACCAGGTTTGTATACTCTACAAGCAATTTCATATTCTTGGGGAAAAATTTGAATAAATACTATCTTTTAAGTCCTGTACTGTACACTCTAGAATAATGAATTCTGACCTTCCACTTCTAAGTGCACGTGCCATGTATGTTTAGGTTCACTCACAGATGTATCATGAGTAAATTAATTGTTACTGCTTATTCACTTAGGAACTTTACTTGCATCTCAGGTTATGAGCACTAGTTGCCCTGACGCTAGTGGAGGTTTTGTGTTCAAGAGGCGAGTATAAAGTGAGCGGAGACGTGCCGGTGAGGCGGCTGGCCCTTTTCCGCGTCTTTCTACCAGTTACAGCAATGGCCTTGTTCCTCTGCCAAGAATTACTGGTTACGACCGGCCAGTTAATCTCCCACACTCATTACTTCGATGTCGTGTAGACTTGCACTTAATCAGCACCACTTATTATATATCTGCTTTAGAAAAAAATCCCAGAATCCAAATCTTCACAAAAAGACATGTAAAATTACATCTTTAGATTTGATAAATTTTTTCTCCCTGGCTACCCAAATGCTAAAGCCTTCTTTCTAGTCCTACCTTTTTGTTGTATTATGAGAAATAAATGGTTAATATCCTAAATGCTAATGTGAAAACAAATATAACCTCAGTTAATTGGTAACTTAACTTTTATCCTATCTGGATAAAATCTTTAAAAGTATACTGTCTTCTACAACAAAATTTTGCTCTGCTAGTTTCATTACCAATAATTATGAATAATATTATGAACTTTTAACTATAAAGTATATCCATCATTAATTAGCATTTTTTAAAAGTCCACAATTCTTTTCCTAAGCTAAGCACTTAGAGGTTATATCAAATCAATAATGAGTCTGTACTAGTGGTGTGACCTTGGGAAAAACGACTTTTGAGCTAGTCTGTGCTTCAGTTTCCTTATCTGTGAAACGGGGTTTATTACCTCATCACGTAAGGTTATTGTGAGGGTTAAATGATTTAATGTAACTGAAGAACTTAGAAAAATTTGTGACATATACCATTTACACATCAGCCTTATTGTGATAGACTGAGTCTACATTTAAAAAAGGATACTCCTGAGCCTGGAAAATTCTCTGTGTGGCAAGTCTGTCAAGGAGAAGAAGGGAATAGAAACAAAGTGGTGTGAAGACCCAAAGAAAGGAATTCCACCCATAAGAAGAACAAGAGAACACATCTGCCGGACGTAGGAGCAGAGCCTCCAGACAACAGAGAGAGAGGTGTAGGCTCCCCTGCCTCAGGAAGGGGAAAGCACGCCCTTCCCAGGATCACAGGGCTGGAGCCCATCGGAGTGGGTCTCCTTGGCTTTGCCTTCCTCATGGGACAGCCCCCTGAAGACACACAGGGACTTCTTGCAGGCAGTTTTCACAGTTACCCCAGAGTGGCAAAGCTCTCATGCCACATTTTGGGTTCAAGGTGTGTGGACTCAGCACTGTGTTGAGCTAACTACCCCGGGCGTCCTTCAACCCGCCCTCTGGCCCCTTGACCTCATTCAGTCAAGAAAGAAGACCGCTCATCTCCTGATGGCCAGAGGGGGGCCCAGGGCCCTTATTAGCCCTTTTACCTCCTGCCCACCTCAAAGCATGTTTGATGCAAGGCTGCCCACACCTCACAGTGGATGTTCAGTGAACACAGTGCACGATGGATCTCATGCAGTCATATATGCAGTAAACCCAAACCCACACAACCAGTTACAGTAGCCATAAAAAGTATCCCTTCCAAAGTATCCCTTAGACTAAAAATGGTCTAGTTGCCACTCTATCGGTATTTATTACGTTTTCAATTGCAAGAGATGTTTTTTCAAACTTACAAAGTAATAGATAAAAAGACATAAATTTGATTTTTGAATGATTTCCTTTATTGATCACTGTCCAATTCAATTCTAAATAAAAATTCTTAGTGCTTGTGATAGGTTCCATATTCTGGTTATCAGAATTCTATGAGTTTCTTCTTTTATCCTCTTTACGTCCAATATCTTTAACGAGTTTGAACCCCTTGCTGTTTGATCCACAGAGCAGCCAAAGGGGGACCTTCTGCTTTGCTGTTTCAGTGTTCTTTTCACTTATTTTGGCTTTTATGTTAAAAATCGCCATTTCTTCAGGAAAGAAAAATGGTATAAGAATATGCAATAAAGCCCATGAATGATTACCATTTCTCAAAGAGATTACTTGCCCAAAGTGCTTGTTGAATTTAAGAGATGAAGCCGCACATCGTCAGTCTCAGAATTGCTGAGAATCACCAGATTCTTGACATGAAAGGACATCCACGTCCCAGCCTGAGCAAAAATGAAAGTCCAAACACAGCCTGAGAGACACACCACTTGCCTTTCTCACCATAAAAATGTTTCTTAAAAAGTATTAAAATTACACAAATATATGAATATATAATAATAGTAATTATAGCTATAATTTTAAAGTTATTCTTATAAAATCCCATTGCCATGTTTTGGGGTCACCACTTCCCTGTGCTTCTTTCTCAACACTGTTTCCCATGAAACCCTCCTTCAGGTCCTTACGGGGAAAGATCAGGGGCAGGTGAGCCAAGTTCTCCTGTGTTTCTCTCCCTGATTTTCTCCCCGACCCTTCTACGTGGGGACATCATGAGATTCAAGGGCGCAAGTCATCATGAGCTGATCCTGAATCTCCAGCTTATTCCTTCCATCACTCAGGCCAGGGAAGGCTCGTGGTGTAGCTGATTTCAGTGATTGTCGGAGAAGACGGGGATGTCAGAGACTTGGAATTATGAAAACGGGCGTGCACAGGACATCTGCCACAGTTGTGTGATACCTCAAGCAGCCCCCTTAGACTGAACCCTGTCCCCCTTCTCTCACCCCCGTTACATGTAGGCATTTTACTGATTTTCAGTTTCCAAGTTGATCATTATTCTTCACACTCAGACTTACTTTGTTGAAATTTTAAAAATCACTGTGCTTTTCACATAGTGTGGCCAATAAGTTATTTCATGCAGAATCACATGGAGCGCTCTTGTCACACAGACACACACAGGCATACACACAGAGATACACACGCACATGCATACACAGATGCACACACATCATACATATACAAACACATACACAGAGCAATTTTATTATTTTATGATTGTTTTGGACGAATAGAATTTTAGGAGTTAGCCTCTCACTTTCATAGGTGAGGAAACAGGTGCTGAGAGTTTAGGTGACTTTCTCCAAGTTGGCAGAAAGTGGAGAGCTATATTTATTTTCATTTTTACTCTGATTAAAGTTCTTTATGCAAATTTGGATGTAGAGGTGAATTGCCCTCTCCTTTCGTCAAGGGGAGAAGAACATATTTTCTGCCGCCGAAAGGGCTTCCGTCCCAAGACAGGCAGATGGGCTCAGTGCTGTGAGACAGTAGCAGGGGACTCAGTGGTTTGGTCCACGGCTAGAATCCCCTTTAAATGCATCCAGGTTGAGGCCACAGAATACCAACGTGGGAAAACTGCATGGACATAACTGTCGAGTCAGCACATTGGAATTGGCGGGGATGCTTCATGAAGCAGAGATGGGGCACAGAGAGGTGACTGCCAGTGATACAGCCAAAGTGCTCGGGCATACCTATTTTATTCTAGAATTCTTTGTAAGTTAGGAGTAAGATGCATTCTATTAAAAGAAATAAAATCTTGAAAATAGGATGAATGGGGGTATCTTTCCTGTCCAGTGGATAAAACAGTAGAAGGAAGTCACTAATCTATAAAAACAATATAGTGCTAGCAGATACATTGAGAGAAAAGAGGGTTGTCATGATTTAAAAGTTTTTCTTTATTAAAATCAATAATTCCACTTTTGAATCCTCTTTCTTTTTTTAATGTCCTATTTATTTTAGCTGAATGTGGAGCAAGTGTCAAAGGAAATGAAGGAACATTACTGTCTCCAAATTTCCCATCAAATTATGATAATAACCATGAGTGTATCTATAAAATTGAAACAGAAGCTGGCAAGGGGATCCATCTCAGAGCACGAAGCTTCCAGCTGTTTGAAGGAGATATTCTAAAGGTAAAAAAAAATCTGTTTTAATAGGACTCCATCTTTCCTTCTCAAGGAATAAATATAATGTTGATCCATCTATATACGTAGATATATACATATATTAATGTATCTTTATATATACACATATTTTCCCAATTTGTTTATCCAGCTGGTTTGAGAAGGTGGCCTATAGTATCATGTGTATGTGGACTTTGAAATACCTAAGTCTATAATCCTGGATCTAAAATTTATTAGTTGTGTATTTTAGGGATATTATTTAACATTTTTAAGCCTTATTTTTCTTATATGTAAAAACATGCAATGGTACCTACCTTTTTGTGATGTTCTGAGGGTTAAATAATATAGATAACATATTTCTAGTATTGTTCCTAGCACATACTAATAATTGTAAAAAAAACTTGCAGGATCCCCAGACCAACCCTTTCTACAGTTGCTCTTGATTTGTAAATGTGATCATGACAGAGCATCCTTCAGAGCTAGAAGGATTTTGATGTGAGAGTAAACTCAAGCCCTGCCACTGTTGCTGGACCACAAAGCAGGGTTGATGTGGAGAAGCCAAGCCAGGATGAGGCAGAATCTCACTCAACCAGTCAGAGCTGTGTTCACAGGACTCCGAGGTGTGCTAGGCATGGGACCAGCATCAAGGGTCAGTGCAGTAGATGACTCAAAGCATCAGAGCCTCGGGGAACTGCTCCAGGTGGAGCACACCACTCACATTCCAGATGGACTCCAGGGAAACAGGCAGGGGGACGGATTCAGGGGGCATCCAGGTCTTGCCTTGAGCTCCAACTGCAAGTGCCCCCACACTTCTAAGACTTCTGAAATAGTTTCCACCTCTCCTGTGACTATTTCAGGAACCTGGGGACCTCTCTGGCTCTAGGGGCTGAGTAGTTGGCACTTGTAGCCCGAGCCTCAGGGCCTTGAAAGAGAGTGGCTTTGAGCAACAAAGACCAACACTGGCCATCATCCAGCCCATCCACCTGCTTGTTCCACTGGGAAGTAAGCGACTTGTCCAGGCCACACGGCTTGTGTATGGCAAGAGAAGGACACATCTCATCCCGTTTCTAAAGTTCTAGGGTTTTTCAGTCATATGTACATCTACATGGACACACACGATGCTCCATCTCAGATGCAGTAGATTTGACTCACTTGAAGCTGTGAGCATTAAGAAGCTATGCAAAGATCCTGCTAAGAGGGGAAACTTAGTGCCCTCCAGGTGTGTCCTCTGTTTGCACAGTGGATAAAGTGGGGTCGCTGGTAGGTTCCGTTATGTGCACAGGTCAATAGAAGCTTCCAGACTCAAGTGCTCATCACTTCCTCCAAGTCCACCTTTGACTATGCTTCAAGGTCATAATTTAGGAGAGAGGTTTTATTCTAGTTGTTCTTTCATTGTAATAGTCTTTTGAAAGCTCATGCTGGCAGTATGAGTCGCTGTAATTAAGAAGTGATTTTCAGGCATGAAACTAGTACATCCTCACTGATCTGAAAAAAAGTTAAATTTGCATCAAAGAACTGTTTTCTGAATTCTTTGATAACCTCAAATTTAGACATCAGTAAGCCTTTAAGGCAAACTTTTATGGAACAATTAACCATACTTTGGTGCAGGTGAGTGATTAGAGACACTGGATTAAATATACACTGGTACATATTACTGGAATGGAAGGAAGCAAATCATTTTCATTTGTGATTGTGTGCTGTTTAAACTTGTTGATTATAACAAAAAATCAAAAAACATCTTGCTTACCACCTTTACTTGCAGAGAAACTGTCAATCATCTGAAAAACCTAGATGCTGTGCAGACATACCTTTTATTGAGTATGCTAATAAATACCAAAAGGTTAAAAACATTTCAAGTGGGACTACCTTGAATTTTGAGCATAATCCCGCACACGTAGTGTGATCCATTAACAAAGACCAGAGTTTATGTACACACCCTCCCCCGCATAAACGTGATGCTTGCTTGTTTCATGTGGAAACACCGTGTAAGAGAAATACAGCTCTAAGGAGAGTGTCATGATAGGGATACGTAATGGAAAGCGAGGTTAGTTCTGGAAACAGAGCCCTCAGGTATAACTCCGGTAAAGTGGGGACGATTTCCCCAGTCCTTTCAGCATTGTCATTCCAGGATTCCTTGTGATGTTTTCTAATCTGTGCTTATCTGCTCTCTTGGCTATTCCACTCAGAGCATATGGCATTTATTATGTGCCAGGCTCCAAGGAGGGTCTGTAGCGCCAATAGTTATAGCCTTGTATTAACATATGACCCAAGGAACCTTTTCCTAATGACCGAAAGGGACACTGATCCCAGCTGCTTGTAGATGAGGATATACAACTAGGAGGTTTTGTGCTGAACTAAACTCGCTTGTTACTAATTTAATTGGAAGTAAACATCAAGTGTTTTGCCTTCCAATACTATCTGGGTTGTCATTTGTGATACATGAGAAGCATGAATCCAGATTTTCACCTTGCGAGAGCTGACAACATAATATCCCCACTAGTCAGTTACTTTTCCGTTCAGAGATTTCTGCTGTCAAGCCCAGTGCTAACTGCTAGTGATGCAGATAAATAAGACAGAATTACTCTTCCAGAGATGCTTAATAATTCAGTGTGGCAATGGTTCATTTTTAGTGGTCTAGCTATGAGGATCCTGGAGCTAGACGCTGTCCATGTAAGCTATTAAATCTTGGAGAAGCACTTAGACAAGCTAAGACCAGTGGAGGTGACAGTGGAAAATGCTTCAGAGCTTTGAGGACCGAGCCTAAGTGTGTGTTTATTTCCTTTAATGCTCCCTCATCTCCATGGATTTCTATGAATCACAGAGAATTACATGACATGTGGAGTAACGTAAGACCTTGCTGGAGAGGCCTGGACACTTTATTTTTGAGCCAGCATGCTCTGGATTTTAAAACTCTTTATAATCTGGGTGCCAGCAACCTCGCTATCAAATGAATCTATGTTAAGCCAAACAATGATTTTTCCTACACTAGCTTGTTGCTAGCTTGCATGAGAAGTTATAGGGTATTTGATTTTCCTACTTGAGCATATGCATATTTAATTAAAATGAAATCAAATAATGATCCATAAAATTAATTCTTCTAAATGTGTTTTCTCCATTTAGGAGTATGAATTTGTAAGTCTGTCAAGCAGCATTCATGGTTTACATATGCATTAGAGAAGAGCAGGAGAAGAAAAGTAAGAATCTGTGTGAGAAGGAAAAGAAGTGAGAGAAATAGGCAGATATGGGGGAGGCTACCAGGGGCTTTGATATGCTTTATTTAGATAAGATATCTTTTATCGAAAAGAACTGGATGTTCTCCAGTGTGATGTGATACATTTTCATTCTTTCTTCTAAAAAGCCCTTATCCATACCAGCAGTTCCTTGCCATGAACCATTGCAATGGTTTCAAGAGGCAAATGGATGAACCTTTGCCACGAAGCATTATAGTCTTGACCACTTAGCGGGGGTGTGAGGGGCTCAAAACTAAATTCTCCTAGAACATGAACGCTGTTTGCTCTGGCATTAGGAACGTGTACTGTGGGACGCCCCCCAATGCCCACGCCTTAAAACTGTCTGACGCAGTCTCCACTGGGGGAATGTGATTGGCAACCCTGCACTCCCAGTGTGCACCTGGGAAGTCATCACTTCGTGTCCCTTACCCGTGATGTCTGCTCAGAACCAAGCCCGGTCCACTTGCCTTCCAAATGTTCGGGGTATCCACCCAGGCTGTACAACCACCTGGAAAAATGGAGTCAGTCGCAAAATGCTTCAGAGCAAGATGACCTCTCTCTCTGATATCGGACATGACAGGATTGCTTTCCTACAACACATTCAAAACTAAAGTCACTGCAGGCTCAGGGGCTACAAAATGTGACAAGGTTTCAGCACCTCGACTTATAACAACACATTTGGATGGAGGAGGAGACATTCACACTGAACTATGGCACATCCTTCCACCCTTTGTAAGTGCCAGGCTTACAAAGGTGGACCATGCAACCTGGAAATGCAAATACATGATGATTTCATTTTAAATAAACACAGAATGTTCAGCTTGATGCAGATGAAATGATCTGGGCACAAATGGAATCTTTTGTCTTTAATGTTAACGGTAAAGATAAAACTTAAAGAAAAAAGGTTGTTTGCCAGTGTCTTCCATCCACTCAGCTTTCTATAAACTGTGTCACTTTTTAAATTACTGTATAAAATCATATCTTTGAAAATTTGGATTTCTTGTTAAAATTGCTAACATACAAACAGAATTAATTGATAAGGGGATTCGTGCTGTGAATTCTCCTCAGGTCTACGATGGAAGAGATAGTTCATCACGTCCGCTGGGGGCCTTCACTAAAAATGAGCTGACGGGGCTCATCCTGAACAGCACCTCCAACCACCTGTGGCTGGAGTTCAACTCCAATGGGTCTGACACTGACCAGGGTTTTCAGCTCACCTATACTAGTAAGTGCCATACGACTTAATCGTTTCACTTTACTTTTATTTTCTCAGGATACATCTGTTACTTTGCTGATATGATACATTTTAAATATCGATTTTTTTTCCTGGCCCCCGTCCTGTGTTTTGGATTGCTGTTTAATTCTGTACACTGTTGAGCAGGCAGTAAATTTAAACACATTATCAGAAGTAAGAGTTTGAAACGTGTTTATTTAGAAGTATTAGTATTTTCATAACATGACTGTACCTGAAAAGAAAATATTATGACATTTAAGAGATATTAGGGTTGGGCTTCCGTGGTGGCGCAGTGGTTGAGAGTCCACCAGCCGATGCAGGGGACGTAGGTTCATGCCCCGCTCCGGGAAGATCCCACATGCCGCGGAGCGGCTGGGCCCGTGAGCCATGGCCGCTGAGCCTGCGCGTCTGGAGCCTGTGCTCCGCAACGGGAGAGACCACAACAGTGAGAGGCCCGCGTACCGCAAAAAAAAAAAATGCTTGACTTAAAGAGATATTAGGGTTAAAATTATTGTGTGATTTAATGCACATTGACAAAAATTCATAGACAATATATGAAATATTTAAAATGAATGATATAATTAATAGTAATAGTCTTTGAATGCCTGCAACACATCAATACTTTTCTATTATATCTATCTATACATACACATATTAGATTCCGTACATTATGTAAAATAGATTACATGTGTGTAAAATATAATAATTTATACATATAGATACACACATGCACACATATAGGTGTGTGTGTATATATACCCTATGTTGTAAGTGCTTTCTTATCACAACTCATTTCCTCCTGAGAAAACTAAACACAAGTAATTGGAGTGTGTGTCCAGGATACCAGCTGTCTGAGTCAGTGGAACCAGGATTCGGTCTGTAGCTCACAGTTTTAAGCTGTGTTCTTAGTGCCCCCTCCATTAATATAATTAATATAAATCAATATGGAAAATGCCTTTTTTAAAAAAAAAGATGAATGTGAAGAAGACAGAGGAGCGTAAAACAAAGGAGGAGAAGGAATTGTTCTTTCACAAAGAGAAGTTGGATGTGTGATAACTGTCATTTTCAACATTTTTATTTCCAGAAAAATAAAGTAAAAAATATAGTTATTTGATATAGGTTATTAATTAAAATTAAGTAATAAATTAGCTAAAATGCTTAAAATATACAAGACAGTCCAATCCTTCACCAACCCGATGATTAAAAATCTTTGTGATACCAAATACCATGACATAAGAAATTAAAATTTTCGGATTTTTGAGCATGAAAGTCTATTAGTGATTATCAAGACTGATTCCTTTATTTGACAGATAAACAAATGAAGGCCTGAAAAATATAATAACTATCCCAGACATAAAGCTAACCCAGGTGCCTTAAAGGAGGATTAATTGCCTCAAATCCCCCTTGGTAGGTGAAATTACAGTTGAAGAATTATAATCCTTTTGACAAAAATAGAATTATAGTCCCATGGACAGGATGAGAAAACCCACATTTCACTTTCATGAATATAACCATTTAAAAGACTCTGTGAATTGAAAGCATACTAATTATATCATGTGCAAAGAAATTACTAGCAGTTATATTACCAAATAAATTTATAATTACAACTTTTGTTTACTAGAATTCTACTTTAGAGAATTTCATGCTCAAAAAAGTTTCAGAGAGTTCTTGTCAAACCAGTTTGCTTTGATTACAGATAAAATGTAAACCGCCATGATCTCTTTTTCTTCTACTGCGGGTTTTCCATCAAATGCTCATCAATTTTTAATTTATTACTCGGATGTGTCAACACACGCCTCCCAGTTTTTATACTGGTCTTACAGCCTTAGAGGAACATGGGCACATGAGAAGGAAGACAATGTGAAAGCTCTAGGCGCCTTTCTGAGTTTCCTGTGATGCACACCTGGGTCCCCCTCCATTGTTGCTTTGGCCTATCTGACAAATCGTGCTTCTTCCAATGGCTTGTAAGCAAAGAGCTAAAACCTTGGCCCGAGAGCTGTCCTCTCTCCTCTGTGCATCGTCACGACCTTATCCTCAGGGCCGCCCAAGTGTGGAGAGCTGTCCTCTCTCCTCTGTGCATCGTCACGACCTTATCCTCAGGGCCGCCCAAGTGTGGAGGTTGCTAAGCTCACAGCTACTTCCTAGGAAAGGTATCATGTTAGACTTCTACGTTACACTGCAGGACTTTTTCAGCCGTAGTTACCGCGTCCTGTTTTCCCTCTGACGATTTCCAAGGAGAGTAATTCTTGATTTGTGAGCACTCATTCCTCTCCTCTCATGGCAGTGCAAATTCAAGCCTGCTGGAATTTATAGTCGCTTTATTTATTTATCAGTGAGATGGGGGTTACAGGACTGTTTCCAGAATTCTTACATCCCCTTTATTTTCCAAATGGCAGTGAAGAAAGTCCATATACCCTAAAAATGTGTGATGGGATTGAAATTAGAGGTTGTAGCTTCCTTTGTGTATCATGCCCACCTTCCCTCGTCAAGAAGAGTTGCTTCCACATGTATACAATGGAATATTGCTCAGCCATAAAAAGAAACAAAATTGAGTTATTTGTAGTGAGGTGGATGGACCTAGAGTCTGTCATACAGAGTGAAGTCAGAAAGAGAAAAACAAATACCGTATGCTAACACATATAAATGGAATCTAAAAAAATTTAAAACAAAAAGGTTCTGATGAACCTAGGGGCAGGACAGGAATAAAGACACAGACACAGAGAATGGACTAGAGGACACGGGCAGGGGGAAGGGTAAGCTGGGATGAAGTGAGACAGTGGCATGGACTTATATATACTACCAAATGTAAACTAGATAGCTAGTGGGAAGCAGCCACATAGCACAAGGAGATCAGCTCTGTGCTTTGTGACCACCTAGAGGGGTGGGATAGGGAGGGTGGGAGGGAGACGCGAGAGGGAGGAGATATGGGGATATATGTATACATAGAGCTGACTCACTTTGTTATACAGCAGAAACTAGCACAACACTGTAAAGCAATTATACTCCAATAAAGATTTTTTTTTTTTTAAAAAAAGAGTTGCTTCCATGCGCTATTCTAAGCCCCTACTAGACAGCATGTGATGGTTGTCACTGTTTCTCCATGGCACCCTCCAGACTGTGAGGACCTTTACTGCTCCTCGCATTTCTCTGAGTAACTTTGAGAAACCTTGAAGCTGTGGATCTGTTTATGGGCACTTTCCAATTATATGGATTTTATTTTTATAACATAGCAGCACAGACTTTCTAAAAGAAGAAGAAAGAAATGTTGGTGACGGTTTCCAGTTATTTAGCTCTTAGTATAATCAATTTGATGGGAGTAACTATCTTTTCTGCCTGTTTTTCCTGTTTCCTCCACCTACAATAACACAGATGCTACCCAGGTGCAAGTCTTGTTTCCAGGATTGTCCTGGAGCTGGAACACACTGCCAGATGGAAAAAGATATTTGTAATATAGCACTGATGGTGCTGATGGCTATAATCAAAATATTATTGACTTCACATTAAATTCTTATGTTTAAACACTCGGTAATTAAGTTTAAGAAATCCCACGCTCCCACAATGTGGTTGAATACCTGAATCAAATCTTCATCTCTAAAAGATGGTTTGGAAATAATGAATGGCTGTAAAATGTTTTCAGCCAATTATTAAAGCTTAAGCCTATTTGAAGGCGCTTTCAACTATTTTCAGAAGACTTTTGTAATTGCCTCTTGCTCGTTAATTGCATTACTGAAGGAAACATTCATATTTAAATGTTTCAAATCCGTAATTAATCTATACACAAGTGGATTAGAAAAAGTCAACAGAGTAAATATATAGCTTAATAAACATCTTGAAGTTTTTCAAATGAGTACAAATCATTTTGTATATCCTCTAATATTTAGAGCGTACTACCCAATACCTTCTAATTTTACCATCTTGGCAATTCTGGGTCTTGGTAAATAGCTCCTTTTACTCTTCTTTGTAAGTTAGAAACTCAGTCTCCAAATCTGTAAGTGGTTTGCTGAGGCTTTTACCTATGGGGTGTTATAGCTGGGAGCCAATCCAGGTCTTCTAAACAAGGGCCAGAACTGTTGATGACCTTATTTTCAAATATTTTAGATGATCCCACTTTGATGAGTTCCATATTTATTGACTAATACTTACATATATAAAGGCATTGGCAAGGAAGAAAAGCCAGGCATCTTTGGGACAAGTAGGAATAAATGTATTAGTAAACAACTGCTGATTTCTGAGTAGTAGGTTAGAGCAACATACAACTGGAAAAGTTTACCTCCATTGGAAAACACTGCTTTTTACTACAGATTTGTCCATTTTCATAACAGATGATAGTCTTCTGAGCCTACAATTATGTCAAGTGGAAGCATAACCCATAAGCTCTTTTAGATCAGGGACAATGGGTGTTCATTTTTTATTCCCCTCTGTACCTCGCACAGATGTCTGATCTATAATATTAAAAGCTTAGATTGGATCATTGTTATTCAAGCTGTATTCCATGGAGCACTAAGATTCTGCAGAGCTGTCTCAGGCCAATAAGAGTTTCACATTATTTAACATAAGCCTGTCTTTTCTTTTTCTTTGTTATCCCAGTGATTGTAAAGCTCTCAAATATCAGGAAAACCATATTGACAGTGGATTGCTATGTCTTCTAAATATTTCAGCAAATATTTTTACAGAAAAGTAGTTCTGGAAATTTAAAAAAAAATTCCCTGTTGAATTCAGAATTCTTTAAAAAATATACTGACCCCTTTCGAGTTCCACAGGGATGCTCCCAGAACAGTCACTCTTCAGAAACAGTTTCCCACAGGACTTTCTGGTTGTCACTCTTACTGATTTAAGTAGAGAGGAGCAAGCAAAACACCAGTCACACCTGAACAAAAATTCTTGCTGTTTGGGGGTGTCGTAAAAGAACTGTATTCACCTTCTCTGCGCCATCTCGGTGTGTCTGTGTGCTGCTCGATCAATGACTGTACCGTGTATTATTTGTGTACTGAATGCTTAGCACTATATTGAAACAGAGAAGGCAAAAGCCACGGTTCCCGTCCACAGATAAATGACTTAGGAGAGTCACGTGCAGCACTTGTGAAACACTGGTCCGTGGAAATGTGGCTGCACCTTCATGTTCTCAACTATGGGATGGGTCAGCAGGGGGTGCCATAGAAATCAGTTCAGGGCCCAAGCTGATATGTTTGACCGTAATGTATCCATCTCCTGATGCACTACGTTGATGCAAAGATGAAAATCTTTTGATTCTGACCCTTACTGTATTGTATTTGACCCCTAGTACATTTCGTTTTATATGAGTTTGCTCTTTTTCTCCAAAGAAACTATAGCTCCTCGATGATAGTATGTGATCCTAGTACCCCAAGAGTTAGAAATATATATGACACATATTGTATTTATTTATTTGTGATGATGGCAAATATAATTTTCCAGAGCAATGAGAGATCATTGAAAGCTGGAATCACCCTAGAGGGCTCCAGAATTTTCTTTCCTTCCTGCTAGATGCCTTTGACTCATCCCTTAAGATTGCAGTTAAATGCCAGTTTCTGTATAAAGGCTGCTCTGCTCCAGATTTCTGGAGCAGAATCACCTGCCTCTCCCATGCTCCCTACCCCATGCATTTTGTCTCTAATCCTTTGTTTTTACTAACAGAAGGGTGAGGTTTTCAAGAGGAGTAATCTTAACTTGCTCACTTTTGTATGACCTCCATAGTCACTTAACAAATGATAATTGAGTTGACCTAGATTTGCCTGGAAGGAGGCAGATTTGAGTAAAGATGCATGCGGAGAGTAGAGTATGATCTTGGAACTCATGAGATAATGAATATGAAAGTCTGAATAGAGTGGAAGATGCATGATGAGGAGAAAAAGGAAGACAAATGAGCTGTGGGAACCTGATTATGGAAGCCACTGAAAGCTGATCAGGGGTATTGGTCAACATTAAGGCAGAGCCATTAATAACATTGGAGGAATGAAATTAATGCAAGTGTGAGATTGAAAGGAGAGGATGATAACAGCCCCAAACAGCTCTGTCTGTGCTCTTGCCACCCACGAGTGACCTGAGAGTAAAGGAGAAAACTACTTGCTGACTTTTACAATAACACATATAATGGGACAGAGCAGAAATATGGACTTATTTTTACTTATAAATGGAGTGGTCAGATTGAAATGCTAAATATCTTTTAAAAACAAAAAGAAAAAGGAGGGATGCCTTGGGAGGGTGGTGTGGGGTAGTCAGTAGTCACAGAAGAACAGATAGATGGACCTTAAAAATGGAAGTTCTTTGGTAACCCCTCAAGATGTATTTGGCACAGAAGACTAAGCAAGTAGATGCTGGAGTCTTATCCCCCTGGGAAACCTGTGCTGTGGTGGAGGTGGACTAATTAGGCTGCCCTCCCTTCAGGTCCACTGGCTTTATTTAACTAAAGTCTCTTGCTCTGATTCTGTAGTTATCAGGCAATATTCTCAGTGTGACTGGGGTGTCAGTGTGGCTCTGCCAGTAGGAAGAGAGTGACTTATTTGTGTTGACATAGGGATTCCAGTACATGGACTGAATCCATTTATTGTTTTCAATTAGGGAATTGGAATTCTGGCGTTGTGCTTAAGTCACTAGAGTCCCCCATGAGATGAATCTCTTTTGGGTACAGAACTAGGTGTCTGATCCTACAAAGTCATCCTTCAGGAGGCAGCCTGCTAGCTTTCCTGGGGTGACTTAACCCCCCTGGCTGTTGCAAGCCTCATTTTTCTGTTTCAGACTCTTATAATATAGACTGTAGAGTGGGGAACCCACGGTCAGGGACATCTCTAAAACGCTGAAGGAAAAGAAGCTTGAGGGGATAGACGAGGAAGAACGTTTCAAAGAACTACTAAGAGGCTGGAGGTGAGCATGCAGGCCTGAAGGACAGAGCCACCACTGGTCCATAAGGCCCCTTTGTGCGTATTATTGTTTACGAAGGAGGGGAAGTGCTTATCCTGGAAAGTCAGGGCCTCGGGGCACGCCCTCCGCAGCTGCACTAGGCAGCTCTGCGAACAGCAAAGCACACAGCCTGGAGCCCAGAGACCTGCCCAGCACCTGGGCTGCATAATTTGCAGACGATGGTGTTCTGTTTGGGGGCAGGAAAATTAGGACTCGCTCTCCCCACAGCCAAATCTCTCATGGCTGGTTAATTTCCATTCTTCAGTGTCTTGAAATGGCCACCCTGCACCCAACCCTGAATTATCTAAGATAAGCACCCTAGACTAGAGAAACCTCCAAGTCCCCTACAACTGGAATCTGGGAGGAAAGAATGTGTCCGTTTCCCAGGATGGCCCCTCATCTCCAGCTTCAGGGATCCCCGCCCCCCATTCACACTGTTTTCTCTAGCTGATAAGGGGCGGAGGTGGGTGATTTGGCACTGACTGATTTGGAACCACCCACAACATATTCTGGGAAGCGGAAATAAGTGCCCAGAGCCACAGTTATGCAGCTGTCATCTCGATTTTATTAACATGCTGATAGAATTAAAATGACACCAGCATTAAACACGCTATTATAAATGAGTGAACGACTCTGGATATGAATATATCCTCAAGGCCAATAATGAAATACTAAGCACTGTCACCTTCGTGCTTCAAAACAAGTCACAAATATTGCAAGCATGAAGTATACACGGGCAGGGTGAGCCATCAATTACGGGAAACAGAGCTGCTGACGGTAAAGAATAGAGTTAAGTCAGAAGCTGAAATTGGAAGACCTTGAAATCATGGCTTGATAACAAGAGCTAGTTATCTACGGGCTTGGTTGACATCCTAAGTGGGTGGATGTAATTTTGGGGGTGTCCCTCCTCCCGCCCATCACCACCCAGTTACATCAGGAGTTGCCATATTTCTTTGGGGTTTTCTCCCCCAGCTTTACTGAAATATAAATGGCACATAATAAGTTTTAGGTGTACAGTGTGATGATCTGCTACACGTATAAATTGTGAAATGATTACCGTAAGGTTTATTTAATGCCACCATCGCCTCACATAATTACTTTTTTGTGTGTGTGGTGAGATCTGCCTATTTCTGATAGAGATTCTTCTGATACCTTTTCCTCCCCGACTATGAAGGAGGTTTAAGTGCACAATGATGTGTTCATTTCATAACTGCTTTTTTTTGACAACTAGATTTTGGAAATTCTGTACAAGCTAGGTGGCAGTTATAAAAGCAGGTTCTTGAATCCAGGTTTATAAATAGCAAAGACATACACTAATTTCTCAGAAAGTCGTGGTTGTAATATGTGCAAGCATTGATGTTTATCTAATAAAACCTACCATGTTATTCCAAGAATAGCATTTATCACATTTTCAGTCTTTATGTTCTAGAAAGTCATGTCAAAACAATGTTTGGTTCAATGAGTAGTTTTAAAACTTATTTAAAGTCGTGCTACAAATCAGGGGAAAGTATGGAATAGGGTCCAGAAAATAACCGGCTTGCACGTGAGTCCACACAACAGATTTTTATTTCATTTCAATGAAGATGAAAATTGTGGCAAATATATCTTGCTGCTCTGGTGTCTGCTTGTGTGATACTAGAGTATAAATGTGTAATTTGTAAATAAAGGTTTATGGAGCAAGAAATTGTTCTTAAATTCAGCAGATAAAACTGCTGGGAAAATGTGATTAGTATTATTTGTTTTTCCACAGTTAACTAGTAGGTAATTTTATAAAAGCGTTATAAAATAATAGGCAGTTATTTTGTGAATAAGTCTATTCCCAGAAAAAAATGAGTTGTGTACTTTAACTTTATTATACCTAGGTTAGATTTATTTTAGTTTGGGGGTTATCACCGGAACACTTCTCCCATGAATCAAGTACTACATAGCAACTGTCACCTGTGAAGAAAAAAAAGGATAATTTTTAATTTTTTTTTTTTTTTTTTTTGCGGTACGTGGGCCTCTCCCTGTTGTGGCCTCTCCCGTTGCGGAGCACAGGCTCTGGATGCTCAGGCTCAGCGGCCATGGCTCACGGGCCCAGCCGCTCCGCCGCATGTGGGATCCTCCCGGACCGGGGCACGAACCTGTGTCCCCTGCATCGGCAGGTGGACTCTCAACCACTGCGCCACTAGGGAAGCCCCAAACTGATATTTTTAAAAGGTGTATATATTAAGTGAAAATTAAACTGTATACTCAGAATTTATTGTGCTATGAAAAGGATGGTATAATAAAGAGAGAAAACAGTTTAAATTCAGTTATGTGACTGGCATATGACCATATGCTTATGTGATTGCATTATTGGAAAGCTCCCCTATCAAAATATCAAGCCATCTCCATACATTTTTTTATAAGCTTACACCTTCTTGTAAGAATTCTGAAAATCGCATTTTTACTCTGCTTTTACAAGAAAAGAAAGCTTATAGAATCATGTTGTATATAATACACTTTTCAAAATAGAATGGCTTTCAGTGGAAATATCACAGTGGAAAAGGCAGTCCAATAGAGAGAGAGGCAGTCTGTTAGTCCCTACAAAGAACTCTGTGTTTACTGTAAAACAAGGTGGACATTTTAGAAAGAGGAAAGCATCTCAGGGAATGGCGAATAAAAAACCAGTTCCCAGTTCCCAGTCCAAGCATACAATTCATGGTTTGCCTTAGAAAGTTTTATTTTTATGGATACATTTTTAGATAAACATCCAAATAAATGTTTAATCCTTGTAAAACATCATTAAGAAAATACTTGAGGCCAAACTTGATAGCATTTTTAAGAAGTGAGGCTTAGGGTTGAGTCATTGCTTTACCTGGAGACTGAAACCCCTCCTACCTGTGGCTACCCCATGGGGAGGCTGCCGTAAACACAGGACATGAATCTGCATCCATTTTTCACAGGGAGGAAAAGGCAAAATATTATTATGAATATTTTAACAAAGGAAAGTGACACAGGTGATGCTTAATCGACTTACTCGGTGTCAAAAGCAAATTCGAGGTAGAGATGGGCATACAGGCTGGGTTGCTTGCCTTCTAACTGGGTGTTTTATCATCTTGCTCCCTTCTTAGCATGTATAACATCACAAAGACTAAAATATAAGTGTTTACAGTGTTTTTAAAAAATTCCAGTGAAACCATGAGATGCTTTGCTTCTGTGTCAATGTGAGAGTTGCCTAATTGGTATCACAGGTCACCCTAGTGACCCACGTCATGGTCCTCCGAGCCCTGTGAAAGCCCCTGCATGCCAGTGGGTCTAGGAACCGCTTCTACATAGCTTTTCCTCATTTTCTATGAAGTTTAGTTTTGTGGGCTTTTTTTTAAATTTTGTAATTCATAATTCTTTATATTTTGTGACAATTTAACAGTTGATACACACTGCTATCTATTTTCCTCTTTCAGAGTTAAATATATTGTTGGTCACCAATTCTTTGAGAAAGACAAAAGGACTCAGAGAAGAGTGACATAAATGATTTAATTACAGGGATTAAACTAAAAGCATATGACTTGAGTGTGAAATAAGATGAAGGCTGACAGATGATATCACCAAATACTATAAAATCTTAACATTTTATGGGAAGAGTGATGACAGAATTTTTTCCCTTCTTCTTTAGGGGAAGTAAAAAGCAATAATTATTGTATTAGTCAAAGTCATAGATACATTGTTTTTGCAAAGAGTCATTCATGGGAAGATAGGAATCTCAGAGAGACTTCAATGTCTTGTCAGAAGGGAAGTGCTGGGTAATGGATCATGGGTCACTTTATGTCTGATTTTGATTTTTCTTGCATGCATTATAGCATCCTTAATGACTCTTTAAAAGGAAAAGACGCATGAAATCTATTCAGATTCAAAATTATTGTTTTCTCAACTTCATGAATTTTGACATAAGGACATTTGAATGCTATTCAGATTTCCACAGCATCATCAAATGAGAGGTTATTTTGTTTTTTTTTTTTACTAAGTAAACATTCCAGAAAATACTGTTATGAAATAATTATGTCTGTCAAATTCCAACACTAGGCAGTTAGCCTGGGGGATATGAAAAAGGCATCTGGAACATTCATCTTCACATTTGCGAAGACTTGAGAGTGGTACACTTAACACCATTCAGTAACAAACTCCAGGAATGTGCATGCACTGTCAAGTATTTTAACCTGATAGTGAGATGTGAGGTGAAACATACACTTTCCTGAGTCTCTGGAGACCAGGAGCACGAGTCCCGACTCTGTCACCAGCCAGCTGTTGGATTTGTCATACCACAGACCATATTTGTCTTTTGTAAATAAGTAGTTGTTTTTGGACACTCAGTTCTGAAATTCTATGAAAAAAATCACCAAAGGATATTTTAACTGTTGGAAGTGGTGTGAAAGTTTTCTTGTGATTATTTTAAGAACGTTTACCCTTTAATGCCCTTAACAATTGGGTAACTGAGGGCTCTGGCATGAAGTGTAAGAGGACCAGAGAGCCACGCCAACATTCCTGGACCCGGTGGCTATTGTTTAATGAGCCGGGGTAATGGGGAAGGGGGGATTTCATAGTAGGAGAGAGGCAGACTTTATTTATGGATAATGGCACTTTGACATCACTTGATATTTGGTGTTAGGGTTTTAATCTTGCTACAATATATAGCACTGATTGTAGATGCAAGTGAAGTTAGAATTTACTTATTGGACATTGTGTGATCTAATTCTGATGTAATGACTGTAAGAACAAGGTGGTAAAGGTAAAAATATAAATGACAGATGTTTTTTAAAACCCTCAGTTTCCAGGACTCAGTGATGAAGTGGATTGTAAATGAGATGAAGAAAGGCATGAGGATGGCTCTGAGGGTTGAGTTTGAACAGATGAGGGAGGTTTCAGTGCTGTTGCGATCGGTAATAAAAACAGTTCGGGACTTAGCTGGAAATTCTAGCATTTCCTAAGAGAGGGTAATGATGTATAATGAGAACTGATGGGATTCCCTCTTTGGAAAAAACGTTTATGGAGAAATGTGTCTGTCTACCCTCCATTCTAAGTTTGTTCAGTAATGCTGAATGCATTCTGAAATTTTCCTAACTGCATATTTTTTATTGAAAGCTATTTTTAAATCCTCCCAAATTTTGTAAAAATCAGAAAAGTATTAAAATTCGAAAGGCATGCATTTATATTCATGATTTTGAAAGCCAGTTCACCTATTTTTTTATATGTGGACAAGCAGTGAATTTTGTATTTTCATAACACTTGGAAATCATTGGAAGCCTAATGGTTTATTTGAATCAAAGGCACTTACTAACAAATTAGAATTAAAATAAGCATCAATGGATCATAGTAAATAAATATATTCACTGTTTCTATTTTAACTTGTGTGCTTACTTAGGTGATACAGTAAACAGAATTCACTATTCTATCCCTGTCTTCAAGGAGGTGAGGTTTTAGATGGAAAAATAAACTATATGCACAAGAAAACATCGAAGACCAGAAGTTTAGTGGTAGGATTCACAGCAAATCCAGGGAGGAAGAAGAGAACTCAGGAGGAATAGCTAGAAGCCCCAGCAGGAATGCTCTGAACTTGACCCTCGAGGATGAGCATGGTTTGGAGGATGAGCAGTACTTGGGCACAGTTGGGCAGTCAGCCTGCATGCTGAGGCAGTGGTGGGTGACAGGACATGACAAGAACGATCTTGTCATGGGTGTGACAAGATGGGTATTGATGGGTATTTCCTGGGTCTTGTAGGCTATCCCGCCAGGAAGTCTCTTAGAAGGCCAGGCAGACCCTCAGCAGGAGGTGAGGAAGATGGGCACCAGCAGGTGAGGGTCAGGAGGGAGGTTTTTTGCAAGACATGGGTGAGTGGTTTGGGAGCAGTGGAAAGATGGAGTCAGAGATTATCTCCAGGAGTGGGGAGTGTGAGCATCTTTGAGAAGAGTGAGGAGGTAAGAAAGTGATGCCGATTGGGAAGCAGTGCATCCATGGGCTTTGTGGGCTCACAGAATCATCTGGCTGCACACTTGGCTTTCTTATGCATCTGGGCTTTGCTCCTGAACTCTCTGTGATGCTTAGTGCAGGTGAAGCTTCACAGCCCCTGTGGCGAAGTCCCAAGGAGCCCGTTCTGTCTCAGCTGGGCTCGGGGCTGCCCCAGAGCTAAGTTAGGTAGCTCGTGTTACTAGTGTCCCAGGAGAGAGCTGGGTGAGCACACGGGCTGGCAATGACAAGTCACAGTTAGGCTGATGGACGGCAGTCACGCACACAGACAGTCCTTGAAAGAATGAGCTGTAGAAAACGAGGAACAGCATTCTTACCTCCTTCTGCTGTGATGGGCCAGCAGTTGTCTTGTTGTGGCTGTCACGTATTAGGAATTGACGCCCTCACCACGTTGTTTGAGGTGGAACATTCTAGCATGTGGTTTGACAATTACATTGCATTTGTTGTAGAATAATAAAAGTAACAACGTGTGAGTAATAACAGCAGCAATAAATCTAAGTACTATTGGTAATCCTTTATATTTATAGAGTGTACTTATGAAGGGCTCAAAGTGTTTTCATAAATCTTTTACTTTTTCTTATAAAAATCTCCACAATATGGGGGCAGAAAGAAAGAAGCGTCACTCTGTATAGTGAGCACTTGGAAACTGAAAAGGACAGGCTAAGGGACGTGAATCCGAGGATGGACTGAGTCTAGGACGGCATTTTGCAAGTATTTCCCCTGATCCTCCATCCTCTCCAACTGGTCCTCACGTCCCGGGCCCCTGGCCATCTGATTATGATGTTCTCAGCTTCTCACCAGTGGGGACCCTTTCATTCATCACTCACTCACCTTCTTCCCCTTGGGGTCTTTAGACATCAGCCAGTAGGGGTGACTTTGCCTTCCTCCCAGACTTTTTTTTTGTGCCATGAGTAGAAACACAAACTAAAGAGAGGAAAGAACAGTCCTTGGGGAATCAGGACTCTTGTCAGATGTTGCCTCCAGTATAATCTCTTGGGGATTAGCGTGAGGTTCATTTGGTGTGGGTAAAATTGACATGTTTCTTGATCCAATGTGGAAAATTTTCTGTGGAAAATAAAATGTAACAGTTATTTTATGAGTGAAGAATCATGAAGCCCCCCATGGGACTTTTCAAAATGATTTTCATTCCTTTTTCGGCTAAATCAAGTGACCCTTCCTTAGCGGATGAGAAGAGACTAGGTACCTCGTCTTCTATAGTTTGTCAGGATGTGTCTTAGTTCCCCCATTCCTGTCTCAGTGAGAATGGCTGGAGGACCCCGGGGTGGGCACATCCGGTGCTGGGGGGAGTTCCTCCTGGAACGGAGACCGAGTAGCGGGAGAGGGAGGGACCGCTTCAAAAGCTGCAGAGGGAACACCCTCTGTAGCGGGAATCGTCATCTTGATTCTGTGCTTATTCAACTGCTTGACGTGTGTGCTTGACTTTCTCTGTGCTGCCACCATTTATTTCGGTTGTGACAAACTCTCCAGTCTGTCTTGCTTAGGATCTTGTGATTTTCTAAGATTATTTCCAGGATTAAGAGAGAGAGCGTAGATGAAAGTCCCTGACATACTGAGTGGTGCAGAGCAGGTGTTTTGTACGTGCTGCTTCCCTCCCCTTCAGGTTCATGTCCATCTTCATGGAGACACACATCTGAAGTCAGGGCCCAGTCCGTTCATTTGGTTCCTAAGCAAATAGTAGACGCTGAGATCCACGGGCGAAAATAGTAAATGAGCATCAGCTTGTATTTCTCTATTAAAGTAAAAAAAAGTATGATGTCGATCTGGATATTGCCATATAAAAACAAATAAATGCAAACATAGACATCATAGAGTTTGAGACACTGGACATTAAAATTATATGTTATACTACTAGTAAACGACTGTTTTAAAAATAACTTATTGATGTGTTCCTAATTGTCCTCCTCCAATTTTCCCATTGTTTCATTTAATGGATTTAGTTTTTCTTAAGCGATATGGAAAAAAATCGGAAAGTTTTTCTATGGGTAAAATAATAATATAAATCAATTTGACAGGAATGCTCAAGTTTCTTTTAAAAAATCATCATTGAAAGTGTCTTCTTGTTAAAAATATGCAAATATATTACAATATATTTCAAATATGGTATTTATGATAGATAAACGTAGAAGTTTCTCATTTCCCACCTTGTTCTAGTTATTGGCTCTACTTATATTGATATTTAATTTCATAAGCTATCAAAACCTATCTTCAATCTGGTTTTAATTTCTACCCTGTTTTGCTATCAGGTTACATCAAATTATATAATTATATATTGTAAAGGATTTCAGTTCTTCTCAACTTTGCATTTGGCCCTGAAGATCCTTCAGGACTATAAACTAAAATTTAAAGAATCAACAATAGTTAATCAAATGCTTAAAATAGTTAAGGTACTTTAAGCAATTTGTGATTTTCAAAGTTTAGAATAAAAACATGTTGAGTTTTATTTTTTAGACATATTATCCCTGGACAAAAACACAGAACACAGACCTTTAAAGAGAAGTTACTTTTTAAATTCTGCTGCAAAAAAGAAAAATGAAAAACTACCACTCTGTCTTGCAATATGTTCCGACAATAATTGAATTACATTCTTTGTAATTAAATGTGACGTACAGTTGGCCGAACTCATTCCATTGTACTTCAGGGTGTCCCTTTATGTAAATGGATGTCTGTATGCATGTCTATCTGTTTTTGTCAGTAAAACTGAAAGAAGTGTCCACCTTTGAGTGTGACATGTTGTTTGTGGTCACCTGGTGTCCCTTGGAGAGTACAGGTGGCTCATTTAGAAGCAGCCATATGTTATGTGGGTGGCTGCCTGTGAATGGGCTGCCCTGTACTGGCATCCTGCTTTCACAGAAACCTCAGGAAGCACGGGAGTCTCCAGCTCTGTGAGCAGTTCCGCACCTGAAACGTCGATGTTTGTCCATTCCGTTCTCCTTAAGCACTTGTTGGTGTGAGAGTATCGCTGCCGACGGAGCTCTGAGCCCTGAGGGCCAGGCTCTGCCTGCACATGCAACCACAGTGCAGTGTCGTGTGAGACTTACCACATAGTAAGTGCTTAACAAGTGTGTGTTCAATTAATGACTGGGTGTCCCTTTAAGATGTATGATATTAACTGTTGTTTTTCTTCCTGTACAGATTGTGAGCTCCTGGTGGGGCAGGACTGAAGTTAATTAATTTTTTATCTTCAGCACCTAGTAGAATGCATGACACACAGTAGGCACTTTATATATGCATGTCAACTAGGTGATTTAATTAATGAATTAAGGTTGTAGGTCAGAAGACAAGATGCTCCAGATTTATGTTCCTAACTATATTAGTGAAATTATCTCATTTTTTTCACTTTATGCCTATTAACATAGTGGGTTAAAAATTATATTGAGATTATACTCTCCAACACATTTTATCCGTAAAAAAGTAATATTACTAGACTAAGCTACTGTTTATAATTTACTACCTTCATCATCAGGTAGGAATCATGATTAAAAATACATTTTAGGAGAAGAGTATTAATAGCTTACATTTACAATCAGAGTAGCGGTATTTATGTCAACATGAAAACATTTTTGCTTAAAACTAAAATGTGTAAAGGACATGGATCATCTGAACAGATTCAGTAGTTGTGCCAGACAAACATTAGTATTTATCAGATAACTTGAGGCTCATTCTGTTTGGTGAAAGGAGCCATCCTTATAAAACTTTACAGGTGTTCCTGTTAAAAAAATATTCTGTGCATGTCCTACAATTATTAACCTCCAATATAAAAAGAAGTGAATACAACAGAACAGAAATAATTAAGAAAAAGTAGAAAAACTAATAAAGAATAGGGGCCCAGGACAACAGAGAACAGAAATACGCATTTGTTAGGATTATGTCCGTGTTGACTCATATTTTATGTATTTCTATTGCTTGGATACTCATCACAATCTGTTATTTGTTATTATATCTGATTCCTGTGTCGGACAGTAAGCTCTCTAAGTCCTGGTACCTTCTTGTTCTTGTCTCAAAATTTTGCAAATCTTGTTTGTTTTAAATTATTTCATGGAAGAAGTTGTTGATGAAGGGTTTTCTTGTTTTCCTGGATAAATTCACTGGATCTGTAATGAGACGACACCAATGTTACAAGTTGATGACGTTGATTCTTCTGTTTTCTGCCTGACATGCAAGCCCTACCTCTCTCGTACCAGCTCGTTCCCTCTCTTGTCTTCTCTCTTCACAGACCATCTCTCTGCAGCCTCCAGTCACCTCTCAAGCTCCCTCCACCTGATAAAATGTTTGCAAGCTTCACACACACACATAATCTTACCTCATCCACTACCATGTATCCCCTGCTACAACCTACCTTTCAGCACTAAATATCTTTTTGTTTTCCTGCCTTTTTTTCTCACTCCAATCCATACTCTATAGGACTACTGATTATCTCTCTGAAGTGCAGATATATTTGCGTGACTTTCTGTGCAGCTGCCCTGGCTTCTCCATGACCCTGTTACATACTGACTCGGTCTCAACTCCCTGGGCTCCAATCCAGCCCTTTCCCTTGTCACCCATATCCACTCTGTCTTCTCTTCAGTCCTATTCCCACTCCACCTCCACATGCTTAAAACGAAGCTTCAGCAAATACAGATGCTCCCAGAAATTGTTCTGCACTCCAAGATACACCACATTCTTCCGAACTCCCATGCGTCTGTGAAGACTTTACCTGGAGTTTCTCCCTCTAGTTTTATCACTCCCGACACCGACTAGGCTTCTGGACCAGCTCAGGTCTTATCCCAACACTCCTGCTTCCTTTGGTGCCCCTCTCAACCTTCACAGGAACCTCTACTGTAACATCTATTCTTTTTAAAATACTTATTTTCCTATCTGTGTAATTAACTAGACTATGGAAGATAAGGGGCCATGTTTCATTCAGTACTTCTCACAACATCTAATAAAGCCCCAGAAGTGATACTAAATGTGTCTGGAAATTTGGACAATGCTCTGATTATATGTTCTTACCATAGTGTGTGTTAGAATAATATTCACCCTTTGGATGTGTTTAAAAACTGATTCAGAGTAAAATGCCTTCATCCATCCATTTTCGTGCAGATGCCTCATCCTGATCTTGCCCCAAGTTCCCTGAACCATCAGCTTTCAATGTCCTCTGCACGGACCAATAGGTGTGTATAGTGTTAAAGATCTGTGAGAAGGTGAATACTACGAATTCTTCCAGGAAGCCTTCTCAGAACTGGTGTTAACAATTGGAACCACTGGGTAGCTCTACTCAAACTCAGAGTATAGTCAACATTAAAGATTTGTTTTGGAATTATATAATATATTCAGAATTACACAACATTTCAAGATGGACTCCTGGAATTCCTAGCTGTGATTACCTTGCTTTATGATATCTTAGTGACATGTGTGATAAAAACCAACATGGTTCCAGAAAAAATAGGTAATTTCTTTGGTTATATGATTCTCATTCTGGACTTTTACAGGGTTTTGTTGTCTAGTTTTGTTTTTTACTCTGAAGCTCAGAAGTTCTGAGCTCTTTTAAGCTTTTCCGTTTAAAAATTACCACCATCCTTATGATTAATGCTATTTGGGTAAAATTTAGAGTGTCTTTCCACAGGGGTGGCTGACATAATCACAAAATAATAGCAGCAGCAATAAAACTTAGCACGTGGGGAAAAGAAATGGGTTAAATGAAAAAAAAAAGCTGAACAAAAAAACCCAATTTGAAATCAATAACAGACATGGCTAAACAAACAGCACAGATATATAATTTAATAGATAATAATTTAAAAATCAAACACACACACACACACACAAATACTTCACCCAGAATTTCATTCTTAAATAATGAGAGTTGCATTTAAAAACGTGAATTAATCAAATACTTCATGAAATTCCCTGTTAATGAACTTCTCACGTGAACCACAAAAATTAGTTTTAGCAGTGCTCTCCTCCCGAATACAATTTTTTCTAGGTAACTGGAAATAAAGGAAGTTAATAAAAAGGAATTTTTAACAGTTCTTCTTTTACTGAATGAAAATGAGCTGTTGTTGCTGTTTTTGCATATGGCAACCTTTCTTAGATTACTAACTTTTAATTTTTTTACAAAGAAGTACATTATTCAAGTTGAATTAAGTCTTAGGTAAAGTTATGAGATAATGTTTCTATAAGCATGCAAGGCTTTATCAGTGGTTCATAGGAGAAGATATCAGAGATTCTTAAATGATAAGGATTCTTTGTCAGTCGTGTACTCAAAGCTCACCTGAGCATGAAGGTAATTTCTCAAGAGTCCCTCGGATGGAGGACGAAGAGTTCACATGACTGCGACCCTCACGGTTCATCTTGGGTGTATGAAGTGGATTAAATCTACAGCAGCTTCTTTTCAAACATAAGTGCTTGATTTTGAAGATAAGAACTAGTCCAAACACTTGAGAGTTAAGTAGAAGTCTCTTATAAAACTAATATTTTGTTAGACTTTAAAGAGATACAGGATTTAATCCTTAAAAACATTAAGACTGGGTAATTACCGCAAAAGAGATGGAGTAATAATTTTCATCTGCCTGATGTTGGGAGCTTGTTTTGACTAGAACATTTTGTTCAGAGCATCTTTGCTGCTTATGTGACTACGAAGAAATCAGTGGAAAACAGAAAGAACTAGAATTACTAAATCGTTTCAAGCAACAATTGCAATTCTTAATAGGTAATGTTTTGAAACAAATAACTTGATTTAATCTTCTTAACGTTTCTATGGCTTAAAGAAAATACAGAAAATCGGAATTTATACACTGATTTATGGCAGGCTACTGGCTTCAAGATAAAAAAGGATAACTTCTCTATATTTTTAAACCACTATTCTATAGCAGCCTTAAGAGTGATCATTTTAAAGTCTTTTAGATTCAGGGACTTCCCTGGTAGCGCTGTGGTTAAGAATCCGCCTGCCAACGCAGGGGAAATGGTTTCAATCCCTGGTCCGGGAAGATCCCACATGCTGCGGAGCAACTAAGCCCATGTGCCACAACTACTGAGCCTGTGCTCTAGAGCCCATGAGCCACAGCTGCTGAAGCCCACATGCCACAACTACTGAAGCCCACCCACCTAGAGCCGTGCTCTGCAACAAGAGAAGCCACTGCAATGAGAAGCCTGCGCACCACAACGAAGAGTAGCCCCCGCTTGCTACAACTAGAGTAAAGCCTGCACTCAGCAACGAAGACCCAACGCAGCCAAAAATAAAATAAATAAATTAAAAAAATTTTTTTTTAATTTAAAGTCTTTTAGATTCAAGTTAAAATGGAAGTATCTCTTCTTTGGAGGACTATCTTTGTAGATCTAAATATAAATCTAAGAAAATAATTTTTGAGATTTTTTAATAACTACAGAAAAATATTTTTCCTGAAAGGGACACAAAATCAACAGCACAAAACTTTATATTGTCATTGAAGAACTCTGCTGTTATACATCGATTCAACTTATTTCACCAATGTTTAAAAGCAGCGTTGAAATTTTTAAGAGACAATGATAATATTACACCCTAACCACATAGCAAGCAGAGCTCAATTGAAATGACTGTCATTCAGTTTGTGAAGAGAGAGGCTGCAGAGGGGCTGTGTATCTACTCTGTGTGGACAGACTGAGTCCAAGCATCAAACTGGTTCACTGCACAAGCAACAAATTTGGGGTTTCTAGAGCTCCTTCTCTAATCCTTTCAAGATGTTGATTGAATGCTTCCTCTAGGAATAAATGTCTATGTTACTGCCTGTAACTGTGCATGAATTATTAAACCCTGTCAGAAGTTTTGAACAAACAAAGCTCCCTTCACTGAGTTGGAAAACTAAACTTGGGAATATCAAAATAATAAATAAAGATAATAAACACTTTTCAAGTTTCTGACAAGAAGAGGAATATATTGGGCTTCCCTGGTGGCGCAGTTGTTGAGAGTCCGCCTGCCGATGCAGGGGACACGGGTTCGTGCCCCAGTCCGGGAAGATCCCACATGCCGCAGAGCGGCTGGGCCCGTGAGCCACGGCCACTGAGCCTGTGCGTCCAGAGCCTGTGCTCCACAACGGGAGAAGCCACAACAGTGAGAGGCCCACATACCACCAAAAAAAAAAAAAAAAAAAAGAACAGGAATATATTGCATATAATGACTTTAGGTAGGTCTAGAAGCTTCAGGCACTTAGGAATCAAGTGTAGGACTTTTTACAAAATAACATATTTCACGATATTGTCAAGGACTTAACTGATCTTTTGAAAAAACAATAAATGGAATCATAAGAAAAACAGGACAGCCGGTAGTGGGAAGAGTAACTGCCCTTTCAAAAATAGCTTGGCTCATAGCTCAGGGAGATCAGCTCAGTGCTTTATGACCACCTAGAGGAGTGGGTTAGGGAGGGTGGGAGGGAGATGCAAGAAGGAGGAGATATGGGGGGATATATGTATATGTATAGCTGATTCATTTTACTGTAAAGCAGAAACTAACACACCATTGTAAAGCAATTATACTCCAGTAAAGATGTTAAAGAAAAAATAGCTTGGCTTAACTCTGCATGATGAGGTGTGGTTTAGAAAACAAAATCTTTCAAGACTGAGTGATAGAAAAAGCAATAAAACAGACATTTTTATAATAATTCAACACAAAGTTTAGCAGTCATTTTTATTGGTACATCTGTGTTTACTTGTTCATTTTTCAATGTTTCTTCCTTCCTTCCTCCAGAAAGGTTTTAATGCAGGTTTTAGGGCAGAGGAAAACGTTTCTTCAAGCTAATTTTAATGTAAGATTTGGGGGTTTTAGAACTTTGATAACTTGTTTGATGGAAAACTTTAAAAGCCATGCTCTCTGAACTTAGAGGGAAAGTCTGGATAACCTTTAAGCATGAGTGTTTATCTGTGAAGTGGATGGCTAATGAGACAGCACGTAAATCACCAGGAAAGTCAATGTCATTACTTTATCTTTTATAGGCATCAATCTCCAGGGAGGACAGTCTTTCATAACAAACTGTTCTGTGTAACCAGGAAATAATTCACTGTCAGAATAAAAGGTCTCTGGCAAGTCAGCTGGACCATTTCTTTGTCCACCCCTTAATCATCCTCAGAAGTTCTGTGTGTTTCAAAGTTTAGTCTTAAAAAATTAGATGGAACATTGCCGACTTTTCAGAAGTGAGTCTCAGCCTTCACCAAAAACTGAGAAATTATCAATGTCTTTTAAAGTTATTTATGTCTAGCTTTCACAATCTAATCCTGGATTTTAAACATCTCCATTTCCAAAATAGGTATTTATTCAACAAGCATTTTATAAACTTAAAAAATCCAGGTTTCAGGTGCTCCTAGAAAAATCAGAAGCTTGGGTCAGAGGGAGTGTGAATTTCAGCAGGACAGCAGGTTGTCACTGTCTCCTGGGTTGCTGTCCTGCACGGCCTTGCTCTGCGTTGGTAAGACCTGCATGGCCCCATTAGCACTTGAGCTTGGCACCTCTCATGTAGGTTTTACTTCACCCAGGTTTCTGTCACAGGGGTACAATCAAAAGGGATAGATGTTTGACTCTTTCTGTTCATAATTTTGAGACATGGATTTTGTCTCCTGCATATGTCCAATTTTATGCACCACTGACACTTGATACTCAGATACCTAATTTGACTTCCAAATGGTGAAACAGTTTGAAACATTGGTTATTATTACCATTGTTAGTGGAGCCCTACTCCAGCCATCATTCCAGCTTGTCATTCTGCTCCAGCCAGCGGTGGCTTCCGGTCCTTGTCACCATGGGCAGTGGTGCTTTCAGAAGCACTGCTCTGATGCTGTCTCTTCCAAGCCCCAAACCAAATAAAGCAGTAACAACAAAGACTTGCTTCCTCTTTCCGTTCTGTACAAAGAAAAGCTAGAGCTAAATAACCTGCAGTCTGCAGCACGTGAGCAAGGGTGGTTGTTTGTCCTAAGCGAGTTCAGAAGCTCGCTTCCTTTCCCGGTGGTGCTGGGACTATGCGTCAGACTAGCCTTGTCAGATATTTGCATGAGCCCTGAAACCCTATGTGACTGGGGCCCTTCCCCTTAATTCCGATCCCCTTCGTGGTAATTTAAAATATCCTTGTTTCGTGCTGAAATTGACATACTGTTACACACTTTCCTTCTGGGCATCTTTTTTTTTTAAATATATTTTAAAATTAATTTTATTTATTTTTGGCTGCATTGGGTCTTCGTTGCTGTGCGCTGGCTTTCTCTAGTTGCGGCGAGCAGGGCCTGCTCTTCATAGCGGTGAGAGGGCTTCTCATTGCGGTGGCATCTCTTGTTGTGGAGCACGTGCTCTAGGCACATGGGCTTCAGTAGTTGTGGCATGTGGGCTCAGTAATTGTGGCTCGCAGGCTCTAGAGTGCAGGCTCAGTAGTTGTGGCTCACAGGCTTAGCTGGTCTGCGGCATGTGGGATCTTCCCAGACCAGAGATTGAACCCGTGTCCGCTGCATTGGCAGGCGGATTCTTAACCACTGCGCCACCAGGGAAATCCCTCCTTCTGGGCATCTTGAATTACAACTATTTGCATTTCTTAAATAGATAAACAGAGAGTTCTTGTAAAGGCACAGTAGGTAAAGACTGACATTTTATAGAAGGAAACTGTAAAGAGGGAAACTTTTCTTGGCAACTGTATGTAAATTACCAAATGTGTACTCATTTCCCTCCCATATACAAACCTGAAGAACTCAATCTTGATTATGTAGATATTATGAGGGTAGATGATAGTGTGAATTTAAAGGTATATCTTCCTCAATGGAAAGCACTCAGAATGCAAATTTGACAGGCAGACTTAGCAAAATCACACGTTCATTTTTTAAAATTTTATTTATTTATTTTTGTGAAAAGGAAAATGTCAAAGTTAGGTGGAAATAGATGTGATCCCATGTGGTCCCTCAAGTTTCCAGCTCTACTTTTTTAAATGGTCAAAATTTGCATCATGATATGAGGAGAGAGATTTGTTAGTGTAGAGCTGTCTTCACAGATGGCCTTAAATTATTGCCTCATGCAAAAGCAATGTATGGTTCTCAGTAACGCAGAGGCTAAATCTTCATTTCTATCATCTGTTTCTTTGAGTCTCAGAGCTTAGCTTGATGAAGTCATTACTATGATTCATTCTGGGGTTTCTGCTGTGCACGGAGGGACTTAGGAGTCTCTCACCCTGGCCCTTGGGACCACAGCAGGTAGGACAGAGAGCCCGGCTCCCATAAGCAGAAAGGACTTGTTAACTTCCCGAGAAGCTTGAGATCTGGGAGTTTTAGAGGAAGTGGGTCTGGGGGCAGGGGCTCGAGTGAGCACAGGCAGTAAAGACCCTGATAAGCACCAGGTGGCAGCGAGGGGTGGCCCTGCTGGAAGGTCCCAGGTGTGACAAAGAGGGGATGTGGACACAGGAAAGGCATACATGAAGCTTACTGGAGAATCCAGAAGGCTGGCTGGACATATGGGTTACCTGATGACAGTTTGGAACTCTTTAGAATCTCCTTGTGTTACTCAAAGTGGGGTCTAGCTGCTCGCCATTTGAAGGCTAATCCTCAAGAGGCAAGATTGGTGGAAAGGAAAGTTTGCTTTATTCCAGAGGCTGGTAACTGGGGGAGAAGGTGGACTTGTATCCAAAGGCTGACTGCCCCGTGACAACCAGCGGGCAAGAGCTTTTATAGGTGGAGGGAGGGAGCTATGTGCAGAAACAGCACAGTTAGCTCCGACGGCCATCTTGAAATTGGTCATGATCAGCGTCATCTTGACTGTTTTAAGTAGTTAGTCTTCAGTTCCAGGGTCAGTTTGTTAACATTTCTTTGAGGCCAGTTCTCAGAATTGTGGCAGCTTGTGTCATGGCTGCAGTCTGGTCATGATGTAGTTAACTTCTTCCACCTGGTAGGGGTTTCAGTATCTACATAACAGCTCAAAGGATATGACTCTGAATATTATCTATAGCCCTTGAGGAGGAGCTAAAGGTCCTTGACTTTGCTTAATGACTAAACTGTTATTATTTTGTCCTGTTTGAATGCTTTCCTTTCTTTCTGCATTTTCTCACTTCTCCGATTAAACTTTTTCTTTGGCTAAAGTTTTCTACAGACAAAAGACAGGTGGAGGCCATGGTCCTGCTCAGTTTCACTTGTAAGTATATCAATAGATAGGAACAAATAAAGTGATCGAACCCCAAGAAACAACCAATGGTTAACAGATAAACCCAATCAAGACTCACATGTATTTCCCCATTTTTAAATTCAGGGTCTTCTTTTTCTTTCTACACTTCAAGGGACATTTGACAACCTGGTCTATTTCATCGATATTTTAACGCCAATATAGATGCCACTGTTACGTTTTTCTACTAATTCCCTCCTTCTTTTCTCATAGGTTTTGACCTAGTGAAATGTGAGGATCCGGGGATCCCTAACTATGGCTACAGGATCCGGGATGAAGGCCACTTCACGGACACGGTGGTTCTGTACAGCTGTAACCCAGGCTACGCCATGCACGGTGGCAACACTCTGACCTGTCTGAGTGGTGACCGGAGAGTGTGGGACAGACCACTGCCCTCCTGTGTAGGTGAGTTACTTACAAGTGCACAATGAGAGCTGGAGGCCCACGCATGTGCTCTGACTTAGTTCTTACAGAGGAAGGGGGAAGGATTTCCACTGCTCTCTCTCCAGTATGGGTTGTTATGTATTCCTAATATTTGTGTGAGTGTGTGTGTTTGTTTTTTTTTCTTTTTTTAGGTAGGAAAGACATATCTCCTAGTACTATTTTATTGAGGCTCTCTGCACAGAATTATTATTAGAAATATAACACAGTGTTTCACTGTTTTATTCTCTTGACTTTGCACAGAGGATACTGCCTTTCCATCAAGATAATGCTAGGGAACAAGTAAAGGAAAGCAATGACAGGGACAAACAGATGGCTGTGATTGTTTTCCTGTGTGTACAACACAGACGTGATGGTTTGGGCTTTTAAAGGTAGTTACAGGAAGCCTTTAATGCCTGGAGTAAACTTCCCTGTGTTTCTGTATCCCTTTCAGCGGAATGTGGGGGTCAGATCCACGCTGCCACTTCAGGACGCATCTTGTCTCCTGGCTACCCCGCTCCATACGACAACAACCTCCACTGCACCTGGGTTGTAGAGGCAGACCCAGGAAAGACCATCAGGTACTTGTTTTATTGGGTTTCAGTGATTTGAGAATAGAAGCATGGCTCCTATTCTTGTAGTGGAGATAGTGGTACATCCATTATTACCCACTATTAGATTTAAGTTTCTGAGTTAAAGAAGAAAATGTAAACACATGGCCAAGGTTTTTGTTGGTTTGCATGCTCACTTTGGTATTCCTTTGAAAATTTGTGTTAAGCCATCCATAGTAAAGATAAAAAAAGTAAGTACCTCAGTTAGCTTTGGCTGCGTAACAAGTGGGCCCCTGAAACTTAGTTGCTGCAAACGATGATTTATGTGCTCATGTCTTTGTGGGTTGCCCAGGCAGTTCTAGTTGGTTGGGGTGGGTGGTTTAGGAGGGCCTCATGCAGGTTTGGGGGGCTCAGCTGGATGGTTAAAGGCTGCGGTCTCTCCAGGTTCTGTTCCTTCAGGAAACTAATGATGGTAGAAGGTTCCTAGAAGCAAGAGATGGAGACTTTGCAAACTTTTGCTTGCATCACATTTGCTGATGTGCCATCTGCCAAAGCAGGTCTCAGGGGCAAGATAAAGTTTGAAGAAATATAATCCACCCCTTAATGGGAAGAGAATCAGTTATATTGAAAAGGTTCTGCATATAGAGGTGGAAGAGGTGTGTGATTATTTTATGATATTCCAAAGTAAGTTTGAAGGAGACCAAGAAAGTATTCCAATCTAAAGTTACATGTATAACAGAAAATCATGAAAAATCTCAGATAATTGTGCCAACATTTCAACAGAAAGTATTACTCTATTTCAATCGATAGTCCTAAATGATGGTAATTTTTTTAATTAACAAGTAAACCAACAAAAAGTAAAATTCTCCATGTGCCAGTCAAAAGGCTGTGTCAAAAACCACAGTACGTAAAGCAAAAAGTAATTTCAAAATAAGCTGTTCTTTAATTATAGATCTTGATGAACAAGGAGAGAATGTACATTCTTTAGTCACGCCTCATAAAATCCCTTTTCTCCTCGCATTAACTCTCCTCTTTCATTGTATTCTTTTGAAATCTCCCCGGAAAGTTAATTTTTTAAAAAACTCTGTACCCCACCTCCCAACAGCCTTAATCCACGTGCCTCTGTTCCTTTTCCTCTTCCCTGTGTTATTGCACTGACCAAAGACTAAAAGAATCCAGGCAACTCAACTCTGAAATATGTGAAGAAGCTCAAAGAGACAGGTGCAAAGCAGAAACCTCTTTCTGGGGCAAGTGGATACATGAAAACATTTATGAACTAGTGGGTTTTGTCCTTATTCACAAAAGGTTTGCCCAGCAAACTTAGTAAATTTATCATACTGCAACTTTATAACTTAGTAAAAAAGTGAAACGGGACAAGGAGGAGTGAGGTGACCTGCTGATTCCATTCAGTGTTGCTGTTTCTCATCAGGTGACTTCCATCCTCCCTGAAATTCACCAGACCTCCTTGAAGTTTGATCACATTTACATCTTGGGAGTGAGTTAAACTGACATGGCACAAACTATTACCACTTTCAGACCCTCCAAAAGAAATATTCTTACTATGTACAAGGAGCAAGGGAAGGAATTTAAAGCATGTAAATATTGCAAAAAACATTATTTTATAATAACTCATTTAAAAATTAACTTGTGTCATTAAGAAAAATGATTAGGTAGTTATGGATCCATTGGGACACAAATAAGGCATATTTGAGGAACAGAATTTAAGAGTCTGTATTCTTCATAAAAATCAACATAGTCACTTATCCAGTGAACTAAATAGAATTAAATACTACTTCTTAACTTTGAATTCCTGAACACTTGATCTGAATAATCCAAAAGCCATTACACCGAATTTGATTGTGAAAAATCCTAGGAATCATCTGTGATTCATAAAATGACTTTACATAAACAGGATATATTTCCTTTTAGGCTGATTTCAAAATTTTCTATTTCTGACACATCTCCTTGTGATTTGTTTCCCAAGAATTGGAAAGAGCACTTGTTCCCCTAATGCAAACCAAGTGATGAATTCACTCTTTGCAGGTGAATGTAATACTTCATTAACATTTTAGTAAGAACAGAGAAAAGAAATTAATAAAGAATGAGTTGAAGTAATAAAAAATGTACAGCTTTTGCATCATGAACTGACTTTGTCATTTAACCGTTAATGTTCTAGAAAAAAAAAAGACATTGCCTATACCACTTTATTGTTTGGGGAATTTTTTTCTTGTACGTATCTTTCAAGTTACTCAATTTGTAAACAGATCTTTTTCATTTAAGGCATAAAGTCCTTCATAATAAGGAAGTTAAGAAGCAAACATCAGTACTTGTAATTAATTTACTCCATCGGTATTCAACCTCATCCCAAAATGTTTCTGGTGATTTCTCTTCGTTAAGAAAATATGTACTATTTTTAGTATGGCAATTTGGAAAATAACATAAAAGTTACTTAAAATTGTATATTATGTACTTAAAAGTGCATAATATACAATTTTAGTCTTAAAATGGTACTGATGCTAAGAAAAATAGGGCTTGGTCTTAGTTTGGATATTCTTTAGCTTAGTTTACTGAATTATTTCATTGGTATCATAGCCAGTATTTTATCTACATCGTTTGCTTGAAAATAAGGAATACATCAGTCATATAAACATGAGCCCAGGGTTTAATTTAAGTATTAAAAATTCTTAATATAAATGGAATTCATTACTATACATTCTATTATGATTTCTTTAAATGTCAGTGTTTTTCACTGTCAAAGAATAAATAAGGAACAAGATCTCGGAAATTATAAAAGGTCTGGTTTCAACACTTCAGGCCAGTTATTACTGGGCCTATTTTGATTTCTTGGAGGTCCAAAGCAATTTCTGATTGCATATTGCTGTAACTTTTTGTTCGAGGTAATAGAAGACCCCAAAATAGTTTTTGTTATAGGGCACTTGGGTCTGGAAGAGGTTTGTAATTTTAACATGCATACTATAAAGCAGTTACCAGAATTAAATTTAATTAAAAGTCTAATCACAAGACACTGCAGTAACTTCAGCCACGTTAAGAGTTATATGTAAGCATGTGTCTAAGAGACCCAGTGTGTTTCACTGCTGAGCACAGCTGTAATTTATACGATAACGGGAACAGCATTACAAACACCTTCAGCAGGCAGCGTCAAGGCAGTGTTTTTCATAATCGTATGTGTATATTGTTCCCTGGCTTTAATTGCTTTTCTGCAAGTGTAATTGTCTGGAAAACTCACTTTGAAAGTATTTCTGTTCCTAATTGTTCCCAGGAAATTGCATTTGGAGGTGTAGTTGAGGGGGATTTTATTAGAAAAGCTCATGCAGTATTGAAAACATTAGAGGCCTATCAAAAGTGTATCAAGATTGTCAAAACTGTCCACGTGCAGACTTTTAAAGAAAGTGAAATGTGGGATGTGATCCTGATCTCACCACATCTGGCCGGATGGGCTGTAGAAAGATCGGGGGAGATGTGGTTTGGAGATCTAGGAATGTTTTAATTTATTTTTGACCAACCTTCAAGATCACTGTGAGACACAGACTAAGCAGGAGAAGGACGGGCAATTGATTCCACTTCACTGGACATTTGTCTCCAAACGTGAGGTTGGCATGTAGTAAATGTGCTGGGAACATGAGTCGGGAGTCTTTTGCTGACAAGACAGACAGGCGTGGGGCCCGGAACCCAAACACCTCACACGCCCCTTTCCTGTCAGGGCCACAGCGGGGTATCCTGTCTATCTTTGTGGGTAAGGTGAGGAAATAACCGGTCAAGAGAATTCCAGCCATCCAAATAAAAGAGAGCAGTAGCTCTTCAAAGTCTGCCCAGTGTCTGAGGCTGGGCTCCGGCCCGCCTTAGCTGGGGCTGTGGGAGCAGCTGCTGGGTTTAGGGAACCCGACCAGCTGCCTGCAGAGTGAGAGAGAGGGAGAACCCTGCAGGCACCCGCCAGGGCACAAGATCCTCATGCAGGCGATTTCAGTTACTCCGCTTCAGCTAAACAACGCCAGTGCCCCAAAACAGGATTCAGATTTCAGTTGCAGACTTACTGTGAAGAATTGCATGAAGGACAGACTTCTCTTTTAGCCCTTCGGCTCCCAGATCTCTGCATAAACAACAGAGGCACGTCACAGGCAGTTCTTGATCGCGTCTCGCGCCTTCCCGAGGGGGATTGCTGCGCTCAGCTCAGCCACAGACAGCAGAGTGTGTCCTCGTGTTGCTTCCTTGTCTCCCAGTGATAAACACACTTGGCGTTTTACAAACACGGATAATCAAAAAGGGAACTGGCCATTGAAGATGAAAGTGTAGAAAGAATTGAAAAGTGGTAACACTGGAAGTGAAATTCCAATCACACATAAATGGAGCTTAGGAGAAGCAGTTGATGGTGGGGACGTTGGTATGGCTGCTGTTGCAGGGATGAATGCCTCACAGGCACAAGGCAGGCACGCCAATTTCAGGATTATTATCATCCCCCCTGGGCCTCTTTCTACTTCTTTATTCCCTATTTCTGTTAATGCCTGTCTTCCTCAGAATGGCTGGAGGTTTTAATTTTCAGTATTCTGCTCTTCCTTGTTTCTCCCTCACCAGCCTCCAATATTTTCCCAACTGAAAAAAACAAACAAACAGGTATTAATATATGTCTCACAGCATTCTTTTAGTGAACTACATTAAATTTCTTCATAATAGGCTCTGAGAAAAAATTAGTTGCATGCAAGCCAAATCCTTGTCAGCTCTACCCTTGTTTGTCTTTCTTCTTATCTGTGATTCCCAGTTCCTACTTCCCAGGCTGTTACTTTAATCTTCTCCCAGTGAGCCTTCCAAATCCGTCCTCCACCCTCTCCATCTCTGAGCCACCTCTTTGCTAATCAGCGAACATAAGCTCCTTAACCAGAACTGTAACACCCTCTCGACTTGGCGTCTGGTCCCCTACTGGTTTACCTCCGACGGCTCATATGCAGGTTACATTTCAGCACAGATGAAGCGTGTATGAGTCTCCCATCCCAACCTTGTCATCATAGCTCTCTCGACCTGTGCTCCCCCCAGTTTCTCCTTGTTGCCTCACCTCCAGATTCTTCCCATCTTTGGGGGCCCAGTTAAAAGGTCAACCCCTCAACAAGAATTTCATTCTTGTTATCTCATCTGAAAATAATCTGTGTTCTTCTCTGGACTCAGTGTTTGCCCTGCAGTTCCTTCCTTCTGAAGTAGGGTCATCACTACATAGCAAGACATCCAGGCAAGCCTCCTAGTGTCACGAGCTCCTCCCTCCTTCCCACACTCCTGTGATCACACATCTCAGTAATCCTACGTGGAGCCCCAGGTCTGCTCTCCCACCAGTACTGCTGCTACTTCCCTAGTCCAGACCAGCATGACTCACTGGGCCTCTTCTCTGACCATCCTGCCAGGGCTGCCTCTCAACCACTGCTCCCACTCTAAGGAACATGTTTTATTTTTTTCAATTAAAATATTAATTTTATATGGCTGAAAAATAAATGTATATCTAGACATCTTCAAAAGTATAAAAAAGAAAGGCATGCATTATCCCCATACTAGACATCATTGTTGCCATGTTCACATATGTCTTACATGGACCTTTGCATATTCTACAGTGTGGGTGTCTATAATTAATTATTGTCTCTCTTGGTTATTTACATTATTTCTAATTTTCAATATTATACATAATAATATGGCAAATAGTATTGCAAGTAAAGCTTTGCCTCTTTTTATAATTAATACCTTAGAATAAATTCCCAGGAAAATTCTTTCTGGGTCAAATGGTTGAGACATTTTTGTGTGTCTTAATACAAATATTTCTATCAAATAAAGCTGATCATATCACTTACCCCCTTTAAAAAAAGTACATATTTTGTCTGCTCATTATGTGCAGAATCAATTCAAGTTCATTGTCATGACGTTCAAAGTTACTTATTTTCCCAATTTTTGAAATACTAGAAAAGTGTTGCAGAAAGGTAAAAAGCCTGAAAAGTAGTTTGCTATAATCCTAGACACAAAATATAACTACAGTTTAAAATTTGGTATATATTTTTATAATTTCTTATGCAAACACACACACACACACCCCCATATATATATATAATATACATACATATATATACAGCTTGATTTATCTGTTTATCTACTTGTTTAATTATTTTTGAAAAATAGTATCATGCCTTAATATTATTCTGAAGATTTCCATCAGTCAATAAACATGGTCAAAGGTTTATATCCTTACTTGTAATTCCACCTCATTCTGTTTAGTCATGGAAGAAGATTCTATTGCCTGAATGCACCATAATTTATTTAAACTATACCCTATTGGGATATTTGTGTTGTTTTCAGTTTTTCACTCTTTTCAGCCATGCTACCATCCTCCCAATATATCACCTCGAGGGTACTTTCTACAATGAATTTCTAAAGCTGGACTTGCTGTGTATGCACATTTAAATTTGTGTGGTTATTACCAAATTGCTTTTATGAAGAGTAGATATGGCTTCAACAGCATATGAAAAGGTAGGGTCTCCACAATGTCACTGAAACTGGATAAAGTGTTTATAATCTTTGCCAATCTGGTAGGAAAAAAATCTTTGCATCATTTTTTGTTATATTTGTAACTTTTGTATCTTTACATTTTTAGCATATTAATGAATGTATTTGTTCAGTCGCTTTTTGTCTCATCCTCTTTATTGAATTATCCTTCCTATTTCTCTCTGCCTGACAAAGCCCTTCCCAGACACCTTGAGGCAGAATTAAACACACCTGATGCTTTGTTCACATCTCTTAAAGCTTGTGACACTGTGCATTGCAAAGTGTATGTTTTTGTTTTTTTTTTCTTTCATGACTGTGTCTGAAATGACTAACAGTTCCTTCAGGATGATACTTTTTAAAATCAATTTTTAAACTTTCCCTACCTAGTGGTATGGTGTCTGCATATTGACTTTAATTATTTTTTTTAGAATGAAAAATGGCCATTTCTTTATCTGTTTAAATTTTGTTATATCATTTTTGTTGTTGTTGAATTTACAAGGTATTTCCCAAATGGCAAAACTTACAGCATCAGGGTGAATCTTTTTTTGTCTATGTAAGCTTCTCATTAACATATAACATAGGCACATAAGACTATCCAAATGATAAGTATACAGCTTGTTTGTAAAAATACCCCTTGTTACCAGCAACCAGATCAAGACCCACATTGTGCCCTTTGAGCTCCATTTAAACGATCCATTCTTAAGGATAATCACTATCCTAACTTCAGATAGATAATCGCTATCCTAATTTGAACTTTATAAAAATCGAATTATACAGTGTGATTAGTTTTGTGTCTTGATTTCCTCAACCTTCACTGCCACTGATACAGGTAAATTATTCCATTGCATGAATACACAATGATTTACTTATTTATTCCGAGTGTTGGTGGACGTGTGAATTGTTTTTACACAGTTTAAGGTTATTGCAAATGACGTCGTGTTGGATATGCTTTCATGTATTATTTGGTGGATGTGTGCATGTTTTTGTCTCAGGTGTACACCTGCACTCAGCTATGGTAGATACTGTCAAATGATTTCCCGAAGTGGTTAAACCAACACCACTCGCATCACAGTGTAGGTCACTCCCAGGTACCTCACCTTCCCCTGCACTAAGCATTGACTGTCTTTCCTTTTAGCCATTCTAGTGTGTAGTTGTTTTAATTTGCTTGTCCTTGGTGACTGATCAAGGCCATCACTTTTTTATATGTTTATTGGTCTCTTGACTATCCTCTTTTATAAATGTCAGTTGAAGATTTTTGCTCATTTCTTTTTGCACTGGAATGCCTATCTTTTCCTTTTGATTAGTATATAGTTTTTATACATCTGAATGCAATCTTTTGTTGATTATATATTCACCAGCTATATTCTTATACTCAGTGGTCTTTTGGTTTCATAATGATGTCTTTTGGTAAAGACAGGTTTTCAATTTCAGCGAGTCAAATTCATTTTGGCTCATTTTTCTTTTATGGTTAGTGTATTTCTTATTCTTTAAGTTATATCAAATATTTTGGGGGGGGTTTCTTAGTGTTTTTGTGTCCAGTTTAAGAAATCCTGCCTCTCCAAAGTTATAAAAAATATTATCTTAAGTTTTTTTTTGTAGGAGATCTATTTTATCTTCCACATTTATGTTTTCATTTCATCTGGAATTAACTTTTGTGTAAGGTATTAGGACGATGAAAGGAATCTTTTGTCCATAGTGCAGTTCAACTGACCATTTGTTGGAAAGTCAGTCTTTCTCCATTAACTGAAGTGCAGTTATAAACCAGATAATTATAATTATATGATTATATAATTATAGGCCTGTTTCTGAACTTCATTACATTGATCTATTTGTCCATCTAGTGCAATACCTTTCTATCTTAATCACTGAATTACTTAATAAGTACTGATATCTGGTACTGTATTCCTCCAGCTTTGTTCTTTTTCATGTAGATTGCCATGGCTATTCTTGACCCTTTGCATTTCCATATGAGTTTTAGAAACACTTGTTACTTTCTACAAGGAAGTTGCTAGGGTTTTAGCTGGAATCACATTATATCAATAGATCAGCTTAGGGAAACATGACATCATTTCCGATTCTGAATTTTCTGATCTCTGATATAGTATATTGTCTCATTTATGTAGATCTTATATAATTTGTCTCAATAATGATAGTTTTCTGTGAGGAGCTCTTGTACATCTTTTGCTAGAATTATCCCTAGCTATAGCACACTTTTTGATGATAATGTAAATAGTATTTTTATTTCACTTTCTAGTTGTGACTGTTTTGTGAAAATAAATTATATTTTTATATTTATCTTGTATAAATAAATTCACTTACTAATTCTGAGTTCTTAGGTTTAAAATTTTTTTCTTTGTGAACAATCATGTTATCTACATTAATAAAAGATTGATTTCCTTTTTTGTCAAATTTTTTGGCTTTGTCTTGCCTTGTTGCACTGGCTACAGTCACCAGAATAATGATTTGAAATGAATTTCATTGTCCTGGTCCCAATCTCAGAGACTAAACTTTTAATTATTTATTTATTTCAATAAATATATGTGAATTATATTTTAAAAACTCCATAATGGAAAAAATATTAAATTCTACCACCTAAAGATATAAAATTCAAAAACAACTATAGGAAATTATTGGAATTAATAAATGAAATTATTTATGCAAGACAAGTAAAAAACATAGTGTTTTCTACATTTTTTTCACTTAGCAGTACTTTTATGGACTTTCTACATATCAGTATTTACTGAACTTTTAATTCTTTTGTTGCTGGACATTTGTCCTGTTTTCAGTTTATCACCAATTTCAAAATATTTTGATAAATATAAGATGTATATTTCTGTATGTTTGTCTATATTGGTTTCCTTGAGTCAATTTTAGTAATTTCTATTTTCTAGAAAACCATTTTATGCATAGTTTAAAATATATTGCCATAGATTTATATGCATAGTTATCACTTAGATTCTTTTTCTTTCTTTCTTCACTAGTTTATATTTTTATCAACTACTCCATACACACAGTATAAAAGTAAAATAATTCTGCAGTGATGGTTACAGAAAGCAGTAATTCTCTACATCCCTTAAATCTCTAGTAGAATTGCTGGATGATGTGAATTTTGCGTTTAATAAAAGCCTAATGTGTCTCGAGTAGCATTAGTAAAGGTCAGTGCATGCCTAGACACATTCTAGAAAGCCTAAGGACACCAAAGGTGGAGAAAAGATCCGAGAAACAGCTAAAAAAAGGAAGATATATATTAGCTAGCCTGATAGAAGACTTCTTAACAATACAGACCAAAAGAAAGAGGTATTTGAAGTACTAAAGGAAAATAACTGTCAACCTGGAATCTATATTCAAACAACCTGTCATTCCCTTGTAAGTGTTCCTATTATGCGATTACTGTTAACACACAAAATACTACTATTGGTTTAGGGATATATATTCACCAGACATATGTGATAGTTAAGAGGAACTTTTATCCAGCTAAGAATATAGCTTAATACAAACAAAATAAATAAATTATATGGAGACATTGGAAATTGCACAGCATGCCTCCTTTAACTCTTTATAACTCATAAATCAAACAGGTAACAAATTAGTAAGTTTACAGAGGATTTGAACCATGCAATTACTAAGCTTATTTTAAAAAGACATACAGCTTTCAACTAGAAAGTGCACATTCTGTTCAAGTAAATATGGAACATGTGCAAACATGATCACAAACTAGGAACAAACTAATCAGTGAAAACAATAAAGCAGAGAATCACTTTTATACTCCACACCATGACCAAAATGGAATAGAAATAGAAATCTGTAGCAAGAAGGAAAACACATGCTCAATTTTGAAAAGAAAAGACACATGATTAACAGCTTACTGTGAAATTTATAGCCTTAAATGCACATATTGGAAAAAGAGGATCACTTGAAAATCAAGTTAAGCTCCAGCTAATGGAATTTGAAAAATGCTATCAGAGTAAATTCAAAGAAGTATAGTTGAAAAACAACAAATATAGTAAAAGAAATTAATGGAAGAAATAATATAGAGAATTACCAAACCCACAAACTGATTCTTGAAAAGGTATCATTGGTAGAAAAATAACTGACATATTATGATAGAATACAGGAGGCCCAAATAATTGACATTAGAAATGGAATTGAAATATACCCCTACAATAAGGATTACTTTTAGAAAATTTAAGAAAATAATAGATTATATTATACCAATATATAGGAAAAACCTTCCATCCAAAAGAAAAATATGGAAATGATCTGATTCATTTAATGAGGCTAAAATAACCTTCATATCACAAGAACAAGTAAAGAACAGAAAATAAAAATAAAGAGCTGAACTCTGTAATTACTCCCATTTTATATATTAAGAAAAATGACCTGTATGATCATCTAAATAGGTAGAGAAAAAGTAGTTTAATAGAATTGAATACATGTTCATGATCAACAACATAAAGAGATAAAACGAAAACCTTCCTAGCGTAGTCAGTAGCAGGATTTTTTTCTTAAAACGATAAAGGGTATGTAACAAAATCCATCCGCAAGAGTATAATATATAAACAGTAATAAAAGAGATGAAGAATGCATTACAAAAGTGGGCAATCATATGTGATCAGATAATTCAGAGTCCATGGTCCTATTCTCCATCTAAGACCTTTGATGATCTCATGTAGTCCCATGACTTAAGACCATTTATTTCCAAAGACACAGGTTTATTATTTCCTTTCAGAGTTCTCTCTGAAGCTCCAGGTTCGCATGAACAGCTGTCTGCTCAAGTCTCTACTCAATATGCGGTAGGCATCTTGAATTTACAGGCCCACATCATAATCCCTGGTCTTCCCACCCCACAAACCTTTCCACCTGCACCCTTTCTCACCTCAGCCCGTGACCTCTCCACCTTTCTCATTTCTCAGGCAAAAACCTTCGAGTGACCTTGCATCCTCTCTTAATCATACATGGCTCACCCAGTCCTGTTTTCCCCACCTTCAAACCGTGCCCAGAATCTGACAACCTCTCAGTACCTCCCCTGTCCAGCTCCTCTGAGCAACAGCCATCTGATTCTTGATTCTGCCTTGCCCTGTATAGCCTGTTGCCAACACAAGTGCAGAACAATTATTTTTAAATCACAGGTGGGATAACTTCTTTACCAAAAACACCACATTGGTCTGTCACCCAGGGTGAAAGCCAGAATCTTCAGAACAATCTATAAAACCCTGTGTGTTGCCCACCAGCCCCCCGCTTCCCCCTCCCCATCCACTACACCCGTTATTTCTCTGGCCTCAGTTTCCTTATCAGGCCCTCTCTCTGCTCTGGTTAAATTGGTGCCTGGATGGTCCCAAATGCTGAAACCATGCCCTCTGTGTCGGGCTTTTGCTGGGCTTCACTCTCCCCTCACACCAAGTATAACAACCCCTCCATCTCCTTCGGTCTGCGCAAACCTCTCCTCACCAACATGGGTTAACCAACAACCCCGTATAATACCTAAATCTCCCCCCATCCTCTGGTCCTGGCATGACCAGTGCTTCTTATTCTGCTCTGCTTTTTTCTTTCCTCAGTGGCATTTACCACTTACTGAAATGCAGTCTTCTTTACTTATTTTTTATGGTTGCTGTTTTTCGCTCATCTCCCCCATTACCAACCATGTAAGCTCCATGAAGGCAGGCTTCTTCATTTAGTTCACTGATGTATCCAAAATTCCTAGAAGAGTGGAGTGCCTCGTACACAGTCGGTGCTCAATAAGTGTTTGCTGAATGGCTGAACTATGTTGAAAGGGGGTTGCTTTAGACTCACAAAAGGATGTTCAACCTCATGAATATTCAGGGAGATGTAACTTAAACATGATACCGTTCCACAATCATCAAATTTTCTCTTTTTACAACTATTTAAGTCTGATGTTATCAGATATTGGTGAAGATGTGACAACACAGAGCCATTTGTACTTTATTGTGAGACTGTAAGAAGTTACAGTCACATGCTAGAACAACTTGGCCGTTTCTCTTCTTGAGCCTAGAGGGACCCTAGGCTGAGCACCATTTGTCATGATAAAATGCAGAAACTAACTATCTTTTGTTAGAGGACCAGACAAATGAAGCATTTCCTCATGCTTCTAAAGCGACTTAACAAAATCTACATCTTTCAGTTTAGAGGAATTTCACCTTATGCTGAATATAAAAAGCAGCTTGAAAATGATACAAGCACATACATGCCAAAATGACATCTAGTATGTAATTACTGTTAAACGCACAAAATAGTACTGTATATTGTTTGGAGATAGGTATACTACATGAGCATATGAAAATTATAAAAATATAAATGAGAAGAGACCATCACGATTTCAGAATGTGGGGTGAGAGGAAAGACAAATGCATAAGTGGAGAGGCAGGGGAGTAGGACTGTGTCTATAAAATTTTATTTTTAAAAAAGATCTGAAGCAAATAAGGCAAAATGTTAACATTGGTGGTGGTAGGTATCTAAGTGTCTGCTATATTATGTACTTCCCTCTATATTAAAAATATTTTAAATCAAACATTTAAAAATATACTACATTTTATATTTATGCAGGGTGAGATAGATATTTTCTTTGAATTTATAATATGCACAAAGTAAATAATTGGGATTTGTGTACCGTTTTTCGTATGTCATTTATTATGATTTTTCTCTCTTACAATTTTGTGCAGTAACCAGTGAGTGAAAAACAATGAATGAAAGCATTCAGCAAATACAGATTTTTGTTGATATTAAACTGTTTTATCTGTCTGAATTGCCATAAATAGAATTACAGGTCTGCTGCCGTCACTGAAAGAGCTTCCTCTGACATAGAGATTTTAAGTTGCTTTGATATCTGTAAATGTGATAGAAGTATGTTAAAATGTTATGAAGAAGGGAGTTTATACTACACATTTCTGCCTTTGTGTTGGTATTTCAAATAATGTATTTTTTCCGAAAATACAATGTACAGAAACAAACACAACATAAGCTGAGATCATTCAGATACAGGTACACAGTATCCTCCTGCTGTAAACATCGTCTCTGCCAGCGTTTCTGTCCTGGCATGGATGCTACCACCTAGTGGGGCATTGCAGGAACAACACTGATACCACACGCATTAAAATCCGACGTCTGTTAGCTTAAAACAAAGCTGTATCAGACCCGTCTTTGATTTGTGTGCCCGAGAAAGCTTTGAATTGTAAAAAGAGCTGACAGTCTCAAAAGGCCTGGTTTCATCCTTAAACACACAGCTCAGCATAGAGCTCCGTGGTCTCACTGTATCCATCACAGAAACAAGTAGGCGCTTCTGTTTTCTGATGTGCACGAGTGAATCCACTTCTGTGAGGCTCCAGGCTCATCCATAACTGTCAGACAAGGAAAGGCGCATTGGGGTGGGGTTTGGTGTGGGTGAAACGGGCTGGTGTGTACCCGAGTTTTGTGCTGGGGTGTCCTCACTGGGCGGGAGGGGCCTTTCAGTCACCGTACCAGCTGTGCTCTCCTTGCAGCCTCCACTTCATCGTGTTTGACACGGAGCTGGCCCATGACATCCTGAAGGTGTGGGACGGGCCGGTGGACAGCGCCATCCTGCTGAAGGAGTGGAGCGGCTCAGCACTGCCCGAGGACATTCACAGCACCTTCAATTCGCTCACTCTGCAGTTCGACAGCGACTTCTTCATCAGCAAGTCCGGCTTCTCCATCCAGTTCTCAAGTAGGTGCACGGCCCCCTTCTTCGTGATCTGGACAGTGGGAGACAGATCCGCATCTGTGTCTTAAGGTTCCCCGGACAGGGGTGTACCTTTTGTTGAGCAAAATACACAATTTTGAAAACACCTATCAAGAGAACGGTTTGTCTTGGGAAATTCTGTTCATTCTCAGATGGGGATGGACAGTGGCTCTCCTTAGTTATGGGGGAAAAACAACTTACTTTAAAGGTTTGAGTTAATCAGTACATATTTAAACTTGGGCCCAGGACAGATGTGGGTCTCTACCGGGAGGTCAAGTTTATCTTTGGTGCCCCCTGCCACACCCAGCACCAGCGCCAGGCTCCCTCACTCTCTGGTTGGTGCCAGGAAGTCTTGATGTCTCCAGGCTGCTTCAGTTTTCTGCTTTCAACTTCCCTGAATAGAAGGGCCCTGCATTTTTTCCCTCCTTAGGGCTGATGTTTCAAATAGCTTATGTAGGATAGTAATCTCTGCAGGATTTAGTGGGCACCACGTTTGCACTTTGAAGCTGTTACCTCTTGACGATGGTTCCCACCTTCACTGTCTAGCCCATTTTTAAGGAACAGTTTCCTGAGAAGGAAGGGGTGGAGATATTTTGTGGCAGTTCCGTCTTTGCGAACCCTTCAAACTGCACTGTGTAGAGGTGTCATATAATGTGGTAGCACCCAGTGTCAGCCGTCATCGTAAAACTAGCGGAATTTGCACATAAACATATTCTGGCTCAGTTTATCTCTGGGCAGGTCACTGGTGAGCCGTATTTAGGATTTACATGAGTAAATGGACTTAGGTCAATTTGATGCTTTAAAAGGTTGGTAATAAAATTAAGGTTAAAGTCTGCACAGTTTCTTACCTCTGGTTCGCTGTGCTTTGAGGCAGTAGTTTGTGAATATGTGTTCATGGAATAGAATCTCTACGTGGTAAAATTTTCACTGGTTTATGGCAAAAATATCAAGGTAAGTTTGCTTCTACTATCCTGCCTTGGGAAAAAATGTTTTTTATTCCAAGGTTATATCATTTTTGCGAGATAAATATGGCTTCCATCTTTAGAAATTGTGGTAAGAGTAGGTGAAAGATGTGTGATGTAATGTCCTTGTTTAGCAAAATGAAAAAGTTGGTACCATTTTGAGGTTATGTTTGTTTTCCTTTCCTACCCATTCTATACTCTCCTGGCCTTGGTTTCTTTTTCTTTTTCTTTTTTTTTAATAGAATTTATTCTTTAGAGCAGTTTTAGGTTCACAGCAAATCACATGCATTTAAGGTTCCTCCATGTCTTTTCACAGCTTGGTAGCTCATTTCTTTTTAGTGCTGAATAGTATTCTATTGTCTGGATGTATCACTGTTTATTTATCCATCACCTACTGAAAGACATCTTGGTTGCTTCCAACTTTTGGCAATTGTGAATAAAGCTGCTATAAACATTTGCATGTAGGTTTTTGTGTCGACATAAGTTTTTAATTTCTTTGGGTAAATACCAAAGAGTGTGATTGCTATATTATATGGTAAGAGTATGTTGTTTTGTTCCTGGCCTTTTAAAATCTTCCCTTTTTAAAAATTCATGTGGAACCAAGAAACCACTTATTTTTCTATATTCCTCATGATTTTCTCTTTGAAAAGACATCTTCCTAGTTTGGGTTAAAGACAAAGGAGAATCCTTTATTATAGTTATTTGAGAGCATAGACATTTATGTTCTATATTTATAATTATACAAATAATATACTTAACTGACATATTGATGCTTAGGAGGTGATAAACATGAACACGCCCATTAAAGTTCCTACAGAAATGAAACTTGCTTAATTTTTTTAACTTGGTTTTCCAAGTGTTCTAGTTTGAACCATACAGAATTGTCATTTTTGCAGATAAAAAATGGTTGAATGTTAGCATTTTCATATGGTTTAACATAGCATTTAGTATGCACTTTGGGAAATACCATTTGAAAATAAAATGTTGACTCTGAGGCTTTTGTATGAATGGGTTTCTGCATGGTCTTTAAAACTCTATGGGAAGGAAAAAACAAGATATAAAAACTTTGCTTGGCATAATTTAGAAAAACTTGGCCTGAAGTGTGAAGCTGAAAATTTGGGTTTCTATCTTGATCTCTAGAGATTTGAAACTGACCTATCTCTTTCTTTATTGCTTTATTTGTGAATTGAAGATATTGCACCAAATTCTAAGCACCTTTCCACTTGCATCATGTATTTTCCCTTTACCTTTTTAGATCTACTCTCCACCATTTCTCAATCTACTCTGATCCTAGTGGTGGACATGTGTGGACTATGTTCTGTGCCCTCTGCCTGGGTTCCTCCAGTGGGGGGCTCGGGCAGGAGATGAGAGGTGCAGGGAGGAGAGCGGTGTCGGAGTGTGATACCTCCCTATCAGATTCCCTCAACCAAAGCTCACTACTTTTCTCAAGAAGCCGTATCCATACATGTCCCTTTCCAGGTTTCTGTAACCAACTCCCAGTGACCATACTTCTACCTGGGCTTCTCCAAACCCAACATTTGTAAAGAAACCCTCTCAAATGATCTATGGGAAGTGTGTCATATGTTTTGTGTTGGATCCTAAATGATACAGTTCCCAAAGGAACATTGTCAAGCCCGTGAAACTGACATTCCTATGTCCCAGGAACCCTCTTCAGCAATGGCAAGCTGGGATATCTGGTCAACCTCCCTACACCCATGACCAATGTGCCACTCTCCACTCCTGCAATTCTGAGCCATCCTTTCCCCACTGGAGAATCCAGCCATGAAACTAGATCAGGCTAGAGTCTTTCTAAACCAAAGGCTTGAATCTCCTTGAAACATGCAAAAGAGCCTATCCCTCCAGCTCAAGAAGCCTTACTGCTCTTCTGTAGGTGGAAAGCAGGAAAAGCCTATTTATTTGTCTTTATGATCCCGGGACTTAAAAAAAAAGAGGTACTTTATGTGTAAGTTAGATTGCGCTGCCATTCCTAAGACAAACTAATGTTAGAATTTGAAGTATTAGCGCTTATCTATGATTTCAGAATAAAATAAAAAATAATGGAACTTCAGTATTTTCCTCAAATAATTGATACTTTGAGTATGACCTTTGTTGCAAAGCAAAAATGACATGTATTCAATAGTATTAAATTAGTTTTCTTGGTAAACCATTTTAACTTGATAGTATGCCAATACTATGTGAACTTCGCATTGTAGGTGTAACTTGGTTATTGGAGGAAAAGCCCTTATTTGAACATTCGTTTTCTTAGAGACACTTGAATGATCAGACTTTTCTCAATAAAGTTAAAGTGTAAGGATTTAACATCAATGTCACCCTCCCTCTCAGTCACATAATCCATACCTGGTTGTGGCTTTTTAATTTTGACAATTTCTCTATTATTAGAACACCTTCTTTAACTGCCTTCCATCTCCCCATCCCCTCTTGGTCCTCCTTCTTCCAGTGGCCACTCCATTATAGTCTTTTTTCTGGTTTTCATCTTTCCTTCCCCAAGCTGTAAAGGTTGGATTCCACTAGGGCCCATCCTCATGTCTCTTTCTCTCAATCGGTACTGACTCCTCAGGTTCCATCAGTCAGCCTCCCAAGACCTCTCCCCTGAGTACCCGAGGTTTCCCTCCAACTTGATGTGGGGATAGAAAGCAGAGGACATACCATGTGAAACGTGACCACATTTCCAATCCTCTCCTTTCTCAAACCTGGTTTCCTTCAAGCTTTCCCATCTCGGTGAATGTCAGCTGCATTCTGAGTCGCCCCTTTATCTTCCACCCCACATATAATCCAGCATCAAATTCAGTAGGGTCCATATTCAAAATCCCACATCTCTCCACCTGTACCCCTACCACCTTGATCTGGGTCCTTCCACACCGGACTGAGCTTCCATGGCTTACAGACTGGCTTCGTCTCCCCGCTCTTGTCCATTTACTATCTTACCTGACCAGAGGAACCAGGATGGGTCTTAATGAGGCACCTTGCTCTGGTCAGAACTCTCCACTGGCTTCCCATCTCAGCCAGAGAGAGTTCTGATTCTCCCCATTGCCAAAATAAAGGCTATAAAAGCCTGTATGCACACTTATGCAAAACTCCACATTTTCAGTTTTCATCCTTAATTACTGCCCTCCACCCTGTCAATCCCCCTGTAACATACACACCAGCAAGAGGCGTGTATGTATTTGTATGCACGTATTTGGTATGTGTTCATTTTACACACTGCTCTTGGCTTTTTCCTCTTTGCTTGCTTAATGAATCCACATGTGGACACACCATCTTTTAAGACCCCTTTAGCAGAATTAATGACATTGTCACTTACAGTGCCCAAATTCAGTGCTCATATTTCTGAGACAGTGTTTATCCCATCATGTGTGAGCATCCTACTTGCAGTCTACGGGACTAAGTTCCTGGAGGGCAGAATGTCTAGAACATGACATACAGTCAGTGGCTAAAAATTGTTTTCTAATCAAATATGCTTGAAAACTTTCCAACGATGCGAATCTTGGAAATATTAGGATGATTTTGATTGTGTGACAAACGCTATGTCATGTACCAAAAAGGTTGTTTCATTACTGATTTCAGCTTCATTCAAAAATGTTAATAGAAAAGCCTTTAATAATAAAGATTCTTTCAGTTCTGAGTTAGTTTCTGTCCAGTGTTAATGGTCTTTATATGACATTTATTATCAGAAGTAGTGGACAGTATAGACTGTGTTTTCACTGGTAAAAAAACGCATTAGACAGATTTAATAACATGTATGCATCTTTGTTGACCTTTTAAGTTTTATAATTCTTTATACATTTATTTATCCTTCCTTAATGTTTTGATACCAGTTGGAAACCAAGCAGACTATTTTCATTTTATAAAGATTAATACCCATGTTTTAATTTAAATGAACATAGTTTAATCTATTATTTGATAAATTTCCTGATTTTATTTAAAAAAGATCATTTTTTTCCCTGCTTTATAATAATCTTGGGAGAAGAACAACTGCTTACTGGGGTGCGGGGATATTGATTCTTAGCCTCAGTGCTATGTGTCTGTGTGCAGGCTTAATGGCCACTGAGGGAGCAGCTGCACACCACACCCTTCCTTATGTGTGTGTTTACCTTCCCTTTGCTGTAAGACATTTTCTCCACTAGAAAAATGAACTGTTGGTGCTCACAGGATATTCACACCCCATTCAAGGTCCATTGTCCTGCCAGCTCCACACAGCATGTAAAACATAAGAATAAGAAGTGACTAGTGCAATTATGTTAATTGTAATCAGCCTAACACTTTTCATTAAAGTTTAATTACTATTTAACCATGCATAAAATGTAAGAAAATGGAGTTTGGCTCACAAAACTTACCTTTACTCTAGGGGTTAAATAAACTTCAGCTGAGCCTCTAGTGGTCCGAACTCTCAGCTCTCCCACTCTAGGGAGAACGGCTCCAGGGCGATCTTGCACCCTCAGATTCCATGAGATGGATTTCCCTGTAAATAATGGTCCTAACTTAGCGGCTACATAACATCCCTTCCTAATTTACTTTATTGAAGGATAATTTAATAGGTACATTTTCATTAAAAAAAAATCATTTGTTGTTCAAAACAAGAGAGACCCTTGGGGCTGCCAGTTGCTGAGCAGAGTGGGATTGTTTATAGGAGAGAACCGGCCATAGAGCCCGGGCGCCTGTACCAAGTTTCTGCGCAGAGACAGGACACAGCAGGTGCAGCTAGACTGCTCACCCCCTGCTCTCTTGGGACTCCCCTTGTGGGGCTGGTGGAAAACTGATCGTATGTTCTTATCATTGGCCACTCACACCCAGAGAGGCCAAGGAGTTTTATCCACCTTTGATTACTCGCACCCAGCTCATAACAGGGGTAGAACTGGTGTGTGTTGAATTATTGAGACTAAGATGCTAGCTTATTTAGAATTTAGTTTAAATTCTAAATCCTGGATTCCACAGAGTGTTGGGGTTTTAGCTGTGGTTGGCTTTGTCTAATACTAACAAGATTGATAACAAGAGGAACAGAGAAAAACAGGACACATAATGGCATCTTCCCTATTCTTGGGGACGTATCTTTTTTCCCCTTCAGTTTTATTGAAATATAACAGACTTATTGCATATGTGGAATCTAAGAAACAAAGCAAACTAGTGAATATAAAAAATAGAAACAGGAACAGACTCACCAGTAGAGAGAACAAACTAGTGGTTACCAGTGGGGAGAGGGAAGTGGGGAAGGGCAAGATAGGGTAGGGGGTTAAGAGGTACAAACAATTGTATATAACATAGATAAGCCACAAAGATATGTACAACACAGGGAAATAAAGCCATTGTTTTGTAACAATGTTAAATGGAGTATAATCTATAAAAATATTGAATCACTGTGTTGTACACCTGAAACTAACATATTCAGTAATACCGTACATCAACTATACCTCAATTTTAAAAAATAATAAAATAATTGATACATAGAAATGTGTAAGTTTAAGGTGTACGGCATGTTGATTTGATGCATTTAGAGACTAAACAGTGATCACCACTGTAGTTCATACCACGTCACATCACATAACTACCACTGCTTTTTGGTGGTGAGAACGCTGAAGAGCTACTATCTTAGCAACTTTCAGGTATATAATGCGGTGTTCTTAACTGTAGTCACCATGCTGTGCGTGACTTATTTATCTTGTTACTGGAGGTTTGTGCCCTTTGACCAACATCTCCCCATTCCCCCCCACCCCCCAGCCCCTGATAACCACCATTCTACTCGCTGATTCTATGAATTCAGCTTTTGCAGATTCCACATATGTGCTATCATACAGTATTTGTCTTTCTCTTCCTGACATCCCACATAGCATAATGCCCTTGAGGTCCATCCATGTTGTAGCAAATGGCAGGATTTCCTTCTTCTTCATGGGTGAATAACAGTCCAGTGTGTGTGTGTGTGTGTGTGTGTGTGTGCATGTACTGCATCTTCTTTATCCATTCATCCGTAGATAGACACTTAGGTTGTTTCCATATCTTGGCTATTGTGAATAGTGCTGCAGTGGACATGGGGGTGCGGGTATCTCTTTGAGATCCTGTTTTCATTCCCTTTGATCTTATGTGCAGAAGTGGGATTGCTGGATCATATGGTAGCTCTATTTTTAATTTTTTGAGGAACCTCCCCACTGTGTTCCACAGTGGCTACACCAATTAGCATTCCCGCCAACAGTGCACAAAGAGTTCCCTTTCCTTGAGGATGTATCTAATACTTACTGTGAAAGAGATCTCAACCCTTTTCTATAAAACTACTAGTGGGAGTATCATCTGTACCTACCTTTCTGCTAATCTAAATCTTACTCCTACTGAAAGCTCATAAATCATTCCTCAGGCAGCAGTGATTTCTGTGGGGGAGTCCCAGCCCGGCCCCCTCCCCCAGGACCGCGGACGTAACCGTCAGTCAGCGCAGTGCAGTAGGCAGAGTTATGCTACCTCGCTTGAATGAGAAGGGAATGCTCCTAAATTTTACAGACTGAATTATCATAATGTCTTTAAAAGCATGTCATTCAGAAATAAGTTGAGTCAGTGAGGAGAACATAGAAAATTTGAATCACTGTGACAAATATTGAGATAAGCATCTGACCGCACCCTGCCCAGGTCACCCTTGTCCTCATAATGTGTGTGAACACATTGGTGTAATAATGAGGAATTAATGAACTAACCACTCATTCATTCATTCATGTATTACTTTATTTATTCACCAACCAATATTGAACCCCTTCCTCCTGTGCTCCTGATCAGTGCTGGCGTTGGGGATCCAGTGCTAATAAGGCAGACGTTGCCCAGTCTTCATAAAAGTTATGGGGAAACATATGCCATTCACCTAGAATCTCCTTGTCTCTGTCCGCCTCCTCTGGACGGCCCACCTGGTGAGGACCCTGGTCTGCTTCCCTGCAGCTCCGGGATGTGTCCTCCACCTTCCCTGGGGTGACGCCCACCTCTGAGGTCTTCAGCTCCTACTTGACGCCCTGCGGTCTCCACTCCACTCCACCAGCCACTCTTGGGAAGGTGCACTGCATCCTGTTTTGCCTTCAGTCGGCAAAGTTGAACTGGAACGTGCTGCTCTGTTCCCACAGCTGATCTTTCCATCTTCACTTCCCTGCCTGTGTCGGTTCTTAGTGCTTTACTGGGGCATCTAGGCTGTCACTGTTCTCCCTTCTATTGGTTCCTCCTAAATTCCCGATACTTCTTTTCTGTCTTCAGCCGCTTTATCCTTAAAATCAAGTCTCTTACCACGTGCTAAGCTCCCTGGCCCATGTGCTTCCTGCATCGCATCTGCCCAGCATCCTCTGGTGAGAAGGAGATGCATAAACCAAGAGCTTCTTCCCAGTGACTGTGGGACCCCCACCCTCACGTAGCTGAGCTACAGTCACTTATTTTGCCAGGGAACTCTGGGTCCCATTCACCTCATTTTCAAACCTTCGCCCCTTTGCTCGTCTCCTCTTTGGGGCAGTGGATGATCTGGAGTCTTCATTCACAAAGATAAACCTGTCAGAAGGATTTCCTTCCACTTCCTCCAGGAGACATCATTCTGTTTCTTCACTCCTGTTAGCTTGGGATAGTCACGCCTTCTCCCAAGCAAGGCTGGTCCTATCATGGATATGCCCCCGGCTGCTGGGACCTTGCCCGGTGTGCCCTCGTCTTCTTTCATTTTCATCCGTTCCTCTGACTCCTCACTCCTTGTACACAGACGCTCAAATCACAATTTAAGATAAATACATACAACAACCCTTTGCCACTTTTGAGCATCCTGTTTTTCTCCTTCATCTAGAACATGTTTTGGGCTTGCTGTGTGCGTTTCCTCACCTCCAAATCATCCTGCAGCCCCCTGGTTTGTTTCTGCCTCCATCACCTCGGTTTCACTGCTCTTGTCACGGTCAAAAATAAGCCATGAGTCTCAATCAACACACACCTTTTCGTGGTTCTGGCAAGTGGCCTCCTGCAGAAGTTCAGTGCATCTGACACTTTCCACCTTGTTGAAATATTATTTTCCCTGGATTTTCACAACTGTCCCTCCGATCCTTCCTGCCTTGCCAGTCTCTCTGTTGTCTCCTGCAGTCTCACCTTCCTCTTCCTGGTTTCCTTGGGACCTGGTCTTAGGTCATCTGCTCTCTCTATTCACTGTCTCTCTGAGCAATGTTCTTTCTTCCCTGGGTGTGGACAAAGATCCAGAAGGTCATCACTTCAAAACTCTCTATTCGGAGCTCACACCTGTCTTGTGAAGCTCTAAGGGGCCAAATACATAAATTCGTTTGAACATCTTGCAGACATGTCAAAATTGGCATGTCCGGGTCTATCCCATCACCACATCCGATCCAATCCAGACCCAGCCTCCAACAAGACCTCGTGTGGCTGCTCTTATCTTGCATTTCCCCTTCATCACACAAGCCCACATCTGCTGGGTCTCACCCACACCAGACCCTGTCTAAAGGGCTGCTCAGAGGAGGGTGATTGTATTGAACCTGCGTTTGAGAAAAGCCACGTTGGCCAAGAGCAAATCTAATCAAGCTAAGCCCCCCACTTAAAAAGTCCTTCTCCAGTTTCTGACTGGAGAATAAAATCCTGTTACATGACCCCCGACTGATTGACGTGGGGCTCCCGTGTATCTGCCCATCCTCACCCACTCCTTCCACCTGGCTTCTAAGGATTTTTTTCTCCTGTTTTCAGACCTTCACTTGCAAAGTGCCTTCTGTCCAGGACTCTGTCCCCCTGTTCACTGCCTGCTATTCCAGTCCATTTCCCGAGTGGCAATTAAACACCACTCCTTGTAGGAGGATTCTCTGAGCCCAAAGAATAAATAAGAACCCATTTTATATCATTTTTACACTTCCCCCTCTATAATGTTCACCACTAGTTATTTTTATAACTTTTTGGCTGTTACTGAATATCCTGGTATTCAGAAGTCAGATATTTTACACTAGTTACTGCATTTATTTCTGCCTCACTTTTGACACTTAAAAGTATTTTGTCTATTGTTTTCTAGTTTCTTGTGTATGTGTCTATATTTTCTGCTTCTTTTTTTTTTTGGTTATTGGTTCTAGTGAGACTGAATTTCCTAAATTATTGATTTTTTTTAATATTTCTGCTCTAATATTCAGTCTTTAGCATGGTTCCAATTACAAGAGCAACCACCCAGTAGGTGTGTGTTGAACTGAATTTTAAAAGTGACTTAAAACTTGTCTTTGGACTTCCCTGGTGGCGCAGTGGTTAAGAATCCACGTGCCAATGCAGGGGACACGGGTTTGAGCCCTGGTCCAGGAAGATCCCACATGCCGCGGAGCAGCTAAGCCCGTGTGCCACAACTACTGAGCCTGCACTCTACAGCCCGTGAACCACAACTGCTGAGCCCATGTGCCACAACTACTGAAGCCCGTGTGCCTAGAGCCCGTGCTCCACAACAGGAGAAGCCACCGCAGTGAGAAGCCGGCACACCGCAATGAAGAGCAGCCCCCGCTTGCCTTAACTAGAGAAACCCTGAGTGCAGCAACGAGGACCCAACGCAACCAAAAATAAATAAATAAATTTAAAAAAAAGAACTTGTCCTCCCCAGATAACTCACGTTCTCATTAAGGTGATTAAAAAAGAAATTTGAGGTGCATATTTGAGTAATATGCTTGGAAGCATTTAGCAGTATTAAAGAGAATATAAACTGTCCATATTTAGCAATCCTATCAGAGTGGAAGTGGAAAAAATACATATATATAATATATAATATTATATATATAATATACAATATATGTATATAATATATATTGTATTATATATAAATATATATTATATTTTTATGTATATAATTTTAAGCATTATAAGACTCACTTAAACTATAGTACACTGCATAATCCTGTAACAGAAAACTCTCAAAAGTATACGCACACACATGTAATATTATATAATTTTTAGAACAGGCATCACAGAGGCACTGTTTTTCTACCCATGAAAGATAACATGGCTTGGGGCTAAGCCCCATCTTAACAGCTCTGTAAACAGGCATGTGCACAATTTTCATGGACTTAGGATAAATTAGGGCACCATACTCTTTTTACCACCCACAGTTTTGATGAGGACTGCTCTCAAAAGTAAGGAACACAAAAGCACTTTGATTTATCAGTTTTCCCAAATATAGGGGACTGCTATTATTTATTCTCAGTTCTAGAGATATATTGACTCCAGGGAAGTATTATGTGATAAACGACACAGTCTGCAGCTCTCAAATTAGATTTCCCCAACTCCTTGGCCTCCTGTTTCACACTACTCAGTTCACACTGACAAAAGTAAGAGTCTCCTGACACTTGCTTGGCAGGAAGGCGTGTGGATAGTGCAGTTTTGATTTAGAGGCAGGAAAAGATAGTAAACCGGTTAACTATCACTTAACCACACTAACGTTACGATACCAGATACTTGCATGGCTGCAGCCACCTGAGGTTTCTGTAACATGTTGAAGTTGTTAATCGTGCACTTATTATCAGTAAAGAATAGGTGGATTTGCAGAACGTTTAGTGAAAACTGTGATAGTCATCTTTTTCTCCCCTCAAGTCTGTCTTGTGTCAGTACACAGATTTTTATCTTTCGTACTTATTAAAAGCTGAGAATCAATTTAACAGTGATGACTAATGTGATAGATGTTTAGAACAGGATCTATGGAGGGTGAGGTTTTCCTTTGATCGTGACTTTAGATATAAAGAAACTAAAACCTCTTTGAATAACTGAATGAAGGATTCTTCACTGTTATGAGGATGCAAAACAGGATTTTATCATGCATTCAAAGTGTAAATATCTGTGTTACTAAACAGATATAAAGTGTTTTTAAAGTAACTCTAAAGTCTAAAGTATTTTTAGATCTTCAGACATACTTAGTTTCCCATAGAGTCTATATTTGGCATGATGAAAATAGAAGTGCTAATTAGTATTTTTTCTCAGAGTATTTGCAATTCCTTTATAAAGGAGGAAGTTAGCTTAGTTCCCAGTGCAGTCTTTGGAACTTAACTGACACAAGTGACTGAAGTACTGTTGTGAACACTAGTAGTCTGTTATATTTTTATGTCTTTTAAAATTTTCCAAGTGCATTCTCTTACATGGTCTCATTTTTACAGCTATGTGGTATGCAGATATCAAAAATATAGTTTTATAACTAGCAAACAAATATTAGAACATTTATTTACAAGAAATAGAAAAATTATTTGACTTACAGAAATTGCCTAAATTGGACACGTATTATATACCACTAATGTTCTCTTTCCAATAATTGATTATGAGGATCTTTGAAATCATTTAAAAAGTTAATTTAAAACAATTTAAACAAGTTAGTTTAAAAAATCCAATGTTATACAGATAGAGGACTCAGATCTTACTATAAGCAGCAGAAAAAGTATAAGGACGATTATTACAAAAAAATAAGTGACTCCTGAATTTGAAAATGAAAATGTGTAGGATGAGGGGATTTATTGTCTAGTTTAATAGCTGCAATATAAATAGCTCTTGAATTATTATATTTTGATTTAATTAGCATGAAATATGGGGCTCAACTTTTTTGCTTTAATGGAATTCACATTCCCTATTGTGCAGAATCAAAGTGATTGATTTATTTCTGTTGCATATTGAAGTTTTTTTTAAATTGTAGAACTCAATTTACACTTACGTTTGATAGTCTACTATAATGACATATTTTCATAGCTATTAAGTGTTTATTCAGTACAAAGACCATGAAAGCAAATGTTCCACTTTTGAAACATTGTTACAGAGGATGCTTGAGTAACAGATCATAAAGGGTATTTAATATTTTCGTATACTAACATCACTCTCTCTGTCTGCACAAGTGTTTTAATGCCTGTGGTCCCGCTGACAAACTAAAATCTTTCACGCCTTCCGAGGCTTCAGCGTTCCTGTCTGAGGAATCTTGGCCTCTAATTTGTTCCCTCTGGCCCGCAGTAATAGCATTAATGAAGCCTCTTGGTAAATAGTTAATTGTGTTCATGAGAAAGGACTTCTCGTCTGATTTCGTATTTTTTTATTCCGAAAGAAAGAGTCATTTTCCTCAGGAATGAGTGACAATATATAGTGAGCATCTTCAGATTTGCCAGTATATATCCATAATTTCACAATCCTGAAGCCCGTGTTGCTTTCTGTCATGAAGGAACATGAGAAATAACACGATTCCTGTGTTGAATCCTGATATTGTTTCATTCCTTTGAATTGTGAAATTAAACACGTGTATACACATACATTCATATAATAAAAATAATTTTAAATCTAAAATGATTTGTATTCATTGTATGCAATTCAAGTGAATACTGCAACTCAGACATATATTTGTGCATATATATATAAACCTTTATAATTAAACTTTTTCTTTAGAAGTACTTGTAAATTCACATGCCCTTGTGAGAAGTAAAACAGAGAGATCCTGTGAACCCTTAGGAAGTCCCCTCCAGGGGTAACATCTTGCAAAACTAGAGCACAAATCACAGCCAGAATATCGACAATGATCAGTCAATATGCAGAACATCCATCACCAAAAGGGTCCCTCAGGTTGTCCTTTTATAGCCACACCCACTTCTCTCCTGCCACCACCCCATCCTTAACCCTGGCAACCTCTAATCTGTTCTCTATTTACATGACTTTACCATTCCAACAATGTTATATGAAAGGAATCCTGTAAGGTGTAGTCTCCCTTTTTTCACTCAGAGTAGTTCTGTGGAGATTCACTGGGGCTGTTGTGTGTCCCCTCAGTTTATTCCTTTGTGTTGCGGAGTAGTATTCCATAGACTGGATATACCAGCTTGTTTAGTCATTCACCCACTGAAGGACATCTAGGTTATTTCTAGTTTGGGACCATTATGAATAAAGCTGCCATAAACATTCATGTACAAGTTTTTGTGTGAGCGTAAGTTTTCATTTATCTGGGATAAATACCCAGAAGTATAATTTCTGGGTTGAATGGCAATTGAATGTTTAGATTTTAATGGCCAAATAATTTTCCAGAGTGGCCGTACCATCTTACATTAACACCAACAATGCCTAAGTGATTCCTTTTCTCTGCATCCTCACCATCATTTGATGTTGTCTATATATGTGATATTATTAGCTGCACTAATAGGTATGTAGTGATATCTCTTTGCATTTCCCTGATGGCTAATGATTTTGAACATCTTTTCACGTACTTATTTGCCATCTGTACATTCTCTTCAGTGACATGCTTTTTCATGCCTTTTGCCTGTTTTCTGGTTGGGTATTTTCATGTTTTTATTTTATTTTATTTTTTTGCATCTTCAGCATTCTCAATATATTTTAGATACTAGTCCTTTGTCAGATATGTGACTTTTAAACTTTTTCTCTTGGTCTTTAGCTTGTCTATTCATCCTATTAACAAAGTCTTCCTTGGAGAAAATTTTTATGAAGTTTATTAATTTTTGCTTTTTATAGAACATGCTCATGTTGTCATGTCCTTGCCTAGCCTTAAATCCCAAAGATTTTCTCCTAAAAGTTTTATAGTTTTACCTTTTGTATTTAAATGTGATCAACTGTGAAAGAACTTTTGTGTAAGATATGAGACTTGTGTCAAGGCTCTTTCCCCAGCACTGTGTGTTACTATTGAAGCCCAGGAGAGGGATTTGTGCAATGTGCATTTGAGCAGCCAGCAGCTCTGCTCTTGATCTCGGAAGATCTCAGAAAACTCCATGTCTCCATTTCCTGAAGCACTTTGTCATTGTCAGAAAGGAGAGGAGGAATGTCGACTGAATTAAGCGGAACTTGGTAGAATTCATACCTACTTTCTTTAATTTGTAGTCTGGGATTGAGTGGAAGCACCCGTTGGATGACTTGAGGTTCCTCTTTTCTGTGTGTTTCCTAAACCTTTTCCAGCCACCAAAGCGCTGATGCACACGTGACAGAGTTCTGACGGCCAGTTCAGGTCTATCCTGTCAAATACAGTCAGTGACCCTCCAGAATGAGATTTCCCTATTCAGTGCTATGATCTAACCCAAAAGAGCAACTTTTCAGAGAAAATGATAACCTGACCACGTGCATAAAGAGTTAATTCAATTTTCTTAACTCAAGAACATGAGAACTTAATATGCAGGTTAAAATCTGACTGTTAGATATCTCTGCTTCTGATATGGAGCGTATTGGTGTCGCTTTATATGTTTTTCCATATACGTGGTAAGCATTCTCTCTGTGGAGGTTATGTTATGAAAGGGTGTTTTAAGATAATAAATGTACACTAAGCAAACTTTACTTCTATGAACTAATAACGCAGTTGATAAGTATACTTTTTTTTTTTTTTTTAAAAAGGGACTTACCACATAAATGCACACTTCTTTATCTTTACTCACTTTGACCCTGAAATGTATTGTCCACTCCACAACTCATCCATAAAAGGCAATGTGGTATCCATCTCCCTTCCAGGGCTTGAATACTGCTGAGTTGCTGCCCAGCTGCTCAACATCCGGCTCTCGATAAATATACTTTTAAATGATGTTTAAAAACATGCAGGGGGGCTTCCCTGGTGGCGCAGTGGTTGAGACTCCGCCTGCCGATGCAGGGGACGCGGATTCGGGCCCCGGTCCGAGAAGATCGCACATGCCGCGGAGCGGCTGGGCCCGTGAGCCATGGCCGCTGAGCCTGCGCGTCCGGAGCCTGTGCTTCGCAACGGGAGAGGCCACAACAGTGAGACGCCCGCGTACCGCAAAAAAAACAAAACAAAACAAACAAAAAAAACAGGCAGGGGCTTCCCTGGTGACGCAGTAGTTAAGAATCCACCTGCCAATTCAGGGGACACGGATTCAAGCCCTGGTCCGGGAAGATCCCACATGCTGCGGAGCAACTAAGCCTGTGTGCCACAACTCCTGAAGCCCCCGCGCCTAGAGCCCATGCTCCGCAACAAGAGAAGCCACAGCAGTGAGACTCCCACGTACCGCAACAAAGAGTAGCCCCCGCTCGCTGCAACCAGAGAAAGCCCGCGCACAGCAACGAAGACCCAACACAGCCGAAAATAAACAAATAAATAAATTTATTTTAAAAAATAAAAATAAAAAACATGCAAGGAGGACTTGACACATTTAATAGGACGTGTCCCAAAGCACAATTTTTTAGAATAGAAAAAGAACACAACTCTGCATATTATTTTAATATGTATATATTCCATAAAGTCTCCAGTGTCAAAAATGACTTTATCCCATTGGAAATAAATTTGTGTACATTGCAATTCTTATGATACAATGGTTCTCCACCACCATTGCTGCCTCTTGCAAACAAAAACATCAGGTCCGTGGCTCTCACGCTAAGTGGAGCACAGGTTCAGATCGCTCAAGTCCATCGCTCTGGATTCAGAGACAAAGAGTAGCGATGTCCCTTAGATGCCACTGGGCCTGTGGAAGGTTCTTTATGACTTGAAATAGTCCAGGGAACTCCTGGGGAAATTGAAAAATACAATACCCATCACCTCAGGAATAGTATCTTCTTTTTCTAAGGTGATAGAGGGATAAGACTGATGCAACTAAAAATATTGTTTTCCTTTTTATGGCAATAAACTGGAATGATTCAGTCACCAAAATCCCATTTGAAGAAAAAAAGTTTAAGAGAAAATTGAGTGCAAGAAACATGTGGCATATAAAAGAAAACAATCATAAAAAGGAAATGAGTGTATGCCTCATCCATGACTTTGTATGACCCTGAAGGTGAAAAAGCAATTTCTGACCCCAAAGAAATGTCTTTGGTTGGGGGCTTTCATATTTGTCTCCAAATAAGCTTTATTGCCTTTACCAGAAAACATCTTTACACAATTTGTAACTAGGGGAAAATAAAATGGCATTTATTTCAAGGACCCAACCAATGTATTTCCCACTGCATTTTTTAAAATGGTTTTGTCTTCCCTAAAGTCGTCTTATTGTTTTTGTATTTTTAATCCAATCTAGATTACCCTAAGAACTTTTTATTTTTATTTTATAACTTTTTAATGGCATGCTCTATTATTATTATTACAGATATGCCAAATGGAAATTTGCTTTAGAAGTAGAAACTTCTTTCAAAACTGAATTAAACCTCATACCATTAAAGGACATATAACCCTTAGTACAAGCCTGTGTTTTATATACTGATATTCTGTGGATCTTTATTTGGAAGGGTTTGAAGAAATTTGTTGAGAAAAACATGCTCTATAATAACAGACATTTAGAATACACTGGATTAAACTTTTTTTTTTTTTTTTAGTTTCTTTACTGTAGGGCTTCTCTGAGCCTTTAATCCCTGATGTACAGCGGGGATCTACAAGAGGGAGCTAGAGTATACAGTATTTGCCCATCTTGTTTGACCAAACACCTTTAATAACCTATAGAAAAGTGTTCTACAGAACACTTGTTTTTGCAAGGCTCATATGTCTGTTGAAATTCTTATTCATGAACAAATTCTGTGCATCTTTGTGTAAAGCTTTTTTATTGAGTAATGTGTGTGTTTGCTTTTAATGAATACTGAATAAAAATTCGGAAAGAGAAGTAATAAAACATATCTTTGTTTTAAAAATTACAATGAGACTTATCTATGATCTCCTTGGCTTTTCGTCTAAAGGTTTATTTTTAAATTATTTTAATACTACATACTTATTTATCATATAAATATTTCTATGGGTGTTTACTAAGAATACCACTGTTTAATAATAGACAATTAACTGTTTTAATACTATATATTTATTTTTTCATTATTTTAATGCTATATTAAATTAATTCTCACTTGGAAACGAATATGTAACCATCCATGTGCCCACTTGCTTGAGGAAAGAATTAAGTTTATTTGGGGGGATGTGAAATTCAGTCCAATGGCCAAGACTGTAAATGTGCAATAGGATTTACTTATGTTTTTTTCTGGAGTCTAGAGAAATCTCAGCAAATGTAGAGCACAGGTAGAGCTTAGATTCTTTAATTACTCAAATAGTAAACTCAAGATCGTTTGTAAGATACTAGTTCAGTGGAAGCAGCATTTTGTTGCCTAGGTGATGGCCATGATGGGCTATGATTCTGATGATTGAATACTATAATTGCTGTTCTATATTATAAAAATTTGTGGCTTATGGGTGTGACACTTCTGAGTTTCTAACTGGAAGCTTTGTGTCCTTGGGTCCATTCTGCATTCTACTGCTGTCCTGGTCTTCTTTTGGGAAAATGTGCTTGCTTTCCACCCTGCATTCTAATCTTTGCATCTGATGGGAGGAGAGTGGAAACTAAAAGGATCTTCCTCAATGACTCTGATATGGCATTTCCTGCTCTCTTCCCATTGAAAAAACTACACGGAAGCCCAAATGCTTCCTTTCTTTTTGATATCTACTGAGAATTCTGCTTCCAAGTAAAATTCCCCTACTCAGAACACTAATAATAATAACAAGGATGACAGGTATGATAAGCCAGCCATCATGCTGTGGGATTAAGACAGAACTGAAATGTCTGCAGTGTCCAGTATTACAGTAAAGTATGTTATCTGAAAACACATCCACTGAAAATATGTCAAAGGTGTTGGATACAATTATTTTTAGCCTTTTAAAATGTATCACTGAAACTGCAAGAACATGAGGAATCCTGAGAGTCACCAAAATAATGTGAAATGCAGAAAGGTCATGAAGTTCAGAAGTTGGCTTTGCCCTGGGAGCATCTGTCAGTTGGTCCCTGGTGACACTGAGCTTCCATTTTGAGAGTCTGGGCTGAAAGAATAGGAAACAAGGTCTAAGATCTTTCCAATATTGGAAATGTAATTGGAGACCCTCATATACCGCTAGAACTCCAAAGGGGGGATGTCCTACTCTCACTATAAGGGAGAATAGATAGATGGTAGAGATAGCTAGATAATAGATAGATATAGATAGATAGATAGATAATAGATAGGTGATAGATAATAGATAGATAATAGATGATAGATAGATAATAGATAATAGATGATAGATAGATAATAGATAGATGATAGATAATAGATGATAGATACATGATAGATGATAGATAATAGATAGATACTAGATAGGAGAGAGACAAATATGGATATAGATATAGGTATAGAAACAGACACAGATATAGACAACTCATAACCACAAGCAGGTTTCAAACTAGCTTATAGATAAATTCATGCCATTTCTGTGGCCCAAAATGCCTCAACAGAGATTTTTTTTTTAAAGAGGTAGAAGGCTTCTCGTGTTCCAGGCACATGGTAAAGTCAAATGAGAATCCCCTCTGGATAAACACACCTTCAAAACAATTATTGCAAGTGAAGTTCCAAAAACAGAAATGCAAATTCAGAACTCAGAGGCACTTTAGATTACATGAGATATTGGAATTATTATCAGATCAGACTGTAAGAGTTTAAAAAATAAAAGAGAATAAAAATATGAGTAGGGATCAATATGCTGTATAAATGGCCAAAGATATTTGAACAAAATGCTAACTAACAGAAAAGCACAGTGAAAGAAAGTTTAAAACTCAACATAATAAAATAATAAATTTGATGCAGATGGAGAGAAGATTGTGATAGGAAGATAGTCTAAAACACTACCCAGAAGATGGAACAAAGATAAAAAAATGATTTAAAAATGAAAAGTTGAGACACAGAAGATAGAGACATTTGTCAAATTTTAATTCGTAAGAGAGGAACAGAGATAATAGGAGAGAACTGATATTTGAAAAGATAGTGGCTTAATCCTCAGATTCAAAACTTCAAATGATTCCAAGCAGGGTTAATAAAAGGAGGTTCATACATAGACATAATATTGTAAAACTTTTATTTCCTTAGAAATAAAGAAAATTCGTACATAGACATCATATTGTGAAATGTTAGGACGTCAAAGACAAAAAGATGATCTTAGAGTAGTTTCAGACTGTGAGATTCAGTAGGAAAACTGGAAGGCAGAAGAAGTGGGATAATTTCTTAACAGTATTTAGGAGAAAATAAGGACAACAACAGCTATCCTAAACTATAAACTTGGTAAAAATATTCTTTAGGATTAAAGGAGAATTAAAAATATCTTTAAAGAACTAAAGGTGGTTTTGGACAAAACAGTTTAAGAGAGTTTAGTTCATCTTAGCTGGTTGTGAAGTGGGAAGGCACTGACCAAAGGGAATTTATCCTATTTTGTTTTCCTCAAGGTTCCTTGAGATTGATATTCTTAAATTATTTAAATTGTGGCATGTATTTTCATTAAAATATTGTCAATGAGATGATCAAAGGGGAATGTGTGTGTATGTGCATAGTATGATACAGAAATCCTTAATATATTCCATAATTGGTTGAATTTTCATGAAGATTTTGCTAGAATCTGTTCAAAGGAAGCATAATCAAGATGCATGCTATTGAATATATTCTTGAGGGAAAAAAAGCTTCTTTTCTTACCTTCCTATGTGGACAAGTGATTCATTAACGCGGATCAAGAGAGCTTCAGCCCACAAGGGCTCTACGTCTATAAGAGTGCTGGGATCGTGTTTCCAGTCATTGATGTGATGTTGTCCCTTCTTTCTAGCATCCATCGCGTCCACCTGCAACGACCCAGGTATACCTCAAAATGGCACCCGCTATGGGGACAGCAGAGAGCCAGGAGATACCATCACTTTCCAGTGTGACCCTGGGTACCAGCTCCAAGGACAAGCTAAAATCACTTGTGTGCAGCTGAATAACCGATTCTTTTGGCAACCAGACCCTCCTACATGCATAGGTATTGTGCAACAGAAAATAGAAATTTTATATTTCTGAAGGAATGCATGTTATCATTAAAATTGCTCTGTGTATGTATTATTCTTCAGGAGTATTTCTCAAGAGTTTCTTGCATGCCCTCTGGTTCCCCGAGATTATATTGAAATTTTATTACAAACCTTTAAACTTTACTTTATTAGGTGAGGTAAAGGAAGTAGTTTACTTAATGTATGGTAATTGACATTTATCTAACATTTCCTATCCTTAAGAAATCTCATAAAAATATGGATCAATCAAATTACTGTAATTTAAAATTCTGTGTGGCTGAAAATTCATAACTCTACCATTGTCGGTCTCATTTTTAATATAGAAACGTGCCCTTAAGCAAAACCTACTCAATAAAAAGGTGTGTTCTCTTTTTTAGAAGATTTTTCTGTAATAGCAGTACATTTTTAATAGAATCCTAAAAACTAGAAATTACACTGTTTATGTCAATATAAAGATAAAAGGAGAGACTTCTTTCTAAAATTTACTAGAATTTTATAATTTGACCTTATTAAAGAGAAAACAATTCGCCTGCAGACTTTAGTTTGAATAACCAATATCCAAGATAGTCTATCACAAATATGGTTTTAGGGCAAGACATATTTATATATAAAATAGTAATTACTTGTAGATTGTCCCTTCAGTCAATTAAATATTTTACCATAAATACCTCTGTATGGTATCCCATCTTAATTTTTAAAGGAAACTTAATTTTAATGAACTGTCACAGTATAATTTGTACTTCCTTATAATCTGTTTGAAAAATATAAAATTAATCTGCAAAGACAGGAAGTGATAATGAAGTGATATGCACATAGTTAATGGGCCATTTTGCATCAGGTGACCTTGAGGGAATTTTGTGACTTAAAATGATTTTTAATTGTCATAAGGGATCCTCAGTGGTCCTGTGGAGATATAATATGCAACTCTTAACTTATTACAGAGTGTTTGCAGGATTCTGAAGATAGATGAGAATTGATAGCTCTTCCTATTAGCATGCTCAGCCCTGTCAGAGAGCTACCCTGTTTATGCAATATTCTGTGCTGCACGTACATTTCGTGACTTTTGTGAGCACAGTTGCATTTTACCTCAAGCTGAGTCATCAGGAGATGTGCCAGATTTCTACGTGTTCCTTTTCTAAAGTGGAGTAATTACCTATAAATGCAACCATCATTTTAAACCATTCTTCTATTTTTAAATCAGGAGAGGCACATTTTTTTTCCAGTTTGCATGAATTTAAGCTTATGGAGGAGTACATTAAAAAGCAATACAACTACCAGTCAATCTCTTGAAGGTAATTTCTTGGTTGACATTCATGTAAACCATTCATTGTAAAATTTGACCACCTTTCCAAATAATCTATAGTTTTTTGGGGTCATCTCTTAGTTACCTAATTTTAATCAGCGACTAGATAAACCAGTTCTCAGCAATGAAAATAGGTAACACTTTATCTGTCTTGAATATCAGCTCCAAAAATAAGCCAAGATCACTCCCAGGCCATTGAATATCAGTTCTGTGGGCAACAGAACCACCCACATACAGGTATCACGTAACACAAACGTGGAAAATACGTATTTGGGAATAAGTGAACAATATCTTTTTATCATATTGTAAACATATTTTGCCCCAGCAATGAGATTATGCCTCTGTATGATACTCATCCCTTAGAGCATGGTCATGTATTAGCACTCATCTACATTCTGTTCTGCTGATACGGACATTTTTTATTTTTAATTTTTTTGCTTTTTTCTTATTAAACATAATATGTTTTTGCAGAAGTTTTATAAGCTACAGTTAAGAAAAAAGAGGAAGAAAACACTGTCACCTTTTTACCTGAAGGTAACTACTATTAGTATAAACAGGCATAAGTAAGCTTCATAATTATTTTATGTATATATAATCTATTTTTAAAATGTTTTTAAATGATAGCACCCTGAATGATTATTTTGTAAATTACACTTTTACTTACTGGTACACGATGAGTATCTTTTGTGTTATTATGTATTTTTTACTAATTAAGTTTTATGCCTGCACAGTCTTTCTGTTTGGATCAGTATTGACCAATATTGATTCCACTAATCCCTCCTCAATGTACGGTTAGGTGTTTCAGCCTTTTCCCTTTCACGAAAATTGCTGATATGAACACTTGTTGCAAAACACATCCATGATTGTTTATGAATGACGTATTTCTACAAACTTAGGTATTTCTAGAGTTTTCAAAACTTTTTCAGAAAGGTTGCACCAATTTACGTCACCGTCAGCATGATTGTTTATTTTCCCTGACTCAGAAAAGGCACTTTATGTGATATTTCTTAATCTTATAATATGGGCAGGAAGTGACGATTCCTTGGCGTTTTGATTGGCATTTTATATTAAAAATGAGGATGAACTGCTTTTAATTTCATATATTATTATCGACCACTTGAATTTGCTCTTTCCTGTTGACTGGCTAATTTCTTTTTTCCGATTTATTCTTAGTGTATATTTTCCTCCTATTTGCTGTTCTTTCCCATTCTCTCCCTTTTATAAAATCTCTTAACCACTCACCTGTTAATATGTTACTCATATTCTCACCAGCTTGTCATTTGCTGCTAATCTGCCCTGTGATTTATGCTAATCTGCCTTGTGATTTGCTTGGATGCCTCACTTCTTTCACTTCACAAAGGACTCCAGCGATGGAGGCACCTCCTTCTGGAACTGAGTCTTAAAAGACCGATTCTCTGGACCAGAAGACACTCAGTACTTTCTGATTCTGAGTAAAGTGTACCTTGAACATCTCCACAGTTTCAGTTTTCTCATATAGCCCACAATACCTTTTGTCCAAGTTCAAATTCTAAAGAGCTCTGCAAAGCAAAAATGCATTCCAAGTTTGCAAAAACTTATTTGGTGGCACCATCCTGCCCTGATCTACAGGGTAACTATTTTGTGGCTATTTACCCCACTTAATGGTGTGAACATTGAAATGTTCTGGTGTGGAAATAGTAATGTGTCTAGTTAAACAGTACCGCTGCAAACCTTAGTGGATGAATGTGCTACCGTGTATGTCAGGAGGGTCCACCCTAAGGGTTTCGAATAAGGAACTGTGGATTGATGTGAGTTTGTGGATTTTGTCTCTATGTCCATTCCCTCTGGAGAATAGAATCTAGAGTGTCTGAATTGCATTTTGTACTAAATGTAATCCTATCCAAAACAGTTTACAAGCTTTCTAATGAAAACCTGATGAAGCTAAAATGAAGAATTCCCCACCAAAGAGAGAACAAACCCAGCAAGACGGTCCTCCTTAATTCCACTTTAAGCCTTTAAATAACCTCATTTGAAAATGCCACCTGGGACCATTATGAATAAGACAGGATCTGCCCTTTGTTTCTTTTCAATTAATATTTGAGTCTCATCCCTGAACTCTTCCTGCTGGTGGTACCCTTGTACCCGGTGTCCTGAATCTGTCATGTTTCTTCTTTTGAAACCTGAGCGGAGTAGCATAACCTGCGGCCCTCAGGTACCTCTGTCCCCACCTCAGCGCCGCCTCTGCTGCTTGTCCAGGCTTCGCATACTCCAGGCTGTCAGCACCTACGCGGTTCCGGGGGAGGCCACGTCCTGTGAGAGCCACTTAGCCGATTGTCTCCACATCGTTTATTAAAATAAAACTGCATACTATGGAAAATGTGGTTTTAATCATTTTGAAGAAAGTTATATCGTATTGCTCTTGAGAGTATATCTGTAAGAATTTATTATAAATATTTCCTGTGATATTACTCAGAGTTTGCCTTAGATGAGACGGAAATTATAACAAAGAGTCTTGGGATTTGTTATATTTTTTCTTATGGAAAGTTAAGTTTTCAGGAATGTGAAGTGAGTATTTAAAGACACATCCGTATCAGAAAATTATAAAGTGTGTAATCTTCATCTTATTTTCAAAAAAGTCCTTGTGTATGTGTGTGGAAAATATCAGCCATTAGCATATTTCCTTCTCTACTTATTTTTTTCCCTGAATATATACATGATCAATGAAGTGAAATAAGGTATACAGTTTAGAGGGAACAGCATAATTTAATCAGGGTGATTTTTTAAGAACAACTTGGAGACAATTCACAATATTTGCTATGAAGAACCTTAAACCTAGCATATTAATGTGAATTTTGCATTGTTTTAGTACCTTCCACAGCATGGAAGCTCTAACAGAAACGTTATCTACTAAATAAAGCAGTCCTAAACATTTTCAGGTTCAAGAATGAAGACGGTCTTGCCTGTTAACAACAATAAACTACATAATCGTTGCCTTAACTAATACAAATGTAGACACATGTAATTAAAAATTAATGACTGCAGAAACAAACTAAATTTATTACTGTCATCTGAAGTGCTTCTTCCTGATAGTAACCTTCTAAATAGTGTGATGAAATAATATTTTTAGGGGTTTAAGTTCCTGCTCAGCCTCCTCTTGGTCATCTATCCGCAGATATCACCGAAACTTTACCTGTTAGTTTTGTTATTTTGAAATGTGGGGAAGATATCCGAGCCCTACATATAGCAGAGGACTGTGAGAAATATACGAAATAACACGTATTCATTTATTTAACAAATATTTCCTGCATACTTATTATGATCAAAAACTGTGCTAGGCTTAGAGTTACAAGAGTGAACAGAAGATGGATGATCATTATGCCACTGGAAGCAAACGTTTTAGAATAAGTAAGCAATGACTTTGTAAACCATAAGAAATGACTAAAGAATTGACATAACCATAAAATGATATTCATGGGGATTTTTTTTTTCCTGTGCAGTTTGTTTTCATATATTTATAGTGTGGAGGATTCAGGTAACCTGTTCAGTTTAACTGGGTAAAGTTTAAAATTATAGGAAGTAAATTTCATTTCTCAGCATTGAAAATCCTCCTTAAAAATGGAGTGGAATATTATATAAAATTTGGTAACAATCACATAAAAACATGTACAGACCTTCTGGGTTTTAAAATTTCCTCTGGATAGTTGTTAAATAAGCCAGTACGCAGTGTCTTCGATGAACCCTGTGCCATCTCCTTTCACACTGACCAGCACCTTTCTCTCCCCTGAACCTTCCTCTCCTGTGACAGCGGCCTGTGGTGGGAATCTGACTGGCCCGGCCGGTGTCATCCTGTCCCCCAACTACCCGCAGCCCTATCCTCCCGGGAAAGAGTGTGACTGGAGAATAAAGGTGAACCCAGACTTCGTCATTGCCTTGATATTCAAAAGGTACCGTCTCTTATGGAATACCTCCTTTAAGTAGGACTTACATTTTTTTTTTTTACATCTTTATTGGAGTATAATTACTTTACAATGGTGTGTTAGTTTCTGCTTTATAACAAAGTGAATCCATTATACATATACATATGTCCCCATATGTCTTCCCTCTTGCGTCTCCTTCCCTCCCATCCTCCCTATCCCACCCCTCTAGGTGGTCACAAAGCACTGAGCTGATCTCCCTGTGCTACGCAGCTGCTTTCCACTAGCTATCTATTTTACATTTGGCAGTGTATATATGTCCATGCCATTCTCTCACTTTGTCCCAGCTTACCCTTCCCCCTCCCCGTACACTCAAGTCCGTTCTCTGGTAGGTCTGTGTCTTTATTCCCGTCTTGCCCCTAGGTTCTTCATGACCTTTTTTTTTTTATGATTCCATATATATTTGTTAACATATGGTATTTGTTTTTCTCTTTCTGACTTACTTCACTCTATACGACAGACTCTAGGTCCATCCACCTCACTACAAATAACTCAATTACGTTTATTTTTATGGCTTAGTAATATTCCATTGTATATATGTGCCATGTCTTCTTTATCCATTCATCTATTGATGGACACTTAGGTTGCTTCCATGTCCTGGCTATTGTAAATAGAGCTGCAGTGAACATTTTGGTACGTGACTCTTTGAATTATGATTTTCTCAGGGTATATGCCCAGTAGTGGGATTGCTGGGTCGTATGGTACTTCTATTTTTAATTTTTTTTTTTTTTTGCGGTACGTGGGCCTCTCACTGTTGTGGCCTCTCCCGTTGCGGAGCATAGGCTCCAGACGTGCAGGCTCAGCAGCCATGGCTCATGGGCCCAGCCGCTCCGCGGCATGTGGGATCTTCCCGGACCGGGGCACGAACCCGTGTCCCCTGCATCGGCAGGCAGACTCTCAACCACTGCGCCACCAGGGAAGCCCTATTTTTAATTTTTTAAGGAATCTCCATACTGTTCTCCATAGTGGCAGTATCAATTTACATTCCCACCAACAGTGCAAGAGGGTTCCCTTTTCTCCACACCCTCTCCAGCATTTATTGTTTGTAGATTTTTGGTGATGGCCATTCTGACTGGTGTGAGATGATATCTCATTGTAGTTTCGATTTGCATTTCTCTAATGATTAATGATGTTGAGCGTTCTTTCATGTGTTTGTTGGCAATCTGTATATCTTCTTTGGAGAAATGTCTATTTAGGTCTTCTGCCCATTTTTGGATTGGATTGTTTGTTTCTTTGATATTGAGCTGCATGAGCTGCTTGTAAATTTTGGAGATTAATCCCTTGTCAGTTGCTTCATTTGCAAATATTTTCTCCCATTCTTAGGGTTGTCTTTTTGTCATATGTTTTCCTTTGCTGTGCAAAAGCTTTTAAGTTTCATTAGGTCCCATTTGTTTATCTTTGTTTTTAAAAGGATCTTGCTGTGATTTATGTCATAGAGTGTTCTGCCTATGTTTTCCTCTAAGAGTTTGATAGTGTCTGGCCTTACATTTAGGTCTTTAATCCATTTTGAGTTTATTTTTGTGTATGGTGTTAGGGAGTGTTCTAATTTCATTCTTTTACCTGTAGCTGTCCAGTTTTCCCAGCACCACTTATTGAAGAGGCTGTCTTTTCTCCACTGTATATTCTTGCCTCCTTTATCAAAGATAAGGTGACCATATGTGCGTGGGTTTATCTTTGGGCTTTCTCTCCTGTTCCACTGATCTATATTTCTGTTTTTGTGCCAGTACCATACTCTCTTGATTACTGTAGCTTTGTAGTATAGTCTGAAGTCAGGGAGCCTGATTCCTCCAGCTCCGTTTTTCTTTCTCAAGATTACTTTGGCTATTCGGGGTCTTTTGTGTTTCCATACAGATTGTGAAATTTTTTGTTCTAGTTCTGTGAAAAATGCCAGTGGTACTTTGATAGGGATTACATTGAATCTGTAGATTGCTTTGGGTAGTGTAGTCATTTTCACAATGTTGATTCTTCCAATCCAAGAACATGGTATATCTCTCCATCTATTTGTATCATCTTTAATTTCTTTCATCAGTGTCATAATTTTCTGCATACAGGTCTTTTGTCTCCTTAGGTAGGTTTATTCCTAGATATTTTATTCTTTTTGTTGCAATGGTAAATGGGAGTGTTTTCTTAATTTCACTTTCAGATTTTTCATCATTAATGTATAAGAGTGCAAGAGATTTCTGTGCTTTAATTTCGTTTCCTGAAACTTTACCAAATTCATTGATTAGCTCTAGTAGTTTTCTGGCAGCATCTTTAGGATTCTCTATGTATAGTATCATGTCATCTGCAAACAGTGGCAGCTTTACTTCTTCTTTTCCAATTTGGATTCCTTTTATTTCTTTTTCTTCTCTGATTGCTGTGGCTAAAACTTCCAAAACTATGTTAAATAATAGTGGTGAGAGTGGGCAACCTTGTCTTGTTCCTGATCTTAGTGGAAATGGTTTCAGTTTTTCATCATTGAGGACAATGTTGGCTGTGGGTTTGTCATATATGGCCTTTATTGTGTTGAGATAAGTTCCTTCTGTGCCTACTTTCTGGAGGGTTTTTATCATAAATGGGTGTTGAATTTTGTCGAAAGCTTTCTCTGCATCTGTTGAGATGATCATATGGTTTTTCTTCAATTTGTTAATATGGTTTATCACATTGATTGATTTGCATATATTGAAGAATCCTTGCATTCCTGGGATAAACCCCACTTGATCATGGTGTATGATCCTTTTAATATGCTGTTGGATTCTGTTTGCTAGTATTTTGTTGAGGATTTTTGCATCTATGTTTATCAGTGATATTGGCCTGTAGTTTTCTCTCTTTGTTACATCTTTGTCTGGTTTTGGTATCAGGGTGATGGTGGCCTCGTAGAATGAGGAAGAGTTTGAGAAGGATAGGTGTTAGCTCTTCTCTAACTGTTTGATAGAATTCGCCTGTGAAGCTCCTCTGAACTTATTTATTTATTTATTTTTGGCTGCGTTGGGTCTTTGTTGCTGCATGTGGGCTTTCTCTAGTTGTGGTGAGTGGGGGCTACTCTTCGTTGTGGTGCGTGGGATTCTCATTGCGGTGGCTTCTCTTGTTGCAGAGCACAGGCTCTAGGCATGCGGGCTCAGTAGTTGTGGCTCGTGTGCCCTAGGTGCATGGGCTCAGTAGTTGTGGTGCACGGGCTTAGTTGTTCCGTGACATGTGGGATCTTCCCGGACCAGGGCTCGAACCTGTGTCCCCTGCACTGGCAGGCGGATTCTTTACCACTGCACCACCAGGGAAGTCCCTAATAAGACTTTAAATGTCATACCTAAAGATTACTTCATTTATCCCTTCAGGCGTCTTCAGTTTTACATCTAGCAAAGCCTGAGGTCTTGTGTCTAACAGGTACTACATCAAGCTGCATGACAAAAATGGAAATAGATTATTTTGCTTTTCAGCATTCTACTTGCGTTAGAATACACATGATGTGGCAAGAATTGCTTTTAAATACTATCTTGCACACAGTGTGTTCCACATGAGAGGGCTTAATTTACAGAATTTTCAAAGAAAAGCGATAATAAAGTGACATAGATATACTTAGTATAATTTCTCATTGATGTCGTATATTTCTCTTAATGCGTGAGTGCTAATTCATTTCCATAGTACATCCTGTCTGCCATTCCCGAAGGTAGTATTGTTATTATCATTAAGATAGTCAAGACTTGGTAGAACTCTGAAAACAAAAGTTCCCCAAATTTCATTACTGTAAAGTCTGATTTAATAAACATTAGTTCTTTAAAAAAAAAAGCTAACTTCTTTCTGCTACACTAAATGGTAAAAGTTAAAATCATAATATAATATGATTATATTATAAATATAAATTCCATAGAACTCTCACATTATAAATATATGGTATAAATAATTGAATTTTTCTAAATCCCATGATCTTTTCCAAATTCACGTTTTGATTTTTGAACTAAATGAAGTGGTACTTTAAAAGAGAAGTGGTTCTATATACTGTCCTATTGGTCTCTTAGCTCCCCAAGGCAAAGTGGTCTGATTGTATTTATTTATCTGTCAATTGAAAACATTTCTTTTCTTGAGATGTTTGCATCAATATTTCAGGCCTGGTTTTGCTTATCTTCCTTCACTTTCTCCTCCTGATGAGATATGAGTCAGTATAATTTTAAACCTCTGTGATTCTGAATTTTAAGTAGTTTAATAAGCCATCATTTCCTGAATTTACTCAAGCTGCTATAAATTTACCAAAGATGAATACCTTATTATGCCACTCAGCTATTATACAAAAGCTGTGAACATTTGCTGGTTATATTTTTGAATATCTTTATGGGTTTTGTTAATGCTAAATTCTAGTAGTGCCTTCCTTAAAACCAGGAGACACCTCTGCTACCAGGAGATTAAAAGTAAATTAACAATTAAAAGCCTTTTAGAGAACACAGAGCCTTTTTGTAGGAGTTTCCTACCTTCCCTGGGTCACGGTGACTCATTATCAAGGTTCCCAAAGTGCAATTCATAATAGTATATAATATATAAGGCAGTTTTACAAAAGAAGTTTTCTCACTTAATTTTGTGCACTTCCCTGGAAGAAGGTTGACCTAGAAAATCTTCAAGTTTTCTTCCGACTCTAAGAGTTTGGAATCATTAGCTGACCCGGTGTCACAGAAAATCACATACCTGTGACATGTTCTAAGGAATGGACAACTTGTGTGTGCTCAGGTGGGAGTTTTCCTGGGACCTCAGCTCCTAGATCTACTTACTAGAAAGAAGGAGGAAGCCAGAAGTACCAGATGGGAACAAGGATGCTCAAGGACCCAGTCAAAGAAGCTGGTGTTGATACAGCCTTCCCAGGATGCACGGTTTAAAGAGTGTGACTGCAGTCAGGTGTGGAGAGGGGAGGGGAGCCTGGCATTACTAACAAGGAAGGCAAAGAATGAAATGACCTGGAGCACATATGAGCTTCAAGGCTCACCCTGGTACTTGGGGAGTCTTCGGGGAGGAGTGTTTTATCACAAGCTTCTATAGACTGTGGGGCTGATGCGACTCACACATTGGAACTCAAATTAAATTTGGTTTAAAAGCATGGCCAGACTTTGGCCTATTGTTGGGGCTTGTAGATCTGTGCATCTGGTATAGGTAGAAATTAGACAGGGTTTAACCAAAGGAACTGTCATTAATTGTAAATATCACTTCAGACTTCTATGTGTGTGTGACAGCACATCCAAAAGGAGAGGGTAGTTAGAATATGTTTGTTTGTGCCTGACCGTACTTCCATGTTCAAAAATAATCTATCGTAATAATTAGTTATGCCAATTATCAGGGGTACAGCATGACCAGAGTCTAATAACATCCTTGCAAACTATTCCAAAAAAATTGTTATTCCAACCAAATTCTGTTTGGTTGATGCAGTTCCTCTTGGCCTCTTTTCTCACTCTTTAGTCACTCAGGTCTTTTACTTTTTCTTCATTCCCGACTTCAGGGAACTTCTCAGATAAACAGACTCTGAAACCTCTGACAAATTCCTTAAATAAATGTGTTCAGGACCTCACATGGGAGCGAGGGCACCTTGATAGGAAATGGGGCGCCACGATGCAGGTCCAGATGTCATACTAACGTCAGGTCCTTGGTGGTCCCCCGTGCTACATCCTTCAGAATGCAGTGGGCAGCTTCTGGAAAGACCTTGGGTTCACGTTTTATCCCTTGAATATCCAGATAAACTAAAGCCACTTAAACAACAGCACATGTTCGTGATTATAAAACCTCCTGACTCTCTCCATCCCTGTATACAAATATGCTGTCAAGGGAAAGGAAAGAGAGTGGAAGCCGCATGGATTGGTCCACGCTAAAGACCCCAAAGGCCCTGATTTAGAGATGAAGGGACAGAGGAAGGCAAGTCAGAATGGATTACGTCAGTACCTCTGTCTAGTGTGTTTGTTTATTCTGATCCCACTGAGATCTTGGACATGTAAACGAAGTTCAGTCTGTCACTTGAGAGGAGGTATAATTTTAAAGTTCCCAGACTAACATCATCCTTCTCATCATGAATGGCAGAGACATTTAAAGCTGCATCCCACTTGAGAGCTTTGGGCGTTAATTGTTAGACTTTGGAAAGTATTAGGGTATTTACATAAGGAGAGACAGAGACAGAGAGAGAAGAAGAGAGAGTGGGAAAGAGCAGGAGGGAGAGGGGATGAGAAAATTGGAATATCCAGTCAAGGTGAAATGATGTGAAACAGTTGACTTCCATACTTTGTACCACTGTAGGGACTGCTATTATTGGCCAAATTATCTAAGCAAATAGAGGCAATTACAATTTTCAAAGTAAAATCAAACAAAAATATTTTTTAACTTTAAGAATTGTCAGTAACATCAAGGATATATGTTATTAAAACTAAAAATATTCACATAAAAATCAAATACCAGTGGGGATGCATCCCTTCTGAACCCTATTCTTTCAAACTGCATTTCATTAGAAATATCATAGTTATAGGGAAGAGATACTATATCTATGTTATAAGGATTCATTTTCTTTCAGATTATCTTCAAAATCATACTGTATTGAAGATGTTGGTGATTGTATAAAATACTAATTGTTATAATTGTTATTTATTGCCATTTTGATTGTTATTATATTTAACTTTTGGATTGTCCTAATTTTTAAAAATTATTTTACAAAGGCAAATAAAATCACTGTGTGCTCTCAGAGACTTTATAGTCTGGAAGATAAGAGACACATATATTAGGTGCATAATCTAATTAATATTCTTTCCTTTTAGTTTCAACATGGAGCCCAGCTATGATTTCCTACATATCTATGAAGGAGAGGATTCCAACAGCCCTCTCATTGGAAGTTTCCAGGGCTCTCAAGCCCCAGAAAGAATTGAGAGTAGTGGAAATAGTCTCTTTCTGGCATTTCGAAGTGATGCTTCTGTGGGCTTGTCGGGGTTCGCCATTGAATTTAAAGGTACTGTGACCAGCTTAACTTGTGAGGAAAGTGACTTGTATTGAGATTTCTTTAATCATAAGCATTTATTTATAAAGTCTTGCCTATCTGTTCAATGCATAAAATTCTGACATCTCTCTCAATCATCTGGGGAACAGGGTTGATCTCGCCAGTGGAGAAGAAATTTCCAACACGCATTTCTACCTTAGCTGAAAGAAAAGAAAATGGGGGAGGGAGATTTCTTTTTCCAAATTCATAGCCATTTAAAGATAAATTATGATTTGTGCAATAAATAATTTGAGTATTTAAGAATTATTTTAATATGTGTTTTACTATCTTAATTTGTTTCTTCAGGATGACTCAATTTAAGTACATAAATAGCTTAGTGTGGTTTTTGTTTTTTGGGGTTTTTCTGGCTTGCAGGATCTTAGGTCCCCAACCAAGGAATGAATCCGAGCCCTCAACAGTGAAAGCATGGAGTCCTAACCACTGGACTGCCAAGGAATTCCCGATAAATAGCTTAGTTTTATCTCAGTATTTTTCAAGATGTAAAATATCGATTGCCATTCCCTGTCCTGACCACCCATGGTGGTTGGTTTGATGGGGAGCAAGCACTGATCCTGGTCAGCGCTTTCTTCTTTGGTCACCTCATGAGTGACTCCCGCTTCTTTGGGATCCACCACCCCGTCACTAGCATCCAGAGAAAACAAACAGACTCACAAAGATTACCCAAATCTAAGCATTTTGCTGTTGAGTTCATGAAAATAAATATATAGTTTTTTCAGGGCTTCCCTGGTGGCGCAGTGGTTGATAGTCCGCCTGCCGATGCAGGGGATGCGGGTTCGTGCCCTGGTCCGGGAAGATCCCACATGCCGCGGAGCGGCTGCGCCCGTGAGCCGTGGCCGCTGAGCCTGCGCGTCCGGAACCTGTGCTCCGCAACGGGAGAGGCCACAACAGTGAGAGGCCCGTGTACCGCAAAAAAAAAAAAAAATATATATATATATATATATATATATATTTTTTTTTTTTTCTAATCTGTTTCTCATGTGAACAAGGAAAACACGGGGTATATTACAAAGAATCAGGAAAAGGATTTATCAAAATATTAATTGACAGTAGTGAGTGCTTTATAAAAAATAATGAAAATATATACATTTATTTAAACTTTTGAGTTAGTTATTAGTTACTAGAATTATAAAATAAAATATAGGGTATGTTTCATCCTTTAATGGACTTGTATTTCTTGATATTGTTTTTAAGTAGGAAATTAACCTACTTCCTCAAAAACACCGAAATCTAAAAATTTACTGATCTTTAGTACAATATACAATTTTAAAAAATTTAAACAATTCAGCAATTGAAGGAGTTGCTGTGCTTTTTGGATGGGATCCATTAATGTTCACGAATAATTAACAGCAGTACTTTTAAGTATTTGCCATATCATTAGACAGTTTCTTATTAATAAGAACTCATTGAAGTGCATGTCACCATGACAACGCCCATTCTGTAACGAGTAAAAAATCACACGTTTCATCTAAATATAAGACTGTAAGGAATGGGAGAGAATATTTGCAAATGATGAGACTAACATGGGGTTAATATCTAAAATATATAAACAGCTCATACAGCTCAATACCAAGAAAGCAAACAATGCAATAAAAAATGGACAGAAGACCTGAAGAGACATTTTTCCAAAAAGAAAGACATACAGATGTCTGACAGGCACATGAGAAGATTTTCAGCATTGTTAATTGTTAGAGAAATGCAAATCCAAACAACAATGAGGTATAATGTCACTCTGGTCAGAATGGCCATCATGAAAAAGTCTACAAATAACAAATGTTGGCGAGGGTGTAGAGAAAAGGGAACCCTCCTACGCTGTTGGTGGGAATGTAAATTGGTGCAGCCACTATGGAGAACAGTATGGAGGGTCCTCAAAAAGCTAAAACTAGAGTTGCCATATGAGCCAGCAATGGACTACTACTCAACCATAAAAAAGAATTAAATTCTGCCATTTGCAGAAACATGAACGGACCTAGAAAAATTATGCTTAGTGAAATAAGTCAGACAGTGAAAGACAGATATTGTATAATATCACTTGTATGTGGAATCTAAAAATAATGCAAGTGAATGTATATGCAAAACAAAAACAGACTCACAGACAAAATTATAGAAAACGAACTTATAGTTACCAAAGGGGAGAAGGAAGGGGGGAGGGACAAATTAGGGGTATGGGATTAACAGATACAAACTACTATGTATAAAATAGATAACAACAAGGATATTTTCTACAGCACAGGAAATTACAGCCATTATCTTGTAATAACTTATAATGGAGTATAATCTTTAAAAATACTAAATCACTATGCTGTACAACTGTGACTAATATAATATTGTAAATCAACCATACTTCTATGAAAAAAAAAAGACTGTACATCTGTCATCACCTTGTATTCCCCAGGGCATCCTAGGGTAAGAGAATCTGCGGATGAGTGAGTAAATGCAGTAGAACTTGTGTCCCTCAGGATAGGGGGACAGGGCTGCCTCTTTGGCCTGGTTCTTTGGGGACCAGCAGAGCCTTCTAAATGGGCTCTAGAGCTCTCACGCTTTAAAAGTTCTCCAGTGGAGCCTGTGAAAAAAAAATCATCAGAAAACAAGGAAGGACACAGCAATGAAACAGCATCCAGCAAGTACAAGGCCCCATATGGTGAGGGAAGCAGGGAGCGGACCCAGCTCTTGGGCTTGACCAGAAGGAGCCACAGGGCAGTCCTGCCGAGTGACCCCAGGGGCCCGACCGCTTTGGCACAGGCGTTCTGGGAGGCGTCCATAAGCGGAACCGACAGGAACCAGGGCAGAGCACACCGCGTAATGAAGTCATCTCATTGGGAAATGTGACAACTTGTAAGCAAAAAGCGTGCCATGAGTTATCACCAAACATCCTGAACTGACAACTGAGTAAATGCAAGTAAAAGCTTCGATGCAGTGCATTTGGAGAAATGAAGAAAAACTGGCCATCAGAGGTCTCAATTTGCAACCCAGAGCAGAAAATTGTGGGAGTGGTATTTAACCAAACAGTACACTAAACGAACAGACACTTATAACAAAAAGTGATTAAAAAGGCTGACCAGGCAACAGGCATGTATTTTTTTCTCCATCATTTTTTAAAATATAATTTTAGTTATTTTATTTTTTATTTTTGGCTGTGTTGGGTCTTCGTTGCTGTGCGCGGGCTTTCTCTAGTTGTGGCGAGCTGGGGCTACTCTTCATTGCAGTGCGCAGGCTTCTCACTGCGGTGGCTTCTCGTTGAAGAGCATGGGTTCTAGGCGCACGGGCTTCAATAGTTCTGGCTCGTGGGCTCAGTAGTTGTAGCTCGCAGGCTCTAGAGCACAGGCTCAGTAGTTGTGGCACACGGGCTTCAGTAGTTGTGGTTCGTGGGCTCTAGAGCGCAGGCTCAGTAGTTGTGGCACATGGGCTTAGTTGCTCTGCAGCATGTGGGATCTTCCCGGACCAGGGCTCAAACGCGTGTCCCCTGCATTGGCAGGCAGATTCTTAACCTCTGCGCCACCAGGGAAGCCCTTTCTCCATCATTTTATAGGAGAAAGATATATACCCTAGACCAGTGCTTGTATTTATTAGACACTCGATACATTCTGTTGGATGACAGAGTAAACGACATCCGATGGAAGGACTGTTCTCATGCCCACAGTTTTATTTATTCGTCCCTTATTTGCTTAAAATAAATGATGTAAGGCAGCGTTAAAGAATTATCAGAATGTCCCCTACTCCTTGAAATATCCAAATTGGTTTTCAGTAAAGTGTTTAGAGAGTGTTGGTCCCAGCACAGTACACAACTATTGCCGTGAGTCTCTAACCAGAGCAAAAATAGAGGACCTGGAGGGGTTTCCACAATTGAGATATATGATATAATATATTCATGATATGTATGATAATTAATATATTATACATGGCATATGATACATATGTATGATAATATATATTACAGATGGTATATGATACATATGATAATATATGATGGATGATATATGATATATATGGTAATATAGCATGTCCGATACACGTGATAGTGTAATGTTTATATATTTATGTTGCACTTTAACCAAAGTATGTAAATAAAATATTCTAATAGCTGGTTATAATAATTAGTCCAGCAGTTGCCAGAGAGATCTCTGCTTGGCTGATGTTGACACATAGGTCATTAAAAATATAATGAGAGATATTGAATAAATACAGTTAAACAGGCCTCTTCTCCATCCTGCAGGACGTCACAAAGTTTGTGCCTTTCCCTCTTCCACTGTTTGTTATCCATTCCTAAGAGGATGTAGGATGTAGTTTTCAGAGCTCATTGCATCTTTACTCTTTATTGGCTCACCTGCCACAATCTCCCAGGAGCATCTTCTTCCTAACACTAACACTGTGTGGATTTACTCATTGGCCATAAGTAGACACTCAGGAAGGGAAAATGCTTAAAAAGGAACATAATCCACATTGATCACAACCCCCAAAAAGGTAAAATGCAGGCTTCCATTTATACTTTCCAGAGATTTTTTATGTGTTTGCTTAACCCTGGGGCAAAGATTGTCAACCCAAATAGAAAGAACTGAAACATATTTATTTTATCCATTCAAGTTATCTTTGAGCCTATATTGATATTAATAACCCCATTCATGAATAGCACATTCATGACAAATAGCATTTTCTTAACTTTAGGCCAAAAACATGAAGAAAAACATTTCAGTATAACATCTATATTGATCCCTTGAAGATCTGTAAAATGCAATTCAGAGCCTTTTGCTGATGGAGGGAAGGACGTTGACAAGCACAAACAGAAAGCAATTCAGATGATGGAATTGCACACAGCAGAAGGAGATGTAGATACGTGATTTAGAGACATTTGGAAGGTCTGCTGAAATATGACATTTACGGTGTTAATGCTACCAGGACATAAGTGGCACTACCCACACAGCTACAGGATGGTGAGAAAGAAAGAAGAGAGCTTTGTATTTATATCTGGGAAAAAAGAGGCTTTTAGCAAATGCCTCCTTTAGTGGCCCCCACAGCTGGACAGATCTCTGCAGTGTGTTTTTGTGAAAGTTATTTAACTGCTCTTGAGCTTCAGATTCTCAAAATGTAGAATGGGGCCACAGATCCTCCTCACGTTGCAGAGGTGGGGTGAAGATTTGAATGAAAAACATGCAGTGTACCCAGCTCAGCGCCTGATACATAACATGCCCTCAATTCCTTTGAGCAGTTATTAGAATTAGAATAGGACTGTGTTGAGCAATGATTACATCCCAGACACAGGGCTTGACCCTTATGGATCACACCAACTACGTGTGGCTTCACTGACTTAGTGAGAGTGGTAAAAGATCAGAACTTCTTTCCACGATTATCTCACCAGCATGAGAAATCACTCTTAATTTACGTGAATTAAATCAATTTCCTTTTGAGAAGCCCAGTTCTCCCATCTCTTCCTAAAATGTGCTGTGATTTCATGAATTAAGTACAAAAGTCAGGAAGTCAACCTCAACAGCAATTCTGTAGTGAATTGTCGTTTGAAAAATAAGAAATAATTTTATTGAAAGGAGTTTTTTCTATTTTTCTATGATAATTATTGACTTGAACATTAATTGACAACTTGGTCAATTAGTCAATCAATTTTTTTGAGCATATTTTATATGCTGGACACTGTTCTAGGTACTAAAAATATAAACAACCGACAACAAAAAAATAAAATTTCTGCCCTCATGGAGTTTACATTCATGTCTTCCTCAGAGAAACCACGGGAAGCCTGTTTTGACCCTGGAAACATAATGAATGGGACAAGGATTGGGACGGACTTCAAACTTGGCTCAACTGTCACATACCAGTGTGACTCTGGCTACAGGATCGCTGACCCGTCTTCCATCACGTGTGTGATCGGAGCGGATGGAAAACCCGCCTGGAACCGGGTCTTGCCCTCCTGCAATGGTACGTATGGAACCGGTGTTTCCTTCAGGGATAACTTCCCTCTGGAATTTGGACTCTCATTTTGGAGACAGTTTGCACTTCAGTCCTGTATCCCCTCCTCACTGGTGGGGAAACCCCGCAGAGCAACGTGGGATAAGAACTTGACCTTCCTTGGTCGTTTAATTTACCCAGTGGGTTAACCATTCTCACAGATTTCTGGAAGGGGGGATATTTTTCTCTCACTTAGATCGTTTGGCATTCTAACTGCTGTTTTTGTGTATGAGAGATGCGAATTACCAGTCTCTAGGTGGCCTGTGTCTCTCTGCTTCTGTCTCTGTCTGTCTCCCTCTTGCTCTCTGTCTTTCTCTATTTCTCTGCCTTTCTGTGTGTGTGTGTGTGTGTGTGTGTGTGTGTATCTCCCTCTGTCTGTGTCTCTGTCTCTCTGTCTCTGCCTCTCTCTCTCTACATACATGCACATACATATACATATATTACATATATAAGGATGTGTCATTTCCCCACAAATACCAACAGTTTGTAATTCCTCATGTACATTAAATTAATAAAAGCACCTATTAGAGGGTAAGGTCAACCTTCAAGAACAGGCAGTGCCATCCTACAGTGACAGAAGTCAGGTTGCAGTTGCCCTTGGGGGGTGCTGAGAGGAGGGGTCTGAACACAGACTTCTGGGCTGTCCTCCAGGTTCTGTGTCTGATGGGTAGCTTCGTGGGACCCTCCACAGACAAAACTCCAGACTGTGTGATACACCTTAAAAAGGAGACAGTAAAATCCTGTGTTTTGTGACAGAAAAATTGATTCCAAGTTTACTTTAGGATGAACTCAAGGACCGGTTTAGTTAGATACACTGAACTGATGAAATAAAGATCTTTTCCTTAGGATGGCTCTGATGCTTGTAACTTCTGACCAAAGTGGTGTTTCAGAAAATTAGTACGTGAAAAATCCAAGCAAACAACACAGGCGAACAGACCTGACGCCCTGGGTTACTCTGGCATGCCTGTGTTTCTGGGTTTGTATTATGACCCTGAGAGCTTTTCTGTTCAGGAACCCAGTCCTCCAGCCCTGCAGTACTCAAGGTTGGCGCAGACAGGGAACTTCACACACGTTTTCAGAGGAAATGAATAAATCAGGAAATAGCCAAAACAATTTCCAGTGAAAATTGAAGTCTTCCTAGTCTTACATATTTTATCCTCTAGCAATAAACTCAGAGAAATAATTATTGCTGCTTCTCGGATTCCAGGAGGTTCATGTGAGGGGAGAATGATGAAGGGCCCACGTGGCTGTGTGGGGCGTCCAGATGATGACTTTAATGTCTGTGTAAACGTTACAGTAAGCTTTGAGTCAGCGGCATCACAGCGCTCCTCTCTGGGGGTTAGAAGAGCATCCTTGTACGTTCACTAGAGTCACCTCAAAATGGCATCCTTAAAAGTGCACACTGTATTAAATTCAAACATACTTTGAACTTATGGGGGATGATGATAAATTCTTTAGCCATAGGCTAAACGAGAAAAATGAGGTCACATTTAGGCAACAGATAAATAATCTAATTTTAAATTAGAGATTTTTTTTCAGTATCTGAAGACCCGTGAACTCAAGCATAGTTTCTGTTAACCAGTCATCACATTTATGTGCATAAAACATACAACACTGGTTTTTCCTTAAGTTATTTATTTCAATTTAAATAAAACTAAAAATTCCAAATCATTAAACAGAAATGTCCTGTCCCATAGTTTATTTTGGATATCTCAAGGAGAACAGCACCTTTTGTGCTGAATTAATGCCTGTGGATCACTCAGATCACCAGTTAAACTAAGCAAATGTTGTTATATTTTAAACATTTTGATAGTTCATATATTAAGGGATGTATTTTGGGCTAGTGTGTTTTAAATTCATGATATAATTTTTCTTTCTATTGCCTACATTTTTTTGTTCATTGAGGTTTCCTGTTGAATTAGAACAGAAATGGAAACAGCCTGGAGTCTCTTTCATGGGTCAGAATGGCTTTTATTTACTTATGTTGTTTTTGGTTTACATTCAAATTTGATTGTATTTTGTTGCCTTTATATATGAGACATATACTCCAATTAACCAAATGGATGAGTCAGTTTCTTGTTACCATCTGCAATGAATACTGTTGCAAATCTTTTTTCAGTTAGGAAATGATCTGTTTAATACATTAATTACCAAAGAGTAACAGCATACTTGTTTTCCTTCTCTTATCACATTAATATAAAAGAATTTCTAACATGAGAAAGACCATGCCTGTTTCTCAGGTTAACACAGTAACATGGACAGAGTAATTGTTAAGAATTAAATGAAAATTCTCTACATATTTTTCTCAATTTCACAAATGTTTGGTTGTGTTTGTAGTATGTTATGCAGTTTGCGTGCTTATCTTTAAATCTGGGGAAAAATGTATAAGCATAGCGCAATTTATCAAGGTAGCAGAGGACCTAAAATGCCATGTTTGTTTTCTTTCATTTTATCCTTTTTATTTTTTAGTGTTTTCTATTATCATAAAGTAATGATCTGTCATCCTACCCATTAACAAAATAAATTTTTGTAGTTATACTTGAACAAATATATCAGAAGATATAAGATTTCTGTTTGATAAGATTTCTGTTTGATCATTTGGGCATCAAAATATTAGCTCAGTGAAGATTTATTTCCACTTTTCATTTATGCTTGTTGTTTAAACTTTGAAATAGATAAACTTTTTAATAGAAAAGGGATATATGCAAAATGATGTGCTCAAATTTTATATGTCTAAAAGAAAATAGATTTCCATTCTTCATTTGTACTTATTTTTTAAAATTTGAACTTTTGAGTGTTTAAGAAAAATTATAGTTCTGAAATAACCTGGTTGAATTTATATGGCTAATTTTCTTAAAATTAAGTTATATATCTAAACTGGTGGAATGAGGCTCCCAGCATTTCACTGAAAACCTTGAGCTTTGAAATTTAACTTACAGAAATTTCTTCTATCTAAAAGTGAAAAAATTTTTTTCTATTTAAGATTGTAAAAAAAGCCATGGTGAGTGTTTTAGGTTGATAAAATTATTATGAGTTAAGACATCAGCATGAAGGCCTCTCTTAGCTTAGTTAAGGGAAATCTCTACTAGTTGATCATCAATAGATTATAACTGTCAGGTATTTAAGCTGTCTTCCTTTGACTTTTAGAGTATGACTTCAGTTTTCCAGCTGCGTAAAGCTGGACCTGGGAAGTCTCTTGCCAAATCATCAATGAGGTGCTTTGACACTAGCATCAGCATTCTGAGGAGCTTTATTAATCCTGGAGAAAGTTCCATCCATCAGTTAGGACTTAACAATGTGCTACTTAACATTCAAAAGATTTGACACGTTATCCCCCATTTCTATCCTTTTTAATGCTTGAAAACTGTCACATTAAGAAGAAGTAAGCTATAGAAATATAAACTTTCTCAAATACTGAAAAATAATTCTGAATTCAGATCAGAGAAGGTGTATCTAGGATAAGAAGGCATGCAGTCAGGCCACAAAGGGCACAGCTGAGGTGCAGTTGGCGTCACTTCAGTGGATAAATAGTGTCCTAAGCAGATGAGCAGACGTGGACCTCTTTTTAAGTAAAAATATGAGGAATTGAGGTATTCGCAATTTAATCCCGAAACTGGGATTTAGTTGAAAGTCTATTTTAAGATGTTTAACAATAGTATTTTGAATATCCAAGCTACAGTATTTTTCTATTTTCTCAGCAAGAGCAATGCTGAGAGTAACAATATGATCAGAGGGAAAATGAACACACACACACACACACACACACACACACTCCCTCTCTCTCTGAACTGTTCATATAACACCTCATCAATGTACCTGCCCTGACTTTGTAGTTTTGGGTTCCTTCAGCTTTCAACTGAACTTATAGGAAGAGACCCCACACCCACTAGTAACTATACATGTCACTCTTGAGCTGAATCTACGATGAAAACACAAAAAGAACTAAAAGTAAACATTACTTTTTTTTAGTCCCACAGTAATATAAAGACAATAGAAAACTGAAATAATCTTTGTATCTCTTAAGTTAATATGATGGTTGATATCAACCAGAAAGTTCTGGTAGGCTTTTGACGTATTGATAACTTAAGAATTTTTCTTTATCAGACCTGTTTTTATTATCATGACAACTGTTTTCTTTATTGTTTTAGCATGTCTGAGAACGTCCTTAAAAATAGCATTAGGTCTTCCTCTTAAGTTGAATTACTTTTATTCTCACCTGGTCAGTCTTTGTTTTTCTTTTTATTTTACTTTTGATAGCAATGTAAGATCAGATTTTAACTGTGATATTTTGTTAAGTTTTTGAATAATCATGCTCATTTGTTCAGTGCTTTCATTTTTAGGTCACTTGTCACTTGTCACTTGCCATGTGGTTACGCATAGCATGTAATTCTCCGTTGGTCTGTTTCAGCCCCCTGTGGAGGCCAGTACACTGGATCAGAAGGGGTGGTCTTGTCACCCAACTACCCTCACAATTATACAGCTGGTCAGATCTGCCTCTATTCCATAACGGTACCAAAGGAATTTGGTAAGATTTTCATCTTATTTTTAATTCACTGTCATATCTCTTTCGGTGTTAATATTTCCATAATTTTATAAACAAATATCCCAGCTCTTGGTATAATAAAATAATATAAAAGAAGATGACTTAAAGTAACAGGTTTTCCAAACATGTCTTATACAAGATCCACTACAATTCTTTTATCAGTGTGATATAAAATTCTTCAATTTCCTTCTTGGATTCTGATCCAGAATAATCAGAGAGAATAAATGTGCCTTTGTTCTTATTTTTGTTAGAAAAAAGCATTTCTCCTTTGGTTGTTTAGTGTGTAGAGGAGGATTGCAGCCTCACATGTGAGCCAGGGGAACACTGATCAGCCTGTGGGGTATTGGCACATATATTTGGTTATTGATTATGCTGGAAATCACTGGATCAGTGAACACACCTTTGAGTGACAGGAGATGTAAAAGCAGGCAGAGTCCTATCTGACCCCTCCAAACTTGGCATCCTGGTTTCCCTCCTAAACTTTGCTTCCAACCTGAGCCAGTCTTCTGGGATGGCTTCATTTCTAGAAGATCCTTCTCTGGTGGTTTCCTGGTGGTTTACTCAACACCGGACCCCCACATCTTCCCTCTCACTCTTGACCAGGAAAATATTTTTGTGTTAGATTCTTTCCTGGAGTCAACCAGATAGTAGCTTTTATAATTTTATGGAATAGTTCCTTTTTCCCAACAGTAAAATTTAGAACCCAGCATAGTCAAGGTTTTTTTCTATATACTCAAAATAGCAGCCATCCACTCATAGAAATAAAACATAAAAATTCTAAGGTTAGATTCTGTTTGAGGGAAACATTTTAAAAATACAATTATATGACAAGAAAGTTAATTTCTGCTTAAGAAACTTGCATATGGGAGACAAATGATTTCTACGAACTTCTGTTATATTAATCACAGCCTTCTTAAAATCAAATGAAAAGCTCCCCCCAAGCACTTATTCCAGCATTTGGTATTTTAGATCACGGGCTCTTCATGATCTGTGTGACGCAACTTGCTTAGTCTCTTAAGCCAAATCGTGTAGCTTCTGCTTTCCGCCAGTTCTCAAGGATGGTTGAGTTTTCAGGCAAGGCTGTCCTTGTATCATCTTGCCATGATAAGAAGAGCATGTGCCTGGGACTTGGGGAGTGATGGGTGTGAACACGGAAACCAAGGCAGAGGCAGAGGGACCAGCTTCCCAAGAGGCAGAAAGTGGATCCACCTTATGAGCAAATGGAAAATATCAATCTCATTTAAAAACGGAAAGACTGAGCTTCAGAATATTTATTTTGTTATAAAAAAATGGCCAGTAAAACTTAGAATAAGTCCTAGACTTTCACTCTTTATGCTGGACCAATGCCTCTAAAGTCCCTTATTTAGCCTCAGTTAGTACATTTTTTCACCTAAATTCCCAACAACATTCCTCCAGTTACTTTCCCATGAATATTCCTTTTATTTTTATTCATGGATACTTGACAAAATATAATTATCACAATAGAATGTAGCAGCCAGAGTTTATGATTTTAGTTCATTATAAAATTTTATTGAGTTGTCAAAACACAATTATGACTTTTCAGCAGAAAAAAGTTATACTCCTAAATATTGATAATAATTTCCCAATATGAAAGGTTTAATGGCATAAATTTATCATATTCTATCTGGGCAGAAAACTTTAGCCTGGAATAAAATAGTTATAAAGGATCCTTAGTAAAAACCTATACTACCTTATGTATTATTTTTTTCCCCTCTTCCTTACTCTTTTCTGAGAAGTGAATCGACCAGTTAACAATTAATTCAATGATTGCGATAAGTGCTAAGATGAGTAAAATACTGTTTGGGTGCCTGAGATGCCCAGCAAATATTATGGGATGGGGTGACTGTCCCTATTGTGGGAAGGGGCTTCTTACACAAGTTCCCAATGGGAAGTGTCATGGAAGACAGGTCATCAGTTATCCTGATTTCCTCCCTATTTTCATCCAAAAGCGTCACCAGAGTATCCTTTCTAAAACAAAAATCTGATCATGAAAACACCTTGATAAACGTTTTCACTCACTCCTCTTGCCCCCAGAGCAAAATCCACGCATTTCCTGGCCTTCGGGGCTCTGAAGTCTCAGGCTGTGTGGCCTTGCTCCCCCGCCCCCTTTATCCACTGAGTGTTAGCAAAGCAGACGTTCACCTGCCAAATACTGCTCCTTTTGTTCGCTTGCTGAAGTAACCCCTTGTGTCCCATTCTTACACAAAAAGGGTTTCCTTTCCCATTCATTAAGGCTGAAGCTGGAATGCTCTCTCCCCCATGAAACACCATTGTCTCCACAGCTGGAAACCACCCCTCCCTCCCTACACCGCCCACGCCCTTCGCCTGCACTTTCTCATCCCCTGTCTTCCAGCTGCAGCAACAGCCTTCCTTGACCAGCTGTGGCCCTTGGCAGCCGTCTGCTGTTCAGGCCCTTCTTCCTTCCCGACACCCACACTCTGCCTCTGTATTTGTTGTGGCAACTACCGCAGCTTAGCATGTGATGTTCCTGGGACAAAGTTTCTATCTTGATCGGCCCTTCATTCTTAGTGTCCACTATAAAGCTTATGCTTTCTAAGCATTTCTTGAAAAGAATGTAGGAATTACGTGTGTGAGTTTCACTTTTCTCCTACAAATGAGACTCAAACAAGATGAAGACTGAATGTTGAGGTGGGGGGACAGTGAAGGGAGGGCTGTGCACGCAGGAGCCTCCCTCATGGGATCCAGAAGAAAGTTCTGTCCCTCTTTCTAGCGCCTGTGTTCAGAGCACTTCAGCCACTGGGAAATTCACCTTGCTCACATGCTTCCTTTAATTGTGCTTCTCTAGGAGATTATAAAATCTTAAAGCACTATATATACATATGCATATATTCTCTTACATATATGTGTAATATATTATACATGCATGTATATGTGCACTGTATGTAATACCTATATGTAATAGAATATATGCCACATATAATATATGATATGATATAATGTAATAAAATATAATATAAATACACACCAGCTGCTATAGTTAGATTTTCCTCCATTTTGCCAACACATAGATTAATTCTTTCATGTATAACTGATACACACACCTCCATTTCTTGTTCAGAATGATTTAGAATGATTTTAGTTTAAACCTTTCACATAGATAATTGTTGATCGTTGCTTGTAAATGGAGACTAAATCACAAGTTTTTCTAAATACTGTAAAGGCTCTGTATGTTATCCATTTGAATATAAAAATGATTAAATTTGAAGTAGTAAAATACTTGCAATATTTTACTTGGAGGAAGTGTGTTCTTGAAATTTACGTAACCTGTAAGATATATAAACTGTAGAGTAAAACAAGTCAGAAATTGCTATAATATGTTGCTGAATCGTGTATAAATTGTAGTGAGTTCATATGAATTTGGCACTGTCATAATCATAGGTGAAGAATTTTAAATTCCCCAACTAATTGCATGCTTTAAAAACCAACGGGTATCTTGATTCCATACCTACTGTTCACTGAATAAAATGTCATTAATTACTCTTAAAGAAATAGGACCACCTTATGGTTATTCTTCTACTATCCTAACATAGTATTATAAGAAAAAAACAGTCTTCATTTAATGTTCAAACTGTACATGGAACAGTAATTTTATTCCTTTTATTAAGTACCAAAAGATCAAGAAGCAAAATAAAATTGTTTAAGCAACAGAAAACTTTTAGAAAGCAGAGAAAATAAGCTAATTTTTTTTACAGGATTCTTAGGATCATGATATTGGGAGGTTTCAATAAACAATATGATCACCATTTTCATTTCTTTCATTTAAAAAAGCATTTTGTGCCGACCCACCCCCTCTATTTTCAGTGGTATTTGGGCAGTTTGCCTATTTCCAGACAGCACTGAATGACTTGACAGAACTGTTTGATGGAACGCACCCTCAGGCCAGACTTCTCAGTTCACTCTCTGGGTCTCATTCAGGTAAACTTTCAATGAATTTTGTCTTTAATTCTAGTTACACAGCCAGGGTAATTAATTTTAAACTCGTCTATTTTTATTTTCATTTGTGAAGGAGAAATTTAATCATCTTTGAACTTGCTTGCTTGTTCAGTAAAATCTTATTTTCAATGTAAAATTTCAAATGTATTTTTATCCCACATATAAAATCACCTGTCTTTATCATTTTGCTTGCTAAGATTGTGGAAAATATAATATCCATCTCAGTGAAAAATAAAAATATCAGAAAAAAGGGGTAATAAACTATCTTGTTACTTCACTTTTTTATCTAAGTGTCGTAATCTTCCTGAAGAGATACACTATTGACATTTTGGTCTGACTCATTCCAAACTTTTAAATGCATACATGTGGAGATGCACCACAGTCACACGTCTATAAAGGTGCAGATGTGTATACACATACATGCATTCACGTGTGCCCCTATATATGCATGTAAACATACGTGGAACTTCATAAAACATGGGATATTTTTCACAATTTAATTTTTATCCCATACATTCATTTAAAATCACATGTAGAGGTCTTTCCTATCAACAAATATGAATATACACCAAACACCATTTGCTGAATAGTATTCAGATGGGTTAATGAAGGAGTTTATTTACCCCAACCCCTCATGGATGTCATGGCCCTCTTTTGTACCACTGCTACATTGTCATCATTTACCAACACAACATCAAGCCATACTCCTGCGTCACAGCCTGTGATCAACCAAGGCTAAGATTTGGTTATTTCCAGTTTCTCAGTATTACTAACCACAGGTCTTAAGACCTATGTCCTGTTAAGACCAATGTCCAATGATGTAATGTCCAGAAATGCATCAGAAGATACACATTTAAAATACTGATACATCCTGACAAATTCACCTCTGAAAAGTTTAAGCGATTCACACGCCCCTCAGAGTACTTGAGACCATTAGTGCACATTAAGAGCTGAAAAATACATTTCACAGGTTTGTGTTTTTGGTTTTTTTTTCTGAGTTCTTTATTTTATTTAAAATCAGCTTTGGATTCTGAGACATTTTCTTAATTCTGAGTAAAATCCTAGCAAGTAACTGTCAAAGTTGATTCTGAGTCAATGATTCACCCGCTTCTATTTCCCACATTATCAGCTAATTGGCCTATATCAGTGCTTTCTTCAAAAGAAGCATAAAGGAGATCACGATGAAAACATTTTAATGGAATGTCAAGGCAAGAACAGAGTTTTTAAATCTTTGTAGAAACAATGTGTTTGGGTTCTACACGCCAAAGCAAAGTTTTATGGAAGTTCAAAAAGTAAAAGTGCAATTCCAAGTTAATGATTACTTTCCCAAACATTGTCCACCACAGGCCGTGCAGTGAATGGATCCTGCATGTTATCTCTGTCTGTTTTTCCCTCCAGGTGAAACGTTGCCTTTGGCCACATCCAATCAGATTCTGCTCCGATTCAGCGCGAAGAGTGGGGCGCCTGCACGGGGTTTCCACTTCGTCTATCAAGGTGAGTCTCTGCCACCTCCGCCCGGCTCCACACACTGCTCGTACCACTGCTTTCAGCACCAAAACATCTGAGTTGCACTTTTTCTTAATATTTAAGAATTTGAGGGTATCCGTGTATTTAGAATGAAATTATTTAATAAAAATATTAAAGTTTTTTCTTTTGACAGTTAAATGTGATACTTCTAAGACAAAGATGCAATAACGCTTCGATTATCTGGCATGATGACGAAACAAATATTGATTAGATTACCTTAGTATAGCGCAACACAATTTGCAAAATGATTTCAAATGTGTTATAATATTTCACCTAACCTAGTTAAAATTAAGTAAAATATTTCATAATAGATTTTAGTAACTGTCTTAATGAAATACATTTAAAACGCATGGTACAATTTCAAATCTTACTGTAAGAACTAATTGTCAAGGAAAGGTAACAAAACCAAACTAAACCCAGAATACCATCCATGTTTCTATCCCTTGAAATACCTATTTTATTTTGCTTGTATTCTATTAACTTTAGGCACTTTCACCCCTTTATAATTATTTTTGAATTTGGAGCTTATTCAAAATGCTTGGGATTGCACAAAGTTTCTGAACAATGCAGTTTTTTTTCCTGTTTCTAGTTCACCTTCAGTTTGCATATCCATTACATGAATTTGAAAATACACCCTATGGACTGTCCGTCCACTTTCAGAGGCACAGAGCCTGACTCTGGATCTGACCTGCAATGACTGTACAGCTGAGATGGGAAAGAGGTTGTCATCTTCAGTGATAAACTAAGAATACTTACCTTTTCTAGGTCTCAGTTTTGCTGGAGGCTGGATAGATTACAGGCCACTCTTGAACATTTTCTTCAGAAGTGGAGGAGAATCACTTCCTGGCAATGGCTTCTTTCCTTTAATAAAGACTCCTCCAGAAAACATGCTTGACAACATCATGTTTTTCATAAAATTATAGAGAGTAACAATCTGTCATATCATTCATAAATGATTTTTGATAATCGCACACTGTGAAATGTATGGCCTCAAAATATTTCACGATGAAAACCCTTCAGTGTTCGGCAATAAGATGATTTAAAAGTTACGGAAAGAGTGAGAATGATGTTTGATGGGCAGGTAGGAGGAAAAATATCTCTAATCTAGTTTAAGGAGCTATTGCTTAGGTGATGATGCTATTACATTAAAATGGGTTACATTGTTCTAATTAAACCTTTGTTAAAATATAAATAATTAAACCAGTATTTTTTAAAATGAACTTTATAGGAGAGGGTCCAGTTTAGGTGACTCACCGCTCACCCACTTCTAATTTTCTTTAAATAAATTCTGTGTTACTTTGCAGAAGCAGATTCACAGACCAAAGTAAGTTGGCGTGACCTCTAAGGAAACTGGACCGATTGGTTTAAGTACATTTTTTGTCCTGGAAAAATTCAAGTTCCTGGCATTGTCTGCCTCAATCAGGGACTTCCTTTAATTTTTGATGAAGATTAGAAAATTGATCAGATTATCAAATAAAATATCTGAAGCACATGACCCTATGTCTGCCCTATTTGCACATGTTATCTTCAGAAGTCATGGTTTTTAAAATTATATTTCTTGTTTTAAAGCAACATATTATCATTCAAATGTATAACATACATAAAAGTGAAAAGAGGAAATCATTTACAGAAGGAATGTATTTTCCTTGCACTTAAGAATATGTCTCTAACATACTCAGTATTTCTCCTAACTTAAGAATATGTCTCTAACATACTCAGTATTTCTTCTAAAGTTCCAATATATCTCCTTATCTTGCTTTGTTCCTACAGTGAGTTTATGCAAAAATGGATGTCTTTTTATCAAAGCCAAATCCTTCAGATCTAAAGAACTAGAATCATGAATGCAATTTATAAATCACTCAGGAGCACCTGGGAAAGTTTTCAGAACATCTCAGAAGTTAAATTGAACATGGCCTTCTGAAAGATAGTAGTTTAGTGGAAGCCTAGAAATTATTTGAACTCTATTGTGTAAAAACATTCTGAATAGTGCTTTCACATACCACGTACGACTCCATTCCTCCATAAGTTATTAAAGCTTAAAATTGCGCAGGGACCTTCTGACTTGCATGGCTATGGGCTGTGTAACCCTTGTTCACAGACAGTTCTGTTGTAAAGAGCTGTTCAGACTTCGGTGGAGAATGAGCGCAGGTGTCAGGTACAAAAAGCCGTAGTACGCGACCCATGCAGCTTCTGACCCTCCGTGTCGCCCTGGTGAACAACACGGAGAAGGTGGTGGTGAGGATGTTGCTGCCCCTCTGATCTGGTGAAGAAATGGAAGTATAGAGGCTTTTTTTTTTACCAAGTATTGTAACTTTTATGTCTCTGCTGGGTTGTATTTGCTTGTTTGCTTTCCATGCTGCTTTGGAGTAGAAGGGTACATTGAAAAGTGAGGGAGGTAAGAGGGTGCATGAGGATACATGGGCACCCAAGAAGGCTAATGGGGTGACCCTTCACACCACAGTGCGTCCTCCTGGAGCGAGAGTCCCTGTAATCATTCTAACAGTCACTTCTGGACACTGTAACATCTCCCTTGAATACTTAAGAGGAGTGCCTTTAAACATGAACGTGTTCAGAATGTTTTAGATTTCCTTTTACGCATCCAGGAGAAACCCCCCCGTCCATCCCCACTCGCTAGCACCCTGGAACTCCCTGAATGTCCATGGTGGGGATTCCCATAGCTGCCCCTCCTCTTCCTAAGCTCTGGGACCAAGAGACTGGCAGAACCTGCCATCAGTAAATGTGGTTCTACAGGTTTTAATGCTCTTTGTCACTCCATAGAAAATATACTACCCCTAATGTCAAGGTCTTCTAGGTCAATGCAAACATAAAAATCAAATAGTCCTCAGAAACCCGCCGTGTTGGAGACTCACCTACTATTTCTTAACAAGTTCAGCACCGTCTCTCCACACCCACGGTGGGGGTCCGCTTTCCACCACTGTCCAGAGGAGCTGTCTCTAGGATGGTGAATAAAGTCGAGAATGTGAGTTTGGGTTCTCAGTGGGATGATAACGGTGATTTTATTGCTGCTCATGGCTATTGTGGTCATTGCAGTCTGGCCTACCAACTAGTGGCCGTCAAGGACCACCGCCGTGACACCTTGCCAGGGCTGGAGAAAAGCCCAGCATCCTCTTGGTACACGAAACCCACTCTCATTAAAGTCCCTTTGATTCTATTCTGTGAAGTAGTTATGTTGCGCTTAGCAACTTTTTCTGGCCCAAAATACACACCTTTTAATACTAGAATCAACCTTGTTAACACTGGAATCAACACAAGAAGCAAGCTATGTGGCCACAGAGACCAACAAAGGCAGAGCAAGTACTCTTTTCTCCTTTCCTGCTTACTCTGAGGCACATCCTCATCCTCTCTGCTCTGTCTGTGCACACGACTGAATGTGTCTGTGTTAAACTTGGTGGTTGACAATGTCTCATCAGTATACTACTATTTGTAATTGTCTTACATTTATGCCTGCTATTTCCACAGATAGTCTATTTTTCTTGTGTGTTTCAGTGTAGAATTCAACCCGCCTTTTAGTTCCCTCAAAATAACTCACTCACACCAAAATTAGTAAGCCATGCAGGACTTACTGAATATTTCAAGGGGAAAATGGAGCTGTGCTTTTATATCAAACCTCCCCACTGTGCACAACTTACAAATGCCAGTCGGCCACGTCTTTGTCTTTCCAGGTCACATTTCTCATCTCCCAGCCTCACCACACAGCAACCTGCCTTTAGCCTTCCAGCTGCCAGTCTCCCAGACTTAGCAGCTCTCAGGACTGTCCTCTGCCAGGGTTTTCCTAAAATAAACAGATACCAGAAACAGAGCTAGAGAGATGGAAATGCTTTTTCTAAGTTTGGGTAGGAGGAATTTACAGTAAGGTTTTCTTTGCGTGAGGTCCTTCCTAGGCATGCAAATACACGTTTTCGTTGATTTTCCCCCAGGCCTCGTGTTTCCTCAGATGGCGTAAATTATACAGCTTAGTTGGTTTTCCACTTCTAAGAAACTCACGTTTTGTTTCAAGAGCTTGTAAAATGCATACTTTTTACAAAGGAGATTGAGCATAAAGCTTTGTGCATAATTCAGTGATGCATGCTTGAATTCACCGACTAGTAATGGCTTGTTGTCAAATCAGATTTTTAAACTGCGAGGACAGAGTGATTTTCAGAAATAGAATATGTCCCTGTGTCACTAAATGAAATAGGAAAGACTGCTTCACTTGGACAGGTTACTCTTGTCTGCATTCAGGTTTATTTTATTATCATTGTTGTTCTCTTTCACTCCACCTACTCTAAAAGAGGTGCAGTAAACGAACTGCACGCACACATCTGTAGCTTAGAGCATTTGTGGTGATGTAAGATTCCATCACATTATGTTCCCCTTTTCCCCATATTCACAATATCGCCCGTTTTCAGTGTCATGAAAGTCCCAGAGAATACCACCCAGTCTCTGAACCAACACAGTCCTCGGCCTGAGAAGCCAACCACTGTGTTCATCACCCTCTGTTCCAGGCTGACCCCATTCCCTGTCCACTGGGCACTGGGCTGATTTCAGTTTTGCTTCACAGTAGTGCAAAGCATCTACTGAAAGATGGAGAATAATGGCTACCAGAATAGAATTTCTCTCTCATGTGGCCCGAAACCTCCAGGTGAGGGCAAGCCCCAGAGGATGGGCTGAAAGGGACAAGTTCATCAGCATGGATTAACTGCTGGAATTTTCCCCCAGATATTACATGCAGTTTTGATGCCTCTATTTCCTAGGTTTCCTCTGTCTCACTTTCTCAGATACTTAAAATTGGTTTCTTAGCTTTGCAAACTTCTTCCTCTAAAAACTGTCCTCCATCATTTCATTCAAATGCAGGTATTATTCACTTATTGTTATTTTCCTTGAAAATAGACAACTCTGAAGTTCATGAAGAAAGGTTTAATAGTGACATGTGTACAGATGACCCTCGGTGGTGTGTTTCTCCTCATTTGTGATACCCTGGAAAAATGCTATGTTTGAGGCCACTTAGACAAGTGTGGAAACTTGGCCACGAATACAGGGTGCTTCCCAAGTAGTTCAGGACAAATTGAACAGTTAAGATTGGAGATATTTCTCCATATTTGTAAAAAATTCTCAAGAATTGATTGTGGAATATCATTTTATGTATTTGTTTATTTATTTATTTATCACTTTCATGCTACTGTTCAACTGTAACAAAAACCCAGACATAAAAATATGGCAAATATAAGTTTTAAGCCATATTTTATTACAATAGAATATTTTATATTCTGCATTGTTTTCAGTTATAGAAAAGAACTTTCTGTAGTATCATTAATTTTATTGACTATAGCTATTAGACAGTATACACAGTTTTATTAACTTTTGCCTTCTGATCAAAAATATTTCAACACTGAATTGAAACGTAGTTTCATCAAAACAGTCTTCTGACTTCCATTCTCATAGAATTGCTTCCTGACCAGCAATTTACCCAAATGGTGTCTGTTATTGTTCAGGTTCAATTCAAAACAAGATGCCAGTGTATTGGGGAAAGGATCTTAAAGACAGAAGGATTATTTTTAAATAAAATGGCCCCTTTCGAATGAAGGCACACGAGGATGGAGAGGAACGGGGTCTTGGAGACAATAAACACAAACTGACTTTTAACTCAGGGACAGAAGCCAAAAATGCAGACTCCCAAGTGCATACCTTGTGGCTCTGTTTCTCAAAGAGTCTGTTTGGGGTGGCAGACCCCTTTGCCACTGAAGTATTTTTCAAACTTTATCTCGTGCCTCTTTTTATAAATAGAAAAATCTCATAGCGATAATTCGCTGACTATCAGTGAATTCTGATCTACAACCTGAGTACACATCTCACCGGAATGAGGCTCAGCCGCCAGGCCCAGCATCAAAGACCATAAGATCCACACTCCGTGGAGAACCTGGGGACAAGAAGAAAGTACGGGGTGGGGGGTAGTTACAGGATGCAGGCTTGTGCTGGGGGACCCGGGGCGGGACCGCAGGAAGCATGATTTTGCTTGGGATTCACCGCTGTCAGGGGTTCGCTGTGACGATGGGCATCTTTGTTTTTACGTCGGGTGTAGAAGGAACAGAGCAGGGCTGCAACTGTGATTAGTAAAGGTCATGATTCATGTTAGTCTGGAGAGGGGAATTTCTGTTCTTTTCTGTGGCTTGCATAGTGTTCCCAGTATTGCTTATGATCACGAACAGGCAGTGACCTCGGAGACTGTGTGTGGTCAACAGGAGGACAGCCAGCTCTCAGGCCGGGCAGCAACCAGGTGTCGGTGTCAGAGCTACTCGTTATCTTTCTCCCAGCCTTCAGGCCAAATGATGTCCCCACCAGCTGGAATATATTATTAAACTTTGTTCTTTGCTGTATAGACTCTTTTTTTCATTTCCAAACGGACAGTTATAATATTAGATACGTTGGGGAAGTGTCAGCACTCCCTCCAGCCCCAAACTACTCTCCCATCCCCACCTCCCACCTCGGAGAATCGCTGGTCCAATGGGAAGACCCCTGGGAATGAGGCCATCGGCTGGGTCTTATTACCAGCTCTGCTCTCAGACCGTGGCGTAAACTCCCATTCCCCTCTGTTCCCTCCCAAGTCTTTCTGTACAGAATGAATTGTTTAACTGTATGTTTTCTTATGGTATGTGGGGTTTGTTTTTATTATGGTAACATGAGATTTACCCTCTCAGGTTAAGTCCTTTAAATCATTGTTTAAAATGAACGGATTACATTGTTTAAAATTAGCGGTGCGCAATCCAGCACCATTAACTATAGGCACAGCTTTGTATGGGAGATCTTTAGGACTTGGGCGTCTTACATGACACACTTTATACCTGTTTAACAGCAGCTCCGCACTTGCCGCTCCCCTAGCTCCTGGCAGCCACTGGCTGCTCTCTGCTTCTATAAGTTTGTCTCTCTTAATTGCTTCCTATGCGTGAGACCATGCGGCATTTGTTCTTCTGTGACAGGCTTATTCCACTTGGCGTGTGGAATACGGGTCCATCCATGTTGTTGCAAATGGTAGGATTTCCTTCCTTTCTAAATGGCCGAATAATATTCCATTGTAGGTATGTACTATATTATTTATCCATTGGTGGACATGGAGGTTGTTTCCATAGCTAGGCTATTGCAAGTAATGCTGTTATGTACATGGTGGTGCAGATATCTCTCCAGGATAGTGATTTCATTTCCTTCAGATAAATACCCAGAAGTGGGATTGCTGGATCATATGGTAGTTCTATTTTTAATTTTGCTATTAAATCACCATGGCCATTTATAAATAATCCTTTACGTAACAGCTTTTCTTACTAGAGTCTGAGGTCCTCGAGGATAAGTACAGGTTCTTAGTCATCTCATTATCCCTGGCGCAGTGATCTGGGTGCTTAATTAATTGTAAATGCATGAATATCGCTCAGTCCTCATAAAGCACTAATTCTCCATATGCCATGTTTTCCTCGTCAGAAATGGGAATACGAGGTGGTCCTCAGGGTTGACATGAAGATGCGTGTAGATGTGGAAGTGCTCCCTAAATCGTCCCCTACGGAGACTGTGAAAGGCATTATTAATTTCCACATTAACATAAATTCTTTCTAGACTTATCTTAAATTCTATTTTCAAGGAAATATCATGGCTTCACGATGCACATGCAGATGGTTGTGTTGTGTGTCTTGCCTCTAGCTGTTCCTCGGACCAGTGACACCCAGTGCAGTTCTGTTCCCGAGCCCAGATATGGGAGGAGAATTGGTTTGGAGTTTTCAGCAGGCTCCATCATTCGCTTTGAGTGTAACCCAGGATACCTACTCCAGGGCTCCATGGCCATCCGCTGTCAGTCTGTGCCCAACGCTCTCGCTCAGTGGAATGACACAATCCCAAGCTGCGTAGGTAAGCGTGTGTCCCTAAGGTGGGATAACTTGCACGTGGTCCTCCATCTCGGGGTCACAGCAGCTCTGAAGAGCTGCTCTTCAGTCCACATGAACTGATCCATGCTCCAGACCTATTTAAAGGGCAATTTATCAGAAATAATTGAGTAGCAGCCAAACCCTAAAAATTATTGTTTCATGGAACAACTCATCAGATTAACAAGCATGAAACATGTTTTCCTTCTCGATACTAATAAGTATCTCAAGCCATGGGTATACAACATAATTTCATTTGGGGGAAAAATCACTACAATGTTGATTTGTTATATTACTTGTGTAATGCTCTTTTAATAAATTGGTGCTGATGAAAGTCTGAAAAGTAATAGGTTAACGCAGCCTGAATAACAATGCCATTGTTGGTTATAGTTTATTTGCTTCATTTTGTGTAAGAACCTCCAGTGCAATCATGATTTAGCACTTGAATTCATCTGTGCATTTTAAGCGTCTCTTCTCTCTGGATTTGCTCATAAATCCCATTAATATCATTTTGAGTTGCATGTCTGCATATAGAAAACTCTGCAGAGCTTCTTAAATTGTAGTAGATCAGTTACTCTAAACAATTCACTTCAGAGATGACATCGTTAGACAGTGCCTGAGACTTAGCAGCATAGCGGATACTAATCTATGGTATTGATCACTTAAAAGAGAACACACTAGATGGGTGGGAGACACAAGAGGGAGGAGATATGGGGATATATGTATATGTATAGCTGACGCACTTTGTTATAAAACAGAAACTAACACACCATTGTAAAGCAACTATACTCCAGTAAAGATGTTAAAAAAAAAAAGAGAGAGAGAACAGACTAAATTTGACCTTGGCTAAAAATGCCATTTAGAGTACCATAGCCCATGTAAAATATCTCTTAATAGCTGATCACACAGTGAAAGAACACTAAGTACAACATTAACATTGTTCTTCACTGTACTTTATTTTTACTAAATATGGGTTTGTCTTTTAGTCCCCTGCAGTGGCAATTTCACTCAGCGGAGAGGTACAATTTTATCCCCCGGCTACCCTGAACCATATGGTAACAACTTAAACTGTATATGGAAGATCATAGTTACAGAGGGATCAGGAATTCAGGTAAGTTCTCAAAGCCCAGACTCTACTAATAAACAAAGCTTTTGTCCACGGGTTTTTCCTTTCTTTTTTTCCCCCCTTTTTGTATTGGTTATTCTAAATACATAAACCATAACCTGTTTCTTTTTTCTTACCATTTCTACAAAGTGTTTGTAATCATATTTCTACATTTGAAATAAAAATGATAGACTTTTAGAATAAAATCTATCAGAAGTGCTATTTGTAGAAGTTTTGGGATGTCACTTCCATGATCTCTTTTCTTTGGTTTCACTTTTCTCTTACATGTATAGTTTTAATTTCATGAAAACCCTATTGGACTAGTCTAATTTTATTAAGCAAAAAATAAATATTAAGTTACTATTATTGTTTGGTAGATTCAAGTCATCAGTTTTGCCACAGAGCAGAACTGGGACTCTCTTGAGATTTACGATGGCGGTGATGTGGCTGCACCGAGACTGGGAAGTTTTTCAGGTAAGATGGCAACCATCCCCTTGTTTCCATGAATCAGAATCGTCAAACACTGACAAACTGCAAGAGAACACTCAATGTTGACGTTTCTCCAGGAGGCTCTTCTATATACATAACAGTTTCTCTAGTGTTGGGAGTCTTAGAACAAGAGCATCGGAACGCAGGTATGAAGGAGAAAGCTTTGTCGTCCACGAGCAGGAGGGCTGATGTGAAGGCAGCGGGTCACTTTTGTCAGACCCCCGAGCTGGGAAGAAAGAGTGGGTTATTACCCTGTGGGCCCAACAGGGTGTCTCACTGAAGTTAATTGTGTGACGGGGGTGGGGGGAATGAACTTTAGATTGGCTGATTTTCCTTTTCTCATATGCTTGTTGGACGTGTTTGGCACAATTGGGGACCACGTAAGGAGGTGGTGGAGCAAGGGGGTAGGGGCACAGATGGAAGGTTGGGGACACACGTGAGAACTGAGAACATGAGTAAACATATGGAGGATGAAGTGAACTGGCTTTCTCAGTGACTGAGAAGGGAGTGGGAAAATGGACATGAGGAAGGCTGGCATGGAGCTGGTTGTGACGGATTTGAATTCGAGACATTGGTGTGAACTCATGGTCTTCATATGTGTAGCTGTAGACATAGAGGAAGATATAAGTGTGGATGCGGGTGTGTGTGTGTGTGTACATATTTCCTACCTCCGTCTTTTGAGAGGTGTAAAACAATAACCCCAGTAGCCATGAACCCACCTCATACCCAATTCTAGGTTTCTAGATATCACTTTCCATACCATTCTCCCTTAAAGGAACTAGTGCTTCTTGGGGAGTTGCTGACTCCAAGATTCTGATGGGAAAAGCACACATGATGAACCATTTCATATAAAATAGAAATGTATGGATCCAAACTGATGTAAATAGATACATGTGTGAACGGAATGAGTGAAAGAGAAAGCCTTCCCTTGCAGAATCCAGACTAATAAATCTAGAAGGAGGAGGAATTAGAGAATCACCATTTGGCAACCATTAGGACAGTAAATGATTCACATTGGAACATCAGTGAATGCTAAAACTAGTGTGTGAGATTTTGGTGAGGAGCAGAGAGCCACAGTCTCAGTGCGTCTCCCCACCTAGCCCTCATTCACTGCAAAGGACGAAAGAAGTAACTCAAGAGTTGAGAAGCCTGACAGACACCACCTTCCTCAGGCAGTCATGTTAAGATCTCCAGTATCAGGACACCTGCGCACTGGTGAGCTGATAAACCTGCTCTCAAAACAAACAAACATATGAACAAAAAAGTTTGATTTGGCTTAGAATTGCAGTTGCTGTGGTGCGTAAATACCCCCACCAGGGCTGATTTCAAACAACCAGCATGATGTCACTAAAAGCTGAGTTTGAGAGGAAGTGCCCTGAATTAGCCTCTGGAAGCGTCCCAAGGCAGCTACCTCACACCCCTGAGAGCCGGCAAATATGGTGACCTCTGAAGAATACAGCATCACATTTTGATATTCTTTCCAAAAATGCGTCACCATCTGAATCTAGTCAGAGAACATCAGACATTCTCTTTGGAGGTTATGTTGCTAAAGAAAAATCATTTTATTAAATGCCTTCACCTTTTTTGGAGGACTGGTTTTGAAGTGTGGCTGCACTGAGACTTACGGCAGTGAAAACATCTGATGTATTACTGCACAGCAGCCCTGCATGTTTTGTTTTTATTTTTTTAAACTACTCACTCTCAATCTTTTGTGATGCCATTTTCTAAACTTACGCCCGAGTGTAGTCTCAGCTTAAATGAATATTGATATAATACTAAAATTGTGAGAACCCCCTATGTAAACAACAACAAATCCTTTCAGGCATGCATTTGACTAACTTGTAAAATGTTAAAGAAAAATATTTCACATGAGTCATTTTTATTAAGTTTTATCATGGTACAATTTGTAAAAATAATTTTTTTGAATTATAATTTTCTAAAATAAAAATTGATTTTGAAAAATATTTTACACACAAAAAGTGACTTGTGTCTTTCAAAAGTATCAAGTTCATGAAAGGGAAAGAAAGACTAAGAAACTATTCCAGACCAAAAAAAAACTGAAGGGAAGTAATCATGGATGGAGTACTTTTGCTGGAAAACCCATTATTGGCAGATTGTCGAAATTCCAGTGATTTCTCTAGAATACATGGTACTGTTGCATCTGTGTTAGTTTTTTTTGTTTGGGGGTTTTTTTTAGAACTGCTCTGTTTGAAGAAATGCACAATGAGTTTTTACAAGAAGTGAGTCGTCATGTCTACAATTTGCTCACAGAGGGTTTAGAATAAAATAATTTTACACACATATGTATTGTGGAAACATAGACATAGATATCATTATTATGTAATATATGGCCAAATAGTGGGTATATGGGTGTTTTCTGTACTATATTTGCAACTTTAAGCTAAAAATTATTTAAAATACTTTAAAAGGAGTCTTTTTTTAACTTTATATGGAAGAAATGACACATCAGCCATGAAATCTGAATATGTTTTAAAATGTTTAAAATACATTTACACTTTTCTGTTCCTATGATTCTTTCAAAATATTTACAAAGGAGAATCTGAACCCATTTTAAAAGTTAGTTGTTGACTGAAAACAAACAAGAATGGGTAGTTGTTAGAGGTACATATTTCCGGAAAAATGATTGACTGACTTCTTGAATAAATTCAATTTTTTAATTTTCCTTTTCTGTCTGGATAGCCATGTGTATGTAGGACTCACATTGTAAGCCATTTAAAATCATTTTGGGAAGTAGACAGCTTATAAGTTTTAAGTGGATAAGACAGAGCAAAATTCATACCAATTTGTAGCTGACAATTGGGATTGAGGGAAAGTAAATATCCATGTGCTGCGAGTGGAGTCTGCAGAGCTGTAATGCAATTTCTCAGCTTTCTGTGTGTGCGGTTCTGTCTAGGTCACAGTGAGACAATGCGATCAAAAGTATTCTGCCTGTGGCAACAGTTTTTTAAAAATCTCTCAGTTGCTGGGCTTCCCTGGTGGCGCAGTGGTTGAGAGTCCGCCTGCCGATGCAGGGGACACGGGTTCGTGCCCCGGTCCGGGAAGATCCCACATGCCGCGGAGCAGCTGGGCCCGTGAGCCATGGCCGCTAAGCCTGCGCGTTCAGAGCCTGTGCTCCGCAACGGGAGAGGCCGCAACAGTGAAAGGCCCGCATACCGCAAAAAAAACAAAACAAAACAAAAACCTCTCAGTTGCATTTTGAACAGTGGGAATAAGCTTCTTCTGAGAGTCCCTTCTGAGCAGAGCCCTAAGCGGGAGCCCCCTGCAGGGGCGCGCAGGGCAGGACTCTGTGGCTGCAGCAGGTGCCGGCCGCCTAGCATCCTCCCAGCACCCCCAGCACGCCTCATATGCCACCTGGGGCATTGAGATCCAGCATCTTTTGTAGGAAAACAAATGACTATATATCATCACAGAAGTACAAACAGGACTGTCGTTCATGAATTTACTTGCTGCAATTAATAAGAACATTTAGAGGGGACGTGATAATCCACAAAGCACTTTCACACACACAGCACATGTATGACTCACATATAAGGGATGTACTGTTATCTTTATTTTACAGAATTAGAACATATTCAAATGCTTTCAGTGACAGAACTGATTTGTGTCAGAGTCAGGAGTGGAAGCAGTTTTTCTGATTCCACTGTAAGACAGTTAGGGAAGATAAACAAAAAGTCAAAAGTGTGTGTTGAGTACCTGTGTGTGGAAATGACTTGACTGGGGGCTGGAGGCTATTAAATACACTGATTACCTGAAGTTACAGGTAAAACCAGGCAGAAAGTAGTACAGGTGCTATAATTAAAACTTACCTGGTTAGATAACATTGTTCTTTCTGCAGACATTATCCAAATATACAGAAATAATACATGAGTGAGAGGACAGCAAACGTCATACAATTTGAAAAAAAAATGGGTTAAAACTGGAGTTTTGGGTGCATGTCTCCTTCTTGTCTTGAGGTCACCCCACTTTGCAACATTCCCCTATCTGCACTCCATTAGCTATTAATTAGTTTCAAGAATAATCTCTCTTTATATGTGTCTGCTGACCTGCAGGAATAGGCTTATGTTTCCCCCTCCATGACTGTGCAATTAAAAAAAGTCTATGTATGTATGTATCTATCTATCTATCTTCATGCATCAAACCAAGGTCAGATAACAAAGGGGTTAAATCTGAAGACATTTTCTTTCTTTCTTTTTTTTTTTTTTTTTTTGCGGTAAGCAGGCCTCTCACTGTTGTGGCCTCTCCCGTTGCGGAGCGCAGGCTCAGCGGCCATGGCTCACGGGCCCAGCCGCTCCGCGGCATGTGGGATCTTCCCGGATCGGGGCACGAACCAACCCGTGTCCCCTGCATCGGCAGGCGGACTCTCAACCACTGCGCCACGAGGGAAGCCCTGAAGACATTTTCTAAATGTTTATCATTCAGCAAACACTTAGTTTGAGAAGAGTGGAGATTTTTGAATGAGTAGGAATAAGAAAGGCAAAATGGATAGAGGAGAGGGAAGGAGCATCCCAGACTATGATTATGGGAACACCTTGAACAGGAAAATGAGTTGTGAAATAGAGTCGTGAGAAGCAGCTAGAAATGCAGGTAGTAATTAGATCAGGCAGGGTCTTTAGGTCAAATCAAGGAGGCTGAAATTTTATCCTAAGATGACCAGGAATCTAGGAGAACTGTAACATGACATAATCATGTGTCCATCTTAAAAAGAACCTTCAGATTCCTGAGTGGAGAATGAATTGCATTGAGGCAAGAGTAGATTCAGGAAACAAGTTAGGAGTATGGTACTATCCCCTCATCCTGGTTAATAGCACTGGTGGCTTGTGCTGGGATGATGGTGGTCAAGATGGAGGGATGGAGTGAGTGAAACCAAGAAGGATGGAGGAGGCTGGCTCGTTAGGGCCTGACAGCTGCCTGTAGGGCAGCACAGGTCACGGAGAGGGAGGGGCCTCTGATGGGAGGACTTCAGCGGGTGTTAACAGCGTGGATGGACGTGGGGACACAGGAGGCCACCCAGGCTCTGCAGGGATGATTATGAGTTGAGTTGTGTTCACATCATCTTCCAAGAGCCTTTGACAACCAGGTGATGGGACGGGTGGCTGTATCCTTACCCGGAGTCATTGTCTAATTACAGCTGTCGGAGGATCTTAGAATCATTTAAGCAGACAGTGAAGGGCGACAAGGGATATTATCCTTGCAGCATTCTTCATCTGTCTTGGATAATTATCAGTTTATTTCCTTGTTTTGTTATTTAAAGTTATATTTCTTTCTTTATACATTAGCATCACCTTCATCTAGTAATTTGCCTGCACCATGATGAGTTTTACGTGATGGGTATTTCCTTCACATATAGGAAGTGTGTACTTATTCAGAGAATGATTTGAATACAGTAGAGTATCAAGCATGTACCCTTTTGGTAAAAAGGGATTTAAGCTAGCTATTGTTTTCCCATATTACAATACATTCCGCCCACATGCTTTACACTTCTGGCTGATGAACACACGCTTTTCCTCGGCACCTTGGGTACCCTGGCTTTTTTTGTCACCCTGGTCCTCAGCATCACTAAATCTCCTGATTTGTCAGCTGCTATCATGTAGGTTAGAACATTTTAATTAAACGAGGCATTATGTAAAATAAACCTGTATTTTCCTTTCCATGTGTGTTTCATTGAAATCATTTGCAGATCTCAGAAAGAAGATTATTCAGTACGAGTCACACAGGGATAGAGAAGAGAATATATAGTCAAAAGCAACCTCTTCTGGATAATATATTGCATCAGATCTACAGTCTAACTGCTTCCCCAACCTCCATATGACTTGCGTGTTGAGACTTTGTCCCCTCTTTGTTCGTGACAAGTAAAAAAAAAAAAGCAAATGGTTATGTTGATAAAAGAAAACAATGTGAAGAGTCAAATGAATGGTGAAGCATAAAAATTTGTGTGTTTTCACTGATATGATAAAGAGATGTCACATCTGCCTGAGGAGGGCAGAGAAAATGTGGAATTTCTTACTGGACCTGGAAGAAGAGAGTGGCTAAAAGTATAACCATCAAAGCCAATACTTGGGTTAAATATGTGGCGATCAGACAAGTTAAAGGGATCTGTAAACCTAAACAAATATCCTCAGTGACTTTTTTTGAAGTATAGCTGACTTACAATATTGTGTTAGTTTCAGGTGTGCAGCAAAGTGATTCTGTTAAATATGTATATATTTTCAGATGATTTTTCATTATAATCTGAAAATTATAAGTTATTACAAGTTAATGAATATACTGCCTGTGCTCTACAGTAAATCCTTGTGTTTATCTATTTTATATACAGCGGTGTGCATCTACTAATCCCAAACTCTTAATTTATCCCTCCCTCCCTCCCTCCCTCCCTCCCTCTCCCCTTAGGTAACCATCAGTTTGTTTTCTATGCCTGTGAGTCTATTTCTGTTTTGTAAATAGATTCATTTGTATTATATTTTAGATTTCACATATAAGTGATATCCTATAACATTCGTCTTTCTCTAACATATATCACTTAGTATGATATTCTTACTGATTTTATAATGCGAAGAGTGAACGCATCACTGATGTTAAGGCTCAACCTGCATCACTTCTCACAGGTACCACCGTGCCAGCACTGCTCAACAGCACATCCAATCAGCTCTACCTGCATTTCCAGTCGGATATCAGCGTGGCAGCTGCTGGCTTCCACCTGGAATACAAAAGTAAGGTCACCTGTTTCTGCATCTGGCTTTCACTGGGATATTGAGTAATTTTCTTGAAGGGAAAATAGATCCCTGCCCTTATTACACAGTGAAATTTTATTCTAAAACTATGTTTGGAAGTTCCACGAACTTGCGTGTTACAAAACCGATCTCTATGAACTATGTTATTATTATGTTATATAATTTTATAACAATTATAATATTTATAATATATAAATTTATAATATTTATATTATAATTTATAATATATAATATATTTATAATATAATATATAATTATAATATATTCTTATATTGAACTATATTTTTATTATATATTATAATTATATTATGAAAGACAATAGGGAAATGAAGAATTTAGCATCTGGAATAATTAGATAAAACATCGACTATGCTTTCAGGTTGGTTGTGTTAAAAAAAGTACACAATAACCATTTGTAATATTACTAGTTTTCTTGTGAGTGATAGCAAATATTCATGTAAGTTTAAAACATTGACTATGCTTTCAGGTTGTTTGTGTTAAAAAAAAGTAGAAAATAACCATTTGCAATATTACTAGTTTTCTTGTGAGTGGTAGCAAATATTCATGTAAGTTTCCAAAAATGTAGAAAGTCCTAATTTCCAAATAGATTATGGTCATAAGCCCTTTCTATTTCTAGTCTTAGAGGCTGGTAGAATCAGACTAGCAAAGAGCAGCCACTTTAGTGCCTGCCTTTGTGTATTATTCATTTTAAGTGGAAGAAGGTAGTGCAAAGTAGATGCTAACCTTTAAAAACGGGTGTGAGACTGAGTTAACAGTCTGATAAATGGGATGACAAAGGTCAAAGTCACAAATCTTCTTTGGCGTTTGATTATGCAGGTAAGCCTTGTAAAAGTGAAATAAGAATTTCCAATGAGAGTAAAGTTTATTTTAGGACATGTTTTCAAGCACTAAAAATGCTTAATGTTGATATTCATCTCCTTTAATAAGCAGTTGCAAATAAGCAAATACATGGATGAGCTTTAATAAGTGATCCTTTGAATTGAAATAAACAGTTTGCTGGGATGTAAATGCATGCATGTTTTGGAAAGGCCAGGTTTCCAGCTGATGATAAATATTCTGAACCAGACACAAGCCACAGGGCTGTTTCGCATTCCAGTTAAATTTCCCTACTTACTACAGGCATTTGTATGCAAGTTTATTCCAATTTATTTGAATAGGACTACTTTAGTGACAGCGTAAAATGATACTATGGATGCTATTTATGTAGCATATGTCTGGAAAAATCTGCTACTTTGATACATTTTGTGAACATCTGTAGATACGAAACTATAAACCTTATTTATGATAGTGTTAATAAATTCACTAATATTTTTAGCAGTGTTAGAATTGATGAATGTGCTTATTTCTTCCTCTCAAAGTTATCTTGTGGCTTCTGGCTCTTCACTCCTTATAGAAAGAGGTGCTAGTAAAATAATTAGTCTACAATTACTGTGTACGATTATCTGTGTACTCACACAGACTTCAGCTCCAACAATATAGTAATTACCTACATTTCACTTTATTCTCAGCTGATAAAATTCATTAAAAGAGAGACGAACATATTTCTTACAGAAATTAATCTTGTTCAAGAATCTTAAGGCCTTGTTTCATTACTTAATGTATTTATTTTTTACTTGGCCACACGGAATGCTACGTTTTCATTCGTGATTTTCTTTTCTGAGTGGTTGTTTTCGGACGCTGACAGCATTCTGAGGGCCATGGCATTACCTTCCATGTACTTAGAGGCATTCATTTCTCTGTTCTAATTCTTTGTGTCCGTTTAAAATTTGGATTATAAAAAGTGTTGGTAGAATTAATCTTATTAAGGTGAACACTAAACAGCAGGAGGACTGTTGAAGTAAGTTTTCAAAAGATTATCTAATATTCTTAATCTATTAACATATTTTTGCATCAAGCTTAAAATGTGTATTGCCAGTCCACGTGTCTCTGAATTCAGACTTTTTGCTACAATATATATCCAGGTAATAATAGTAAAAACAACAACAAGCACACATTTATGCCTGGTCCTGCCCTAAATGTGTTACGGGTGCTTACTCATTTGTCCTCAAAAAACACCATTTTTGAGGTATGCTCAGATTTTAAAGGAGAAGGAACAGAACCTAGCATGTGTTCAGCCTGCCCAGGTCAGAGTCAGACTGCTAACGACTTACAGAATGAACACAGGTAGACATAGATGTGTTTCATCACAAATGCAGTTTACTGAGCACCTGTCCAAATATCCCAACTGTCCAATCAGAAAGAGCACACAGACTGCCCTTCTTTACAGGTGGTGACACCACCTGTCACTAGTAGCTGAATGGCATGTGGAAGATAAAGAAGCTTGGGAGTCAGTTTTGGAGATCCAGTTCTAGATCCAGCTCTGGCCCTAAAACCTGCGCTGTATGGCAAGTCCACGCCTGCTTCCATCTGAGGAGTCTGAGTTTTCGCATATGGAGGTGAAGCCTAGGCCCTGTTAATTGTAACGGTCCATAATTCCAAACGAACACTGATAGGAACTTCTCAAACTAAAAACAAACACTATCTGAAGGGATGAGTTGTAAAATATTAATGTTAGCGAAAGTGATTCCCAGGAGGTCCGGTGTGGTATGTGTGATCTAAATTCTCTGTGATCTTATACGATCCAGCTAAAAGGTCAAAAGACCAGCATCTTTGAATGCTTCATACAAGCCTGTAGCCATCTAGCCAGCTTTTATATTATTGGACTTGACCAGAAATTTGAGTTAGGCAGCAGCAGGATACAAGCTTCACTCTTGCTCTGAGCTCCGAGCTGAAGAAAAAGAACCAAATGAAAACTTTAAATTTCTGGGAACTTTAAATTATAGATATGGGAACAATGATGATGTTGGTTTATATTGGAAAATACAAGATCTGACCTTGAGGTATATAGCATGGAACCTGCTCCTGGGGAACAATATGGCAGTAACTGTTCTTGGATTCAACATGAAACAATATATGCAGTCTTGCCTCAGTATCCGTGGGGCATTGGCTCCAGGAGCCCCCCCCACCCCGTCTCCCCTCATGGATACCAGAATCCACAGGTTCTCTGGTCCCTTAAATGAAATGCTGTCGCATTTACACCTAACCTATGCACATTCTCTCATATACTTTAAATCATCTCTGGATTACTTATAATAACTAATATGATGAAAACGCTACATAAATAGTTGTAAATAGCAAGGAAATACTATGTAAATTGTTGCCAACCTGCATCAAATTCAAGTTTTGCTTTTTGGAACTTTCTGGAATGTGTTTTTTCAAAAATTTTTGAACCATGGTTGGTTGAATCAACAGATTCAGAACCCGTGGATACAGAGGCCAATTGTATATGTAAATATTTATAAACAAGTTTATTTCAGTGGAATTTGGTGGGAGGAGGACAAATAAGATTAAACACATGAGCCCTGTTGGAGTGTTTGTACTGATCCTATTTGTATCTTGTTGATTTTTTCCCTCTTTTCCTGACAGCTTTTGGTTTAATTGAATCTTTTTATTGCTCCAGTTTATCTCCACTATGGACTTAGTAGATAAACTCTTAAAAATGTTAATGGTCTCCCTAGACAAGTTTAAAATATGCATCTTTAATATAACACAGCTTACCTGCAATTAATATTATGTCACTTAATGGGTAGTGAAACTTACAAGCATATACTTCTAATTTCCTCTTTCCATCCTTTATTTTATTACTGTCTTACATATTATTTTTACATGTTATAAAGCCCACAAAACATTTTTACTGTTTTTGCTTTAGATATTGATCTTTCAGAGTGGATAAAAATAAGAAAACTAACTATTTTATATTTACCTGTTTTTAGCATCTTTGGAGCTCTTTATTTCTTTGGGTGAATCCAAGTTTCTGTCTAAAATTTTTCTGTCTGAAGAACTCCTTTTGACTCTTCTTCTAGTGCAGATCTGCAGACAAAGAATTCTCCCAGATTTTGTTTTTCTGAAAGTCATCATTTTACCTTCATTTTTGAAAGATATTTTGGCTGGGTGTAGAAATCTGGGTTGAAAGTTCTTTTCAGTATGTTAAAAATGCCACTTCATTGTCTTCTTATTTCATAGTTTGTGATGAAAAGTAAGCTGTATTTCTTATGGCTATGCATTTGTCCCTGTTCTCTGGCTTCCTTTAAGAATTTTTCTTTATTTTCATCAGGTAGACTATAGTATGTCTAGATGGATTTGTGTGTGTGTGTGTGTGTGCACGCGCACGTGCTTGATATTCATCCTGTTCAGGGTAAACTTATATTCTTGGATCTAAGGTTTGATGTCTTTTATTATTTATGAAAAATTGTTGACCATTATCATTACAAATATTTCTTTTCCCCAATTCTCTTTTCCTGTTTCTTTTGGGACTCTAATTACATGTGTGTTAGGCCTGTTGATATTGTATCACAGTTCTTGTTCCTCAGTTCTGTTTTGTTCACACTTTCTCTTTGTGTTCCAGTTTATGTAGTTGCTATTAACCTTTGATTCTCTGAATCTTTCCTCAGCTGTGTTAAGTCTGCTAATGAGTCTATTGAAATAATTCTTCATCTCTGATATTGTGTTTTGCCCTTTGAATTTCCACTTCTTTCTTTCTTTTTGTTTTTGTTTTCTTTTTGCGGTATGCGGGCCTCTCACTGTTGTGGCCTCTCCCATTGCGGAGCACAGGCTCCGGATGCGCAGGCTCAGCGGCCATGGCTCACGGGCCCAGCCGCTCCGCGGCATGTGGGATCCTCCCGGACCGGGGCACGAACCTGTGTCCCCTGCATCGGCAGGTGGACTCTCAACCACTGCACCACCAGGGAAGCCCTCCATTTCTTTCTTATAATTATTGTCTCTCATCAGTAATTACTCCATCTCTTCATGCATGCTATCTTTTCCACTAGATCTTTTAACATATTTTTTATATTTAATATCCCTGTCTTATATTTCCACTATATGAGTATGCAGAGTCTGGTTACTTACTTCATCTCTAGGCAAAGCGTTGTTATTTCTTGAATATTTTATTAAAGGTGGACACCACGAGTAGAACCGTAGAGATTGTGGTTAATATTTGTGCCTGGAATGGGCACCACTTTTGTTAGCCTGTTGAGTCAGGAGTTACACTGGATTTGAGTTCCGTTGTCGCTATGGTTACTTTCAGAGCATCAAATTCCTCAGTGGTGAGCTGGCACTGCCAAGTGCCTAATTGGGGGCTTTTTCTCAGCATCGTTACTCCACTCTGAGCTGTCAGTCCTCCCTAAACACCTTTTCAAAAGAGGTGGCATCTCCCGCAGTAGTAGACGCTGTTGCTTGTCGCTCGGTGTTAAGCTTACACTGGAGTCAGAGTTGCTCTGTGATTCTCTTCCAGCCTAAGTCAAACCTTGAGAGTCTGCACAGAGTGGGGTGGGGTGTTCTCAGCATTCTTGCCCCCCTCCCAGGGTCGTCAGGGTCTACCTGTGGCTGGCCTTTGAGGAGCGTTTGCTGAGTGTTCCCTAGGGCTGGAAGACCATGGTCTTGGTGCTGATGTAGCGTCTTAAGCTCATACTGGCTTTCCTGCCACACCCCACATGTAGACTTTCTTTTTCCGTACACCTTTCTCCAAGCTGCAGTGCCCCTTTCCCTGTGCCCTGGAGGGAACAGGTTTTGCTGCTCCTCTCCCAGTGGCTTAACACTTTAGTTTCCTAAAAGTGAAAGGGTTCAGGAAGTGCATCAGGTGTCATGCCCCTCTCCACAGAAACATTGATATTTGGTGGTGGTAAGGGAGAGGCTCACTCCAGGCTCCTACCATGCCCCCAGTATCTCTCTTAATTAGTCAATGGAGGCATGTGGAAGGAAGGACAGACTCCCTTCTGTCTGGGGCCCTGAGCTACTGGAGAGCCATGCTCAGGTACTGGCCATTTGCTAAAACGTTAGCTGATGTGTCATTGCCTGTGTGTGAGTTGGTCCTTTCCTGTGATCTGTCACAGTGACAGTTTGTGTGTCCTCCCTCTCCTTGAAGGCACTAATCCTTTGGAACTGATGTCACCTGGGTACCTGAAACCTCAGCTCCCTGATGAGTTCAAGAAAGGTTATGATTTTATAGTTCAGATTTTTCTCATTGTTAAAGTGAGAGTGAGGTTGTATTTTACAGATTTCTATATCCCAAGTAGAAGTGGAAGTCTTTTTATGGGTTTTAAAATTGCTCTAGTTCAAGGCTAGATGAATACTAAAATTATTTATTTAGATTAACCATAGAGAAACTTTTCTTGAATGTCCAGTTTTTAAACAAAATTATCTATCCAACTATCTATAACTATCATCTATCTATCTAGTGCGCGTAACTTTAAAGTAGTGACATAGGTTTCTTCATAACTGTGAACAAATTCAGAGATATTTACAGATAAATTATATAGAATTAAATGTAATATATATTTACATTACAAATACATTATTAGCAGAATAAACCCATCTAGTTGAGACAATCTTCCTTTAGAGGTTGCTTGAAATAGAAACTACTTATCTCGATTTTTACACATAGCAGTGCTTGTTTAATAGTCACACTTTACATTACTGAAAGCTTCTTTATTAAATTAGACTGGTACTGTGCCTGAGCTTACACATAGTTCTGTCTTGCTATGTTGGAAGATACTTAATTTCTGAGTCTGCAGGGAACCATGTAAGACCTCATCGAATGGCATCTATGCCAGATTAATGTCATAAACCCAATGAGTGTGTTTGACCTCAAATGAAAGCCTTCTACAATTATTCAAGCCTATTTAGTGCTGATATATGGCACTGAGTCCAAACAGCACCAACATAATTCTGTATATGAAAGTTTTTTTAATTTCACTGTCTTTCTCGAGACCTTTTTCCTCTCACACTCACTACTGGGAAACCCATTGGAGTTAACAAAGTATTTCTAGAGTCTATGAGATATGACATTTGACCCCTGGAAGGCAAGTGAAATAGAGAAGCTACTGTGCAGTGTGAGTTTTAGATGTCCTACAAAGCAGAAAGTTAGCTTTCTACTCTAAACAGTAGCTCAGCAGAGGACATGGCCTGATGTGGAAGCCATTCTCCCATGTCTAATTCTCTGGCCCTTTGATACAGAACATTATACAGATGGGTCAGAGCCTGGAACATGTAAGCTATGGCCATGACAGCCTCGTGTAAGAGAGAGAAAGAGACAATAATTTTCGTTTTTTTATAAAAAGACAATAATATTGCAGTAACACATTTACAATATATTTATTCTGAAAAAGAGGAGTTTGAACTAGTGATTTGTAGCTATTATGAAAAAACAAAAATTTCAGAGAAAAGTAAAGATAGTAACTCTTTCATTGTTTGAAATGAATGCTTATCCTTTACAAGGTAGAGTCAAATGGAGATTTTTTTCACATTTTAGCATGCTTGCAAGTTCGGTGTATTAATTGTCGTTAGTTAAAATGATTATTATAAAATAAATATAAAGTATTCTACTATTATCAGACTTAAATTTTTTCTCAAATATTATTTGACCTAGAGCTGACTGTAATATAGTAGTAGTATTTCAAGTACAACAAGTTCAAAACTTATTATACATGATTAAGTCCTTCTCATATGTATTTAATTTGTAGTTATGTGTATAATGAAAAATAATATTATATAGCATTATATAGCATGAATTTTCTAAGATCTCACTCAAACGATAAATACTCAGATGAATAAAAAATAGATTAGAAAAACAGATAACATGTCCGTTCTTCAAGTATTTGGTGCAACTTAAAAATAAGTATACAACAAAGAAATTATTAAAATAAAGAAAAATTTAAAAGGCAGCTAAAGAGAAAGATATAAATATACTAGCCCCCTATATTAAAATAATTGGTATTGTTAGGCACTAAATTTAGCTTTAAATTTCTGGCAATAAAAGCAAAAAAAGGAAATAGAATTTATTTAATTATCTTAAAAAAAAAGAAAATGCAGTAATTAAAAGAGATAAGTTCCTTGCTTGTCTGTATTCTAAAAAGTTCTTATAATTTAAAATTGAAGTTGTATTCAAAAAAGGTTTTCTAGAAAATTCAGAAGTGAACTTTATATGACAATCATGTGTCAGTTTTTGATATAATGGTGAGAACATAGTATAGTGAACTGCATTAATTCCTGCAGGGCTCTGAGCTGATGGTCAACAGAATATTATCACTATAAAGCTATGTTTATTATGGATGTGCTTTTAAAATACTTGCATTCTGTTTGTTTTCAGTGATCAAATAAGTACTACATTTCATTTCCTTTGTGGACTCATTTCAAAACAGGCACTCAGAAGGAAGTATGTAATGAGGATTAAAATTCTGGAAAATGCCTTAAGCTTTTGAAATGAAAAGTACTACACATTTTTAGTGAGATGTTATCATAGTTGAATACTGACAGCTTGAAATAGCCTTCTACATTTACAGTAATCCTTATAAATGCATGCAAATTATTAATGCATGTTTTAATGACACTTTAATACTATATTAATAATACTAATAAGGTTTCTCAACTTGAATGGCGGGCACGGGTAAAAATCACAGGAAATGAAAGGTTGGATAAAATACCTCATATACCCCTGGGTGCATTTATGGAGATTTCATCTTGTGCATCCACGGAAGACAGCGCTGTACCTCCACCAGAGTGGGCATCCTGTAAACCGTGTCCATTCGGGGGTGTAATAAAGTTATCTTCTTGTATTTAACTCTATATCAATCATTTGTTAATCCGTAAAATTTATCTAAGTGCTTTTATTTCAAAGAATCTCCCGAGACCCTTTCAACTCCTGCCTCCTATTAAAATTGCTTTCATTAACATCAATTGATAATTCATGTCTTCCTCATTTCATACCAAGTTCTAATTGCACCAAGGACCATGGAAGAGTTTAAAGTCTTGTATATCTTGACTTCTACCTAACACCACAGAATGTTCCAGAGACCCTTCTGGTAATGTGAAGTCTCTCTTACAAGACTGTTCTGGGCATTCAGTAGTAACAGAACTTTGTTTGGTGGGTAACAAGAGAATCCCAGATTTATTTGGGGTTGAATGTAATACACACAAAAAACTGGTAACTGATTAAAACTTTTCTCCTAACAGTGATGTTTTGGCATTTTAACAAGTATTAAATTTAAGTGAAAGGTGCAATATAAACTACTTAATCCCTGGGTTCTTTAGTTGACTCTCTTCTAAAATAAAGGGATTGGAGTACAGTTTTCCTGTTGTCCTTTGATAGTCTTTGGAATTTCAGGCATTAATGGATTTGGGACGGGGAAGGGTGGAGTGTACAGAACTGACGCTTAATCCTAAACTCTTCGGACCATCACCTACTGTCCCTGCCACTGATTTAAGAGGTGGGTCCCAACCTTAACTCTGTATTTATCAGCTAGTCTCTGGTTGCTGCTTGAGAGGATCGTCAATCATTAAAGAAATTCTGCTGCTACTCACTCTGCCCATTACTCAGAGAGTTGCCCGCATGAAAAGGAGTTTGGTTTCAAATTATCAGTTGTCACTTGGTGCATCCACCCTTGTAACTCATTTGAGACTCATCTCCTCTTGGTGATGATTGCCCCCTCATTCCTGTCCCCCGAAACTAAATTGTGGATGTCGCTGCATTCATCCCCATTTATTGGAGCATCTGTTATATGCCTACTCTAGCCTCTAGCCTCCATAGACAGAGTCATGCTGAGACAACCATACATGGTCTCTGCTTATGCAGAATTTATATTCTAGTGGTGGGGGCATAATATATAAGGAAACACCATGATGGTTATAGATTGTTTTATGCACCTTGAAGCAAATAAGCAGTATTCTGAGGTGCAAAGTAACTGTGGTGCTCTGTTTTTCATTGACAATATTTATTGAAGGAGGGATGAAACAATGGACATTATTCAACCACAAAAAGACTTAAGGGAAATGCATTGTAGTCAAAGGAAACTATCAAGGGGCACCCCAGGTAGAAAGGCACCTATTATACTCATGAAGCTGAAAAAAAAAAATTGTCTAGACTAGAGGGAGCCTTGTGGACAGTCAGAAGAGAGGCAGGAAGCAAAATTGAAAGAGTGAGCCAGAGAGAGAATGTTCCCCACCTTGTAGCCCAGGATTTTATCCTGAGAACAGTTGGAAGACATTGAACAGTTTCCATGAGGGAAGTAACGTCATCTGATTTATCCTTCAACCAGATCAGTTAGGTTGTTGAGTAGAGACCCACTTGGACAGTGACAAGAGAGGGGGTATCCTCATCAGATAAACAGATGTTGCAGTTGTCAACAGGCTCAGAGGAAGCTCAGTTCTGTGGCTCAGAGGAGGTGGGATGCAGGAGAAACAAGGATGTGAGATGCACATGGTAGGTAGAACTGACAGGTCTGCTGATGGATGCAGAGTGTGGACAAGGGCGAAGTAAGAAGGCCCATGGGTTTGGGTGTCCTTACTAATGATAGGTCTGTTCGGAATTGTCATTTCTTCATGATACTTGGTAGGTTGTATATTTCTTGGGATTTATCCATTTCTTCTAGGTTATCCATTTCATTGGTGTATAAGTGTTCATAGTTTTTTAAAATGCCTTTAATTTCTAAATTTAATTATTTGAGTCTTTTAAAACTTTTTTCTCAGTCTATCTAAGGGTTTGTTGATTTTGTTGATATTTTTAAAAAAATACTTTGGTCTTGTTGATGTTTTCCATTGTTTCATATTCTCTATTTTATTGACTTCTCCTCTAATCTTTATTATTTTCTTCCTTATGCTAACTTTTGGTTTAGTTTGTTCTTTTTCAAGTTCCTTGAGGTATAAAGTTAGGTTGTTTATTTGAGATCATTTTTCTTCTATAATGTAAGCATTAACAGCTATAAACTTCCCTTTTAATACTGCTTTTACTGCATCCTGTAAGTTTTTATATGTTGTGTTTTTGTTTTCATGTCTCCAGATATTTGCTAAATTCTCTTGTGATTTGTTCCTTGACCTATTGGTTGAGTTTAAGATTGAGTTCTTTAATTTCCATCTATTTGTGGATTTTCCTTTTTTCCCTCTGCTATTGATTTCTTGTTTCATTTTAAAGTGATTGATGAAAATACTTTGTGTGATTTCAGTTTTTTAAAATTTGTTTAGACGTGTTTTGTGGCCTATCTTGGAGAATGTTCCATGTACACCAGAGAAGAATATGTGTTCTGCTTTTTTGGGTGGAGTATTCTGTATATATCTCTTAGGTCTAAATGGGCTTTAGTGTTGTTCAAGTCTTCTGTCCCTTATCTTCTATCTGGCTGTTCTATCCATAACTGAAAGTGGGATATTGAAGGTTCATACTGTTCTTGTGTTTGTGTCTATTTCTCCCTTCAGGTCTGTCAGTGTTTGCTTCACTTACTTGGCAGTTCCAGTGTCAGGTGCATATATATTTATTATTGTTATATCTCCTTGGTGAATTGACCCTTTTATTATTATATATATATAATGTCCTTCTTTGTCTCTTGTGACAGTTTTTGTTTTAAAATCTATTCTAAGTATGGCCACCCCTGATGTCTTTAGGTTCCTTTTTGCATGAAATATCTTTTTCAATCCTTTCACTTTTAGACTACGTGTGTACTTAGATCTAAAATGAGTAAGTGGTAGATAGCAAATGCCTGGAACTTTTTTTTAATCCATTCTGCCAATCTGTGTCTTTGTTTTCTGTATGTCTTTTAGCATTTTTGTCTCTATTGTCCTCTTACTCCATTTTTTTTTTGTCTCATTGATTTTTTTGTAGTGACATAACTTCTCTTTGTATTAAATGGATGTTTTCGTTGTGGTTACAACTGCAATTACATAAAACATCTTAAAGTTATAACAATCTGTTTTAAACTAATAATAACTTCAATCACATTTAAAAATTCTACTGCCCCCCAAATTCATGGGATTGCTTCTCTTGACACTGGACACACAATCCCTATGCCTTAATGAGACCTTATGATCTATTAAATCGAAGGAATAGAATAGCATTTTTTATGTGGACTGAACCAGCCAACAGTTGACAGGTAAGAAAAAATACTTTTAGCTCCACATATACACTAAACTTCTTAGACAATGAATAAAAAAGTAGTTTCTTTTCTTTGGATACTTTTTCTTAATTAAAGGGGCTTTCTTTACAGCTACTCTTTGATGTCAAGAAGATGTGTGGACATTGTACAATGTTGTATAGAAGTCTGAGTGTACAGGATGACACATGTAGGTTTAGATCTATGTGATCATGACATTTGACATTTACTTCATCTATTGTCATCCTCCCATCAGGTCTCCCTATGTGAAGTTGTGATTTCTTTCTTCACATTGTCTGACCTTTAATACGATTTTTGGATTATGGGTTTACAGAGATTGTGAACAACACTTCTGCCTTAGGGTGTGCTTATGCAAAGGAATGGTTCTTTAATTGGTTACAATGAACAATATACTTGACAAATTTTTTCGTTTCAAAATGAAGGAGTAGCCGATATATTCCCTGTAGTGTTTATGATGACCTGTCATGTACCTAATGCTGATGTTTCTACATATCTGTCCTTCGACCTCTTTGCAGCTGCCAAATAATCCAACTGTATTGATCTCTCCATTTGGTCTGCTTTCCTCTTTCTTTGGTTATTATATTCATTATTGTTTTAAGCTGTCCAGCTAGAACAACATATTTGTTTTGAATTGTGAAGTTTGAAAACCATACACAATGCCAGTTGAAATGAGGACAGTGATAAGTTGAAAAACAAAATGTTCAAACTTATTTTAACTATATTTACAAAGGTCCTGCTTATCCTGCTCTAAATATTGGACAAAAAATGCATGTTTATCATGTGTTTCAAAATCATAAAGTATCTTTATCTTTTTAGAATTCTAAATTGTAGTTAGAAATTTTATGGCACAAGTGTTTTAAATGTATTTTTTTAGGGTCAAATAAAAAATAAATGATATACAGTAGGAGTTCATGCCAATCTGTGATGGGAAAAAAAAGGTGAAATTGAAATATAGTTGTAGTTTATTTTCTAAAGTTATAAAGGAGAGGGAGATAAATTAGATTTATATCAATAAAAAAAGTTAAAGGTGTAAGTGATGGTATTTGTCCATATTTAGCAATTTTATCATCTATGAAAAACCCCAAATGGCTTAAAATTCTGTACTAGGAATAAAAAATATCGTCACTTAACGCATATGGTGTTTTATAGTTTTTAGTGTATAGACATTTAAGGAAAATCAATTTCAGCTTATAAAAACATTATGCTACACCTCACACCTGCTCATCCCAGACAGAATCCATGTGTTTCATGGCTTGAAATTATCCTGTTTATATACAGTGGTGCCCATCCAGTGTAATTTCTATAGCATCATGTTCTCAAATGAACAATCTCACTGATGATGAGAAATAAAGACTCTTCTCTCTGTTTCATCTTCTCAGGTTCCAGGGTAAAGTGAGGCAAACTGGTGATTCTCAAACTTTAATGCATAAGAATCACCAGGGATGGTGTTAACAGGCAGATTCTGGTCCAATAGTTCTGAGATACCCAAAGTGTGCATCTCTTACAGGCTCCCCCACTTACCATACTTTGAAAAGCAGGGCAGTGGAAGAAACTGACTGTTACCTCACCCAGGTGGGCAGGTGGGTCTGCACACCTGCACCTGGGGACCTCGGCCTGCCCATCTCACTTTGTTCTGCCTTGACCTTAATGTCAGACACCGGAGTCTACATTAAGGTTCTTGTGAGGATTAGAGCAACGTGATGCAGCCAGGAGAGCGACTGGCAAACAGTACTGTCTTCGTCCCTTGCTCCAAGGGACTGCCTGTCCCTTGATTTCTCCAAGTGCTGCCTGTCCAGACCCCAAGGCTGCCTTGTGAGTTGGCACCACGTGGAGTGACACCAGCTCCTGCTCTCAGAGGCATCCCATGCATGCTGTTGCCCATCTGGAAATTCTTAATAATTTCATCTCTGACCTCGAAGTCTGATGGGGACAGTGAAGCATGCACACGAGCAGAGGAGATGTGCCAGCTGCAGTGGGTGCCCACAGGTGTGGACCCAGTCCTGAGGGCAGGGCAGGCAGCATGCGTCCTCATTGTGCACTGGGACCCACAATTGTGTGGCTGCATAGACCAGCCTTCATGTCCTGGAAGAACAATCTTCCCCTCCCCCAGCCCCGCCCCATTACTCAGAGTCCCAGTCAGTTAGTTAATCTGATTAGTTCCTTCATGTTAATGAAAAGAACGAGAACCAAAGTCTCAGTCCAAGAGCACGTGAAGGATTTTAAGCTGGTCTGCTCTGAAGAAGTCCTTCTCTCCCATTTCTCACCCTGGATAACTTATTAGTGCTTAGTAACTTGGGATGTGAGAAAAAGATGTACTAGAATCATGGAAGATTATTAGCAATCACTAAATCTTTAGCACAATTTCAAATACATTTCTGATTCTATAAAATACCACAGCTACATATTTTGTTTATTCATATGATAAGGGTTTATACAAATAAGTGTCAATGTTAAATGGTCCTTGGCATTCATTGATCTGATATTCTAAGCTGAATTCCAATATTATATGATGCGTTTTTTAAAATTTTGTTAGTGTCTTAACTAAAGGCAATTCCGTCTAGGAAAGTGCCTGATTACAGCTTTAGGGTCTGTAAATATTGGTCCTTTTTACCTAAAGAACAAACTGTTCATGAGAATTTTTTTGTTGTTGTCTTTAAATGAGAAAGAGAGAGAGATTGAATATAAAATATTTGTTCTCATATTATGTTTTTCCAGAAGGATAGAATTCCCGGATTCACACTTAAAATTTTTCAAAAAGACTGCTAAGTATGCTAGAAAAACAAAAAGCAAGAGAGCCATATCATGGGGATTTGCATATAATAGGAAACAGTTTCCTTAAAGACCTTTTATAATGTGTATGCATTGGAATTGGAGTGTTTTACACTAAATGTGGAAGTAACAAATTTTATTCTTTAAAGAAATTTCATTACACAGTGGAAATGAAATTAATTAATATTTAAGATTTAGCTCAAACTGATTGAAAGTTAATATCTTCTTGGTAGACAAACAAGAGAGAGAGTTTTTGTTCATTTCTATAGGAGGAGAGCAATAGGAAAATGCTATTTCGCTATTCGAATGATAAGAATATTGTTCATTTTACATAGCTTGTAAGTGTTTTTCTTTACGTTTCCCCAGCCGTAGGTCTTGCTGCTTGCCAAGAGCCAGCCCTTCCCAGCAACAGCATCAAAACAGGAGACCGATACATGGTGAACGATGTGCTGTCCTTTCAGTGCGAGCCTGGGTACACGCTGCAGGTATTTTATTTTTTTATTTGAGCTTTTGGTAGTAGAGGGGCTCAGCATGGTAATCCTCAGCCAGCTCACTTAAGACAACGCCCTAGATTTGTACCCAGAGACCTAATCTAGTTTCTCTCATTCAGTTTGTGAATCAAAGTAGTCATATTAAACCATGCATACAGGTAAATTTAATGATGATGCGGAAATAGCTTCTAAATGATAAAGTATCCTTTTAAGGTTGAGCATATTATTTTCATAATACTTTTATTTCAAAATGTATACTCTCCCAATAACTAGATAAAATTCTAAGGGACAAAGCATTGACACATTCTCCTCAACAGTCCTCTCCTGGCAACCCGATAATTGGGTTGGCTCTGAGTCCCATGCTTGTCCTGCATTGCAGACTGTTCTTATGATTTAGTTCAGTAAATCTTCAAGTGCCTACTTGTGTGCCAGGTAAATATGGTGCTCAAATAATAGGGTTAAATGCTTTTCAAGAAATGTTAGGCAGAAGTTTTTATCGTCTTTTATTTTTTTTAATTAAATTTGTTTATGTAAAGTTTTAATAAACATTTTACAAACCAATGTATAGCAACATGAGTCATGTTTCTGTTATTTGTTTTCTGGGTTAGCCACAAATAAGCATACTCCCAGAACAGTTTATCTGTGTCCTCTAGCATAATCCACATATAATTCTCCCTACCAACAATGAATACTGAAATCTAAACATGTGTATTCCAAAGTCCAACAGACATATTTAAGCCTACTTAGGTTTCTACACTTCAGTTAATTCAGGTAATAGAGTACTTTTTGCTGTATGTTTATTACAACACTGAAGCTGAAGGTGTTTCAAGAACATTATTTTTAGTTGTATTCTGTAAGTGACTTAAATAAAACCTGGAGTGCGCATCAGAAAGAAGTTTCGCAGATACAGCAGTGAAGTGACAGCATTGCGTATAGTCCCATTTCTGTGTGCTGGGGTAAATATCTTGCAGAACTGAGACCAGTTAGAGCAGCAGCAGCAAACGCTGGAAGCTGATGGCCTGCCCGCCAGGTGCTTCACGTGCAGAGCCTATGTTACTCTCAGTCAACCTCATGGTGTGGCACTGGGGGCGCATCTTTCCCTAATGGAGAAGGGGAGTGAGCCAGTGCCTGAGAGGAGGGGGTGGGCAGACGAGCTGGCACATCTGGAGGGACCACCTGCAGAAATCAGCCTGGGTCTTAAGTTTGAGAAAATATCAGTAAAACACCTAACACACTTCAGCAAACGAAAGCCAGTATAGCTATTATTATAAACAAACATCAGCATATAAAGCCACCTTCATCAAAACAACCTACAACCTGCGTTCATAGATCTTGGTGGGTATCACAGTAATTGCTTTGACTCTGCAAAAACATGGGCAGAGACTTGGAAAGCAGAACAGGAGTTACTGAAGAAGCTTTGCCAAACCTTCATCCATGGAAACAAGCTTTTAACCAAGCACGTCAAGGCTGTTTTAACTGATTCTTTAAGGACAGAAACTTCCTGTTTCACGTGTTACAGCAGAAAGAATTATAAGTCACATCCCAGGGGTTTCATTTAGAGGAATACCTTACTCTATACTGACAAGCCATTTTTATGCTTTTTGGGTTTTTTTTACTTTATAAATTGACTTAAACCATGTAAATATCATGTTGTCTCTCTCCTTTCCCAAATTCCCACACGTTAACACTTTCTCTCACTCATGTGTGTTCATCTTTCTACACGTTTATGACAGCACTTTGCATTTACTGTCAGCATCCTTTTATAAAGAAGACTTCTATAGCCCTCAGAGAAGAAACTAGAAAGGGTTATTTAGTAAAGACATTTCTTACAATGAATTGTTTAATATGCTGCTTAGAGATAAAAGCCTGCAGACACACATCTGTAGAGTCCAGTCAGGCCACTTAGCTCTTGTTTTCAAATGCAAACTAAGATTTTTTTTTTCTTTATAACAGTTTCAAGCATTGAATTTACAAGCTGTGACTGTCTCTCATTCACATGAGTTAAAAAGGATTCTGGACTTTTTAAAAAGTTGCTAACAACTGGGAATTTTGGTAACGCATTAGTATATTTGGAATGACAGCATGCATAAATTACATACTATTCATGAAAAGAATTGTTCCTTTTATGGTTTACATACAAATATCTATAAGTGCATCTGCCTAGTGAGATTCAGGCATAAAGTGGCAGAGACAGGACACATCAAAGGTCAGTCCCGGATATCTGAATGATTAATGATTTCCTTCTCTCTAGATTTGTTTTACTTTTCTTTTAAAAGCTGAAAAACGAAAATTCCCATTTGAAGCTAGTAAGTAAATACACAGATTCCTGCCTTGTTTTGGATCCATTATAAAAATTACAGCTGGAATCACTAATATGAAATGTCTTTGCTGAAATCAATAGCAGAATGTGACCTAGATTGGTAATAAATGACCATTTTATTGGTAGTCTTCCATAAATACCTTTAAAGGCTTTTGTACTTTATGTTTGTCCAAAATTCAGAAAGAAATTTATTAAAGATAACGTAATAGGTCAGAGAATGAGGAGATACAGAGCATGAAATTTGGCAGGAAAAGCATTATCCTGCATGTCTTCTTTAAGAATAAGTGTAGTCTTCCTTTACTGGAACAACTTTTAAGAATATTAGGAAGTAGGAGAAAATGAGTTTTGTGGCACATGAATTGAGTATGAAACCTTCCTAAGCTTGGGGAATCGGTTTGTCATTGATAACTGCCTTAGTGCAAATTCTTGTTTGATGCGTTCCCAATATGGCTGGGATTATTTAACATGAATTAAAGGTTTGTTTTTCAACTGCCTCTATGCCAATTTTGTTTGGCAAATGGAAATTCACAAGATAAGTATGCATGGCACATAAAACCACCAAGTCACAATGAGGAAAAAAGTAAAATTGAATAGTCTGCACACAGAGGTGCCCGTTCACTACCTTCTCTTTCATCTTAAAAGAGATTTTAGCACGAAACACTGAGAATTTAACCTGCTGCTGTTTAATTTTTAAAAGAGTAATAATAGGACAGATTTTTTGAAGGTTGAAAGTTGAAAACTTTATATATTTAGGGGATAAAGAGACCTTGAATGATGAGGATTAATTTCATCGCAGACACGTTAATTTGACAGCTGTGAGGCTGTCTGATAATAAAATGAATATTAAGTCTCCCTTTTTCTCCAATAAAGGAAGAACTGACCCAGTTCTTTGCTGAACCGTAAAGGTCATGTGAGTTGCACTTGAACCGTAGGCAACCGTGAAAGTTAACCTTTGTATGAGCAGATTACTTACCTTTGACATGTCACCCTTCAGATCAATACCTAGTATTTCCTAATCATTTTCAGCCTCTCAGACCAAAAGCTGTAACTTTTGATGATTAAAAAAAAGACTTACTTTGACCAATTCAGTTCAACATTGTAAGCATTAGGGAAGGAAGCATCCTGGCAGAAATAAAGACCGTTGAAGGGGACATCACAAGATTTTGATTTCAGTGACAAGAAACACAGTGATTATGGATTTTTTTTTCTGTTTTAATTCCAAATATGGGATTCATTAACACACATTAGTAGATTTCATGAGTTCTGATTTTTTTGCATTTGTAATTAAATCAAAAAGGGAAAACCAAAGAAAGTACAGATGTTCTCACAAACATTTAAGCCTTAAATACTCTGTGTTCAGTTATGTGAGTTTTATTTCCTTTTCTCTTGAACAGGGCCGTTCCCACATCTCCTGTATGCCAGGGACTGTTCGTCGTTGGAACTACCCGTCTCCCCTTTGCATTGGTATGGACATGCCTTCCGTCACTGGGTCTCTGTGCAGATTATCAGTAACGTAATGGTGATCTCCTTGAGCCACCTTTGAGCTTCACAGATGCACTTTTAAATTCCTTTCAAACATTTGTTACATAATGATAACATAATAATGCTGTCACTGGATTGGACAAGCATCTTCTCCCCCTGGATGTGGTTCCTCAGCTTTTCCAGCATCTCTGAACCAACCAACAGGGATTAGATGCAAGAGTGCTAGCTCGAGGCACTAAACGCACAGCACATGCATATCAGAAGCCAGTGGATTAATTCATGGCAAGAATGAATGTAGCTGGTCTGAGAGTCTGAGAAGGGTTCTGTGTACACCTTTAGCCTCAGGAAAATCACATTTCCAGAAACAAAATTGAGAAGTACCGATAAGTGATGTGAAGTTGGAGGGACAGTATTTTATATCAAAGAGTATTTGATATCAAGGCAGCCACCCTTGTGGAGGGACTCACTGGGACTGGGATTCAGGCATAGAACATCCGTCTCCCTATTTATTTTTAAATGAAGAGCTTTCCCTTAAACGTGGGAATTTAAATATTTTAAGCTTTGGAATAAAATCAACTCACAGTGGGTAGTCATTGCTGACACTCTGTATTATGTGAGGAAATGTTTTATTTGAATAGTTTACTTATATTAGCCAAATATAATTAATTGTATCTTTTATTTTACATGTTTCATATATTAGCAGATGTCAAAGATGCATCAACTTCCATAACACTTGCTTGCTCCTAATTCCTTACAAGGTATAGAGGAAGTTTTTTCATTGGAAAACTCACAAACATCCCACAATAAATTTCAAAGACTTATTTTGAGAGATTGAAAGTTTTTTTAGCTGTTAGCTTTAGATTAATCCAAGCTGGGGGATTTTAGGACTAGAAATCCATGAAGAGATAGTATTTTACTAATAAGTTCTTGGAAATCTCAAGTCCTGATTTTTTTAATAATAGTACTAAGGAAGATAATTTACAGCAAAACACTTCTCTACAAGTTACTGAGTGTCAAGCATCATTCCCAGAGCTTAACCAGTATTAACTAAATTGAACATCATGACAAGCCTCAGGGTGGCCAAGCCGTTTGCCAGGGCCCTGCACCAAGCTGGCATTCCCTGCATCATGGCATCCCTCCAGCGGGACATGGCCTGTGCCCTGGAGTAAAAATCCCATATATTCTTACCAAAATATCAGGAATCTGTATAAAATAAGATATATAAACCCAGTTAAAACCCCAAGATACCTGGCTTTTTTATAAAAATAAGCACCTTGTTCTTTAGCCATACCATTGTACCAAAAACGCTTTGAATATGCTGTTTAACCATAAGAAAAGGCCTGGCATGGAGGGGTTTCCCCAGCAGGAGGCAGGAATCAGGCTACCAAATGATGGTGGACAGATGAGCCCCGGGAAGAAGGCTGAGACTTGAGGGTTATACTGAAAATCTTGCTGGGATCATTGGACAGATGTAAAATAAGAGAAGCCCATTGATGGAGTTTTTAAAATATCACAAAGGAAAAAAGATGGATACACAGCTTTTGGGGGCTCTGTTTGTACGCCTATCCAATGGTTCTTGTCTTTTGAGATGAACGAAAGAATGTGATCACATACAGTGATAACTAAGTACTCAAGGAATTAGGTTATCATCCTTGTTTGACAGGAGGTGCACCCAACATCGAGACCCCCTTCTCTCTCTCCCAGGACAATGATAGTTGTCTTGACTTAAAGGTGTGAGTGTTGATGACAACTCAGAACCTGAAAGTCAATCGGATGCCTGACCAAAATGCATTAAATTGACCAAGCTTTACTGGGAGCCTCTGTGGACCAGAAGTAGATAAACTGAAGACCTGTCTTTGTCCTTAAGCAGTGGAAACTCAGGAGGGAGAGCTAGACCCATAAATAACTGAAGGGCATCGCATTATGTATGTGCTGAAATGAGGTGCAGATTCGTTTCTGAAGACTTGCTTCTAGGTAGCGTGGTCCCATAGAGTGGGGGGAGGGAATTGTCCTTGCTGGAAAACGATGACACACAGCACTAACTCCCCTTGTCCGGCCGACAGCGACCTGCGGGGGGACCTTGAGCAGCATGGGGGGCGTGATCCTGAGCCCGGGGTTCCCGGGCACCTACCCCAGCAACCTGGACTGCACCTGGAAGATCGCCTTGCCCACTGGCTACGGTGAGTGAGATACTTTTTCATTCCTCAAAATTCAACTTTTTAATTTTTATATTGGAAAGAATTAGGCTGAGTGAAAAATGGGCCTATTCTGTTGACCTAAGTGTGTCTTTAATTGAAAGTAGCTTACAGATTTAAATAAATCTTTGGCAGAATAACTTTGAGAACAGAAAGTTACTTGAAAAATCAGTTCAGCCGTGCAAGACTTTTCAAGGCAAATTAAATTAGTTGAATGATGAACAGTAGAGGCACATGACGTGCAGAATGTAGCGTCCCTAATTCAGTTATCAATCTCTTTATAACACTGTCTTTTATAATGTATCACTGGAATTCAGTAATGGTGGTAGTTTCTCTTGAACAATTTTTAAGGTTTTTCTCAGGTTATGACTCATTCTAGTATTGTTCTATAAACTTCTGTTGTTATAACTTGCATTGATTTAGGTTTATGAAAATGGCTTTTTATCACATTTAGTTATGAACTTTCAGGTTACTTACCTTAAATAGGTCCTAATTTTAATTGTTAGGTACACTAAAATCCCATTCTGGCCTGCTTCAGAAATTCACAGTCTGTGTGAAACTTTGATTCCCTATCGTGCCTTTCCTTGTCTGCCTCATGATGTCCTTATATTTTAGTTCATTAATTTGGGTTTTCCCCACCTGTGATTTTCTCAAAAGTACGCAGTATGATAGGGGTGCCAAATTAGATACTCACAGAATGTCCCAGAGTGTCTCAGAGTAATTGAGTACTCATGAATGTTAGTTGAGGGATGAATGAGCATAAGCATAAGTGGAAATCGTTACCTTAGAAGAGGATTATATATTTTAAGTTTTCAAAGCTCTTGCCTTGAGAATCTGTGCCGGTAGGGCAGCAGGAAAGGGAGGGTCCACCTGCTCAGCTGAGAGCCGCCAAGAGGGCGGCGGGCGTGAGGCCACCAGGGCAAGGGGGAGCGTGGAAGGGACCCCCCCCCCCCAGCGTGGAGAACACACGTGAGGTTCATGTCCACTGAGTTCCTGAAGGGGCCACCAGAGTGTGGGGATAAAAACGGGGAGACAGTTCACAGAAGGATCACAGAGGCGCTCTATTTCTTCCAGGTTTTTTAGTTTTGTTTTTTAAATCCTGAGCTCTCTGAACATAGAGGCCGTAATTGTGCTCTGTGGTAGACGGAACAGAAGCCTTTGCCTTTAACCAACAGTGGCTCAGCTATCCTCAAAGCCTGGTCTGTTTTCTCACCCTGGGGATCTGAAGATCTGGACATGGTTGGTTCAGTGTTTAGAGTCAGGTGTCAGGATCGGAGTTGTAGGTGACCCAGGAGGTTCCAACAGGGTCTGAGCATCTTGAGGGTCACAAGTTTATAAGACAAGTAATGATAGTTCACTCAGGCTACTGCACTGAGTGAACCTCCAGGGACCTCGTCTTCCTCACCTCTAAAAAGGAAATAACCACACAGGGTTACATGAGGATTCACCAAAACAACTCGGGCGAGAAACTTAGTACCGGGCTTGGCATGTCGTAAACAACAGCAGCAAAAAGCTAGCTGGTCTTTAGATTGTTGCTGCAGATGGTTCCCACTGTTCTTTCAAACCTCATCAGAAGCATTTTACCCATGCATGGATATACACATTTTATTAATTTATTTTCCCAACCTTACTGCTCTGTGATTTGAGAAGGCTGTCGTCTGGCATATTTCCGTATGTTGCTCACTCACTGATAAACCAATATGCAAGACAGTAACTCAGGAAAAACAAAAAAGAACAGTTAGATTGTCTGACCTCACGATCATGATCTGTGAACCTAAAAAAAATTTATTTGAAGAAAGGTCAAAATTTTAAAAATATTTATGAAATATTACAATTAAAATTATTTGTCTTTAAAATCTGTGGTATTGCCTAGTATTGGGCTTTAAAAAGCATCTTGAAGAATAAGCAAAAAGGAACCTTATGTCTTAAATCCTAACTACATACAAAATAGTATGACTGTCCCTAGCGCTTAGAATAGATGTAGTCATGCTTCGGAATAATTTGCTACAGATGGAATTTAAGTACCACACATTTTATAATCTGTAAATACACTTCTAAACATGACATTATACATTTAAATTTAGGGAAGAGGCATGTACATTCCCGTTTCCTGGATTGTCAGTTTGGGTTTGGGTTGCTCAGGGTGTTAAGGATTATTGTACCGGTGACTGCAATCCCCCCAGCCACCCTGAAAAACACACCTATCCAGAATATGAGACATCAGTGCCTTTTCTTGAAAAAAAATAGGTTAGATGCCTTTCACTCATGGAGGATTTTATTGCTGTGTTTTGGATCTTTCCATACGACTGAATATGCATGGGACCACCTGATAGATACCCGACCCATTCGTTAAGCAGCTACCAGCTCCGTCAAATAATTCTTCTGATTAATCCTTCTTCCGTCCCACATGCATGGACCAGTCAGTAGCTTAATTAAATAGGCAAAATGATTGGTTGCTCTGGCATCACGTGAAAGCCACCTTGGTCTCCCCTTGCTAATTACTCATCCCCCCCAGCAGCTATTTCCTGCATCCAGCCTCTGTGAGGGCCTGCAATCAAGAGACTTTGTCTAAGGAGTGGGCAGTGTATATGGTGGTTCCTCATGTCTTTGAGCTCTGAGGTTAGCTGGGTAGAAATCCTAGTTCTGTCAGTGACTGATGGTATGAATTTGCCCAAGTTATCAACATGTTTTTGAACCTTTATCCCTTATCTTTAAAACGAATACGATAAAATATCATTCTCCGACAGCCGTTAGGAAGTAATGCAAACGCCTGATATGGAGAAGGCATTACTTAACTGCTTTTAGTTTCTAAGCCAAATGCTCTAATGATTTCTATGTTGTTTTCTTTCCTTTCCACAAATTTGGGTTGCTGTTTTGTGTGGCTTTGGCATGAGCTCAATCACCACAGAACTTGTGTCTCTATTTTCTTGAAAATTTCTAAAGGCATAGTTAACAGAAATGAAATCAAGTTTTTCTACTTTACCATTACTTTTTTTTTTAACATCTTTATTGGAGTCTAACTGCTTTTTATATTTAAAACCCACTGCACTTATACCGCACACCATGAGGTCCAAATTGGCCATGGCTTTAAACCATCTAGAAGTCTAAGGAGGATGTAAGAGACTCTTCAGACTATCCACTGAATTCTAAAACTATTAACTCCTTTGCTCTGTGTTTATTATGTACAGAAGATATAAAATAGAGCACTTTACTATTCACAGGTTCTATCAACTAAGAGACGAGAGTTTAACTCTGAAGCCATTGTCAGGTTACTATTCAAAATTTTGTCAAAATCCAAAGTCAAAATTTTTTCTGCAGGTGCCTTTTACTGACACTTAATTTTCAGTGTGTAATGACAATCGGTGTAAATTCCACCCAAGATGGGCATTCAGACTGGTTTTCTTGTTGCAGTGACACATTTTTGGTATTCTGTGAGGTAAGAAAAGAATAGGTTAACACTTATTTTAATCCCTTCGTTTTGGCTTCATGATGTCAAACTGGACACAATTTGCTGAAAATTAGATAGCTAAAAATTCCATTCTAAACCAGATTAGAGCTGGGCTTGGTTCTATTTCCTGATATGTATTAGGTAGTTTGATATGTGGCTGGATACTTTATCCTGCTTAATATGCTAATTTTTTTCATAAAATTATAATTGTCATAATTCCATTTCAAGTTTAATTCCGAATCAGTAAAAGGCCACGGTCACCATTTCCTTTGCTTTAGAGATATTGGCCAGCCTTCCTTTTTTTTGCCCCTTGATCTGCTTGCTGTCTCTCATTTCTTTCTTGACTGGGTCATTCTGTGAATTTCAAAATGAGTCTCTGGATGAATACATCTGACGTCTCCATATGCTTATCTGAAATGAGCCTATTTTAAGCCATTTCCCTGCTATTTGATTTTATACCTAAAAAGAGGATACGTTTTTTAAGTGTTCTAATCTTGCCCTAGTTTCACATCCTATCTGGTACTTTTAGGACGTAAATAGAAGTGTTAGTAATTCAGCATTCGTTTTTGATTATTATTGTGTCAGCTTCTGTGTTCTTCCTCCTGGTGAAGAATGTGACGGGTATTTTTGAAACTCTGTAGACCACAGGGGTTCCGTGGCCTTGATGTAGCCACCAAAAAAAAAAGAAATCCATTAGTATAGTTTATTAATTAGCTAAAAAAACCTCTTTTTCTTATCAGATTTGTGGACCAGGCCACAAAAGAGAACTGTATTTAATTCAGCAGTGGGTGAGGGAATAGATCAGATACTGTGCGTGACTGAGGAAGTGGTTCAACTGTCACAGGAGACAGGTCAGAATTGAAGGGCTGGGGACCACTAGCCCTGCCTCCTTTCCTTCCTTCTTTGCTTTCTCCCTGTCTCTCTCTCTCTTTCTTTTTCTCTATCTTTATCTCTCTCAATCCTTCTCTCTCTCTTTCTTCTTTTCTTGCTTCCAGATTTCTTTTGACCAAACGTATTTACTGGGATTTAGGAGAAAATGAATTAGCTCACTGATGTCTTTTCAACACTTTTTAATATTTGCAGAAATGTTTTAAATTTATAGGTTTGTTCCATGTTGGTCGTCTGTTGTGCCTAGTATTAGAATGGGCAGGACGGACACAGGCTGGGCTGTTCCTTCTCTGGCTGCTCATGTGTCACCAGTACATATGTTTGGACCATATGTTACAAATTGAATTACTCCTTCCAAAAAGGATTCCAAAGTTTGGTTGCCTTGTTAAAGATGTTTCATTGTAAGTCTTTCTTCTGCTTTTCACTCTCTCGGTCTCTTCATGAAGTATTCCACATTCTACTTCTTCCAATCTTCTCTATCAAACTAGATTGAACAATTTTAATACAAAATTATTTTCTCCAAAAAAATTGTAATATTTTTAACATGGTGATATCATTAGCTTTTGACTAGCACATTTTCATGCTAAACCAGAGAACCTGAGGGCTCTGTCAATTGGAGTTGGTGTCCATCCAACTCTGCCTCTCCCTGTGGTACATGGGACATAACACCCAGCCTTTCTGAGCCTTAGTTTGCTCACCTGTGAAATGATGGTCATAACAGTGATTACCTGATAAACTGAACCCCAAGAGTGATAGGTGGCCTTACACTCTGCCCAACCAGAAAGGCCATTATTTACTCTTTTGTTCCTCCTCACAAGGTTTTCTTCATAATTGATAAAATTGTGTTTCTTGGATGATTTTAAACTTTATTGAGTACCTTTAGGTTGTTCTTCCCTGTTACTCTTTGCATGAGCTTTTCTTCTTCTTCTTTTTTTTTTTTTTTTTACTGAATTCAGGCTTTTGGTACCTGCGTTTTCCATCAATACTAAGTAGATATGTTACTTTAAATTCTCTAGGTATTTACTCTTAAGTAAGGTAATCCACGTTAACATGATCTTTAATATGATAATTTTAATATCTTTAATTTCCTAAAACATGTCAAATATATTAGATGAAAAGGAAAAAAATAAATCTCTTTTTATCTATCAAGAACAGGAGAAGAATAACACAAAGTAAAGCTTTCCTCGTATGTTGAGAGAATGATCTACAGTAGCTGCTGGTATTCTCAGTTTAGGCTTTACAAATCTAACTTAATTGCCTGGATTTGTGCAAAAGCTAATGTCTTTGGCATTCTAAATAAACTTGAAAGTGAATTAAAATATTTCAGACACAGTAGTCAATTAAATTTTCAACAATACCACAATGCAAATAACTCTAAATTATTTTGATTTTGATTTTCTTCTAAGCTATCACTGTAGTTTATCTGAGACACAGATCAGTATGATGCTAGCAATATGGGTCCTTCAGACCGTCTTGGTATCTTGCCCTGTGCCAGGCTGTTAGATTGAATTGTGAGAGCTAGAGTGGGGTTGGTCCGAGTGGGTTTCTTGCAAACACCAGTAATTTGTTTTGCAGGCACTACACAATTGAAACAATCACTTACCAAACCAAGAAGTTTCTTGTGCAGTGGTATGCCCTTCCATTTAAAAGCCACTTTAAAGATTGTTGCATTTTGTTAGATCTGTATTGGCTTCTTCCTTGATAAAGCCACAAATTAAGGATGATTTGACGTACGATTACAACCTTGTGTTTCTGGTTGTAATGATTATAATAGCAGCTGGACAAAATCACTGCCATATGTATGGATGTAAGTCACCATTCTAAGAATTATACCTGCTTGTCTCTGTGACGCAATGCTGGTAACACCCGTATTTCACAAATAAGTTGACTTAGGGGCATTTACTACATGGACAAAGGTCACACAGCTAGTAGGTAGCTGAGGTGAAACTGAACCAAGGATCATTGTAATTCACAAAGTGTGTGCTCCACTCGGCCTCCTGGAGAGATGCTGTTTGGGGAAACTGATACAATTTTAATCCCTATTGGTAAACATTATCATAAAATTTGATATTAACTTCCACCGATTTTGCATATTTTTTCATAGGTGCACATATTCAATTTCTGAATTTTTCTACCGAAGCTAATCACGACTACCTTGAAATTCAAAACGGACCTTTCCACACCAGCCCGATGATGGGGCAGTTCAGTGGCCCCGACCTGCCTGCGCCCTTGCTGAGCACAACTCATGAAACGCTCATCCACTTTTACAGCGACCACTCGCAGAACCGGCAGGGATTTAAACTCACTTACCAAGGTAAGGAGTCAAAACACATCTAGGGATGCTTCTTACAGGTAAATTGTAAGGGTAAACCTCCCTAGCCGGTTAAAGGCTTGTACGGCTGGAGTCATTTCTAGTTGGGCACAGTTTTCTGACTGGGAGTGGAGTGGAGTCTTGGCTGTTGTACACACAAGTCAGGACGCAGACACAAGGAGCAGGGTCAGCCATGCACTGTCACTGCTTCACCTGAAGTCCCTTGTCTCTACCCTCAACGGCCACCATCACCACCTTCAAGCCCCTTGGCCCCATCACCAGGTAGCCTTCTCACCTGTCACCATGTCCTCTTGGCCACGTGTCGGTATTTCCCATCAGGACTATGGTGCAGGGAGTCCGTTCACAGTGGAAGTGGGTCTGACCGTGTCTCTCGTGCCCTTAAGCCTTGTCTCAGCTCAAAGTAATGGTTCTATGTACTATTCAAGTCATGTTTAAATTATGCCAGAAAAAAAAAATGAGAATGAACCCTACGTGTTTTTAAACCATCAAAATAGAGGTCTCTAACAAAAGTTTGAATCTACCATTATCAAAGCATTTTTGACATGTGAAAAAGTTCAGAGTTTTCATTTCAAACACAGTAATTTAGCTGGCCTTTTCTTGAATGTTGTTAATTCAAATGAAGTTGAAAATGTCAAAAGTGGAGTCTTTTTTTTAACCCAGCAAAATCACTTGATTTCTTTAATTTCATAGGCTACCCTGGAAAAATAGAGATTTAATATTTTATTACTGGAAGAGGATGGCATTTTGTGTTGAACTCTTAGACCTTGTTACTTCAGTTGTTACTTAAAATATAAATTTACGTTTCCAGAATTTGGGTCTCTTAAAATAGGAATCCAGGTAGGAGAAAAAAGAGAGGGTGGTACAGGTTGAGGAATGCAGCAGGAGACCTTGCCAGGATTTCTCTAGGTCCGTCTGTGTCTTTCATTCTGTCTCACCTCGATCCCCCTTCATCTCAGCCAAGGGTATCACTTCCTCCTGTAAAGGCTCACACACACACAGAACAGCGGAAGGCAGACAGCTTCCCCCAGGCCAGCGCGGAGGTCTGCCTGCAACCCTGCTCGCCCTCCTTTTGGAGACAAGAGAATGCTCCCCCTGCTTCCAGGCAACCCCTCCCGGGCTCTAGGCTCTAGAATGTTTCTTTTTACTCTGTCAGGGCTGTCAAGACAGGAATCGTCTTCCCTTTATTGCATTTGCAGCTGCTACTTCTCTACCAGATCTTTCTCATTAGTGTTTCAAATATACTCAAATTCCTCTCTCCCTCACACACACCCCTGTTTATATTTAATTTTAATGACCTGCATCTTCCTTCAGCTCCCACTTTGTAAGAAACCTCTGGGAGGAAGGGTCTACCCCAGCTCTTCCAGCGTCTCCCCCTCTTCCTCGCTTCTCCTGCCCACCCGCAGGCATCTGCCTTTAACACCCTCCTAGTGACACGATCCGCCGAGTCGGCAGTTCTTTGTGTCGTCTGAGATTCTCCAGTGGGGGTGATGGGACCGGCCAGAGACAGACTAGCAAGAGGAGAACAAGCGCAAGTTCATTAACATGCCCATCACTTGGACACACAGACACCTGGGAGAACCCAGACGTGAGTCACTCGAAGGAGTGGTTAGGACTCGGGTTTAGGTACCATCTGAGGCTAAAACAAAGGAGAAGCGTTTGGGGCTTCTAGGAAGGGGAGGTGGCAATGGGGAGCAGGAAATGTGTGGTTCACAAGGGTTGCTGAGTCAGGCTTTTTGTGCTGATTTAAAGAGGAGAGAAAGCCCTGCAAATGTACATTTTCTTCGTAAATGTAAATTTCCTCCACAAAAGGGGACCCTGTGCCCTGTTTTTAGAGTTTTCCCCTGCATCTGCTTGTTCTCAAAATACCTCAAGGTTTATTGAGCAAACACGGATGTAGCTCTTTCCAGTACCTACACAAGGACTCAGCAGGCCTGATGGAGTCAACAGCCGTCTCGTCTCCCGCACAAGTGAGGGACCACGGGTCCATCCATCGGTCTCTGTCTCAGCATCTGGGCACTGAGCCCGTGGCAGCTGCCGTTGCCTCTCATTCTGCAGACCCTCACAGACCCTTCCTTCTGCCTGTGCTCCCACTGCATCCCTCCTCCAGCCCCACCCCATTTCAGCCAGAAAGCCCCGGCCGGTGGGTGCATTCTCCTCTGGGATCCGGTCCTTCCTGGTACCTCTGTGTGTGAACTGCCCCCTCCCTGTCCCAACTTAAAACGACTGATTCTCCACTGCTGCTCAGAGAGGCTTCTCTCCCACCTGAGGCTGAAGCACCAAAGGCTCCTATAACTGGTGTCAAATGCAAAACAAATTCAGATTTAGTAAGAAGAGACTTTTATTGGGAAGGATTATTTATTGCAAGAGGGGAAGAGGTCTATTGCCATAGAGAGAACAAGGCTACAGCCATAAGATCAGCAAGCATCTCGAGGGTTAGGAAAAGGCTTTTCCTTCATGGAGAGCAGTAAACAAAGCTAGAAGAAGCTGGGGGTAGGGGCTGCGGTGACCAGGAGGGCCATGAGGGGATGTGGGTGAAAGCAGGTCTTTCCCTGAGGCCAACCTGTCTGTGGCCCAGCCTGAGGGTGGGCCAACGTTTAGGGGGAAGAAAAGCATTACTGAAGTTTGGTTTATAAGAGTTTTGTTCCAGTTGACTGCTGAGGACCAAACAGTTCAGCTAACCTTTGAAAGGGAAAGCATGGGAATTTGGAGGATTTTGTCAGGTCCGGTCACAGGTAACCAAAGGGCACCTTGACTCTTGTCTCAGTCCGGGGGGAGGTGGTCCTTTGCACTAAGTCATTTCCTGAAACACAGAGGACTTAGGGAAGGGGGTGGGTTTCCTCACCTCAACTTTTCTCTAGGATTCCTGAGCTCGGGTGAACTTTCACATTGTCATTGGGAAGAGAACCGAGCAGGGTCTGAGGGCTCGGATTCTGAAGCCTTACTAGTTAAAGGAATCCCATCCATGAGCTCCGACCCGGGCCTTGACGCTAACACAGGTTTACTGATAACTAAACTGCTCCTGTGCACGTGACTCCACTTGACTTTCTATCCAGAGTCAAAAAGGAACATATGAAATCTGCGAAAGAACCCAAAGAGAACACTGAGAGCCCAGAGCGAAAAGTGCACCCTGACTCGTGGTGGCAGAGAAGATGCAAAGCCATGCATTCTTAAGGACTGGGGAAAATTCGTATGCGAAAGAACCCAAAGAGAACACTGAGAGCCCGGAACGAAAAGTGAACCCTGACTGGTGGTGGCAGAGAAGATGCAAAGTCATGCATTCTTAAGGACTGGGGAAAATTCATATGCGAAAGAACCCAAAGAGAACACTGAGAACCCAGAATGAAAAGTGAACTCTGACTGGTGGTGGCAGAGAAGATGCAAAGTCATGCATTCTTAAGGACTGAGGAAAATTCATATGCTGAACTGAGATTTTCACCTTTCCTACAAATGTTTGTGTAGGGGACCCTGCTTTTCTAGGTTCTTGGTTGAGACCCCCTGTAAAAAAAGGCAGATTAACAGTGGAAAATCAGAAGTTAATAACATGTATGCCTGCTGCATACAGGGGAGATTCCCAGGGAAGCTGATTAACTCCCCAGCATGGCCCAAGCCACCACCTTAAACACCACCCCAGCTGAAGAGCCAGAAGCTGGGGGGAGTCAGGGGAGGTGAGCAGCAAAGCAGAGGAGACAGGCTTACAGTTGCTGTGCAGACTGAGGCCTTTTTTCTTCTCCATTGATAAGTTGCTAGAGGTTTAGCCATCTTTCTCTTCCTGGAACAGAGAAAGGACACCCTTACAAAGGGAGTGTTCCCTCATAAATGTATTCATAAATGTCTCTTATAAACAGGTTACCTCTACTCTGTTTTCAGAGATTCCCCCATTTCTGCAGTTTCTTAAAAATAACCAGAGACTTCCCTGGTGGCACAGTGGTTAAGAATCTGCCTGCCAATGCAGGGACACGGGTTCCATCCCTGGTTCGGGAAGATCCCACATGCCGCGGAGCAACTAAGCCCGTGTGCCACAACTACTGACTCTGCACTCTAGAGCCTGCGAGCCACAACTACTGAGCCCGCATGCCACAACTACTGAAACCCGTGCGCCTAGAGCCCGTGCCCCGCAACAAGAGAAGCCACCGCAATGAGAAGCACGTGCACCGCAACAAAGAGTAGCCTCTGCTCAATGCAGCTAGAGAAGGCCCGTGCAGCAACCAAGACCCAACGCAGCCAAAAAATAACTTAAAAAAAATAATAACTTAAAAAAAAATAATAAGCAGCTCGAGATAATCCTCTTGCCAAAGACATATTTTGGGGTGGCAAATTCTGCTCCCCTTCATCTGTCTAGATATAGATTCACCTCTCTTAAAATTAAAAAAGAAGCTTTTGTGAGGATCATAGCAGTGTTCTTCTCTGGGCTTCTCCCTCTTGGTTTCCATCCATCAGAGTTGCCAGTGGTGATTTAAAATCCAATTTGTAAGTTTACAGATTCACCTGTCACATGATTAGGTGACCATCAAAAGAAATAAAATAAGAAACAACACTCAAATCTCAAATTATTCTACTGTCCCTGTCATATGTCTGAAGTCACAAATATCACCAATTTGTAGTGCCTGTCTCTTGACCACTCAGGCCTGGCCAGAGTAGATCCTGGCACACGGCTGCACCATCAGAACCTTAAGGGGAAAAGGTGGTTTGGGCCTGAATTCCTGAGAAGAGGCACAAGGAGTTTGCAGAGATGGTGAGATTGAAGACTGGATTTCTTTGCACCTGAGTCTGACTTTATGCAGGGTTACAGTCTGTCCTTCCGAAGGGTGTTGTTTATATATATAAATGTTCCTTAAGGTGTTTATTCCAAATGTAGGTTTTAAAACGAATACAAGCTAAGGGCTGGAGACTTTTTAAGAGCTGGGGTGTGGGGCCTTGGCCCTCTTGGTTTGCCTGAATCCCATAACCCTTCAGTCAGCTCCCAGGCAAGATGTAGTTACAGGGCTTGGAGCCACTGAAGCTCAGCTCCTGTCCTCCAGGGCAACTGCAGAGTGGGGGCACTTATCACCCCTGATGTCACATTTCAGAGGGACGGTCCCCAGGTCCTTGAGAAAAACACACCTGGGCTGTAAAACTGACAAGAGGCTTTTACGAAGATTTACATACATCTCCAAGGGACAGAGGGAAAATATACAGTGACAAGTTTTCTAAAACACTCTAAGAAAAGGGAGATCAGCAGCAGAGTCTGGATGAAGCCTGGCCAGGTCAGAGGTGAAGGACGCGTTTGTAAATGAGCCCATGTGGTGAGGACATTCAATTGTGAAATAATTTGCATCCCACGTTGAGAAGTTGAATTTTATTCTCTAGGCCCATGGTTCTAGAATTCAAGGGATCCATGACTTGAATGGTAAATATCTACCACATGAGATATAGATATTATAATTTATATATAATATTAATATACATAATATCTCTATATAAATGTAAAAATACAATTTTAATATTTTCCTCTTAACCTCTAATGATGCGAATGTAGTATTAGCGTAACTTGTGCTTTGTCACCAAATCACAGATAATTCCATGTTTTATTACAATCATTGCAGATATCTCAAAATATTACTATACAATATTGTGAAGTGACATTAGTTATTAGACCTGCCACCTGCCATTTAGTGAAATAACAGCACATCTAGTTATACCACAAGTCTGGCTTTCATCACACTTTCCTAAGTAAATTTTTCCTTTGTAATCTGATGTATTTGTTTATGCATTTAAAATATTAGTTTGAGGTTAGTGGACTTCACCAGAATGCTAAAGGAGTTCACATTAAAACTCTTAGGAAAGCTGGTGGGTAATAAACTGTTGAAGGTTTAAAAATGGCTGTCTTAGTCCATTCAGGCTGCTTTAACAGAATACCATAGCCTGAGTGGCTTTTAAACAGATATGTGTTGCTCACAGTTCTGGAGGCTGTGAATCCAAGATCAAGATGCTGGCAAAGACACGCTTCCTGGTTCCTAGACAGCATCTTCTCACTCTGTCATCACTTGGCAGAAAGGGTGAGGGAGCTCTGTGGGGCCTGCGTTATAAGGGCACTAACCCCATTTATGGAGCTCCACCCTCATGACCTATCACCTCCCAAAGGAGCCACTTCCAAAACCATCACATTGGGAGCTAGGATTCAACATACCAATCTGGGGACACAAACACTCAGTATATTGCAGTGAGAATTGCATTAGCCATATGTTCGTTTTTTAAAAGTTTAGTCTCCACATACATTGTGGACTATTAAGCCGGCAAGAAATGGGTTTGGCAAAAAGAGGGAGACTGGCGGTAAGAAAACATGCTTAAGAGACAATTTTAAAGTTTCAGGCATGGATGGGGACCATGTGCCCAGGCTGAGGCAGTGTGCTTTGTACCTACTGCAGAGGAAGTAATGAGGGTGATGTGGTGGGTGGCGGAGCCTCTCCCTGAGACTGAGACTTGAAGAACAAGAATGGGAAGGAGCCGGGGGCTGTAAAGAGCAGGGACGTGTGTCCGGGTGGAGAGAGGAGCTCCCATGTTCAAAGAACAGAGAGGACAGAGCTGGAGTGCCGAGAGGAACAGGGTCTGAGAGGTTTGCAGGATGGAGACTGTTTGGGAGTTGGGTGGTAACATATTCAGAGTTGTTTCCAGGTGCAGTGTAAAGTCATTGAAGTACGTTAGCAAAAGATAAGTCCCTGCAATGCAGAGAATGGATTGTTGGAGGGGGAGGGAGGAGAGGAGAGAAAGCAACAAACCCAACGAGAAGGGTCCAGGAGAGATGCAGGTCTCAGCTTCAACACAGTTTTCTTTCATTGTGTCACCTTCATCTGGCTCTTAGATCAACTTAGAATTTGAATGGTATTATTGTGAACCCCATGCTGCTCTTTCATATTTCTGTACATCTGGTCTCTCCCCCTTCCCTATTCCTGTTGAGGTGTATTCTGTTAAAATATGAGCATTTCATTCGTGATCATTTTAAACTTGGTTATTACATGGTAGTCTTCACTGTTTGACACGACCTTAGTATTTGAGTCAATAAGAAAAGTATAGCATAATTATTTCTCCTACATGTAAGCTGCCAATTAAGTGATATATCTCAGTTGACCCCAAGAACTTTTGAGAAGTCTCCCCCAATTTGAATATTCTTAATAATATATTGAAAAATTTAACTTTTCTTTCTTTATTGACATTGCAAAAGTCAAATACAGATTCCCATGCTAGTACTGTTTGCCATGTAGTTTTGAAACTAGATTTTATCTTACGTAGCTTTAAACTGCCACAGTTCAAAAAAGTGTTTTTTGTTTTCTTTCTCGATATTTTCCAGGTAGGGTTACTAAGGCCATGTCTACATAGCTCCAAAAGCTACCAATTAGTTCACTCCAAAAAGAATGTTAAAAAAAAAAAAAAAGGAAGGAAGGAAGGGCACAACAATACCACAGAAAGTCTGTGTAGGAATCATTTAGACTAGAGATCATAAAGCTGCTGTGATTGGTTAGCAAAATATTAATATTTTTAAAATTGTCAATATTTAGAATTAGATTTCACATAATTGGTGAAAGACCCATAGATCCACTTTCCCTTTTCCTGTTGCAATGTCAGGGATGACTTTTGGCCACATTGACAGGTGGGAGCCGTCCCCTGAAATGTCAGAGTGATGGCCCTTCCAGGGTGTAGAGGCATCGACTTCAGAAATCTCCTGTAGTTGCCTGCAAGCTGTGATCCCACACTGTCTGCCTGGCCTGTAGGCATTCAAATTTGTTGAGTCCGCATCTAGGCCAGACATCTGGTTGGTTGAGCAAACGTTTTATTTACTTGACACCTGACTCTACATTTAAGTATCCACATTTTTAAAAGAAAAATCCCTAAGTAATATATTTTTATGTAGGCAGTTAATTTGCTATAGTTGAGAGATATAAAAATAAATTAAGTAAAAAAGGAGAACACGAATATGAGGCATTCTGATTTCTTGCAGAGTATCTTACCTGACAGGGATGAAACTTAATTAGATAGTTTGTCATTTTATAAAATTTATAAGTTGGCAAAGTGACACAACTCTGATGTGTGTGTGTCACATCAAAATTCCTAGGTTCACCTGAGATTTATAAGTCAAGTTTATGATTAATAACACATAAGAAGATGCATAAATCATGCAGATAATTCTTGTCATTCTCAATGATGTCTGTGTTGTACCCCTTATTCCTAAGCCTTCTCGTTTATTTATGACCATGTAAAGGTCAAAAATGCTACTAGTAGATGTAGCTGTCTTGAAGTTAAATGACTTACACAGAACTTGAGAAATGAAAGGTGAACTGTGTGAAATAAAATTGAGTTCGTGTACCCTAATTCTAAGTCAAAAACTGGAAGATGGGAGATAGGACGAAGATATTTATCAACTAATTAGATATCAGTCAGAAAATGTAATAGATATCAGAAAGATGACTACGTGATTCCATAGGCTGTCACATCAAGCACCTATAATTTAAACACTTGATGTAAATATCGTTTGAGATTGATATATGTGAATAATCATTATTTTTCCAGATCCAAACAAAGGATTCTCCTAAGAAAGAGAAAATGCTGTGTGTTATCTTATTCTTGTAGCATAAGGTATGGGCTTACTGGTACTGAGATTTTTTTTTCATAATATTTGTGAAATGTTGCCATATTAAGATTTTTAGTGATTTTCTTTTCCTTTTGTTTTTTGTGACTTGACATTTGGCGAAGCTGAATATTTATCTTCCTTCTTTCCCTATTTCCTCTCTTCCTTCCCTCCTTCCTCCCTTCCTTCCTTCTTTCCTTCCTTCCTCCTCTCCTCCTCCCTCCCTTATCTTTCTTTCTCTCTCTTACTTTCTTTATCTTTTTTACACTATAAAGCATAATTGTTGAATGCCAAAAACTTAAAGATAATTTTAAGTGCTTCAACCATAGGTGGTAAAAACATCTTTTTCCTTTTGCTATATGTGCTATGCACCTTAAAAAAAAAGCCAACATAGTAGGATATGTTAAATCTGCTTATTCATGCATACAATCACAAAACCATTGCATTTTTAGTGAATTGAATCTATGAGAAAATAGGCTATAGTTTGTGGATACCAATTTTTTCCCCTTTAGGAGGAAAAGCAATTAAACTGCCTTTATGTGCAATGAGCAACTGAAGAATTCATTCTAACTGATTGTGTAAGCACGCTCACTGTTCCTTACAGATACGACCATAATTTATACATGAAATTGACACGCCTCTAAGACTGTCGCTCTTTTTCCTTCTAACGTGATATTCTGAGTCATTGAGGAATAAAGGCGGGGAGCTTCCTCTGTCCTTTTCCACCATCTGCATGAGTGAATCAGGCTCTCAACATGAGGCTCTTTATAAAGAAGCCTATTTCACATAAAAATGCTTAAAACAGTGGGTAATACATAGTTGTATCAATTCTCATCCCCTCCAGGGTGTCCTTTTTCAGGATGGAAAAGTGCCTACAATGTGGTTCGTGGACTAGACTCTTGGAGACTAGGGTCCAAATCTTCAAAGTTGTCCAATTGCCTCCCTGCGGGTCGTGTGGATTTGCTTTTCCTTTTATGGGTTTGCTGAAAGTAAAAGTAACAATCTCAACCACTTTCTGCCTTAAGAGAGCTGTTCCTCTGAACCAAAGGCACACCTGGACGGGTATGTCAGCGGATGTGTCTCCTAGGTGACGGCGCCTTCAGGTGTCCACATCCCAGTTGAGATGTGCCGTGTGCTTCTTCATCAGTCCTCCCCAAGCTCCTGATGCAGTGAAGGGATTCTGAGTCTGATGTGTGAGTCTGTAGTCTTAGTGAGTCCAACAATTCCTTTGCGTCGAAATAAAAGTTTCTCCACCAGGTAAAGGCTATTGTGTTAAAGGATTCCTGGGCACTTAATCCTTGGTTGGTCAAAGCACAAGACACAATTGTAGTTGCAACTGTGAACAAGCAATTTGGTGAACCGTCCTGCAGGGGAGCCTTTGGGCAGTGGGAAAGGCATGGGATTGGCTGCAGCCTTAATGTAGGTGGATGTCATCAGTAGGTTCTGGGATCAAGGTGTTCACATAAGGAACACGGAACATTTAGGTGGACAGTCGTTACAAAGGGAGGTGATGTGTTATCCTAGCCATGATAACAGCCACTTTGGGAAACTGGTGAGCTTGTGTACGTGTGCCTTTGAGAAATTCCGTTGACTACAACACGAGCCTTAGCCACTTCTATGACCAGATTAATCTTTTCATCGAGAGGAAGCCGAGGACTTGAAAAGGGCTTGGAGGTCATATTCAGCGTAGATGTTGGTGCAGACTGCAGTCTCTCCTCCCTGTAAGGAGGCTGTTTTCTTAAAGTATTTCACACAATCCCCGTATTAGAAATTGCTTCTCCCCGCTGGTCTGCCCCCATCTGATAAGTGGCTCAAGAGCTCTGCCTGGAGTGAGGGAATTTCATCATAGAAACCAGACATTTCTTACAGTCAAGACTTAACCTTGCTGAACTGATATATACAAACCATGTTCATTGCGTTTATTATCTCTGTTAATTCTTGGGAGTAAGATAGGTATCTTCATTCTCCTTTCATAAATGAAGAAATGAGCCTCTGGAGTGGAAGTGGTTTGGTCAGCATCCCAGATCCATTAGATGAGAGACCCAGGTCCAGCTCAAGTCCCTGGGCTCCCTTCCAGCACATCCCAGGGCCTCCACTATTTTACAAAACGACCTCCAGGCTCTTGTACGTGCTTCAAAACCTATTTCTCTGTTGGTTGATGATTCTCTTTCTAATTCAACTTTTCAGTGATAGATCTGACAACCGATCTTGTAGAACAACTGGATAACACCTCAAAAAGTCTTTAGGAGTTGTCAAACATGGAAATATATGAAATATATGAAGGACTCGATGTCCTTCAGTTGAAACAGAATTTGTTTGAAAATGGTGACCTTTACTTCTCCTTATGCTAGAAGTGGCTTCCTTATCAAATCCCAGTGAAGTGGTCTTTTCCTTTCCTCTCTTAGTTGTGTCTTCCTCAGATTAACATGTGTTATATTTACTAAAGCGAGTGTATGGGAATTAATGGCCATGAGTGATGAACACAGAACAGCAGACCTGTGCTTAGATGAGGGTCTGACACTTGGCTGAGCGATTCTTCACTCTCAAGCCCAGAGGTCACATTAATTAAACTCCCACCTCTGAAACCGGGTATATGGACACATCACAGATATTCAGAGGTACGTGGACATCGACAATGCAGGTAATAAAAAATCTACTGCACCTGTGCTAAGCAGCACGCAATGGGAATCCTTCCAAAATTCGTCTATTTTTTGCATACTAAAGAATTACTTTTATTACTTCTTTTTAGTTACTTTAATTCAGACACCTAATAGTCCTGTAGATCAACGCATGTATTGCTGTGTAAGTGACGATGAGTCAAACTTTGGGAAGACATTTTTTATAAAAAGAGAATGTGACTTATGACTTAGTTGAAAATTTGGGAATATTGATATTGATATTTAAATAGTGAAGGACTCCATTAAATAAGAGATTTAGAACAAAGACCTAAAAATAGTGTCACTGATATTTATACTTAGTATATAATTCACAATTGAAAACAAGTTTAATTGGGATTGTAAATTCTTAAGAAAACTCTGAAATGAGCTGTGGGTTTTGTATTATGTCTTGTGCCTGGCAGATATGATTTATGTGATAAAGAATGGGTCCTGGCTTTTAAAAACATGTCGCTGTCCATTTGCAAACATGTCCTAATGCCTCTCCTGTGGCTTGGCACATTTCACTACTAGGTTCTCCCCTTGTAAAAGCTGTAGACCATGAACAGGGGCAGGGGCTCTGGGAGGACGGCCTCTGGAGCTCCTCTCCTGGAGCTCCCCACCTTATCTCAGAGAAGTGACTTCCTTCTGTCCTTGGGCCCTTCCTGTTCCCTCTGCTGAAGAGTCCCCCTTTCTTGGGCATTGCCTGACTTGCATCTTCTCCCCACTCAGATCTCAATTTCAGCGTTAATTGTTCAAGGAAGCAGTTTTTGATCACCCTCACTTACTTTCATCCTGGGCTTTTTTCCCCTTTATTTTAGTCCTTGTTTATTTTTTTAATAATAGTTTACACAACTTACAATTGTACAATTGTTTTACATAATTACCAACGTATTGATTTATTTGTGTCTGTTTCCCTAAATAGAATGTAAGTTTCATGAGAGCAGGACCCGTTTCTGTCTAGTTTCCATTTGTAACTAGTATTTATAACATAGTAGACACTCAATACATGATTTTTATCTTACTCAATAAATGAATAGGTAATAAAAACTATAGTCCTGCCTACCTGGGCTGGCATTCTCTCTCTCTCTTTTACCCTTTAATTCCTATACAGGACAACTGCGTTAGTGCCATTAAAAAAAGAAAGAAAAAACATTTTTTCTTTTAATCAAGGGTAACATAGAGCTGTTGGACTTAGAAACGCAACCCTGAAATTTCTATCTCAATCCCTTTCACAGAGTTTAGATGACGGGTAGAAATAGGCTGGCTTTATAAATCCCTAAAGAGACCTTGAATGCCGGTCTTAAATTATGCCACAAACCACATAACACATGTAGGGAAATGCATTGTGTGACATATTATTAGTGTGTGTGATGAGCGTGTGGAGCATGTGTGTGTGAGTCTGTCCTAAATGCTGTTTCACGTGACTGTTCATCAGGAATCTCTGTTACCGTTACCTCCTTTATAATGTACTGTGATAATTGGTTCTTGTATTGATACCCTAAGGGCACCGCTAGAGCATGAACAGAATCTTTCAGGGAGGGCAGGGTGATGTTGAACATGGTTTAATTTGATTTTCGTCCCATGGAAACTGGCAATCCGTTTTTGATATTTACTTGTTAAGTTTTATCATTAGCACTGTATTTGATGTATTAGAGGCCTCATTTCTCCAACAGAACTTACTGTATTTCAAGCAAAACAAGAATGAGAACAAGCGGCTGACTTCAGTTGAAAAGAGTATAATAAAGGAGGAAACTGGCTAATAGTTGAAATGCAGCATGGGAGTCTCTGTTCTTTTTCTGAGCACAGGTCTATAAGGTGACTCTAACTCAAACAGCAATACTGCGAGGAGGGAAACCATGCACTGTGGATATTTGCCAGGCCTGGCTTTCAGGAAAAGGCTGCTTCATGGCCTTCCGAGTGGGGTGGTCCTTGGGAGAGGCAGGCAGCCTTGCTGGCCAAGTGGGCCAGGGAGAGAGGCACATTATGGGGAAGGAGGAGAGAGGTGTGTGTGTGTGTGGGGGGGTGCGTGTGCGTGTGTGCGTGCGTGGGTGTGCATGCGTGTGTGGCTATGGGTTAGTATGGAGGGTCCAGGGCCTCCCTTAGAGAGAGGCTCCCCACTCCCACCCAGAGGGCTCTTCTACCTCCAGGTTCTACTTGGTTCTGGACCTTGGAGGAGTCAGTGCCAGGAGCTATGTCAAGATGCTCCCAGACCTTGGCCACCTCTGCATCTTCTGCTTTCTGCTTTCTTGCTCCCAATCACTCTTCAACTGCTTACCTGACTCTTGTCCAGAGACGTATACAATTGCAAATATAAGATACTGAAATTAAGGATTTTTTAACCTGCTAACTATAGTCAGGGTTTAACCGTAGTATCTTGCTGTGAGCTGTGCAGTATCTTTATTGAAATATAAATGAATAAATATATATATACATATACGACTGCATATATCTATATGTATGTATGTGTATTTCTGTGGCTATTGGAAGATATGACATTACAACATCTTACCTCTTCAGTATTTGTGAGTCAAAATATCATAATTTATTTGTTTAGACATTTAGATTACTATAGTATAAGTAATGATGCAATGAACATATTTAAAGATTTGGCTTTTTCTTTGAAATTATTTTCATAGTAGAGATTTCTGTAAATGGTATTACTAGGTAAAATGTTTAAAAAACTGATTCTTTATGGCTCTGTTCAAATTGCTTTCCCAAAATTTTATGGCAAATCATACTGCCATAAATGATTTACCCAGTTGACTCACTGGCATTGCATATTGTTATTTTAAAGAGAAAAATACCATTTCAGTAGTTTATTCATTAAGAAAAAGCTATTAATAGTAATCCTCTATGGCAAATGTTAATTAAGAGAAACCCCAAACGCCAAACAGCAACTACGCTCATCTCTCACATTGCAAGTGCGCTTGTAATACGACCTAGTTGGTATCTTTCCATGTGGCCCCCGGAGTATCTTTATGGAACTATCCAATCCTTGTACCATGAAAAGAGGCCAGCTCACAGTCTAACCCCTACCTGCCCGTGAAGTCTAACTTGAGAGTTTCCAAGCCACGTACTCCGTGTGTTCCAGTCTTAACAATCTGCTTAAATAGTGCTCCATTGCACACACGTTCACATGTCCATCAGCTATCACACAGGCTACGATGTTGTCCCTTTCATCTTATTACCAGCATCCTCTTTCACCCCCTCTTTATTCCAGGTTCTAAGTACAGAAACATTAAGTCTAAAACTCCGGGAAATGCCTGGCACAAATCAAAGACCATATAATTTTTCAGGATTTATTTAAAATCACCAACGGTGATCACCTGGTTAAACTAATTATATATACAATGAAAATGTTTATTTTACTTTATTTGCCACATGAAGGACCTCCATGGCAGTCACTTGCATCCTTTACATTATTATTCCGTTTTCAGTTGACTGTGAGAACAGTGGTGCCGGGATCGTGCACGGGTCTGTTTGCAGCAGGAATGCATCGCAGGGAGAAGCTGAACTGCAGTTCCTCCTGTGTTGGTTCTTCATGGAGTGGCTTTATTACTGTGTCAGTAGTGAGCTCCCAGCCCCTTTACGTATAAGAGCAGAGTCTAAACACTAGATGATCCTTAAAAAACTAAAAATAGAATTACCATATGATCCAGCAATCCCACTACTGGGCATATACCCAGAGAAAACCATAATTCAAAAAGACACATGTACCCCAATGTTCATTGCAGCACTATTTACAATAGCCAGGTCATGGAAGCCACCTAAATGCCCATCGACAGACGAATGGATAAAGAAGATGTGGTATGTATATACAATGGAATATTGAGCAGCCATAAAAAGGAATGAAATTGGGTCATTTGTTGAGACGTGGATGGATCTAGAGACTGTCATACAGAGTGAAGTAAGAAAGAGAAAAACAAATACCGTATATTAACGCGTATATACGGAACCTAGAAAAATGGTACAGATGAACTGGTTTGCAGGGCAGAAATTGAGACACAGATGTAGAGAACAAACGTATGGACACCAAGGGGGGCAAGCGGGTGGGTGGGGGTGGTGTGATGAATTGGGCGATTGGGATTGACATGTACACACTGATGTGTATGAGATTGATGCCTAATGAGCACCGGCTATATAAAAAAATTAAATTGAATTAAAAATAAATAAAATAAATAAACACTAGATGATGACCTGGTGAGATTGTACTTCTCTGAAGTATGCATGACCCTCCTACCAGAGCAGGTAAGAAGGTGTTGACAAGGCGGCTGATTTAGCTTTAAGATTCGATATTGTTACCAAACTCAGGTTTGGCTGCTCGCCACTCAAAGGCCAATAATCAAGAGGCAAGTGTCAGTAGAAAGGAAAGGTGCTTTAATCAGAGAAGCCGGCAATCTGGGGAGAAGGTGGACTCGTGTCCCAAGACCAGCTCCCAAGATTCTGCTCCGTCATAACAGTTTTTAAAGGGAAAAGGGCGGGGGGAGAATCTCAGTGAGTCATCAGGCAGGAGGTTGGGTTCTGCATCACTGTCCATTACGTGCAGACCGGCTGGCTCTCTCTTCAGATGTTTTCTCGTCTGCATGACCTGCCTGCAGGATTGCTAAGGGGGCTCTTGGGGGGTGGAGAGTTAGTCATTCTTTAACTGCTTAATTCCTCATTCTTACCTGTTTTAATCTAGGAAAAGAATCAACAGGTTAGGCAAGGCATGGTGTGCATGCATGAGAGCGTAAGTCAGGAGTTATGTTCAGTTGCCTCGTGATCTCATTCCTATAATCAGGTTAGAGGGGAACAGAAATGAGCAAACAGGAAAGGGGCAGAAGAGCTGCTTTCAATATCAGGAGATTACACCTAATTATGCATTTGTTAACTCTCACTGATTTATGTGTACATTTCTGAATTACACAGTCTGCAAACATTTATTATCCATCAACCTACCTAGAGTTTATTTTAGGGAACACAAAAGACTTAGTGATACAGTGATAAACCATAATAAACAATGTATTATAAAGAGATTGTACTGATAGATCGTAATGGCTAGCGTAATGATTCTACACTTCCTTTTAAGGAGAAAGTTAAGAAAACGAAATGGATTTCTTTATTTTATTTGCACTGAACTCAACAAAACAACAACCTGTTTCCTAATTAGAAACACTTAGAAAGGAGTGCTAGGATAGTTTTCTTTTAAATTAGAAGAAAACCGTTTAGGTCCGTGTTCACCTGATGTTCTTTACAAAGGCATTTTTTATTATCATCTATATTTCTTTTTTTCATTAAATTCCCCACATACATTTTTTTTCCAAGGTAAGCATTGTCAAATTTATTTTTGGTATGGGCTATGTAACTTCTAAAGCATACAGTAAGTGTTCATTAAATGCAAATTGTTATAATTCTACTACTACTAATAATTACTGTTTTAACTTAGGATGGTAATGGGCAACTTAGTAAAGACCTTGTTTAAAACTCATGTCTAAAAAGTTCACTCTAAGAAGCTGCACGCCATCATATCCCTCCTCTAATTCCAGACTAATTGCACTTGCTATTCCTGAGCTGGGCTCTGTCTGTCTGTTCCAGCCTATGGATTACAGAACTGCCCAGACCCGCCGCCTTTTCAGAATGGGTATATGATCAACTCGGACTACAGTGTGGGGCAGTCGGTATCTTTTGAGTGCTATCCTGGGTACATTTTAATCGGCCACCGAGTCCTCACCTGTCAGCATGGGATCAACAGGAACTGGAACTACCCTTTTCCAAGGTGTGATGGTAGGTTAATCACTTTTCTTGGAAACGATTTAAGTTTTCATGTGTATAATGGTGCCTGAAATATTAAGTGAATGTATTTGAGAATTCATTAATTTGTTCAACAAATTTTTATTGGGAATCTATTATGTTAAACTCATACTACTTAGTATTTCAGGAATGTATCATATGCCAGTAAGGTTAAAAAAAAAAGAACAGGTCTTGCCCTCAAGGAAACTACAAGGGTAACAGAATAATAAACATGAATATTTATTATGCAAAATCAGGCACAAAGAGCATTTTGATGAATTACAAATACAGAAGATGGTGTTTGCTTGGGAAATCTTTGTGACTAGAGCAGGGCTTCGTTTTACAGTAGTTCCATCAAATTGCTGGATTAGAGGGGAAGAGAGTACTTTATTTCACCCTAGATATTTTCTATTGTTTAATTTTTATAATAATCATACATTGATTTTGTATTTCAGAAAACTGACTTCATTTTTGTAGTTGGCCTTGAAGGACACGTACTATTTTGCTACTCAGAGGTAGAGACCATCTCAGATAGAAGCAGTAGTGTGAGCAAAGACATAGTGCAGGAGCAATCTTAGGAAAAAATTAAGTAGGGTCCTTTACTGGTGCATGAAGATCAGATCTGGTTTCAGTGAATATCCCTAGTCTGAGCAGAAGTCACTTCTTTAAAGCTTCTGTTTGGCTGTCTAATTTTCATGATGACTCTGAAATTTTTACAATATTAAGTTAAATACATCAAGTACTTTGTTTATGAAGAAAGCATATGAAATAGAAAAGTTACCATAAACCTAAGGTTCTAACATTATAAATACAGTACCTCTGAATGAAAAAATAATGAAATTACCAACTCTGTGGACTTTTGAAATGCTAAATACTTATATCCCAGGGGCAAAAAGGGAAAGGCATCTGTCTGTGTTTGAATTTCTACTGAAGAAGTAAAAAAAATAAAAGCAAATTGGTAGACTTTTTAAATCACATTTTTCACCTGTACTTTCCCATTCTTTGTCATTATACGAACAGCTATAAAAGAAAAACATTCACTGTATTTTTAAAAAAAATAGTTATTTTAGTTGACTACAAATTTAATAACATAAAATAGCATTTTAAATTATTTTCTAAAACTAAGAATAGCAGTAGCATATCTGGTATTTTTTATTAACACACTTTAGAAACTTTTTGTACTACTCACCATTTAAAAATTCATATATTTATATATATAAATTACTTTGAATTGTCAGGATTTAAAGCCCTTTTTACTTGCAATTTTTGCCGGAATCCTTTGAATTCATATGTAAATAGGAGACTCCTTGGCTCTATATAAAAAAATAGAATTATGTATTTAATTAGATTTCATTGCTTTTTCAAATCCAACTTTCCAACATGGAAATAATTGCTGGCTTAGAATTATTTTGTCAGTGTGAAGATAACAAGATACATCTTTTTGGATGATATATGATGTATAATACTACCCAGAGTTGGCCAAACCATGAAGCTAAAATCCTCCAGACATCCAAGACAGCCCAAGACTCCTGGTACCTCGTGAAAGTTCCAGGACTGCCCCCAAGCCACCCTGAGGCGTGGCTAATTTACTAGTAGGACTCACAGAACTCAATAAGCTATTATACTCAAGACTGTCGTTTATAACAGGAAAAAGACATTAAAATCATCCAAGAGAGTGATGCACAGGGTGGAATGTAGGGGGTGCCTCACTCTCAGAAATGACTTGTGACAATATGCATGGAGAACGTCCACCCTGGGCAGCTCAGCTGAGCCTAAGTGCCCAGAGTTTTTATTGGGTCTCCTTCATGTAGGCATCACTGATGATTGCTTATCTAGTGGTTGATAATCAGTTTCCAGACCAGCTGATATCCTGTGACCCAAAGGCCCCGCCCTAAATCGCAGGGCTGGACTTTCTGGCAGGCCAGTCCCATCCTAAGACTAAGGGATGTGGCCAGGCCCCCAGGAGAAACAAAGACACTCCTATCAGGTATGGCAAAAAATTAACTCCCAGAATCCAGGGCAAATGCCAGACCTTTCTTTAGGTAAGGTCAGATTCTTTACTACTAGATACTTTTGCCATTATGTCTCTCTTCATACCTGTAATGTCATAGACAGAATAAAAAATCAAAACATAAGATCCATGTAAAATTCTTATATTGTAAAGCAAGTGTTCCAAGATGTTTTTAATGTCTTCCATATTAGATTAAATTCTAAAAAAATAACTGGGGGGTGTTATTTTAAAACAAAAGTTATTTTATCTAGAAAAGGTTGCATTTCCAAAAAGTTAAATAAAAAAGTGTCCTATTTCCTGAGAATGGTGGGCTGTTCAGATGCCTATCAGTATTCAAGTAAACTACAGTTAGGCCCCTCACGGGACACCAGCAGACGCTCTGATTATCCAATATCCTCACCTAAAATGTATCCTATTAACACAGAGTGGTTTATCATTTCAGATTTATGCTTGGTATACAGGGCAAGTGTACTGAAAAACACTCTTCAAAGGTCCAGCCCTGTAGACTTCAGAAGAATCTTAGGAAAAAAAAAAAAAGATACTTTGAACAAGTTCTGGGCATCTTTATTAAAAACTGAGCAATTCAGACAATTAAGATCCAAGAATTTTAAATCTTAAGCCATCAAGCTTCACAAGTGTGTATTAAATTGGTTTGTATGAATATGCTGCTAATTTGCATAAGAATCTGTTATGTAAAATTAGTATATTCTGAATTTATCTGAAAAAAATCTGGACTACAAGTGTGATATTATAATAAACAAGTGAAAGTATATCTCTGAAAGTGACCTGAGAAATTTAAGCCATTATTTTTACCGTAACTTAAGAAGTCTCAATTTTTAAAAATGGGTTATACTTGTTAAAATATGGTTAAGAAGGCTGTGGCTTATTAATTTACTAAATGTAATTTCATAATTAAATATGCATCTACACTTAGATATATAGTGCAAAATTTAAAGTATTTTGTTGACCTAATTAATTCTTTAACACTGAAATATTTATGTAGATATATTTCTAAGGTCTTTTTAAAAAGTTTTAACATGGTGGTAATAATCCACATTTGGTGAGACATTCAGGTGATGCCTCACCTCCATCATATTCAGTATATCTAAGCTGTCTCTAGAACTTGATGGAAATAGACAGCTTAATCATTTGTATGTACTTATTTTCCTCTGGAGAAATACATATAGAAATAACTTGAGGACTTTGATTGGCTATGCTTCTCACAGCAATCCTTCCTCCCAAACTAAGCTCTTTATTCTTAACATAGATGTATGTGTAAAGAGTTACATGCAGTACTCCTACTTCTGACACTTCTGGCCACCAGTGTGTGAGCTCTTCCTAAGCAAGCAGTTCTGTGACACCAGATGGATGTCCTACACGGGAACTCAGTTCTGATGCTGTCTCCCTGGTGACGACTTCAGATCCCCAGGTTACAGACTCAGTCCCACAAGACTGCCCCCCCTCCCTGCCCCAACTTCAGATGCAAATCCAGGTTGTCACCTGTACTTCTGATAGACTGCAGATTCCCATAGTTCCCTCCTCCTGTTGGATTAAGTGGCTGGAGCCACTGAACATTTTACTTACTAGGTAACTAATTGTCAATACCAAGGATATAGCCCGGGAACAGCCAGGTGGAAGAGATGAGGGGCCTGCAGCCCTGTCCAGGTGCTCCATCCCACCTCCCACAGCTCCACCCTCCACCAACCGGAACCTCTCTGGACCACCCCTCCTTTCTTTTCTCTAAAGGAGGATTCATCACTTAGGCACGATTGATTAAATCCTGGGCCCTTAGGTTGGAGATTAAGTCGACGCCCCTTCCTATTTCCTTCCCAGAGGTGGAGGTGGGGCTGAACCTCCAGTCACAGGTTGGTTCCCCGGGCAACCAGCCCCCAGGCTTCAGGGCTTTCCAAATCACCGCATTAACATAAACTCAGGTGTGGCTGGAAGGGGCCTGTTATGAATAATAAAAGACAGTTTGATCTTCATCACTTTGGAAATCCTGAGGGTTTTAGGAGTTCTGTGCCAAGAACAGGGAAGAAGGCCAGAACTGCATGTATTTCTTCTTATAAGCCGTGCTGCCTCAGTGTATGCTCGTGGATACATAGACGGATACGCGTGTGTTGACTCTGGCCCCTGTGGTGGAGGGCAGTGCGGCATCTGTATCACTCCCAGTTGCGAACTGCAGTGCACGATACCCCGATGGTCTCTCTCCTGGCTGCTGGGTTGCCTGCCCCTCCCGCTGGGACCAGGCTGCTTGGCAGACAGGTGGGGCTGTGGTACAGGGACCCCTCCAGTGACTGGATGCTCCACCCCCGGGGTTGTGATTCATCTCCACTGGAGGGTCTTCTTTGAATCTCACCCTCAGGGAGAGCATGGGGGTGGATGCGTTTCATGTGGGCTAGATCACAGGTTCACTGTTGCTTCAGAGTTCACCTGAGATGCTGCTCACACATGGAACTCAAAATACACCTTTGGTGCCACTAAGGTGAGGGGAAAGCCTCTGGGAAGAGATCCTGGACAGGCCAGAGAAAATGGAGATGCAGCTTTGACTCACTGTTGTAGGGCCGTACATTTTCTCACTACAGGCCACACAGCAGGATTTTGCCTTGAGAAAACGTTACGTGTGCATTGACAGTATTATTACCCAAGTTGAATGTTATACTTATTTAGCTTTTAACATCTTTCCTCATCACTGCATGGTGTGCAGTGAGGTCTGCAAGGGCAGGGATGGGGTGTCTGTGGGTCTTTGCTGTATCCCCAGCTCCAGCCCCACTGTCTGGTACATAATAGACTCTCAATAAACACTCATTGAATACATGAGTGAAAGGATTTGTTATTTGAATATCATAGGTAAATCATGGCAAATATATTAAGTGACATAATGTCAGAATGTGTTTTACCAAGAAAATAACCATATCATTTATTTTGACCTTTAAGAGGTGGGTACCGTGCTTTTTGTTTGTTGTTTTGTTTTCTTCCCCCCAATGGGAAGAGTACTACTCCAAATAGTGTGGTTTTAGATGCAAATTAAAGAGTCAGAATGCTAAAGGGAAACCTTAGAGTTATAAATCAATACCAAATGATTAACCTGAAGTCACACATCAGGTAGGTCGGCCCAATGGCTTCAACACACATTTTTTTTTTAAACATCTTTATTGGAGTATAATTGCTTTACAATGGTGTGTTAGTTTCTGCTGTATAACAAAGCGAATCAGCTATATGTATACATATATCCCCATATCTCCACCCTCATGCATCTCCCTCCCACCCTTCCTATCCCACCCCTTTAGGTGGACGCAAAGCACCCGAGCTGCTCTCCCTGTGCTATGCGGCTGCTTCCCACTAGCCATCTGTTTTACACTTGGTAGTGTATATATGTCCATGCCACTCTCTCACTTGTCCCAGCTTACCCTTCCCCCTCCCCGTGTCCTCAAGTCCATTCTCTACGTCTGCATCTTTATTCCTGTCCTGCCCCTAGGTTCTTCAGAACCATTATTTTTTTAGATTCCATATATACGTGTTAACATATGGTATTTGTTTTTTTCTTTTTGACTTACTTCATTCTGTATGACAGACTCTAGGTCCATCCACCTCACTACAAATAACTCAATTTCATTTCTTTTTATGGCTGAGTAATATTCCATTGTATGTATGTGCCACATCTCCTTTATCCATTCATCTGTCAGTGGACACTTAGGTTGCTTCCATGTCTGCCTACTGTATATAGAGCTGCAATGAACATTGTGGTACATGACTCTTTTTGAATTATGATTTTCTCAGGGTATATGCCCAGTAGTGAGATTGCTGGGTCATATGGTAGTTCTATTTTTAGTTTTTTGAGGAACGTCCATACTGTTCTCCACAGTGGCTGTGTCAATTTACATTCCCACCAACAGTGCAAGAGGGTTCCCTTTTCTCCACACCCTCTCCAGCATTTGTTGTTTGTAGATTTTTAAATGATGGCCATTCTGACTGGTGTGAGGTGATACCTCATTGTAGTTTTGATTTGCATTTCTCTAATGATTAGTGACATTGAGCATCCTTTCATGTGTTTGTTGGCCATCTGTATGTCTTCTTTGGAGAAATGTCTATTTAGGTCTTCTGCCCATTTTTGGATTGGGTTGTTTGTTTTTTTGATATTGAGCTGCATGAGCTGCTTGTATATTTTGGAGATTAATCCTTTGTCAGTTGCTTCATTTGCAAATATTTTCTCCCATTCTGAGGATTGTCTTTTCGTCTTGTTTATGGTTTCCTTTGCTGTGCAAAAGCTTTTAAGTTTCATTAGGTACCATTTGTTTATTTTTGCTTTTATTTTCGTTTCTCTAGGAGGTGGGTCAAAAAGGATGTTGCTGTCAACACACTTACTTTTAAAGTGTTTTCTATTCATTGTCTCACTCATTTTCAGTCTCTCAATTATTTGTTGTCCATGTTTATTGAGATCCGAGCCCAGCAATAGGATTAATGCAAGGAGGTTGGGTGGGGGTGGGGACACAGTCCCTGACTCCCACCTGCTGACATTAGTCTAATGGTGAAGAACAGCTGACCGTGAACTGTAGACCACAGCCACTTGGAGCCCAAGCCACCAGGAGAGACTTTCAGGGGGTGGTGACATTTGAGTTTTGAGGGAAGATACCAGTTCACCGGGCAGCAAGGTAGGAGAAAAGCATGTGGGCTTTTCGTGCAGGTGGACAAGGGCATGACGTTTACAGCTGAGAAAAAGTATGGCATCTTCAGGGTACACCGGAGCTTGTTGTGACTGCAACATGGTTTCTGGCCCTATTTTAAAGATTATAAGTATCTGTATACTTTGTTTTGCTAGGTTACACGTCAAGGTCTGTCTGACTCCAAACCCCACTTATAATTATGCTATAAAACTTGTAAAATGTTCTCCACAGCCCCTTCTAATGAATTTACCCAAAACTCGGGCTGATTCAATCTACTTGACACTGGTACATTTTCTAGCCCCTTTGAAATCAGGGTGCATCTGTATAGTTAATGTGTCATATAGTGCTTCATGGTATTTCATCAGTCATCATTTTGAATTGTTTTTGAACTTTTAATAAAAATGTATTTCAGCTTATTCACTCCACCTAAATTTTATGACTTTTGTGGCAAATATTTGAAAGCCTCACAAGATTCCTGTTAGTAACAGACACTCTTATAGCATCTATTGGCTTTTAGTTTGACTAAAAAGTCTACTTGTCTATGACTTTGATGTATTATTCTACAATCTAAATTAAAGAATACTTCTCAGATTTTCTGCTCATGTATGGTCATTTCATTTTTCCATAAAATAAAATAATTTCCATGGCAACAGTGATGATCCCTTTATTAAGTAAAATAAAAATGGACTCTTTGAGTATTGGGATTCTTCACATCATTGATAGCTGGTGGGATATGGGAGTGCTTCTATAAAATACCACTTACATAATTTTATCTCATTTCTCCAGGTGTAGATCTGAGGAGAATTGATTATGTCTTTGTTTCAAGGCAAATAGACTTAGATGCTTCTCTTTTAGACAGTTTAAATAGGCTTTAGAAATCTCATTTGAAACAAAAAAAAAATTGTCTTTCAGTTAAATATTTATGCATAATTTCAACATCCCTTTTGCATCAGATGGTCCAACGGATTATCATCTCAGTCACAGGAGACAACTGACTAAGGGCTTTTTCTTTCTTTTTAATTATGTGGAAATGACTTTATCCTAAGGGTATTTTGAATGTTTGGAGAATATATTAAATGAAACCTAGATAACGTAGCTAAGAAGTATAATTCTTCCAAGGTTTTAAGACTCTAGGGGGATTATTTTGACAAAGTAGTTACTGAGAGATATTTCACAATTATTTCTTAGAAGGAAAATTTTGCCTGAGGGACCTTAGAGACTGAGAAGCATTTCACTGTATCCTTTGTAAGTGGACTGTGTGGGCTTGATTTTTCTTACTTCCTTCTCAGCTCCTTGCGGGTATAATGTGACATCTCAGAACGGGACCATCTATTCCCCTGGGTTTCCGGACGAGTACCCCATTCTGAAGGACTGTGTCTGGCTCATCATGGTGCCGCCCGGTCATGGCGTCTACATCAACTTCACCTTGCTGCAGACTGAAGCTGTCAACGACTACATCGCTGTTTGGTATGAGAACCTTCCCTGAAACACCATCTGTCGTTGTGATAAACCATTCTTGTAACCACTGACGTGTCACTTACATCTATTTAGAAATGGAGTAGTTAGGTAAATATCAAAAAGGAAAGTTACCAAGTAAATCTAGAGATACAGAGAATAAAACCTTAGGTACTGTGTTTGAGTTTTACTACATGGTAGATATATTCAGGATTACTCTAGATATAGGAGACTATCCCATGATTGTTTTATTTTTCATTTTTGTTTTCTGTCTCAATTTTTATTTATTTATTTTTTTGACTGCACCACGCAGCTTGTGGGATCTGAGTTCCCCAACCAGGGATTGAGCCCGGGACCCTCAGCAGTGAAAGCACAGAGTCCTAACCACTGGACCACCAGGGAATTCCCTGTTTTATTTTTCATTTTTAAGTGTGATGGCTGTTTTTCCTGAAAGAAAAGCTGATAGGATCCTTTGCCATTTTAAGAATTTGATGCTTCTAGAAATGATTGCAGAAATGATTACACACAGCTTTCTCTCCGTGCTTTATAAACCTTACAGAACTGCCCTCCCATGTGCTGTGTAGGGGATACTAAATGGGGATGTAGCCCTGGCTCCCTATCGAATGAGCCACGTGGTCTGGATAAGTGACTTAAACTCTCCTTGACTAAATGTTCCTATCTATGGGAATGACTATTTCTACCTTTGCATTTGGAGGTTAGAGTTTACGGGGGAAATGGGAATGACAATTTCTCTGTCAAGCTATGGTAGAAAAAGTAGAGCGTACTGTCAGGGCATGACCCAGAGTTGAAGAGCCAGGATGTGCTTTTGGAAGAAAGTGCCCTGAAAACTCAAGGAGTAATCACACTTAACACGGTTGTGTGTGTGGTGTGTGTGTGTGTGTCTGTATGTTGGCAGAGTTGTCATAAATGTAGTGGTTGTTCAATTTATTGGAAAATCTGTAAGGCAAGAGAACAGGGAGAGTTGCAGGCGTTGGGAGACACCAGGTGTGTAGTGGCTGAAGTCTCCTGAGAGCCCAGAGAGAAGAGGTGACCTGGCCAGGTAAGCAGGGTGGACCATACAGAACCTCATAAATCATGTTAAGGGTTTCAGGCTTCATCCTGGAGCAACAAGGATTCACCTTAGGGTTATAAGAAGGAGAATTACAAGACCAGATCCTGGTTTCAGAATACGCAGTCTCATTGTGTGGGAAGCACGTCAGCTGGCCGAGAAGGGAGAAGAGTCCAAGAAGCCTTTGAGGCTGTAGAAATAAGTCTGACAGGGAGGGGCATCCCGGTCATGGGAATGAGGGGGAATGGACAACTTGAAAGGTTAAACTGACCACATGAAGCTTCCATTTCAGAAGCAAGCAAAACAGACAACACCAAATGAAGATCCACACAATAATATCAGCAGGTTTACTCGGATTAACTGATAGATTTAGGAGGCAGCAGGAAAATCTTCATCAGGTAACAACAGCGGAATGAGCCCCTGTTGTCCGAATGTGCGTGAGACAGAGACTGGAGTCCCATCAACTGTGAATATTAAATATCTTGATATTTCTAAGCACGGTATCTAGAAGACAGCAATATTTTATTCAGTTTTTAAAAATATTTCAATTCAGTAGCAAGAGCTCCATAAATCTCACCTGTGATTAAAGAGACACTCTGAATTTAGACTTTAAAATGTGAGCATTTGAGAAGAAGCTGATAAATGGCATTGCCGTCACTAGAATAAATGTGACCTGGTCTCAGAAATGCCTCAGAAAAGGTCGGCTGTGGAAGGAACAAGTGAGCCCGAGCTTCTGGTTTGAAGACCAGACTTTTCAGATGGATCCTGGGGTCAGACCATCGTCTTTCACCGGGATGGAGCCCGACTGTCAGAAGAAAATGGTTGTTAATCTAAGCTGTAACTAGGAACTTTCTCTTCAGATGACTCCCCTTCTCTTTCCTAGGGATGGCCCCGATCAGAATTCGCCTCAGCTGGGAGTTTTCAGTGGAAACACAGCCCTGGAAACAGCGTACAGTTCCACCAATCAAGTCCTGCTGAAGTTTCACAGCGACTTTTCAAATGGAGGTTTCTTTGTCCTCAATTTTCATGGTCAGTGTACTTTCACTCTGTTGATGAAGGCAAAGAATTCCAGTTGATTTTTCTCATAGCGTCGACATAAACCTTGTTTCCACCTAAAGTTCCTTGATTCTGCCAACCGAGAACCAATAGGATTTTCTCGCATTTCATGCCAGAGGTTCCCATGACCCTTTTTTCTTCCTGATGTATTTATTATTTCCCATCTCTTTTGTAGTAAGCTTGGATTTACTCCAAGATAAGTGTATTGTATGTGAAACTCTGATATGGAGACCACTGAAATACATTTAGCACCTTTCATAGATTTCTTCATCTCTGTCTTCAGATGAACCTCGATAGCAAATGTCATGTGATTGCAGAGGGAACAAAGCCAGTCTTTACTGATTTTGAGAATGAATGCTAAATAATTTAGGGAAAAAGATACCAGTCCCTTATCTCTCATGAGGTCTGCCACATGGACTTCCTCAGGACAAGAGACAGAGGAGGACCATGTCAGAGCCAGACATGGATGTGGAACCATTTCTCTTGCAGAATTCCAAATATATGTAAAGTGTTTTTCTTTAAACATTATAATATTTTAAATTTTATACTTTTTCCTTTCAATTTTAGATATTCCTTGATATTAAGTAATTCTGTAAGCATTTGAAGCTCAAGACTTTCGTAAAACTATGATTTACAAATACAGACATTTTCCTGTACCTAAGCATTACAACAACACAACATAAGAGGAATGCTTTTTGTAAGATTTCTGTTTATTCAGCAAATGTAATTGCTCTTATTGTTTTTTATGAACCGTGTAGCATTCCAGCTCAAGAAATGTCAGCCTCCCCCAGCAGTTCCACAGGCAGAAATGCTTACTGACGATGAGGATTTTGAAATAGGTAATGTTTTCTTCCTTACAACATCATTAGCTCAACCCACCTTTTTTACACCCACCCAACTGCAGTAGTCAGTCAAGTAAATGAGTATTTGTCAGAAATATTCCTCAAGCTTTGCTAGAGAGATATACACAGAGGTCATGCATTGAGTAAATATCTTTTTCTTTCTTCATCTCCATGATTTTCAGTGTTTTCTTTCCGTTTGAATTTTGCTTTTGTCATTTTGAGCACATTTTCCCCCTACATCACTCAGTAGTTTGCATTTTTCTCCTGAAAAGCAGTTTTCAGAGACAGACTTAAACAGGTGTTGGTGTTTAGTTAGAGAACCATGTTCATGAACTAGAAGAAAAAATCATTTGTGGCTAAAATAATGATTAGTCTAACATTGACCTTTCATTGAAACTGGAATACAATTGGTGAATACATTTAATGATAATATTTAGAGATTCTGTTTTTTCATTTTATATTAATGATCTGTTTCATTAAATAATCATCAGGTCACATTAGGAAACCAGCCGTGGTGTATGTTTGCCGTATAGTTATTGTGATGCAGGATTTCTCTGTCTCAATTACAAATACTCTGTCCTGTTGTCACACCCTGTTTCAGACCAGTGGTCAAACCATGTGACCTAATTTCTGCTCTACTCCTAAGGGCTTAGTTAATGAGAACATTGTGCTAATTAGGCCAAGTTCATTGTATAGCCCTCTCTGGATGCATTAAAGCCATTCTGTTGTACAACCTTAAATCCCAAGCATCTATTTCTCTTTTCTTTCTCTCTTTCTTCACTCCTTCCTCCCTCCCTCCCTCACTCTCTCCCTCCCTCCCTCCCTCCCTCTCTCTCTCTGTCTCTTTCTTTCTTTCTTTCTTTCTTCCTTTCCTTCCTTCCTTCCTTCCTTCTTTCCTTTTCTTTTTTTAGTAGTCATGGGCAAAGGGAAATGAACATAGACACATCAGTCAAAGAAGAAAAATCTGCTACATAATTTCTGTAGAAATATTGGTTACATTTAAGGTAGCATTTTTATAAATTAAGAACTGAAAATGGCACCATTTCATTAAACAGACTACACATGAATACCGATCTTGATTCAGAAACAGTTTGCGCACTCACTTAAGCTGCATGCGTGTTTAATACATTCCCACGCTGCGTGTCCTGGAGACAGAATCTTCAAGTATATGCTGTGCTGGCTCCTTCAGGAGACTCCGTGAAGTACCAGTGCCACCCTGGGTACACGCTGTCCGGGACGGACACGCTGACCTGTATGCTCGGCTCGCAGCTGCAGTTTGAAGGCTCTCTCCCGACGTGTGAAGGTATGAAGTTTATACTACAAATATGCTTGTTCAACACGGAACATGGTGTAACTTGTATTGGTCTGGACTTCCTTGCATGTGTCTGAATTTCTTTGTATGCATCTGGATTTGTCTCTATCTGTGTTATGATTCCATTGCAATTAAAATCACCGGCTAACAGAAATATCTTACCCTTGCTTTTAGGTAGCTCCACAAAATAAATCAAACCTACATCAAATAAGAAGTCTTGCTGTTTCCCAACAGTTTGTCAGGAAAATTTTCATACATATGGCAAAGTTGAAATAATTTAAAAATAATACCCATTGCCTATGTTCCACCATTAATGTTTACTACATATCCTTTGTCACATTTCTCTTATCTCCATTAATCTGTCTATATTTTTGATACATTCAAGGCAAATTGCAGGCATCACTACACTTCCCTCTGAATTCTTTAGCATGCATAAAATTAGTGTTTACTATTTTTTTTCTGTAGAATGTATAGACATTGAAATGCACATATGTTGCATACAATAAATGCCCACATTTCATATTTTTACAGCTTTAAATTGTATAGACCATATGCAATAACGGATAATATACAATAGCAGAACAAAATATGAGGTTGAATCTATTGATTCAATTGATTTGAATATCATTAGATCATTTAAAAGACATTGCTTAAAGGCACCACTTTTAAGCACTATTGGAAGAAAAAAAGATTTGGAAGAGACGTAAGTAAGCTAAAATGTCTCAATATAAGTCAGAAGTATGACTGGTTGCCTGTCAAAGAGCTTTCCAAGATAGGTTTTATTTTGTAACTTCAAAATCACAGTCACGTTTATTTCCTTTAAAGAATGGAACGCTCCCCTTTCAGGGAATTTGAATATTATCATTCATTAGGGATAGTGAAACATTTAAAAGGGCCAACACTTAGGAAGAAAAGACCCAGAGTCTAGATTTGATTATCAAGTGACCTTGGTTACTAATCTTCTGAGCATCATGTGTAATGAAGATCATTTATCTGCATCATTTATGGGATTGGTGTAAAGATGAAGTGAATATTAAATTAATTCTAAGCGATTTATAATGTTAATTATCCACCCTATAAAAGGCAATTTTCTTTGCATTGCAATAGTATTGATTTTGCAAATGCTCAGGCCCATGAATTGATTCTTCCAGAATATCTGGTAACTGTGCATTTTCATTACTAATGAGGCAGAATTTCAGTCAGTCTTATAGAGGGAAACGATTTTCAACACCTGAAGAAAATCTGGAATGAATTATTATTAAATAACCAAAGTGACTTAGGTTGTTTCTGAGAAAAATGTACTTTGGAATTGCACCCACATGCGAGCCAGTGGGCGTGGGAAACTCCGCAGGAGGGGGCACCCCGCCCTTTGCCTCTTGCTTTAAACACTTGCGGGACCCTTGTGGTTGCGGTGCCTCTGAAACCCTGCCTCTAGCTGCCTCTGTTAGAGCAGGAGGTCGCATGGGGCACTAAGTCAGGACACTGATGTCATTTTTTTCCTGGGAAAACCAGTGTGTCAGGACCACGTTACCTCAGCGACGGTGATCTCCAGAGGATTCTTTTCTCAAGGTGGTGGAGGGGGTGGGTATAAAAGTTTCATCTTTTGCCATTTTATATAAAAATTAACTGAGGTAAATCTTCACATGTTGAAGGCAGATTTTAATTCCACCAAACACAGCCTTAAATTTCTCAGAATAGGTGACTTTCAGCAAGGGTGGTCTTAGCTGATTAATGAAGAAAGGTATAAATGTTTATTTAACATATGCTACTTTAAAAATAGGGAACATGCCTCTGTTCTCTTGTCTCTCCCAAGATTAACCTGGTTTTCACTTAAATGAAATTGATTCATGACAATCCAGGAACAGAGTAGATCAACACAACAGGGGCATCATTCTCTAAATTACTTCCGCGCTCACACGTTTGCAGAGAGTGTCTAGCTAACAAGACAGGCTCCTTGTACTCAGCCCAGAGGTCCCCAGGCCCTACTGAACTTACAGGAATTACTACGTAGGATGACCTAGTTCTCTTCTGTTTCAGTTCAGGAGTAAATTTGTTTAGAATGAACTGAGTTATCTTACCTGTCATTCCCTAAACACCTCATTATGTAAGAAAGGAAATAGGGACTCGGATGTCATCTATCAAATACTTAAACACTTAAGCGTCATTTTTCTTCCAGTACTTTTCTATTATTTGATTGGGCTCAAGTGGGGGCCAATTCCCCAATACATTCTTGATGAAAAATTGTACTAGTTATACATCCTACTTCTTCAAATGTCATAACCACATTTTTAGAAGTTCTGCTTTGAAAATTATCACCAGTTTAGGGTGGTTGATTGTTCCTTGGGAACAATGGGAATAAATTGTTCTGAAAGTTCACACTTTTTACAGATAAATATTACCTTGTGGGATGCTTACCTTCATTTAGAAAAAAAAAAAAAAAAAAATGAACGAGGCTCTGGAATGTTTTTCAACACCACCAAGCAATTCTCTCATTTTCTTTAGACACCAGCTAAGTGCCCCACAGTTTAACTCAATTCAAAGACACTCCCAACCCTCAGGAAATTCCAAGGGTTTGGGGAGCTCCGTGCCAGAACCTGGGACAGAGGCCAAGTATATTTTAGCATAGAAGGCTATCACGAAAGTGACTCTTCTCAAGTTAAAAAGAAGAGAGAAGCATTTCAAAAAGTGAAGAGAAGCAGTAAGAAAGGTTTGGAAGTGTGAAAGGACATAGGGCATCCAGGAAAGAGGGGGTGACCCCCAGCAGCTTGCTGGTAGGGTGTGTTTGAGGGAATGGCATTAAGTGGGCTGGAAACCTAAAGGACGCCAGATTGTAAAAGGTCTTCAGTGTCAGGTGGCTTCATCCCATAAACAATGGAAATCCATCAATGGTTATTAGTTTCAAAAATTGGAAACATGCATTATCAACGAACGCTAAAGACCATCAGTGACCTTCAAAGAGTGGCCATTCCTTGGGAAGCATAAGTGTGACAGTAACACGTCTCCAGGCCTCCAGGTGACAGAGTTCTCCGTATCACAATTCTTTCATACCTAGACGTGCTCTTAAGTGTTAATCTTATTTATCAATCCTAATGTTTGAGTCCATTACTTTTGCTGAAGCCCTGCAAGGTGCTTTGGGTTTTAAGGCTCACACTGGATTTTTCTCCAAAAGTAAGCTAAAGGAGTAACTGCGCAGAGGGAGGGGACGCAAAGCTCAAGCCGATGTCTCAGCGGCACGTTCCTTCAGAGGTGTCTTTGCCAGGACCCTGATGCAGATGCTTCCCGGGGGTGGGAAGTCTCCGATAGCCCCTGTGGGAAACAGGGTGTTTTTAGCACGGAGGGCTCAGCTTAGGGGAGCCTGCGGCCTCTGAAACCTTCTCGCTGTCAATGGGGGTTGCTCCTAGCAACAGTTTCCAGAGGAAGGGAAGGGATGGGCACGTGGGAGGGGGCGTGAGAAACACAGGAGTGGAGGCACTTCGCTCACCTGGAGACAGACTCAGTGCATCTTCAAAACACTATGTGTGTCTGAAAGAAAGACTGTGAAGGGTCATAAAAAGAAGCAAATAATCTCACTGATGTTTTCATTTTATCTTCTCTAAAAAACAGAAACAGGGTATCAGAATAGCTGTGTTTAAGAATCTGCGTCTGAGCTCTAATCACACCCTGGGTTGTGCTCTCAGCTCTCCAGGTGCATTTCAGCAGGTGGATGGTTTCCTGTTTCCAGGTGGTCTGCTGTCCCAGTGTTGTCTAATAGCTATGGTTGTGGTGATGAAATCGCAGGACAGAGATGCAGGTTAACTACTTCTCCCGTGTATTAACACACACTGACATGTGCTCTGTAGCATCTTCACGTCAGGAACAGGCAGGCATGTGGTCAGATGTTGTAACACTGTCTGCCCACATAGCGCTTTAGATTTAAGAAAAACATTTGCATGTTTTTGATCTGCTTATAACCCTGAGGAGGAGCTTTATTGCTGTCTAGTTACAGCCAACCTCTGGCTCTTATTGTAAATTCAAAACAAGTCCCAGGAGATCCTAAAACCCCGGGCCCTGCACACATGCAGACAGAAAAAACTCTAACTTATTTTATTTTATTAATATCAACACGTTCATTTCTAAAAGGCCGTAATATATTTTACAGAGTGATCTTACCATCAACACAGAAGAAGATACTCTTTAAACTAAGTTGTTTGGTCTGTGTGTTTTGGTTTAAATTATTTTTTATATTACTTGCCATTAATTAACACTGTAAGTATACTTTAAAATCTACCTAAAATACACATTTATTAAAAGGGTTCTATGAAATGTTTCATCTTCGGTGATTTTATCCCTAAACATTTCCTAAATTTTAAGATACGTTTCAATTGGAATACTAAGTTAAATGAAAAAAAGGGGGGAAAATACTCTTTTTCGCCATTACTTGAATCAAAACATACAAGCTTTCTCATCTGTTTGGGTTTTGAAATGTATTCATAAATAATACACATTTCATTAATTAAAAGGAGATAACACAACAAATAAGACACACTTCCATTGATAGAAGCTCTTTTCCATTGAGGAAAAGCAGATCATTTAACTTTTTAAACATTTTGTAAATAGTTTTGGTACGTCTTTGTTTATTGTTGAACCATCACCAATAAGAGAAATAATTTTCTCTTAATAATTCTATTCAAAAACTGTTTCTGTAGGAAACTTAAATTAGCAGTGAGAGAAATGACTAAGAGACTTTGGTGATTTTCTTCTGCGTTCAGACCTACACAGATTAGTTTCATTGTGATTAACTTGGAGTAGTTGAATAATGAAAAAAAGTGAGAGGGAAAATTGTGTCAAGGTGTCCATATTATCTTAACGATTTATTCACGATAAATTAACCCATTAGAAATCACTCCCACTTTACAGAGTAGAAACTCAGGTGTCCCATATAACTCATCTCTTGTCGCAGTCCGAAGCAGTCACATCAAATGTTTAAAATTTACTGTTCTAAATATAATTAAAAGTATAATCAAAGGCAGAAATAAATATAATTTTATTAGCATCGTGTATAATTTCGCAATGTTTTTGTAATATTACATTGAAAAGGTGAGGTCTTACACTTTAGTTGAAAACTTGGGATCCTGCGGTTGAATCCACAAGGCACCTGCCCTGAGTTAAGTGAGGTGTGTGGGCAATTCAGTCATAGACTGAATGGATGGTCTATGGACTGTGGATGAGGAGTGAAAGGCACGTAGGGTATGAACTGTCCCTATGTCAGGGGTCCCTCCTTCCCTCACCAAGGGCAGGTCAGCAGGAGCCAGACCATGGCTTCTCCACCTTCTCCAGGTAAAGAAAACTTCCAGGTTCAGTGCTTCTCAAGTTGGCAGCTACCTCAGCTTGACTGCCCTAGGATCAGGTTAACAGACTTCATCTCTTTGACTCTTGGTCTCCTTAGAGTTAAATAGGATTTATCTATCCATCTATGGCTATCTATCAATCACCTACCAATCTCTTCTATCTCATCTGTATATCAACATATATATATTATACATAATTATGTTTTAAATTATAGGGTGATGTTAAAATGTTGCTTTCCTCTTCTGTTTGTGTCCTGTATTAAATTTGGTCACATCTCAGTAGGATTGCTTTGTTGTTGTTGTTGTTTTCTTTCATGAGCTTGTATATCCAGGGTTAGAAACTATCCTATTGAAGTTGGATTCATTTTGTTAAGGAAAACTTTTACTGGTGCGTTGTTCCTTAGCACAATGCCCAGCCAGTGAAGTCCGGACAGAATCTTCTGGGGTCATCCTTAGTCCAGGGTATCCAGGCAACTATTTTAACTCCCAGACGTGCTCGTGGAGCATCAGAGTGGAACCAAACTACAACATCACGATCTTCGTGGACATTTTCCAAAGTGAAAAGCAGTTTGATGCACTGGAAGTATTTGATGGTAAGTCTCTTTAAACTTTGTTCACATACCAGTGACCTATGCATAATGTATTAAGGATGCCACTATAATGTTTCTATAATGCAAGAACTTGAATATTTTCTTGAAGTAAATTACGTCTCCCCCAAACAGAAAATGAATTATTCTTGGGCTTGTGTGGTCTCAGAGATCAAGCGGTAAGTAAAACATTTCCATGCCGTTCCTAATGTTGCAACTTTTAAACCATTAGGATGCTGGTGGCACACCCTGAAAATGTACTGAATTAACTTTAATCATTCTTTAATGTTGGGCTTTGAAGTAGATGATTTCAAAAGATCTTCCTTTCCCTTCTTCTAAGATTATATTGATTTAGAAGATATCTTAGGAAATTTAAGAGGGCTATAAGTACTTTAATCAGTCAAAATGATTATTTTACTAGAAATATATGAAAGTAATGGCTCACAGAGATTTCTGGGTGATAAATGCTATAGGAGTCTTTAATGTACAGCTTTTTTAGATTAGTAAAATAGTTTACTGAACAAATGCTAATACTGTTTTCAACATGAGTCATGCATTTTTGTACAATTCTAATGAACTTTTAATATAACAATGCTATGCTTAAACATACTATGTCGTTGAATTTGAAATGGAACTGATGTTAATAATTTTTCTTTGTACAGAAGCATTATCATAGCCCAGAATATCAGACCATGATACAATTACGGCTGTACATAATAACAGGGTTTTTACATGTTCTGATGGATTTGTCATTGAGTTCAGATAAATGACAATCAATTCAGTGAAAAAGATTACTGTAATTGATTCTTTGTGTGTATATGCCTCTTAGTGACTTGATGAATCATAATAGTCAAGTTGCTTCTATGGATAGACACTCGATGAATCAATTTATGTATTTCCAAAGATGAGCTGCTAAATTGGAAATTAAACTCATACTTATATACATAGGAACAGAGGACTGAAGGGTAATGTTTTCATTTTCCGAGGGTTTTTAAGGGTGTGTTAAAATGGACACATGCTACTGAAGGCTCTGCTCTTAGTCTTTAGGGTGGGAAGAAGTAACGCATTAGCCACGTACAAAAATGGGCTTCTTTTGTCAATGAGGAATCTGGGAAACTATCTTAAGGCCAATTAGGTGCCATAAAAAAGTACAGACAAGCAGTTAACCTCAGTGGCTGTGTGTGTGTGTGTGTGTGTGTGTGTGTGTGTGTGTGTATATGCTTACGTATTCCTATGCATGCGGTATATAGTTATATGTATTGACATAATCGCTCTAAATGTATGCCTGTTCCTTTGTTTCACCTTGGTTGAATTGAAATTTAGCAGGCAGTGCTTCTGCGTCTTCTTATTTCAGGAGCAAAATCGTTATCAATAATTTATGCCTGAAGCATTTACAATGTGATCTTCCCAAAATATAGACAGATCAAGCCCATTATAAACCATAAGCAAAAATAGATAATAGAGATAATATCAAAGCAGTTGCTGTCAAAATTACCAGAGATCTATGACTAGGTGTGTTTCACTGTCAAAGAGTTCTCTATAAAATGAAAGGTCAGAATTTTATATGAATAATTTTTCAAGCGTTGGCATTTTTGTTGAAGTAAACGTCATGTTCATTGCATCTGTTTTGTTTTGTTTTTTGAAAGACAGTGGCTCTTTTATAGCTCTTGAGTTGACCAAAAAAGGAAAAAGTTGAATATGTTGATTTTAAGCTTTAATAACCCAAGAGTTTATTGCTCTCTACGGCTCCAGTAGTGCTTATTCCTCAATTTAAAAACAAAATAGGACTTTAATCACTAGAGAACTCGATTGAGAAAAAGGTGTCAGAAGAAAGATGGTGGCCTTCACTTGTGAGGAACTTGCTAGTTTCCATCTTGGTAACAGAGACTACACATACACACTCACACACACATACACACTCACATACAATTTGTATATTGCACACTTTTGAATGTTTACACAATTGCTATCATATTATATTTATCTGTAAACAGATTTCACTTGTCAATATGCTATTTTAAAAATTACCTACACTGATACATGTTTATCTAGTTCATTAATTTTAAATGCTGTGTAGAATTTCTTTGAAAATATTTTTTAATACCTTTTTAAAACCCCAAACCACAACTTAGGATCTAAATTTTGCCATAAAAATGCTGGAATAAACATTTTGCTGTATAAATAACACTTCTGCTCATATGTTGGCATTTATAAAATATATAATTAAAACCTTCAATTGTATTGGATATTACCAAATTGCTCTCCAAAGTGATTATACTAACTTATACTTTCACTAGTATTGCATGAAAATTTCCATTCCCTGTATCCATTCAATGTTGTAAATACTAATAATAGTGAAAACTACTTTCATTTTTTAAACGACTGCTGTTTTATAGGTAACTTTTTATTCGATTTAAGTATTATGTATTAGTAGCATATATGTCTGAAGTTATTTTGGTTGGCTATTGTTTCTTTTATTATTATTTTTTAACAGGGAATGTATCTGCTGCTTTATTTATTTGGAATTCTTTGTCTCCTTTGGAAATAAATAGCTGTATATCGTATAGCTAGACTCCAATTTAATCAAAAGCTAAAGGTAGTCTGCATTTTGTAGGTGCTAATTCATATCATAACTTTTTTTTGTTTTTTCTGTTTCATTTAGGCTCTTCTGGTCAAAGTCCTCTGTTAGTGGTCTTGAGTGGAAACCATACTGAACAGTCAAATTTTACAAGCAAGAGTAATCAGTTATACCTCCGCTGGTCCACTGATCATGCAACCAGTAAAAAAGGATTCAAGATTCGTTATTCAGGTTAGTAAGTGAGGTTAAGATTTAATATAAAAGTATTTTTAATACAAAGGATCTGCATTAAAAAATTACAATATATAAAGATTTATAGTATAAACCTAATTTCTGAAGATGAATAATTAACTTCAGTAGAAATAATATGATGGGAAATTACTCTGAGTGATATCTCTAAACTACATTAGGGAAAATAAACTATCTGTTGATTACTATTAAAACTTTTTGTTGCTAAAATTATAAACTATTGAATTGCATGCCACAGAAAGCAAAGATATTTCCCCCCAAAGTAAAGTAATATAATATAAATTAGTTTTAAAATATGTTTAAAGGCTAAGGAGACAACCAGGAGGAGATAATCATATTGCATTTAATTTTTTTTAATTTAAATTTATTTATTTATTTGTTTATTTGGCTGCGTTGGGTCTTAGTTGCGGCACTCAGGGATCTTCCTTGTGGCTCGCGGGCTTCTCTAGTTGCAGCGCACGGGCTTAGTTGTCCCGCGGCATGTGCGATCTTGGATCTTACTTCCCCGACTAGGGATCAAACCCATGTCTCCTGCACTGCTAGGTGAATTCTTAACCATTGGACCACCAGGGAAGTCCCTGCATTTAATTGTATAAGTAATAATAACATCTTACTATTAACAGTATATCTTTTTATTGGTTATAATTCGTATGTCTCTTTATCTTTATGCAGACATGATATATAGATATATACACACACATATAAACATATACAAAATAAATATGTTTACATATATATTTCCTTGTCAACATTTAAATTATTTTGTTCCTTCTCCATATATTTCAATCACTTTCTGTCAGTAGTTTTTTATATTAACTAAATCAGTTAATACATTTATGAGAGAATAGATCCTGGGTATGTTTGTCAATGTGACCAGCCCAACACGTAATGTTTATACTGCCCTACAAAAGCAGTAGACAGACAATTTAAATTCCTCAGATATTTTAAAAACTAAGAAAAATATCTAACCTTTTCTCAGTGTCTCACTCAACAGTATCTGTGCTAACAATTGAGATATATTTCCCAAGGGAGATGCCCACTCTGTGCATTTCATTGACCAGTGTACCTCCCAGAGGTTGCTTATTCCAATGTCTGTAGTACATCCTCAGTGATGGGAACATCCTGAAGGAGGAACAGCGAAAGGTCTTAATAGTTTTAAGAATATTTTAGCTCTTTCTGATTGGTAGACGTCATGAAATGGTAAAAAGCATCAGGGTTTTGAAATAGCTCTTGATGTAAGGACAGGAGGCATGAAATTCACTCATGCTTCCTCTATAATGTTTAATAAAATATGCTCAGACTTTTGTTTTCCCGCCTTTGCTCAAAGTAGCCATTCAAAAAGCTTATCAACAAAGAGCTCACAGTTGAAATCGCTTCATTCGAATGGGTATTGAGAGCATTAGGGCAGTGATTGGATTTGTGTTCATCAAATTCCTTGTTCCGAAAACTAAATACTCAGACCTGTAGAATTGTTTGAATTTATTTCCAATGAGCAAAAATGGACAGTGCAGGGGAAATAATGGTGAACATAATTTATCTTGTTTTATCTGTGGCAAATTACTTAGTAGCCTGGCGATGTGATTATACCTTGAATTCTGTCTTTCAAGGGATATTTTCATTCCTTATAGAACAAGAAGATTCTCTTTGTTAAACAGTGTTGGGAAAGTAGGAAAAAGGAGAATTTTGGAGAAGGCTATAAGCTGTTGTTCTGTGAATGGACCTATCTATTTATCTCTCTGTAGATATAGATACAGATAGATCTTTGAACAGATTTTCACTTAAAATTTGATGAGTCAATGACCTCTGCTAGCAGTTCATCACCAGTAATTTCAGAGCAGTGATTCAGTGAAGATCCCTGAACTGTAATATTGTGGGCAAGGGAGCTGCGGCCCATAATATAAGCATGTGTTGTATCACAAACCTTTGTTTGCCTTACATGTGTGAAGCATTGGTCGTCAGGCGTAAGAGCAATATAATTGATCTACATGATTAACCAACAAAACAACAACAAAAAGCAAGTGCTTGACCATTGAGGTTCAAGTCAATTCAATAAACTGCTGAGTGTTGTGCAAAAAATGGCCCTTAAATGAAATAAATGAGAGTAAGTGAAATAAGCTTCAGTAATGGGAGAGTCAGAACTACAGACTGGCTGACATCCACCCAGAAACCCCAGGATGGCCAACTCTGCCCGCTGTCTTCCATCATGATTCCTACTTGAGTGTCTCCCTCCTTCGCCTGCCCTTCCAAAGCACCATGAGCAGAATGTAAGGATTGGGCCCTGGTCCTCTTAATTCTTAACATAGCCAGGAGTCGAACAGGTGGGAGCCCGTGTTCTAATCTTCCCCTTTGCTTTGCTGTGCCGTGTCTCCCCGCTCTGGGCCCCTCTGTATCTTGTTCTAGATGAGTTAGGAAGGAAGGGATATCCTGACAGCCTGGTGATAGAAGAAACACAGTCAATAGGAAAGAAAATAATTATTGGACCCCATAGAGTTAGACAGTCATCCTGCAGATTCTCTCTCTTAACAGACTGAACTGTGACAAAGCTCACAGGTGACACCCTAAGCACCGTGTGGTCCCACTGCCCCTTCAGGAGCTTTCAGACTTTATCTTATCTCTGAACTTGGAGCAGGGTCTACAGTCGGCTTGGCCTTCCTGCTTTTCATCATCATCATTATTATTATTTTAAATAACTGGCACAATAATTCTGGGTAGTTGGTAGCTGGGGTGCCTGATTATACTCATACCTTCCCTAAACTAAATATTTTGGTTCATTCAAAACTTACAACATTTAATCTCCAACAGTTGAACATGGAAAATGGTATGCCAATGGGACAAGAGTTTCATATAAGAGTTAGTGGATTTTAAGTTAATAAAAATGAGTCCATTAAAAAAATGAAATGGTACCTCATCCAGCTGAGACTGTTCTCTGAGGATGCTTCTCACAGGAACATGGTTGACAACCGAGGCCAGACACACAGACATCGCTTCTGGGCAGTGCAATGATGTGAAGGCTTCAGAAGGTTTCTGCTGAATTTATTTCTAAGGGAAGGTTCAACATTAAGCATTCAGACCTGTGTGTGTGCTTTCTATTTGGGACGCCCACAGGGAAGTGGTACATTTGAAACCTCTTCTTGCAAAAGGAACCCTGGATCTCCAGGACTTCACAGCTTGCTTTATTTTATTGTTTTACTCATCTGAAGGGAGTTCATATGATTTTATGCTGCGGTGAAACTGGTCTTGTAGGAATAAAATGAGTTTCTTTCTCTAAATGTGTAAATAAGATGCAGAGCTTTTTAGCCATTGAAATGTTACGTTCTGCGTAGGTAAGACTGTGATTTTCACAAATGACTGTCTCTAATTTTAAAAAGTCTCCCTACAAATGTGATGATTAAAGCTATTGTAAGATTTTCATTGACCTGAAGGAGTGCATTTTCTTCAAAGATTGTATTCAAATCCCGTACGTTAAAAAGAGGCTTGGGGCTTCCCTGGCCAATGCAGGGGACACAGGTTCGTGCCCCGGTCCGGGAAGATCACACATGCCGCGGAGCGGCTGGGCCCGTGAGTCATGGCCGCTGAGCCTGCACGTCCAGAGCCTGTGCTTCTCAACGGGAGAGGCCACAACAGTGAGAGGCCCGCATACCGAAAAAAAAAAAAAAAAAAGGCTTAACTGTCTATGTCATCATATAGTTCTCAAGAATTCTCAAGACCATTTAACAGCAACAAGGAAAAAAATTAATGGCCTTGTTTGCAAAATGTTATATCCTTCTATTTTCTCCATTTTAATGATAGTTTTTTCTTTTTTTTTTGGTCAGAATTCCATCATCACATTGATTAACAGTCGCAGATAATCTAAACTTCAAACTTAAGAAACTTGACCTTTGGCTCTAGATTTTTCTGGATTTTTAATTAATTTATTTTTTAGATTTTTTTTTTTAGAAGTTTCAGATCACAGTCAAATTGAGAGGAAGTTACAGAGATTTTCGCTTTACTCCTTGGCTTCCCACATGCATAGCCGTCTCCATTTTCAGCATCCTCACCAGATGGCACATTTGTTAATGAACCTACACTGACACATCGTTATCACCCAAAGTCCGTAGTTCACGTTGGGGTTCACTCTTGATGTTCTGTGGGTTTGGACAAATGTAAAATGACATGTATCCACCATCATGGATTCATGCAGAGTAGTTTCATTGCTGAAAAATCCTCTGTGCTCTACCATCCTTCCCCCACCAGCCTCTGGAAACCACTGATCTTTTCACTGTCTCCAGAGTTTTACCTTTCCCAGAATGTCGTAAAATTGGAATCAACGGTCTGTAGCCTTTTCAGGTTGGCTTCTTTCACTCAATCACATACATTGAAGGTTCTTCCATGTCTCTTCATGGGTTGATAGATCATTTCTTTCTAGCGTTGAATAAAAAGAAACATTGGATGGACCACAGTTTGTTTATTTATTCACCTACTGACAGGCGTCTTGGTTGCTTCTGAGTTTTGACAACTCTGAATAATGCTGCTATGAATATCTGTGTGCAAATGTCTGTGTGGACATAAGCTTTCAACTCCTTTGGGTAGACACAAAGGAGTGTGATTGCTGGGTCATATGATAAGAGTGTGTTTAGTTTTGCAAGAAGTTGCCAAAGTGTCCTCCGAAGTGGCTGCGCCATCCTGCATCCCCACCCGCCATGATGAGAGTCGCTGTTGCCCCACACCCTCACCAGCACTTCTGTGTCTGAGGATGCTTTGAGTACAAGTTTCCATGTTGATGCTGATCTCCCACTATTTTAACAATAGAGATATTTCATTTGTATCTCTTATCAAGGGAAATGCAACATTTATTTATTGGTTTTGTGTATGTGTGTTTGTGTGCCCATAGCACCTTACTGCAGCTTGACCCACACCCTGAAGAATGGTGGTGTTTTAAATAGGACTGCAGGAGAAGTTGGAAGTAAAGTGCATTATTTTTGCAAGCCTGGATATCGGATGATTGGCCATAGCAATGCAACCTGTAGACGAAATCCAGTTGGCATGTATCAGTGGGATTCCCTCGCTCCACTCTGCCAGGGTAAGAAATGTGTGTTTTCATCCCCAAACTTGAGTTCAATTTATTTTTCTTATTTTAATCACACTCGGAAATGTACAAGAGCTGTGATTATGGTTAAAAGGTAAGGAAAAAATGAATATGAGTTCATAAAAGTACAAATTAAACTTTCTGCTGACTGTGCAAACACTTCTGACATTTGCACTCAGCTTGATTTAGCTTTATAGCCTGAATTCGTAGAATGGTTGAACACTCACCAGATGCTGGGTAGAATTATTCTAATACTTATATTTCATTTTGAAACTTGAAAATGTGTTATCCAACTCAGATTCAAAATAATTTTTCTTGACAGTTGTATTAATTAGAAGAAAATCAATTACTAAAGCTCATTTTCCCTTTTCTTAGATTAAAAACTCATACTTTGAGCCACACATTGCATATTTCATTTTCATTAGGTCACTTAAATATAGGACTTGTTAAAGTTGGTTTCAATATTTCATGCTTTTTTTTTCATTTTATCTTTCATATGCATAAAAAAATCAAATTTTCAAATAAGGCATTTTAATTTTAATTGAAGGCTTTGAAGTCATGAAATTTTCAGTTTTCTCTTATCAAGATTTTTATGCATAATGAAATATATTGGTCTTTGAAAGCTAATTGCAATTTATGAATGAAACCTCATATTGGTTTCCTTGTTTCTCTTTTTCCATTAGATATTAGATTTTCTGGTATTGCTCTATGAGACAATAATAGATATTTATCACAATTATTGTATGTGTCTTTAACTGCAAGAAGTTAATCAGACACCAGCCTGTATCATTTATGTTGTACCTCCAGATATTCTTCTTTAATGTAAGATAAACATCAAGATCTAATTGGCTTGTTTCATTAGGATTGATGGGTTTTTTAAGAAGAGTACTTTTTCTTTCAAAAGAAGAAATGCTTCTCATTTTCTTTAAATGTTCTGTTACTCTCTGCCTATGACATAGAATCCATTGCTCAGAGAGCAGCCCCGTGGGCTGCATGTCCTTGGCATTGTGGACTGAACAAGGAAAATGGCTGAGCCCAGGATTGGCAAGAGTTCCCAAATCTTGGCCTCTAGAGGTTGAGTCCCTAGACAGGGCCGTAAATGGAATCTGCTCTCAGGGTAGAAGCCCAAGAAGATCCTGGAAAGAGACTGTCATGTGACAAGACAGACACATGAGAAATGACAGTCCAGGCAGACGTTAGTTTATCTCCCTGACACATGAGGAGTTCTGAACATTGTTGACTCGATGGAGGGATGGCTTGCTCTTCCGCTGCATGGTTGAAAAGGAACCAGAGAATGCCTGGGATGTGTCTTGTTGATAAGTTTCCACTTCCCTCTCCTTTCCCCATTTTCTCTCTCAGCATAACTATTTGATGCTGAATTAAATGACTCAGAAATAGAAATAGAGCTCTAAAAACCAGATCCTTCTGGAATCTTTGCAGTTTCAGCTGAAGGATTTGAGTGAACTTGGTCACTGTATCTCTTCTCTGTGTTGCACGTAACCCCAAAGCAATGCCATCAGGGACGTGGAATGTTAGAGTCACACACCACGTTCTAGGTGGGAAATTGGAATATAAATGCCCGATGTGATTGTGTTCTCAAATTATAAAATATTTCAGAAGCATCATCTTCCCACTATAAGTCCACAGTCTTCTGCACTTTCTGTTAACCATTCTGATAACTGGGGAGTCAATATGATCTTGGTTTTTTTTTTGTTGTTGTTGTTTCATAAACTATGACCTGTAAAACATGGAGGGCCCTTAAAAATAATCTAGTTTAATTTGCTTATTTTTATGTTTTTTAAACTGAGGCACATAAAAGTTAAGTGACTTATTAATAATCATAAAAATGTTGGTCTAGAATCCAGACCTTCTGCCTGCCTCTTCAGCATTTGAATCAAAATGTGTCTGGCCAAAAGAAATTCTACTTAAAACAAAATTTTGCAGACACCAGTTCTAAGTAATCTATATTTTAGGTGTTTAAATTCATTTACTGTGGAAGAGTTTCTTTAGTCTTCTCTTAGTTCTTTCCAATTTGTGTAAAATAGCATTTTGATTACAATAATGTATAAAATATTTTCATCATATGTGAGGCTTTAATGTTTAAAAATAAAAAAACATGGTGAAAAATAGGCTTTTTAAAACCATTTAAATTATTTGGTACAGCTATACAAGCATTTTCATCATTTTAAAAATAAATCTTTTAAAATAAATAGTAAAAATGTTTACTCCAATAGGTGAAGGCCATTGAGAAAACATCGTAAAATTTTAAACAGAATAGGCTTATATAACATATATATTGGCAATTTATACCTTAACAGTGTTTTACTTACAATTAAAGAGCCTTAGAGCTGATTGAACTGAATTTAATACAGTTCATAATATAAATGTGTAATTGTTATGGTATTTAATAAAGGGAAACTTGATTTGTTTAGCATTAATCATTCACTTTCCTTTTGTTACTTATAGAACACAGAAGTTTTCCATAATGTAAATACTCATCTAACTTACAGAAAAACATTGGCCTCCTTCAATATAGTCAGAATGAGCCTTTGTGGATTTTTAATTCCCTCCTTGTACCAACCATCTAAATTGTGTTTAGATTAATTTTTTTTTCAGTTTTTAGATAATTGAAGATAATTTTTTCAAAGTAGTTTTTGGGTCCAGGGAGAGTTAATAGATATAGATGGATGATCAGCATCTATGTGGTCCTGAATTGCTGGCAGTTCACGATGGTAGGGTATGAAATTAAAGAGTGGGTGAACTCTTTCTTTAAAATTCTTGGAATTCTATAAGGGAAAAAGACTTTGCCAAAGCATCCTCTAAATGCATACCATCTCACTATTCCCTCTCAAGACAGCTCAAACTCTTTTATTTTCTTGCCCAAGATATATTCACATTAGATATAAAATTGGAAAATGAGGATTTCCCTGTAGCACATTTATGAGGATAAAGGTACAAGCTTTACCTCTGAAACCTATAGACCTCAAGCACACTGTTCCAAAAATTAAAGTAGATGTAGGGTCCACGTTTATAGAGAGGGTATACTCTGTACAAGTTTTTGACATTTTGTTTATATATACATGTTCTTACAGAGGCAAAGTGACATTAATCATATGTCTGTGTTTGTAGATTACAGTTGTAGTTGTAGGTTTAAAACTTAATGCAAGCATTAAAGATGATACAGCTATTTTCATGATTTTTATTTCAATTCAAACTTACCTCTGAATTAGGCACTGCAGGTACCAAGACACACTCCCAACTCTTAAAGTTCTGATGGTCCGTTAGGAGAGATGGCCTCATGAATGAGTAACTACAATTCAGTATGACATTAAGAAAGAGAAGATATACACTGAATAGAGATGGAGCAGAAGGTATTTTTTCAGGATGTTTTTCCCATCATGGGACAGCTGAGTTAGGATTTGAAGGGGTAGCACCGATGGAAATGCGGTTGGAGCAGCAAGTAGGGGCCATTGTGGAAGACCTCAACTGAGTTTACATAGCTTTTACTCTCTCTCCTGTGGTTGACTACAGTCTATTAAAGGGCAAAAAAGACACAGTCACATCTGCATTTTGGAAATATCTTTTAGTAGTGTGGTAGATGATTGGACAGAATCCTGTCTAAATTACAGGGGTGCTTAGAAATTTTAGAAATATGCATTGGAGCCATGATGAAGACCTTGATAAATACAGTGAAAATAGGTTTCAAAGAAAACAGGTGTTGAAAATATTTAGAAAACAGAATCAGCAGGCCCTTGTGATGGAATGTAAAGGGTCAGGAAGAGAGAAAAATACGGAATGACAAATAGTTTTCTGGTTTTGATGGCTGGGAATATTGAGGCACCACTCAGTGAAATTAGGACAAGTGAGAAAAAGCAGGCTAACGAAATCAGTGTTGAGGTGCGGCCTTCCATTACCTGTGCTCAGAGAAGATACAGTTTCTAAAAGTATCAGTAAGGAGGCAGTAGTTTAAGTTAGTTCAGGATACCGAGTGCATCCTTATTTGTTTTTCATGAGAGGACGTTTGACTTTGTAGGTTCCATAAGGAGCAAATCAAATGAAAAATATTATAATTAAAAAATTATCTGCTGCAATAAATTTCAAACTAAATAGCTCCACCAGAAAACAGGTAGCATCTGACGCCCTTTGAGAGAAGATCACATTGGGTCAACAGCAACTATAAATCCTGCAACCCATCTAATTACTGATGCAAGAGTAATGGTGCAATAGTTTGAGACTCTTACCAGAATCAAAGGTTTGATCTTATAGTTATTTTAATTATTTTAGTTGAAGATAGGGGACTTGAAAACTGGAAACAAACAAATAAATAAATGGACAAATACCCCTTTGTGGCATTGGGAGCCTACTATTTAATATTTATTTAATATATTTATACATTTTATATATTTAATATTACAATATACTATTTAATATTTCAGTTATCCTTCTGGAGTGGGTATAGTATTTCTCAGTGATTTGAACAGCATTCCTTTTATGCTGACAGAGGAACAGAAACAACTTACACATTTTCTAACTGCACTAGGATGTTAGTTTATTTTTTTTAAAAAAATTGTGCAAAATAATACTTTGAAATGTTTACTAAAAATGCGACACTTGCCTTTTAGTAAATGAGTGAGGTGGAAAGCTGAGGGGTGGGGTCAGGCCCTTTGGGGCCCCCAGTGCTGGTCATGTGACCACGAATGTGCTGCCCTAGGCCCCAGCAGAACATGTGTCAGGGCAGTGTTTGAATGAAAAAAAAAGAAGTGTAAATTAATGACAGGTATTTGAGAATGATTTTTTTTTCCTTTTTCTTATTTATTTATTTATTTATTTTTGGCTGCACTGGGTCTTTGTTGCAGTGTGTGGTGGCTTCTCTTGTTGCGGAGGACGGGCTCTAGGAGCGCGGGCTTCAGTAGTTGTGGCTCGCGGGCTCTAGAGTGCAGGCTCAGTAGTTGTGCTGCAGGAGCTTAGTTGCTCCACGGCATGTGGGATCTCCCCGGACCAGGGATCAAACCTGTGTCCCCTGCATTGGCAGGCAGATTCTTAACCATTGCACCACCAGGGAAGTTCTGATTTTTTTTTTTCCATTGAAGTTCTGACTTTTTTGTTTTTTCCATTGAAGATGGCTTATCTTGTGCCCTAATCTGCTTTGTTTTCTCATTTTCACTGACTTTCTGCTGGTGACATCTTAGAAGCACAGAATTTGAGAGAAAAATAGTCATGTGATGGGCAGGGCGTGCTAATCTCCCTAAACCTGGTTCCTGCCATGTAAAACAGGATCTTTGATGCCAAGCTCTGAGAATTGTTGAGAGGGTTCAAGCACTCAGACAGTCCCGGGCGGGACTCAGCAGCAAACAGGACCCTTCACTGCCCATCACCTGTGAGGAAGGACACACAGCAGGCCAGATGTGTTGCATCGTTTCAGAGAACTTCAGCTTTTCTCCCTTTCCTTGACGTTTGAAATGACTTTTCTCAGAAAACCTGTACTGGCTTTTATCCTTCTCGATAAACCAGGCATATCTTTTGCCCTTCAGGCTTCATTTCCTGCCTTCAACCAAGAAACTCTGCCCAGCAGCTGTTTCCCTTATCAATACACTAATCTTATTCATCTTGGAGGGAAGCCAAAATTAGAATTGAAATTTTCTGTATTATCTCAAAGATCCAGTTAAAGTGGTACCTTACAGGGCTTGGCTTTCAAGTTTCCTGTGTCACAGAGAGAGCAGTTCCCATGTAGCTCTTTATCTCAGAGCCGTGATTTTCAGAGCACTTGGTGAGTCGGAGCTCTGGCTTGGACTTGATCTTGTGTGTTGTTTATGCTTTGCTTACATTTTGCAGGCAATGAAGCATAGGGAAAACCATCATTCTCACAAATGACATGGTTAAGCCTCTGTTCATAAAGTCTGAACTTTAAGACGGAAAGATATAGACGCCTGCACTCTGCTGATATGTGTTAATATTTGCTAGTGTAAAGGGTATGGATAGGGCAGGAGATGGGTGACTGGGCGGGGAGGTGCATGTAGGTCTGCCGTGAGCCCGGGACTGAGCTGGGGATGCGTCCTCTTATCTCTTTAATCCTGTGGACACTGGTGCTCAGAGGCGACGTTACTCAAGAAACACACGACTAAACACCAGGGGTGGGATTTGAACCCATGTCCTTCAGATTCCAAAATCTACATTATTTCTACTATACCGTGAGTATTCCCTCTGTGAACATTATTTCTATCCACTGAAAGGGCATCTTTCAGAAGAAAATTGTTCTTTTTTTAACTTAAAAAAATAGCAACATTATCAAAAGTTCAGAGGATATGTTTGGTGTTCTGGTATAAAACTTGAGTTATTTTGTAAATCTCAAAAACTTTTACCTATGGGCATAAAATGCATAAGAAGTTATGACTTTTGTCTTGATTTTTTTATACGTATTTATTTGCTTCTATGAAATATTCAAGCTTCTATGTGACATGATAATAGTGCAGTGTTTTTAGAAATTTAAAAATAATGTTTTTAAAATCATTTTAAAGCAAAACAAATCACATGTTATGATATATATGAAAATATGTATGTATATGAATATGTATATATATACATGTGAGAATACAGGTTATAGTCATTATGTCAACTATATTCTAATATATTAGGTTATGAATCCACATAGTTCATAAAGCCAAAAATTTGCCAAATCCCACTAAGTATATTGTAAACTGAGGTTTATTCCATTCGCTCATGATCTTCTTATGGGATTTGAGTTGAGTGATTAGATCTTGGGCATTTCACAGTCAGAATCTCCCAATTTAGGCAAGGATCCCTCCCATTCCCAGTATTTACTGGAGCCATGACCCTGGACAGGCAACACAATTCACTGAGGTTTAGCTTCTTCTGTGAGCAGGGATAAGAATACTCCCCCACCTGGCATGTTTGAAGGGTTAAATGAAACAGTTGACATGAAATCTTTACGCTGGAGCCAGGTACTAACAGGCACCCCTAAAAAAGGAACCTTACAGGATAGAAACATAATTTCATCAGTGAGTGTCTTCAGGAAGTACTTGTTGACGTGCTTTCAAGCAGAGATTTTACAAATGTCTAGTTAACATCAATAATATTTAAGTAACTGAGCTGGGAATAGGTTTCTCTGATTTCTCACAATACTCAAAATGAGACATCGGAGCGCTTTGTCTGTATGTGGATTGCCAATCGCCTTTTAATTGCTCCTCATCAAGTCCCCGAGCTTCTCTGTCTCTGGAGGACTGAGGTGCCCCTACCCCGGGTCCTGAGCACCCTCTTGTGCGTGCTGTGACCTCGCCACTGCCTTTTGTCCTGTGTGTCTGTAGATTGCTTCTCCTGGACCAGTGGTTCTTCAGAGTTCACAAGAACCATCTGGCCCCCCAAATCTGACTCAGTGGGTCCCAAGGAGCTGGAATCTGCAATCGTACAAGCATCCTAGGTAAACTTGGCGCACATGTCTAAGGAACACATGTTAACGATCCCCATTCTTAAAGAGAGGGATTTTGTCTAAATGTGAATCCCAGCATTTTGCACAGTGCCTGGACCATACTTGGCATCGATGTGAACTTATGAATAAGTGCGTATGGCTCCACTCTCTCATCAATCGCCTTCCTCAGTAAGGCTTCTAACATAAATGGTATTATTGGGAAGAAACACAGCTTGAAATTGGGCCAGTGGTGATGTCATCTTCAACTTTCAAATACAGTAATAACCACACTAAGGGAATAGCCTCCAGAAGAACAGCCCTGTGCACAAGGCATACAGCCTGGAGAGCCCTGTGATTAGGTGTGTGACACCAGGCAGAGCGCACCTCAGGCGTGTCTGACTGCTACAGGTGTCAGGGCTGAATTGTGTCCCCCTCAAAAGAGATATGTTGGCGTCCTAATCCCCAGGACCTCAAAATGTGACTGTATTTGGATAAAGGGTCTTTACAGAGGTGACCAAGTGAAAATGAGGTCATTAGGGTGGGCCCCACTCCAACATGACTGCTGTCATGATAAGAGAGGGAAATTGGGACCCAGAGGGCAGACCTTGTGAAGACACAGGTTGAAGACAGCCATCTACACGCCAAGGAGGAAGGAGCAGTCTTCCTCAAGCCCCTCAGAAGGAACTAATCCTGCTGACACCCTGATCTCCAACTGCTGGCCCCCAGAACTGTGTGATCACACATTTCTGTTGTTCAAGCCCCAGGTATGTGGTCTCTGCTGTGGCAGCCCAAATGGACCAGCACGTGTGATCCGCTCTCTGCCCCGTGAAATCCCTACCCCTCTCCTCTCCACCTCAGCAGCAAGAACCGCATCAACTCCAGCAGCAGTGTTTGGATCTCGGGGCAAGACATTTTGCAAATTGTGAAAAAATGGAGAAATTAGTGACAGAAGGTCATGAGATTTTCTTTCTGGACATATATAGGGGAAAACGGAAGTCACAAAATATTTACATTATTTATTACAGTGAAATTGCCTAGTTTCCTTAGTTCCATCATCATTCTTAACAACCTTTCATAGTTGCATCACATGTTTATTGCTTGCCTATTTTCTGTGTTATTTTTTTTTTTTTTAGTAAAATGCAGCCAAAATTTCAGGTCAGCAGTTTTGAGAATTTATTAGACCCACAGAGTTCATTTCATTAAAAACATATTTAATGGTCCACACTCTACCAGGCACCTTGCTCTCCTCTGCGGCTCCGCTGTTCCACTCATGAAAGTCGGACGACAGTGGATTGATGCTGTGCGCACTGTCCCACTAACTTGAGCTGAGCACTGGCAACCGTTTCCAAGGGTCTTTATTGTCCTTACTTTGCAGGCGGCGAAGCTAAGGCTGAAACAGGTTAAGGGAACTGTCCCTGATCAGAGCAGCATGTGCAATGATTTGATGAGTTTCCAGAGCAGGATCCTGTCCCGTCATCCCACCTACCAAGTTAGATGAAATATGCCCCAGGATTCCAGATCCCATGAAAACCCGCCATAAACAAAGTGTTCTGATCCTCTGGCGAGTTCTCATGACACCAGACTGAAGGTGCATTAGGGTCCCATCCCCACAGGAGGGTGATCTCTGTGGGGCAGTGACCAGAGGTAACTGGGTCAGAGCTGGCATGTAACACACAGAAGCGTCACTGCTTTCCTTCAGCTTCTGTCCCCAGGGTCTTGCTTTTTATTGAATGGAACTTTGTTTTATTTCTTTGTTCCTAAGAAGTGGCCCTTTTCTTTTTAAACGTTCACACCTGTGCCTTCCTGTGACTCTCCAAAGCAGAGGGGTGGGCGTCAGCTGCTTCCTACAGCCTTGCGGAAGCAATGGATTTGCCCCTAAGGAAACGGTCAAGCGGCAGCATTTGCCAAGTCAGAGCCTCTCTTTGTCTTTAGTCATTTGTCTGCCCATGTACTGGGTCCCTTCCTTTCCAGAGCTCTTCTGTTTGCTTCAAATGATTAAGTGTTTTTTGGGTTTTTTTCCTTCCTTGGGCTACGATGTACTAAATATTTTCAAGAGGTTTAGAGCAGCTAAAGATGCTTCTCAGCCAAACCCTGTTTTTCTTCATTTTCCATTTCAGAACTGCCTGTGTTTTTAAGTTGCCCATCTGTTTGAGTTAATGTCTGTACATACAAGCCATTACTTCCCTCTGTCTGCCCTCGTTTTTAGAAGTGTTCACCTTTATCCCTCAAGACAAATGGGTGGATATTTCTTATGCTAGTAAATGCTCTTTCTAAAGTGTCTGACTTCACACCTGTCCCCATAAAACAAATAAAAACAGTGTGACCTGTTAAGTCCCACAGACCTAGAGGTGATTCCAGCCCTTTACCACCTCTCTTATTATGATTTTCTAACTCAGCCTTCAGCCCAGTATTAATGGTGTTTTGGATGCTGGCTGAGCATCACGTGAGATGTTGCTTAGTGTTTGGGAAATCAGAGAAGACAAGGGAAATAAAACACAAACAAAAAAAAGGGTCCAGAAATATCATTAATTCTCAAATTCAACGTGGCCTTTATATTTTCAGATTTACACCTCGAAAATGTATTCTGACCTATTTATTTATTGCCGGTGGTTGGACATTGAAAATAAAAAAGATAGGAATACACTGAAATAGAGCAGATGGCACCTTGGCGACAGTACAGGACAGTAGCTGAGATACCCGCTTTGGCATCAGATACCCTAAGAGATGCCCTCCGACACAGCTGTTTACTAGTTATAAGAATTGGGGCAATTTGCAGGACATTCCTAATGCTCATTTTCCTTAGTTGTCATATCAGTCAGGGCTCTCTAGAGAAGCAGCAACGGTAGGGTGTGCGCAGATGTGCACAAGGGGAGGCTTACTGTAGGAGCTGGTCCCCATGGTGACGGAGCAGAGAAGCCCAGGTCCCCTACTGCTGCTGACGGAGCAGAGAAGCCCAGTGACTTGCAGTCTGCAGGCTGGAGGCCCAGGCCGCCAGTGGTGTGATTCAGTCCAAGTACCAGGGAATCCAGTGGGAGGGGCAGCAGGGAAAGTGCCGGGAGCCCCGATGTAAGAGTGGGACAAGCTGGGCGTCCCAGCTCAAGCAGAGGGAGGGAATTCCGCCTTCTTCTGCCTCCTGGTTGTACTGAGGCCTCAGGATTGGATGACGCCCACCCGAATGGGGGCGGGTGCTCTTCACTCCTCTGAGAAGCAAATGCTAATCTAGTCTGCATACATCCTCACAGACACACCCCGGGAATAATGTTTTACCAGCTCCTAGGCACCCTTTAGCCCAGTAAAGCTGACAAGTAATATTAACCATCAGAGTAGTAATAAAAAATAATTTAATTTACTTATTGGGGGTATTTTTGAGATTAAATGAGGTCATACAAGTAAAAGAACTTGTCACAATGGCAGGAATTGTGTATTTGACCAAGGAATGCTAGGTGTTCTACTGATAAAGGTGATAATGTTTGCAGGTGAGCGATTTCTCGGTGACTTCATCTGAGCCCACCTCCTCCTGGTGTGGTTGCTTCTCTGACTCCGGTGCTCGGTGCTGATTCTCCTGAGCCTGGAACCTGGTGTGGTTCTTTGAGGAGGCACTGGGGCACCAGGCACAGCCAGCATCGCCCTCCAAGTCCCCCCACTTTTGGCCCAGAACCACCTAATTTCTCTTGATGTTGGCATGAGGGATCTGAGGGATTCACTATCAAATGTTTCCTCTGTATTTGTGATAGAAGGGAAAACATTCCTTCATAGTGTTTAGTTTTTAGTTGACCCTAATCTAGAGAATTGAAGAAGCTTCCCTTTATATTAAATCTGAAGGAAAGTTATTTTTTTTTCATAGTGAAAGAGAGCTCGAGTCCTGATAACGTGCCCGATGTTTTGCTGTGTGGCTTATACTGTACATTCTGCCACATTAGCCTGTAAGGAACTTTGATGTTTCTCCTTTTACAGATGAGGAATCAAAGCTCAGATAAGTCAGGTAAATTTCCAAGTCGTAAACAGACAGATACCAAACTCAGACTCTCCTAAGTCTGAATCCATGTTCTTTCAACTCTCAGCCTTGTTTCCTATAGCGTTTTAAGTTGAGATTGATTTGAAATCATGGCACAAGCTTTCATTCCACATCCACGTGTGCACAGTGATAATGTTTCCACACCAGTGCTCACCTTTGGGTGATGGGCATGAAGCAAAGACGTGGACCAGGCTACGCAGGACGTTTAGATTTGCTTTGTGTCCTGAAAACATGCCTGGAAACCTAACAATGCTCAACATGGCCTCAAAAGGCTCCCTGGACTTGTTCCCTGAAATAAACGTTCATGGGGGCTTCCATGCTCTCCTTGTGATGATCACATTATGTTACATGATTCCAACACGCTGAAAATGGTGATGAAGTTTTGTTTAGAAGATGGTGGCGGAGATGACTTGTTCTTTGCAATGCAGACATTTTTGAGCCTAATTTTATCCCCTGTTAAATATTGTTTTAAATGTGAACTTATTTATTCATTTTGTATATCACCTATATTATTACTAAAAAGAAACTGGTAGTTTCTACAGAACAAGTTGATGGGATTAGATAACTCTTTGCTAATCAAACTCAAAATGCTTGTAAACCATCTTGCACTATTCATGCCTGAAGCAAGTGTAACTCATTAGCTGAGGGCGTGGTCTCTTCTGACCCATTAACAAAGATATGCAAGGCTCATTGATTAAATCCAACAGTGTTCCTGGCTTTTGTCCCCTGGGAGGTGCTTATTACAAGACACACTCTTGAGCCGTATTATATTCAAATGCCACTTTTACCGAGGTCCTCGTTAGGCCGATCATGAAAATGTCACCTTGGGTCTGCTTGAGTGATTAATGGAATGTCTGCTGTTTAAAGATGGCGGCCTAATAATAACTCCGTTTTACTCATGGGATCTCAGATGGTTCAGAACTGGACCCCATTACAAGGTTAGACACCATTAACAGCCATGCAAACGTTTATCTATGTTTTAAAATGTTTGTTAAGCAAAATAATTCTATGTTGACTTTCAAAAGTAAAATAATGGCCTGCTGGGAGTCAGAGAACATGCTTGCTGCTATACCGCGCTTAGATAATACCACACAAATTCAGAAAACTTGTAAGAGGGAGCTAGATCTTCCTGTGTACTTTCACTTGCCATACTCATTTTGTGATGGTTTAGAAATCACGCTGTACAGCAATGTGGAGGGAAGGGAATGGAGGATAGGAAAGACATGTCTGTCTTGTGTGTGCTGAGGGAGACTTTGGGTAGAATCATGAACATTTAGAGATAAGGCTGTAGAGATGACGTAGTTCAGCTTCTTCATCTTACACGTGAAAATGGTTAAGCCAAGATGATAACTGTTAAAATATTTGCGGAATTTAATGGACTTCAGAGCAGGAATTCGTGGCCATGAGAACCACTGGTGTCAGTGTTCACACGGATGACTCCAGGTTTGCATCTGCAGGGAGCCTTTCAGTATAACACAGATGCCACCTCAGGTTTAATCTCTTACGGAATCTCTTTTATGCGTAAGAAAAGCGTGACTTGGCCAGTTATGCTGAATACTTATGACCGTCAGGAAGATAATGACTTTAAATGATCAATTTGCTCTATTAAATATCAACTGTGTAACTATGGTCCTGCTCAAAAGGGGGAAAAACAAAAGTATTTTGTCTGTATATCTTAAGAATATTTTTCACTATTTATGTTAGAATTAAGTTATTATCAGGAAACTCTTATTTTAGAAAAAAGAATCACTAATAATTAAATCATAAACCATCAAATATTTCCTTATCTTCCCCTCCTTTGTGTTTATCTTTGTGGATGTCAGATTGGAAAGGACACGGACCAACATGCCAAGTGACCTGAAATCTAGTCCTGTCTTTTCCAAATTTAACAAAAGGAGTCAATTTAAAAATTCCAATTAAAAGTTGTATTAGCAAACCAACTGGTTGTGTTGAAGACTCATGGGCTCTTTTTCAAAAAGAGATGAGAGGCATTTATCTGCCTTTTCAGCTTCACGTTCCACTCACTCCCAGGGGACCTTCATGTTGCTTAACTTAGAGTTTAGCTCCATTATATGTAAAATGAGAGTAGTATTGTTTTGCCTTCCCCAAATTATGTAATAATTTTATAATTCAAACTAAATAATAGGAAAGGAAACAAATAGACGATATTATTTGAATTGTTTACTCTAAATAAAACTTTTAAAGTGGAACCTTAACATGTGAGCTCGTGAAGACATTTCCGGGAAGAAATAAATTCCCCAAATGTCTAAGGACACAAATTCTGTTTTCTTTCAGTGAGCCTAACTCTATAATGTGCTGATATATATATATATATATATATATATATATATATATATTTATGTTGGGTGTAGGAGTTTATTAATTAATTTATTTATTTTTGCTGTGTTGGGTCTTTGTTTCTGTGCGAGGGCTTTCTCTAGTTGTGGCAAGCGGGGGCCACTCTTCATCGCAGTGCGCGGGCCTCTCACTGCCGCGGCCTTTCTTGTTGCAGAGCACAGGCTCCAGACGCGCAGGCTCAGTAGTTGTGGCTCACGGGTCTAGTTGCTCCGCGGCATGTGGGATCTTCCCAGACCAGGGCTCGAACCCGTGTCCCCTGCATTGGCAGGCAGATTCTCAACCACTGCACCACCAGGGAAGCCCTGTGCTGATATATTTTAATCTTCCAACAAATTAGCTCCATGGTACATATTTTAATCAATTATGGATTAGTAATAAACAGTGACAAGTCTTTTCACAAGAAATTTTGAGTGGACGTTAGGAATGTTTTATTCCTTAAACGTTGTTAATAGATTATACAACACTTTGTTCAGTTCATGGCCTTAGCTGTGTAGTCTCGTATTGGAGCTGAACATTGGGAGATTCAGAGAGTGCGTTATGGAAGGCTGCAGTAAATACAAAAAATTCTTCTTGCTCTACCCTTACCACCCCACCCCGCCATCCTTTCCTCTGTGTCCCAGACTCACAGGACCGACGGTCTAACTAAAATACTTATTGTGCCTTCTGATCTCAAAAAGGCAACTCCTTTTTTCCCCTCTAATCTGCTCTCCTGGGGTTTATCCTGTCTCAGAAAATGGGCCCTCAGTCCAGCCAGCTGCTAATTCACTTCCCTCTCTTGCTTCCACCTGAAGTCCTACCTACAACCACCACGTCCTCTTGAACCTAGCCACTGAGTGTGTGCTGAGCCCATCCACCTCTTTATGTCCTCCTCATGGAGCACCCAAGAGGCTTTCCCTGACCACTTCTCAACTCATCCTGGGGACAGTAGTCAGGATGATCTGACCGAAACACAAATGGGCTTGTGTCAGTGCCCAGCTCATCCTTTGCAGGATGTCCTGGAGGACCCAGCGTGGAGTCCAAACTCTTCACCACTAATAACGTGTTCTCTGACCCCCTCCCAACTGTCCTTCCGACCAACCGTTTGCTACCCAGCCTTCCCCACTCCCCAGCATTTCACCTGCATTTTTTTGCCTCACCTGGCTTCATCCTCTGAAGAATGGTGCTAGTCAGGACCACTGGCCTGAGGGCTGGTGCTTCAGTAGGGAGACCTTTCCTGGGCCCTTCTGCCTTAATTTAAATAGCGATCCTTATTTTCCCCTTTGTTTCAGCACCTTGTTCTGAACCTTCGTGACACTAGTTACAGTTTTTACAATATAATTATATATTTGGGAACTTATTTGTCTCATGACTCCCTCCCTGGTTGACTATAAGGTTCAAGAGGGAAAGGACAAGGTTGGTTTAACCACCATCCTTCACACCATGCACAGCATGGGGCCTGGCACATAGTTGATCATAAAAATCTGTCAAGTGAATAAAGTAACAAATTGTACTTGTTTTTTGATTGGCAGGATGTGCAAAATATCTCTTAGATATGTCCCAAAGGGTCCCAATGAACAATATGAGATTGTTTCTGTAGAGCTGTTTGCCCAAAGTGAAAATTATCCTAAATGTTCTATAAAGGGAACTGATTCTAAAGTCCGTTTCTCCAAAAGCTCTGTCATCTCATCAGCATGCAGAATATATTGAGTAATTATTTCTACCTTATCGGTCACACTGCAGTGCAGTAATGCTCAAGGTAGATAAAGTTAAAGATGATCAAATTGGAGGGTATTTCTTCTTAGGAAGAGATGCAATGTCGTATATGCTGTGTCATGAACAAAATGACCATTTGCCATAACCTAAAACCCATCACAAAGCATGGCTGAGTTCATTTAGAACTTCAGCCAAATTAAGTTTGCTTTATAATTGTGTAGATATAACTCTCTGAATATATGGCTGAATAATTATGTGTTATTAGAGCATGCATACAAGTTTACTTTCCTGATATGTAGGAAAACATGTAGAAACTGCAGGATAATTCTTCACCTAAACATAGCTCTTTTATAAGTAGCTATATTAATGGTTCTAAAGAAAGACTTATTTAAAATACAGTCCTACAAATTTCACAGGATCTATATATTTTATCATGAGCAAGTTAACTCTCTTTCCTCAGTATCATGCTGTTGATTTTCTTGCTAAATCATAGTAAATAAATCCTTTTTTTTTCTCCCATTGGGTACTTTCCAAAAGACAATATCAATAATGTTTTTTCTTGAACATGATTGAATGGAATCAAAAGATTCTAAGCTTGGAAAGTACTTCAAAAGCTTTCTACCCCAACGAGCTGCAGTTGTAGATAGTATATTGGTTGTGATACATTCATATTAGGATTTGAATTTGGTTCCACCATTTATTAATTATGTGAACTTAGGCAAATTCTTTGAGTCATACTTTCCTTTTTCTGCAATAATCTTATCTGACTGGAGAACCAAGAAGATTAACTGAGAAAATGCATGTAGATTGTGTTAGACACAATACCAAACACAATTTCATAGACATGATTATGAGAAAAATAGTCAATTTTTGCTTTACATAGTGTATGTCAAGTAGGATTAGATCTTGCTTCTCAGTTTACATGAAATTGAAGGGGTTGGAAAATGATCACATGTGGAATGGAATCAATGTGCTTGCAATCAATAATTTGGAAGATGTCCTTTTTGCTTACCTTTGTCTCATTAGAAACCATTCTGAAATTTGGGTTAATTTTAATTTAAATGCATCAAAGATGGCATTTCTTAAAAATAACTACATAGAATTTCAGATAGAGTTCCAGACCATAAATTTTAGATTTATAATTTTCATCAAAATAATATGGTCAATTAAAATATTCAAAATTAAAATATAATATTTAAACTTAATAAGCTTAAGGTGAAAGGTTTCCTTACCCTTTGTTGTTCAAATTATGACCTAAGTAAATCAAAATTTACTTAAAACAAATCTAAGTAAATACTGAAATTGTGTCATGATAATTTTTTAAAAACTTTAAACTTTTATGATACAATTTTTTCCATTTCCTAGAAATAAAGTATTTATTAAGCACTATGATATTTAAGACAGTGGGAAGGGTGAAAAGATTTATGACATGTTCTGTCCTATAAGGATTTTATACCATTAGTGACGTGGGCACCACTCAGGTAAGATGTGCACATATAAGTGGAATAGATGGCAAATGTTCATCTATTACAGGGTACATGGTGACAAATTCTAAAATTCTTTGCTATGGCAGACATTACCAATCTATCACAGAACCCTTTCTTGTTCAGCCTCAGAATCATTTCTTAAAGGAGGTTCTGACTTTCACGTCTATGAACATGGAATAGATATACTTTTCTCTATTTCACCTCCTAAGTACAACAAATATCCCTGGACATCATATAAAATATATATATGAAAACTCTGAAAGGTGGAGAGGTGGTGGTAGAATGGCTTAGGCACCTCAGAACCAAAAGAATGACTCAGTGGTGAGTTCCCTGGGTTCTCTTTTCTACCTCAAGTGTTCCTGAATGGATGCTGGAGAAGACAGTCCTTGAAACACCAATGGAAACAGACCAAAATCCCCAATAAAAGGCTGCTCTTCCTGCCAAAAGACCAGGAAAGGGCAGTCAGACAAGGCAGAAAATATTTTGTCAGTAATGATTTTTCTCCATCCAAACCCCACAGAGGAAACTGGCCATAAACTAGACCCCCCACCACTGCAAAGAGTGAGTGGAGAGCCCCCCAGGCTGTCTGTGATGCCCCCACCTTTCCCAATGGGTTGTGTCTGTGGAGGCTGAGTGAAGGGCTGTGGCTTCATCCCTGCTGGGCAGTCAGTGATACTACTTGGGAAACTGGGCTCCAACCCCACCTGGTGGGGATGAGCTGCCCCTCCCCCTGCTGACTGGGTGGTATCAGAGGATGCACATTGGAGAGGATGCACATTGGAGAGGATGCACAGAAATATTTCCACTCCTCAGCTGTAGCAAGGCCATCCCTTTACCAGGTCAGTGAGGTCACATGGGGAGCCCTGCAGAGGCACCTCCTCCCTCTCACAGGCAGGGAGGTAGTGATGTTGACCTGGAGGAGAGTCTGAATTCCCACCCTGCCCAGCAAGGATCCCACCCTCCTGGACTATCACTGCTACCTGGCAGGAAGGAGGTTGAAGCTCCCTTCACCAACTGGAGCAACGTCAAGCAGGGTCTAGCAAAACACAAGATTTAAATAAGAGCCAGAGCCTTATAATGTAATACCCCAAATGCCCAGGTGCTAATGCAAAATCACCTACCATACCAAGAAAGTGGAAGATAACAAACTAAATAGATGAGACAGTGGAAGCCAATGCCAGATGACACAGATGCTAGAACTCTCTGGTCAAGATTTTAAAGCAGGCTTCATAGACATGCTTCCATGAGAAGTTGTGAGCCGTCAGAAACAACTAGAAAATAGAAAGTCTCAGCAAAGAAATAGAAGATATGAAGAGAAACCAAATGGAATGAGTAGAACTAAAAAATACAACTGAAATTAAAAGCTTGGTAGGTGGACTCAAGAGCTGAATGAAGAAGACAGGGGAAAGTACCAGTGAATTTGAAGATAGAAAAATAAAAATTACACTTTGAACAACAAAGAGAAAATATACTTGGAAACAAAAAGAAAGGAAAAAAAGAACTTCAGAGAATGTGAGACTAAAACAAAAGACCTAACATTTGTGTCATCAGAGTACCAGAAGGAAGGGAGAAAGCAGGAGAGCCTGAAAAAAAATTGAGGAAAAATGGCTGAGAACTTCCCAAATTTGGCAAAATATGTGGACCTAACAGGTTCAAAAAGTTAAGTGAATCCCAAATACCAGAAACTCAAAGGAATGCATACCAAGGCACAAGATAGTCAAACTTCGGAAAACTAAAGGCAAGAAAACAAATCTTGAAAGTATCCAGACAGAAACAATGGATTACCTATAGGAAAATAAGATCTAACTTACAGTAGATTTCCCATCAAAAATGTGGTGGTCAAAAGGAAATAAAACAATATTCTTCAAGTGCTGAAAGGAAAGAACAATCAGTCCAGAATTCTATAGTTAGCAAAAATACCCTTCAGGAATGAAGGGGAAATCCAGACATTACCAAATGCTGAAAAACTAAGAGAATTTGTTGCCAGTAGACCTACGTTAGAAGCAATCCTAAAAGAAATTCTCTAAACACAAAACAACAAAAAATATAATAAACTTAGAGCATCAGGAAAGAAAAAAGAACATAAAAGAGCAAAAGTATGGGTAAATACAATTGATTTTCTTTTTTTCTTTCTTTTTTTTTTTTTTTTTTTTGCAGTACGTGGGCCTCTCACTGTCGTAGCCTCTCCCGTTGTGGAGCACAGGCTCCAGAAATGCAGGCTCAGCGGCCATGGCTCACGGGCCTAGCCGCTCCGCAGCATGTGGGATCTTGCCGGACTGGGGCATGAACCCACGTCCCCTGCATCAGCAGGCGGACTCTCAACCACTGTACCACCAGGGAAGCCCTCATTTTCTTTTTGAGTGTTTTAAATTGTGTTTGACAACAGCAGCAAAAATTATAACATTACCTAATGTAGTTCTCAATGTATACAGAAAAACATAATTAAAAGATATTATTAATAGGGGTGGATAAAGGGATATAAAAGAATGTAAGATTTCTACACATCCCTCAAACTGGTAAGATATCGACAATAATAGACTTGAGAAGTTGTGTACATATAGTCAATACCTGGAACAATGACTGAAAAAAGCTATACAAAGAGATATGCCAAAAAATAACTACTGTAGGTAAACCAAAATGAAGTTCAAAAACTGTTCAAGTAACTCACAGGAAGGCAGGAAAAGAAAACAGAAACAAAAAAATAAAATGGCAGACATAAGTCTTAACATATTAATAATTACAATAAATGTAAGTGGTCTCAATGCACCAGTTATAAGACAGAGATTGGCAGAGTAGATAAAATGAATGAATGAGTGGATGGATATGGTCATGTTCAAATTATGGGTGAGTCCATTTTCATATGGTAATGAACTTTATTTACAGAGCAAAGCACTTTGTAGATTTTAAATTTCTCAAAAAGTACTTTGAGTTTGCCCTTCTTTAATACAAATGAGGAAATTGAGGATCAAAGATTTTTAAAGTATATGCTCTGGGTCACACAGATCATAGGTTACAGATTTGGGGCTGAAACTCAAGAACTACTGATCCAAAGATCATTTTTCATAAATTGTTAACAGAGAATGTCCCCAGGTTTTGCTTTAAAAGCATGTGTCAGTGTAGAGAGCAGCTTGGGGGGAAGTGCAAGGATCTCCTTGTAATAAAAGCAAAGCTTCCTATTTGAGGGAATATGTATCTTATTTATCAAGGACAGCATTTCTCTGTGTCTGGTGTGCTGGCTTCTTAGGCTGCTTTGTATTTTTCTCTTTACTTTCCATCTTAACGAACTGTTACTGTTATTCTTGGTCGTTGTTATTAGTGGCTGCTTTAAAATGGGCTCCCATAGGCTTAGCAGGCCTTCTCTTGCACTTGCAGATCTGCCAGAGTCTCATTTAAATGGGGACAGAATTCTCAGCCAGCTGCAGGGTAAGCGGGAAGAAAACCATCCACAACACATCCATCTTTCCTCAGGTGTTTCCATACCCAGCACAGCACCTCCCTGTCAGGGAAGGTGCTTGATGATAAAAACAAAGTGCATTCCGACTGGAAGGCTTAGCAGCCTTCCAGGGAGCATTTAGGATGGTCTGAACCCTTCATGCTCTGAGACCATACAGCTCGTTAGAGAAGCAGCCTCAAACCGCATCCCAGATCTGTGGATTCAGAATATGCATGTTATCAACATCCCTGGGATTCATACATACTTTAAAGTGTAAGAAACACTGGTATAAATGCTCTTGCTAGAGGTTTGGGATTTACTGCACGGTAAATCCACAACCATATATTTCATGTTTAATTTTAGTACTTTTATTTGACAATTAACCCCCTTGACAGCAGTTAGTACCAAAAAAGTGCGTATTTCTGGAAAACAAAGCTGTAATTTTCTGTTTCAAGAAAGTCGATAGTGAAATGTTACCATCACAAAATATGTGTATATGTTGAACATCCACCCAAGAAGAGGCGTCTTGGTGATAATCTGATGCCATGGACACCAGAAGGCACTGTTGAAGCCCTATTGGTATTTATTTCAAAGTTATAGCAATTTTAGGAAGGCTGTGCCCAAGGTAATACTTACACAGACAGCTGCAGAAACTGCATTCCCATGTCTCTGGGAAGCAGGACTTTACTTCAGATAAATACTTGCTAAGTTTAAAAAAAAAAAACAACAAAAAACTCTTCCACCCAGTAATACTACCAATCAGAGTAAGACACACGGAATGAAACCAGTCTGCTATCTTGGGCTTAAATAGGCACAGACGAGGGAGGGCATTTGTTGGAAAGACACCAAAATACTAAGGTGAGGAAGTGAGGGTGAGCCAGCCAGGGGGAGTGGGTTCTTAGGGTCAGCTGGCCACACACAGCTCAGTTTTGGGGGGAGTGGAGAAGTATGGGGACTCAGAAGGAGATTTTGGTTGGCCTTGAAAGCCAAAAACAGTAGTTTAAGTTTAATGTTATAGGAAATAGGAAACTACTGTATAGTTTTAAAATGAGCATGAAGTTATGAAAACATTAATGAAGGCTAATCTGGCAGGTATAAAATTGAAAATAGACAATTATAATGGTCTAGGAATCTATTGAAATGCAATAGAAGGTTCTATCTAAATTCAGCAGACATGGGTTTGAGACCTCAGTCTTTGAGTTAGTGAGTGTTAGACTTGGGACAAATCATAAAAAAAATCTAGCATCTGTATCTTTATCAGTAAGAAAATAGAATAAGGTCTCTTATTTAATAGGCTTGTGGTGAACAATGAATGAAAAAGCATGGTGTGAAAATGATATATAAACTGTAAGTCCTATGTAAAGTAAGATGTAGATATTGTTTCATACATGATTGTATATACATATGTACATCTGCTTACACATACATACATAGATATATGTACATATACAATACAAACCCACATCATTTATGGATCTTTTAAATCAGTATTTTATAAAATATTTTCATGTGCCTAGTTTTGAATTGAATTATTATACTGTTATTAAACATACACAAATATATTATGCTTATGCATTTGTACTTGAAAATTAAATGCATATAAAACCTATAAAATTCAAGTTAGAAAATAATTTAACCAGTTGGAGGATAATTTTTTTTTTTAATTTTTATTTATTTATTTATTTTTGGCTGCATTGAGTCTTTGTTGCTGCACGCGGGCTTTCTCTAGTTGCGGCGAGCAGGGGCTACTCTTCGTTGCGGTTCACGGGCTTCTCATTGCAGTGGCTTCTCTTGTTGCGGAGCACGGGCTCTAGGCGCATGGGCTTCAGTAGGTGTGGCACACGGGCTCAGTAGTTGTGGCTCGCAGGCTCTAGAGCGCAGGCTCAGTAGTTGTGGTGCACCGGCTTAGTTGCTCCACAGCATGTGGGATCTTCCCCGACCAGGACTGAAACCCGTGTCCCCTGCATTTACAGGCAGATTCTTAACCACTGAGCCACCAGGGAAGCCTGATAATGTTTTTCTTAAACTCAATTATTACTTGAAAAGTGATATGTTACTAATGGATACTACTCTGTAGTGTTTGTGTGTATGTACATATATCCATATCCATATATATATATATATATATACATACATACATATATTAAGAATCAACCTTTTTATCATTTTCACCATATGAACAACTATATAGCTTATATTTTTATTACCTGCTGTAAAGTCATTTGGCTTTCACTAGAAGCAGGCCCATGATTTCTATATTATCTGCCTCTGGTATTTTTCTCCTTAGATTATAACAAATTACTTGGCTCCAACATGATTATAAATACAAGAGCAAATGCAGGCCCTGATATATAGTAGAACCCAATTATAGATAGTAATCTAGACAATCTAGAATATTCTCATAATTTTTGACTATATGTGCACATACATATATAAAGGCACACATATATACATATAAGCCTTAATCAGAAACTCTCATATGCTTGCAGTGTATACTTAAGACCCCTCAGCAATTCACAGGTCACCATTTGGGAAACTGGCTTTTTCCTTCCATGCACCTGAGGCAGAGTGTGAGAGGGTTGCGGTTTTTTCTTGCAGCTCAGATCCCCTTCTGCACCTCTCACCACATCCTCTTCCCTACCGTGCATTTCATCTGCTGTCCATCCCTCCAGCTCCAGAGCTGATCAGCGGTCATTCATACGTGGCGATGCTCCTGTCATATTTGATGTTGGGCTCTGTCTTTTTGATTATGATCTGGGTACCTATTGGATTACCTCCTGGATGCCCCATTTCAGACCTTATTACCTACCATGCCTCTTACCTTAACCAGGCCACAGGAAACCCTGCTTCAGGACACTCATTCTCTTCCCTGTTTTATACTGTTATGGGTGGCCTTCCTCTGGGTTTGCCCTAGCCCCCCAAGTGGGGTCCAGATAACAGAAAGATAGACCATTTTGAGGTAATGGGGATGCGAACTAGGATACTGGTAATGGGAAATGAGAAAAAAGAGAGTGTGAAGTAAACTTTTAAATATTCAGACAATGATTGTCAGTCAACCACATGAGAGCAGTAGGAGAAAAGAACCCTCCTACTTCCTGCTGAATCAAAGGATCTCGCTAGGGCTTCCCTGGTGGCGCAGTGGTTGAGAGTCCGCCTGCAGGGGACGCGGTTTCGTGCCCCGGTCCGGGAAGATCCCACATGCCGTGGAGCGGCTGGGCCCGTGAGCCATGGCCGCTGAGCCTGCGCATCCGGAGCCTGTGCTCCACAACGGGAGAGACCACAGCAGTGAGAGGCCCGCGTACCGCAAAAAAAAAAAAGAAAAAAAGGGATCTTGCTCGACTTACCGAATTACTGGCAGAGCAGTTTACTGAGGCAGTCTGTCAGGACAGCTGTGTGAGGGACAGCTACCAACCTAGGATATGCACAAATCTGGCTTGAGGCATGGGCAGAGCCCAAGTGGAAATTCAGTAGGCAGCTGGTGATAACATGGATGTCAAGATATGAGAATCACAAGTCTAAGGCCATAGTTCAAGCCCAGGAATCACTGAGCTTTTTGAAGGGGAAACAAAAAAAAAAGAAAAAAGAAAAAAGAAAAGCAAAGCAAATGGTGAGGTGTTGGAGCCTCTGAGGAGCAGCAGAAAGAAGGAGCCATTGTAAGTTTCGGAGAACAAGTATTTGAAAGAAGTAGGAAACAATAAGAGAAGTGTTTTAAACTTGCAGAGAGAAGAAAAATTGCTCCTTTTATGGCCTTAAGTATGAAAAGAAAAAATCCCACATGGATTTTGCACTATTAAAGGAGGCTGCAACGATGGAAATTGGAGTGTCTTCCATTTATTTGAAACCAAAATGACAACTCTCTCATGAGATATGTAATAGAAATAAACCAGCTTCCTTCTGATTTACATTGTGCTCTCTTTTAACAAATGTATTAAAAGGAGTTGTTCCTTGCAATTCATATCTTTATTTACAAAAGAAATAAGTAAAAATTGTGTGTATAGGTGCGTGCACATAAAGTTAATATTCTGTCGTTTACTGAGTGCCTACATGGTGTCAGTACAGTGCTAATGGTGTTGTACACATGACTTCATGCAGTCGCCACAGTTACCTTTGGGGTGAGTATTATTAGCCTGAGAGCAGTGAAATGAGTCATTAAGTAACTCAGGTCATGGAGCTGGCGAATGCCAGAGGCTAGAGCTGAGTCAGATGTCTGACTTTAAAACCTGTGCTCTCAAACAGAAGGTAAATTTCATGATATGAGGATGTGATCGTTGGTCTGGGTTGTCAGACAATATAAAGCTATGTTAGTACAATAAAAAACAAAACAAACAGAAACACAAGAAACTTTACTCCCTTCAGCTATGCCAAAAGTAAGAAAATTCTCCAGGTCTTGAAAGTTGTATACATTTAGCTAACTGACGTTAAAAAATTATCTAAGGAATATCTGCCATGTAATAGTTATCATGCGGAATTTCTGGATGAATGAATAGATGAATGAATACCGGATTTTAGCAAAAAACTGCCTTCATCCCATAAGCCTGAATTTATAAGTCTATGAGAATTGTTCCATCTATTCTTCATTGAATCAGAAGTGTAAGAATTCCATTTTTAATAGAGTGCCAACCTCTGTTTTGAGCTGTGCCACATAGCCTGATGTTAGGACACTCTAGGGTCTAAAACCTACAGCTCGAGACCAGAAAAGATTCCCAGTTGTTGATCAGACAACATGAAGTGGGACCTTCTTAAGTCCTGGGAATCAGGGTTCACTTGTGAAATAAGCTTCCAGATTTAACAGAAGTAGTTATAAAGCTGTTCTGTTTTGGCCTCCTGGGTCTGAATCCTTTCAAGGTAGGGTTTCCTGTGTGCTTGTAGAATGAATGTCATCTTTCCCATTTAACCTGCCAGAGAAATGTCATTTCATTCGGTGTTCTCCCCAGATGAGAATTGTAAGGAAGCAGGCATGCTTCAGTGAGTGGCAGAGAAATTAAGGTTTGTGAGAATGAACAAATGATTATTAGAGCGAAATCTCAGAGAAAATGGTGAGGAGACAAGACATTGGCAGGCAATACTCTGAGATCTTGATCGTAAAGGACATTTATTACATTCAGTAATTTGAGCTGAATATTTTGCAAGATACTTAGCAGGCTTCACACTGATACATTGCCTTGGCAAAGCAGCGGCTTTGGAAAGCCAAAGGTTATAATTCAGTTATTTTCAATACTTTGTCCAAAATGATGTCCATATGTCTATGTTTTCCTGTTTTCCATTTGCAAATTTTTATTATGCTTCTCTCTCTGTCTCTCTCTGTCTCTCTCTCTCACACACACACACACACACACACACACACACACACGCACACAATGTATATTTCAGGTGGTTGAAATAGCTGATCATAAATTTAAGCACAAGAGAAATTTTAGAGCTTGGCTCTTCCCAGAAGTTTGATTTTTATCAGCACTACATTTTCTTTTACTCCTCTGATAATTTCCCATTGCATTCATTGAAGATTTTGATAAAGAAAAAATAACAAAGACAACAACCAAAAAACTGACACTGAACCACAGGTGGCCTGGGCTCCTGTAGAGCAGAAGGTGGTCTCACTTGGGAATCAGGTCCGTTCTCCAGCCCTAGGTGTTACTTTTTCTTGTTGCTGTTGTTTTTTATAAATTTATTTACTTATCTATTTTTGGCTGCATTGGGTCTTCTTTGCTGCACTCGGGCTTTCTCTAGTTGCGGCGAGCGGGGGCTACTCTTCGTTGCAGTGCACCGGCTTCTCATTATGGTGGCTTCTCTTGTGGCGGAGCGCGGGCTCTAGGTGTGCGGGCTCAGTAGTTGTGGCTCGTGGGCTCTAGAGCATAGGCTCAGTAGTTGTGGTGCATGGGCTTAGTTGCTCCACGGCATGTGGGATCTTCCTGGAGCAGGGCTTAAACCCATTTCCCCTGCATTGGCAGGCAGGTTCTTAACCACTGCACCACCAGGGAAGTCCCCGGCCCCAGGTTTTAAACAAAGTAGCTGTGCTAACCCAGGCAAGTCATTTTATCTTTCTCTTCCTTACCTGTAAATTGTATTTTTATGTAAACTCTTTCAACCAATCCTTCCAGCTTTGTCATACTGTGTGTATATTCTCATTGTAATCTGTGGGAAAATCTTTAAATAATCTAAATTTAAAACCCATGATGACTTAAAATCCGTAATATCTTAGGTTTTGATTGAGTGAAAGAAGATCCTTAATTTAGTGATTGCAGAGCTTCCCTTTGACAAGAGCGCCTGAATTGGGTGTGTTGTTGGGAATTCCTTCTTATCCCCTTGCATTACTCTGTGTTCCTTACTGTAACTTATTTAATTTGAGAATTGTTTTTGTTTGTTTGTTTATCTCGTAGCAGATGAGTCTGGATCAGAGCTAGCAAATTTAAGAAGGAAGTGCTCATACTGACCTCTCCCTCCATCTTACTAGTTTTTAAAAATTTCTTTTTCATTCACACCCCTTTCTTGCCTGACCTTTTCACGTAAAAGCTAGCCTGCGTATCTCTGTAGGACTGAGCCTTCTGTTCTAAGATCTCCCCTTAATTCCTTAGTTCTGCAGACCTGTTTTCTGACAGATAGTTTATAACTAATACATTTTATGACAATGGATGCTTTGATGCTCTTAGCTAAGGTAATATTTGCCATTTAACAGAATTTCCTGGTGCTTTAAGGAAAATGAGTCTTTGGCGAGTTGGTGGGTGGGAAGACTTAAGCTGGGGGAGGTTTTTGAGACCTGAGGTGGGCCATTCTTTACTCTGATTCCTATGAAGTCTCGAAACCAAGAGATCAATATGGTGATACATTTGTGATGGTAGAGATATTATTCTATGCTTTCTTTCTAGTATTAAATAAAGTAGAATGCATCACACTGTTCTCTTGACCACGGCCATATAATAAGGCGTGTCCATGTGATTAAACTGCGTGAGAGCTATCAGACATACCTTCTAGAATAATAAATTTAAAGATACTGTATTTTGACCCATTTTCCATTGTTTCCCATTCACTCTTAAGACCCTTACAACTTTGGAAATGTGCATACTTATGACACACGTGAGAAATGCAAATATCTAACAGTTTTTATACATCTTTGAGATGAAAAATAGAAAAAGAAAAGAGGAAAATTTCATAATCTGTCAGAATAACCCTGTGCTTCCTTCATTTCTTTTCAGCTGTGTCCTGTGGAATCCCGGAGTCCCCAGGAAACGGCTCATTCACGGGGAATGAGTTCACGTTGGATAGTAAAGTGACCTATGAGTGTAACGAGGGCTTTAAGCTGGACGCCGGTCAACAGGCTACAGCTGTGTGTCAAGAAGATGGATTGTGGAGTAACAAGGGGAAGCCCCCAACGTGTAAAGGTAAGTGTTCTAACGCTCGTGCCCGACTTTGCAGATTTAAAGGGCACGGAATGCACTGGTGAGAACTCTAGGCTCCAAAGTGCGAGATCCTCTCCCACAGCGTGTGAGGGCTCGTCTCTGGCAGTGTGGTCATGTTAACGCCAGTTTATTCCATATCAGCCCCTCTGACCATTTACCATAAGCTCTGCAGTCTTGAAGGTGAGTCATACGGAATCATGTTGGTTCCATCAGCACCTAGACCATGAAATTTACACAGCAAGTCCTGACTGTGCTGCCATTTTCACTTTGGAGGGGTGCAATCAAGAGGATATTGAATTAAGCACTCTACACAGAACATTAAAACGTAATTCAACACGAGCTTCCTCTGCATCTCCCATCTCACTGTAAGTTCCGTGAGGTTCAAGGCAATGCCCAGTCTATTTTTTTATCACCCGTTCTGCATAACACACTGATGCTCAATAAATATATCACTGATTTGTGAAGTGGGGGAGGTTTTCTGGAATGCTATTTACAGTATGTAATAATATTCTTAAAAGGGTCAAAAGTTTGGGTTCATTCTCAAACTCATCTTAAAAAATAATAATCAAGTCCATAACACAAAGCCAAAAAGAACAAAAGTTCACACACACACACACACACACACACGCACACACGTACATGCCCACACACACAATTTATACCAAGAGTTTCATTGCTGCTCTACAAAACTGCCTCAAATTGGAAATAATCTAACTGCTTAGTTTCTAAAAATTGAAAACTACATAGTATTTCTACATATACAATATTTTTGCTCTTAAGATATTTGCAAAATAGATCTCATGGGCTTCTATTATAATATTAATATATTGACGTTTTTGTGTATAGTGTTTTGGTCATGTTAAAATTATTTGAACATTTTAGGTATGAACATATAAATGTTTACAAAAAATAATCGACTTTCCTCCATACGTTTTATTTTCCTTGCTGTCATTTTAACCTGTTTTTTTCTTTTTTGCAAATAATTATTGCATTCCTGAGAGTCAGTAAGGCACTGTTGAGACAATCCCTACCCCTCAACTCCTGGCAACCACTAATCTTTTTACTGTCTCTATAGTTTTGCCTTTTCCAGACTGTCATATAGTTAGAATCACACAGTAGCCTTTTCGGATTGGCTTCTTTCACTTAGTAATATGCATTTAAGGTTTTGTCATGTCTTTTCATGGCCTGATAGCTCATTTCTTTTTAGCTGAATAATATTCCATTGTCAGATGAACCACCGTTTGTATCCATTTACTTGCTGAGTGACATCTTGGTTGCTTCTAAGTTTTGGCAATTATGAATAAAGCTGCTATAAACATCCGTGTATAGGTTTTTGTGGACATAAGTTTTCAAATCCTTTGGGTAAATACCAAGGAGCATGGTTGCTGGATTATATGATAAGAGTGTGTTTAGTTTTGTGAGAAACTGCCCAACTGACTTCCAAAGTAGCTGTATTCCCACCTCTGCATCCCTGCCAGCAGTGACGAGAGTTCCCGTTGCTCTGCACCCTCGCCAGCATTTGATGTTGTCAGTGCTCTGGATTTTGGCCCATCTAATAGGTGTGTAGTGGCGTCTCCTTGTTTTAGTTTGCATTTCCCTAGTGACATTTGATTTGGAGCATCTTTTCATATGCTTATTTGCCATCTGGAGCCTGGTCTCCAGAATTCCAAAGCAGGTGGTTTACATCGGCCAATAAGTGGATTGGCGTCATAGAAATTCAACACAAGGGTTAACTACATGACAATTGTGAGAAAAAAGAAGCACAGCATAGCTTCTTAAGTCCTGATTTGAGGATAGAGAAAGAGAGAAGCAGAGTTTCGGAGAGAGGGAAGCAGACAACCTGTCTTGGATCCTACCAGTAAAGTGTGTGAGGGCTCTCCTCTGGGCACAGGGCAACCAGGGAGTTGCTCTTAGGGGGAGGCCTGCACACGCCCTAACTCGTCCCCGCTCTGCCAGGACGTCCGCCTGCTTATCTGCACGGGGCCTTAGACGGATGGCCTGATGTAAACACTGTGGGGAGAGGTGACAGACACAGGGGAAGTAACGAGTGTGCCTGGACTGGGGTCAGGTTTTTTTTTTTTGTGTGTGCGGTACGCGGGCCTCTCACTGTTGTGGCCTCTCCCGTTGCGGAGCACAGGCTCTGGACGCACAGGCTCAGCGGCCATGGCTCACGGGCCCAGCCGCTCCGCGGCATGTGGGATCTTCCCGGACCGGGGCACGAACCCGTGTCCCCTGCATCGGCAGGTGGACTCTCAAGCACTGCACCACCAGGGAAGCCCCGGGTCAGTCTTTATGGAGGAGACGGCGCTGCCACAGAGACTGAGCTTGTTCTGGTGGGATGATAGCGATAATCAGAACCACCTTTCTGAACGGTAACTCTAAACATTTGTCTGTGTTACATCATTCAATGATAACAGTAATCCTCTGGAGAAGGTATTGTTTTCTTCATCTTACTGACTTAATACAAAGTAAGTAACTGAGATATACAAAATTCGCAATTTGCAACCAAATACATTTGATTGGTCATGTCATAAAAGCATCTGGAGAAGTGTTTGGTTATAGTCGAAGGGCCTTGTTGGAGGTCCCCTGCTGCCACCGGTAAAGCCGTGCAGTGATCGTTTGGCTCGGTACTGATGCTTTGGGCGTCACGAAAGCACAGTGGTTGTGACGTTGCCAGGACCTGCCTAGGGATGTGCTGCGCTGTGGTGAGCCAAGGCTGTGCATTCCACTGGCCACAAAGAGGTAGTTTCAGGATTAAATAGATCTCATGGTAAGTGGGGTTAGTGTAAGGAGAGAATATACGAGAGTCCCCACAGTCCTGAGAAACGCCCAGAGATTGTGGCAAAAGAGAACACAGAAGAGAGAACAGGAGCAGAAGCCAGGCTGTGCGTCTGAGGATGCTCTGGGCTACCCACATGCAGGGGCGGGAGATGGAGCTCAGGACAGCAGTCTGGACACTCCCTCAGCCCCTCCTCACTGCCTCTCCTCCTCCCGTCCCACATTCATTACATCGAGTCCCATCACCTCCACCCAGGAAGCACATCTGCCCACTCAGGTCACTTCCGTGCACGCCAAGTCACCTCCACCCACACCCATGAAATGACCCCCACAATCTCCTCTCACAGCAGCCGACTCATCTTTAAGCATATGAAAATCACAACGTGACACTTCGCTGCCTAAATCCTCCCTAGCGTTCTCATGGTGATTAAGATAAAATTCGCAAACTCTTTATTTTGAACTCACTTCTCCAAAAGGCAGATATTATGGAGAGTCCACCTGGGAACGTGACCCAGCTGGTGGATGAGTCTGATGACTATTAGACGTTTAGGTGCTCACACCACATGGATGGTAGCTCACGTAAGACTAGTCTTGGACCCCTGTATCTTCCAGGCTGGATTCCCAAAGCCTTACACAAATTAACCCATTTAATCCTTATGAGGAATGCAGTTTTGGTATCACATCACTTAGATGCAAACCAGGAGGAGATGGGTTAAGGTGGCCAGACTGACAGACAGAGTCGCCAAGTCAGGATTTGGTTCCAGGAAACCTGAGCAGAGAGCCCTGTTCCTGATCTCTGTGCTGTTCTGCCTCTTGGAATTGATTTCTCTCATGATTTGTAAGTCTTATATGTTATAAAACCGAGACCAGAGACAGAAAAAAAAAGGTGCGTCTTTAATCTAGCATGTAATTCATTCCAAAAAGTATTCAATAGCTGATGGTAGGGGAGGGAGTCACCTTTTGTTTGAGGATCGTAGCAGAACCAAATGATTTCAAAGACAACGTATATTTATGTCTAAAATTTTCTGGAAAAATCAGGAATGAGAGTCCTTTGGCAGTTCAAAGGCAAATATTACATCAATTAAGAGAACTACTTCATGTTTAAATAAAGCATAATATTATAGCACGTAAGGTGGCTTAATTTATACATATATTTGATTTTTTTCTGTTTTAAATGCACATCTAGATGTACAACAGCTTTAAAGTTATAGTGAAAAAAATTAAATAACACAATTGCTTTTTACATACGAATGAGGTTCCCAGGCTGAGAAATATATAGTATGTTCAGTTAAATGATTCTTAAATGGGAAAAATCAATTTGCATTTTAAAACCTTTTTTGATACTGACTGCTACTTGTTCAGTAGGACAGGAAAACATAACATTTATAATAAAATGGGAAATCGACCTTAAATTTTCTGAGTATCATCTCAAACTTTCAAATATTTTCCCCATTGTTTATTAAACTTTATAAGAGGAAGTAATGGACAGTTCCTTAAACTTCCCTGGTGTTCAAAGCCTGGAAAAATCCATTTAATTTTTTCAGGGGGAGTTGTTTTTTTCACTTAATTTAAATTAAAGAAATTGAGCCGAGTAAGCATAAAATTTTACCTCTGAGTCAAAAAATTTGGTTACTATTAACTTCTGAGATATATATTTCCGAAAGGCCAATTCCTATGTTGGTATGACAGTTTCATAAGTTTCGTTACCAACTGAATAATATGTAGATCAGTACACTGAACCTCAAGAGATAAGAAACACTTCAGCTTTGATAAGTAGTAAATGTAAATGGTAAATAAACTTAGCTCATTTCACCCTCGGGTTTACTAAAATGAAGGTTGTAATAAATAACTGTTTCAGTTTGAATACGGTCCACAGTCGTACAAATCTCCAAGGCAGATGTGTGAGCCTCATTTCTTTTCATTTTAATTATTTACTGAGACTGGATTTGGATCATTGAAGATATGAGCCATAATAGAGCCGTAATAAAGCAAGGGAGAGTTATTGGTACAAATGTCCCATGTCTACTAGTTGGACAAATGATGAGTAGATATGTATCACGTCCTCTGCATTCAGGAGAAAACAAAACCATTAAGATTACCTTCCAACAACAAACAAAATCAACATTGAAATCCCAATATGTAGAGGCTTTTTTCTTTTTCAGTTAAAGCTATTAGAGAAGCAAGTTTGTCGTTAATAATTTATTAAGGACCTACTATGCCCTGGGCTCCATGAGTACTTTTAAGTGATTAACTGCAATGTGTATACATTTCAGGAAAGAAGGAGCAAGTTAAAATAATATGAAATAGCTTTATATAACCTGTAAATAGCCCAATCATAGAACATCTAAGATTACACATAAATTATCTATTTACACATATGTATGTCTGTACTCATCTACATGTAATATATTTATACATATAATCATATATAATACACATGTACATGTGCATACATATATAAGTAAATTAGACACATACATATTTTTATATGTGCTTGCATATATGTGTGTTTGTATTATAATATTATAAAAATGTTGGGGATATATATTTGTCCCCTTAGTCCCTCAAAAAATGGCCTTACAGTACTTATGTTTCTTTATTAACTGTTTCTATTTTCATGGTATAGTTCAGGTTATTCTTTTCATTTAACACCTAGACCAGAGTCATTTAATCGTAAATCATATTGTTAAACTACAGTGTTATGAGACCAATTATGCACCAGCATTGTTGAGTTTCTCTCTGTGCCAGGCACTGTGCAGAGCGTTTCACATGGGTTCCATCTTTGAGTCCCTGTAACAAACTCGAAGCACTGTTACTATTGCCATCCCGTAGGTAGGAGCTACTGACCAGAGGCGTGAGTGACCACCCAGGGCTGCAGGGAGGCCCATGCCAGAGTCAGGCCCTCTGCCGCTGGCCCCGTGGCACTTGACCACTGTGTCCTGCACGTGCAGCTGCTGTTAAGGGTCCTTCTTGCCTATACTGTGCATTGACAAGAGATTTCAGTTAAGATGTTAGCAAAGCTGACGAAGGAAGGCCAGGCCACCCCGATCTAAATGCATAGTCATCGTGCAAACTACAAATGCATTTCTGAAAGTATATATTAAAGCTCAAAAATAAGTGTGAGATGTGAGACACTTGCCTCTGTCTTCCAAGGCTGTGATCAGCTATGAAAATACAGCCTAGACCAAAGGGTGGTTTAATTCCTCAGCCGGCAAGAAGGGCGGGTGACCCAGGGGGAAGTGCCCCTCCGCACCATCCAACCCTGTCCGCAGCCTGCTGAGATCTGCTCCTGTGCCCGGGGAACGGAGCACCTCAGGGTCAGGTGTTCATGGATTCCGGGTGCCGCACGACCCCCACGAAGCGGTGAGTGGCTTGGTGAGCGCCAGCCGGGTCCACCTCCTGGCCGTCCGAGGCATCACTTTGCAGGGCGGGCTTGTGCTGCTCCCGCTTTCTGGGAGCATCAGATGGTGACAAACCTCACTGTCGTACGTCCTATGGGGACAAAGTGTTTTAAGGCTGTAGATCACAATTGTGCAAACTTTTTACGTCTTTGGGGATTGTAGTGCTTTGGGGGAGTTAAGCTATTTAAAGGACCCAGAGTCTGTCATTTCAGATGAGTTTTTGGCCCATTATTTTCAGGGCCAACTATATAATCTTTCCATCTCTTTTATTTTATTTCACTTCCAAAGATTGAACACGAGTTCGTCCAGCTTTTTGTATTTTAGTTAGAATTGTGAACTGAGGGCTCCCCTTGGCTCCCCGATAAATATGAGAAAGTAAAGTTTGAACAGAACACTTGAAGAACGGTAAATACAGGGTTTGTGGTACTGAGGTTCTCTATGGCCCCTAAGCACAGGCCTGTATGAGTTATCTCTCTCCACGTTTAATCTCTAACAAACATAAGCTGCTCAAGGGTAACTTTGGTTCATGGGTGGAACTTTATAAAGATTTGTGGACTGAAAGGATGAATGAGTGAGTGAGACTCTCTGTGACGTGGTCTGACGTTATTTAATTTTCTCTCCCTCTTTTCCTTGTTTATTCTTCTTGCCAAGCACCTGACAGCTGCCCAGTGCAGGGCCATGGTCTCTGGGGACAAGAGCTGCGTGGAGGCCCCTCCTCTTTAAGACCCCTTGGAAGACCATTTATTATTAGTTTGAACGAAGACGTAATGAACTAAAGCTACTTGCAGTGAAGTTAGTTCCGAAAACGCCCCCAAGTCAGAAAGGCAAGATCACTGTGGGATTCCCTCTCTCATTCTCTTTCTACAGACACACAGACACTCGGATTGGAAGTACTGTTTTCATCCTTTCCAGGGCTTGGTTTAGACTCATTTTGTGTAATTATAAAATCAGCCATATTATGTAATTTTAGAAATAGATTTCTTATGGAACCTAGATTATAGAATTTGCAAAAAAATTCTGAACAGTATTTGCCACTTAGTATCACTAAGTGGATGAGGTTACTTCAATATGGGTCTTGTTGAAATGAGGTTTCACGGCTGGTGTTTAGGCTTCATTCGCTATTTCAGTGTCCCGTGATCTGACTGTGATAGGGTATATTTATTGTCTGACCACAGAAGCAAAATGACAAGGAGCCCAGGGCAGAAAGATATGTCCGATCTCATAAGGGCTTGGAAACTTCACAAGTGGAAAAGGTAGTCATCACAAGAATAAGCAATCTGGCAATCCCAGGATGCTGGGAAGATACGTGTTACGAGAGTCTAGGTTCAGTCAAGAGTCTTGGAGGAGAAGGAACCAGGAGTTCTAAAGTCTCCTGACTTTTTAAGCCTGTGCCTCTGAAATGCTGATGTCTCTCGGCTGAGCCTGTAAGTTACACCCTAGAAGTTTACTTCAGAACTCTATCCATCTACCTACTCTTATTCCAAGTAACTCATAGCTAATCATGCTAATCATTCAGCTAAGCTCTGAGGTAAAAACATTCATTTGAAAAGAATGTTTACCTTTAAGAATTCCAGGATCTCAACCCAGCCCTTGTGGAAGCATTTCCTCACAGGGAATTCTTGTTGAAGTTAGACGGCATGGAATGCATTGAAGTCAGCACGGTGCCCTGGGTTTCCCCGCTTTATGCTCCTTATTTACCGAAGCCAAAGCAGCTTGTTCTTCTGCTTCCCATGCACCAGAACTAAGACTAGCTGTGCCCTTCCCCAGCCAGTGATGCAGACGTTAATGGCACACTGAAAGCTGCACTAGGTTATGAATGCAAGTAGCTCTGAGGCTGGCTGAATCATTTTACTCCAATGGCGTCGGATCATAATTTTATCAATCTCATTAAATGTGCTTGAACTAAATTTGGTAATAAAAAGCATTTACCCACGTTGAGTGTGATGGGGGAATAGCTGCATTACAAAGAAAAGACAGTTGCATCCCTGCATCTTGGGGCTGATTAGAATATCACAGAGATTTATGAGCAGTATCTGTAATTTATGAGAGGGAGGCCAAAGGGCTTTATTTATGGTGGCAATGCTGTCATTGTCTGAATATCTTATACAAAACAACCGTTAGCCTGTCTGGTTCGCTACTGACGGGATGACTCTAATAAATCAGGATCACTCATGGTAAAATGAAAAGCCAACCTCTCTCAAGTAAAATGTGAAATATTTTGTGTTGTCTTTGAAACATTCACAAGATAGAGAAACTGCATCCTTTCTGCACAGAAACTTTATTGTCTGTGCTTTCAGTAGGTCTGATCTGAGGAGGAGTATTTAGGGATTTTTAATGCAAAACTGCGTCGTCACCCGAGTCAGCCCTTAGTTCTGTTAACCATGTGACTTGGGAATGGTCGTCCGCACATCTTCTCTTGAATTTTTTGAAATAGAAGAAAATTATTCCATTAGAGTTGTTATGTTTTTTTTTTAAGGTGATAGAAGATAATCTATATTTCTGTTTTTAAAAGTTAGGAATATGAGGTAAACTGGCAGACGGAGCAGTCTGTCGACTCAGCTAAACCTGCTTGTTATGAAGAACAATTTAATTTCACTACACTGGACCTGGAGATTGATTCACTTACAACTGTCACAAGTACTGGTTTATAACATTTATATAAGCAAAACGCTTTCTTTTGCTACATTTTCCAGATGGACCAGTATTTTAAAACATTCTTTAAAAATTGTCATTATTTATATATTGGTGTGCCCAGAGTTCTCACTGATTTCCTTGGTGCCAGTTGTTTTAGTTGTGTACAGAATAAGTGCGGTTGTCAAGCTGTGGAGGAAATGGCAGCCTCAGAGATGCACAGGTCGGGGATCTAACCGTGGGGGGGGGCCCAGCTTACTGGCTGCTCCATGAAATACAAGTAACAGGACCGCTCATGCCCTCTCTCCCTGAATTGTTGTGAGGGTCACTCAGTGTAAAATTATGTATACATTTATACAGACAATGTGAAAAGGGTGTTTTTTAAATTTATTTATTTATTTTTATAAATTTATTTATTTATATTTGGGTGTGTTGGGTCTTCATTGCTGCGTGAGGCCTTTCTTTAGTTGCGGTGAGCAGGGGCTGCTCTTTGTTGCTGTGTGCGTGCTTTCCATTGTGGTGGCTTCTCGTTGCAGAGCATGGGCTCTAGGCGTGCAGGCTGCAGTAGTTATGGCACTTGGGCTCAGTAGTTGTGGCTCGTGGGCTCTAGAGCACAGGCTCAGTAGTTGCGGCGCACGAGCTTAGTTGCTCCGTGGCATGTGGCATCTTCCCGGACCAGGGATCGAACCCATGTCCCCTGCATTGGCAGGCGGATTCTTAACCACTGCTCCACCAGGGAAGCCCCAGGGTGTTTATTTTTGAAAACACTAAACAAATACAAGCCGGTGGAAACAGCAGTACTAGTAGCCACCCGTGACTTCAGGCAACTGGGCAGGTGCCCGGGGAAAACCCCGAATTCTAGTGTGAGAGGTTTTTGTTAGCAAGAATGAAGTGTTTTCTCTAAACTGTCAGCGCAGTGGCATGCAGGCTGCTTTGCTGCCTCTGACTGTAACTCAGCTTTACCTTTGTGAGTCCTGAGGGAGGCGCACACGGTCACTGCGGCTGCGTCTGAGGGGCAGGGCCGGCCCTGGACAGAGCAAGAGCCCTGCAGACGCAGCTTCCAGGGCCCTGCCCCCTCCCCGGCGGCCCCCGCGCATTCCCGTCTTCCTCCAGTGATGACCCCCTTGAATCTCTGCTCTGGTTCTCGCTCAGCCTCATGTAGTCTATCATTCCACTCATTTTTCAGGTTTGCCTTATTCTGTTACGTCTGACGTCATGAAATGAAAACGTCTCTATCAAGTAAAATATTCAGTTCTATGTACACACTCATTGCAGCTCCCTAAGTGTGGTATATACCTGCTTTCCTCCTGTAGCCTGGGTTTTTGTTCTCTTTTCTTTTTTATCCCCCTCAAAGTATTGATGTTATGGGAAGAAATTTTAAAAAATAAGAATCCAACAGAAGCACTCCAGTTTTCCTAAATAATCCCCTGTTAAACTTGTATGCACTGATTTATATAATCTTTTATATTTATGTGTTGCATTTATACAATAATATTGATATATACATACATAATTTGTATATGTGTATATGTATGTGTGTTTATATATGTGTGTGTATGTACATAGGTGTGTGATGTGTGTGTACATATATTTTTGTGTCACAAGGCAGCAGATTCTTTCACTGGCACTTAGTTTAACTGTTTCAAGTTTTGTTCTGAAAAAAATTTTTTTCAACTTTCACTTTTTTCCAGCCTATTTTTAAATTTTATTTTTTTATTTTTAAAATGTGTTATTCTCTTTTGAAATACAAAGCTCTCTGTGGTCATCAGGCCACCACTTGATTGGTTTTGCTCTGGTCATTAATAATGTGTAGAAAACCTGGAAACTACAGAGAAGAGTAAAAAAAGGGAGAAGAAGGCATCTGTACTCTCACTGGCCACAGACACCCCATCGACCCTCCTCACATGCATCCCTCTTGTTTTTCTTTCACCACTGAGGTCTGAAGCCCACGTTCCAGGGAATCCCGGGATTGTGTCCTTGTGTGTGTGGGGGGTGGGGGGGGGTCCTGGTGCATGTACCATGCTTTCTCCCGCTCACATACATGCACAGCAGAAGCCACAGTCCTCTGGGCTCATACGGGGCTTCTCCCCCAGAGCATCCTTTCAGAGAAAGCCTTCACTGTGAGCATGTTGAGTCTCTCATTGATCCAATCGAGAACGATTTGCTGTAACATATGACTTAAGATTGAGTATATGTCATACTGGGGGAAGGAAGGGTGCTCCCCCGAAAGAGAGCTGGGTGCGGGAAGCAGGGGGCAGCCGGCAGTGCACCTGGTGGAACAGGTGTGGCGGGGAGAGTCACAGCAGTTGTGTCTTGGCAGGTGGCAGAGGCTGGACTCTCCAGAGCCTTGTCTGCAGTGACCTCAAACCGGGGAAGTGTAACCCTAAGGTATGCAAGTTGTTTCCAGGATCTGTCAGAGGGGAAAGTGAAAGGAGACCTATTTCCAAACCCTAAACCTCCATATTCACTCTTCCTTCAGATCCAGCTGCCAGAGCAGACTCTCCAGCACAGGGCGTGCCTCCTCTCAATCCTTCTCAAACTTCCTCACACAGAGAGACCTGACTCACAAACAACGCATTTCCACAGCACACCTGATACCCTGGTTTTATTATGCAGGCACAGGCTTTAAAGTGGGGCGGTGTTAGTCCAAGGGAAGACAGGCCAATGGCAGAGAACACAGAGCCCAGGACAATATTGGTTGATATTTCGACAAAGGTGACGCTGCAGCCCAATGAGGGAAAAGACAGAGATCTTTTCAGTAAATGGCTCAACTGGATATTCATATGGGAAAGTGAATCTGGATCCCCGCCCCACAGCATAGACAAAATCAAGGCAAGATGATTATAGGCTAAAGGTGAAAGGTGGGACATAAAGCGTCTATGAAAATACAGCTTCCCCTTTTCCACCAGCCCACCTGCATGAGCCTGGGTCAGGTAAAGACTTTGCAAGCTCACAAAAAAACCTGATAACAAAGGAAAAAGTAGATATATTGGACTGCATTAAGTTTCAGTACCGTTATTCTTCAAAACATATGTTTGAGAGCCTGATAAAGGCAAACTTAAAAAGGGTACAGATATTTGAAGAATGTGTATCAAACAAAGATTGTGTAAAGAGTTCCAGTGAGAAAAATGCAGAATATCAAATAGATGCCCCTGCATCCCACATCAGAATGTATAACTTTATAGAATAAAAAGACAGGAGACCTGGCGTCAACAGGAATGTTATGTCACTGGAACTCTAATACACTGCTGGTAAAGGCGGTAAGTTGACACATTCTCTTTGGAAAAATGTTTGGTAGCGTGTTCTAAAGCTGAAAATATCTTATGAGCCAGTAGTCCCTCCCTAGAAATATACCTACAGGTTTGCGTAAGGATATTCACCTAAGGACATGCTCAAAGCTGCAGTTTGTAAAAGCCAAAAATGTGAGACAACCCCAATGGCCATCAGTAAGGAATGGATACATTGATCGTATATATTTATACACACATGTATAAATACAAATGTAGAAATACAAATAAGCACTCTAGCTCCATGGCTTAACATGGGTTAATTTCAGAAGTATAATACTGACGTCAGAAGTAAAAGAGCACGTGGCTCCACTCACATGGGGTTAAAACAGGTCCCACCATCTATAGTGTGTAGATGGTCATTAATGTCATTAGAAGTTGGTTCACATTCTTTCTCCCCCTGAGTGAAGTGCGCATGCTGGGGGGGGGGGGTGCCTGGTAGCGAGAGTGTGTGTGCAGTTCTAGTTCTCGATGTGGTTGCTGGTCAGGTGGGGGTGTGTTTATTACATAAAAGTGTACTTAACTGTATAATAGCAGTTTGTGCACTTTCTATTTACATGTTTCAATACACATTTACCTGAATATCTAAAAAAAAGGAAGAAACCAACAACACCAACAAAACCAGAAAACAGAATAAATAACACAAAACCCTCCAGAGCACCAAATCGAGGAAAGAGTCCCAAGCACTGGTGCAGGTGTTGACAGAGCCAGTGGCTTTCTGTTTACAGGTCTAGTGGATTATAACTCCTCGTTTCCAATACAATTTAAACAGTTTCTATCAAACGATTTTTGATAGTGGTGATATTTGGTGTATAACTAAGTATGAGTGAGAGATATCGCTGTAACAAAACAATTTCCCTTACCATTTCCTTGTTTGCGTTAAACTTTCTTAACATAAATCAAATACCTGTAGTAAAAATCTATAAAAAGTAAAAATTAGTAATAAAATCAATACCAAACCTAGTGTCTTTCTAATAATCAGTAATGCATGAACAGTAAAAAAGCCTTATCTATGTCATTCATTAACTGGTGTATTCCCAAAGAAATGCTACTTTTTGTGCTTAAAAAAGATTAAAAATTATTGTATTGTTAATCAATCATACATTGATAATAAAATGACAGTACAATTTGCTATTGATAAATATAATAGGATTATTCATAAAGGAGTTTAAACATAAAACATATTAGAATAAGTTTCTGTGGGAATTCTAGAATGGACAGTTCAAGGAGAACACAGAATAGAACCAATTTTAGCAGTAGTCATGTATTTCTATTGAATCAATATTCAAAAGTATAACATCAAATAATATCAAATGTGGTATTATTCTCTTGGATCTGAGTAAAAGTGATGTTTTTCTTTAAGGTATAAATATTTACCATACTTTGCATATCATACCGTCAATTTATCTGAGCTTCTGAGGGAAACTTTTGGGTTTTTAATGAAGAAGTGGAAGGAGATTAATATTTTTATGAAATTCCTTTAAGGTGAAATTCCTAAATGCAGGTGGAGTTAAGAGCTCGACTTGCAGGTGGGAGGAGGCAGTGGCTGGAGGAGTTGCGGGGTGAGGGAGCGCAGTGACTCGGGGTTGAGGGGTGAGCACGTGAGAACAGTTTTCAGGTTCTGACTTGGGGGGCTGGGCTGTCCCCCAGAGTGCAGTCAGGAGATCAGGTAGGCATGTGGGGTGTGCAGAATGTTCTGGGTCTCTTCCCCCTACACAAAGCCCCTAGAGCTGGTACAAGGAAGACTATGGCTTCCTTGTTCCCGGGGCCAAGCAACAAAGCGCATTCTCTGTGGCAGCTTGACTGGCAGGACGCAGCAGGGCTGATCCTTTTATGGGGACTGTTGCCTTGTTCTTTTATGAGTGCAGACCTGCATGTAGTAAAACTCACCAAGTGGGGATCTACTGACCACAGTTTGGAGGGATTGGTCTTCTCCTGTCATCTTGGTTCACATAACTTGGATTTTACCACCCAAATAAACATCATAGGTCATTCAAACTCAGACATTTCTGTATAGTCTCCCCCTTGGGGCACCTTTGAAAATATCAAATAAAATCACATCTGCAGAAATTTCTGGAAAGCTCCACCCTTCCCCTCTCTTCCTTTAGTAGGCCAAGGTAGACTTTAGATAAATATTTATTCCAGTTCTCATTTTTCTTTTTTACTCTCAATTTCTACCCATATGCTTTTATTGCCTCAGTTTCTTTGTGTTTTTTGTTGCTGTTGCTGTTGTGTTTTGTTTTTGCTGCCATAGCACTTTTTTGGGGGGGGCATGTTTCTTTTCAAAGCACACACACAGACTAGGATGTCACCAGCACCTACTTTGTCAGACATTATTCTCAAAAAAAAAAACTGTAAAAAGACATAATGTTTACAATAAAAGAACTTAGAGCCTAGCAGGGAGACAGAGATGCAAGCAAACAATTAAACCAGAATCAGATAATTAAAAGGAAACCAAATTCCATTTTCATAAAGAAAGCGGTGAGGACATGGGGAGGGGGCAGGGGAAGCTGGGACGAAGTGAGAGAGTGGCATGGACGTACATACACTACCAAACGTAAAATAGGTGGCTAGTGGGAAGCAGCCGCATAGCACAGGGAGATCAGCTCGGTGCTTTGTGACCACCTAGAGGGGTGAGATGGGGAGGGAGGGAGGGAGATGCAAGAGGGAGGAGATACGGGGATGTATGTATATGTATAGCCGATTCACTTTGTTGTACAGCAGAAACTAACACACCACTGTAAAGCAATTATACTCCAATAAAGATGTTAAATTTTTTTGTTGTTGTTGTTGTTGTTTTTGGCTGTACGCGGGCTTCTCACTGTTGTGGCCCCTCCCGCTGCGGAGCACAGGCTCCGGACGTGCAGGCTCAGCGTGGCATGTGGGATCTTCCTGGACTGGGGCACGAACCCGTGACCCCTGCATTGGCAGGCGGACTCTCAACCACTGCGCCACCAGGGAAGCTCCCCCCCCCCCCAAAATTTTTTAAATAAAATAAATAAAGAAAGAGGTAATCACGCAGAATTTGGAAACCACTGCTGTGGATGATATTAGCGGAAGAAAACTTCTGATTCCACTGTGTAAGCCAACATTGAAACCTTCTTGGCAGAAACAGAGTTTATAAAAGATAGTTCAGTAATTAAAAACCATCAAGTTAATTCTAGAAACACAGCTTTGATGAAATGGATTTTATTTGAAAATTTAAATTAGATTTTTAAAAATTTATTTATTTATTGTTATTTTTGGCTGCGTTGGGTCTTCGTTGCTGCACGCGGGCTTTCTCTAGTTGAGGCGAGCAGGGGCTACTCTTCGTTGCGGTGTGCGGGCTTCTCGTTGCAGTGGCTTCTCTTGTTGTGGAGCACGGGCTCTAGGCACATGGGCTTCAGTAGGTGTGGCTCGTGGGCTCTAGGCGCACGGGCTCAGTAGTTGTGGCGCACGGGCTTAGTTGCTCCACGGCATGTGGGATCTTCCCAGACCAGGGCTCGAAGCTGTGTCCCCTGCATTGGCAGGCTGATTCTTAACCACTGCGCCACCAGAGAAGTCCCAGATTTTATTTGAAATATGCAGCAGGATTGAAATTGAGTTATGGATTTGTCAGTTTAAAGACATTAAAGTCTTTTCAGAAATGGCAATCATGCCTGAAATTCTAAAGGTAATCTGGTTAGAAAAAAAAATTATTTATATCACTAGGTAGAACACTTGACTATCCATATAAATTTTGGATAATTGTTTTACCTAAAAAATACCTGAGAACTCTATCTAAGGATTATTTCTAAATTAGAAAAGTCTTTTCACATTTTAAACCTTGTTGATATTATTATTGCAATAATACCAAAAAGGTCTATTTTTTCTGTTTATTTGCACATAGTAATGGTAAAATTACCAAGAGAAGATTAAATGGGATTTTTGTAACATTTTGGATATGTCTGATTCAATTATAATGAACTTGTATAGAATTTATAAGTAAAATGTATTTATTAATATTATTCTGAAAAAAAAAAGTGGTCTCTTTAGCTGATTCTTCGAGGATCAATAAATTAATCAATCTGGTCAACTTTGTGGGTAGCTGACTGTGAAGGTTATTAGCTGATGTAGCTTCATAGTTAGGGAAGTAGAGTTCTAGTTCCTAACATTGTAAAATTAATTTTAAATATTATTGTACTCTTCAGAAAATATATAAACTCACATATATCAAACCTTGCATATATTTTCAGCATTGTCATAAATTACTTAAATCCACTCCGGTAGTATTGTACTATGGCTACTGCTATTACTACTGTTATTAAAAGTGTTGCTACTGCTCTTTATTAAGTAGCTACTATAATTCTAGTTCGCCTCCTAAGGACATGAATAGATTCTCTCCTTTAAGATTCGTTAAACACTTTTCTGTATAGTATTAGTGTGTGTGCGTGTGGATTTTGTGTGCCAGTAATAGAGCGTATTACGTAGGGAGGAAGGGAATGAGGGCATCTGATTTTCTTGGTCTAAGCTGGTTTTCAGTTACTCAATTACAATTTCAAGTTTCTCAGAGGATAGAGACAAATTAGAAGTAAGATTTTTCTATTCATGCCTACATTTACCTGATGATCATTTTCAATGAACCTCGAGACTTTGTGGAAGTGATTTATCCCTTTACATGTAATCCCACTGCAAGATTTCCAGTGCACTTGCCATGAGGCTGTGGAATGCATTTTGCATATGGGATCGTTTTTGTGTGGCTATGTGGGTAGTAGAGAAAACAGCAAATGCCAGGTGATGGTATCTCTTCTGTACAGCATGGTGAGTTTCATACAGGAGGCCTTTACCATGGAAAGCAGGCCTGGTCTGACCCCTTGAGAACAAAGTGATGATGTTAAGTGTGTTTCTTTCCAGCGGTCACTTGCCCTGGCATTGAAGCCCAGCTCTCAGAACATGTCACCTGGAGACTGGTGTCAGGATCCCTGAATGAGTATGGAACCCAGGTGGTGCTGAGCTGCAGCCCCGGGTATTACCTGGAGGGCCAGAGGCTGGTGCAGTGCCATGCCAACGGCACGTGGAGCATAGGGGCGGAGAGGCCGAGATGCAGAGGTGAGTAACAGGTGTGCTCCTGACCTTGAGGCCATCCTGAATGACTGACAGCGATGACATCCACCTTTTAAGGGACTGTAATCTATCGTCCTATAGATAAATAGTGTAACCCAGTGGCATTTCTTTTCATTACAACAATGAACGTGTATTTTTCTTTTTTTTTTTTCGGTACGCGGGCCTCTCACTGTTGTGGCCTCTCCCGTTGCGGAGCACAGGGTCCGGACGCGCAGGCTCAGCGGCCATGGCTCACGGGCCTAGCCGCTCTGCGGCATGTGGGGTCTTCCCAGACCGGGGCACGAACCCGTGTCCCCTGCATCGGCAGGCGGACTCTCAACCACTGCGCCACCAGGGAAGCCCATGAACGTGTATTTTTATCTGACGTACTTAAGTATATGACCGCTGCATTAAGTGTTAAATGCTGTCTCTTTCTTGTTGACAATCATATTTTACAAATGTTGAAATATTAGAATACTCGATATTTCAGATCAGCTCAAAAACAAATCCAGGCCTGTATTTAAAAAGATCGATCTTATTCCATGCACTGACTATTCAGACCTTTTAATTAGGATCTTGGGAATGCGTGTATTTATGCTAAGCATATTGTGTTCTCAAATAATGACTGTCTTGAAAAGGGAGATTATTATTCTCGTAGGTACAAGATAAGCAGTTAAGCCTCTGAGTGGGTTTCATAATAAATATGAATAAATAGAAAAATAAAACAATATTAGCATTGTTCAGAGCACTGTTTGATTCAGACACATTTAGTATAAAATCTTTAGTGGGATTGTTCACAGGAAATTATCATGCACAAAAACAAGCAGTTAGACTAGTGTCATATTTATAAAATACGCAGCTTAGTAAGAATAAACCAGAATAAAAATGGAAAAAAGACAAAAGAAATAATGCTTCACTGTCTGTGATAATCATTCTAATTCCACTTTTAATGGAACAAATGGTAATAAAGTTCCCACTAAAGCTCTTCACCAGCATCACAAAGGTGAATCAGGAAGGGTCAGGACCTCTGTGAGCTCATAATCCAAGTGGAAAGCACCCCCAGGTCCTGGACAGCCCTGCCTGAAGCTTATTTATTAATGGTTCCCAAATCATTCCCCCAAAGTGTCCTGGTTTGACTGTTGTCTGGTCACTGAATTGGTACTGAGTTTCTCCGTGTTAGAGTCTGAATTAGTGAGCTCGCTCCTTCCCACATCTGTCCCCACCAGGAAGCTCAAGATGTGACCTGGAGACTCAGTCCTTAAGTGCATAAGGAGCAGATTTTTTTTGTTTTTGTTTTTGTTTTTGTTCCTTGCAGTACGCGGGCCTCTCACTGTTGTGGCCTACTCCCGTTGCGGAGCATGGGCTCCGGACGCGCAGGCTCAGCGGCCATGGCTCACGGGCCCAGCCGCTGCGTGGCATGTGGGATCTTCCCGGACCGGGGCACGAACCCGTGTCCCCTGCATCGGCAGGCGAACTCTCAACCGCTGCGCCACCAGGGAAGCCCAGGAGCAGATTTTTGTGAGCCCCGTCTGCCACTCTGTGGTAGCTTTTTCACAGAATAAACACCAGGTCTACATTTTATTGGAACTGAACCAATAGAATCTTCAAATGTATTGTCATCCAAATCATTGTTACAGCTAAGGAGCTGTATTTTTATTTATTTTGTTGTTTGCCTATGTTTTATCTAAGAATGGCCCAGTCCACAGGATCTCCTGGATCTAACTGTTTGGGTTACCTACCTGCTTAGGGGCTGGAAATGTTAGGAGCTCCCACTCTGCTTGTCCAGTTAGCTCCAGATGAAGAGATGACCTTTGACCACCTTCTAAGCGTATCCATAACAACTATGAAGTCAGCTGGGATAGTCGCCACTTCTTGAAGAGTTTGTGTTATTCTGACTCTAGGATATTCCACCACGTCCATAGACAGAGCCCAGGTATCCAGGGCTGAAGAGGACAGGAGACCTTAGTCTCACTTTGAAACTGTTAGCTCGGCAGTCACCCATCTTTGAGGAGGAATGACTATCAATGGTTATCTCTCAAGAAACAAGAAAGCAAAATTAAAATTCCATGTCTGGGGGTGCCCATATAACCCCCCTAACACAAGGACTGTGTAAAAGCTGGAGCCTATTGCAATTTTCTTGTTATGTGTATTTATTTTTTGACTTACTGCTTTAAAAATTAAGAAAAATGTTTATCACAGAAATTCATGAATCAAAAAGAAATCATCTTTGCATTTAAAATTTTATACACATGGACCTAGAGAGCCACATTGGAATTTTGCTGTGTTATAGATATCCAAAGAACATTGAATTCTGGCCTGGACCTCTTTCCTAACTGCTTAGTTCAGAGCTCTCATAAGTTAGACCTGGGTCAAGCCGTGAAGTCGGCAGGCTGGTCTTTGATGACCTTCTATTTGTATTGATAATTGGGGATCTGCCTGGATTGGTCATAAAATATCATGGGAGTATTTATCCTTCAGACTACACATTTCATCTGTATCATAGGAGACCACGGAGTGGACATTCTTATTCCATTCTGTGTTGGTGTGGACACTGGTCATCACTTAGAATGACCTAAATGTGAATTTTCTTGATAATATACTCACAAGTAAGTGTCCGGCCTGCATTAAGTAACTTATGTGACACTAACTACCCCAGGGACAATGATTTCATGTGGACATTTTCACTTTGAGTGAGGCCTTCTTTCTGGCTTGATCCATGTATCTTGGCACTATCTCTCTTGGCCTACTAATCCAATTCCAGATTCTGGTCTATATGGCATGCCTTCACATACTTAAAAATAGCTATCATATGTCCTCTGAACCTTTTCTTCACGATTGGCAGCACTGCCCCATTCACATGTGTGTCATGTCATGTATTTGCTGCTCCTGTCTAACTGCATATTCACAAGGTTTTTTTCCAGGAAGAACATGTTTGAAATTACCTACTCTTGACCTTATTTATTTGTCACATTCACAAATAATATCTGTATTGCTGACAATAACATCCATAATCCTGTTGACTTCACAGGTTTGAGAAATGAACTGTCTCAATATGATTTCTTTTTCAAAGTAGAGGATTTCAACATGACTATAACTGTAGAATTGAAGGAAAGAGGAAAGAGGCTTTTCAGGGGGGTGAAGCAAAGCTTAGAATCCACAGTAATAATGAGAAAATACTACAGTATCAACAGTAAATCGGGCAGAGCTGGGGGCACCCTGAGTGTCTTCAGCTGAGCATCCTCTGCCCAAGACACACATCCTCTGTGCAAGACACACTCTGAGAATTCAGAGGAGACAGTTGACTGTGCGTATGAATATATATTTAACAGAAGAGAAAACAGCAAACTTATTGACTTTATTCTTGAAAACTTGATGGGAGAAAAGAACACGGAAATAAAGCTTTCCCTTGGATGTTTGACACAGGTTTTTGTTTGTTTGTTTTTTAGGGGAGAGGGGTTTTCCCTTTCAATTAGGGGAACTTTTCAGATGGGTGCTGCCTACCTCATTAACGTGTTGGGTTTACTGCCAATCAAATCTCTACGACTGAGACCCCATTATCCAGCTGCTGAAAAGCTAATATTTGTTCCATTAGTTCTTCTTTATAGTCTAGTGAACCTTAGTAGTGGACAAGCCTAAAATAGTTCCGTCACCACGATATTTTGAACAGAGGCTAAAAGAATAGAAGAGAGTCAGCCTTTCTGCTAGTCCACCATTAACGGTGTGTCAAGACCTCAGAGAGGAGGTGTGCTCAGACCTCACTGCTATTTCACACTTCTTACTAAAAGCTGAGGTTTCAAAACACGGTCCAATTATCCTGAATGGCTACAAGTGGATCTTTAAATATCATAGCTCAGGGTGAAGTTCATACTATGTTTGAGAAGAGGCTTAATGGAAAGTTCATAACTAATTGTAAAAAATCTAAATCCGACTCAAATCCATTGACATTTGGTAGAGCAAACATGTTAGCAGTATCACTAAATGCATAAGACATGACCCTGTAAGAGTTTAACAATCCTGCAAACTAAGAAATCCTCCTGGTTCCCTCCACAACAATAATGTTCTGATCATGACGTACGCTAGAGCTGAACTTCGCAAATTTTTGGTGAGCAGTGCCCCTAGAACACACATTTCCTGGCTGTGTCTGTCTGTCCGTTTGAAATGGAACCAGGATTATGTGTCTTGGAGTAAAATCAGCTTGATTCAAAAGACTGGTCTAAATGATAAAATTTTCTTCACTTGAATTACCAGTAAAGGTCTTCAGACTTGGGATTCAGTTCCCTGAATAGGTCCTGAGATGGGCTTCACTGTTAGTGAACCGGGACCCAGCCCTGGTCAGGTGCAAGGCGTTGCTTTAGGTGCTCCCACAGTCCTCTCTTTGAATCCGCTGCACAGCCCTACCTGGCAGGTGCTGGTATTAACCTTTAGGAGATGAACCAGGAGGACTGGGAGACTTAGAGAAGGTGGCCGGCGCCACCGAGCTAGGAACTGGCAAAGCTGAGCAGAACCTGGCTGGGTAGCCTGCAGCCAGAATCTGTGTTCTTAATCATGACTTTTCGCTGCCTCCTATCAGTTTACTGTTAATAAGGACTCAGTAATTTTTAGCTACATGGCAGCTTTGCCCTAAGCCCTTTACACATAAGAACTCACTCAGTATATCAGGAAGTCTTTATCACTCTTCTTAGAAGAGCTTTTCAAACACTTTCATTCTTACCTGTTAAAACACATTTCAGCCTCTGATGAGCAGTTGGCCTTGATGACTTTATGATTTCTTCCTTCCCTGATATTCTACTGATTTCTTTGTGCTCAAACTTGTGGATTTGGAGAGTGCAGGGAGTCAGGTGGTATAACAAGTATCTATAATGAAAGTGACCATTGCATTCATCTCCCCAACTGGAGTTATCGTGTGGGTGTAAGTGGTCACGGTCAGTAATTATGCTGGACACACGTGTGAACTGGGTACCTACATCTATAATCACTTAAGGTCTAGATTTTATTTTTTTTTAATTTTCAGAAAGTTTGCACATGTCCTATATAGTCAGCATTTTTATGGAGTTCATGATCCCAACAACTTATGCAAGTAAACGAAAGAAAAAATGAACTCAGTCCTTCTGCAGTGGGCATCCCGGGTTTAATTCCTCACTGCTGATGACTTTATACCAGCTGATGACTTTGGGAAAGACCACCCACTTTTCTTAATTCCTGCTACACACACATAGGTGTCTGGTAACTATGATGTGATTCTTGTGATTGGTGTAGACCGAAAAGAGGACAGAAAGCCAACTCATTTGACTGATTTGCTCGTGTGTGAATATGTTTGTATACTGTGTGTTTACTCAAGAAAAGTTTAGCTACCTGTGAGGATGAAAAAAATAGCAGTGGGTAAAGGAAGGGATGTTTTGGATTCCACCCTAAACCTTCAAGTTTTCATTTCAAGGATATAAGAGAAGAAAAATTAAGCTTCCTAGGTGGTGTGTCTATCTCACCCTTAGATGACACCCCTGCCCATGTTCTTAATGAAAATGAAGACTGAAGATTTTGTCGTTTTTAAACAAAAGAGCGGTCTGCAGACCTGAAATAATATTCACTCTGTTTTTCTTTTCCTTCTAGTGATCTCGTGTGGAAGCCTGTCCTTTCCCCCAAATGGGAACAAGATTGGAACAATGACAGTATATGGCGCCACAGCCATATTCACGTGTAACACAGGCTACACACTTGTGGGTTCTCATGTCAGAGAATGCTTGGCCAATGGGCTCTGGAGCGGCCCCGAGACTCGCTGTCTGGGTAAATTAATCCATCATCGGGCACTTGTTTAACTCAAATAAACCTTAAAAATAGAGGATGGCTGGGTAAAGCATGGCACTGCTTGCCATAAATGCTCTGACAGAGTGTTACTAAATCCTACCTGGGTTTTTCTTTTTCTTCTTAAGAGGATATTGGGGGTAGGAGTTTATTAATTAATTTATTTATTTTTGCTGTGTTGGATCTTCATTTCTGTGCGAGGGCTTTCTCTATTTGTGGCAAGCGGGGGCCACTCTTCATCGCGGTGCGCGGGCCTCTCACTATCACGGCCTCTCTTGTTGCGGAGCACAGGCTCCAGACGCGCAGGCTCAGTAGTTGTGGCTCACGGGCCTAGTTGCTCTGCGGCATGTGGGATCCTCCCAGACCAGGGCTCGAACCCGTGTCTCCTGCATTAGCAGGCAGATTCTCAACCACTGCACCACCAGGGAAGCCCCTCTACCTGGGTTTTTAATGCTGCACTTTACAATATGACTTCTTCTTTAAGTATCTAAAGGGATTTTTTAAAAATCTGAGCAATAAATGCGGGTCACATGTTGCCTTAAGTGACACAAAGACTATTTTATAGACTGCTGAGCATGTCACTACACTCAAATGCCATCATGATTTTAGAATGCACGAAAATAAACTTCAAAATTATCATACATTTTATCTTTTAAAATTTTTAAAAAATTATGTTAATAAGTTAGTGTGATATTAATGTCCGTCAATATAGGGACAATGAATTATTTAAAATTGAAAGTGTGCATAGTAACTTGGTCTTCTTTTTCCCAAGGATTAACATTTTCTGCATGACAATTTTTTTAAAAATTGGGCTGAAAAATTTTCTGTGGAAAAATCTTGTGAATAAGTGCATGGAAATTGTTGAATAAGCAGCTTAGAGTACAGTGATTTCTGATGCTCCTTTTAGATCTCCAAGTAATTTGCAAAATATATAAACTGCTTTCAGTCCTTTAGAACTCTCTCTGTGATCTCAGTAATTCTGTAATCACTCCAAAGCAGTAGAAGCTGGAAGGTTTAAGCTTCTGAACCTTTGTGGGCTAGGCTCGCTTTAGGAACTAAGCCAGGACCAGTAAATTTTAAATAGTAATAATCTGTTCTTTTCACTGGAGGGAATTTGAAGAAACACTCAGGAGAATTTGAGGATGAAAGTAAAGTAGCAGTCCCAGAAAAATGCAACTGACGAAAGAAGGAGGTTTTCAGGCTTATCCATGAAATGACTTCCTTCAGATTAATACAAGACTTAGATCAGTGCTGCTCGAATACTGTGTGTGTGTATATTCCTGTTGAGTGTAGTCACTGTGGTTTTCAGCCGAGTGCTTCTGGGATTTTCTGAGCTTTCCTAACTGTTCTTGTTAGATTGGCCACTGAGTAGTGCTCTCCGTAAGGCAGCTGCAGTTGGGGTAGGTTTTCTCCGTCAACTGCAGTGGAACTTGGTACCTTGGAAGGGGATTAGGTGATCTAAGAAATTGCATCTCCGCTATGAATTGTAAGATGGAAAGTAATAGCAATTTACATTTGATTAGTGCCTTATGGGATGAAGGTAGGGCAGTGGTAGCCTCAGGGGCTTTAAGTGTCAAGTTTAGTTTATGTAACTGTTGAATCATGGGACCAGCTCAAGCCTTACTGATTGCAAATAAACCTTTACCTGTTGTGTGGCATTCTTCTGACCGAAGGTTAGGACTTTGAAGTAGAAAGGATGAAATGCATATTGAATAGTTGGCTGGATGGAGAAGCTCAAAGGCATGGCCTCAGTGGTATGCAATATGGCTTAGACACTTTTTGGAAGAGGGAGTGCTCAGAAGGAATTTAAACTGAAAATAAAGAGGAAGAAAAATGTCCAGATTATAATGTATAAAACATTAGTGTTGTAGAACTTGGACACGGCGTGTAAAGAATAATACAACTGTAAAGGCATGAAGTATTTAAAAGACACAATTAGAAAGGGGTGAGAAATGATGCATAGCCACATGTTTATAAACTAATGAGTAAAGAATGTGTAATAAGTTTAGTTTAAATATTTTATAAATTTATAAACATAGTCTCCCAGCTACCACTGAGACTTGAAGGGGTAAAATCCATAATACACAGCATATGGCAGTGAAGGATAGCTCTCTTCCTGAAAAATCGGTGGCTGTTGGGTAGATAATGTAGTGTAACCCAGCAGGAATACATGGCCACAGGACCCAGAGTGCTGTGCGAGACACAGCAGAGAATGTGGGGAGAAGAGCAAGAAGGTGGAGAACAGAGGTGATGTCTGTACTGGAGAAGATTATAAAACGCTCAGAAGGGGAAAGGGAAGAGGGGCTGTGATCCTAAATCTGGCACAGACACATGACAGAGTAGATGTTGGATTCCTCCATAATCCAAACATTAACAAGATGCCCTATTTGGATATAGTAATTTGAATGGTGTTATTTATTGATGACTGAAAATGTGCATTTTGAGTTTTATCTTATTGAACTCTCATTAGGCCTATTGTAAGTGCTCAGTACTCCTACTTACAGATAAGAAACAAAACTTAGAGCTTAGGAATTTGCCCAACGTTGCAAAGCCAATAATATGCATCAAAAACAGCATTAAACCTAAGCAATTTGACCATAGAACACAGGCTTCTTAACATTAGGGTATATAAGTAGGTTTTTTTTTTTATAAGTAGTTTTTTACATTTTGTGCTACTTCACCAATATATTTATCTCTCAAAAAAAGAGATACAATAAAAGAGGCCATTATACTACTATGCTAATTCTGACCAATGAAGAGAAATTTGTTGGTTAACTGGAGGAGAAATGAGCCTTCGTGCTAGACTACTTACTCCCCACCCCAAGGCACCTGCACCAAGAGGGTGTTTAGTACCTAAGTGGCTCTTCGTGGATGATTTTGTTCTCCATCCTGCACGGTTCCTGGGCCTCTTGCTTACCAATCCCACTATTATTTTCTTTCCATTTCTTGTCATTTGAATTATTCCTTTGTATGTTTCCATGGTTTTGAATGTCTTAAAAGTCTGGGTTTCTACCAAGCTAAATGACCTTGGGTAACCTTTAGGCTCATGCGGACCCTGTGAGGATAAACTATATAGTCATGGAAGGAAAATGACTCACAGTGACGAAGGAGGTAATCGCTAGGGATACTTTCTAGAAATTCAGATACTTTGCAAAAATAGTCTATATGATCCCATGACTTCAACTCTAACAGAGAAGAGGCAGGACCCTTAAAAACCGAAACAACCCCCAAAACTCTGACTTTAAGAAACAAATCACCCCAATGTGGAGGAAATGGGAAATTACCCAAGGAAACAGAGACAGTTACACCAGATGTCTACAATGCATCCAGTTAAGAGAATGAAGTACACTTGAAGGGCCATGTCCTGAAGGACAGATCTGCCACAAGCTGGGAACAACAGAATTATTCAGGACCATGAAATGTAAGGCCCATGCATAAGTGACGTTTGAAATAAAACCCAAGTTCACTCATCAGAGTTGGTGTTAGAGGAAGTGGATGAAAGAAAGCAGAAGGGCTCAGCTTCCTCCTTATGCTGTCTTTTCTGTAAAGAATTATGATGTGAATATGAAGGTTAGAGAATCTTTTATATCAGACACTGGAACCCCAAGAAAGAGAAGGAGTCCATTAAAGAGAACTTCAGAGTTTCAAGTAGGGTTGAGTCTCCTGGCCAGGAGAGTCCCATCCAAGCAAGCTTCGGGTACCAGGGAGAAGATGGCCGAGTCATTGGCTCCTGTGGGATGTCATAAAAAGGAAGTACTCTAGGGCTTCCCTGGTGGCACAGTGGTTGAGAGTCCGCCTGCCAATGCAGGGGACGCAGGTTCGTGCCCCGGTCTGGGAAGATCCCACATGCCGCGGAGCGGCTGGACCCATGAGCCATGGCCGCTGAGCCTGCGTGTCCGGAGCCTGTGCTCCGCAACGGGAGAGGCCACAACAGTGAGAGGCCCGCGTACCGCAAAAAAAAAAAAAAAAAAAATTGCCTGAGGGACAGTACATGAATGATGTTCAGTGGATTGCTGTGATTTGGGAAGGAGGCTTCCAGGTGTTTGTTTCTCTCTCCTCACTCTAGTCCTTTCCAAACATTTATTTAGCTCCTGGATGAGGGCATAACACTGCTAGCTGAAAGAGTAAGAATAAATATGTGATGACAGATTCAGGGAATCTTCAAATCGAATGGTAGGCCAAATAGATTTCATTAGACATAGGAAAATAATGGAAATAGTGTAAAATTTTACTCAAAGTAAAAAACAAAATAACTCAATGTACATGGTGAGGAGAAAATTATGAAATCATAGCACACACAGAAGGACTGGGTGTTTTGGACAATGGAAGGCTTGTTTGTGCGAAGAGATGCCTCTGACACTGATATTGTTTTGTGACTAGTCTCCATCTTGTTCCGTGAGCCTGGGTGGCCATATCTGGGGTGATCATTTCAGTTCTGTGAGACAGTTTACATGGGCTCTTGAGGAATTGAAATGTGTACGTGGTGAAGGATCTGGTAACCATGACACTGGAGGAATGTTTGGAAAACTTGTGATCCTAAGTTTGGCTGAGAGAAAAGTTAGGAAGTAATTAATATCTATTTTCAAATATTTAAAATAGTTGGTGGGAGAAAGAAGAAAAGAAAAAGAAACAAAAATAAAATTAATTAAACACATCTGCCAAGGGCAAGGACCGGGATTGCTAATGATATTAGTGAAACAGCTCCATTCATTGGTTTGAAATAGCAGATGCTATGTACAGAAAAATAGTTTTCAGACCCAATATAAGAAATATTTTCCCTTATTTATTTTTTAACATGTGGGATCTGTCCAGAAATGCAATGAAGACTTCCTGTAGAAGGTGGTTGGCCACCTGGCAGGTTTTCGTCTGGGGCTCCATTAGACTCAGCTTTATTGATTCTACACCCACCATGCCTTCTCCATCACAATGCAAAATACTTTGGCAAAAACATTTTTCAAGTTGTGCGTGAGGCATCTTGCTTATTTTTAGGGTTACTAGAACAAAAACGCTTTTGCCTGAGATTTTCCTTCTATTTCATGTGGAGCAGGGATCGCTTGTTTCTAGTTTGTGGTACGATGGTTATTTCCAGTGGTTTCCGTCAGGGAAGAATACACCGGATTCCTTGATGATCATTGCAGCAAAAATGGCCAAGCATATGCACAGACGCTGCCACAGTGAGAGTCTTGTGATTGTTAATGGTAGGACAGCTGGATTTAAGGAGATGACGGGTGATTTTCTTTGTCTAACATTCGAGAACCTAATTATGCTGTGTTTGCAGGTACCTAGTCTGAATTCTAAGCTAGAACCTTTGAGAAAAGATAGAAGAAGGAAAGCTGGGCAACCCTGTGTGCAAACATAATTATACCTAAAATTTAGGCAAAGTAATACATTATGTGTATCAGAGTACATTTTTATAAAGGGTTAGCCCACACTTAATCAACGCCATCATCCCTGCTTTACAACTGGGCTCTCCCAGGGTGCTGTGAATTGCCCCGGACTTGTTCTGATTTACCAGCTGTGCTGTGCAATGCTACAAATCTCCCTGAGCTGGAGAATTAAGCACTGAGAAGGCTCACCCCATATCTGCATATCGGGTAACTTACAGTCCATCAGGGAAGTTTTACTGTCCCCATGCTCCCTTAATTATTTTCTTCTGTTTATCTTCCCTGCAGTAGTTTGCATTGAACCCGACACAGAGCACACCGACTACACGAGGTTGTACATTTGTAATCCAGGTCTCCTATCATAGAAAGCTACATTAATCTTTTAATACCATTTATATCATTTAGACTTTTTCAACACATAATAGCCCATCATGTCTTTCCCTCTGTTACCTCTTTAATCTGTTTACTCAAGACGTCAGTGATAGATTGAGACATTGCCCACCTAAAGAACATTATCTTTTTTTATTAGATTATTTTGCTATTATCTGAAGTAAGTTTGCATTGCTATAATGACCTATGAGGAGATGAATTCTTTTGTAAATATGATATCATGGTGACATTCATGTGGCTAAAATAGCTAAATGACATGATTCAAAATGATATCATGAGACCATGTTTTTTCATAGTTGTTAGGGAATAAAACTGGAAAGTATTCAAATGCCTTGTATTTGATGATAGATCCACGTACAAATTTTTAATAAAACAAGTAATTATGACAATGCTTATATTGCAGCAAAAAGATGATATTAGGCAGAAAGATTAACCCCTCCCTCCTTGATCTTGGTACAAAAGTGATCTGCAGTATAAAACTTAGGCTGTATGGTAGTCAGGGAAGGTAAAATATTTGGAAACACTCAGTGCTAATCTTCACATTTTACATCTACATTATCAGTGGCTCGCAGATAAATGTCACAATATTCCTCCCAGCCACAAGTGCTTCTGTCTCTATTTCTGAATATTATCTAGTGATTTTCATTCAATTCCTCAAGAAATATTGCACAGGATGTAAAGGTAAATAGGAGCTGGTTCTTTTTTCTTGTAAGGAAATTATCATCAAAGGAATAAATAAGATAAAAACCAAGTATCTTTAATAAAAAGTTGAGATTGATGAATGTCAGGAGAGAGGTCCATGCAGAGTCCTCCCCATACCCAGGGAGGGAGCCACTTTGATGAACAGGGGACTCCAACACACAGAAATGGACTAGGGTCATCCCAGAAATGAGAGCCACAGAACAAACAGCAGCTGCACAGGTGCAGAACTGTGAGGCAGGAGGTCCTGATGGTTCGCCTGAACCAAGCACATCCCGGGCAGGGGCTCTCTGTGGTCACGTGATGCTGAGGGACGGTGCTAATATGGCAATGTGATCATGGAAAGAATTCACGTCCTTTCACGAACACCTCCTCTAGATCAGGCAGGGGCTAATGCTGGTGCAGAGGCCATGACACTGCTCTTAGAACTCACAGTCTCAGAGTGGAGATAAATAGGTAAGAAAAATTCTATTTCTATCTGCTGAATTCAAAACAAAACAACCCTAACCATGTAGGTATTGTAAACGGATGGTCCTGGAGATAGAGTCTCCTGCAGGGAAACCTAAAATAAGGGAGATGTTTGCGTTGAGTATTAATGGGCAGTAATTCCTTTAGGGTTTGTGAAGACTGCAAGCACAGGGTGGATTTGGATTAAGTTATATGACATCTTACAGGCAGACAAGAATGTGAACGAAGTTTTATGCAAAAGGGCAGTGTGTGCAAAGTGATAGAGGTAAAAAGTGTGGTACATGGAGGGACTACATTAATAAAAAGGCAGATGAAAGATTTCTGAAAGCCCCAGAGACTACCCAAATCATGGCACTGGCCTGAAATTTTCTTATCAAATATGGTTTAAAATAATTGCCATTGACTAGGGTGTGTCAAACAGAGATGTGATACAAATGTATTTTGTGGCAAAGGGATGGGCCCTGGTCGTTGGTGTTACTAAGGGCACAGAGTGTTGCACAGCTCATCACACCGCACCGGCCGATCCCTGCCGAGATTCATGTGCTTTCTGCAATACTGCATTTTCTCGGACTTCCACAAAGTTGCTCAACATTACCCCTCAAAATTGCTCGTGGAGAAAAAGAAGAAGTCTCATTTGTGAGAACTCAAATGTGTTCCTTTAATATGCACACATCTGGAGATTTAAATACCATCCATCGATGTTTAATGCTCTTAAACGTGTTCCCTGTACATAAGAGGATCTGATCCATCTGACATTTCATGACCATTTGTTAATACTCAAGCAGTGTTTGCTATTGGCTTTAGAATTCACTGCCAAATACCCCTGCCTTTAGCCCCAAGCTGGAGTTATCACTGGAATGGGCAGAATGAAGCAGATTGCATTTCTAATTCTCTTGCAGGTACAGCGTACTTACAACACTTATTATTTTATTTTCAGCAATAAGTACCAAAAATAACAAAGCAAACATGAAGGTTGAATGTTTGGTTTGTAGATTTTCTAAAAATGTATGAATGTATTCGGTTCTAATCCCCAAACCAATATTTAGTATTTGTACTGATACAAACTGGCACAGTGAAAAGAAGGTTGACCTTAAAATAGGGAATTCTGGGGTGGGGGGGGCGACGTGTTTGTGTGTATGTGTGAGTGTGAGAGAGTGTGGCCTTAGGACAGGAGAGAGATCCAGCTATTCAGTTCCTATTGACGCACAGACCCCGCAGCGAGGATGCCCAGCACAGGGAACTTCTGTAACCTGGGAGCCACACACCCAGCAGGCCCCCTGGAGGAGCAGGTTTCCATGGCACCAGTGGAACTGTATTAAATTCCCAAATCACAGAATTCGCTTCTGAAATTGCACGAGTCTAGGTAATTGTAAGAGACTCTAACACACTATCCCTGAAAGTATTCAATACTTGAAAGAAGCATTCAGACTTTGCCTTTGTTGTGAGGTTAGGCACAACTGACATCTGACACTCTGTGTCTGTCACTCAGCAAAGTCACCACTGAAAGTCAGTGCCGTTTGTTAGGTTGCAGACCGTGATCAGTGCAGCATCAGAAACAGTGATGCGCAGTCCAGAGAGCTCAGCTAGCTGCTGCAAAACCCTGCCCATGGGTGGGACTCCATCTCTACAGTGTATGTGCACGTGACTCCCAGACAGCAGGGATGCAACGGCAGGTATGGGGACAGAGGACGCAAGGGATTCCATTCATCCAGGGCGCAGTTTTCAGAATATTCGCTCTGCTACTCAGAATCGTTGTACGACACACACTAAAACATCTGCGTGTACACTCTGGACAATAACGTTCTAGGACCACTGCTTGGAGAGGCTGGTCCTGCTGAGGCCCTGCCCTGGGGGATAAACGCGTTACTCGCGGAAAGTGCCGGTCCCCCTGTCCCATGTGCTGGCCCGGGCTGCGTGATGTCAGGGCCGCGGGCTGGCGGCTTCTCTGTGCTTGAGACCGTGATCTGGGCTCCCACACGGCTGGGCCGCCGTCTGCCTTCTCCAGTTCCCACGCGGGACGAGTTTGTGGGAAATGCTCGACCCAGGAGGAAACTGAGAATCCCCTTGCCCGTCCCTCTTTCTCCCTGGGTCTGGCTCCTGGCAGCCCCAAGGCGACTTCTCCCTGTGAGAGGCGACTGGCATTCATTCAACCTGGCCACCACTCTGTGTTTTAGCGAAGTTTGGTAGATTTTTTTCCTCCTAACTCAATTTTTGAGAAAGATTGTTAAAAGAGATTCTCTTTTCTATTTGGGACATCTAACTAAAGCATAATAACTAAAATATAGTAAATATAACGAAAGCTGTATTGTTTTTATCTAAAGTAGCATAAACTTAAAGGCCAGTGATTTTCACAGGGGAGTCATTTTGCAAATGAGGTGAAACCTGCAGACTCTTGTGACCCACTCACAGGTATGAAATCTCAACTTTTCTGAAATTTCATGGAATTCCTATTCCATTGTTCAATTCGTCTTAACAGGCCAATGTGAATGATGTTTTTTAATGGTACAGTGTGTGAAACAAAGAGAGTCACCTGACTAGAACTGGAAAATACCCACCCCAGCATGGAATTCTTGATTCTGCTACTGATTCTCTCAAGAACAATTTTAAGCAGTTGGAGAATTACCCGTTCCATAGTAATGCCTGTCTTCAGCAGGGAGAAAATGGAGGATTAAAGCGTAAAGTTCTAGGAATGTGGAAGTAGTAGAATTGGTTATTCACACTTAACTAAAAGAAAATTCAGCAGTTCCTTTAGGATATATCTCTGTATCTATCAATCAATCTGTCCATTGAATTAAAAATCATATGCAGTTACAGTTTTACGGCATTCTACCTAATTCTTTAGCTCCTTGCTAGCCAGAGCGCTCAGGCTCTGATTAGTGGTAGATTATTAAATTCACGAGTACGATTGATGTAAAAATAAAATAGGCCACATGCTTTTCACTTAGATTTTCTGTCCGCACTTTAATGGAACCATTTGTCAGGAAATTTGGCTTCCTTGATTTCCTAGGTGTGATGACACCCGCTACAGAATTGCCTGTAAAAAACATTTAGTGATCTTTGTTTAAGCTGAAGCCAAATGCTAATGAAAAAGAAACAAGCAAACAAAAGCACAAACACAAAACCTAGGGCCCTGGCATCACAGTGGCGGATCTACTGGATAATCACATTATTTTATTTAGTTGATATTTTGTTTTGAAATGTGCAGGGCTGCCCTCATCCCAATTCTTTTTTTTTTTTTTCCAGTTAATAGAGTTACTTATCCTTCTTTACTGCTTTTTATACTCAGTGGAATAGTAATAATTTAATGCACCCAAAATTATGGAGATGTAGCACATGAAATATGTAAGGTCATAAACTGAAGAGGGTAAAATGGGTGCCCTTCTGGGAAATGCATAGTTTGGTCCAATAGCTCCATAGTCTTCATTTTAACTGAGACTCTAAAAATAAATAAAAGTTCTCAATACAGGGACCATTCTGTCACCTTCACCTGGCTCACAAACGTGCACCCTTCAGGCCTTAAATGTTGCCTCTTTCAGGGTGTCTGATGCCCACCTGGGCTACATGTCTCTCTCTACGCCTCACCTCTTTTTAGTTTTAATGTACTTTTTATTTTTATTTATTTATTTTTAACAATGTTTATTTATTTATTTATTTTGGCTGAGTTGGATCTCAGGGCCCTTCATTACAGTGGGCTTCTCTCTAGCTGTGGCGCGAGGGCTTAGTTGCCCTGGGGCACGTGGGATCTTAGTTCCCTGACTCGGGATTGAACTGGTGTCGCCTGTGTTGCAAGGCGGATTCTTAACCCCTGGACCACCAGGGAAGTTTCCCTGTTCCTCACCTCTTTAGGGGCAAACACTCTGGGGCACTTTCCGTGTCAGACCTCCCGTCTCTTTTATGATTGTACCTTATTCTTCATTGAATCCCCAGCCCCAAGGACATTGCTGGCCCACAGCTAGTCAGCATTCAATTATTGCCAATAAAGGAAAGCCACCTAGGAGACAGTGGATTTGGAAATGCTTTGAAAATGTGAAGTTACTTTATCTCTATTCACTTCATCAAATGTCTAATGAGTGACTAATACATGTTAGACGGTCAGCAGATATCTGAACATAGTTACAAAGATAGAGAAATGCTTTCTACATAGTGTGTCTATAACAAAACTGGGGCTACATTAAAAAAATTCACAAAGGACATATCCCAGTATTATCATAGGATAACAGAATCTTAAATTTGAAATAGAGCTCAGAGTACATTGAATTCAAATTCCACCTCATACAGTTTTTCCCTTCTACAACATTTTGACATGGTACTGTTGAAATTTTGGTTAAATACTGTAAGTGAAATATTCTGTATTTGTGAATAGCCCATAATTGGTCTAAGGCTTTGAATGTTTTAAAGAGGAACTACCTGAGGGCTGGAAAGTTATACGAGTGACAAACAGATTGTTCTCTACCAGCTTCAGATCCAGAAGTGACATCGTCCACATGTACTTAAAATAGGAAGTGAAGTTTGAGGTGAGGCTGTCAATTCTTCTTCCTTCAGGCACTGAGCTGAAAGGGAGTGTTTTTGAAAGACATCCCCGATTTTCTTTAGGTCTTTAAGGGCAGTTCCTCCCAGAACTGAAGCGTCCACGTGTCAGAGAAGAGTTGCTGTTGGAAGCCTTTGTTTCCACACAAGCCTGTCACCCTTGCCTTCTGGTGTCTGGGGTGCACAGATATCTCCTTGCTGTGAGGAGTGCTTATTTGCCAGGCTTTCAACAGAGAATGTGGCCTTGAAACATGTGCTCCTACTGAAAACTTAGATGAAAACAATATGATTGAGGTTTAAAAGTGAGTCTTGCCAGTCTTGTTTGTCTAAGTCAACAGTGAGGCTGTGCAGATCATGGAGAGGGAGGGGGACTTTCTGTCGCAATGTACCCTTTCCAGCATCTCAGTTACCCTGAGCCTGGGTCCCTCCTCTTGGAGTGCTGATCAGGTTCAGAATACCCCCAAATGCTTGACATTCTCTAGAGTTAACAGACAGGAATCAGGTGGCCCACACTCTCTTTGAGGATTGGAGTGTGTTATTTTGGTGTGTGCTTCTCAAAATTACGTCATTTCCTTCTCGCCTCCGAAGTGGCTGGATCCCTGCAGTAGTAAGCCCATGTGTGGTGGCTCTGGCTCCTTTCTTGTCTCGGGGATGTGAGTGGGGCTCCACGTCTCTACCTGACGGAGATGGCCGTGCAAAGCCCAGCCTCTGGGAAGGAGCCCGCATCCGTGTTTCAGGATAACAGCCTCAGAAGCCCTCCTTTCAACCCCCGGAGAACATTCAGCCTCCTCCCAGTTCCCTGCTTGAGTCACGCCTGGTGTGGGGGGAGGCGATCTGGCTTCTGGTCAGAATCAGCTTTATTGATCTGGATCTGCTGAGTGTAAAAGCTGCAGAGGTGACAAGAGATCAAGCGAATCGAGCACAACTTGACCCGACCTCTTACAAATGTTGGGGCAGAGATTCTGCTCAAAGAGGGACACCTATCACCGATTCGGTTTTCTCCCTCTGTCCTCTGCAAGGTCATCTTGCTGATAACAGATCTAGTTCAAACCTAGGATAACACAATGCAGCTGCATTGCCTTAAACAGAAATAGAGGGTACTGTTGTGAATTTTTCCAGAATGGTGGCATTAACCCTGAGTGTCATATGACAGTAGTTTGGCCATGCTCTCAGCTTTGGGGTTGCTGTGCTCTGAGTAAAGCACTGGCAGCTGGGTGCTCTATTCGGGGTGGTAGTGGCCAGGCGAAATCCACCCCAAAACGCTCTGCAGCTGCTCCAGCCTAAGGAGCGAGTTTTGGCGGACGATTTAGGAACTCTCCTTGTCTATCCGAAACCCGTGTGTCACTCACATCCTTTTCATGTCAGTTACTGCTAATGCTCCATAGTTTGTTAACAAGATACTCTTTCCATGTACGTGAGGAGGGGAGAGGTGGGGGGGAGGGGCAGAGAGGAGGACGGATGGAGGGGAAGGAAAGAAAGTGGAAGGAGAGCGAAAGAGAAGAAGGGAATCCCGCCTCTCCTAGTTTTCCCCGGACCACACAGCACCTTCCTACTGTTACAGAGAAAGAATATTCATGGCGCTCCTTAAAGATAATGAGGCAGACTTTTTTTAGGACCCTAGCGATTGGTGTAGGGACCAGGGTGATGGGATTTCACAAAGATATGGCTCAACCCCAGATGCTGTGTGGGCCCGTGGGGGTCACAGCCAAGGGGCAGGGAGGGGGCACAGGTGGGACATTCCTGAGAGGGAACCTCAGGGCTTGGAGGGGTTCTGGCTGAACCCACCTACCAGTGGCGGGTGGGGATGAGAAACTGGATCAGATGTTGAGGCTGGAGGGTTCTTGTAGGGTGACTTAGAAGGGTGCTTGCTAAAGTTGGCTTTTACAAGGAGGTGCACAGGTGGGCCTCGGGGGAGTGTCAGGACCCGGATTAAAGCTTTTTCAGGCAAAGAAGCTTTGTCATTCCCCTGCCTTCAACTCACGAAGGACTGAAAATTCCTCTAGCTTCCCTCCCCACTTGGAAGCCCTCTGGTTCTGAAGCTTCTCTGACACCCTGTTTGCCAGCGACCTCCTTACATATCAGAGTCCTCACATCAGTACTATTTTCCTCCCCTTAAGTACTGATGTTCACCCCAGTTTCGTCTTTGGGCCCTTTCTTTCCTTGCTGTACATACGTTTCACGGGCGAGCTCAGCCACCTGTTGGGTTCAGCCTCCATCTGTAATCTAGCTTTTCCTAAATCTCTGTCTGCAGGGTGTCCCTCCCCTGAGCTCTGGACTTCTGTGTTCAACTGAGGATGTGACAGTTTCCCCTAGACATCAGTTCAAACATAACTCAAATGGACGTTTTCTGAAATTGAACTTATTTTCTGATATCAATCCTTCCTTTGGAATTTCACAGATAGTTCAGGAATCTAGTCTCTCACGGGGAGATCCTTCCATCCTTTTCTTTGCTACCCATTTTCAATAGGGTTACAGAACTTATATTAATTCCAAGTGTCTCTTCCTTTCTTTTGGCCTTTATTTGGAAATAGAATAAATAGATAAATAACATAAAATATCAATAAGTAAAAGAAATAAATGGAGAAACCATACCTGGGGAAATACCTTTTAACAATTTTATGTTTGAACTATTACTTATGTTACCCACAATTGTTGAGAAAAATTAATGAGTTGAAGAAAACTCTATCAAATAAAAAATATATAAATGGAAAAAGTTCCAATAATGTTTGCATTCAATGCTGTCAGTCACTTGACAATAAAGATAAACTAATTTTGAATGTAGTACTTTTATTATTTTAGATTTTTTTATTGGAGGATACTTGATTTACAATGGTGTGTTAATTTTTCCCGTACAGCGTAGTGACCCGGTTATGCATATACATACATATCCTTTTGTATGTTCTTCTCCATTGTGGTTTATCCCAGGCTGTTGAATAGAGTTCCCCGTGCCATACCGTGGGACTCTGTTGTTTCTCCACGAATGTGGTACTTTTATAGAAGACAAGCTCTCCAGCGTGTTTTTGTTGGTTTTGCTTGCTTTTCAGCTGGCCACTGCGGCTCCCCGGATCCCATCGTGAACGGCCACATCAGCGGCGACGGCTTCAGTTACAGGGACACCGTGGTTTATCAGTGCAACCCCGGTTTCCGGCTCGTGGGGACTTCCGTCCGGATATGCTTGCAAGACCACAAGTGGTCCGGACACACCCCAGTCTGTGTCCGTAAGTACAGCCTGTGAACTAAGTCAGTGGGTGCTTCCCTTCGTGGTGTTTTCTTTTGTCATTAGGTCATAACACAGACACGTTTAAGCTCAGAGAAAGGATGGAGAGCTGTCGGAAGAAAGAGAACGTGGGCGCCCCTCCCTTTCCGTCTTTGGTCCTTCTCCCATTCCATGTCCTTCCGACGCCTCCTCCAGGCTCCCTGCACATTGAGTTTGCTCACCAGCTCATCTCAGATGGGTCCCAGGATGAGGGATGTCAGGCATTCATTCTCCCTACGTTGTCCCAGGACGACAAGGTGGAAACAGCATCCCACCAGAGGAGGATAGAGGTGCTGGGTCCGAGTCTGCAGGTTGGCTTTGCAGGGGCCCCACGGTGGCCACCCCTCAAGCTTCTGTGTTGTTTTGTGTTCTTGTCATTGCTTCATCAAGAGCACAGAGAGTTTGTACGCAGTCGTCCCTTTAATAAAGAGGTGAAATTGTATGTAACCATTGTCCTCAAACTTCATAACTTGAGAGACGAACGCTGACTCCTGTTTTTAGAAGAAATTGTACCCTTATGCAAATTTCCTTTTAAACCAATTTTTTTTCCTAATATGTTCTTTATTTTCCTAAACAAAGGGATTGTTGATGTAAGTTTAGGACAGTGACAGGTGTTCTCTGTGATAGTGCTGTGGTAACCGTACACAGTTCAAGGGTGAAAGCTTTACTTAGAAGAAAAAATTGTTGACAAGATAAATGAGAAGGAAAACACCAGTTTTACAACTGTAATGTGTTTCTTTTGAAAGGGCCAGTGAAGGATATGTTCATGATTTGTATTGCTGTTATTGTGGACATGACATAGTGAGGGTTGGCTATGTTCCAAAGGACCATACAATAGGGAATGTCAAAGAAAATATGATTTGAGCACGTACTCCTATTTTTGCTAATTTCATGATGTTTAAATTGATATTGGATTAATTTATACATACACAATTTAAATTATCATCCAAGTCCCTATAGTGTTTCAAGATGAGAGTTCCACAAAGTTAGCTGGTGTGTTCTAAGGGGAAAAAGTTCAAAACTCACGATTAATACAAAAATTTAGCATCTCTTGTTTTTCACTGCTTTATTCTAAAATTACCTGATACTCTGTCATGATGTAAGAAATAATAATGATGACGATGAAGAAAGTACATTTGCCAGGCGCTAGTTATTTTCCACGATTATAATAAAAACCTGTGGGTTCAGCCCATGATTCTTTCTCTCAATATTCCCTTCCAAATATAAACAGAATCTGCAACATATCTGATTAGCTGTCAACCCCTTAATTCATACATTTAACATACATGTACATGTACTAATAAGGAATGCCAAGTGAGAGTGATGACTTGTTAATGTGGACCTGTCTTCCTCCGTAGCCATCACCTGTGGCCACCCAGGGAACCCTGCACACGGTTTCACTAATGGCAGCGAGTTCAACCTGAATGATGTCGTGAACTTCACCTGCAACACCGGCTACTTGTTGCAGGGCGCATCTCGAGCCCAGTGTAGGAGCAACGGCCAGTGGAGCAGCCCTCTGCCCACCTGCCGAGGTAGGAGAGCTTCCTCCGGGGTTAGTGAGGGCTGATGATAACACGCGGGAGCCTGTCTGCGTGCATAGCGGGTGAAGCTTCCCCTCCAGAGTCAGGGCTTCTGCAAGCGCCTTCTGTTGTGGTGGGAAAACATTTCTCAGTATAACGTGCAAATCGCTCCATGGCCTCTTTCTTGCTCTTGGCCAGATATTCAATCAAAAAACCCTGGGATTCTCTACTTCAAAGACTACTCGTCTTCTGTTTGTCTTTCTCTCCATTTATGTGCTCATTTATTTCTGCCACATATATTCCACATCTTTGGTCCCTAAGCTTCTAGCCTTATGGATATATTTGAGAAGTTCTTATTGCTTTTAAATCTCAAGTTTTAGAAATTCACTTCTTTAGAAATCGACACATAGATCTGGACTAACACCTAAATTTCCAAGGGAATGCTGCTTTGTAGTTTTTGTATTTCTAGATGTTTGAGCTCATGCTGTTTAAGGTTTTGCTTCAAACACTTTCCCTTAAAACATCTCCTTCAAATATTTTCCATTAAAACATCTCTCTTACTGAAGACGCATGCATGTCCTTCCATGTGAAGGTGAAGTTTTTTGTTGTTTTGGTTTGGATTTTTTGGTAATAATATGGTATTAAAGGCAGACACTTACGGAGGTCCCTTGCTCTGACAATCACCCACCTTCTCACTGGGCTCCAAGGGAGCTGTATTCAAATGCAACAATAGCAGAATGGGAATCCAGGCATGTTTTAAATAGCAGTTATGTGAAATTGGCTACAAACTGTCGAGTCTGGCACGTGTCTTATTCAGAGTGCTTGGCTTAAGCTCAAAGACAAAGTAAAGCCTCCTAATTCCACGTCCCTCTAAAACTCCCTTTTCAATGTTGGAAAGACTTGCTGTGAAGAGCAGAGGCCCCAGGTTCCCTGTTCTCACTGTCCCCAGAAAGCAGGCTTCGGGTGTGTCCTGTTTGCGGGGGGATGGAGTATCTCACAGAGATGCCCCTGGTTTCTTGTTCCAAAGCTCCAGCTGGTCTCCTGACAACGTGGGGCTCTGGTCAGCTTGACCATTGACAAGTTCATCTTGTAGGTTATAGGTTATATATTATAATTGTATTAGTCAGGGCCATGGAACGGGGTGACCGGGGTTAGGGCTCATCTTGGAATGTGTGAGCCAGGGCAGGAAGCTGGCTTCTAAATGACCTCTAGCCCCTCTGCCTTCCACGTGGGGCCACCTTGGCAAACCCTAAATGCTTACCGAGTATCGTGATGCACGTGGCTGTGATGAGCACGGTGACTCGCTCAGCCTCACCCTCACCTCTCACAGGGAAACGTGGGGCCCATGTGTCTGCCAGGAGCCCTGAGCACGTGGACAGCAGTGGAAAGGCTTAGCTGTAGGTGTCTGGCACTCGGTAAGGCAGCTGCAAAGATTTAGGAAAAGATTAAACACCTTTAATCAAACTGTTTTCTCTGCCCTCTACAACAAGGAAAAAAACAGCACAACTGAAAGAATGGTTACAAATGAAGGCCCTTAAATTTGGGTTCAGTTTATCTTCACACAGGGTCACGGCCTAACTGTGCCTTTGATGCCTTAGGTGTATGAGAACCATCTATATCCATTCCCCCCAAACCCTTCTACTCAACTTAACATTTATTAAGCACCTGCTGTGTTCCGAATGCTGTGCTGCACACTGTCAGCATAGAGATGGGTGTAATGCTTCATACCTTTAAGTAGATACCATTCCGGGGGCTAATTAGGGGGAGAAGGTCCCCACGGCTGCTGAGACTCTGTCCACTGGACACAGTACATTCTGGCGAAGTGACAGATTGAGTAAGTTCAAAACAGCAGGCTTTTAATTATCAAAACTTTTTTTGTTTCTGTACTTCATTTTCCTCTAACTTATGCCAAAAAGAGAGAGAGAAGAAATTAAATGCCTATCATTTATTAATGGTTTTTGGTGTTTTACAATAGATACTAGGTCCTTTAGATATCTATGGCACAGTTTAAAGAATGCTAGAATGTGTTTTAAAGTCTTCAGTATTAATTTTGACTTTTCTTACCTTCCTCCCTTTTCTTGAAAAATAGGAATGGTCTTATTTTTTTAGTAGACGTTATTTTTTAGAGCAGTTTAGGTTCATGGCAAAGTTGGGCTGAAGGTACAGAGATTTCCCATAAACCCCCTGCCCCCACCCATGCACAGCCCCACCTCACCCCCCAATGTCACCACCCCCACCAGATGGTGCATTTGTTATCATTGATGAACCTGAATGGACACATCATCTCACCCAGAGTCCACAGGTGACATGAGGGTCCACTCTTGGTGTTAGACGGTCTGTATGTTTGGACAGGTGCACAATGAGTGACACGTATCCACCACTGCCACATATCTTGCAGAGTGTTTTCACGACCCTAAAGTTTCTCTGTGCCCCACTTATTCATCCCTCCTCCTGCCCCCAGCCCCTGGCAACCCCTGATCGTTTTCCTGTCTCCATAGTTCTGCCTCTTCCACAGTGTCGTACAGTTGGAATCACACAGTATATAACCATTTCAAATTGGCTTTTTTCATTTAGTAAATGCATTTAAGTTTCCTCTATGCTTTTTAATGGTTTGATAGCTCATTTCTTTTCAGTGATGAATAATATTCCATCGTCCCGATGGACCACAGTTTATCCATTCACATACTGAGGGACATCCGGGTTGCTTCCAAGTTTTGGCAACTATGAATAAAGCTGCTGTATTCATTCCTGTGCAGGTTTTTGTGTGGATGTAAGTTGTTAACTCCTTTGGGTAAATATTAAGGAGCGTGATTGCTGGATTGTATGGTAAGAGTATGTTTATTTTTGTAAGAAACCCAGACTGTCCTCCAAAGTGGCTGCACCATTTTGCATTCCCACCAGCAAGAAATAAGAGCTCCTGTTGCTCCACACCCTCGCCAGTGTTTGGTGTTGTCAGTGATCTGGATTTTGACCGTTCTAATAGGTGTGTAGTGGAATCTCATTATTGTTTTAATTTGCATTTCCCTGATGACATATGATGTGGAGCATCTTTTCATAGGATTATTTGCCATCAGTAGGTCTTATTTGCTGAGGTGTCAGTTAAGGTCTTTGGCCCATTTTTAGTTGGGTTGTTTGTCTTCTTATTGTTGAGTTTTAAGAGTTTTTAATGTTTCAGATTACTGTCCTTTATCAGTTATGTCTTTTCTAATATTCTCTCTTAACCTGTGGCTTGTCTTCTCCTTCTCTTGACACTGCCTTTGGAAGAGCAGAACTTTAAAATTAGTACTTAATTTTAAAATCTGACACTTCAAAAACGTCTGATGAAGGAGGAGATGACTGACAAACAGTCGTCCGAGTGCTGAGGGGATCGGAAATCACGCCCTCATCTCCCGGGTGCCTCCCGCTCGTGTTTCTGTTGTTTTCTATTGCTCTGTTTTGCTTCATTTATGAACTAAGAGATACAATCTAGTGCACAGAATTTACATGCATATTATTCGACCAGGAAAAGCATGAATTCAAAGAGGTCAGACTTATAAAGACAGTGAAGCATCAGAAAAAAATGGCATGAAACTCAAAAAGTTAAAGTTAACAAAAATAGCTACTCTATTCATAAAACTTCCAGGGATTCTTCAAGGTGTGTACTGCAGTATGGCCTGATTCTTACCTTATGTGGTTCCTTGAATAAACCCCCAGATGGTTCAGGGTGTTGTGTCTCATGTCAGCATCATGTCGTGCTTGATTTCTTCTCCCAAATACTTGATGTGATTCTCAGATGTCTAATCTGTGGAGGTCAATGAGTTGTGGAATCCTGAGTAATCGTACAGCATCTGGTTAATGATGCAGAAGAGAAACCCCACGAGGACTTTGGAATGAATTCCCAGTAAATCTGTGCGAAAGTCAGGCTGACTTAGACACAGATTTCCACAAAGTCTCTCCACCCTGGACTCACCTTTTACCCTCAGACTCAGCCCTTCCCAGGGAAAAGCTCTGGCCATGCCAGCTGTGTTTGTGATAAATCAGAACCCTCCAATCCAGGAAGCGACTCACCCCCTGGTTCTATCTTTACAAACAGGATCAGGAAAATAAATAAATAAAAGAAGGGATCCTTTTTGCTAGTAGTAATATCTTTCTGAAATAAATAAATTATATGGATGTAAATTTCATAAAAAGGAATGAAAACCAATGTCTTCACATTTATTTTAAGAATCAGATTATGCCTACTGTTCCAGAGGCCCCCGTTTCTATAGAAGAGCTTTCTGAATCTTTGTCTCCTAAATTCAAATATGTGTCAACATGAGCTTAAAAAGTTCAGTCAGTTCAAGGAGAAATAAATGAGGTATACCAAGTCTGGCAGTTTTAGGATGAGTCACTTAATATTTTCTTTCCTTGTGTAATAATTTTTGTGTTACATGCAAATGTTTGGAGGTTTTATTTTCTCTTTCTTATCTACAGTTTTGTGGGATTGGCCATTTAAACTCAGAGAATTAAAATATATGTCCTTTGCTATTACAGACACGAGTATAAAGAAAATTAAGAAAATATGGGGTGAGTGAAGGTTCTGTTCTGGTTAGAGAGGAATAAAAAAGGAAACAAAAAAAACTCACTAAACTTGCATCACTGAATCCAGGGTCTTGTAGTGAATCCTCAAGTTCACTGGAGAATATCAGTTTTCTTCCATGAACAGTCAAAGAAATCCTACCTTCCTCTTAGGTTCCCATGAGTTCTAAGTAAGCCAGTGCATGTGAAATGCTTAGCAAAGTGCCTGGCACATAGTAGGTGCTCAGTCTCCCTGCCCCCACTCCCACCCACCTCTGAAATTTAACTAGAATCAACTATAATCAATCAGAACCTTCTTTATCAAACCCGAATGTCTCATTACACCTAAAGCCAATTTCTTTATTCTTATCAGTTAGTGATAAAAGGTGAAAGGTAACTTTCATATGTTTGAAAAATAGTCATCATAGGTTCTTTTGGTGACCGGTAATCCTACGTTTAAATTTTGATTCATCCAAGTAAACAAGTTGGAAATGTTTATTCTGTGTGATACACTGAATAGTCACCTCACCTTCGATTGTCCTCTCAACTTCATGAAACTCGTGAATTCTGAGCAGCTGTCCTCCCGACATGGTGGGGCTCAGAGAGCCCTGCTCTCCTCTGCCGGCAAAGGCGGGGGATGCAGGCGGACCTCACCGTTACCAGAGTGATAACTGCTTCTCTTTTCTTTCTCTTCTTGCCTCCAGCCCCACCCTTCTCTTGACCCCAAACACATAATGGCACTTGCTTTGTGCACTTCGTCTTTCTCACCCACCGCACAATCAGGCTGCATTCAGGAAAGCTGGGCCCGAATATAAAACTATGAATTAAAGAAAGGAGGAGCCCGGTGGGGCGTGCGGAGTCCCGGGATGCATGAGGCATGGGCCGGGCGCCCCGGCGCAGGAAGGCTTGGCACCTCCACGTGGGTCGCCTAAGCGGTGTCCTTTCCTCTCACTGCAGAGAGTCTGCTGTGGTTTGGGGACCGTCCTCTAAGCGCTATGTAAGCTCAAACTCGACACCATAGCGTCTTTGGCCTTCGGGCCAAGGCAACACCTTTCTGCTTTTGAAGGTCAGACACAAGGGAGCTGTTTCTGTCTCCTGGGCTTGACATGCAACTCTAAGTGCCCAATGGGCCGATGCAGGCGTTTTTCAGGTCATAAAAATAATCGTGCAAGTCAGTGACACTTTTTCCAAATAGCTAATGCCTGCTATTATGGTGGGTTTGGTGACAATTTTATTGCAGGTGCAATGCACCATGGAGCCTTAAAAATACTTGCCGGGGCTCCGTAAACATGTTTCCTTGACTCGAAAGAACCTGTCTTTCTTCTATCAACTAAGGATTGGTTTAAGAAGGGTAGGATATTATTCTGCAGCGCTGAAAGGGACCCTTGTCCGCCTCTGATCCGCCCACCCCATCGTCCTGGGGAGAGAGAGAAATCAGGGTGCAGACGGGCAGGGTTTGCCTTTGGCCGCTGGGACACCGAGTGCAGTGGCTGCCTGGGAACTTGTCATGCTACTGGCTTCTGAGCCAGAAATATCTGGAGAGAGCACGGCTCCCCAGCAGCTGCCCCATTCAGTGGTAGGCGGGTCAGAGAGAGAGAATTGGGGCTCTTTCTTTCCTCTGCACCTGCAAAAGCACGTGGCTGGTTCCCTCCCAGATGCCAGCCGGCACTCAGGCTCAGAGAGTGTCATTCAGATGAACCAGGCACATCCCACTGTCACTGCCGGAGCTGTTTCTACAGGGGAAGAAGCTTAAATCAGAGGCTGCCTTAATTTACACTTCTATTAAGTGTTGATAGAGGAGTTGTCATTTTTGTCTGCTTTAGACACATAACAGAAATTACCTAGGCACGTATTGAAGCATTAGTGCATGTCAGGGTGGGGTGGGAATTAATTACTGTGTCCCAGGCTGTCCTGAAGTACCACAGTCGCATACAAATATGTAGACTAACTTCAGCCGTTTCTATTTTAACATTTTCATAACATAAAAACCTAACCAGGGAAACGAATTTTAGACCTTACATTGAAGAAGCCTATTATTAGGAAACAGTTAAAGACCGTCAGCCTCGCGTTGTTAAAGGTGCTATAGTAGCCGACATATTGCTTGACAGTTTTTGAAGCATAATGGCCCAAAGCAGGAAGTGGGATTCGTCAAGGGTACAGGATTTCACAAGCTTTGGCTGTCATGCTGTCGTCCTACCAACTTTCTAAAACCACGAGGAGGAGTTTGCCTTCTCTGCCCGTCTGTCTGTTTTGTTTATGAACGTATAGCTGCATCTGAATAATGTGCACCGCGCTTTCCTTTTTCAGTGGTGAACTGCTCGGATCCAGGCTTTGTGGAAAATGCCGTTCGTCACGAGCAACAGAATTTCCCTGAGAGTTTTGAATATGGAATGAGTGTCGTGTATCACTGCAAGAAGGGATTTTACTTGCTGGGATCTTCTGCCTTAACCTGTATGGCAAATGGCTTATGGGATCGCTCTTTGCCCAAGTGTTTGGGTAAGTGAGGGTCCTTTTGGCCACAGAGCCCTGTAAGAACACCACCAACAGAACACAGTTTTTTTCAGGTATTCAAAACGGTACTGATTTTTAATTCTCTCTACCCACCCCCATCACAAATTATATTTGTTATTATGACAACTTTATAGGTTGGCCAGAAATCACCAAATGCAGCTCACACTAGTTTCGCGGGAAGAAAGGGGGGGTGCTGGCCTGCTCGCGAAGCTGGCCCCAGAGGGAGACGGACTCGGCTCGCGGGCTCCGCCTGGACCGGGCTGTCTCTGTGTCTGCTGTTGCTGCGTGTCTCCTGCTTCGGGCCAGCAGGGAGGCTAATCCACCGGTTCAAACGGGCACCAGCGGCCTCCAGACGGTGCCTCTATCAACACCCCGAATCTCTCAACACCATGCATCTGTCTGGACCCAGGTTCAGAATTATTGGCAAGAGGCTGTAAACGGAGTCTCTATCTATTGACCTAGTACCTGTGGCCGGAAGGGTGGCGCTCTCTGAGGGGCCTGATTTGGCTCTCTTCAGCGCTTCTGGTACAGTCCGATGTGAACATGATAAAAAAGATAGTGTCCTGGTCGTAACTTCCTCCTGACCCGTAGGTTTAAACAAGAGGAGGGCGGATTGCTGTGAAGAATGGGGTGCTCAGGACAGACAAGATAGGCCGCCGCTATGGCTCCCCTCAAAACACTATTAACAGTACGTTTCAGACCATATAGGTTCACAAGGACACTTTCTTTTTTACCCAAATAGCTAATAGTATTACTTTCTTTCACTTGAAAAATCATATTGTCCTTTAGCTCAGAGAGAATTTTCTTGTTAAAACATAGTCTGAAAATGAAGGAAAAGGAGTCACTCTCCTTGGCCTTTTAAAAATCAGTCAGAAACAAAACAAAACAATCCTTATCTTTTTAGTATTCATTTTGTGTGGGTAGAAAAAATAGGAAATGACAATCACATTATAAATTGAACTTACTGAAAAAAGTGATAATCCATTTCACCTGTGACAATTACGGCGTTTTTTTCAGTACATTTTCAGAGTGCATTGGTGCTGGAGACTTTTTTCCTGCAAGTTAGGGTCCCACAAAGCCCTTTCAATCTAAAACCAGTCTCAAATTCTAACTGTAACAAAACAACGAATTTCTACAGAGAAAGAGAGCGGTGACTTTCAAAAACAAACGTACAGGCTTACATGACAAAACACATCTGTAAATGTATTACTATCCTCATCAAGCTTTATGTTTTCTGGTTTTCTGCGCCTTCACACACGGGAATTTTTCAGAGAAATTTGTTTTGTTTGTTTTTCTCCCCAAAGATTTCTCTTGCATCTTCCCTGGTGTCTGTGAGACTTGTATTGGTTGTTGCAATGATGCCAGCATGCTCCAACCTCCAGGAACCAGGTTTTAACTGATCTCATTTTCCAAGGGGCGACGTCCCACCACTGCGGTCATTAACCGCTGGAATTACCGTGAATTTGGGAATACACGCTCGCAGAGGAGGTTTTGTTTTCACGTGCTCTTCAGCAGCTAACCTCCATCTCTATTTTTGCTGTTATACTGTTCCACTGATTTTTTTCTTTTATTTCACCTGGAACTGATCATTTACCAAGAATTTCACTGATTCAGCTCTAGTTAGCTTCTTTTTAGGACTCCGTAGGTACACTCCTCTTGTCCAGTGAGTGGATGTCAGTGTAAGACAGTCTCAGAGGAGGGCTTATGTGACTCAGGGGGTGGCTGATGCCTTCCAACCTTTCTAACCTGCCCCTCTGGCTGGCATCACTTTGGGGTTGTCAGTGACTGAATGCAGCCCCTCGAGGATGTTAAACCAGCAGAGCCTTTGAATACTCTTTGGCATCATCAGCCCAGGTAGCTGTTTGTACGTGGTATAAAATTTGCCCATGGCTAACCCTAATTTTGGACTTTATAGAAAGGGAGAGATATGTCTTTACGATCCTATGGTAATCTGGATTCTAGAATCTTCCTTCTTGAGGGATAATTATGATTAGATGATGGGCCTGATTTGGTGTAATTATAAAGAAATGAGTGGACTACTTGAGGAAAATATTAATCAGTAATTTATTATTATATTTTTTCCTTAAACATTTTAGATTGCCACCTATTCAAAGAAAAATTGTTAGATGGTCTCTCTAGACATGGGAACTGGAAGAGGAAGCAGATTTGACCGAGTTTTGTCCCCAAGCAAAGCATGATTGTCATACTAACTGGAGAAACAATGGAAATAGTCTTGGTGAATCTATGTTAGTTTCTAACATTTTGTGTAACACTGCTTGTTTAGGACACAGTTAAGGGCAGATGGGAAAAATTTAGGTAGAGTGACTTTCTTTTTTGAAAACCTAAATATCAATTTCTACCTTAAGCAAAGCTATCTTAACCTAATAAAAAAAAACAAACAAAAACTTCATTGACAGACCCTTTCGTGGACTTCAGTAACGTGACTATTCCGGGTAGGAGGAGGGTCGTCTGGAAATTGGCATTTCTTATCCACAGGGCACTGCAGCGATGTGCAGTGTATCCGGGTGTTTTTTGTTAATAGGTGATGATTGTATGAGTCTCTAAGGGACATTGACCAACACAAAGCAGCTTAACAGGAACAATGTACTCATTGATTTGATTTGATTTTTTTCTTAAGTTATTTCGTGTGGACACCCAGGGGTCCCTGCCAACGCCATCCTAACTGGAGACCTGTTTACATCTGGGGCCGTGGTTCACTACTCATGCCAAGGGAGACGGAGTCTCGTAGGCAACAGCAGCAGGACTTGCCAGGAGGACAGTCACTGGAGCGGAGCCCTGCCCCACTGCACAGGTGGGCATGACGCAGTCAGCTCTTCATTCCAAGCATTGGGTAGTGGTGCCGTTCTTTGAAGTCGGTATTATTCCGTTCCAGCCAAGTACGCCTCTATGATATAGCGTCAGCGTCATCTTCATCTTCCTTCCCTTTAAACACCTATCACGACACATTTTCCTCTGCAGGAGTCTCCCTAGCACCTGAGTAGGAAGCTTGCTCACCTTGACTCAGTTTGCCCCTGTTTTCCCCTCCTTTTTTGTGCTTCCTCTCAGTTCTTCCACATCTTTCCTGTCGCTGTCGTCAATTGTTAAATCAATCCTGTTTGGAAAAAATATCAACTTAATTCTTCCATGAATGTTTCATAATAAACAAAATATGTAAATATAATAAACAAAATAAACATAATCAGCAGACCGACACAGTGTAGAAGCATCAAACCTCTCATTTGATTTTTTTCGTTCCCAACACACCTTCACCCCCATCTCCTCGTCAGCTTCCTCACCAGCATTTCCAATGAGCAATTCCTGCATTTACCATCCCCAGTATTTTATTTCTTCTAAAGAATATCAATTATTGTACAACCGTATTTTAATAAGCTATTTCGATTGTAGTTACACAGAAACGATTTCTTAGCCTCTTCCGTTTTTGTGCTGTAATAAAGGAAATCTTTCTCAGGAGATTTCCAGAATGCTGTATGACTGTAACTGTGTTTGATACACATTTACATAAAGTTTCATTCCCTTTAAACATAACAGCCCTGTTTTAAACGAGTCTAACAGCACTGAGTATTGCCATACGTGTTTGTGTTCCATAGGAAATAATCCTGGATTTTGCGGTGATCCAGGGACCCCAGCACATGGGTCTCGGCTTGGAGATGAGTTTAAGGCCAAGAGCCTTCTCCGCTTCTCCTGTGAAATGGGCTACCAGCTGCGGGGCTCGGCAGAGCGAACGTGTCTGCTCAACGGGTCATGGTCAGGACTGCAGCCCGTGTGCGAGGGTAAGTTCAAGCCTGAAAGTCAGCGTTTCAGGTTGAAACCAGGTAACTCACTCTAAAATGACCAGTAACATTCCACAAAAATCCTACAGGTTTACACTATTTCTACAATTAACCTACTTACCCCCCAAACGTATAAGAGAATCATCAAAAAGCACAGCTGGGCATAAGGAGGTACCTGACTGTTCAAAAGATCATACGACACTGTCCTCACCCTTTGAAAGTCCATGGTCTAAAGGAGGTGTCTGTCTTCTCCTGGTGACGTTCTCTGTGTTTTGTGGCTGCTGGTGGTGAGAGCTGAGGTGAAGGAGTTGTGAGTAGGGCAGAGTGAGTCGCTGCTGGGAGCTCCCTGCAGGCTGGAAGAGGCTTCTGTTCACACGTTCCTTCCAGGCTGTTGGTGGTCCTTGTTCAGAGCACTGTGTTGCAAAAGATTCTCGGGTTACTTTCCGTATAATATTTTGGAGTGAGTATATTTTATTGTACTATTTAAGAGGCATGATAGGAAATGGTGGGAAACCTCAGTAATAACAGTAAAATGCCACGGCTCTTTATAGACACGATGTCATGTCTTGGCAATGCCTGTCTTAAGCAAAGGTGAGCTGACATGTCATGAGTGTGTTCAGAGTCTAGAAAATAACTGAGTTAGAATTCGGACAGATAAGACTTTAACATTTGCACACAAACTTCTCAATGACTGAATTTTCAAGTCTAAAACAGTTACACAAATTAATTACCTATTTTTACATGTATGAAACACTTCCCATAGAATTTGATCAGCTTGAATAAACTCACACAATATCAACACCAGAAATATAGATCAAGTTCCCTTAATCTTTATTTTCCCTACTATGTCAACTCTCCTTGTACTGTCACTCATTTTATTATAGGTGTTATACAGATAAGTAGAATATAATATGCATGTATCTAATCTGACTATATTTTCCATAGTTAACTGTATCATATGTAGTCTACATAATATAAAATGATATGTATGAATAAGCCAATCCTATGTATGCGTGTGTGTGTATCCTCTCATTGAGAGTCAGAGATTATCCTGGTTATTATAGTCAAAGACCTATCTATCTCTCTATAGAGATAAGTATACATGATAATCCAAGATAATGTTTGACTCCAAATTGCCTCTTGACAATCAAGTTAATGTAAATCTTAAGATTAGGCCCTGAAGAAGTTAAATCAAATATGAGTAAGCAGTTGTGGGGAAATGCCACCTGCAGGGTGATTTGCAGGGTGATGCCATTTCTATTGACTGAAGTATGCGACTGTACGTTAGTAGAGCTTTTCTCACTCTCGGGTCCCTCCCCTCTTGTAGAAATTTGAATGTTAAAATTTGCATGAGAGCATGTCTTTCTCACCAAAACCAGAACATTTCATTTTCTGTTCTATGATATAATACCTCAAAGTTACACATGACCTCCGTAATCTACAATTACACCCCATCTAACCTTTTCTCTATACCACACCTGTGAATTTTTGGTCCAGAAGTATTTGAACATTATGAAAATTAAATAAGATTTCCACGTCAATCCATGACATATTAAACGATAGTAGGCCCACCTTCTTATTGAGAACAACTATAAAACAACAAAATACATGAGACAATTACGTGAGTCATTAAACAACAGACAGGGCGTGACTGTGTTCCTTAGGAGAAAATAAATAAGATGAGCTCCATAACCCCTCTGTCACTCTGTGCATTTTTCTTGCTGGGAAGCTGGGAAGCAGAACCCAGGTGGTACAGTGACTTGGTGAGGTGATGAGGTGGAAATTGTTTTAGGTTACTGAAATGGAATTTGCAGAAACGGGAATCCAGGAAGAGGGAACTGACAATGGGAGGGCCCCAGAATTCTGTAGGCGTGTTCACAGGTGACTCAGCTGAGGGCTGGGCTGACAAGCACGCGTGAGACTCAGTGATGCACAGACCTTCTTAGCGGAGAGCAGACCTGTGATAGTAGGTCATACCGTACTGAGAGACACTGTACACTCAGGATACTTCTTGGAGGCCTAGAGAGCCCATACATTGTGAATAGGTACCACTCCCTAAAATCAGGGGGACAGGCTAGAACTAAGAGCAAGTCATGTTAGGACTCAGACTAACTAGCTCTCCACTAACAGAATAAAACTGATGACAAGACCCAGAAGATCTATAACTACTTTAAAAGCCCACCAGAGCAAAGCCAACATCTTTTAAAGGAATGACATGCTCCATGCAGTAGTTCATTCACAATGTCCAGCATACAATAAACAGTTACTGCATTGGCACAACCCAGAACAATATGACCCATAGTCCAACCAACCAACCAACCAACCAACCAACCAACTAAACAAACAATAGGGATAGAATCTGATCCTGAGATGACCCAAATGTTGAAAAACACAATAAGGATTTAAATAAGCTATTAAAAATATGTTCAAGACTTTACAGTAAATTGAATTGAAACAGGGAATCTCAACAGAGAAATGAAAATAATGAAAGAGAATCAAATGGGAACTCTGGAAATGAAAAGTACATTATCTGATAAAAAGTTTTCTGGATCAACTTAGCAGACGAAAGATGTCAGAAAGATCAGTTAACTTGCATACAGGTCAGTGAAAATTATCCAATCTGAAAAACAGAGGGAAAGAAGATGGAGAAGAAAAATCCCAGCACAATAATTTCCTATTGGATAATATCAAGCAGTTTAATGTACTTGTAATTGGGGTTCTAGAAGAGAAGGAGAGAATGGTGCAGAAAATTATTTGAAAAAATACTGGTTAAAAGTTAACCAAATTTGGTGGGGAAATATAGCTTCCAAGGCTCAACAAACGTCCCTTAGATACATTCTGTGCTACTAGGGATGGTCATTTACTTGAGACTGTACATTCTATATTGGGTTTGTCTCAAGCACTTTATTGCAAATTTAAAAAGTGAAAAAATTAAAACAGTTGAGAGCGAGTAATGTTTTCCATACAAATCTCACTTTGTTGCTGGGATATGACACTATGAGCTTTATTCCAGCAAAACATAAAGGAATCCATTTATTGGATTAGGGGAGCTTAATTGGACTTCATTTCATGATGTACTTAGACTATTCAAAGTACTCTTTAAATAGCATTTAGTTTATCAAAAGTCAGAAATTCAGAGGGTTCCTATAAAATCCTTATAAACTATGGACCTTAAAATCTGTATACAGATAGAAGTTGAGTTACTAGAATGTTTCAATACTAAAAATATTTCTCAGATATGCCCCACAAAACCGGCTACTTCCAAATTGCATTGTACAGAAAGCATGGGAAGCTGCATAATTAATTAACAGTATGTGTTGCACTCACTGAAACAACAAATGATGGGTAGGGTATGTGACTAACTCCCCTTCCCACTCCCCTCTCCGCATGTAGAGGTCTTAAAACTTTTTTGGAGAATCTGTTGCTTTATGTTTTTTCTCCCTTGTTATCGTAGGTCCGTATCTTTGGGGCACATATTCTTTTTCGTAGAAAATGGGGTTATCAGTGACTTTTTCATTGCCACAAAGGTTAGCCATGACCTATATATTCAATCCCCTAACCGAGGTCACCTCCCTCCTGATAATTTACCTTCTCTGAATCTGTTAAAAACGTTAGCTCCTGATGGATATTGCAATAAATTATAAAGAGGAGGAGTCATGCATCACAAAAGAAAAATGTTTTAAAAATTCTTCAACATCAAAGAACTTAAATTTATGATATAGTTTCATCACTTTAAGCCATGTTTTCTTTTGTTAGCAACCTCGTCTTTTAATCACAGGCTCATTGACTTACTTTTCAAATGGATATATCTTACCAGGTTGCTTAAATATAACTACATCTTTGGGGTTAGTTGCATTAGGCAACTCTTAATCCTCTTTGCCACGAGATTATGATAAAGTTGACCTTTTATTCAGGTAAGGGACTAAAATGGGATTGAAATGATGATAATGAAAATAACAACACTAGTACTACTACTAATCTACCAGATTGTTTACTAGGCGTCTTGCACTTGGTATGTGTAATCTTACAACAACAGGGAGCAATTATCTTTCTTATACCCATTTTACAGTGAAGACACTACATGTTGAGAACTTGAATTGATCACTAACATTTATTTAACTTGTATGATCAGAGAGTCAAACCTATAACTATTTGACTCAATTTAACAGCAATCTTCCTAATACAGCATGCTAAGTGAATGGTATTGATGTCTATGAACAATAAAGTGCATTTGGAATAAGTATAATGCTATTTTATTATAAATTGATAAAAAGAAAATAATCTTTTACCAAAAGGAATCACATTAACCAAATGTACTTTAAAAAAAGATGTATTTTAAAAGAAATTTTAACTTGTAATTTTAAAAGAAATCTTGTCTTCCTTCTAGTGACCCTACATTTAATCTCTTGTTTTGCTTTAGTGATATGGTCCCCGTATGTCTTACAACATTAAGACCTTGATGTAAAAACAGCTATGTTGACTCTGTTTTCTAACCCTCATTTTCATAGGCAAAGCCATCAGTGAAAGTGTCCCTGTCAGGAAAAAAAAAGTTAACCATGAATTTGATTTTATAGGATACAATATTTGAGGGAACTTTATAAACATTAGGATGTCATTATTATGATGGACATTCTTTCACTGACAATATATTAAGTTGAATATGTTTTCAACAGTGACCTGCTTTAGTTTAGCATTAGTCCTTCACAGATCACTTTTGAAAATTGCTACATAGATTTTAATAGCAGATCTGATTAGAATAAAATATAATGATATACCCAGGTGTCTTCTGTTATGAATTGGATCAATATAATTCTTTGCTTTGTCAGGCTTGCACTCATACATGTGTGCAGTAACTGTGCACAGGAAGTGATGAATCAGTATTTGTTGAATGGATGAGGAATTGTCTTGAATAGGCCAACAGCTTGGATTTTTGCAATGTGAAATTTTTATTTATGTCACAGCCATCAAAGAACTTTTGAGCTTTAGAGAATGTTAGGTATCCTCTGCTTCAAGGTTGATAAATATATCTCATCTCAAATGCCAACCAAGAAACTACTGAACAATCTGTGTTCGAAGGGATTGTAAGTCCAAAACCCAGACTCATCAGGGAAGAGGGTTATAATTGATTAGTTATGTCCGATGTGGGCACAGGCATAGAAGCACCAGCATGTGTGCTTTTTATTTGTCAAACAAGATCTAGTCCAACCTGAGAGTATGTGCATTTTTTAACATAATATGATAGGGAATTCCCTAAACTTCCATTATAGTGGCTTTTACTTCGCAATCTGTTTTCTTTCACATTTTTAGGAAGAGTGTGTCTTTATTCTCAAGGCTAGATTTGAAAGTGGAGCAATGAAGTAGGCAAGAGTATTTGCAAATACTTTGGTCATTCTCAGAAAAAGAACTCATGATACATTGTGGTTATTAAAATTCACATTCTTTGTATGTCTGCCTGTTGTGCATTATTGTGGGAGGCTAAGGAGGAAAAATGACCGTCTTTATGGTAAATGGGTTTGACTGAAAAAGGCAAAAAACCTGTTATGGATTAAAGTCTTCTCCTTGATACACACCCAGCAGCTGCCGAGTTTCCTTGCTCACTGACGAAGGAACACACATGACAGATACTCAGAGTGTAGGTCTGTTACACCGCCCAGCATTAGCTGAGGTCTTCATGCCTGTGCATGGCCTTGCAGTCGTCTGGAGAGAGATTTAAGGTGCAGCCATTCCGAAGCCAGTTAACACAGCTGCCCGTAGACTGGGGAACATTGAGGAGACCGTTTCACAGAACAGTTTAAGTGTAGTCATTCATATTTCTCAGGCCTCCCTTATTTTTTAAAATGAATTGTCCTGGAGATGTAAAATATGACCTGATTTGCCCAGGTTTTTTTAACTCAGCTATTGCAAGAGGGAGACAATTCTGAGTCAGTAGTATCCTACAGACCCTTTAAAAGAGCATGATAATTTTACTGTTTGTTATAAACATGTTAAATCTCAGACTACCATGGTTTTGAATTGCCAGTGCTTTAACTCATCTTTTAACCTGTTTGGAAGTAATGCGTTTTAGAAAAGATGATACAAACATGTAGCTTGCACATTTGTAACTCATCCATAAGAGAATGGCATGAGTCTTAGAGTAAAATATGTGGGAGAAGTTTCCCATGGTTACGTGTCCTGTGATTTTTGGAATAAATGAGCAGTCTGCTACCCCGATGGCCTTTGGCCTCTCAGCTTCCTCATGTGGTGACGGGTCTCTCTGTACGGCCCGGTTTTGTTCCCTCACAGCCGTGTCCTGTGGGAACCCGGGGACGCCCACCCACGGCATGATCGTCAGCAGCGACGGCGTCCTGTTCTCCAGCTCCGTGGTCTACGCCTGCTGGGACGGCTACAGGACCTCGGGGCTGACCACGCGGCACTGCACCGCCAACGGGACCTGGACGGGTACAGCCCCCGACTGCACACGTGAGTGGCCTGCTGTCCTGGTGGGTCCAGGGCATCACAGTGACGTTTACCTGACAGAGAAAATAAATTGATTTTATAGTGTTGTACTGATTTTTTTAATCCATAGAGGATTATATCATATCATACATATGTTTGATATTATGGCCAATTATTAAACACTTTTAGATTTTTCTTCACTTTCTTATTTATATGGTTGAAAGTGCTTTGCATGGCTGGTTGGGTTGGATATTGTAAAACTGAGGTCCAAGAAAGTCAAGGTTTGTTCTCTCTGTAGACCAGTTAGTCTGAGGAAACGGGACAGGTGCTTGGTTCTCTGATCTCAGCCTGTGCCTCTGTGCTTGAC